>NC_081410.1:652748101-654088855 GCF_030272615.1 Cryptomeria japonica
TTGAAGTTTTTGTTGATGACATTATCTTTGGAGGATATGAAAACTTGAGTATGAAGTTTGCCGGTGATATGCAGAAAAAATTTGAAATGTCTATGATAGGAGACATGAAATTTTTCTTAGGTTTGCAGATTTCACAAACTGGAAAAGGTATTTTTATATCTCAAGCTAAATATGTGAACTAATTGTTGAAGAAGTTTAGGTTAGAGGATTCTAAACCAGTTGGAACTCTTATGGTGACTGGCTGCAAATTATCAAAAAATGATGAATCGCTGAAAGCTAATCAGACTTTGTACAAATCTATGGTTGGTGGACTGCTATACCTAACTTAGACTAGACCTGACATTATGCATGCTGTTTGCATGGCTGCTAGATATCAAGTTGATCCGAAAGAGAGTCATGTCATTGTTGTAAAGAGGATATTCAAATACCTGAAAGGAACTGTGGATTATGGTTTGTGGTATCTGAGGAATGATGATTTCATGTTTTGTGCTTACATCGATGCTGATTGGGCTGGTGATGTTGATGACCAGAAGAGTACCTCCGGTGGTGCATTCGTTTTGGGTAAGAAATTGGTTTCATGGGCAAGTATGAAACAAGATTTAGTTTCCCTGTCTACTGTTGAAGCTGAGTACATTGTTGTTGTTAGTAACTGCACTCAGGTAGTTGGGATGAAACAAATGTTGAAGGATATCAGAGTTATCTATGACAAGCCTACTGTCATATATTGTGATAATTCCAGTGCTATTAATATGTCAAAGAACCCGGTGCAACATTTAAATACTAAACATGTATCAATCAAGTATCATTTCTTGAGAGAAAAAGTTAGTGAAGAGGAAGCAAAGCTAGAGTATGTGTCTACAAAGGAACAAGTTGCTAATATTTTCACCAAGCCTTTGCTTGCAGATACATTTGTCTATTTGAGAGACAAGTTAGGGGTATCTACCCCTCGTGATGGGAACTAGATGCATTGAGTTACATCAATCTGGTGGACTTCACAGTCTTATCTTCTTGTCCGGTTTGATGAATTTATACTGCTCTTTTGGTGGAGTAGTCTGTTTGTGGTTTAGTTGAGCTAATTTGTTTTGGATTAAGCCAAAAATAGGTTTTGAAGGGACCCCAGAACCCTTTACAAATGATTCTAAGAGGATTAGAATCAGAGATTAACATCCAAAACAAAACGGGTTGCATGGATAAGCATAAAAAACAGCAACCAAAGAGACAACAAAAGCCCAGCCGGGCACAAAAAGACAGCAAGGAGACCAAACCCAGACACAGACAAAACCAACAACTAGAAAACAATACAGACCCAGTTACATAAGGCTTTTGAGGGTCTCAACGACCTCCATTCACTGTATTAGCAGCAATCTTCATAGCTTTGTAATCCACATTTTGAATAGCCGCCTTTTTCTTCATATTCCCACTGGTCCTTTTGCAGGGTTGTCCACCCTGAGCCGCCTCAACATCATCCCCAGTAATGACAACAACCCTATCCGGCTACTCTAGACTATTCACCATAGTGCTCATAACAACCACATACTATTTGACAATTTTGTGACTGCTTGCCATTATAGTTTTGAGGGTGTCCTGGATATTGTTATAGCCTTCCTCAACATGGGTAATGCGATCCTCCAGCCTTTTCTTCAGCTGATCAAACCCCTTCACCCGTCTTCTTGATGCAGTCAATAACTGTCTTCTTCTCAACCTCAGTTCAATTCCCCTCATTATTCTGATTACCTTGAGTAGAACCAACAGGGATCGCTTCCATTTTGCTTCCTAGGGCTCTTTGGTTGATCCTTATCTCCTTTAGTTCATGGAACAAACATTTGAACATGTTGAAAGTGTCAATAGCATGTTCACGAGCCATCCCAACACATTATCATAATCCTCCCTCTTATTGTTAAGCTCGACACTTTTGGGATGAAGGTCTTCAATTCCAACCGCACCCACATTACCAGTCTCCTTATTGGATGAAGGAGAGGTCGGGACATTAGGGCATTCAAGGTCCTTACCATCTTCTACTTTCTCGCTAGAAGAGGGGGAGCCATTCTCAGCAGAAGTAGAGGAGGACATAACAATGTTCTTTTGCCCTGTTATACCCTTCCTCACCTTAGGTTTTGAACTTGAGGGTATTTCAATTTTAGCTTTTTTCAGGGGAGGGGAATTCCCTTCAGACCCAGACCCAGACCCAGAAGCTTCATTGTCAGAGTCACCCGCACTAGTCTCTTTCTTCTCAAAAACAATGTGGATATAATCATCAGGGGGAGGAAGAGCACGGAAATGGGCATCAATAAGGACCAACAGGCCTTTGTGCAAGATGGGAAACTTGGAAGGGTTCTTGCAGTGGTCACTAAAATTAACCCTAAGAGTAGACATGAGATAGAAAGGGAAAGACATCTTCACACCATGGCGGAAATGATTCAATATAACAAAGTGATGACCATACACCCTAGTATAACGTCCATCCAAAGTAAGGTAATTCATGATTACCTTAAGAAGCTTCTGCTAGAAAGACTTATTGACCGCAATGTCATAGTAATTGGCCGTCTTTTTTACAATTTTGGCCCGCTCCGCCTCCTTGGGGAAATTCTGCACAACTTGCTCAGTATACACAGTCTCTATAATACTTCATACCCTCCATAGATAACCTTGTGAACTGTGCAATAAGGGCTTCATCAACCAGGACCTTCCGACCATGGAGAACAATCGTTCCATCCTTCCAATTTTGAGCAAAATAGTTCGTGACATCCTGATTACACCCTTGTAGCCTCTCAATGTACTGAGTGAACCCCCCTTTCTCCAAAATCCACCGTAGCTTCTTTTCATTCTTCAACTGCACACAGTTAGGCGGCTCAATTCTTTTTCTCGCACCACCCATTCTAACTTGCTCCTTGTAAAACTCTCTGCAAAGAATTTTCAGAGTGAAAGTTAAACTCCAGAAAATGTTTAAAATCGCCCACAAAGCATGCGAAATAAGTTCGCATCAATTTTGATGTCCTCTTTGGCCACCTGTCTCAATTAGGAAAGTATCAATAACTCTAGAAACACTCGGAGTCATTATGGCACAAGCTATCATTAAATTTACTCCCTTGACTTCACTCATGGAACAAATGCATAGCAAATTCCGAGTCCAACCTGTCACCTCAGGTCCAACTAAGCTGTGCCTTACACGTCACTCCTCTATTGGCAAGGAAGTCGGCTGCCACATTGGCTTGTCTATATACATGAACAATAATGCATCTATCAAAGGTTTTAATAATATCTTTTGCCGCCTTCAACCATATATCAACATTCCAAGCCGGAGTAGATTTGCCCTTTAGGTAGTTGATAATATTCTTTGAGTCCCCCTCGACCCAAACAAGCTTAAAGTTGTACTGTTTAGCAAGTTTTAAGCTGTGATAGGCTCCTATAGCTTTTGCGACATTATTAGTTTATTTTCCAAGAGGGAGAGCAACAGCAGAAATGAAGTTGCCATAGTGATCCCGTATCACCCCTTCACAACCTGCTTGACCAGGGTTCCCCCTAGCCGCACCATCAAAATTGATTTTCACCCATCCTTGAGGTGGAAAATTCCAACTAATGTTGTCCATAGGATTGACCTTAGGTTTGACCAAATGAAGAAGATAACCAAAATCCCAATCCTTGACAACATTGACTTCATACTCCTTAAGGATTCCACTTTGAGAAAGAACATTGGAGCTAACAGTCGAGAGATTATCAGAGATGGCTCTAGCAATTTTCTTGAAAACAATATTAGGAGGGAGATGGATATTCCTAAAGATACGATTATTACGTTCATTCCATAAACCCCACGCCATGTGAGGAAACACAAAGGACCATAGCTTCTTCAGGAGAAGATTTCTTGAGGGCGGATTCCATTGGTGAATGAACTCCTTTATGGCCCCCGAGAGAGTCCAACAAAGACCCCATTTCTAAAGCACCAATCCCCAAATCTCAGAAGTGTAAGAGCTGTGTAAAAACAGATGATCAATAGATTCAGCATCCCTCATACACTAGCATCTATTTGGGATAGAAAAGCCTCTCTTAACAAGATTGTCAGTTGTTAAGATTTTATTAAGAAAGAGGAGCCAAAACAACATATTGACCTTAGGAGAGAGGTCTTTGATCCACACCTTAGAACACCAAGAGACATGGGGTTCCTTACATCAATCCACAAAAGCAACAAAAAACTTCCCATTAGGAGTGAATTTCCAAATAAGCTCATCTTCCACACCATCCTCCAGACCAAAAGAATTTAGGGAAAACTGCAAGTGAGTAAAAGGAGGAGTAACAATAGAAAAATTCACCCACTTACCCTCCTTCCAATAGTCAGCCACCATTAAGCCAAAAGATGCCACACAAAGATCCCTTAAAGATCCCAATGTAGGATCAGAAGCGAGTGAGTGATTCCCGATCCAACAATCATCCCAAAACCGGATTATTCTGCCATTCCCCAGCTTCTATAAGGCTCCCCAGCTAGCCACTTCCCTAGCCTTGAGGATATTGTTCCAAAGATGAGAGACCCAACGGGGATATGTGAAGAACTCAAAAAATCCTGCAAAGAATGAACATTAGAGAGGTATTTATTGTGCCATAAGGTGTTCCATTCCCTTCCACAGTCATAAGATCTCCAGACCTGTTTTGCCAAAAGAGCATTGTTAAATTTTTTTAATGCTTCTAATTCCCAATCCACCATATCTCCTTGGCTTGCAGACATTCTCCCAGGCAACTAGAGGGATTCTTTTCTTTTCCTCAACCCCAGACCAAAGAAATCTTTTATGAATTTATCAATAATTTTAGCAAATTTAGAGGGAATCTTGAACAAATTGAGGCCATACACTGGGAGGTTCTGAAGTGTAGCTTTCAGCAATTGAATTTTACCAGCCTGACTCAAAAGGATGCCTTTCCACCCAGCCAACTTCCTATTAAATCGATCAATTAAAGAGAGCCAAAAGGAATAAGAAGGTTTAGATCCCAGAGGGAGACCCAGGTAAGTAGAGGGGAGCTTACCTATGAGGCAACCAAGAATGTTAGCAATCTTCATTTGACGCTGCTCAGGACTATTAATGAAGTAGATAAAACTCTTGGTTCTATTAACCGTCTGTCCAGAAGCCTTTTCATAAAGGCAAAGAATTGATCTAATGACTTTGGCTTCCCCAACAAAGGAGCTTCCCATTAAAATGGTATCATCAACAAATTGTTGATGAGAGCAAATCAAATTGGTGGAGGCTGGCTTGAGGCCCTTCAAAGATCCTTCATCCACCTTTTAATGAATGAATCTTCTCAAACTTTCTGCCATTATAGTGAACAAAATAGGCGATATAGGATCACCTTGCTTTAGTCCCCTCGAAGTTCTAAACAAATGAGAGGGCAATCCATTGACAATAACTGCAGTTGAAGTGGTGGATATAAGTTGCCAAATCAAACTGATGACCTTACTAGAGAAACCAAAAGCATGAAGAACTTTTTTTAAGAAGCACCAATCTACTCTATTATAAGCCTTAGGAATGTCCAATTTTAGAAGAAAGCCTTGAGACTTTGCCTCCAAAAGTGAATGGATGTTTTCATGAACAGTGATGATAGAGTCAAGAATCTGTCTCCTAGGCACAAAGCCATTTTGTTGAGGAGAAATCAGAAGAGGAAGAATCTTCAGCATCCTTGACGTAAGGACCTTGGAGATAATTTTGTAGAAAGAATTGCACAAGCTGATAGGCCTAAAAGCATCCAGAGAATCAACCCCCTGCTTCTTAGGGATGAGGACAATAAAAGTTGCATTCAGTTCCTTTAGTAGGGATCTAGCTCCAAAAAACTCTTTCACAACATTGGACACATCTTTCTCCACAACTTCCCAAAAGTGCTCAAAGAAGAACATAGGAAAGTCGTCGGAGCTAGGAGCTTTACTGTCATCAAAAGAAAAGACAACACTCCTAATTTCTTCCTTTGAAGGAATGGTAGCCAAATTATGATTTTGGTTATCAGATAGGACTTTAGGTATGATATCAACCAACAGATCTTGAGCCTCCAGGTCTAATAAAGTATCTTTCTTCAGAAGATCAACAAAGAACTCAACAACAACTCCACTTATTTCATCCTCATTATCTATTCTTCTCTCATTCTTCACAAGGTGGCCAATTCTAATTGTAGCCCTGTGTTTAAGGGTAGAGATGTGGAAGAATCTGGTGTTTATCACCATCCTTAAGCCATAAGGATCTGGATCTCTGCCTCCAAAAGGTCTCTTCCCGGGCTATAATTTTGTGGTATTTGGACAGAACCTCACTTTCCTTAGCAAAATTATCATTCACATAACCTTTATTTTGGACTTTATCTTGGATCAAGCTCAACTCCTCCTGAAGAGCAAATTTCTGAACGAAGATGTCCCCAAAGACTTCTCTATTCCACTTTTGAACCTTCTCTTTAACATGCCTTAACTTTTTAGCTACCCGGAACATGGCGGCGCCATCCACTTGAACATTCCACCAATCTTTCACAGTATTAAAAAGGTTTGGGTGGGAAAGCCACATTTTCTCAAATCTAAAACGAAACCTCCTTTGTGGGCCATTCTTAGGCTCAGCCATCAAACATATAGGAAAGTGGTTTGATCCGATTCTAATCATGGAATTCAGAGAACAAACATAATGCTGGATCCACTCAACTAAAATCAAGGCCCGAATAAGTCTTAACTTGAATCGGCTCAGCTCCAACACGACGATTAGACCAAGTGAAGGAAAGTCCAGATAAGTCCAAATCAATGAGACCCTGGCCATTGATGAAGTCAGCTAAGTCCTGTTTGCTATCATTCTGTATCTGGGATCCCCCCAAATTTATCAGATTCCATAAGAGGGGTATTAAAACCTCCCATCACCAACCAAGAAATGTTGGGATAACGACTTCAAAAAAAGAGAGCTTTAGCCAAAATTTCCTCCTACAGACTTTATTATTGGGAGCATACACATTGGATGGGATCCACGAGAACCCATCCCTTGAATGTTTAAACAAGGTAGCCACATGGTTACCATCATGACAGATAGGAGTGCCTTGAATGAACTGAGTATTCGAGAGAGTAACAACCCCCCAGAGCTGCTCCCTTGAGATTCACAAAATTTAGAAAACTTAATTTTCTCCACTTTATCTTTTGAAATTTTAGTTTCTTGAATAAGTAAAATATTCGGTCTTTGATCCCTAGCAATATTACGGATTATGTCCTGTTTATGACTATTGTTAAGACCTCTAATATTTCAAGAAATGATCTTCATTTCTTACCAAGAGAATTAAACAGACTATCATGGATTGTTTCCTATGATCCATCCGCTATGTTCTGCATGCACTCCTACTCTCTTTGCCACCTGTTAGATTTTCTCCTTGCACTTCGAGGTGGCCGGCAGTCCGCCTTCACTCCGTTGCGAGTAGTAACTCCAAGTTTTTGCTGTGACTTCTTTTTCTTTGTCACTACCTTAGTATAGCTCATTTCTTCGTCAAATTCAATTCCCTCCAAACCTGTTGAATCATCAACCTAGATAGAGTGTTGTGAAGAAGAGTCACCCTCAAGGATCTTCTTCAAATCACTGAACCCAAGATTACCGAACGATGACCCAAGAAACGGAGAAGATTGCCGGTCTTTGAAGTTATATTCTTCCATATCCTTGAATCTACAGTGGTTTGGGGGTGAAAGTTCTCCATCCTCCAATTCATCTACCAATTCCTTTTCTTCTTCATTTACAGCCACCACATTCCCCTTAGCTATCTCTTCTTCATCCTGAACAGGGGCCTCCTCAGGAATAATCTCTTGATCCATATCCTTAACCTCAAGGTTTTGATCTTCATGGATACTCTCTTTGTTGTCTTCCTCTTGATCCGTTTCATTCACTTCACTGTTTTGGCTTGGTTGAACATTATTTTCCTTATTGATTTCATGGCTCCCATCAAGCCCTTCTTGGTGCGCAATATCTTCCTTCTTGTTTTGAGCTTTTGTGTCCACAAGTTTAGGTTTCCAGACAATAGGTCCTTTGTGGGAATCTTTCTTAGTATTCCAAGGGCATTTCTTTGCCCAGTGGCCTACCTTTTTGCACAAGAAACAAACGAAAGGTAACGATTCAAACTCAATAGTTTGAACTAACATTCCTAGCTTCGACACCAGTTCAACTGACGAAGGGAGGTCCTTAGATCTAGACACCCCCACACAAATCCTAGCATAGACCATTCTTTTCCTAGCTGCCGTCATTGGATCAATGGATAGGAGTTCCCCAAACACTCCAGCAATGCCCTTGAAAATATCTTCATGCCAATATTCCAGACAACTTAACCCAACAGGAATAGTTTCAAAAAAGGCATCAGACAAGTCCATATTCAAATTCCTTCTTAAGGATTAAGGAAGACCTCCCCATAATCCAAGGGCCACCACAGAGGATAGCCGGAATATCCTCAGTGCAAGAGAACGCAAAGGAGAAAAAACCCCAAGGGAGAGTTGACACCTCAACTTGCCCTTTGATCTTCCACCTCTGACTAACAAAAATCCTCACCGAGTCAATGTTGGGTCTACTAGGCCCGGAGAAATTTCCAACAAGGGTGAGCGCCATGATAGCAATGTTGTGGTCAATCACTTGGTCACGAATAGAAAAGGCAACCTTACTGCTCACCTTATCACAAGTGACAAAGACAGGGGGAAAGGAAGACTTTCCAGTTGGCTTAACCTCGAATAAAGCTACCCAACGATTATTCGTGGCACCATCTAAAAAAGGTACGTTCCGTGGTCCCCGTGATAGGTTGGACAACCTGAGAAACCCGTGATGAAGACATCACGAGGAACATCCACAAGGGGAACCCCCAATGGATGCCCGTCCCTTGGGTCCACCTGAAAACCCGTTTTTGGGTCCCCACCATCTCTAGTCTCCGCATCTCCCTGGTTGTCCTTAGTGCCAGCAGATCCAGGGGATCTCGAGCCAGTTCCCAGTGAACCCAAAAGGGACCCGCCAGGATCCGCAGAAGCATCGCCTGAAACCCTACCCTGAGCGCCATTTCAAATAAAAGATAGTTGACCTGATTTGTTTATCTAAGGGGGAGAGTTTGACTTTCTGTTTTGAGAACTTTTGTCATTGATGTCAAAGGGGGAGAGAAAGCATGTGAAAAACTGTATTATCTGCTTGATCTTAGGGGGAGTTTGTTGGAGATGTTTTCTTTCTTTGCATTGATTGTTTTTCACATCCATATGTTGCCATCAATGCCAAAGGGGGAGATTGTTGGACATTGCTTCTGCTAGGATATGATGTTCTCATTGATGTCAACATATTCCTGTGATTTATTGATCCGGTTTGCAGTTGGTTTTTTTGATCAGTACTTTGCAGAGTTCGGTATTTCCTCCGGTATATTCCGGTGTGATCAGATCTTGAGTTATGATTTTGGGAGAATGTTTTGGATGTTCATGTGTATCTATATTTCAGATGGTTCGTGATTTGGTGCTCCACAAGCTATCTTTCTAGTCCGAGTTGTTGTTGTTTGAGTGTTCTTGAGTTTCAGATGTTGATCGATGAAGATTTGATAAGTGGTGTTGGTGCAGCTATTGCGGATGGTTCTAATGTACTTGTTGGTGTTTCCTAATCGTGTCCTATTTGTTTTGGTGGTCCGCATTGATCATTGTGCGTGTTCTTGGCGATTTTGCTGATCCGGTGATATTCTTTGTGTTACGTGGTATTCTTGGTGGTGTAGTGTGTTGTGGTTGATCTTGGAGACATTTTCGGTGGTGCTGCGTGTTTGAGCATTTGATTTAGGTCCATGTTATATCATGTATATCATTGTATTGGTCTGGTGGTCAATCTTTGTATCGTGTGATGTAATTTTGTAATTGTCAGTTCAAGGTTTGGCCGACCTCGTTGCCAAGGTTGATGATCAGTATATATAAGTGATTTAGTCATGTAATTTGGGTATCGATGTAGTGTTTGCATTATCAGAGAGTGGTATATGTGGTGCTTAAGCGAATTTATCCTTTGGTGTGGTGTATTGAGTAGAGATTGTTGCAGGGCAAACAAATGTGCTTAATCGGAACTGTCATCAGGCATAAGGACATGTTACATTTGCAGTTAATATAATCCGGATTGTTATCCGATCATTATTGTAAGGTAGTGAACCGTCCCTGAGGGTTGTAGCCTTTTGGGCCTTATTATTTTGAGTAGTGAGCTCTAGGCAGTGTGCCTGAATGCATGTGCATTCCCCTTTGTAATATTTACACATACTACTGTAGAGTATCATCTTATTGTGGGTAAGTTCCCACTGTGGTTTTTCCCTTAACCAGGTTTTCCACGTCAAAGTCTTGGTGTTGTGTGTTGTGCTATCAATTTGCTTATCTGTGTTGTTATTGCAGTTTATCAGATTTGCATTTGAGGTTAAGTTTGATAATCCGGTGAAAACTGATTCACCCCCCTCGCAGTTTTCCTTCATTGTTGTCGCCAACAAAAGTTACATACAGCCATATCAAGCATACACATACAAGTAGAAGCTATCAAAATCTTGAAGACTCTAAGAGCAATTACATCACCTAGTCCATGAGAAAATTTACTCAACAAAAGAGATCTTTATGTTCAATCGGAAGTCATTTTGTTTGATTTAGAAAAAGGATTTACTATAACTGTACTTTCTTGCATTATATTCTAGATCTAACATCAAATTTGTCCTCAGGTACTTCTAACTCCTACATCTTTGTACTTCATAAATCGCAAATCTAGAGATTCTTTGTTGGAAGATATCACTTGCAGGAGCTAGTCCTGTAAAAGACCCTCCATTCTTTTATTCATTTAGGGGAGAGTTATGAATTCTTTTGATTGTATATTTTAGCCTAGAGTTAATACTCGACATGCGTGGAACAAATTTTCATGTCTTGGATTTGGAGTGTAAATGGTTATTTGTTGACACTCCGCCTCAATTTTTAAAGCAAGAAAAAAGAACGCTATCGTTATAGCTTTACCTTTTTTCGCTTATTTAGCATTTTAATTTTTAACTGGTGCATGCTCATCTATGTACTGCTTCCTTTGATATAGTTTATTAGGTAGTATTAATCGGAAATGGAAGGGGATTTTATTTTATTTCAAGACTAGCTGATTGAAATACTAATTTTACTCATTTTCCATTTACTTGGATTGATATTTGTACTATCACTTCGGATGTGCTTTTCAATATGTACTGAAATTGTATGTGCACCAGGGACACTGGCGGTTTCCTGCTGGGAAGGAAATTCAAGGTTATGCATATATTTTGACACATCCTGGGACTCCAGCAGTCTTCTATGATCATCTGTTTTCACATAATTATGATAGAATTGCTGCTCTTGTTGCTTTAAGAAAGCGTGCAAGAATCCACTGTCGCAGTGTGGTAAGGAGCCATGCCTTAAAAAATATACTCAAATTTACAGTTTTACTCTGAGCTAATACATCCTTTGAAATCTATTATATGACACATTTTTCTGTAGTTTCTGAGCCGTGTGCAGTTTTTCTCAATTGAATAACAAGTATTTCCTGCAATTATCGATATTTATTTTCTTCCTTCGTTTATAACCTATGCTTATGTAGATTCTTCACAAGTGGTATCTTGGTTTTGCTTTCCTGCAGGTTCGTATAGAAAAGGCAAAGAGAGATGTTTATGCAGCAAATATTGATAAGAAGGTAATAGTGAAGATTGGGCCCGGGCACTATCAACCCCCAGATGGTTCCGGGAAATGGATTTTGGCAACTGAGGGCCAAGACTACAAGGTTTGGGAGGCATTGTAAGAATTCCTTATGTTCCCAGAAGCTCATTCTCGTAGAAAGACTGCTACTTGAAACCTCTGGCCGACTAGGATATATATGTAGCTGTTAAATACAATGTTAGTATGAAGAGTTGAGCTTCTTACTATGAACTTCAAATATTTCTAGTAAATGAGCTGTGCCATCAAGGGATGGTCCAAGTGGGTTTAGAGGCAGGATGATAGTACAGTTGTACAGATTCCACTTTATGGCAAGAGTTCTGCTCAAAGCTTGTCCCTTGCTGTAAAAGAGTATGTATTATAGGTAATAATGATGTAACCAGTTTCTAGTCACGATCCTGATCCTTTTGTTTACCCTTTTGCTTGTAATTATCCCGTCCAAGAACTATCGGCATGGAAGTATTGTCCTTCAAAACATGGACAAAACACGAGCATTTCTTTTTTATTGAGTGACAATCACTAATAATAGCCATATCTATATTATTTCTGAGCCTGAGGCTATTGTCCAGATGGAAAGTCATGGTCATGTAAAACGGGTTCATTTATTTGAAATAATCGCTTCCAAGTGGATCTTATGGGCTTCACGAAATTGGTCTAAAGGGAATTGTCTTAATGGGTTTAAATGGACGGGCAATTTGAAAATCTATTATTTTTGGCCAAGAAGAGTATTGTTAACACTTGTTTGTTTCTACGCTGGTTTATCAAGAAAGAAACAACGTCGGTTATGTGCTTTTACCATATCACTATTATAGACAATGATCTTAATGATTTTATAGCTTGAGGATATGAAGGGATATTAGGTAGTTTGTTCCTAATATAAAAGAAGCTTGAATATAACTTTAACGTGTTATAAAATTCAATTGTATGAAAATATGTTTTATTCTTATCACAAAATGACCATGCATTATATATCTAATCAGTTATCCATGGTGATGTTTCCCGCCAAAAAAATTCCGTTTTTTATAGGGGACGTTTCCAAGACTTGGAGATTTGGAGGAAATGTTCCTTTGCACCACCACCACCTCTGCCATCTTTGTTGAGGAAGCCGCTAGGTTGCTTGTTATATGGTACATGTCATTACATACTGATTGTAACCTCTAACTTCGTGAAAACTACTTAGCCTTTCATGGGGCACTCACAAAGATGTTATATTGTGTATTTTGCTTTGAAGATTTCAATTCACCTCTATTTTTATATCACCACCCCTATCCTCCCTACCTCCACCCCCTTTTCCCCATTGCTCCGCCATCGCCCCCCGCCCCCTGCCATCCCCTCACCGTCCTCAAATTTAGGCCCTTTGTCCCTTGGTCCCTGAAACCCGTCCCCATGTCCCCATCAAGAAAATTTGTAGAACATTGAATATTTTTGTAGTTAGGAACCTTACAACTTTGGTCTACACTACAATCCTTATTTTTTTTAGCCAAAAAAATAAAATTTAGAAGTGTTTAAAAAAATCCTTCACAATTTTGAAAGTATACATGGATGTTAGATGTAGTCTAGATGTTGAACTTTTGATTTTTGCTAAACTATAATGTTCACCTTACTACCAATTCTTCTTGTGACACCACCACCTAAAATCAAGGAGAACTAAGTTCTAGAAATACTTCCTCGAAGGGCATGCTCATCCTTATATGTGTTGCTTCATTTACAACTTTAGGTGCATTAGCTTGTCCTCCAATAAATCTTATTGCTTATGTTGGTCTTGTCTCCTTTGTCTTCATGCTATCTATATACTAATCTAATAATGTTAGATTATTAAAAATAATCAAAACAAGTCTAGAAAAAGAAAATATCGAAAAGAGTGCACTATCATATTGTAAGAGTGTTGAATATATGTAAATCTCATTCCAAGTCTTTAGACTCTTCTTATGATACTTCCTTTAGAGTTGCAACAATGTATGATTTATTAATTTGATTTGACCATTTATTTGTATGTGGAAAGTGGTTGGTATATATATATATATGGTCACAAAAAAAAAAATTTCATGCTTTATGTAATAAGTGGTTGGTATATATATATATATGGTCACAAAAAAAAATATTTCATGCTTTATGTAATAAATGTCAATGCAACACAAAAAGCTATAACTTAGTTATGCTCACTAAGTTTATGAAATTATACAATTTATATACAAATTAAATTATATAAAATTATATACACATATTAATGAGTGCGGGATAATGATGGGTCAAATTATATCTCTAGGTGGTAATGAAAATACAAAAGAAAATGAAATAGACTTAAACAATCTCACATATAAATTTGAATATATTATTAATACAATTTGAAAAATATGTAGGAATAGAATTTGTAGTAAATTGAATATACTTTTTAGGTTACTAGTTTCTTTTTTTGGAGAAAAAGTAAATTATTTGGTGAGAATTTAAAATTTTAATGAATCACTATTTTTTAATTTTAAAAAAGAAAAGTAGATCACATATTTTTTTGAAATACTTTTGTGAGTAAATAATTAGATATAAAATTTTACAATTTTTTTTTTAAATTAACAAATAATTTTCAGTCAATCTAACTTGGTTTAAAAATATGAAATTCATTTTTTAATCTATAGCTAGTGAAAAATACCCTATGATGCATTTTTGAGTTTGAAAAATGTGAAACAATTTGAAAGTTATGGATGTCTTTTAATTGACTATTAATTAGGACTTTAGACAGTGCATGTAGAAAATCATTACTAATTAGATTCATAATCAATCATATCTAATATTTGTACAATGTTGATAATTTATTGAATAAACCCTTTTTGTTTAATCAAATTCAAATAAAAAATGTTGTCAACATGAAAGGTGAAGTTTTGAAAAAAGGATGATACCTCTAAATGCATTGGACCAATTCACCTTTTAGGCTTCACACTGCCAAACTTAATTTCAAAGCAAAAATATTGAACATGAAAGCGAAAATATTGTGAAATTTGATGAAACACCTATTGATAAGAGTAACATCATAGAAGAAAATAACAAATATTGACATATGAACGAACAATGTGGATATGAACCACTATTATTGAAATTGCACTCCATACTCCAATTGTTGATAACATTATTGAAATTAATAACACACGTGAAACAATAAAACTTGATGTATCTCCAATTTACATAAGAAGAGGGGACCTTTGTGAAGGAAAAATGAAATCCCACATCTATCATTTTGTAACAATCCTATAAAATTGTTAAACAATCAAGAACACTAAAATGATTACTTGAAATTGATGAGAACATAGTAGGTCTTGAAGGAAAGAGGTCATCACAAAAACTTCAAAACAGTTCAACGAATACTTTGTCAATAAGACATTAACTAAACAATGCAAATTTTTTATACAATTACTAAAAGATGTACTATATAAGACCTTTCCTAAAGACATTAAAGATCTAGATAAACCATGATACAAGAGCATCCCAATAAACCTTATTACATTGTACTACAACACTTGATCTAGCCCCGTGGATCAGATAATGGACAAATTGGTGACGTTAATGCATCATATCCAAGTGGTAGTAGTTGTGGACTTATTTTTAAGATCCCTTCACCAGAAAATCGCTTAGTCAAGCAACTTGAACCCAAACCTATGGGAGGTCGCATACGAAACTCATTTGTCCCTTGTGGAGTCTTCACAACTCATCACACAATAGCTATAAGTTAGTACAATCCTTAGATGGAACCACACCCCTTTGCATCAACCCTTGGTGCTTCATCATCTAATTTGGGCTAACATACATGTTTCATTGGGTGTTTTGTTTGGGGCCTAGCCGAGGCTAACACAAATCACTTACAAGGCTTGGAGCTAGTATTTTATCATTCTCTAAATTTAGTAGTAAGCAATGAGAGAGTTAGGGAGTCAGAAGATAGGGAATTGGGATCCACCGACTTTTGCATGTGAGTTGGTAAAATGCTTGTGGTGGCCTATGAGCTTGCAAGTGTGGCCAATGGGGCCCATTGCAATCTACAAATGACATACAACCATGTTGTTTTTCTATTTTGGATTAATAAAGTTACATATTCTTTCAATTGCTTGAGTTGTAATAGATTTTGTTGTGAGGTTGGATAACCCATTCTAGAATCTTGATCGTTGACTTCATCAAGTGGTATTAGAGCGAGATTTGAATCTTTTGAGAGAGCGAGAGTGTCTTGGAAGAATGTTGTGTGGACTGATCACTTGCTTGAGGCAAACTACGGGTGTTGTCAATATAGCGCCAAATTGTGAGGTAGTTGCAACCCTATAGCTAGACCACTAACCTAAGGGAATCACACCAGATCTGAAGGCAAGATGTTGCCAAGGAGGATTCTTATAATGGCCAATGTTGCTAGAAGTATAGAAAAATGAGAGAAAGGATGAGGACAATGAAGAATTGACTGGATGTTGTCGAGGAAGATAGGTAAAGGGACTAAACCCTAGAATGGAGGAGAGTGATGATGAGGAGCTTAGGATCCTAGAAAAGAATGAGAAAAGCCAGGAAGAGGAGTTAGACCAAATCAAGATAATGAGAGCCATTGCCAAAATTAGTAAATGACCCATAATAGAGATCCCTAGTTATGTTGATAGTTTGACTCCAGAGGAGGTGATCAAATGGATAAATGTGATGAAATAATACTTTGAATTTGAAGTAGTTGAAGATCCAAAAAGAGTCAAGTTGCAAAAACCAAATTGAAGGGACATACTACCATTTGATTGAAAGACGTTAAAATAGAGAGAAAATAGAGAGGATAGGAGAAAATCACTAAATGGGAGAGGATGCTGGTGAAATTAAAGAATCAATAGATACCTATTGACTATAAGTTAGAAATGTTTAAGAGACTTCAAAACTTAAGGAAAAGGGAGAAGACAATAAAAGAGTACACGAAAGAGTTCCATAAGATGATCATAAGAACTAGCCATTATAAAGTCGGTACGGAGAAGGTGACACAATATATCAATGACCTCAAAACCAACATTTAGGAGGAATTGAGTAAATAGTTTGAGAAACCTTTAGCTATCTAAGAGGTTGGAGCAAAGATTGGGAAGCAAAAACAAAGGTTTCTAGAAGAGTGGTCATAACACAAAGAAAGGAGGTCGTACACAGAATGATTCCTTACCACAGAGAGCAACAAAGGCCCAAAGAAGGTTCCATCCACAAAAGGAGGGAATTTGATGACCACCAGTGTAATGGTGGATATTTAAGAGGGATGAAAGGGAATTTGACAAGGGGTCATTATAGGGAACTTCTTTCAAGTGTAGGGAAGAAGGACATCATGCCTTTGAGTGCAACTAAGGAATTGAAAGAAAGCGATCAGATTTTACTACAAGAGTAACATACATGGAGAAAGAGTCATACATATCATCGGGGTCTATGTGGCATTTGAAAAAAGGGGAGTTCCTAGCTATGAGAATATCCCTGTTAGAGGTTGGGGTCAAAGAGAAATCAACATAGAGAAAGAGCCCATTCTAGACAAGGTGCAAGTTAGGAGGTAAGTATTGCAATGCCATCATTGACAATAGAAACACAAACAACTTGGTCTCATAAGAACTGATTGAAAAATTTGAATATAAAGGGGATGAAATATTTAAACCCATATTGAATTGCTAAGACTCGGGATGATCACAAAATCCTAGTAAGTGAACATTGCCTAGTCAAATTTTAGATTGGATCATACAAGGATGAAGTGTTGCATGATATCATTCCAATAGATTCTTCCCATCTATTGTTGGGAAGACCTTGGCAGTATGGTATAAGGGTTTTACATGATGGAAGAAAGAACACCTACACCATGACCTTGAATGGGATGAAGCATATCTTGATTCCTCTAGAGGAATAACACAAGAAAGTGATATGTGGTAACTCTAGGATCTATTTTGTGGATGGTAAGAAATTTTTGGATGGATTAATGCATGAAAACATGTGTTTTTCTCTCATTCCAAGGAAGTGATGCAATCAAAACATAAAGTGTGTCACCACAAAGGGAGAAGAAGTACTGTAGAAGGAGATCTTTGGAAATATCAAGATATTGTATCAATGAACATTCTGGAAGGATTTCCACTGATCCGAAGCATCAAACCTCGCATAAATATCATACCCAGAGCTAGTTTTCCAAACAAGGAAGCACACTAGATGACACTGATAGAGAATACAGAGCTAAGTAGTTAGGTGCAAGTGTTGATTTGGGAGAGCCTGAGCCCTTGCATGGTACTTGTTGTCTTGGTGTCGAAGAAGGATGGAGAATGGAGGATGTGTAGGACTCTAGAGCCATAAAAAATTCACTATAAAGTATATTTATTTAGGATGACATGTTGTTTAAAGGGAACCAATTGTGTATTTCAAGGAGTTTGATGCAGAAGAATTTGATCAAGAAGAAGCATTCTAGAGGACTAGTAGGACACTTTGGCATTGATAAAACTATAGATTTGATGAGTGGGCATTATTTTTGGCCTCAAATCTACAAGGATTTGTGGAAGTTTGTCTAGGAATGTAGGACCTATCAAGTAGCTAAGGGGACCAATCAAAATAATGGCCTGTAACAACCTCTCACAATTTTGAAAAGACCTTGGGAGGACATCAATATGTCTTTTATGTTGGGATTGCTAAGGAAGACTCCATATTTGTGGTAGCGGACTGATTCCCCAAGAGGGCACATTTAATCCCTTGTAGGAAACCCATGATGCAATTCATATTGTTGATCTTTTCTTTTGAGACATTGTGAGGTTGCATAGAGTACCTTGGAGCATTGTTTTAGATTGGGGTACCAAGTTTACTAGATATTTCTAGAGGATACTATGGATGAAGATGAAGACAAACCTAAAATTTAATTCCACATTCCATCCACAAACTATTGGACAAACGAAGGTGTGAACAAAACCTTTGGAAAATTGCTTAGATGCTTGGTAGGAGACAAGGTAAGGAATTGGGATTTAATTCAACCACAAGAAGAATTTGCATATAATAATTTAGTAAACCAAAGCATAGGGACAACACTGTTTGATATTGTTACCAAATTGCATCCTAAGGGAGTTGTGGAATTCTAGGACATCAAGTTAGAAGATAAGAGGAATGCAAAGGTAGAGGAATTTTTAGACCACATGGAGGCTATGCACAAGCAAGTCAAGCAAAATTTGGAAACAATGAATGGTAAATACAAAGACAGGGAAGATGCCAATAGACACCATAAAACTTTTTTTATTCAATGTGAAGTCATGGTATACCTCCATGTTGACATCAATAGCTAAATTTGATAAAATTAAGTTTTGTGAGGTTCCTACAAATAAATTTGTCCAATTGTCATCCAATATTAAATTGTTCACCCCATGAGTTCGACAATTGAAATTTTTTTTAGTCTTTGTGAGGTTATAAATCTTACATAAATGTCAATCTCAAATCATGTTTGATGTAAGGAAAATAGTCAGGATGTTTTGTTCAGATATTCAAGTTGATCGATTCTTCACAATGCTTGACTCTAGTTTTGAATAAGATTTGTTAAGGCCGATGAACTAGAGATAGGCTCTTTTCGGGTACATTCAAAGAGTTCAAGTGTTCATCAATTTCAAAGTCGACAAGTTCCGAAATGGATAAAGGGGGCCGATATGAAGTTGCAAGAAAGTGGTGATATATCTCTTTGATCACTTAGCGTCTTATCAAATTCGCAAAGTGTTGAACATTGGTTGATACGTATGGTTAGTATCTAGTTCACATTCAACTCAAAGTTCTCTCCACTCAAACCGGTAGTTGCAACAAACTTACCAATGTCTGAGATGATATCGGTGAAGTTGGCTGAAATGATAAATAGGCTGAATACAAATATGAGCAATCAACTTTAAAACTTGAGTCAACTAACAAGCAACGTGTTTGAAGCAAAGTTTGAAATGGTAGTTATCGACAACTTGTGCCTTTTCCTTAAGTCACTGATGAAGTTAAGATTAGTTTCAAACACTCCAGTCATCCCATTATCCACTTTAACCGACAACTTTTTTGGTGGATCGATATGAGAAATGCGAGTTGGCGAATATAATCAATCTCATCGGTAAGTTGACCAAGTCGATGAAAGAAGCCCAAACGTTTTTCTGTTTTCTCCGACAACTTGTGGCTTCTTCGTAAATCACCAATGAATCTAGTGACTCAACTAATGAATAGTTCTAACTGACTCATGAAGGATAATGGCAAAATTACCAGTCATCGGCCAGTTGGCCAAAGTAATAAAGTAACCGATACACTTGAATTTTTATTCTCATCAACAATATATGAGAGTTTGAAAGATTACGTCTCCTCCATTGGTTTTGTTTTAACCTCCTAGCTAGCAAAGGCAACTCGACATGTGCTCCACGATAGGCATGTCATAACTCAAGTCAGTTTTAAATAACTACTTGTTGGAGCTCGAAGCAATCTATTTAGCATGCCATGCATCTCATTCTTTTATGTAACTCCAGTTACAAGTGAATGGCAAAAATGAATTACATAACTTCGAGATGGAGTAAAGAGTTCAACATGCACTCTGCAGATTTTTGAAGAAGTATACTGGCCACCAGCGAGTATGGAAAAGAATAGGCTCAACATATGCATGCAAGAAAGCTGAAGATTCGTGTCCATCCTCTCCTCCACGAACATGCAGGAAGTGTAATCACCTAAAACGCACGTGAACGAGTTGACATAATTCTCAAGCAAATGAATATCACGTGCAGATGAAGTTTCAATTTATGATTCCTTGAATCGTTGTTGTGCATGCAAAAGGAGCTGAAGTCCCTTGTCAACCCTCTCCTCTACGAACATGGAGAAATGTAAGTCCTGCACAGGAGATATACATGCACAACACGGACTTAGTCATATGTATTTTGATTTCTCTTAAGGAAAAACATTGTCTCATAAAAAACCATAAATCGCCAGATGCTGAAAGTGAATGTGTCGATATAACTATTCAAAGTTGAAGCTAAGTCGTGCAGTCGGTCTTCCACAAATAACGTCTCATGGCATATTCTATGCGCAAATGGATTTGTTGAAGATGCTATAGAAACTTTGAAGAAAATGTAATTAGCAGGTGTTCAACCGTATTCTGCAACCATGTCGATATCTCTCTTGCCCGCGAGTTTGGCAATATAACTCAAAGTAATGTGGTCTAATGACAAGCAAACATGTTTGTTCAAATGTCTCAAAGAGACGTCATCTCAAAGAAGTGAAAACAGTAATCACAGGAATACGTACACAACCTTTGCTTGAAAGGGGTTTTTGAAACTTGAAGCAGATAAAAATGGCAAGTACAAAACCAAGACTCACAACCATTACTCGCATTCTCTTTGCCCGTGAATGTAGGGAAGCTTATGAACAAGTTTCATACGTTTATTGAAACATAATAATGGGAGATTTAGTCAAATATTATAGCTGGTATGTCACGACAGATATACATGCAAGGAAAACAAAAATATGGAATCACCAATAGTGCACTTGAGTTATATGATCAAATGCTCCAAGAAGATATTATTTCCAGGAAGGTAGTAAAATGAATGCAGACTGTGAACAAAATGGATTTATTTGAAAAGGTTTTAGAAATTGTCCAGTAAATAACATTCGACTGGTAAAATATATGACGACTTGCTCACTTGGTGCATGCAAATGAATAAACCTCCAAGGAAAACATAATTGTCAGAATTTTAAGGTGATTGCCATGCCTCTATAAGTCATGGAGAATTATTTTCTGAATAAACTCAAAGTCAAAGTTCTAGCTACATCAATGTAAGAATTTGCAGAAAGTTCATCATGAAGTATAAAGCTCAAGATTATGATTATGCTCCTATGATTGACACTATGCTTCTCAAGGTTCTTGATACTAAAATAGGACATATCAATCTGCAGGACATTTGAAAATCACTAATAGAAGAAGATAGATCGAAATTGTCCCGTAGGATAGCTGATAGTGGGTTGGTGGATGCGGCTTGTTTTCCCATAGCAGTGCAATGTTCACAACTGGTGGTAGAATGTGCAAAAGGATATAACCCTGACGCCAGAGAAATAAGGATTGTTGATGGACATCTGATGGCTAAGCTAGATGGAATTTCCATTGCCATTGTTCTCCGATTGCCATACAAGGAGAAATTCACTTGCATCGATAAGCAGAAGGCTTACCAGTATTTCAGTGACAACAGAAGAAAATGTTTGAATAACTTAGCCAAAGAATGGTTGGTGACATCACGAGGAGGACAATCTCATCTTCCTAAGACACTTCATGACTCTCTTTTTATTAAAGAGATCTTTCATCGGATAGTCCTACTTCACAGAGTAAAAGGCAGCCTTGATTCTACTGAATTTGAAATGTGGATGTACCTTTTCATCATAGTCATATCACCAGGAAAACAATTCATTGATTGGGGTTGTCTTATTAGTGATTGCATACATAATCAGTTGATCCATTTCAAGACAAGTCAACGCTTTCACATGTCTTCCTATTTGATATTTATAATTGCTAATTTAAGATCATGGCCAAGTTTGAGTACAACTGGTGTTCTAAATCCGGAATCATAGATTTACGACTACTACAAGTAGCTGCAGTTAGAGGAGAGCTTCGTGCATTTCAGACGAGTAAATGATGCCTTTACAATGCTATCAGTGAGGCTACTTCAAGGAAATACAACTATGAGGATATCAAAAGAAGCAATAACACTGATAAAGAAGTACGAAAGTTACTTCATTCAATTTTCAAAATTCACCTACCTTCGAGTAGGGGGATTCGATGGCTATCCTTATAGGTTACCAAGGTATGTGGATGATAAGCTCTTCTTGATTGAGATTTGTAGATAGCTGATGTTGGTCCAAAAGAAATGCAGAAATAGGAAGAACAAAGGAGTTACTTTCCCGATTTGCCTTCATCATTATAAATGCGAGTCTAACTCAAAAGCAGAAGAGGTGGAAAGGGCTCTAGCCAAAATCACTTTGTACACTTGCCAGATGATATTTCCCTTTGATAGTAAAGGATATATCAAGAATAATTTGAGACTTGGTCTGAGGTACCTTCATTTCCCAAATATTGAAGACTTCTGGGGAGATTGCGAGGATGAATTTGAAGTTAGAAAAAGAGATTGCACAAGATTCACCTTGAAATAGAATTGTGATTTGAAGATGGAATGGATCATTGAAGGTATTGAAGATGATGAATCAGATCTAATTGATCCCTTTTATTTTAAAAAGATCCAGACTCAACCTCTTCCTACTATCAATTGGGTAGATCCAGAGATTAGAGATATCAGAGAAAGAACCAGTTTTGTGATCAAGAAGTTAGAAGCTTGGGTCAGAAAGAGGATAACATAAATAACTGCTACAAAGCCAACAAGTCGGAAGGAGACACCAAGGAGAAGCGGCCATCAAGATAGTTCCGCTTCATCCGTTCCTTCTCATACACTAGTTGTGGATATTATTTCTCACCAGAAAACTCAAGGAAGCGATGAAGATGAAGATCCTCCAAGAAGAAGTAATCTCCAAAATACATGCGAAGATGAACCCAGACAAAGAAAGAAGAAATCCAGATCAAAGGACAAAGAAGAAAAATCTACGTCGAGAGAAGAGAAAGATCAAGATCCAGTAGAAGTCTGGGATGATCCAAGGCTTGATGAAGGTATACAAACCATGTCACCTTCAATCCTTATTGAATCTCCTCATCGCAAGGTACAAGACCCTATTTCAGCTATGGAGCTTTCTTTCCTAAGAAATCTAGTTGATCAAATAGAAGAGGTTAGAGAGGAAGCAACTTCACTAGTACCTGAGCAGCAAAATCTTCAACAAAGTAATATGCAAGAGCCCTCAAAAAGTATTTCTCTCCCATGGATAGAACAAAGCCTATTGAAAAAGAGAAGATTGGAGCAGTTAGTGGTTCCCGAATTCAATACAATATCTGATCTTTTCAGGAGACCTGAGAAGCCAAAGAAAATCAGAGTAACTTCAAGAATAAAGACTGATTTGAATTCAAGAAATATGTGCCTAGAGATAGCTCGACCCATTGCTGAAAAAGATGTGAATGAAGCCACTCCTGTAGATTTTGTTGGCATTCTACACTCTTATGAGAATAGTTGATGTTGTCATTGATGGCAACCAACTGGCAAGTCACTGACAATTGGTTTCTACATGCATGGAATCACAAACTTCATACACCGGCACCAATAGGCACTTCACCGACATTCAGATTACATCGACAACAAGCATACCGACACTCCAGCCAACATGGGATAAAGTTTTGTTTATATGAATTGTTTTGTAAATGTAGTTATCTTTTTTAAGACGACATGATATATTGTAAGAGACTCATATATGTATGAGATCTTATAAGTCATTTTGATATAGATGTGTATTGTATAAGGTGATATAGTTGAGAATGAAGGTTTTGGTTGTTAACTGAACTTGGCATTAGAGATGTTGTTTTGAGCAGTACATTGTGTTGGATTTGATAATCCATTTTTGTAGGCAGTGTGACTCTTTATTGAGTAGTGAGTTCTAGGATGTTGGCCTCCCTCCATGTGCATGCCCCTCATTGTAAGTAGTATTTATTCATTGGCCAATGAGTATATATTGTGGGTCACAAATCCCACCGAGGTTTTTCCCACACTAGGTTTCCTTGTTAAATATCTTGTGTTAATGGTGTGTTACTACATTAATTCTTATTTACCAGTACATTGTTTTGGGATGCAAAGTTATAAATAAGTTTAAATATTCTGTTAATCGGTTAGACACTGATTCACCTCCCCCTCTCAGTGTCTTTGGGACTATCATTGAATCTAACAATTGGTATCAGAGCCTAGTCCTGTATTTTCAAAATCCTAACAGCTTGAGGGAGATTCTAACACCGGTACAGATGGAGAACTTAAAGAAACAGTTGGAAGGAGATCTTGAAGATTTTGATGCAGAAAAATTGAAGAATATCAAACTTGAAGATGATCTGAGGATTGCACAAGAATTCATTAAAGGACTTCAGGAAAACTTTGTTATAGCACAAAATAAAAGAAAAAAACTTCATGAGAAGATGTAGAATGATGATGATGAAAAAGAGACTCTTAGAGACATTGCAAATAAGCCAAGACAAGAAAATAGTAATGTGAAGAATGAAATGCAAGATATGACTATGAGGTTATGTAAGGATATTGAAGACAAGAAGAAGAATGAAGAAGACTTGAATAGGAGACTTAATGATTTTGGAAATGAAAATCTTAGACTTGGTCATGAAAATGATATGTTAAAGACAAATTTGATTCACATGCAACATGATAAAGTTGAGCTTGTGAGACAAGTTGGAATTCTGGAAAATGAGTTGGCTACTGCAAATAAACACAAAGACAAATTCAAGAAAAGTTTAGAAGAACTTGATGACATGCTTAAAAGACAGAAACCTGATGGAGATACAAATGGACTTGGATTTGAACATGGAGAAAGTTCCGGTACTGCAAACAATCAAGATCAGAACAAACCGGTAAGACAACCTAATGCTTATAAATTTAATGGGAAATGTTTTAATTGCAACAAATATGGTCACAAAGAAAATCAGTGTAGATTTAGAAATAATCGGAATTCAAACTCACCCACCAATCAATGTTCCAAATGCAACAAAGTTGGCCATAATTCAGAAAATTGCAGAATGAAAGTGAAATGCTATGTTTGTGGAAGATTTGGGCATTTATCTAATAAATGCAGATCACAAACTGGTCAAGGATATGGAAAGGCTATTCAGAGGAATAATGTAACTTTTTATGTATGTAAAAAGATTGGACATTGTTGGCATTATGTGAACCGGCATGAGCCTTATGTAAACTAGCATGAAGACATAATGATATTGTATGTTGTCATTGATGTCAATATGAGACATAGTGTGAACCGGTATATGCCAAAGTGAACCAGCACATTTGTTCAAAGTGAACCGACATGCAGTTATGGGAACCGACACATGGAAGCACTGTATGACTACCGGTTGGTAAGGTAGCTTCCACTTCGGGTTTTCGGTTGGAGTATCTCAAGTCTATGTGACTCAATCGGTGATCTTTGTGTGATGAGTTAGCAGTATGATGGAGGACAGATTGTGTTGCCACGTAAGCTCTGTGCGCGTGAAGGATCTTGCATAAAGAAGACTATTCCTATCTACCTCGGGAATGTGTGAAGTCTGTCAAATGGTGATAACACGTGTTGGGTTATCAGCCGCCATGAAAATGGTGGATAATGGACGATGGAGAATGTCTTGAGATCGACTCAAGACTGGTGCAATTAATGCAGTATGTTTCAACGGTTAGGATCGAACCGTTTGAATTGCTCAACCTAACAGGTTTAGGGTTTAAGGTTTTTGCTACCGACCTGTATGTTCCCTATAAGGTCGATGTTAGGTTTCTATTTGAAGTTGCTGGAAAAAGTTGTGAGTGTGCATCCAACGAAAGTGATACAAGATTCTTGCCAGACCATAGGAGAGAAGAGATACCTGCAAAGTGTATGTGCAGAAGGAAAAGAGGAGCCTAAACGGATCTATATTAGTATTAAGTGCTGTTAACAGATCATTGCAATACCTGTTGATCTCTAATCACTTCAACAGTTGTAAAATCCCCTAACAGGGTAGCCTTAACTGGCTTGATTCAAAATCCCTTAAATCGGGTGGTCTTAACCGGCTTGCTGTAAATCCCTTAACCGGGTAACTCGAAGCTAATGAGTTCTGAGAAGCTAGAAAAGCTTAGGAGATCCTTTCAGCTATTGAGTTCTTAAAATCCTCTAACAAGGTGACCCTACCGCGTTTAACCCTTAACCGGGTGATCCCTTACATGATCGGTTCCTACCAGAACCTATTGTAATGTTCTTAATCGGACAAGGCTCCTAACAGAGCGGACTTCTAAAGAGTTCAAAAATCAGCTTGTGGGTATTCATCCCCACTGTGGTTTTTCCCAGTTGGGTTTCCACGTGAAAAATATGTGTGTCATGTGAAATGCTTTTGTCTTGTGATGCTTTGTTTTATCTATTATGCACATGAAAGTTTCTATGTTTTATGCCTATCTATAAAACATATTGAGCTCACTGTTGTGAAGATTTGATGGTAAAGTCTACTAGTTCATGCATGTGAATATTATGATAATGTGGTATTGAGCTAAGAGAAAAGCTTAGTGAGTGACCGGTTCATGACTGATTGAGCTATACTGGATGCTACCGGTTGCACTCTATTTTATCGGTATCTCTGTTTATCAATCATTGTGAGTGTTTGCTGTCAAACCAGTTTTGGACTGTATTTGTGTCTATACTGATTCACCCCCCCTCTCAGTACTGGTTTGGTACTAGTGGTTCATCATTGAGTTATCAGACATATTGCTAAATTCTATAGAAGCAAGAATGCACCAACGAACAACAAAGGATCTAGTTTGAAGGGCAAAGAAAAGGTAGATGAAGTAAAGCAAGAATTTTCAAAACAATGGATTAAGAAGAGTGATCAGAGAACTGATAAAACTATCTTTGCACCGGTAGAACAGAGTAATCCTCCATCGACAGGAGATTCTTCATCTAACTCAGGAGTAATCCTTAGGGGGTATTGCAGCAAGTTGAAGATCATGCATTCTACCCTTGGTTGATGGTGAGAAGATACATTTCTTCTTTACCGGTAGGTGTGTTAAGTTTCACTTAATCGACGAGCATTCAATGCAGTTTAAAGAACCTTTTTGGCTATAAAGCACCAGGAAACCCTCATTTTGAACTCATCGAGCATTCAAATAATCAGAGAAGGGCATTCTAAGGCGAAGCTGTGAAGTGATTTTTAGGCATTCTAATTTCGGTTAAGAGGTATTTATCTTTGAAATGGCTTCCTCATCTTCTGTTCCAGAGTTTATTTCGAACCCTACCATTGTGGAAAATGTCAAACGCCCTAGACCTGTATTCAAGATTATCCCCGAGATTGCGAAACAAGATGACTCTGTAGGATCTTTTTCAAAAATACCAAAGGGTGTAGCATTTGCAGAAGACCCTAGAATTTACATACATTGCAACATAGAAAACCTAGGGACTGAGGAGTTGAAGAAAATGTTTAATGAGGTGATTACTGATGAACATTGTGTGATCAAACCCGAACATAAGATTGTGCAAGATTTAGGTTTTGTAGAAATTCTGAACATTCCCGAATTTCTAAAGGAAGTTGTCAGACTTGTATTAAGCAGAGTACATGGTGAATTCATGTGGTCAAAGTCAGTTTGCAAGCTAACCAAGGATGCAATTAAGGCAGTTACTGGTTTACCTTCAACCGGTAGTAGACCTGATAAAACCAAGAAGATACCTAACTGAGGAGTTATGGATTTAACCGGAGCAACATCTGATAACAGGTCACTTAGAGTGAATGATGTTAAGGACATAAATGTAAGATATGTGAGTATGGTACTAGGTTACAAAGAAACTAATGCAAATAGACTAAATTATGTTTCTAGCCTATGTGTTCACAGTGCATATGAAATGGTAAACAATAATGTTAAGATTGATGTGTGTGAATGGCTTAAGGATGAATTGATTGACAACCTAAAGAAGATTAAGGGAGACAAGAAAGGTACTTTTTGTTTTGGTAATCTTCTAGTATGCCTAATGTTGTACTTTACCAAGGAGATACCCGGCATAGGTCACAAGGATTTTGGTTATGACATCCTAGTAGGAAGATAGATACATGATGCTTTCACCGGCATGGGCACTTACAGTATTAAGAACATCACAGACTATTTCGAGACATTCCAATCTAAGATGAGAGCAAGAGAGAGACTACCACAAAGCATAATTGACAAATATGACAAGGAAATCTGTTTTGTGATTAAGAGAGATGAAACTTGGATGGAAGCAGTAAGCCCTAGAACTATTTGGGTTACTGAGATGGGTTATGAGGTTGACCTATCTATTTTGGAAATTTATGCTAAAGCTCTACTTGATGCACCAAGAGAGCCTTCTGAGAAATTTTTTGGAAATGCAGAAACCATAGAGAGTAATATATCTATGCAAAAAAGGACAAAGAGAAGAGAAAAAATTATCAGAGATACCTCCAAGAAGGTAAAGGAAATCAAAGAAAATGTCATGAATATAAGTGGTATATCAGCCAGTGAGCTTGAAAGACTACAACCTAAAGCACATGTTTCACCGATTGTAACATCCTTCGATACTGACAATGGTAAGGCTGCTGAGTTTAAAAGAGTAGAAAGGAAGAGAAAACCCTCATCGATACCCTCTCCTTCACCTAAGAAAACCATGACACTAAGGAAGAAACATGCAGTTAGGGAACCAAAGAAGAAACTTACACCTAAGAATAAACAAACACCGGTTACCCCCACACTAGATGATTTATTGAATGAGATAACATAGGAAGGTAATCTATCTAATGTAAATAAATGGTATAATTCTTTTAATGATTATGATATAAACACCATTGAAGAAAGCATTTTTTTACACTTAGATATTTATAAGAAATTTTTGATAGAAGTGATTGATGAGCTACCAAATGATCTATACACGAGACTAGAAGCTAAAAGGCTATCAGTGATGGAATTGGATAAAAGGTTGAAAGTTGAAGCACTCTTAGATATACATCCGGTAAAATCCAAAGAAGAGATAGATGAACTTATTTCTAAAGCTAACCGGTCAGTATTTGTTAGTGGACACCGCCAAGTGAGCTTGATGGCTGGAAGGGTAACATAGATTGTAGATGAGACTACAGACAAATGGGATATATTCTTTGTAGAGAAAGAAAAGAAAGAGGAAAGGAGCAGACCTAAGAAGACGTTAAAAGTATATTAGAAAGATAAGGACAAGGGTAAAAGAAACGTTGGTGGTATTCCAAACATAAAGGTTACAGATAATCCTCCACCGCCACCTTTGGATATACCACCAGTACACACAGAAGATCCACAAGTTATTGATACTGAAGGTATAACTCTTGACAATACTAATCTAGAGTATGAGATACTCTTTACAATGAATGTGGATACTTAGGAGGTAAACATTGTTGTGGACAAGGAAGCTACAGAGGTTAAGATAGATAATGTTGATAATAGCAAGATTTCAGAGAAATCGGTAGTAGAACTTTCAGAGAAACAAACTAAGGTAGAGGTTCATGTTGAGACTGAGAAACCGACAATTACAAAGACACTGAAACAATCTGAGAAACTAGTAAAGGAAGAGGTGCAAACACAAACAGATCCACCAGAGGAAAATAAAAGAAAAATGGATACATTTGATGGAAATAAAGAGGATATAGTCAAGGTGATTGGTCAGACATCTGTTGAGATGAAATCTACAACTGAACTGAGTACATCTACAGGTGAATTTAGACCCACTAACATAACATAGGTACTTTTGGATTCTATTAAGAGGATAACTGATTGCAATGCATTGGCATTTAAGGCAATTGATAACACATTACCTATCTTGAAAATGATTGCACCAAATTGTAAGATAGATCACATTAAGGATTCTTTAGGAAAATTGGACACATTGTCCAAATTCATTTTTGATAATGTTATAACTATAGACAAGGTGAATGAGGATATCTTATAGGAGAGAGTTGTAAAAGAGAAAAAAACATTCTTTGTAAACACCATAAAGAAATGTACCGATCATGTGGATACACTTTTACTAGTACTCAATTCTACAATTTTGGAGTATAATGAGCTATATAGGGAAGCATGTAAACCTCACTATTTAACTGAGGATATTGATGAGGAGATCAAGAAGAAACATAAAGAAATTGATGATGTTGCAGACAATATTATAGGTTCATCCAGACTTATATTAGTTTTTGAGTAAGAAATGGTAGTTTTTGAGGAAAAGTTAGAAAAACATGAGAAAGAGAAGGCAAGAATAAGGTCTAATGATCGAGAACTATAGGATAAACTTGGTCTGAGGTTGGATAATCTAATTACTTAGAGAGATGAATTATCTAAGGCAACAATACAAGGAGAACGATCACCAGAGCAAAAAATGCACTATCTCATCGGTATGATCCAACAGACCGAGGAAACTTTAGATGAAAGCAACAAATTTATGCGGAGTCTAAATATGATTTTGGTGGACATCTTTCAAATTGTAACCAACCGGTTACAAACTTTGAGGTAGCATTTTTGTACTCTTTTGATTATTTATGACATCCTTTGTCATTGATGTCAAAGGGGGAGTAGTGGAGAAAAAAATGCATGTACAAGCTCAGGGGGAGCACATCTTTTTGGATTTCAGTTTTTGGATAACGGTTTTGATTTTTCTCATGAGTGTTGCCATCAATCCCAAAGGGGGAGATTGTTGGCATTCTACACTCTTATGAGAATAGTTGATGTTGTCATTGATGGCAACCAACTGGCAAGTCACTGACAATTAGTTTCTACATACCTGGCATCACAAACTTCATACACCGGCAGACACCGACACCGATAGGCACTTCATCGACATTTAGATTACATCGACAACAAGCATACCAACACTCTAGTCGACATGGGATAAAGTTTTGTTTATATGAATTATTTTGTAAATGTAATTATCTTTTGTAAGCCGACATGGTATATTGTAAAAGACTCATATATGTATGAGATCTTATAAGTCATTTTGATATAGATGTGTATTGTATAAGGTGATATAGTTGACAGTGAATGTTTTAGTTATTGACTGAGCTTAAACCAGTACTGAACTTGGCATTAGAGATGCTGTTTTGAGTAGTACATTTTGTTGGATTTGATAATCCATTTTTGTAGTTAGTGTGACTCTTTATTGAGCAGTGAGCTCTAGGCCGTTGGCTTGCCTGCATGTGCAGGCCCCTCATTGTAAGTAGTATTTATTCATTGGCCACTGAGTAAATATTGTGGGTCATAAATCCCATTGAGGTTTTTCCCACACCGGGTTTCCTCGTTAAATATCTTGTGTTATGGTGTGTTTCTATGATGTCTGTATTATTTCTGTTTACTACATTAATTCTTATTTACTGGTACACTGTTTTGGGATGCAAAGTTATAAATAAGTTTAAATATTCTGTTAATCGGTTAGACACTGATTCACCTCCCCTCTCAGTGTCTTTAGGACTGTCATTGAATCTAACAGATTTTGTTATGACAAAAATTGATATGGGTCCATCTACTCATGAAGATGACATACAAAATTTCAATGTGGTAGCTGCAAAGCTAGTGGAAAGAACTGAAAAAGAAAAGAAATCAAAGGATCAACTGAAGCAACAAGTGCAAAATTTGTCCTCTTACTTGAAGTCCATAGTTGACACTTCTACCATTCCACTCAATGTGGCTCACCAATCAGTTATTTTAAGTCTAGAAGGAGAGGTTGAAAGAGATGTTATTGAAGGTCTTCAAAAGTATCAAGTTTACACTAAGAGAGGAATTTCTATCATTTTGCAATTCTTCAACTATTGTGAGAACTTTGTTGCTAATAACAGGGTGAGATAGGGTTTTTCAAAAAGATTACTTAAAGAAACAAATCTGTTTACCAACACTCCAGAAGGAGAGGTTCCTGGTAGGCACATACAACAAGATAAAGATGAAGAAGTTTGGACCATTCAAGATCATTTGTAAATTAGATTTCAGAAATACATATGAGGTTGAATTACCAGAGGGCATTGACATATCACCAATCTTAAAGATTCCAGATCTTTTCTAATTCATGGAGTACATTCATATGGGGATGGAACATAAGCCCCTCTCCAAGACTAGCTACTGCAACAACAATTGGAGTAGATAGAGATAATTCTAGAAAATCATACCAACATAACACCTGAAACAATGAATATAGGGTGCATTTGGAAAAATGGAAGTGAAATCCAATGGATCATGCAACATGGATTTTAGAAGCTAAATTGGAATGACTTGCATCATTCTCAAATCTAGAAACATGTAAGGTGTACTTCTCAAAGAACCCTAAGGGTTTGATGTAGGAACATCCAGTTGTAGCACTGTAAATTGTATCCCTATACAATTTCACACTCACTTAGGCCTCATGTTTGCATTCCATCCTTCCATGCTCTGATCATGCCTAACTCTTCTCGCACAAGATTCAAATTGACCATCCTCATCTTCTACCTTGTTGTCTAGTCCTTTTTTATCCCTAATAGGCTGGACAAGGGTGCCAAAAATACCCTTGTCCTTGTCTAGGTTAAAAGGGACCAATTTTGGACACTTGAATGGTCAAAAAATGTGGGTAGGAATTCCTTTATGTGTCATCCTACTTCATAAATTCAAAGAAATTTCATGAGGTGAGGTATAAAAGAAAGCCTTATCCCCTCATTTGAGACACCTCTCTAATCCATCTTATATCTCTCCATAAATTTTTCCACGGAATTATTCAAATTAAAGTGAGCAAGAAATCAAGCGTTTATCAAGGCAGTGAAGGAGTGGTCAACTATACAAATTTCAAGAATTCAAGATGGAAGCCATGCTAAAGTTCTTATGAAGATATTTCTACATTCCTACATGACAATATCAATCTTTTCATGAAGATTTCAAAGAAAGACCCATGAAGGTATAACATTCTAATTTAACATTTTAAATTGAGATCTAGCCTCTAATCTTTTGAGGCATGCTTTCTGTTCAATTTCAATTCAATTATAGGGTCGATTCCAAACCCAAGTTTTGACCTAGGCAAGTCCCTATCCACCCAACACCTATTTTCCTTCTATAGTGTACATGTGATAGATTTAGGAGACAGCACATATATATTTGGGAAGAGCATACACAGACGCATAGAAATAGTTTTTGCAGAGGAAAAAAAGTGAGGATAAGGTCAATCCAAGAACCCTTGTTCAACACTTTTTTGATGAAACTCTAGGGAAACACTCAAAAAATATCTTGATCTTGAAAGCATCTTCGTTGTTCATATCCAAGGTGAGCCCAAGCACCATTGTACGACATTTTTGAGCCCAGAGTTTAGACACAAGTTCCTCTCTACTTCCTATTTCCATATTTGTACTTTATGTTTGCATATTAGATCTGAAATTGTTTGTGCATGTTGATTATTATCAATTTCACATCTTTAGCCCTATATCTCGCATTCAATTTACAATTTCATAGTTCATTTTCAACTCCAAATCAAAGAGTACTAAATTCACCTTGAACTCCATCCTTTCCCATCATATTGGAGATTGATCCAAGTGAATCCATTCTCCTTCCAAATGTAATCCTTTGGAGATAGGTTTAATTCCTAGTTTGCATGTATAAGCTTGTGAACTCTATTTACCATTGTTACATTTTTAGTGAACTTGACATATTGCATTGCATTGTTTTTTATTTATATGCTCAGATCGGATCATTATTGCATATTATTTCTAGATTTAGAAGCATTTATTGTTCAAATATATCATTTCTTTAGTGTATTTTTTTTAATTAATTAGTTAATTAACTATTCTATTGGTAAATTGCATTGTTTAATCACATCTTTTGCTTGTGTTATCAATTGTATGAGATAAATTATGAGTACAAATCTATTTCATTAGCTTTGCCTTAGTTTTGTATGAGTTTTGTTACCCTTTGTCTCACATCCAACATCCGAGTGAGAAGAATTTATAGAATTCTTGCTTCCCAAAGTTTAAATACTAAGGGTATTGAGACTAAGTTGACTAACTTATTCCATGGGAACTTGGGTGAATCATCTATGCCTACACAATACATACCTAATATTGTCAAGAAACATTCCCCTCGTATTTCTCATGATGAGGATGACTCCTAAACTCGAGTAACTATTGACCAATTGGAGAATCTTGACCATGAGGTGGATAGGCTTCAAAAATGGATGGACAAAAAACACTCACATAGTGAGGTAGTCCCCTTGATTAAAGATTTGAGGAGAAGGATTCAAAGTGATGAAAATGGTGTAGATATGTTGCATGACATTTCTCATATTGTTGACACTATTGTTATGCCAATGAAAAGTTGTGCCAAAGTTCTTAATCACTCTAATTGATGCAGGAGAATCCCCAGTTCATAGCAATCTTGCATTAACTAAAAATATTTCCTTTTTGTTTTGCTTTTTGTTTGTAGTTTCAACATTTCTTTCTGTGTGTCCTGCATTTGGGTCACCGAAACCTGTGAAGTTGGATTTTACTTGAAGACTTGATCATCTTCCTTATTCCCAAACTGTGGAGCATTTGGATCATTTTTCGACAAGTTATCGCTATCAGTTTTCGAGACAATTTTCTGTTACCGGTTGCCTAGACCTATTTGCATTGGTGATCTACCAGATCCCCTTCCGTAGCTTGTGGAGCCCTGAGTGTTGATTCTGATGTTCCTTGGTGTGTGGCCAACCTTTTTCTGTGATCTACTCTTCATCCTTTTGATTTTTCAGAGTAATTTATTTGGTAGAGACTGACCTTGTAGGTTTTACACGTTAGGTCTTGTTCTTCAGGTTTTGATCCCTTTTTGGGCCGACCAGATCCCCTTGGATCGTATAAATAATTGTAACAAAGCATTAGAATGTAATCAAGAAGTTAGACAAAGCATAGAAGATATATCTTAAGATTTGAGGTCCCGGTTGTGACCTGTTCTATATTTTGAGCATGTTTTAGCAGGCTTGTGAGCCGGTTTCTATAACATGATTGTTACCGGTTGGTTGTAATCAGTTTACATGATATAATTTAATCTATTTTGCATTACCTCCATCATGTCATTGTGTTTCCATTGTGTTTACTCTTGCTGACTAGCCTGGATTGATCTCTTTGAGGTCACTGACTGCTTTAAGTGGTATTTTAAGTGGTATTAAAGCGAGCTTTCATTCCAGAGATTGCGTTGTCCTGAGAATTTTGTTGTAGGGTGGCAGACTGTGGATCCGACCTGCAACTGCAGAGGACTGGTGTAAAGATGGCGCAGAGAGGAACTAGGAATGGTGGAGTGCGTGGGAATGCAAACCCTGCTATGATGGAAATGTTGCGAGGAATAGAAGCCCGCTTGGAAGCCATGGAGACAGCCCAAAGAAGAGGCCAACACATTGAAGATGTAAGTGAAGATGAAGGAGAAGAAGCCCCGACAAAACAAGTAAACCCATCGATGGTTGATCCGGATGAGGAAAGGTTTTTTGAGGGTTTTGAGTAGGGCGAATACTAAAGCTCATTTTACCCCACCAAAATATGATGGAAAGTTGGATTTAGATGAATTGATGGATTGGATCTCGGAGATGAAGAAATATTTTGATTTTGAAAACATTGTAGAAGAAAGGAAGGTGAAATATGCCTCTACCTAGTTGAAAGGTGATGCATCTCTTTGGTGGGAATATTTGCAGGTTGATAGATAGAGAAGAGGTAAAGAGAAGATCAAGACATGGGATTAGATGGTTGCTAAGTTGAAATCAAAATTTATGCCAATTGATTATCAAGTGAATTTGTTCCGAAAATTGTAGAATTTGAGACAGAAAGGATCTAGTGTGAAGGAATACACCGAAGCATTTTACAAGTTGAATATCAGATCTAGACATGTTGATGATGAAGTTGAACAAGTTGCAAGATATTTGAATGGAATGAGGATGTCTATACAAGATGAACTTAGTTTGATCAAATTATAGAGTGTTGAAGAGGCTTACCAGTATGCCCTAAAGGCAGAAGAAAAGCTAAATAAAAGACATGAGCAGAGGCAGAGAGGCAGAGGTGGAAGGTTTTTCGGAGGAAGATTTTAGGGAGGAAGTGGATATACCCAAGGTAGAGGAACCTGTACGAATAGAAACAAGGACAAGGAAGTAAGAAAAGAAGGTAATTTATACCAGAAAAATGATAGAAATTTTTACCGAAGGAGAGAACCGAATGGCTACCAGAATGAGAATTTTGGAAAAGATGACATCAGATAAGACAAGATAATATTTAGTGGAACTTTCTATAAGTGTGGAGAAGGACATCATGATTTTGAGTGTAAGAAGATAGAGAATACCGGAAGAGTAGCAACGATGGAAGAAAATCCCACCAGATCAGATAATAAACCAGAAGATGGAGAACCATTGATGATGAGGAGAGCTTTGTGTCATGCCGAAAGAGATGAAGAGAAAGAATTTGTTCAAGACCAGATGTAAGGTATCCAGTAAGTGCTGTAAAGTTGTTATTGATAGTGGTAGTTCAGATAATCTTGTTTCAGAAGAGATGGTGAATAAGTTTAATTTGGAAAGATTGAAACACCCTAAGCCTTATCAGATAGCAAGGATTCATGATGAACATAAGTTGTTAGTAAGTGAGCAATTTTTGGTGAAATTAAAAAATGGTAATTATCATGATGAAGTCTTGTGTGATATTATGCCTATGGATATTTGTCATCTTTTGTTGGGTAGACCTTGGCAGTTTGATAGAGAGGCAATACATAATGGGAGGAAGAATACATACACTATTGTAGCCAATGGGATGAAGAAAACCTTGTTGCCCTTGGAGGAACCTTTGAAGAGTGAAGTCTATACGAATGCTAGAATTTGTTTGGTGGATGGAAGGAAATTCCTGGATGGATTGAGACATGAGAATGTGTGTTTTGCCTTAGTTCCTAAGAAGATTGAGAATCTGGAGCATGAAGAGGAACAACCGGAAGAGATAAAAGATTTGCTGACAGAATATGAAGACATCATTTCATATAATGTGCTTGATGGATTTCCACTTGTGAGAAGTATCAGTCATTTCATGGACCTCGTTCCTAGAGCTAGTTTTGCCTAACAAAGCTGGACATCGAATGACACCGACAGAGAAGAAGAACTGAATAGACAAGTGTAGGAGCTATTGAAGAAAGGTTTGATCAGAGAAAGTCTGAGCCCTTGTGTAGTACACGGAGTATTAGCACTTAAGAGGAATGGAGAGTGGAGAATGTGCACCGATTCCAGAGCAATAAACAAGATCACAACGAAATACTGGTTTCCTTTTCCTAGTATGGATGACATAATGGACTGTTTGAGTGAAGCCAAATACTTTACAAAGATAGAGTTGAATAATGGCTATCATCAGATCAGGATCAGAGAAGGAGATGAGTGGAAGACAATATTCAAGACAAATGAAGCACTACATGAATGGTTGGTGATACCTTTTGGGTTAACTAATGCACCGTGTACTTTCATGAGGCTGATGAATGAGGTATTGAAGAAATTCTTGTGTAAGTTTGTTATTGTATATTTGAATAACATTCTGATTTTCTATAAGACAAAAGAGGAGCATTTGTTGCATTTGAGACAAGTTTTGTAGAGGTTGAGAGAAGAAAAGTTGTCGATAAATCTTAAGAAGTGTACTTTCATGAAAGATGAGTTAGTCTATTTGGAATTTGTGATATTTGAGGATGGTTTGAAGGTGGATCCTGAGAAAGTAAAAGCAATTGTTTAGTGGCCTACACCGGAAAGAATTGGAGAGGTAAGATCATTTCATGGATTGGCTAGTTTCTAGCAGAAGTTCATCAGAAATTTCAGTTTAGTTTGTAACCCTATGACTAAGACCATGAGGGGAGATCGAAAGGAATTCAAGTGGACCACCATAGCAAACAAAATTTTTGAGCTATTGAAATGGAAGGTGACTGAGCAGCCTGTGTTAGCTTTACCGGATTTTAATAAAGTATTTCAAGTGGATTATGATGCAAGTAGAACAACAATAGGAGCAATCTTGAGTTAGGAAGGGAGAGAAGTAGCTTATTTCAATGAGAAATTGAATGATGCCTAGAGGAGATATTCAGAGTATTATAAGGAGTTTTATTCCATAGTTCAAGCCTTGAAGAAGTGGAGACATTACCTGTTTCCTAAGGAGTTTGTGTTGTATACGGATCATCAAGCTTTGCAGTATTTGAAGAGTCAGAGTAAGTTGAATCAGAGACATATGAAATGGGTAGAATTTTTGCAGAGTTACACCTTTATGTTGAAGTATAGAAGTGGGAAATCTGAAAAAGTTGCCGATGCATTGAGTAGGAGAAGGATTTTTTTGACAGAGATGAGAGTGACAATATTAGGATTTGAGGAATTGAAGAGCTTGTATGATGATGACCCGGATTTTTTAGAACCTTGGAGAGCATGTAGAGAACCGGTTACAGTAGATAGAAGCAAGTGGTTGGATTACTTAAGTCAGGATGGGATGCTATTCAGAGGAGTTTAGTTGTGCATACCTAAGAGTTCTATGAGGGAGAATTTGATAAAGAAGAAAGACAGTGGAGGATTAGCCGGACATTTTGGTATTGAAAAAATAGTAGCATTTGTGTGTGCGCATTACTTTTGTCTCTAGATTCATAAGGATGTTAGAAAATATGAGAAAAGTTGTAGAGTTTGTCAAGTTGCAAAGGGTAGTAGTTAGAATGTGGGATTGTATAAACCTTTGACAGTACCGGTAAGACCTTGGGAGGATATAAGCATGGATTTCATACTTGGATTGCCAAAAACACCGAGAGGAAATGATTCTATATTTGTGGTAGTGGATAGATTCTCAAAGATGGCTCATTTCATACCTTGTAAGAAGGCATCGGATGCATTACATGTAGCAAAATTATTTTTCTAGGAAATAGTGAGATTTCATGGATTAACTAAGAGCATAATTTCAGGCAGAGACACTAGTTTGTTGGCTATTTTTAAAGAACACTTTGGAAGAAGATGAAGACAAATTTGAAGTTCAGTTCTACTTTTCATCCACAGACTGGTGGACAGACAAAAGTAGTTAACCAGAGCTTGGGAAATTTGTTGAGATGTTTAGTTGGAGATAAAACCAGAAGTTGGGATTTGATTCTTGCACAATCAAATTTTGCCTACAACAATTCAGTAAACATGAGTATCGGAAGAACACCCTTTGAGATTGTTATTGGAGTATATCCTAGAGGTATATTAGAATTAAAAGATATTAGCAGTGAAGACCAGAGAAGTTCAGAAGCAAAAGAATTTGCAGATCACACGAAGGACTTACATATTTAATTTAAGCAACATTTGGAGGACATGAATAACAAGTATAAGGAGAAGGCAGATGAGAGGAGGAGGCATAAGGAATTTGAAGTTGGTGATGAAGTGATGGTGTATCTGAGAAAAAACATATTCTCGATTGGAACTTATAACAAGTTACAAATGAGAAATTTTGGACCTTGCAGGATCTTGAGGAAGTTCAGTTTTGGAAATGCATATGAAGTGGAGTTATCAGATAGTCTGAGTATTTCACCTTTGTTTAAAATTGTAGATCTTAATCAATATCATGAACCAAAATTCAGTGAGGACAGTATTGTAGACTTGGAGAAACAGTTTCCCTAGAAGGAACTAGATCAAATTGAAGACATTTTGGATAGTAGGATTGGGCGTAGTACTCAGAGCAGTCAGTACAAGGAGTATCTTGTGAAGTGGAAGGACATACCAGTTGAAGATTCATCTTGGATTTTTTAGGCAGAGGTAGACCACCTTGGTTTCCCTCTAACCCTGGAAAAGTGAGAGACTCACTTTTTCTACAACCTCAGATTTCTGATGCAGCAACATCCCCAGTTCATAGAAATCTTGCATCAACAAAAAATATTTCCTTTCTGTTTTGCTTTCTATTTGTAGTTTCAACATTTCTTTCTGTGTGTCCTGGATTTGGCTCATCGGAAGTTGTGGAGTTTTATTTTACTTGAAGACTTGATCATCTTCCTTATTACCAAACTGTGGAGCATTTGGATCATTTTCCGACAAGTTATCGCTACCGATTTCTGAGACAGTTTTTTGTTACTAGTTGCCTGGATCTATTTGCATTGGTAATCTACCGGACCCCCTTCCATAGCTTGTGGATCCCTGATCGTTGAATCTGATGCTCCTTGGTGTGTGATAGACCTTTTTTCGTGATCTACTCTTCATCCTTTGGATTTTCTAGAGGAATTTCTTTGGCGGAGGCCGACCTTGTTGGTTTCACATGTTAGGTCTTGTTCTTCGGGTTTTGATCCCTTTTTGGGCTGATCAAATCCCCTTTGATCATATAAATAATTGTAATATACCATTAGAATGCAATCAAGAAGTTATACTGAGCATGGAAGATAGGTCTTAAGATTTGAGGTCTCAGTTGTGACATGTTCTATATTTTGAGCATGTTTTAGTAGGCCTGTGAGCCAGTTTCTGTAACCCGGTTGTTACTGGTTGGTTGTAATTAGTTTTCATGATGTAATTCAATCTATTCTACATTGCCTCCATTGTGTCCTTATTTTTCCATTGTGTTTACTCTTGCTAATTGGTCTAGATTGATCTCTTTGAGGTCCCTCCTCGCCGGTGACTGCTTCACTAATCCTATAAATTAAGTTGACAATGCCATTCCCATATATTTGCTTAACATTCCTACATATACATCTTCCATCTTGGCTACCTCTACAAAAAATTTTAATTCTAGACATGTTATTCATGGGGGAAATCCTATCAATCAATACTCCTACATACCTCCTTCCACTAGCCTTCCATTTGTTTCCCAACCATTTCCTATACCCACATATCATAATGTTCTAACTTCCTATTCTCAAGCTGCACGTACTTATCATTATGTTACACCTTCATCACAATCCAACATGTCCAACTCCAACTCATCCATTGAAGCCACTATAAATAATTTATCTCAAAGTGTCTCATGCTTACAACAACAATTGGCTTCTTTAACCTAATCTAAATTCAATGTTCCTACAATAGATAATACTAGCCCACTTTATAATGACAATGTTTGTACTCTTGTCCCACAATACATGGAGGTTCCCCATTTGAATTTATACAATGGAAAAGGTGACCCCCAAATTCATGTGAAAATATTTCAAACATTGTGTAGAGACTTCTATCATGACAATAGACTCATGGAAAAACTATTCACCCTCACATTAAGAGATAAATCTATCCAATGGTTTCGTTCCTTTCCTCCATCAATTGATTCTTTTCATCAATTCTCTAATACATTTGTGCAACATTATGAAAACAATATTTGTCCTCAAATCACTTTAACTAATTTGATGCATTATAAATAAGGAGTTAAAGAAAAAGTGACTTATTTCATTGGTAGATGCAAACATTTGCACACACAAATTTCTTATCTCGTGTTTGATGTTGATGTTCAAAGGGTTTTCATTAATAATTTACAATATATTAGATATAAGATTCTATTTTCCAATTTTACATCTTTTCCACATTTATGCATAGTGCTTCATAATTATCAACTTCAAGTGAGTCAATTTGAATCCTATTCATCAATGGCTCCAATTGGTAAGAATGAAGATACTTCTAATCAATCCTTTCAAAAGTTCCAAAAACAAAACAAAAATTTCATCAAGATCTATAACCTTTCTTCCAATCATATTGATACACAAGTGGCAACTACAATATCAGGCATGGCCCTTTTATCATCAATCTTTACACATCATGATTTTACTCATCTTTCTAAAACATTGCATAGTATCATGCTTACATTAATTAATTCTGTTGTGATAAATATTTCTCTTGTCAAACACATAGACACCTCTAAGCATTTTCCAACTTCCTTTGATCCTAAAGCCTTTTACCAATACCATCATCAACTTGGTCATGATATTGATAAGGTCTATGAATTAAGCATGTGATTCTAGATCTTGTTGATTCCAACACTATAATTGTGGAGGGTGCAAATGATAAAAAAAATAAATCCATAGTATCTCCTAATCAAAACTTGCAAATCTTTACCAATCCTTTTCCTTCTCATTCTACCAATGTTGTTGAGTCCAAAAAATCTGATTACACGATTTCTAACAATACATGTATAGAGGTCAACAATGTTGTGAATCTTATTGAGAAATTCAAGTGTAAGCATGAACCTCACATTACCTTTGACTAAAGAGAGATTATTGATGCACCTGATGGACCATTAGACATTACTGCAAAAATTCAAGGAAATATCTGATGAGGAGTGCTCATTGATCCAATATGTATGGTGAATGTTATTGCTAAAGAGCATCTTTATACACAACAATTTTGTCAAATTACATAGGAAAAATCTAATGTTATTATTAAGGTGTGTGATGGTTTCATTTGTCCCAATATAGGTTCCATCACTCTTCCTATTGAGGTTGGTACTAAGTGATGAGATGTTGCATTTGTTATTATCCCTATCTCCAACCAATTTTGTGTGAGGTCGGGATACCCTTGGCTCAATTCCATGAAATCTATCTTTTCTACCATCCATAAATGTTTTAAGTTCCCTCATTATGGGTGTATTATCAATGATCAATTATATTATTTATAATCTCTTAACAAGATGTGGAAACTTTACCCTTTATTGCTTTTGGCCTCATAAACCTAAACCTTTGAAACCTTGAGAAGATTTCCTTTTCTTATAAAAAATTGAAACATGAAAGGATATCATCCTTGAGTAAACCTAAGGATCCTTCACCTATGGATATTTCTTCTCCTCATCCTATACTTGGACTTCTTCCTAAACCTCCTATTCCTCCCATATATGTTGCAGTCCCACCTCCTACATCCTATAAAGGAAAGTGCCCAACATCTTGTATCTCTCAACCTAGTGAGGCTTCTTTCGTCCCTCCTACAAAGGAAGAAAATAATCTTACGTTGACTGATCACCAACCTTCACAAGTTTTGAGTCATATCAAGAGAAACCATAGTGTGAGATACCATCAACAAAGATGTCATGCCAAAGATCATGAGCGTGCTTCTGAAACCATTTCCTCTCGTAAGGCATTGAATGTTGAATTGATTTCATTTTAACTCTAGGGAGGAAGTTAATCTTAATCAACCATGTTAAAAAATAATATTGTCTATGCAAATGATGATACATTTCCTTTGTGCATTTAATATCCTATTATGATTAATTTGGATGATGATATTGATGCTAGCAATGTGGATACTAACATTTTTGATGATATGTATGAGGTTATTAAGACTAATTGTGATCTATCTTTGAGATTTTCAAAAGCATTAACGTAATCTCTTAGTGACAAGGAAAGTGACTCATAATTAGAGAATGGTCCTTGTTTGGAACTTGTAGTAGCTCCATCTATCATGCTTATTGTGGCTCCTCTTTCATCTTGTCCACCATATCTAAAAGATGTTCAGTAAGACTAGGAGGTAGATTATTTGATATATTAGCTTCAGTTGTACCATGGATTCTCCTATATGTTTTCTTGCATGTGATGTGTTTCCCTAGTGTTGTGTTGCTTGATATGTCTTTGTGTTATGTTAGGCTCTCTTTGGATGACCCTTGTTTCTCCGTTGGTGCAAGGTAGTGAAGGGATTGAACCTGTTATTGCATTCTTCTATTTGTATCTCAATTCTTCTATATGTCATATTCATGTTATGTTGTAAATGTGTTATTGTTGTAAATGTGCTTTTGTGTTCTCTACTTGGGGACAATGCAAAGTGTTGAGATCTCTCCTTTTGGTCTCTATCATATTGACCCAAAAATACTTTTTTGGTTCATCTTTTGCCTTTGTGTTCATAGTTCTACTACCTTTGGGAGATGAGGTCAATTCATTACAATAATAATTGATATACATGATTTATCAAATGTACATACTGACCCTAGTTAGTCGATCCCTTATGTTATTTTTCTCTTTTTGTCTTGTGCTCTATTTACCTTGATCTCTCCTTGCTTTGGGGCATATCATTGTGGCAACATTCTTGTCTTTTGGACACATGTATGCTACCTTAAAGAAATTTCTCCTAGTAAGGTGTATGCAATCACTTTAATGTGGGAGAATACACTCTGCTCTTTGTTGCACTTTGTGCACACCCCATGAGATTTAGTTTGTACACTTTGATCATAAACCATAACATATTTGGTGTACGTTGTAGTACCCTTTTTGTAGTCAATTTTTTATTTAGATTACTTTGTAAACTGAGCCTTTTGATTTGTAATCTTTCTTTGCACCAATTTTTGTAGTTCAAATTTTTATTTCCTAACATGACTCATAGTAACCATTAGCCTTACTAGCAGAGCATAGCCATTCTCTCTCTTCTCTTCATGTATTGCTCCTTTTATCTTGATATTAGATTCATAAGATCCTAAGTCTCTAGGGGCTTGGTGTGTCTTGCCTCTTTAATATCTTGATGAAAGTTTTTCAATGCTATTTTGAAATTTACCAAGAGTATGAGCATAGATTCATACTCCTGCTAAAGTGGGGGCTAAATGTAGAATCATAAATTGTATCCCTATACAATTTCATACTCAATTAGGCCTCACATTAGTGTTCTAGCCTTTCGTGCTTTGATTCTAGATGATTCTACTCACACAAGCTTCAAATTGGTCATCCTCATATTCTACCTTGTTGTTTGGTCCTTGTTCTAATGAAATAGCATTGCTAAATGACAGACAAGTGAGGCGGGAGGGGGGGGGGGGTGAATTAGTTGTCTCACAAAATTACACAAATCAAACTCATTCTTAAATATGATAATTAAGCATGAGAGCATAAATTGGCAACACATCAAGAACACACACAACACTAAGATTTTTGACGTGGAAAACCCGATCAAGGGAAAAACCACGGTGGGAACCTACCCACAATATGATGATACTCTATTAGAAGTATATGAAATATTACAATGGGGAATGCACATGCATTCAAGAACACTTCCTAGAGCTCACTGCTAAAAAATAACAAGGGCTACAACCCAGGGAAGACTCACTATCTTACAAACAGATTCAGAATACATCTGGAAGATCATGAACTAAAGAATATCATCTCCTTAATGCCTGGTTACAATTACGGTTAAGCACATAAAAACTTTCTTCTTCTCACACTGCTTCTCTAGCTTTGAAAGATGTATACATTCAATGCACATACATTCTAATTTATCATCCACACACACATCTAATTACAAAAAAATTACATTTATTTATACATGACATCAACCTTATCAAGGTTGACTCAACACACATCACCTAATTACAAAAATTTAATCACACATGCTACAATATCACATGCTGATAGTATGGACCCATATCACACACTTCGAATATGGAACACCTCCAAGAATTATGCATTGAACATCTGCAACACGCTACAAGTATCCTATCAACCACAACTATGAAGAACACTAACACACCAGAGAAAATCATCAATTACATGCACAACGATCAATGCAGACCACCAACACAAAAGAAACACAATACATAAACATCCACAAGCATCATAAATTAGCACTGCAACATCCGCACAAGTACGGATTGCTAAAATCACATCATCATTATACCAAACTTCAAGAACACTAACTGGAATGATTGTCAACCCTGAAAAAAAAATATTAGAGCTCCAAATCACAAACCACTTGAATTGTAGATACACATCAACATCCCAAACATTCCTCCAAATCCGCAGAATAATATATTACAATACGGGGTAATGCAGATCAAAATACTAAACACTGTGACATCATTGAACAACTGAAAAGCTAGCCACAACAAAAATATCCATAACTTACTCAAATATTCATGCAAACCTCTAAAAATTGCACTGAATCATCTAAACACAATCCTCTATAAAAACCTTTAATCCACAAATTCTGATCAACATCATACAAAACAAACCAACTCACTGAACTTCACTGCATCACTGTCACAGACAGAAATATGTTGACATTGTTGGTATTTTGGTATGGTTTTGTCATTGATGTCAACACCTACTGAAAACAAGCACTTTGGAGATCCAACAACATTCACCGGCAAGCAAGTAACTATTGCACAATTACTGGTATATGGTTCACCGACAGGATATAATGTTCACTAGTATCTGGAATGATATGGAAGACACTTTGTTTTGAAGAATTAATCATTGGTATATTCATATTTGCATATTTTCTTTTACCGGCAAATAGGTCCAGGTTATCTAGGGTTACACCGACAGGTTTATCTTTTCCAGATCAGCATGGCACGCTATGAAGATGATTTATTGTTGATGTAAATGCATTAAGCCAACATGTTTAATTGGTTATTGCATCAGATACTATATTGTTTGTAAAATTATTTTATTGTAATATCTTGTAGAGCCAACCTACTAAAATTGGTCTTAGGGTATGGTATAAATGTAAGATCTTATTTGTAAGATCAAGTGTGGAATGCGAAAAAAGAATTGAGTGAAGGTATATGCAAGATTAAGTAGAGGTATACACGAAGACATCATTTGAAGGTGAAGCTAGGTTTTTGTATAAGCATATCAACATTACACCGATACTGAATTCAGCATATGAAGATGCTATTTTGTGTAGTACATTCTTATTGGATTTAACCATCCAACTGTAGTCAGTGTGACTCCCATTTTGTGTTTGAGCAGTGAGCTCTAGGCTGTTGGCCTTTCTGCATGTCCAGACCCCATTTATGTACACTTACTATCTGTAGTAGTATCATCTGATTATGGGTAAGGCTTCCCATCATGGTTTTTCCCCTTACAGGGTTTTCACGTACAAATATTGGTGTTATGTGTTGTGGATGACTTTATGTTTGTGTTTCATGCATTAATCTTTACCAGTATAGCAATTTACTGTTAACATTGTCTACTGGCATACTTAACTGGTTTACCGGTATTAAGCATTAAGTTGGTTAATTGGTTTTTGGTTTTAATTTATTAGACAACTGATTCACCCCCCCCTCTCAGTTGTCTCTGGGACCTAACAATTGGTATTAGAGCTTAGTCCTCTTTTGCAAAAGTTTAACAACTTGAGGAGATCCAATGTCTACTAATTACTTTAGGAAGGACAGTCCTAAACTTGATGGAACCAACTAGGGGATATGGAAGATTAGAATAGAGACACATCTGAATTGCATTGGTAAAGACATTTGGGAAGTTACAAAGAATGGTTATACTACTGCTGTAGCTGGTCAGACTGCTCCAACTACCTTAGCTAAAGATGAAGAGAATGATTGCAAAGCAAGAGAAGCACTTTTGAGTGTATTATCAGATCAACAAATCATGGGATTATCAGATAGGTCTACTGCTAAAGCTATTTGGGATCATTTGGAAACATTGAATGAAGGAGATTCCACAGTCAAGATTGAAAAACTTGGAAGCTTCCAAGTCAGGTATGAACATCTGAAAATGGAAGAAGATGAAAGGATTTCTGCTTTTATGGAAAGAGTAAATGGAATTGTTTTGGGTATTAAATGTTGTGGAGGAAATTTGAGTGAAGATGAAATTGTTTCAAAAATCTTAAGAGGTTTTCCACCAGCATATAAAATGAAGGTTACTGCTATAAATGAGTTGAGAACAATGCCTAATACATCAGTAACTAGGGATACATTGATTGGAAAACTTTCAGCCTTTGAAATTGAGGAATTTGGTCCTATTGCTACTATAAAAACTGATTTGGCCTTTAAAGCATCAACATCATTTGCTCCATCATTTGACAAATTAGACTGGAGAGACTTTTATGCAAGAGAACTTGAAGAATCCAGAAAGGAGAATGAAGAGCTTGAAGAACTTGAAGCACTATTTACAAGAAAAATGCCAAAAGATCCAATTGGAAGTAAGTATGAAGGTAAAGCACCCTTTAAATGTTTTAACTATAATAAGATTGGTCATATGGCTTCAAGATGCCCTAATAGACATGATAGACTAAGAGAAGAAGCTAGAAGAACATACAAGCCTAATCCTGAATATCAGAGATACAAATTTAAGAAGAACAAAGACAAATCTTGTTACATTGCTGATGAAGGTGTGACTGATGATTCTGATGAGGATCCAATAGACAATGGATGGGTTTTTGTTGCTATAACAGAAGATCAACCGACACCTACTGCTCAACCAGTAGAACAAGCCCTAGTAGCTAAAGTTGAAGCAAAGGATGAATGGATCATTGACTCAGGATGCTCACATCACATGACTAGAGACAAAGGTAAATTCTTAAACTTTCAAGAATACAATGGAGGTTTAGTAAGATTTGGAAATGACAAAGCCTATTCAATCAAAGGTAAGGGTTCAATATCTCTTGATGGTAAGCATAACACTGACAATGTCTACTATGTTGAAGGATTAAAGCATAATCTTTTAAGTGTTGGTCAATTAGTTGAGAAGGGATTTCAGTTACAATTTAAAAATAGAAAATGCAAAATCATGAATAGAACTAGTTTGGAAATTGCAACCGGTAATTAGACTAGAGGCAATATCTTTCATTTGAATAATAGTGAAAAGGCATGCTTGATTGCACATATAGATGAAATTTGGTTATGGCATAAGAGACTATGTCATGTAAACTTTGATTGCATGGTAAAAATCAGTACTTCTAAGGCAGTTAGAGATCTACCTAAAATTGTGAAACCTCAGAATACAATTTGGAAAACAAGTTAGAGCTAGTTTCAAAAGTATTCCAGAAAAATCCAATAATGCTCTTGGTTTAATTCACACTGATTTATGTGGTCCAGCTAGATCTAGAAGCTTACAAGGTGATAGATATTTCATGCTAATTATTGATGATTATTCTAGAATGTGTTGGGGTTACTTTTCTCAGAGAAAAATCAGAAGCACTTGGGAAGTTCAAATTGTTCAAAGCAATGGTTGAAAATGAAACTGGTAAGAAAATCAAATGTTTAAGATCAGATCAAGGAGGAGAATTCACATCTAAGGACTTTAATACATTCTGTGAAGTGAATGGAAACAAAAGATAGTTATCAGCACCTCGGACACCATAGCAGAATGGAGTTTTTGAAAGGAAAAATAGAACTATCTTGGATGCAGCAAGAAGTATGTTATCAGAAGCAAATCTACCATATGTGTATTAGAGAGAGGCAGTTAGTACTGCTATCTATACATTCAACAAAGTTCACATCAAAGGTGAAACCGGTAAGACCCTCCATGAACTATGGTTTGGTAATACTCCTACTCTTAAGTATTTCAGAATTTTTGGAAGTAAATGTTATATTAGAAGAGATGAGTATATTGGCAAATTTGATCCTAGAAGTGATGAAGGAATATTTCTTGGTTATTCATCTAAGAGAAAGGCATATAGATGTTTTAATAAGAGATTGCAGAAAGTTTTTGAGAGTACAAATGTAAAGATTGATGAACAATTCAGAGGAACTTCAAGGTATATAGACTTTGAACCGGCAATAGAAATTGTGATAAATGAACCTATACTAAATCCACCGGTATAGAATGAAGATCTAGTTACTCCAGTATCATCAAAGGATTCCACAATAATTGAAGAACAACAACAAACTAAGACACCTCGGTATGTAAGATTGAATCATTCTGAATATCAGATAATTGGAAACAAATTTAAAGGAGTTATGACAAGAGGAAGATTGGCAAATGAAGAGGTATGTCTTATTTCTCAAATTGAACCATCATCTATCAATGAGGCATGTGAAGATAAATTTTGGATTAAAGCTATGGAAGAAGAATTAGGACAAATTGAGAAAAATAATACTTGGACATTAGTTCCCCAGCCTAAAGATAAAAATGTAATTGGAACCAAATGGGTATTTAGAAGCAAACTTAATGAAGATGGTAAGGTTGTAAGAAATAAAGCAAGACTAGTGTGTAAGGGATATTCTCTAAAAGAAGGAGTTGATTACAATGAAACCTTTGCACCGGTAGCTAGAATTGAGGTAGTCAGATTATTCTTGTCTTTTATAGCTCACAAGGACTACAAAGTTTATCAAATGGATATTAAATGTGCATTTTTGAATGGAGATCTTGAAGAGGAAGTGTATATTGAACAACCTGATGGATTTTCTTTGACAGATGACAATGATATGGTTTGTAGGTTAAGAAAAGCTCTGTATGGATTGAAACAAGCCCTAAGAGCTTAGTATGCAAGGTTGGATAAGTATCTTTTAAAGATTGGTTTTACTAAAGGAAATGCAGATAGCAATTTATATTACAAAATAACTAATGATGACATCTTGATTATTGAAGTATTTGTTGATGATATAATCTTTGGAGGAGAAGATGGATTATGTAAGGAATTTTCTATTAAAATGCAGCAAGAATTTGAAATGTCTATGATTGCAGAAATAAAATTCTTTTTAGGTTTGCAGATTTCACAAACTGATAAAGGTATATTTTTGAGTCAATTCAAGTACTTGAAAGAATTGCTAAAGAAATTTGGAATGGAGAACTCTAAACCGGTAAGCACACCTATGACTACAAATGACAAATTATCTCAAAGGGATGAATCTACACCTATTAATCCAACTAGATACAAATCTATGATAGGAGGTTTACTGTATTTGACACAAACCAGGCTTGATATTATGAATGGAGTATGTATTGTTTCTAGATTTCAAAGTAATCCTAGGGAAAATCATGAATCAATAGTGAAAAGGATTTTCCGGTACTTACAAGGCACAACAAATCTTGGATTATGGTATCCTAAAGATGAAAATTTTGATCTATGTGCATACATAGATGCAAATTGGGCAGGAGATGTGGATGATAGAAAGAGCACCATTGGAGGAGCATTCTTTCTTGGAAAGAGATTAGTTTCTTGGTTGAGTAAGAAACAAAGTTGTACATCTTTATCAACAATAGAATCAGAATATGTTGCAGCAGCAACTAACTGTACACAGGTATTATGGCTTAAGCAAATGTTGAAAGACGTAAAGGTAAAATGCAAGGAACCCATTACTATATATTGTGATAACACTGCAGCAATTGATATATCCAAGAATCCAGTATTACATTCTAAAACAAAACATGTTTCTATCAAACTGAATTTTCTAAGGGAAAAAGTTGAAGAAAAGGAGATAAAACTGGTTTATGTGAATACTAAAGAACAACTTGCAGATATTTTCACAAAACCTTTGCCTAAGGAGACTTTTGAATATCTCAGAGATCAGCTTGGAGTCATACCACTACTGGTAGAGACTTAGACAGTTGATGATTGTCATCAACCGACATAATTAAAAAGACAAATCTTTATTCCAGTCTTTGATGAGGAAGCTACTTCTCAGGGGGAGTAGTTGGTATTTTGTATAAAATTAATTTTTGTAGCTTTGGCATTTGATGTCAAAGGGGGAGAGATATCTATGGAAAAACACATTATCTTTTGAGGAGAGTTTGGTATTGAAAATAAATCTTTGGATAAACACATGTTTCTCCCAGGGGGAGAAATGGAGATTGATGGTTTTTGGTATTGGCATTTTTGTTTTGGCACTTTGATGGTTTTTCCATCTTGTGTTGCCATCAATGCCAAAGGGGGAGATTGTTGGTATTTTGGTATGGTTTTGTCATTGATGTCAACACCCACTGAAAACAAGCACTTTGGAGATCCAACAACATTCACCAGCAAGCAAGTAACTATTGCACAGTTACTGGTATATGGTTCACCGATAGGATATAATGTTCACCGGTATCTAGAATGATATGGAAGACACTTGGTAATATCGAAGACATCGTGTGGAGACTTTGTTTTGAAGAATTAATCATTGGTATATTCATATTTGCATATTTGCTTTTATCGACAAATAGGTCTAGGTTATCTAGGGTTACATCGACAAGTTTATCTTTTTCAGATCAGCATGGCACGCTATGGAGATGATTTATTATTGATGTAAATGAATTAAGATGACATGTTTAATCAGTTATTGCATCGGATATTATATTGTTTGTAAAATGATTTTATTGTAATATCTTGTAGAGCCGACCTACTAAAATTGGTCTTAGGGTATGGTATAAATGTAAGATCTTATTTGTAAGATCAAGTGTGGAATGCGAAAAAAGAATTGAGTGAAGGTATATGCAAGATTAAGCAGAGCTAAACACAAAGACATCATTTGAAGGTGAAGCTAGGTTTTTGTATAAGCATATCAACATTACACTGGTACTGAATTCAGCATATGAAGATGCTATTTTGTGCAGTACATTCTTATTGGATTTAACCATCCAACTGTAGTCAGTGTGACTCCCATTTTGTGTTTGAGCAGTGAGCTCTAGGCCATTGGCCTTTCTGCATGTGCATACCCCATTTATGTACACTTACTATCTGCAGTAGTATCATCTGATTGTGGGTAAGGTTTCCCACTATGGTTTTTCCCCTTATAGGGTTTCCACGTACAAATATTGGTGTTATGTGTTGTGGATGACTTTATGTTTGTGTTTCATGCATTAATCTTTACCGGTATAGCAATTTACTATTAACACTATCTACCGACATACTTAACTGGTTTATCGGTATTAAGCATTAAGTTGGTTAATTGGTTTTTGGTTTGAATTTATTAGACAACTGATTCACCCCCCCCCTCTCAGTTGTCTCCAGGACCTAACAGATATCTCTTAGGCACATATTTGTAGCATACTTCCAACAATCTCTCCAAACATCCAACAATCTCCCCCTTTGATATTGATGGCAACATATGATGTGAAAAACAATCAATGACAAAGAAAAGGAAAATCTCTCTCCCCCAAATCTCTTATGATACTCTCTCCTCCTAAACTCTTCAAAAATTTTCACACGAATCTCTCTTCCCCTTTCACATCAATGGCAAAGGCACATATTTGCACCATTAAACACAATACCTGACTCACAAAACTGACTTACTAACTACTCCCCCTAAGTAGAAGCCTCCACTCATCAATTTGGATCACAAAATATGACTGTGAAATGCACTAAAATGATGCATACCAATGCATCTTAGTTCTGATCAGGAGGGGAAATTATTGGAATTTTTACATTGTTGGCATTTTGCATATAGATTGCATTAATGATATGTTGTCATTGATGTCAATTGAACCGGTGAATTATATTCATGATATTGCTGATGTTATTGTTGTTATTGCTATTGTCTTGTAACCGGTATGATAAACATTAAGGAAGATGTTGTAAACCGGTATATGGTAGTTTGTAAGTTGAACCGGTGTAAAGGGTTAAACCTTTCTATGTTATGTAGCCGGTAAACCCTACCAGTTGTTTTCTGTTAACCCTAACCGATCAAGTTTGTTGGTTTAAGATCTAATGTTGAGCGGTAATGATAGAGACACATGTGATCATTGAATGAGGATTAATTTAGATTGATTTGGCACATTTGTTTGTTATCTTGGAAAGGAGAAAAGTGGATTGCATCTAATGCATAGCGCATGATGAGTTACAAAATTCCGATGAAGCGGTGATCATGGAGCGGTTGGAATTTTCTTGATTAATGTGAAGAGAATGTTATGATTTCTAACGGTCAAGATTGTACTGACTTGTTTGTAATCTCTATGATGAGAATTAAGTTTTTGTTGTGTTACCGACCTAGTTGATTTGTATTTAAGGTCGATGATATTGTTCTGTTAAGTGTTGGCAAAGTTGACAAGATTGGCAGAAACCAGTTGAGTGTGTGGTTGCCTAACCGGTAGATGGATCTACAGTTTGAGTAAAGACAGATTGAAGCTTAAGAAGGATTTGATCAAGCAGATGTAGTGTTATTCAGACAGATAAAGAAAACTTGTTGTTTTCTAATAATTAAAATAGAAATTGAAATCCCCTAACCGGGTAAGCTCTAACAAGATTGGTTACTTTCTAAATCCTCTATCAAGGTTGTCCATTAGTTTGGATTCTCAAATCCTCCAACAAAGTTACTCCTAACAGGGTATTGTGCTTTTCATCAGGGCATATTTGTAAATCCCTTAACTGGGTGATTCCTAATAGGAATTATATCTTAACAAGACTTATTGTAAAAGCTTTAACAGGCTTGGCTCCTAATAGGGCGAACTTTAGAAGAGTTCAGATATCTATCCTTGTGAGTGTCATCTCACCATGGTTTTTAACTATTTGGGTTTTCCACGTATGAATATTTGTATCAAGTGGTGAATGCTTTTGTGGTTATGATCTTATTTGTTGATTTGATTAAGTACTTAACTATTCTGATAAGGCATGACATCTGGAAGCATTGAGAGATGAATATGTTGACATATGATTAAGAATGTTTGATGTTTACAAGATTGAAGTTATTTAATGTTAAGTTGTCACAATAGTCAAACCAGTTGATGTTGGTTGATGTTGAGTATTGATATTGATAAGTGAAAGTTTACTTTGTGAGTTTGAATTTGAGTTTGGGAGTTTGTATTATTTTTTCAGTATATTGATTCACCCCCCCTCTAAGTATTCTACTAGATACTTATTCTTTCATCATACGATCAATTGGTATTAGAGCGTCTCAGGTCCTCTTTAACCTAAAGCTTAACAACTTGAGGAAAGGATCTTGTAGATCATGATGAAGAAAGAAGGTCTAAAGTTCAATAAAGATAACTATAGGATATGGAGTGATAGAATGAAGATTTACATTAAGAGTTTTGGTAGTCAGTATTGGGATCATATAGAAACTAAGTATATTTCACCTACTAGAACTCTGACTGATGATCAGAAGAAAGAACAAGAAGAGAATCATCAAGCATTAGAGGCTATTATCAGTTCCCTGACTGATGCTGAATATGTAGATGTTCATGGTCTTGAAACTGCATATGAAGTATGTAAAAAACTTGAAGAGATTTATAGCGATGATGAACATGTTAAGATTGATAAAGAGGAGAGTTTAGGAGGAAAATTTGATGACATGAGAAAGTCTGAAGGTGAGAATATTCAATAGTATGGTCAAAGGATAAAAGAGATAGTTGGTGAAATAAAGAGTACAGGAGGGAAAGTGGAAGATGCCACAATGATCAGTAAGGTACTAAGAACCCTGCTACCGGTCTATGCTATCCGAGTTGTAGCTATTCAAGAGCTCAAATCCATTGACAAAACAAAGGTAACTCTTGACTCTATCATTGACAAACTTACTTCTTTTGAACTAAATGGCTATGATGGTAGTGTACAAAAATCAGAATCTACATTCAAAGCTTCTATTTCTAACTCATCTGTGAGAAGAAGTAGAGATGCTGACCATAGATATGAATCTAGATCCAATAGAGATGCTGATGATGAAGATAGTTTAGTGGAGCTTGAAGCATTGTTGTAAAACGACTGCCTAGAGGCATTGGAAAATACAGAGGTAAACCACCGTTGAAATGTTTTGCTTGCATTAAGATTGGTCATATAGTAGCTAATTGCCCTAATGGTGAAAATGAATGCAATGTTAGGCCCAATATGGAAAGATAATGTATTGAGAGGGGAGGGGTGAATCAACACTCCAAAACTTTTCTTCAATAATAACCTTAATGTTATGCATAAACAAAATAGTGCACTAACATAAAATAAAGTTAAAACAAACAGATAACAATCATACATGATTCACTCCATAACACATATATTTTGGTCACACAGAAACTCTTGGTTAGAGAGAAAAACTGTGGTGGGGATGGCACCCACAACTTCACTACTACAATAATAAAGATTGCTCGGTTAGAGCTACATTTAGCTATTTCTGATAGCTTACCCTGTTAGGAGCAACAAGATCTATTAGATCTACCTTACTAAATGATTTTACAACACTATATGAATGTTGCACCTGATTAGGGGATTTACAATTTATAGACTTGGTTAGAGTCTTTTACCTTGTTAAAGGTTTCTCTTCCAACTTCAAAATATTACAATAAGACTTTACAAATATCTGCAACTTTACATTTGAAATGTTATAGCAGATTCTATGTGCTCAGAATAAGATTACCTAGCTTGTAGCATACCTCGGTAACCCATATTGTAACTCGGTAAACCCTTTTGTTTACTTTGTTCTTCAACTGTTCACTGATATCCTTCTCAGTGACCTCTCTGTGTCTCTGTAATAGTATTCCTTCATACATACACACACATTCATTCATACACTCATACACTTCTTTCTTCCCATGCTGTATAAATAGATCTCTTACAGCGGTGATCTAATTCATTGCTTCGATCTTACAAAAAGATTCCTTGAATGAATAACTAAACAAGATATTTCATTGGTTAGATTGACCTTGCAATCATACACAATCTTCTAGTGTAATTTCCAATGTAATAATGGTTAGATGTGCCTCGATCTTGTAACATGTTTTCATGTGCATGTCCAGGTTCAATGTATCTAGTAAAATGTTTCACTTTGTGAATATCAACTCGGTGAGTTAACTTTACTGCTCGGTAAACAACTCGGTGAATACTGCATTCTGTGACTGCTTTCTTCTGTAACTGACTAGACTGTTCATACCAACTTCTCTATGTGTACCAACTACATGATTCGGTAATATTAACCGACTAGAATATATAGTATGACTTTGAATATAAACTAATGGCAATTTGATAAGTAGTAACAATCTCCCCTTTTGACATTAGTTGAGATGTTTGACAAAAACTACTTTCAAAGTCATAACTCAAAAACTATATACTTGCAAAATGACTACACTTGACAATATATATAATAGTCAATGAAATAGTATATGCAGATATACTCCCCTTATCATTATTCTTTACATAAATCTGAATTTGTGCAAGTTCGGTTCTGTTCGGTGCTTGTGTGCTCTGAATGCTCTGTATATTCTGCTCGGTATACTCCCCTTGTGTACAATACTCAAAACTATGTTACCAAAACTATATCACTCTCCAAATATAGTATTACTCCCCCTTTGTTGGGTATTACTTTCCTCTATGTATTATTATAATATTATAATATTACTCCCCCTTTTTGACAAACATCAAAAACTTAATTTCCATCCGGAGGCGGTAACTGATCAAAAATAGACTTATACTTGGTCCGAGCGTCGGTGAGGGCGACTGAGAGTGAATCCTTTACACTTTCCATTAATGAATTTTGTGCTTGAATATCAGCTAAGAGTGATATTAAGCCATCAAGAGTGCTTCCCTCTTGTGTAGTTGATAGGCGTGTAGCTCTGTTGATCTATTCCTGTACTGATGAGAGATGAGGAAGGAATAATGTCTGAAGGGTCATTATGTCCATCCTGATTTTATGCTCTTCATTTTTGAGTTTTAACTGTTGAGCCATGAGCTGTTGAAGCTTTGTATAAAAATTCTGAACTGAATTAGGCTCGATGGTCAACTTAGTTGAGAGATCGGTGATCTCTGTCTCAATTGCATCAGTTTTATTCTTGATATCTTTAATGAATAAGGAAAATGTACACAGTTTCTGGAATAAATAAAGAATATGCTTGAGTTGAGGGGACAACTCAACAATGAATTTGACAAGTTTTACCTTGCCAACATCAATGAATTTCTGTACTTCCTCTATCATTTTAACAGTTAGCTCCTTGTCTTTGAGCTTGCTTAAGTACTCAAATGCATCAACTCCAGATGTTTCAATCTGATTTAGGAGTTCATCCAATTGAATATGGATGGCTGCATCGGTTGACACTGTTGCTGAAGGTAGCATTTCTATGAGTAGTGTCTTAACCTTCTGAAGTACTTTATTCTTCTTTTGTATGGCCAGTTGCTTCTCCTGTTCGGCCTTTTCTTTGCATAGTTCACTGAATTCAGTGAGTGCTTTCCCTTTCAATTTGGAGATGTCTACATTGGGCAACACGATCGGTTTAGACAAGTCAAATTTGAAACTATGGTTTCTCACCTTCCTTTCTTTTCCTTTGGTCGGTTGCACTAAGACAAGTGCTTGTGAGGCTTGCTGACCCTCGGTAGGTTGCTCGGTAGATGCAACACTTTGGTCAGTTCCTATAGCCATTGTAGTGTCCTTGGGTGTCTCGGTGCTAGGGGTCTCAGCTATAACATTTGCAGTGCTCGACGGTGCGTTGTATCTTCTGCTGCTTCAGATTTGTTACCTTCAGTGCCTTTCTCTATGTCCTTGGGAGCTTTGGTTGAGATAGGTGGCTTCATCGGTGGATAAGGATGAACATGTTCTAAAATAGATTCACTAGTTACAAGTTTTGCATAGGTAGTGCCTTCAATCATTTCCTGCTCCGGTGCTGCTTCATCCATTATATCTTCATCAATTTGAATAGTGTTAGCTGGGTCTGGACCTTGCTCAATGACATCTGGATCTTGCTTGGTGACATCAATAATTTCAATTTGAGATTGTTCACCGACATCCTTTTGTTTGAAGATCTCCTGCCACTTGGCTTTTGTCTCATTCTCCACATCTATGTATAGCCCATTCATCAATTTTAAGGCTCTCTGTTTGACAAGAAATTTAGAATTGTATGTTGTCAAATTTAAGAAATATAAGGATAAAGGCAAGAGAGATTGTCTTGTTGCTATTGATAGTGGTATTACTGATGAAAAATCTGATGATGATGCTAGTGAAGATATTGTGTTTGTAGCTATTAAGGAAGAGATATTAGATCAGAAGGCACTAGTGTCCAGGATGGATAACTCTGATGATTGGATCATTAATAGTGGTTGTTCACATCACATGACCGATGATTAGAGAAATTTTCTTTCCTTGAAGGAATTTGATGGTGGTGTTGTGAGATGTGGCAATGGCTCACCTTGTATGGTTAAAGGTAAGAGAGTTATTTCTCTTAATGGGAAGACTAGTGCTGATGATGTCTATTGGGTTGAAGGCCTAAAGAAAAATCTTATGAGTGTGGCACAACTTAATGACAAAGGATACCCACTGAAGTTTAGAAATGGTATGTGCAAAATCTTTGACAACAAAGGTGAATTGATTGCAATCGGGAAACATACTAGAGGTAATCTATTTCATCTTAATCTTGAAGTTAGCAACTGTTTGATTGCAAAAATAGATGATAGCTGGATTTGGCATAGGAGATTTTGTCATATAAACTTTGATAACATTGTTAAAGTGAGAAAGTCTAAGACAGTAAGAGGTCTGCCTCAGCTAGACAAACCAGTTAATACTCTTTGTAAAGAATGTCAGTTAGGAAAGAAGACTTCTTCAACTTTCAAGAGAAAGTCCTTCTCAGCAGAACACTTGTTAGATTTGGTTTATACAGATCTGTAGCGTCCTAAAATTGCGACACTTGCAATTTCGACTGCATTTCGGTCTTCACGATGGCGACGCAACACGCAACCTGAATGGAGACCCCAAAACTTGCTCACGACACTGAAAACTGCATTTTTCAAGCACCATTGGCCTGAACCTCCTTGCACCCCGCTGTCCCGGAGGTGGGACCAGAGCGCCCAGCGCCCTGGTCCTCCAGGACCATGGCGCCCAACGCCCTGGTCCCTGGGTCCTATTTTGGGCCCGGTTTCCTAAGTGATATCGGGTCTTTTTGATTGCAATTTGGAAATATACTTCCCTGGTCGGCCTAAGGTTAGGAAAATCAGTCTATCAGCCCTAATTGACAAGTATATAAACTACATTTTTCTCTCTCATTTGAAAAAAATATGAAGAGGATATGTGTACAAAGCGTGGAAACTATACTCAAGTATTCAAGCATTCAAGCAATTGATCATTTCAAGTCTCCATTCAAGGCCAAGTGTTGCATTCAAGTCAAGGATTCAACCATTGAAGAGGAGATCACTTATTACATACTACAACATACAACATACAACATCTAAACATTCGCACATAAGGATACCAACATCCTTAGAACAAGGTATTAGTACTTGTTTTACATTACAGTCATTTACATTTACAGCACTTGCTCATTTCTTGGTTAATTCCAAAACCGGGGTTTGACCTAAAGGCAAACCCCTAATCCCTAACCCCCCAATCGTCTTCGCTTTTCTGTGTGTAGGTTGCAGGTACGCGGCTGAAATTGAAGATCTGGAATCCTTGTGCAGAGACGAACAGATCCCCCTTCGTTTCGCGGATTTTTCGGAGGACCGTGGCGCCGGGCGCCATCGTCCTGACAACTTTTGCTCAAATTTGCAGGACAGCGCCGTATCGACATTTTACTGCTAATTCCAGGTCCGCAGCTTCATCCTATAACCCGAACTCAGTTTATAAGCGAATCTTTATGACTTTCTATGCATCCTTAGCTTAATTTCCTTAATCAACATTCTTTACAAAAGAGGGTAGCTTTGCTTTCCAAACCCTTGAAATTCATTTAGCATCCAATCTTACATTGTGTGGGATTGAATCTTATGAGTTTCAACCCCTCTTTTGAATGTAAAGTCTCTCCCCTAAGTGAAAACCCATCGAATCCTAGTGAACCTCCCTTCTCTCTCCTCGGAGTTAGAAGAGGGGAGACCAACTAGGGTTCGACCGTGATTTTCCGCTTTACATTTTGGTGAACCCGACGTGAACATCCTTTCTGATTATTCATGATTAGATCTGAAAATTGATTCCTTGATTACATTTCCATGTTTGATCTTTTGCAAAATTTTAGAGGTGATTGCATAAAAACCCTAAATTTTCTTTTTTTTGAACATTGAACTTGCGAAATGTTTAATTATTAATGCTTGCTTCAGATCTGCTTTTCTATTATAAATTATCAATTCATATCTGTACTTTAATTTTGAAAATTAAGTGGTTAAATGTCAAAACCCTAATTTTTGAAACCCTCTTAATTCAACCTTTGTCTGACAATTTGACCGATCAAAACATCTCCAAATCAGCTGTAACTTTGGATTCTGCAATAAAATCACAATATCTTTCATCCTTGAAAATTTGGAAAAAAGTTGCGAGGACCGTGTTGCACTCCGAGCGCCATCGTCCCCGACATTTTTTTCAAAATTTCGGGAGCGAGATTTTGCTGTATTTTCCTGCTAAAATCCAGAATTTTGGCTGATTTTGTCAATTATAACACTTTCAAAATTACGGTCAAAGTTGGTCTTGTGATTGCTTGGTTTAAGGCTCCTAATCATTCAAAAATTGTTGAAATTGAAATTTTGTGTCAAAATTGTGTTCTTACTATCCTAAATCTGAAAATTGTGTTTGCATTCATTCGAAATTTCAGTGCTTTATTCAAATTCTTGCATTTTGTGACTTTTGAAATTAAGTGCTTAATTACAACAACTTCGATTTCCGCTTTCAAAATTGAATTTTGCGTGAAATTGAGTCAACTTTTGAATTTCAAAATTTGCATTTCTTTTGACATTCCCTCTAAAATCATAAAATTCAAAATTTCAGTTTCCCTCTCTTTTTCAAAATTCAAATTTTGCATTTTTCGACAATCTTGATAGGGTTCAATTTTGAGATTGCAACTTTAATTTGGCCTATCTACATATCGTAAAATCCCTCAATTTTTTCAGATTAGCTCTAAAATCATCATACCTTTCATCCCTGCAAATTTCAAAAAAAGTTGCAGGGACCGTGTTGCACTCCGGGCGCCACGGTCTCGGACATTTTTTCCGAAATTTCGGGAGACTGTTGTGATTGCATTTAACAGCTTAAATCCAGAAAATTGGTTGATCTTACTGAAAATTGCTACCTCTAAATTCAAAATTTTCTCTCCTTCTCTAGTGCATGAGTTTTACAACAATAAGCCCTACTTACACTATTCCCGTTAGACGAAGCTGTAGAATTAAGTCTTTCCAAGGTTTAATTACTGAGGAGATGGAACCTAATTTGAATAGCCTTTTTAACGAGGACATGGGTAATTCCTCTAATCCTCCGAATGATGAAGAAGCTCTCCATGAGGTTTCTGAAGAACAACTTTCAAAATTGGATAACCAATTTGACGATTTTCACCAATGGATGTCTCATGAGTATCCCGATAGTCAAGCTCTTGCTTTAATTGAGGGTCTAAAACGTATGCTTCAAAGTGATAAGAATGGAATTGATATTTTGCGTGGTATTTCACACATTGTGAATTCGAACGTGATGCCTATGAAGAGTTGTGCTGAATCTTTAGGTTATACACAACCTCCTACACAAGACAATCTTTCTATTCCTTTGACCACTTCTATTGCTAGTTTACCTACCTTTACATCAAACATCATGGCTACCTCTATACAAGACATTCCTCCTGTGATCACTAGTCATGGGGGCAATCCTCCTTCTTCAATTAACCCTATTCCTTCATTCAATCCGACTTCTTCATTCATTCCTTCAATAAGTGTTCCTATTACATCTTCACAAATGAACATGACGCAAGGGGGCAATTCATTTAACCATTCCATTCCTCCTTGTAGTGTTCCTCCTATCCAATCATCCCCTATGGTTGACTATCATAGGGTCCCACCACCTTACTCTTTACCTTCTTTCAATAACATCACACCTCCATCTCAATCTAACACACCTAATATGAACTCTTCGACTGAAGCTACCATTAACAATCTAGCACAAACTGTCTCTTCTTTACAGCAACAAATTGCCTCTATGAATCAATCTAAGTTTAGTGTGCCCACATTCTCTTGACATTGTTCGAGCTATCCCTCCTAAACATGTTGAAATCCCGCATTTGGAACTTTATAATGGTAAAGGAGATCCTCTAACACATGTTAAGACTTTTCAAACAATTTGTACTGATTTTGCTTATGACCAAAGGTTGCTTGCAAAACTATTCACCAGAACATTAAGAGACAAAGCCCTACAATGGTATTGCTCGTTGCCTTCTTATTCTATTACTTCTTTCCAACAACTTGCAAATGCTTTCATTCAACAATTTCAAAACAATATAAGTCCTAAAGTTACTTTGATTGATTTAATGCATTGTAAACAAGGTGTTAAAGAAAAAGTGACTGATTTCATTGGTAGATATAAGCATTTGTATGCTCAAATTTCTTTTCCAGTGCCTGATAATGATATTCAAAGAATCTTTATTTCTAATTTGCAAAAAGATATTCGAGACAAACTTCTGTTTTCTGAGTTTACTTCTTTCCAACAGTTGTGCGCCACTCTTCACAATTATCAATTGACTGTGAGTCAAATGGAACAATCACATCCTATGGCTCTGAGTGATAAGGGTGATAGCAGTCAACAACCATTTGGAAAGTTTAAACCGAACAGAGATTCCATCAAATTCAATGAAAACATCATCAACAACAATGTGAATGCAGCATCAGGTGTGCCTCCTATTTCTAAATTTTTCAGGAAAGAAAGAAAGTATACTCCTTTGAATGAATCATTGCATGATATTATGAATAAGTTATTGGGACAAAATGTGCTTACTCTTCCTCCTATAAGACAAATTGATCCTGCAAAGATTACTTCACCTTATTTTGATCACAAATATTTTTGTCACTTTCATCGTCAGCCTGGGCATGATACTGAAAAATGTTTTTCTTTAAAGGGTAAAATTCAAGATTTGATTGATAATAATACTATTTCTGTTTCTGGAGTGAATGATAAAGGCAACACATCTGTAGCTCCTCCTAACCAAAATCTTCAGATTTTCACTGATCCATTGCCTTCTCATACCTCTAATGCGATTGAGGCTAATGATTCCTCTCTCTCATCTGATGGTCTTGTGTCTATGACTCCGAATGTGATTAACTTTGTAGAGCAGCAAGAAATCCCTGAAGAACCTTCCATCACATTTGATTCTAGTGAAACCATTAGGGCACCTGATGGTCCTTTATACATAGTTGCAAAAGTCAAGAATACACCTTGCCGTGGAGTGCTTATTGATCCTTCGTGCATGGTGAATGTTATTACTGAAGAATTTCTTTTTACTTTGCAATTGAATCAAGTGATCTATGACAAAACAGATGTGATTGTGAAACTATTTGATGCATTTTCTTCTCCTGCAATTGGTTCTATTACATTGCCTATTGAGGTCCATAATAAATCTCTTGATGTGAACTTTGCTATTATTCCATCTTCCGAACAATTTCGTGTGAAGCTTGGCTATCCTTGGCTATCTTCCATGAAAGCTATTGCTTCTCCTATTCATAAGTGTTTGAAATTTCCCCACAATGGTGAAGTTGTTACTGTCAATCATAGTCTCTTTAAACCAGCTGAAAGAACTTCTAGTGTTCCTATAGATTACTTTTGGCCTAAACAATTCCAATCTCTTCCTCCGCGAAGTGATCATCTTTTCAAATCTTATCAAAAGTGGAAAACAGATATGATCTTATCTCTAAGTGAACCTAGAACACCCAAACTTGACATTCCTATCATTCTTGAGAAGGAAGTTCTTCCTTTGAAAGACAAAACTAATGTCTTTCCCCAAGAAGATTCCCAACCCATCCCCATGGATGTGACTATGTCTATGCCTAATAAATCTTCTAAAAATAGACCTATACCTCCTCATCATGATGGACTTGGTCTTCTTCCTAAACCAAAAATTCCTCCTTTATATGGAGCAGTTCCTCCTCCTGCCTTCTATAGAGGGAAGAGACCTTCTTCTTCTCCTATTATCCAGCCTAAGAGACCACAACATAAACATCCAAGTGATAAGGATGAGAACATTCCTCCTCCTCTATCTTCTACACTTCCTACTAAGACTAGACGTAATCGTTCTGCACGTGAACGCCGACGAAAGCGTCGTCTTAGAGCTCAGGCAGCTGTTTCTCAAACTTTACAATCTCCAAAAACACCTTCAACAAGCATTATTCCATTTTCTCCTCAGCCGGATATTGAGCCTAAATTTCCTAAACATAAGATGCATGATGGTCTTGATCCTGTGCGAGTTAGAGATCCTATTTTTATAAATCTTGATGATGATATAGATGAAAATGTTATGCATGATGAAAATGTTACTCCTCTTGCTTCTGATAGTGAATATGAACTTGTTGATGTTGATAACCATTTATCTAATGAATTTTCTAAAGCACTTATCCTAGCTCCTAGACAAGAACAATGTGGCTCGGAACATGAACATAGCCCTTGTTTGGATCTTGTGATAGCTCCATCTGCTGTGTTGGATGTTCCTCCTCTAGCGTGTTCCCTGCCTTCCCGAAACATTGATCAGCAAGATCGGGGGGTAGATGACGTGCTAGACTAGTTACATTAGCATAGTAGACTCTCTCCCCCTCTCTTTTGTTACTTCTTCTATATGTTATTCTCATTCTTCTATTTGTTGTCCTTGGTGTTGTCTACTTGAGGACGATGCAAAGCATTGAGATCTCTCGATCTCTCTCATGTTGACTCAAAAGACACATGTGTTCCCTTCTTCTAGGTGACCTTCCTTGATTGGGGAATGAAGAACAATTATGCATACATACATATGATATATATACATGAATTATCATATAGCATACTGACCCCGAGGAAAGCGAAGTCACCTCGTGCTTTGTGTTTTGTGTCTATTATCCTTGGGTTTATCTCACACTTGGGGGCTAAATCCTTGTGATAACGTGCTCCTTTCTCATATGTATCACTATGTTAAAACAATCACCCACGGTGAGGCGTGTGCGATCGCTTTAACGTAGGGGGGCATACATCCCGTTCATATCTTTTCAAGATACTTGAAAATTTCTTGGCAAATTTAGCCTTGCCTTGAAAATTCTTGATATCTTTCTTGCATGACTCATAGTGAGGGAACCTTACTACTGACAGTCATGGTTCTTCCTCGTGATCTTCCCTTTTACTTTGTCAATCGAAGTCGTAAGATCCTTAGTCCACTGGGGGCTTGGTGTGTCTTGCCTCCTTGACGCGGTGAAAGTCTTTCAATGATGTTTCCTTGTACTTTACCGGAAGTATGAGCATACATACTCCCACTAAAGTGGGGGCTAAATGTAGCGTCCTAAAATTGCGACACTTGCAATTTCGACTGCATTTCGGTCTTCACGATGGCGACGCAACATGCAACCTGAATGGAGACCCCAAAACTTGCTCACGACACTGAAAACTGCATTTTTCAAGCACCATTGGCCTGAACCTCCTTGCACCCCGCTGTCCCGGAGGTGGGACCAGAGCGCCCAGCGCCCTGGTCCTCCAGGACCATGGCGCCCAGCGCCCTGGTCCCTGGGTCCTATTTTGGGCCCGGTTTCCTAAGTGATATCGGGTCTTTTTGATTGCAATTTGGAAATATACTTCCCTGGTCGGCCTAAGGTCGGGAAAATCAGTCTATCAGCCCTAATTGACAAGTATATAAACTACATTTTTCTCTCTCATTTGAAAAAAATATGAAGAGGATATGTGTACAAAGCATGGAAACTATACTCAAGCATTCAAGCATTCAAGCAATTGATCATTTCAAGTCTCCATTCAAGGCCAAGTGTTGCATTCAAGTCAAGGATTCAACCATTGAAGAGGAGATCACTTATTACATACTACAACATACAACATACAACATCTAAACCTTCGCACATAAGGATACCAACATCCTTAGAACAAGGTATTAGTACTTGTTTTACATTACAGTCATTTACATTTACAACACTTGCTCATTTCTTGGTTAATTCCAAAATCGGGGTTTGACCTAAAGGCAAACCCCTAATCCCTAACTCCCCAATCGTCTTCGCTTTTCTGTGTGTAGGTTGCAGGTACGCGACTGAAATTGAAGATCTGGAATCCTTGTGCAGAGACGAACAGATCCCCCTTCGTTTCGCGGATTTTTCGGAGGACCGTGGTGCCGGGCGCCATCGTCCTGACAACTTTTGCTCAAATTTGCAGGACAGCGCCGTATCGACATTTTACTGCTAATTCCAGGTCCGCAGCTTCATCCTATAACCCGAACTCAGTTTATAAGTGAATCTTTATGACTTTCTATGCATCCTTAGCTTAATTTCCTTAATCAACATTCTTTACAAAAGAGGGTAGCTTTGCTTTCCAAACCCTTGAAATTCATTTAGCATCCAATCTTACATTGTGTGGGATTGAATCTTATGAGTTTCAACCCCTCTTTTGAATGTAAAGTCTCTCCCCTAAGTGAAAACCCATCGAATCCTAGCGAACCTCCCTTCTCTCTCCTTGGAGTTAGAAGAGGGGAGACCAACTAGGGTTCGACCGCGATTTTCCGCTTTACAAGATCTATGTGGACCAATAAGAACTAGAAGCATTTTAGGTGATAGATATTTCATGATCTTCACTGATGATTATTCAAGGATGATGTGGGTCACATTCTTGAAGGATAAGAATGAAGCTTTTGGTAAATTCAAGGCATTCAGAGCCTTAGCTAAGAAAGAGAGTGGCAAAAAGATAAAATGTCTGAGAACAGATCAAGGAAGTGAATTTACTTCTGAGGAATTCACTAACTATTGTGATGAGAATGGTATCAAGCAACAACTTTCTGCACCAAGGACACCACAACAGAATGGTATAGCAGAAAGGAAAAATCGGTCAGTGGTTGAAGTAGCTAGAACTATGTTGATACAAGGAAATGTAGCAAAAACATTTTGGAGAGAAGTTGTAAGTACAACGGTCTACACAATGAACCAATTTCTGGTGAAAAGAGGTAAGGACAAGACACCTTATGAGTGGAAGATCACCTGATGTTAGCTATTTTAAGATCTTTGGTAGCAAGTGTTTTATTAAAAGAGATGATTAAATTAGAAATTAGTTTGAAGCTAAGAGTGATGAAGGAATATGTCTTGGCTATTCCACCAAGAGTAAGGCATATAAATGCTTCAACAACCAGACACAAAGAATTGTTGAGTGTGCTAATGTTCGTGTAGATGAATGCCCTAAAATTTTAGAAGGAACTTGTTCAAAGAGAAAGAATGAAGATCCTTGCATTTTGCTTTTGGAACTTGAAACTGTTAAATCAGAAATCGGTAAAGCAAATCCTGATGTACTTGTTCATCCGAAACAAATAAATTCAGAGGAAGAAGACAATGAAGAAGCTGAACTTGATGAGAATGATCATGTTATTTCTAGATATGTGAAACTGAATCACAATCCTGAGTAGATTATTGGGGATAAGGATGTTGGAGTACTAACTAGAAGGAGAATTAGAGAGAACTCTTGCATGATATCCACCATTGAACCAAGAAGTGCTAAGGAGACATTTGGTGATGATCATTAGGTGAAAGCAATGGAGGAGGAATTTGATCAAATTGAGAAGAACAACACTTGGACCCTGGTACCCCGATCAGTAAACAAGAATGTTATAGGTACTAAATGGGTGTTCAGAAACAAGTTAAATGAAGATGGTGTTGTAGTTCATAATAAGGAAAGATTAGTTTGCAAAGGTTATGTGCAATAAGAAGGAGAAGATTATGGAGAAAATTTTGCACTAGTAGCAAGACTGGAAGGAGTTAGAACATTACTTGCATTTGCAGCCCATAAGAAGTTCAAGGTATACCAGATGGATATTAAGTCTGCATTTTTGAATGGGATATTAGAAGAAAAGGTTTATATAGAGCAACTTGATGGTTATGCATTGACAAATAAGGAAGACATGGTATGCAGATTGCATAAAGCTTTATATGGATTAAAGTAGGCACCCAGAGCATGGTATGAACAACTTCATACACATTTGATGAAGATAGGCTTTGCAAGAACCAGTGATGACAACAACATTTATCTTAAGTATGAAGGAGATGAAATATTGGTCAGTGAAGTATTTTTTGATGACATTATATTTGGAGGTAATAATGTCATGAGCAATAGTTTTGCAGATGAAATGAAGAATGAGTTTGAAATGTAATTAGAAGGGGAAATAAAAATTTTCATAGGCTTGCAGATACAACAGATGAAGAATGGTATTTTCATTACTCAATCTAAGTATGTGAAAGAGGTATTGAAGACTTTTGGCATGAGTGACTGTAAAACAGTTGGAACTCCAATGGTTATAGGTTGTAAATTGTCTAAGGAAGATGCATCTAAGTTCGTAGATGAAAAGGAATAAAAGTCAATGATTGGAAAATTACACTATGTTGTTTATAGTTGACCAAATATTGCCCATGCAGTTGGTATAGTTGCTAGATTTCAGAAAAATCCAAAGGAAGCACATCTGATAGTGATGGGATGGGGTTTGGGATAGACTAGCCTAGTCTATGCTCTTGGATCCTTTCCCTAGATCACTAGGTGTTCTAACCACCCCTAGGGTCTCTAGGACTTCCTCTATTTGAGGAATCCCTTGACCTTTCCCAATCCACCCACCATCAACTTGAAAAACTACTCCCAAGGTCTCACCTACTCATGAGTTTCAAGGAACCCTTACTTAGGCTAATAAGGGTTTGGTTTGTTAAACACCTTCCTAGGTCTTAGCAAGGATAGGTCAGGAATAATACAAGGTTTTTCCACCCATTCATGTGCCCCCAAGAGGTTTCAAACTTCCTACCCCTTATCGAATTCACAATTTTGTCTTTTACCTACAAAATAGGGTTACAAGGATTGTGACCAATTAGGCCTCCTACCTGGTTCTTTAGGGCTCCCTCTTACAAATGATGCACTTTCTTGTGAAACTTCCTAAAAGACCTACTATTAATTTGGCAAGGGTTCAAGGATTTTCCTAGTTTTAGGCCTCTAAGTGTCCGTACACTACCCTAGGTGGATTTTAAGGTTTTTAAGGGTTTTTAAGAGGGTTTTTTAGGCTTGTCAAGGTCACAGTGTAGGTTTGGTGCTCATGCCACCTTGTCTAGATTGGTGGAAGATCCTCCTTCACACCAATGGTTCTCCACTCACCCCTCTAAAAATTCTCCAAAGGGTGCCTCCTCCTCTGACCTTCCTTGCTCTCCAAGACCTCTGCAACTTAACCCTTCCTAGTCGGGCACTGTCCAGTCTCGCCTAGGAGTGGGACTTTTAATGGCCTCCCTGCATCTTCAAGGGACTTTCTTGTTTTGAAGTATAGTACAGGGTCTATACTCTCATTTCCCATGTTTCATGGTGATTCCACAATGGGGAATGGAGTTATGAGCCCATTGACACAAACCAGTCCAAAACTAGACAATGAGAAGCAAGTTTACAAACTATTTACAAACACACAACCTGCAAAAAAAAACCTAATCTAAATGCTCACAATGAGAATAAATGCACCATACAAGACACTCCACATAGTTTTTCTTGAAAATCAATCCATTAACAATCTTCTTTTACTCCATTTGTGCCGTCTGGCAACAAAATTGCAGTCACAGTCAAGTCACTTTGCTTGGGCCGTATAACATCTGACATCCAACCCATTATCTTAGGGTTTGCAACTACTTATAATACCCTTTCCTTGGTCTATTTTCCCTTATTAGGTTTTTCCATGCTTAAACTAAAGATTTTGCCCACTAGGTGGAAAAGTTGCTTGACAACTTTGAAAAGTTGTCATGCAACTTTTGCAACTTTTGAGCAACTTTCTCAATGTTGTTTTTCTTGACTCCTAGGCCCACATTGGGCTAACCTAAGGACACCATCATGCTAAGAAGGACCCCTAAACACCACAAAGGCACACCTACCCTCTACTTTCAAGAAAAAACTCATCTTTGACTTATGACCCTAAGACCTCAACTAGGACCCTAAACTAGACCCAATGAGCACATGGCTCTTATTGTATATACAATGGCTTCTTAAAGAAGTAAGAACACAATAAAAATCAAATGGTAGGAGCCCTTTGAAGGGTGCTCCTACTCCATACTCCCCCTCTGCAACAAACTAAGGAATTAGGGGAGTGAGAAGAGCCAGATCAATGCCAAGCTTCTTGAACTTTCTCTCCTCAACCCAAGTAGCTTCAAACATAGGTTGACCTACCCATTTCACCAAGTGCTCCATGTAGACCTGGTGTCTAGTAGACTTCTTCACCCTTGTATCCAAGATCTCTTCTACTATAGGCTACTTCACTTGAGGTAAGGCATTCACATCCAAGTCTTGTAGCACCTTGGCTTGGTTCTTAGTCTGCCCTTCTATCTCACCCTTGTACATGATCAGATCGACAACATTGAAGACTGGTGAAATGGCTAAGTCTGAAGGAAGTTCAACCTTATAGGAGTTCTCACCATATTTTTCCAGAATTCTACAAGGTCCTACCCTCTTCATTTGTAGTTTAGTAGGCTTGCCACTTTGCATTATAGCTTTTCTCAAATGGACCATCACAAAGTCACCCACCTTGAACTGAACCTCTCTCCTTTTCTCATCCATTTTGGCCTTCAGTTTTTGAGTGGATTCAAGGATGGTTTTCTTAACCTTCTCTTGGACTTCCTTGATGGTTTGAGTGAAGTCCTCTGCTTGCCCACTCTTCATCTCCATGGAACCAAGTTCCCTGAGTTCACACACTCCTCTTGGATGTCTACCATAGACAACCTCAAAAGGACTTCTTCCAGTGGTCCTATTTACACTGTCATTATATGCATACTCTACTTGAGGGATGATTAGATCCCATGTTTGCCCATACTCCTTAGTTAAACACCTCAACAAATTGCCTAACACCCTATTAATGACTTCAATTTGACCATCAGTTTGTGGATGGTAAGCTGAGCTAAATGAGAGTTTAGTTCCAAGTCTCCTCCATAATGTTTGCCAAAAATGGCCCATGAACTTGCTAGCCCTATTTGAAGCAATTATTAACGGGAGTCCATGAATCCTAACAATCTCCTTAAAGAAGAGATGTGCAACATAACTAGCTTCATGTGTAGTTTTACATGGAATGAAATGGCTCATCTTGGAAAATCTATCTACTACCACATAGATGCTATCCATACCTGTCTTTGTCTTGGGGAGTCCTACTACAAAGTCCATGCTTATACACTCCCAAGGCCTATTTGGGACCAGCAATGGTTGATAGAGACCAGCATTACTTGATCCTCCTTTTTCTCTTTGACACACACCACATTGCTCCACATATCTCTTCACATCTCTTGGCAACTTGGGCCAATAGTAGTACCTTTGTACTAAATCCAAGGTTTTGTTGACTCCAAAGTGTCCACTTAAACTACCATTGTGTTTCTCTTGGATAAGGTTTTACCTCATGGATCCTCTAGGCACACACAACTGATTACCTTTGAACAAGAGACCATTTTGGAGAGTGTAATCTACATACTCACCATGGAAATGGTTCTCAAACTCCTTGCAAAACTTGTAAGCTGATGAGAAGTCTTCATCTCCTTCATAGAGGTTCTTGAAACCTTCTATTCCTATGCTCTACAACTATAGTTCTTGAATTGTCAACAACTTCCCGCTTAAAGCATCTACCACCTTGTTGAGTTGCCCCTTCTTATGCTTGATGGTGAAGGTGAAGGATTGGAGGTATTCCATCCATTTCAAATGTCTATTGCTAAGATTCTCTTGAGTGTTAATGTAACTCAATGCCTGGTTATCTATGAACACCACAAATTCCTTTCGGAGTAGGTAATGCCTCCATTTCTTAAGAGACTACACTAATGCATACAACTCTAGGTAATAGGCTGAGTACTTCTTCTTTGCTTCATTGAGCTTCTCACTGAAAAATGCCACAGGTCTTCCCTCTTGACTCAATACACCCCCTACTGCAATTCCACTTGCATCACACTCCAATGTGAATAGCTTGTCAAAAGTAGGTAGGAGTAGGATAGGTTTTGTGGCTACTTCTTGCTTCAATAATTGAAATGCTTTGTTAGACTACTCAGTCCATTTAAACTTAGTTTTAAGGCCTCCTATGGTGTCAAGGACTGGTGCACATATGCCACTGAATTTCCTCACAAACTTCCTATAGAATTGAGCTAAACCATGGAAACTCCTAACTTCAGTCCCTGTTCTAGGGGCAGGTCAATTCAAGATTGCCTCCACTTTGCTTGGATCCATCTTCAAGGTTCCCTTAGACACCACAAATCCTAAGTAGACCAGCTCTTGCTTCAAGAAGTCACACTTCTCTAGGTTGATGGATAACTTCTCCTCATACAACCTCTCTAAGACTAACCTCAAATGCTCAAGGTGCTCCTCTTTGGTTTTGCTATAAATGAGAATGTCATCTAGGTACACCACCACAAACCTACCTGTGAAGTCTTTTAACACCTCATTCATCAACATCATGAAGGTGCTTGGTGCATTGGTGAGTCCAAATGGCATCACAATCCATTCATACAACCCTTCTATGGTCTTGAAAGTAGTCTTCCACTCATCTCCCTCCTTGATTCTAATCTGGCGATAGCCACTTTTAAGGTCCAATTTAGTGAAATACATAGCACCTCCTAAACAGTCCATCAAATCCTCTATTCTAGGAATAGGAAACCTATACCTTATGGTGATCCTATTGATTGCCCTTGAATCAGTGCAAAGTCTCCACTTGCCTCCCTTCTTTTATGCTAGCACTACCAGGACTGCACATGGGCTGATGCTCTTCTTGATCAGTCCTTGTTCCAACAACTCCTGCACTTGCCTTGCCACCTCCTTGTTTTGGTCAAGTGTGAGATTATATGCAGCTTTTTTAGGTAGGGAATCGCTGGGAACAAAGTCTATTTGATGGCTTATAGACCTTCTTGGTGGGAGTGTTGCAGGTGCTCCGTCACTCACTATGTCCTTATACTGTTGCAACATTTGCTTCACCTCCTTGGGTACTTCTACCTGCAACTTGTCTTCCTCCTCCTTTGGCTTCACAAAGATGGCACACCTCACTATCTCCTCCTCATGTAGCAAGTGTAAGAACTCTTTACTAGTGGACAATAAGACACTAGGTGTTCTTGAGGTTCCCTCTTCATTCTCTGTCAAAGACTGAATCTTAAATGTTTTGTTGTCCTTCTTGAAGGAAATGGAGCTCTCCTCTCCATCATAGATCACCTTCCTATCAAATTTCTAGGGTCTACCTAGCAATAGGTGATAGGAATCCATGGGTAATACATCACAAAGGATCTTATCCTTGTATCCTCCAATAGAAAACTCTACCCAAGTCTATTCATTGACTAGCACACTCTGCTCTTGATTCAACCATGTCACCTTGTAAGGGTTAGTGTGGGGTATCCTTATGAGTTTCAACTTATTGGTTGCCTCCTCTGATATTATGTTATCAGTTGACCCTGAATCAACTATCACCTTGCAAACTTTACCAAGGATCTTACATCTCACCCTAAACAATGCTCTCCTATGCTTAGGTTCATTCTTAACTGGTTGTCTTATCAAGACCCTATTGAACATTAGATTTTCTCCAATCTCTGATTCAATATGGTCCACCTCAGGTGTCTTTCTTCTTGATGTGTCTTCATGAGCATAAGCAACCCTCTTTCCACTGTTTGAAGATGTAGGTTTGTCAGGACATCTATAGGCTGAGTGTCCCAATTGACCACAATTGTAACATTTCATGGTTGCAAAGTAGGAGTTACCCCTGCCGGTACCTCTACCCCTACTTGGACCACCTTATGCACCTCTTCCTCTAGAATGGCCCCCTCTGAGATTGGCTTCACTGCTATGCTCAGTCAACTCGGCTTCTCCTTGGTTCCTTTGATCATTTGCCTTGCTTTGGTAACCACCTCGGTGATTCACTTGATCTCTACCTCTGCCTCTACCCCTGTTATTAGAGTCTCCTTTCCTTTTTCTCCTCTCTTCTACCTTGGCAGCAAGCTGATGACATTTTTGGATAGTGGTAGGGGTCCATAGGCTTATCTCCTCTTGAATGTTCCACTTTCATACCTAGCCACCTTAATAGATTCATCTTCTTGGACTTTGGATCTAAGACATAGCTTTTGAAATTCTTTGGTGTAGGAGGTCACATCAAGGTATTTTTGCTTCAATCCCTATCTCTTCTTATGAAGTTGGACTTCATAATCCTTTGGTAAGTAGTTCTCCTTGATCTTACTCACCATGGCCTTCCAATTGGCAATAGGTAGCTTCCCCATGCTAACTCTCTCTTCTTGCAGGTACTTCCACCATGTTAAAGCTGCTCCCCTTAATCTTGATTTGGCAACCTTAACCTTTTGAGCCTTTGTCACTCCTTCACACTCAAAGTGGTTCTCTATACCCTCAATCCATTCCATGACAGTGTCAATGTCCATGCTTCCACTGAAATGTGGCAATCCTTCAAAATCTTTGGTGTTCAAAGCCTTAATAGCCTTTACAAAAGGTTCTTCATTGAACAAGGGATCTAGTTTAGGTATAATGTCATCTATGTCAACGGTTTTCTTGCCTTTATCCTTGGTGTCTTCACCCCAAGGTCCATGTGTCCTCTGATCCACCACTTCCTATAGTTTATCCCTTATCTCACTCATAGCTTCTTCAAGGAGTCTATTCTTCTCCTTCTGCTCTTCTACCTCCCTAGCCAGCTCTGCATTAGTGACCATTGTGCTTTCCCCTACTAATTCACTAGAATACAAAGACATACATGGTCCACCAAATCTTTAACTCGCTCTGATACCAATTTGATGGGATGGGGTTTGGGATAGACTAGCCTAGTCTATGCTCTTGGATCATTTCCTTGGATCACCAGGTGTTCTAACCACCCCTAGGGTCTCTAGGACTTCCTCTACTTAAAGAATCCCCTAACCTTTCCCAATCCACCCACCATCAACTTGAAAAACTACTCCTAAGGTCTCACCTACTCATGAGTTTCAAGGAAATATTACTTAGGCTAATAAGGGTTTGGTTTGTTCCACACCTTCCTAGGTCTTAGCAAGAATAGGTCAGGACTAATACAAGGTTTTTCCACCCATTCATGTGCCCCTAAGAGGTTTCAAACTTCCTACCCCTTACTGATTTCACAATTTTGTCTTTTGCCTACAAAATAGGGCTACAAGGATTGTGACCAATTAGGCCTCCTACCCGGTCCTTTAGGGCTCCCTCTTACAAATGATGCACTTGCTTGTGAAACCTCCTTAAAGACCTGCTATTAATTTGGTAAGGGCTCAAGGATTTTCCTGGTTTTAGGCCTCCAAGTGTCTGTACACTACCCTAGGTGGATTTTAAGGTTTTTAAGGGTTTTTAAGAGGGTTTTTTAGGCCTGCCAGGGTCATAGTGTAGGTTTGGTGCTCATGCCACCTTGTTTGGATTGGTGGAAGCTCCTCCTTCACACCAATGGTGCTCCACTCACCCCTCTACAACTCCTCCAAAGGGTGCCTCCTCCTCTGACCTTCCTTGCTCTCCAAGACCTCTGCAACTTAACCCTTCCTAGTCGGGCACTATCCAGTCTCGCCTAGGAGTGGGTCTTTTAATGGCCTCCCTGCATCTTCAAGGGCCCTTCTTGATTTGAAGTATAGTATAGGGTCTGTACTCTCATTCACCATGGTTTCATGGTGATTCTGCAATTGGGAATGGAGTTATGAGTCCATTGACACAAACTAGTCCAAAACTGGACAGTGAGAAGCAAGTTTACAAACTATTTACAAACACACACAACTTGCAAAACAAAACCTAATATAAATGTTCAAAATGAGAGTAAATTCACCATACAAGACACTCCACATAGTTTTTCTCAAAAATCAATCCATTAACAATCTTCTTTTACTCCATTTGTGCCGACTGGCAACAAAATTGCAGTCACAGTCAAGTCACTTTTCTTGGGCCGTACAACATCTGACATCCAACCCATTATCTTAGGGTTTTCAACTACTTATACTACCCTTTCCTTGGTATATGTTCCCATATTAGGGTTTTCCACGCTTAAACTAAAGATTTTGACCACTAGGTGGAAAAGTTGCTTGACAACTTTGAAAAGTTGTCATGCAACTTTTGCAACTTTTGAGCAACTTTCTCAATGTTGCTTTTCTTGACTCCTAGGCCCACATTGGGCTAACCTAAGGACACCACCATTCTAAGAAGGACCCCTAAACACCATAAAGGCACACCTACCCTCTACTTTCAAGAAAAACTCATCTTTGACTTATGACCCTAGGACCTCAACTAGGACCCTAAACTAGACCCAATGAGCACATGGCTCTTATTGTATATACAATGGATTCTTAAAGAAGCAAGAACACAATCAAAATCAAATGGTGGGAGCCCTTTGAAGGGTGCTCTTGCACCAGATAGCAACCAAGAGAATTTTTAGATATCTAAAAGGTACAGTTGACTATTGGTTATGGTATCCATATGGAGGCAATTTTGATTTGAAGGCATACACTGATGCTGATTGGGAAGGAAATATTGATGACTAGAAGAGTACTACCGGTGGAGCATTCTTTCTAGGAGGAAGGATAGTTTCATGGAGTAGTAAGAAGCAGAGTTGTACTTCACAATCTACTACAGAAGCTGAGTATGTAGCAAATTACACGAATTGCACACAAGCTATTTGGATGAGGCACATTTTGGAAGGTTTTAAGATGAAGATCTCAGAACCTATAAAGATTCTGTGTAATAATAAAAGTGCAATAAATATTTCTAAGAATCATGTTTTGCATACAAGGACTAAGCACATTGAATTGAAGTTACACTTTTTGAGGGAAAAAGTTCAAAGTAAAGATGTTCTCTTAGAGCATGTTTCTACCCAGGAGCAGCTTGCAGATATCTTTACCAAACCTCTGCCTAAGACCACTTTTGAGTATCTTAGAATTCAGTTGGGGGTTCTCCCTCTTGATGAAGTCAGTTGAGAATGATGTTGATTGCATCAGTCCCTGAATTACTTGTAAAATCTTACATGGCTTGATGTTTTTGGAAGTGGATGTATTCCACAGGGGGAGCATCAAGTTGTAGTATGTTGATGCATAGTGAGAATTTGGAATTACATGTTTTACTTTCAATTTAGCATTGCTATCAAAGGGGGAGAAGAATTCTGTGATAGAGGAGAAGAATTATATATCTGATTAGGTGAACCAACGCCTGACTGAAGATAGACAGAGCATGGTGAATACTTGGTAATGTAAACTAGGATTTCTATTCACCAATCCACAACAACAATCAGAGGCGTTGATATTTGTATTGCCATCAATGCCAAAGGGGGAGATTGTTGGCATTTTGCATATAGATTGCATTAATGATATGTTGTCATTGATGTCAATTGAATCGGTGAATGATATTCATGATATTGCTGATGTTATTGTTGTTATTGCTATTGTCTTGTAACCAGTGGTTAAACTTTTCTACGTTATGTAATCAGTAAACCCCACCAATTATTTTCTGTTAAACCCTAACTGATCAAGTTTGTTGGTTTAAGATCTAATGTTGAGCGGTAATGATGGAGACACATGTGATCATTGAATGAGGATTAGTTCTAATTGATTTGGCGCATTTGTTTGTTATCTTGGAAAGGAGCAAAGTGGATTGCATCTAATGCATAGCGCATGATGAGTTACAAAGTCTGATGAAGCGGTGACCATGGAGCCATTGGAATTTTATTGATTAATGTGAAGAGATTGTTATGATTTCTAACGGTCAAGATTGTACTGACTTGTTTGTAATCTTGATGATGAGAATTAGGTTTTTGTTGTGTTACTGACCTAGTTGATTTATATTTAAGGTCAATGATATTGTTTTGTTAAGTGTTGGAAAAGTTGACAAGATTGGTAGAAACCAGTTGAGTGTGTGGTTGCCTAACATGTGGATGGATCTACAGTTTGAGTAAAGGTAGATTAAAGTTTAAGAAGAATCTGATCAAGAAGATCTAGTGCTATTCAGACTATTGGCATATGTGCAGAACATGATGACATGATGATATTGTATGTTGTCATTGATGTCAATATGCTGAAGTATGAACCGATATATTGTAGTAAGCAAATTGGCAAGAGAACTGGTATGATGATGTAAACCGGTATATGTGAAAAAGTGAAGCGATATGTTTGTTCAAGGTGACCGGTATGTTGGATTGAGAAGAAGTCAATGGAAGTTTTGTATCGAGGTTTCATTTGGCATGACTACCGGTTGGTAGTCTCAACTTCAGGGTTTCCGGTTGATGCATTCCAAGCTTCTGGGATTCAACTGATGACATCTTGTGATGAGTTAGCATTGTAATGAAGATCATATAAGTGTTGCCATGTCATCCTTGTGCGCATGAAGGATTTACTTGAGGATCTTGCATGGAGATTGATCCTATCTACCTCGGGAATGTGCGAAGTCTCTGTTGGCATTATAACAGACAAGGAGAGATTGTTGGCATTTCAATAAGGATATTGAGAAGGTTGTTGATGATTATGGATATAACTGATTAAGGATGTTTACTGTCTTAATATTATTATTTCATCATTGATGTCAAGAAATTGATTTTCTAATTCAGTATGATGTTGCCATATCTTGAAAAGTATGATTTGATGAGTATAAAGATGTCGGTAAAAGACATAGAAAGAATGTAATGAATAAAGGGAGGAATAAGTTATTCAATGGGCAACTATTACCGAGTTAGACAATGATGAGATCATGATGTTTAGATTGTTTTGATATCATACATATGTTATTGATTGTAAGATTAATACTATACTATGTTACCGAGCAAAGAAGCTAGTCGGTAAAACCTAAGGTTATCGCTATCGGTTAATGAAGACGGTATGTCTACCGAGTGAAGTTTAGTATTTATAGAGTTGCAATCGAGTAATAATAGAATGCATTGAATGAATAAAAGCATTATTTAATGAAGGAAGTTGATGAGCTGGCTATGATTAAATGATTGGTATGCCGTGAATGAATTTTGTTAAAGAATCTATGGCAAAGGAAAATCGGCAAGAAGATCTACAACTCAGATTGAACCGCAATACCCTGGCACAAGTTCCAAGAAGTGTATGAAAGTTCCAAGGTGGGGTAAAACATTTTCAGATCAAAGGATACATTGAACTTGGTCAAAGTTTGAAGATCTGATGGCTATGATTGATCATGGGAAATGTGATCAAGGAGATTAAGCGGTTGGAGAATTATTTATAAATAAGGAACTATTGATAAACAATGCATGCGGGCAAGTGTATGCACAGGGATGCTACATAGTGATTACCGAGCACAGAAGCTTGAAGACCTATTTGAATAACAAAGTATAGAGCCCAGCTGATGGACAAAATTAGTCCTATTGTATTAAGCAAATAAGAATCTGCTTTAGCATTTTAGATGTGAAGTTGCAGATAGATTTTTATTACTATTATTTTGTAAAGTGACAGAAAATCTCTTAACTGAGTGGACTTAACAGTCTTATTTGTAAAACCCTCTAGCAAGGTGACATTCGGATTGAGTGTTTGAAATCCTTTAACAAGATCACTTCTAACAAGGTGAAGATCCTAACAAATCTGAGGGAAATCCCTTAATTGGGTCACATCTAGCAATGTGTTTGTAATCTTTAACATGATTTGCTTTTAACTGAGCATACTCTAGAAGAGTATATTTCTTAGTGGGTCTGAAATCGCACAATGGTTTTTCCCTATTTGGGTTTCCATGTTAAATCTGGTGTTATGATGTTTATATGCTTTTGAGTTTGCATGTTTAGCAGTTTTGGTTATATTATTGAAGTATATAATATTGAGGTTGAATCTGTTGTTTTTATGGAAGATTAAGTTTGTATGATTCACCCCCCCTCTCATCTTATTAGCTTGGCATATGTACTTACATTAAGTATCAGAACTATCAATTGGTATCAGAGCTTTGGACTCTGAAAGAAAAAGTTTAAAGGTACTTGAGGAAAAGATCCAAAGATGTATAAGAGGGATGCAATGAAGCTGAACAAGTCAAGTTTCTCTACATGGCAGAAAAGGATGAAGCTGCACCTATCAGGAGTTGGAGAATATGTTGTATATTATCTGGAGAATGATTTCATTACACCGAGCACCTATCCATTGACAATGGAAGAGATAAAGGCAAAGCAAGAACATATTCAAGCAATGATTGACATAACATCTGCATTGACCGATTCAGAGTTTAATTATCTAGAAGGCTGCAATGATGCAAAGGCAATGTGGGACAAGCCCGTATCTGTGTATGGTGGTGATGAACATGTTCAAAGAGAAAAAGTGGATAGTCTAAGAGGACAACTTGAATCTATGAGGATGAATGAAGGTGAGAACATAACCCAGTACAGTACAAGACTAAAGGAGATTGTCAATCAAATCAAAGGAGCAGGTGGAACTATTGAAGAAAAGGATATAACAAGTAAGTTGTTAAGAACCCTTCTACCAGAATATGCAATCCGAGTCTCTACAATAAATGAATTGAGGTCTGTACCCAATATACCAGTTTCCTTAGATGCTACTATTGGTAAGCTACATGCATTTGAGTTAAGTAACTTTGATAAGAGTGGGTCATTGGTAAATAAAGTTGAATCTACATTTAGTTCTTTTCATATTGGTGAATTTGATGATTACAATGATAGAATGAGTAAGTACACTAAAGGGGATCACAGTGGAGCAAGTGAAAGATTTCGCTAGAACATGGAGGAAGTACACAAACTATATGAGGAAATCAGTAAGCAAGAAGAGTTTGAAGCACTATTAGCCAGAAGGTTACCGAGAGGCAAAGGTAATTATAAAGGAAAACTACCTTTGAAATGTTTTAATTGTGATAAGATAGGACATATGGCTTCTAACTATCCCGACAAAGATTCTACTGAAAAGAGAGATTACCGAGATGATAGACAGAAAGATAATCATTACAGAGGACATCGATACTTCAGAAGAAGAGATAGAAAGTCATGCTTAATAGCTGATGAGGAATCCAATGATGATAAATCAGATGAAACTGGTATAGAGGAAGTAGTTTATGTGGCTATCAAACATGGATCAGATGAAGAAAGGTATGAAGAAAAAACCCTAACATCTCACATAAATACTAATGATTCTTAGATCATAGATAGTGGTTGCTCACATCACATGACAGGTGATAAACACAAGTTTATTATGTTAGAAGACTATGATGGAGGCTATGTAAGATTTGGTAATGATGCACCATGTTCAGTAAAAGGTAAAGGATCCATAATACTTCTTGACAATGCAATATGCAATGATGTTTATTGGGTTGAAGGTTTGAAATACAATTTGTTGAGTGTAGCACAACTAAACAATACAAGATACCAAATAGAATTTTAGAAAGGAATTGTCAAAGTTCATGATAAGCATGGAAAGTTAGCTACTACTAGGACACAAACAAAAGGTAACACATTTCACCTTGATTCAACTCGGAATAAATGTTTGTATGCAAAGATAGATGATACCTAGTTATGGCATAAAAGGTTTTGTCATGTAAATTTTGATAATCTGATCAAAATAAGCAAGAAGCACCGAGTAAGAGGTCTACTGAGTCTTGAAAAACCTAAGAATGCTATGTGCTGAGGATGCCAGATGGGTAAAATGACAAGATCAAGCTTTACAAGTAAGTCCTACACTTCCAAGGGAATTTTAGATCTTGTGCACACTGATCTTTGTGGTCCTATGAAAGTTCAAAGTTATTATGGTGATAAATATTTCATATTATTTGTGGATGATTACTCAAGGATGATGTCAGTAATGTTTTTAAAAGAAAAATCAGAAGCTTTTCAAATGTTTAAATGGTACAAGGCAAGAGTTAAAAATGAAACAGGAAGACAACTGAAATGTCTTAGATCAGATAGAGGAGGAGAGTTCACATCTGATGAGTTCAACTTATTCTACAATGATCATGGTATAAAAAGACAAGTCTCTGCACTAAGAACTCCACAACAAAATGGAATTGCTGAGAGAAGAAATAGATCTATTGTGGATTGTGCTAGAACCGCGATGATTGAAAAGAAAGTGCCACAAACATTTTGGAGAGAAGCAATAAGCACAACAGTTTACACCTTGAACCAAGTACAATTGAAGAAAGGAACTTTGAAGACACCGTATGAAATCTGGTATGACAAGAAACCTAATGTAAGCTATTTTCAAATCTTTGGAAGTATATGCTATTTACACAAAGATGATAGAAATGGCAAGTTTGATCAGAAAAGTGAAGAAGGAACATTTCTTGGTTATTCTTCTAGAAGTAAAGCATTTAAATGTCTGATCAAATCATCTAACAAAATAGTAGAAAGTGCAAATGTGAAAATTGATGAATTTGTAGAAAGAAATGATGAAGGAAATTCCAAAGAACCAGAAGATTATGATGAATTTGTCTATGTTCAACCGACAAGTCCTACCGAGAAAACTGTAGAAGGAAATAAAGAAAATATTCAGTTACCGAGTGATGGAGAAGATCATACAGAGCCTATTGAGCCTGTATTAGCCAAGTATATCAGAAGACATCATGCATCAAGTCAGATTATAGGAGATAAGGATGATCCAGTGATGACAAGGAACAAACTGAGACAAAACACATGTCTGATATCTGAATTTGAATCAAGAATAGTGAAAGAGGCATTTAACAGTGAAGATTGGATAAATGCTATGACATAAGAGATTGATCAAATCAAGAAGAATGACACATGGACACTGGTCCCAAGACCAAAGGACATAAATGTAATCGGTACAAAGTGGATTTTCAGAAACAAGCTGAATGAAAAAGGTGAGGTCATTCGAAATAAAGCAAGACTAGTTTGCAAAGGTTATGCCCAAGAAGAAGGAATTGATTATGGTGAGAATTTTGCACTTGTGGCAAGACTTGAAGGAGTAAGAACATTGTTGGCATATGCTGCTTACAAGAATTTCAAGGTATATCAAATGGATGTCAAATTTGCATTTCTGAATGGTATATTAGAAGAAGAAGTTTTTATTGAACAACCTGAAGGATTTGTTGAAGACAAGAATAAAGATCAGGCATGTAAATTGAACAAAGCTTTATATGGTTTGAAACAAGCACCTAGAGCATGGTATGAAAGATTGCACTCTTATCTAATCAAGATTGGTTTTATAAGAACAAGTGAAAACAATAACATGTACATGAAGAATGATGAAAATGGAATACTAATCTTAGCCATATTTGTTGCTGATATTATCTTTTGTGGAAATGACTCTCTATGTAAGAACTTTGGAAATGAAATGAGCAAAGAATTTGAGATGTCATTAATCAGTGAGATAAAGTATTTTATAGGTTTACAGATACTGCAAATGAAAGATGAGATTTTCATTACTCAATCCAAGTACATAAAGGAAATCTTGAAGAAATTTGGAATGGAGGATTCAAAACCAGTAAGTACTCCTATGACTACCAACTGTAAACTATCAAAGAATGATGAATCTGCATCTGTTGATGAGACACTTTACTGATTCATGATTGGAAAGTTGCAATATGTTGTTCACAGGAGGCCATACATAACACATGCAGTAGGTATAGTTGCAAGATTCTCTGCAGATCCTAAGGAAACACACATGACATCAATAAAGAGAATTTTCAGATGCTTGAAAGGCACTGAAAATTATGGCTTAGTATATCAAAAAAGAAATGATTTTGATTTAAAAGTTTATACTGATGCTGATTGGGCAGGCAACATTGATGACAGGAAAAGCACAAGTTGATGAGCTTTCTTTTTAGGAGAAAGACTAGTGAGTTGGCTTAGCAAGAAACAAGGATGTGTTTCACAATCAACAACAGAAGTTGAATACGTTGCTGCAACATTGAATTTTACCAACATAGCATAGATCAAACAACTATTGGAAGGTATAAATGAGAAAGTTACCGAGCCAGTAACTATATTCTGTGACAATACTAGTGCCATTAACATTTCAAAGAATCCATTTATGCACTCTAAGACAAAGCACATCTCTATCAAATATCATTATCTTAGAGAAGAAGCTCAAGAGAAGAAAGTGGTGTTGGAGTATGTTAGCACAAAGGAACAAATAGGAGATATCTTCACCAAGCCATTGCCAAGGGACACTTTTGAGTATCTCAGAAGTAAGTTAGGGGTCCTACCCCTATCTTCTACTCACTGACCGAGTTTGGTGAAAGCATCAATTCAATGACTCTACAAAATATCTTTTAGGAGTTGATGCTGATTTACACACTTTAGGATGTTTTCTAAAGGTGTGTAGAAAACAAATACAGGGAATAGGAATTGAAGATAAAATGCTCTGACTGAGACTAAGTTGACACATAACAGCAGGAAATCACTTCATACAAGAAGAAATTATGTTTTAGTTCTTTACTTTTTGGCATTGTTGTCAAAGGGGGAGAAGACTGGAGAAAAGGAGTGGATACTAATGTATGGGGGAGAAGACTGATGACAGGGAGAGAGCATTTTAGCATTTCAGAATCTCATAGCAATCTGAATCAACTAGGTCAAATCAATTGGTTTTGCCATCAATGCCAAAGGGGGAGATTGTTGGCATTTCAATAAGGATATTGAGAAGGTTGTTGATGACTATGGATATAACTGATTAAGGATGTTTATTGTCTTAATATTATTATTTTTTCATTGATGTCAAGAAATTGATTTTCTAATTCAGTATGATTTGATGAGTATAAAGAGGTTGGTAAGACACAAAAAGAATGTAATGAATAAAGGGAGGAATAAGTTATTCAATGGGCAACTATTACTGAGTTAGACAATGATGAGATCATGATGTTTAGATTGTTTTGATATCATACATATGTTATTGATTGTAAGTTTAATACTATACTATGTTACCGAGCAAAGAACCTAGTTGGTAAACCCTAAGGTTATCGCTATCGGTTAATGAAGGCAGTATGTCTACCGAGTGAATTTTAGTATTTACTGAGTTGCAACCAAGTAATAACATAATGCATTGAATGAATAAAAGTATTATTTAATGAAGGAAGCTGATGAGCTGGCTATGATTAAATGATTGGTATGCCGTGAATGAAGTTTGTTAAAGAATTTATGGCAAAGGAAAATCGGCAGGAAGATCTACAACTCAGATTGAACCGCAATACCCTAGCACAAGTTCCAAGAAATGTATGCAAGTTCCAAGGTGGGGTAAAACATTTACAGATCGAAGGATACATTGAACCTAGTCAAAGTTTGAAGATCTGATGGCTATGATTGATCATGGGAAATGTGATCAAGGAGATTAAGCGGTTGGTGAATTGTTAATAAATAAGGAACTATTGATAAACAATGCATGCGGGCAAGTGTATGCATAGGGATGCTACATAGTGATTACCGAGCACAGAAGCTTGAAGATCTATTTGAATAACAAAGTATAGAGCCCAACAGATGGACAAAATTAGTCCTATTGTATTGAGCAAATAAGAATCTGCTTTAGCATTTTAGATGTGAAGTTGCAGATAAATTTTTATTACTGTTATTTTGTAAAGTGACAGAAAATCTCTTAACCAAGTGGACTTAACAGTCTTATTTGTAAAACCCTCTAGCAAGGTGACATTCTGATTGAGTGTTTGAAATTCTTTAACAAGGTCACTTCTAACAAGGTGAAGATCCTAATAGATCTGAGGGAAATCCCTTAACTGGGTCACATCTAGCAATGTGTTTGTAATCTTTAACATGATTTTCTTTTAACTGAGCATACTCTAGAAGAGTATATTTCTTAGTGGGTCCAAAATCCCACTGTGGTTTTTCCCTATTTGGGTTTCCATGTTAAATCTGGTGTTATGAGTGTTATGATGTTTATATGCTTTTGAGTTTGCATGTTTAGCAATTTTGGTTATATTACTGAAGTATATGTTACCGAGGTTGAATCTGTTGTTTTTATGGAAGATTAAGTTTGTATGATTCACCCCCCCTCTCATCTTATTAGCTTGGCATCTGTCCTTACATTAAGCATCAGAACTATCAGTCTCTGTAAACAGTGGAGAGCACGTGATGGGTTATTAGCTTCCTTAAGCGGTAAAGAATGAATGTTGGAGAACATATTGAGATCTATTCAAGACTGTTGTATTCAATGCATTGTGATTAACAGTCAGGATTGAACTGATTGAATTGTTAAACCTAAATGTTTAGGGTTTAGGGTTTATGCTATCGACCTATCTATTTCCTATAAGGTTGATGATGTTTTTCATTTTGAAGTTGTTGGAAAATGCTATATGTGTATCCAAGTGAAGAGATACTTGATTCTTGCCAGACCAGAGAAGTGTGTTGATACCTGCAAAGTGTGATTGTAGAAGAAAAAGGAGCTAAAGTGGATCTGCCTTAGCATTGAGTGTTGTTATCAGATCAATGTATTACCTATTTACTTCTAACCATTTCAGCAATTGGAAAATCCCTTAACTGGGTAGCTTTAACAGGCTTTTGTATAAATCCTTTAACAGGGTGACTCAATTCAATGAGTTCTTCAAATCCTCTTGTGAGGTAAGCTTTAACAGGGTTCTAACCTTTAACCGAGTATTTAGCCATCCCTAGCAGAATCAGTTCCTAGCAGAACCTATTGTAAATTTCTTTAACCGGACTAGGCTCCTAATAGAGCGGACTTAAAAAGAGTTCAAAGAACAACTTGTGGGTATTCATTCCCATCGTGGTTTTTCCCAGTTGGGTTTACATGTGAAAAATCAGTGTGTTATGTGTGATGCTTTTCATGCGATGCTTTAATATTTTGTGGTAAAACATGTTGAACCGACAATCATTATATTTCTGATGATATATACCTATTTATGCATAAGGGTAAAGTGGAAATGAGATATTAGATTGTGTAGAGATCTAAGTGTTTACCAGTTTATGCTATTCATACTCTCACTATGTGTAACCAGTAGTGCCCTGATTTAGACCGGTGTTACGGTTTACTAGTTAAGTGCAGTCCTTGCAGTGAAACTGGTTGAGGGAAAGTTTTTGTCTATTCTGATTCACCCCCCCCCTTCTCAGTACCATTTTGGTACTTATTGATTCATCATTATTCATCACAGACAGATCAAGAAAACCTATTGTTTTCTAACAATTACAACAGAAATTGAAATCCCCTATTCAGGTAAGCTCTAACAAGCTTGGCTACATTCTAAATCCTCTAACAAGGTAGTCCATTAGTTTGGATTCTCAAATCCTCTAGCGAAGTTACTCCTAACAGGGTATTGTGCTTTTTATCAGGGCATATTTGTAAATCCCTTAATCGGGTGATTCCTAATGGGAATTATATCTTAACAAGACTTATTGTAAAAGCTTTAATAGGCTTGGCTCCTAACTGGGCGAACTTTAGAAGAGTTCAAATAGTTATCCTTGTTAGTTTCATCTCACCATGGTTTTTACCTATTTGGGTTTTCCATGTATAAATGTTTGTGTCAAGTGGTGAATGCTTTTGTGGTTATGATCTTATTTGTTGATTTGATTAACTACTTAACTATTCTGATAAGACATCATATTTGGAAGCATTGAGAGATGAATATGTTGACATATGATTAAGAATTTTTGATGTTTACAAGATTGAAGTTGTTTACAGTTAAGTTGTCATAATAGTCAAACTGGTAGATGTTGGTTGATGTTGAGTATTTATCTTGATAAGTGAAAGTTTACTTTGTGAGTTTGAATTCAAGAGTTTGGGAGTTTGTATCAATTTTTTAGTATACTAATTCACCCCCCCTCAGTATTCTACCAGATACTTATTGATGCTCTGCAAAAAGGATGGTTAGGATAACAAACACCAACAAACAGGAAGAAATAAGTGTTAGTGTTAGAAAATCAAAGATCAAACACTATCCTAAGAAAGCATATCAAGAGAGACACTAAAAGAAAAATAAAACATTTAACAAAGAAAACAAATGCAACAAGGCATCTTCAAATGCCTTCCACCATGCTTGTATCTTCTCCTCCCTTGTTCCTCTCCTCTCCAAGTTCCCAAATGAGTGTAGCTCTCAGTAGCTTTTTGCACTATTCTGGATGTCCTATGGAGGTTTAAGATTGTGAATGCTTTAAACTATGCAAATGTAAGTGTAAAACAAACTAAATATGAGATATTATGTAATTAATTAAAATTAATTTTAGCACAAAATGACAATGTGAAATGATTATGCTAAATTCTCTCTAAAATTCACTATAAGTTAGATGCATACAAGTTTTCAGGATCTAGATTATGAAGAAATGAGCTCTATTTATAGGTAAAATGAAGCAATGGATGGTTGAGATTGAGTAATCTCAACAAGGGTTAGGATTGATGGGTTTATGATCTATGTGAGGACTTTCAACCCAATCCCAGGATGACAAATGTCAACAAGAGATGGGTTGAGAGGAGAGGGAATAAGCATTAAATGCTTGAGATGACTTGAGGGTTAACTTGGGAGGTAAGGTTAATGTTGACTTGAAAGAATAAAGCCATTATCCAATAAATAATGTCTTTATCCAATGGATAAAATCTTGTGCAAGAGTGAGTGGGAATAACAATGGTCAAAGCAATAAATGCTTGAAGAGACCCATGGGTTAAATGAGGGTTGAGTTAGAGGTAAAGTCTTTAACCATGGGAGCAAGTGGATTTAACCATAAATGGTTATGTAAGAGCCATTAATGGTCATGTAAGGGCCATTAGTGGTTTGGAAGACTTTAGGGGTTAGCTTGTTGAACACATAAAGCATTAAATGATTTTCAAAGACTTTGGAGTCTTTGAGAAGTGACTTCAAGTTGCTTCGGAATGTGACAATATTTAGGAGATAGATTAGGCTAATTAGAAATGATTAGAAAGTGGTTAGAAGGGTCTAGAAGAGGATTTAGGATTGCAAGTGCATTTGGTGGGTGAGGGAAAATATGATTTAAATTAAAATAAAATTAATTTATTTCAACTTGTGGTTGCAACTTGCATTTGTAGGAGAATGCAAGTGGGGGGTATTTAATGATTTAAATAAATGTTTTATTTATTTATTTAAAAGAGGAAAGGGGATAAAATAAAATAAATAGGATTTATTCATTTAATTGATTGTGAATTTGGTTTAATGAATGAATTAAAATAAATTGAATAATTTATTTAATTAATAGGAGAATGTTTGAGGATGAATTAATTAAATGTCAATTTAATTACCTGTTGGCTAGTGGGTTTATTAATCAAATAACTAGTAAATATTCATTTAATTAAAATAGACAGATTTATGTGACTACACTTATTCTTTCATCATACCATCAGAAATCACCCCTAACTTCTCTTTGAGATACTCAAAAGTATCTTTAGGCAAAGGCTTCATGAAAATGTTTGCAATTTGTTCCTTTGTAGGAACATACTCCAATCTGACTTCCTTCTCATTTATTTTATCTCTCAAAAAGTTAAACTTGATAGATATATGTTTAGTCTTTGAATGCAACACTAGAATCTTAGAAATGTTAATTGCACTTGAATTGTCACAATAGATAGCAATAGGCTCATCAGACATTGTTTTGATATCTTTCAACATCTACTTCATCCATACCACCTGAGTACAATTGTTAGCAACAACAATATACTCTACCTCTGCAATAGATAGAGAAATTGAGTTTTGCTTTTTGCTCAACCAAGAAACCAATCTTTTTCTCAAGAAAAATGCACCACCACTAGTACTCTTTCTATCATCCACATCGCCTGCCCAATCAACATCAATAAATACACTCAAAGTAAAATCATCATCTTTAGGATACCATAAACCAAAATCAACATTTCCCTTGAAATATCTAAAAAAATATTTTAATAGCTACAACATGAGATTCCTTAGGATCAACTTAAAATCTAGCAACAAGACAAATGACATTCATGATATCCACTCTAGTCTAAGTCAAATATAACAATCCACCAACCATAGATTTGTATCTAGTCTGATTTTCTTTAGGGGAATCATCATCCTTAGTCAACTTACATCTGATCACCATAGGAGTTCCAACTAGATTTGTATCATCCAAACCAAATTTATTCAACAACTCTTTCACATACTTGGACTGTGATATAAAATCCCTTTTTCTGATTGTATAATTTACAAACCCAAACAAAATTTCATTTCTCCAATCATAGACATCTCAAATTCACTCTGCATTTCATTGGAAAATTCTTTGCACAAACTATCATTTCCTTTAAAAATTATATTATCAGCAAAGAATTCAACAATCAGAATGTTATCATGATCAATCTTGAAATACAAATTACAATCAGCAGTACCTTTGTTAAATTCAAGCTTTAGCATATAATTATCCAATCCAACATACCATTCTCTTGGTGCTTTCTTTAATCCATACAATGCTTTCTTCAACTAACAAACGATATCCCTTTGATTAGTCAACTGAAATCCATCTGATTTTGATGTAGGAGCATCCCTGGTTCATAACAATCTTGCATCAACAAAAAATATTTCCTTTCTGTTTTTCTTTCTGTTTGTAGTTTCAACATTTCTTTCTATGTGTTTGTTAATATGAGAGAATCCAGTTAATATTGAGAAGCGGGGGGGGGGTGAATCAATATTAACAACAAATTCAAATCTGAAACTCAACCTTGTAAAACTTTAACCAAATCAAACAATAAACAACAACAAAACCATTTACCAATACCTATATCTGATGATAATAATTTGCTAATCTGATTTATCAAGTTTGCACATTAAGTGTTCATAAACCATGCATTAACTGAAAATAATACATAACATCACATAAAAACATTCACCATATGGACACCATGATTTTCACGTGGAAACCCAAATAGGAAAATACAATGATGGAAATTGGTACCCACAAAAAATGTGCACTCTTTCGGAATGTGCCATGTTAAGAGCCTAGCATGGTTAGGAGGTTACAAAGATGCCATGTTAGGAGTTACCCGGTTAAGGGATTTAGATGATGAGCCCTATTAGGGGCTTTGACCTATTAGGATCAACCTCACAAGAGGATTTAACACTCAGATGTTGAGCTACTTGGTTAAGGGATTTACAATGTAAGGTCTGTTAGGACCTACTTGGTTAAGGGATTTTGACTGATACAACTATTAGGGAATAATAGTGAATGATCTGGGTATAACACTTAACTACTTGCTTCATTAGATCCAATTCTGCTCCAAATCTGCTACACTTTGGTGGATCTCTCACACTCTTCTCAAAAACCACCAACACAACAAACATCAATTGTACTGACCTAAATAACCTTTACAACTTAGTCGGTTACAAAGCCCTAATACTTATAACATAGATCATCACAGATCTTTTCATCTCATTACAGATCATCATATGGATCATTACAATCAATTAAAAATCAATCACAACCATTGAATGATCACCGCACCTTGATTTGATACACTTTCAAACCCTTAGCTCATTCCACTAAGCACTTCACACATTCCCAAGGAATTCACTCTCGATCATGCCAAAACATCATTCAAACACTTCACACAGTTCCAACCACATCATCACCAATATTTGAACTTGATGTAGATCACCAACAAACCAAAAATCATTACCGGTTAAGAGAATTATTTACCGGTCCTTAAACCCTTCTTAAACCCTAGCAAAAATACAAAAAAAATCATAAACATGACTTTTGGTAACCAAAATATGATGCGGTTCTAGTAATATACATGTTATAATGATACAAACTCACATTCCAAACTGTAACACTTGAATCATCACCAATTGCCAGATCTAATCAAAACATTTCCTCGTTTATCGGTTAAGGTCCTAATTCCTAGTTTCCTGTTTCTTTACTGGTAATCTCTTTCTGGTAGACCAAAAAAGACTAAGATGATAAAATACAAAATTAAACATTAGTTGCCATCAATGATAGCAAAAATAACTGATCAAAGTCATCCAATCATGCAATCTCAATCTCTTCATCACAGTGTCATCACAAACAATCCTTTACCGATCCAGTCATCATTCTTCATCTGCATCAGTTATGCCAATTATGCCAATAGTATCTCAGATTTGACTCATCGGAGCCTATGGAGTTGGATTTTAGCTTGAAGACTTGATTATCTTCTTTATTCCCAAACCTTGGAGCATTTGGATCGTTTTCCGGCAAGTTATCGCTACCGGTTTTCGAGATAGTTTCCTATTACCAGTTAATAGTTTCTTGGACCTATTTGCTTTGGTGATCTACCTAATCCCTTTCATAGCTTGCGGAGCCTTGAGCATTGATTCTGATGTTCCTTGGCATGTGGCCAATCTTTTCCTGTTGTCTACTCTTCATCCTTTGGATTTTCCGGAGGAATTTTTTTGGCGGAGGTCAACCTTGTTGGTTTTGCATGTTAGGTCTTGTTCTTCGGGTTTTAATCCCTTTTTGGGCTGACTAGATCCTTTTGGATCGTATAAATAATTATAATAGAGAATTAGAATTAAACCAAGAAGTTAGACTAAGCATAGAAGATAGATCTTGAGATTTGAGGTCCCGTTCGTGACCTATTATGTACTTTGAGCATGTTTTAGTAGGCCTGTGAGCCAGTTTCTATAACTCGGTTGTTACCGGTTGGTTGTAATCAGTTTTCATGTTCTAATTAAATCTATTTTGCATTGCCTCCATCATGTCCTCATGTTTCTATTTTATTTACTCTTGCTGACCGGTCTAGATTTATTTCTTTAAGGTCCCTCCAAACCGATGACTGCTTCAAGTGGTATCGGAGCGAGTTTTCATTTCAAAGATTGCGTTGTCCTAAGAATTTTGTTGTAGGGTGGCAGACTATGGATTCGACCTACAGTTGCAGAGGACTAGTGTAAAGATGGCACAAAGAGGAACTAGGAATGGTGGAGTGAGTGGGAATGCAGACCCTGCTGTGATGGAAATGTTGCGAGGGATAGCAACCCAGTTGCAAGCCATGGAGATAGACCAAAGAAGAGCCCAACAGATTGAAGATGTAAATGAAGATGAAGGAAAATAATCCTAGACAAAAGAAGTAAACCCACAGACGGTTGATCCGGATGAGGAAAGGTTTTTGAGGGTTTTGAGTAGAGCAAATACTAACCCTCATTTTACCCCATCGGAATATGATGGAAAATTGGATTCAGATGAATTGATGGATTGGATTAGGGAGATGGAGAAATATTTTGATTTTGAAAACATTGTAGAAGAAAGGAAGGGGAAATATGCCTATACCCAATTGAAAGGTCATGCATCTCTTTGGTGGGAGCATTTCCAAGTTGATAGACAAAGAAGAGGTAAAGTAAATATCAAGACATGGGATTAGATGATTGCTAAGTTGAAATCAAAATTTATGCCAACAGATTATCAAGTGAATCTATTCTAGAAATTATAGAATTTGAGACAAAAGGAATCTAGTGTGAAGGAATACACTGAAGCATTTTAGAATTTGAATATTAGATCCAGACATGTGCATGATGAAATTGAGAAAGTTGCAATATATTTGAATGGATTGCAGGTGTCTATTCAGTTTGATCAAATTACAGAGTATTGAAGAGGCTTACCAGTACGCCTTGATGGCAGAAGAGAAACTAAACAAAAGACATGAGTAGAGGCAAAGAGGCAGAGGTGGAAGGTTTTCTAGAGGAAGAGGATATACCGGAGGTAGAGGAACCTATACAGATCAAAACAAAGCCAAGGAAGTAAGCATAGAAGGTAATTCATACCAGAAAGATGATAGAAATTTTTACTAGAGGAGAAAACTGAATGTCTACTGGAATGAGAATTTTGGAAGACAAGACAAGAAAACATTTAGAGGAACTTGCTTTAAGTGTGGAGGAGAAGAAAATTGTGTTTTTGAGTGTAAGAAGACAAAGAATACCAGAAGAGAAACAATGGTGGAAGAAAACCTCACTAGATTAGATAATAAATTGGAGGATGGAGAATTGTTGATGATGAGGAGAGCTTTGTGTCATACTAAGAGAGATGAAGAGCCCTTGCAGAGGGATAATTTGTTCAAGACCAGATGTAAGGTATCTGGTAAGTGCTGTAAAGTTGTTATTGATAGTGGTAGTTCAGATAATCTTGTTTTAGAAGAGATGGTGAATAAGTTGAATTTGGAAAGATTGAAACACCCTAAGCCTTATCAGATAGCATGGATTCAGGATGAACATAAGTTGTTACTAAGTGAGCAATGTTTAGTAAAATTGAAAATTGGGAATTATCATGATGAAGTCTTGTGTGATATTATGCCTATGGATATTTGTCATCTTTTGTTGGGTAGACCTTGGCAGTTTGATAGAAAGATAATACATGATGGGAGGAAGAATACATACACTATTGTGGCCAATGGGATGAAGAAAACCTTGTTGCCCTTGGAGGAACCTTTGAAGAGTGAAGTCTATATGAATGATAGAATCTATTTGGTGGATGGAAGGAAAATCCTGGATGGATTGAGACATGAGAATGTGTGTTTTGCCTTAATTCCTAAGAAAACTGAGAAATAGGAGCATGAAGAGGAACAACCGGAAGAGATAAAAGATTTGCTGATAGAATATGAAGACATAATTTTAGATAATGTACCTGATGGATTGCCACCTGTGATAAGTATCAGTCATTGCATGGACCTAGTTCCCAGAGCTAGTTTTTGTAACAAAGCTACACACCGGATGACACCGACAAAGAATGAAGAACTGAATAGACAAGTGCAGGAGCTATTGAAGAAAGGTTTGATCAAAGAAAGTCTGAGCCCTTGTACAGTACCATCAATATTAGCACCTAAGAAGAATGGAGAATGGAGAATGTGTATCGATTACAGAGCAATAAAGAAGATCACAGTGAAATAATGGTTTCCTTTGCCTAGGATGAATGACAAAATGGATTGTTTGAGCGGAGCCAAATACTTTACAAAGATATATTTGAAGAGTGGATATCATCAGATCAGGATCAGAGAAGGAGATGAGTGGAAGACAACATTCAAGACAAATGAAGGATTGTATGAATGGTTAGTGATGCCTTTTGGGTTAGCTAATGCACTGAGTTCTTTCATGAGGCTGATGAATGAGGTATTGAAGAAATTCTTGGGTAATTTTGTTATTGTATATTTGGATGATATTCTGATTTTTCAGTAAGACAAAAGAGGAGCATTTGTTCTATTTGAGACAAGTTTTGCAGAGGTTGAGAGAAGAAAAGTTGCTGATAAATCTTAAGGAGTGTACTTTTATAAAAGATGAGTTAGTCTATTTGGGATTTGTGATATCTGAGGATGGTTTGAAGGTGGACCCTGAGAAAGTAAAAGTAATTGCTGAGTGGCCTACACCAGAAAGAATTGGAGAGGTAAGATCATTTCATGGATTGGCTAGTTTCTAGCGAAAGTTCATCAGAAATTTCAGTTTAGTTTGTAACCCTATGACTGAGACCATCAGGGGAGATAAGAAGGAATTCAAGTGGACCACCAGAGCAAACATAAGTTTTGAGCTATTGAAAAGGAAAGTGATTGAGCAACCTGTGTTAGCTTTACTGGATTTCAATAAAGTATTTCAAGTGGATTGTGATGCAAGTGGAACAACAATAGGAGCAGTCTTGAGTAAGGAAGGGAGAGCAATAGCTTATTTTAGTGAGAAATTGAATGATGCCTGGAGGAGATATTCAGTGTATGATCAAGAATTTTATGCCATAGTTCAAGCCTTGAAAAACTAGAGACACTACATGTTGCCTAAGGAGTTTGTGTTGTATACAGATCATCAAGCCTTGCAGTATTTGAATAGTCAGAGTAAGTTGAATCAAATACATATGAGATAGGTAGAATTTTTGCAGAGTTACACCTTTGTGTTGAAGCATAGAAGTGGGAAATGTAACAAATTTGTTGATGCACTAAGTAGGAGAAGGAATTTACTGATAGAGATGAGAGTGACAGTACTAGGATTTGAGGAATTGAAGAACTTGTATGATGATGACTCGGATTACGGGTTACGATAGATAGAATCTAGTGGTTAGATTACTTCATTCAGGATGAGATGTTATTCAGAGGAGTTCAATTGTGCATACCTAAAAGTTCTATGAGGGAGAATTTGATAAAGGAGAAACACAGTGGACGATTAGCCGAACATTTGGGTATTGACAAAATAGTAGCATTGGTGAGTGAGCATTACTTTTGGCCTCAAATGTTAGGAAACAAGTGCAAAGTTGTAGAGTTTGTCAAGTTGCAAAGGGTAGTAGTCAGAATGTGGGATTGTATAAACCTTTGATAATACCGTAAGACCTTGCAAGGATATAAGCATGGATTTAATACTTGGATTGCCTAAAACACCAAGAGGGAATGATTCTATATTTGTGGTAATGGATGGATTTTTGAAGATGGGTCATTTAATACCTTGTAAGAAGACATCAGATACACTACATGTAGCAGACCTATTTTTCAAGGAAGTAATGAGATTGCATGGGTTACCTAAGAGAATAGTTTTAGATAGAGACACTAAGTTTGTTGGTTTATTTTGGAGAACACTTTGAAAGAAGATGAAAACAAATTTGAAGTTCAGTTCTACTTTTCATCCACAAACTAATGGGAAAACATAAGTAGTTAACTGAAGCTTGGGAAATTTGTTGAAATGTTTAGTTGGAGATCAAACTGAAAGTTGGGATTTGATTCTTGCAGAAGCAGAGTTTGCCTACAATAATTCAGTAAACAAGATTATTGGAAGAACACCTTTTGAGATTGTTATTGGGGTGAATCCTAGAGGTATATTATAATTAAGAGATATTAGAAGTGAAGACCAGAGAAGTTCAGAAGCAGAAGAATTTGTAGATCACATGAAGGACTTACATATTCAAGTTAAGCAACATTTGGAGGAAATGAATAGAAAGTATAAGGAGAATGTAGATGAGAAGAGGAGACATAAGGAATTTGAAATTGGCGATGAAGTGATGGCATATCTGAGAAAAGAAAGATTCCTAGTTGGAACTTATAAGAAATTGTAGATGAGAAAGTTTGGACCTTGCAGGATTTTGAGAAAGTTCAGTTCTGGGAATGCATATGAAGTGGAGTTACTGGATAGTATGAGTATTTCACTTGTGTATAACATTGCAGATTTTCATCAATATCATGAACCAGAATTTAGTGAGGACAGTATTGCAGACTTGGAGAAACAGTTGCCCCATGTTACCCTATTATTTTGTCAATAGTCAAAATCCTATCTTTGATAAAATAAAGAGTAATTAATGTTGCCTCCCCAAATTTGGCATGTTTCATTCTTAATTATGAAGAGGTCTTACTTGTCTTGTTTCAATGAACCTATATGTTGAACCCATGTCTTAGTTCAGAGTTCAAAGTTTACCTGGCATGTTTATGTGTCCTATGGCTTTGTTTGTTGTTAAGGGGCGAGTGTAAGTATGTTAGGTCAATTTTGAACTTGAACCATTGAATCCTTCATGTTGGGTTCAAGGTTCAAGGTTCATCATTGTGTTCATCTAAAAGTCTTCGCTCATTCCTAGTTTAGTTTTGTGTTGAGCCGCGAGGTGGTATTTTTCACTTTAAGGCCCCTTCATTATTGTTCTCTTATGTTGAACTTGAACCTTTGAAGTTTTTGTTAAATGGTTCATGGTTCAAAGTTCATTGTAAGTTGGCTCTAGAAACATAACAAGACGAGGCAAGTTAACGAAAGGTGGCACAGAAAAAGGAATATTCTGAGCATGTCAAGTTTGAAAATTCTAATTATGGAAAGTAATCATGAATGCTCAAGCCGCTTGTGTGGAAGTGATTTGTAATAAAAGTGGTTGTCAGAATCCCATCAAATCAAGAGTTCCTTCACATTATTGTATGAGTTGTTAAGAAGAATGCGTAAGTTTTGTATAGATTTTCTTACCTTTTATATGCAAACCCTTCAGTTGTAATTTAGTAGCTGCTTATTGTTGGAGAAGTGAAGGGTGCAAAAGGTAATTATAGCTCCATACTTCTGAGGGTTGTAGAGATTTCATGTTAGTAACAGGTGAGTTTTGATTATCCCTTTCCCGCTGTGTTACTTGCTTGGAAAGCCACTGTAGTGAAATCTTTGTTTTGGGTAGAATTTTGTCCTTGTTTTGAAATTGTTTGATGAATGTAAGAGTGGCTGTCATGAGGCCAACATTGCCAAAACTTCTCCATACATCATGTTTAGTGAGTACACTTCCAAAGCTGAGAGATACTTCTTTGGCTCAGGATGACTTGGGAGATTTTTGGAGAGATTAGGAACCCCAGATGGTAATTCAATGATGGGAAAGATTGTTAAGAGTGGGTTGATTGAAGCTATTGCATTCCCTACTATTGCCCCTTGCCCTGAATTGGTTTTGGAATGCATGAGTAGATGTGATGCAGACAACAGGTGTATTAGAACCAGTAGTGGTGAGGTGTTGGTGAAAATTGGTAGGGAAATGGCAATGGACGCTATGGGCATTCCTCATAAGGAGCCGTATGAGGACTGGTCTATTGATACTTCATATGCATTTTTCTCTGAGAAAAAGGGAACCTAGAAGAGTGTCATTTCTAGTAATTGGCTCCTTAAGTTGTAGAAAGGAGGTTCCAGGTTACCCAAACCTCTCACTAGAGAGCATTTCATAACAGAGGTGCGAGATATTGTAGTTCTGTTGAATAGACTCAAAGGGAATGCACATGCCTTCTACTGGGAAGATTGGATGTATGTTTACATTCAAGTGTTGCTGGCTGGTGAAAAATATCTAGACTGGGCATAGGTTATCGCCGACAAACTTCACGAGGGTCTGCATAATTTTGTCGGTATGACTAGTTTCTATATGTCTTCTTATCTATTTTATATTCTTTCTTGTACCAGAGAATGGAAAGGGTTACATCATGAACCATGGTTTGATGGCATGAAAGTTTATGAGTATTACCCACACTTGCAACAACAAAAGTATGTTGAGAATTTCACGAGATGGAATGATGTCTTTGTAGGCAGACTTGTGTTTGAGTTGCAAGGAAATGTGAATAAGAGGATGTCAGTTGAAGCCATGGAATTAGTCAGTATATATGGAAGCTACTACATCCAATTCTCTAGATTTACCCACATTAGAGTGGGGGGCTTTGAAGGTGAATCATTTAAATTGACCAGGTATGCCCTAGACAACTATGTGCTTATTGAAGTATATAGATAACTTGCCCACATAGATAAGAAATTAAAGAAAAAAGGTCTAGGGTAGTTTTTCCAGTTGAAATTGGTCATTATAGTTGCAAGTTTGTTTTTGATGCTCTGAACCTAGAACTGTTGGAATCTAATAACACTGAGAGGGTGGGGGGGGGTGAATCAATGTTATACCGAAATGATCAATTTTAGCCTTATTAAAACATGCATACACCAACCGGTATACTGATACATACAGAATTGAAATAAGTAAAGTAACCAATTATAAGCCAATCACATAAATGATAATCATAATACACAGATTTATACATGGAAAACCTCAAAGAGGAAAAACCACGGTGGGATTTGTGACCCACAATATTAATCCATTAGCCATATGAAGAGATATTACAAAATATAAAGGGCCTGCACTAGTAGGAAGGCTTACAACCTAGAGCACACTACTCAATCACAAAAAGGAGCCTCACTAACTACATATAAATCCAGACTACAATCCGGAAAAGTGTTGAACTACTAAGATAGCATCTTCTATGCCAGAATACAGTTCTAGTTTAAGCTTTGTCTATTCTGGTCTGAAACCTTAAACCCTTTACCGGAATAACCCTTACATGAATATCCTCACATACATAATCTCTTTGATATATTTCATATTATATCACATTCGCATATCCATAATCTCCTATTTCATGTCCATATAAAAATGATCTAATCTAACTGACCTATATACCCTATACAACTTATCATGCCTTATGTCAGCTTACAAAGATATATATAATATCAAATTACATGTTGGCTAGATAACATGAATGCATAAATATTAAGAACAATTGTCGATGCCAGATCCAAGAGATGTCGGCCTCCAATACCGATAACCATATTCTAAACCATGTCAGCCTGCATTTTTGGTAACCAAAGAAATCCTTCTGTCTTGCTGGTGCTAGTGCCAGTGTAGTGTCTGTGAAGTTCTTGTCAGTACACAACTGAACCAAAACATGAAGCTAGAATAAGATACCATATTTCCATCAATGAAAACATAGTGAAACCAACCGAGTGTCAATTTCCAACAATCTCCCCCTTTGGCATTGATGGCAACACTCATGTGAAAAATGGTCAAGGTTTCATCTATCGGTTTCATCTTGCCTGCTCCCCCTGACCTGAATATTTAGTAATGCAAAATACTCCACATCTCCATATCCACATAGCTCCATATCTTCATATTTCCATATCTCCCCCTAATGTATACAACTCCTTCTATTCTTTTTCACATCTATATCACTCCTCCTTTGACATCAATGCCATAAAAAATTCTAAAAAGAATGTCAAAGATCCAAAATAAATTGTACAATGAATATCCCAAGAATATCTTACCGAAGCTTAACAAATTTCAAAATTTCTAGATAATCCTTCTCCAATAGCTCAAGATAGGTATCCCAACCAGTTTTGAATGTGCCAGAAATAGATAAAAGTCCACTTAATATATGTGCAAATGACTCTTTCTCATTTACCTCTACCAGTGTGGGCTTTCCCACCATATCCATACACTCTTTCTTATGTACACTGAGTGAATCTAATTGGGGACTGACCAAGCCTCTTAGACTTCTAGCTCCTTTTATAATTTTTTCTCTTTCCTTCTCAAGAACATAAATTTGGGCTTCCAAAATCAAAATTTGACCATCAATGGATGTAGTCAATTAAATCAATCCATCTAAAGAATTAGCTATATTTGCAATTTTCTCCTAAAACTATTTTATCTTCTTATCCACATTAACTGTAAGTATATCAGTGTTACAACATACCCTCTAAATGTTTGTACATTCCTTCAAATAATTATCTATCAGCTTCATCTTTTCATCAATCTTCTTCTTCTCAGATTCAATTACGTGATCAAATGTAGCTCTCTTAGCCCAAGTGAACCTCTCCAATGCTTGTTGGTTTGAAATTTGCTGTAAGGATTGAAAATCCTTTGAAATCTGGTAATTGTCTTAATCTTACCGGATGGGCTCGCTTCATTGTCAATCTTACACTCTGGGACTAGTCTGTGTAAAATAGTTATTGATTGATCAATAATCCCTTTATCTGTAGATCCCTCCTTCATTAGTTTTTGTGTTTCCATCATCATGAGTTTAGTAGGACTCATCTCTGTTATATTTTTCTTCTCAACTTGCAAGGTGTCAATTGACAACAATGATGGACCAACTACCGGTTCTCTGTCCGTTTGCCCTTTCTTCAACTCTAATGATTTATCCTTTATAGCTTTCTCACTTGCACCAGTGGCTTTGCCACTTGGTGCCATCTCTATAACTATTGGTTCCTCTGTAGGAACCATAACCTCAACCTGTACATTTATATCTGGAGGACTATTATCCTCAATATTATTATTCTGTGCATCATTTACTTTTTTACTCTCTATGTTAACTGGTATCTCAATATTTGTCTATACATTTGTATCTATCGGGGGCTGGATTTCCACTATCTTAATGTTTTTGAAAATTGACGGTGGAGTACCCATAATCCCTTTTCCTTTTCCTTCAACCAGGGTTTCTGCAATGTCTGTCTTTGATTTCGGTGAAGTAAAGAATCCTTTGTTCTCTCCAAAGAACTTAACCCATGCCTTTTGAGTTTCTTTTATGATTTGATTTACTCTTCCTAGCATCAAACTGGTTATTCTATGTTTGCTATTAAAGATTTTTCTATCTGCCACCTCAAGTGTCCTTTCCATTTCCTCTAGAGCTATAGTAACACAAATAGATAATAACTCTTGAATTTTGATATGCTTATGTTTTTGCATAGCTGATAGTCTGCTAGTATCTAACATATTATATAATTCTGCTGATATTTGATTTTGAATTTCTATTAAGGCTTTCTTATAAATATCCAAGTATAATAAGACTGCTTCCTCTACCTCTCTTTGTTCATCATCCTCTAAATGATCATTGTAAAACTGTACATTCTTTAACATGCCATCCTTAGTTATTTCATCTACTAATTATGCACAAGTTTTAGGTGGAACATTACCAGTTTGAATAGTTGTATTAGTGTCATTCTTCTTCTTCCTCTTTGCAATTGCGGATGCAGCTGAAGTGGTTACTTTTGGTGCTTGCTTCTTTGCTGGTATTTTGAGTGTAACCTTCCTAACTAGTTGCTTTTTAGCTTCTACCTTTGTTTCCTCTATTTTCTTTCTTACAACCCTCTTGAATGCCAACAGTGTCTCATCCTCAGATTCAGATTCTGCTGTAACAGGCTCAATGTGTACTTCTAGATTCTTCCTCTTGCTGCCTTTCTCCGGGACAACATCAATTAATGCCTTAATGTCCTGTGAGACTTTCTCAACAAATTTGCTAGCCTTTCCTTCTTGCTTCTCTCTCTTCTTCCGTTTGAACTCTATTTCAACCTCATGTGTTTTCTATTGTGTAGTACCATAGGGCTTCTTTGCCTCATCAATAGGTGCATCAATCAACATTTATGCATAATCATCAAGAATCTGTGCATCCACTTCATAGCCCATTTCCTCAATCCAAATCTTTCAAGGATTAGCTGCTTCCATAAGTGTTTCATCCTTCTTCACCATGAAACATATGTCAGTTGAATATTTTTCTACAATACGCTTAGGAACCCTTACCCTAGACTTCATAGATTTCTGGAATTCTTTGAAATATCCCCATACCTTATCATCTCTCTAACTGCCTAGAGCAACAATTGACTATTTCAATTGTCTCCCTACCAGGATGCCAAATTCCCATTGCCTTTTACCAAAACTGGGTGTATCATTCATGAAAAATAACATTAAGTAGACTATTAAGTTGCCATACCGGAAGGTTCCCTTCTTTTATCCTTTAATATTTCCTAGGTTTATTAATAACTCATCTAACATTCAACCGCATATATCCAATTTCACATTTTCTCTCATCATTTTTTATGCTCCAAAATGCAGGAACTGGAAATAGAATTTGGTCGATTTGATTGAGTTACCTTATACCTGATGATCATGCTACCAAATTTGATGTTTGTGTTAGTAATAGTTCTTATTCTCATAGATCTCCTGTCCGATGTCATGCCGATGATTTTATTCATGAAATCATTCGAAACCTTCTTATCTGGATGTTTCCCAATCGATGGTAAACCAGTGATTGCTTGGATGACTTCCTTGGTGATTTTGTAAGGTCTATCTAGCCAGATAATCTCCCCATGTACTGTACTCAAAACATATCTAATTATCTCATCTTTGAATTTCGGGATGTCTAGAATGTCGGTAAACCCTAAGTCTTCAATGTGTTTGTATGTCGGTTTGATATTTCCAGATTCTTCCATCATCTCGCTCATGTACATGCCCTTTATTTCAGATGCTCCCAAGTCCTCTATGTGATAGTGTATGTATGCCCTAACATCCTCAACATAGACAACTCCCTCTGGAACACTAGAAAATGCTCCAAACGAATCTTCTAGGGTAGCCACATGCAGATACCGCTTGAAAATTGGCCTGGGGTGGTCCTTCAACTCTGCTACAGTCAGGTTGCCAACAAAGATAGGAATAGATGATGATCCCACTTCCATGTTTAAGGATAAATACCCATTGATCACTTTCGGTGAAAACCCTTAACAAATTCTTCTAGTCACTGGTGAAATCACTCAAAAAGAAATCTAATTGGTCTGAAATTCCTTGGATCGCTCTTAGTCACTCTTAATCACTCTGAAATCTCTCTAAATGCAAGGTGATCAATAATGAAGTGAATTCAACCTTTTAACCTTTGAGAAAAACCCTAATCTTCCATTGACATAAATGACTACTGGTGAAAGATACCGGATCTTGAACAAAACATATCCATGCAGGATAAGCATCTCCAATGTTTGGAACATCTTCCATAACCTCTTCCCAAGGCATATGCAACATCTTCATGAATTTGGCCTACCCCTAAGGCATCTGCCTTAGTTACTGGATGAGCTACCTGCCAGTGTAGGAGCAACCTCCTCTACCAGATAAGTAACTAGTGTATTTCCATTGGATGATTGTTCTTCAGTCTTCCTAACCCATCTCTGAGTATGAGCTTGCCATATTCACTTACCTTCTCTTTCCATTTCTCATTTGATCCTCCATTACCAACTAGTGGATTTCTGCTTCTACAGAATTTAGTAATATGTCCAACCTCATTACATGCATAACATGTATTTTTGTTCCTTTGAATTGATTTGCTAAAATCGGTGAAATTGCTTGACCTGCACTGATTAGCCATATGTCCAAAATTTTCACATACATAGCATTTAACATTCATTCTGCAATCTTCTATATTATGACCATACTTATTGCATTTAAAACATTTACTGGGAGCAGAATCAAGGTTCTAATTTTCTCTGTTTCTACATTATCTAGCCATGTGACCAAATCTATTACAAACAAAACATCTACAATTAAATTTATAAGTATTAAATTGCCTTACCCGTGACTTATGGTTTTGATCTTCATTAGCAGTACCAGAATCCTGTCCTTGCTCAAATTCAAGTCCACTAGAATCTCCAATCTGCCTTTGTCTCTTCAATAACTCATCTAGTTGTGTTGAGCTAATCTTGAATTTTTCTTTATACTCACTTGCAATAGTTAGATCTTCTCTTAGAATTATCATTTATCTCTCAAGCTCTTGTTCATTACTCTGGGAATGTACTAAATCAGTTCTCAACATATCATTCTCATAAACCAACCTACCACATTCTTCAAATTTGTTCTTCAGGGATACAACAAGATTTTATTCTTTTTTCTTTTGGTCCTCAATCTCCTTAGATATTCTCATAGTTATAACTTGCATTTCATTTTTCATAATCATGTTCTCCTGATTCAATTTCTGACATTGTTCCTTAAGTGCATCTTTCTCTTCATCATCTTGACTTTGTAAAAGTTTCTTCCTCCTAGCTTGAATAAATGATAACCTCTCTTGTAAGACAAGAATGAATTCCTTAGCAAAATCCAATTCATCTTGTAGCTTTAAGTTCTTCAACCTTTCAGCATCATAATCTTCAAGTGCCATCTCAAGTTGCTTCTCCAAAGCCATATCCATGGATTCCAGATTCAAGATCTTCCTCAAGCTGTTAAACTTCCTTCGAGGCACAAGGCTTTGATACCAATTGTTAGAATCCAATAACACTGAGAGGGGGGGGGGGGGGGGGTGGGTGGATCAGTGTTATACTAGAATGATTAATTTTAGCCTTATTAAAACATGCATACACCAACCGGTATATCGGTACATACAAAATTGAAAGAAGTAAAGTAACCAATAAGCCAATCACATAAATAAGAATCATAATACATAGATTTATACGTGGAAAACCTCAAAGAGGAAAAACCATGATGGGATTTGTGACCCACAATATCAATCCGCTAGCCATATGAAGAGATATTACAAAATATAAGGGGCCTACACTTGTAGGAAGGATTACAGCCTAGAGCACATTGCTCAATCAAAAAAGGAGCCTCATTGACTACATATAAATCCATACTACAATCCGAAGAAGTGTTGAACTGCTAAGATAGCATCTTCTATGCTAGAATACAGTTCTAGTTTAAGCTCTGTCTGTTCTGGTCCAAAACCCTAAACCCTCTACCGGAATAACCCTTACATGAATATCCTCACATACATACTCTCTTTGATATATCTCACATTATATCACATTCACATATCCATAATCTCCTATTTCATGTCCATATAAAAATGATCTAATCTAACTGACCTATATACCCTATACAACTTATCATGCCTTATATCGGCTTACAAAGATATATGTGATATCAAATCACATGTCAGCTATATAACATGAATACATAAATATTAAGAACAATTGCTAATGCTGAATCCAGGAGATGTTGGCCTCTAATACCAATAACCATATTCTAAACCATGTCGGCCTGCATTGCCTATAACCAAAGAAATCCTTCTGTCCTACTGGTGTTGGTGCCAATGTAGTGTCTATGAAGTGCTTGTTGGTACACAACTAAACCAAAACATGAAGCCAAAATAAGATACCATGTTGCCATCAATGAAAACATAGTGAAACCAACCAATTGAGTGTCTATCACCAACAAGAACTAGAATTCAAGAAATTGAACTTGAAGCCTTGCGTTGTGAGATGTAAGTTTGACAGTAGAGGATATGCAATTGAGAATTTGAATGTTGATGCAGATTTCCAACATGAACCCCAATTAGAAGACTATTGGGAAAATTGTTCAGATGAATTGGAGGTCAGAAAAAGACTGTGGTCAAGGTTCACCTTGTAACAAATAGTTACAATGGGATTGTCAATAAATATTTTAGGAGTACGAGAGGAAGAGAGTGAAGATGTGTTGGATCCATAGTTCAATGAGAGAGTTCAAGGGCAACCAAAATCTAAAATCAATTGGGACATAAGAGAGGAAGAAAGTATTCAAACTAAGTCCTTTAATGTCATAAGGAGAACAAAGAAGTGGTTGAGGGATCATAGATTCACTCCTAAAGTGGAAAAAACTAGTCAACTTTATGCTGCTACTCAGTTTCCCACTTCTTCCTCTAATGTGATTGTTGATATTGTAGGTGCCACAAGACGAAAGGAAAAAGAATTCAGGAGTAAGAGGTCAAATAAATCTCTATTGAATCCCTCACTGGTTTGAGTCACACGCTCTAAGAGAAAAAAGTAAAGTAGGAAACCTATGGTGGACTAGATTGTTGTTGACCTAGACTCAGGCTAAGAGACTCAGGTAACCATGGATGAGCAGGTGTGAAATGATCCCTCAGTTCAAGATATGGACAAGGAAAAATAACCTGAAGAAGGTCGGGACCCGATAGGCACCATGAACATTGTTGTTCCTCCAAGCTATTAGACGTCTCCACCCAAAGTTTCCTCCAGTGCTCCCAGATGGCTAGAGACTTATATTAGCAAAAAATGCAGTGTGGTTCCCATCACCATTCCCTTTGAAGATGTGGTTAGAAAATGCCTTGGGAAAACATCTAAGTCCAAAAAACTTAAAATGAAGGCTATGATAGATATTGATGATAACGCAGGGCACTAGGTAGCAGAAGTGGCTAGGCCCATCTCAGATAAAGATGCATAAAATGCCACTAAAAAATATTATGTTGTTGAAAATGTTGTTCTAGGAGTTTCTTCAAGGTATGCAAATGCTAAGCATTTGGAGTCCTCAGCCAATAGGATGATATCCATAACTTGGAAGGATGAAAAGGAAAAACAAGAGTTGAAGCAGATTGTCAGACAAATTATGGAATATATTAATTCCATACATAGCCCGAATCCCCAGCCTTTGTCACAAATGTCACTATCCTTTAATCCAAAATCATCAGTGAACTTGAAGCTACTTGATAAAGTTCAAAGGAACCGCATGATAGATGAAATTTTTGATAAATGGCTTGAGTCCATAGCACAACAAGGCACATATTACATTGATATTCTGATAAAAGTAATTGGGGATGTTGTGGCTGTAAGTAAGGAGCTGGAATTGGAAGCCTTAGCATGAGAGAAAGAAAATAATAAATGGGTAGTAGTATTAACACAAATGAATGATGTGCAAAGGTTTGGAGTTATGAAATTTCTTGTCAAGAATCTTGTGGATGGTTTAGATGATAATGTGTTGTATGTGGAAAAGAAAAATATTGAATGAAGGAACTCAATCATCAAACAAGGCCATGAAGAATCTATCAAATTCCTTAAGGAGTTAAAAGAACTTGTTAACATAATGCAAAAAGATTTGAAGTGCATTGATATACAACTTTTGAAGGATGATGGATAAACTGTGGAAGATGCAATGGAAATGATCAAAGCCTTCAAGGAAAGAGTGCAACTTTTCAAAGAGATGAAATCCCTAACCACTGATGTTTTCTCTAAAATAGTGAGGATTGAGTCCATGTTGACAGTTTGCTTTGATCATATAGAAGCACATAAGATAAAAGTCTTGTAGGTAAGCAAGGACAAAGAGGTCTGGAAACAACACATTATACATATTGGGCTTTCTCATTATCAGCTTGTCCTCAACTTCTCGATGACACTTCTAGAGTGGTGGAACATACGTGGCACCTCAGCAAAGCAAAATAAGCAAGAAGATTCTTCGGCTGCGTCAGAATCTTGATCATGCCACCAACGAATTGTCACCCTGTTCACGGCTCTTGGTCGGTTATCTTTTTTTAGTTATGTTACTTATAGGTAGGATAGTTTCTTTAACTCTGGGATAGAGTTAAAACTTAATTCTGGTTACTTTTGAAAAAACTATAAGCTTGGAGGCTATTTATGTAACTAAGGAAGCTATTTCAAAGGTTCGAAAAAATTTGAGTGAAGTTAGCAGACTTTGTTTCTTTTTAGCATGTTGTGGATTTTCAATGAAGACATTTTTTTTCTGTGAATGAAATGATACATTTTGGACAGCTTTCAAATTTGTGTGTTTGAATATGGAAAAAAAATATCTGCTGGGATATATGTGTAGAATATGTTACTTCTTTGATTATCCACTTTTCATGTCTGTGAATGAATCTGATAAATAAATCCACTGTTAACTTTTGTTTGGATATTTTGATCCCCCTTGTCCTTTGAGGCATGAGAGAGACTCGATCGAAGTCCATGATATTTTGATTTCATTAATAAGGGTAGTTTTGTGAAATGAAATTGATCTGACTGTAAGTCTTTGGGCTTTGCGTATAAAGTATTTATCTTTGCAACATTCATGTGGTGTTGACTAATGAATGTGGAATGCCTTTTCTTGCTTTTTGGTTAAAAGTGAAGTTAATGTTCATTTATGTTTAAAAATTCATTGAATATCACATAGGAAGCTACACCCTTAGGAAGAGGGTAAACCAATAATCATTTCACCCAACTGTTGGTTTAATTTGCCTTTCAAAAAAAAAGGGGCATACATGGGTCATTCACTGTAAAATTAAGAAAGGGAAAATCTGTTAACCAACACCTTGGAAGGAACCAAATCAAATTGAAGACATATTGGACAATATGATTGGGCATAGTTCCTAGAGTAGTCAGTATACGAAGTATCTTGTGAAATGGAAGTACAAACTAGTTGAAGATTCATCTTGGATTTCTCAAGCAGAGGTAGACCGCCTTGGTTTTCCTCTGACCCCAACAAAGTGTGAGACTCACTTTTTTTCAACAACCTCAGATGTCTGATGCAGGAGCATCCCTGGTTCATAGCAATCTTGAATCAACCAAAACTATTTCCTTTCTGTTTTTCTTTCTGTTTGCAGTTTCAACATTTCTTTATGTGTGTCCCCGATTTGGCTCACCGGAACCTATGGAGTTGGATTTTTTCTTGAATAATTGATCATCTTCCTTATTGCCAAACCTTGGAGCATTTGGATTGTTTTCCTGCAAGTTATCTCTACCGATTTCCGAGACAGTTTCCTGTTACCAGTTGACAGTTTCTTGTTACCGGTTGCCTATACCTATTTGCTTTGGTGATCCACCAGATCCCTTCCATAGCTTGTGGAGCCCTAAGTGTTGATCCTGATGTTCCTTGGTGCTTGGTCAACCTTTTCCCATCATCTACTCTTCATCCTTTGGATTTTCTAGAGGAATTTTTTTGGCAGAGGCCAAGCTTGTTGGTTTTGCATGTTAGGTCTTGTTCTTCAGCTGTTGATCCCTTTTTGGGCCAACTAGATCCTCTTGGATCATATAAATTATTGTAATAAAGAATTAGAATGGAACCAAGAAGTTAGACTAAGAATAGAAGATAGATCTTGAGATTTGAGGTCCCGATCGTGACCTATTCTATACTTTGAGCATGTTTTAGCAGGCCTGTGAGCCAGTTTCTGTAACCCAGTTGTTACCGATTGGTTATAATCAATTTTCATGTTCTAATTCAATCTATTCTACATTGCCTCCATCATGTCCTCATGTTTCCATTATGTTTACTCTTGCTGACCAGTCCGAATTGATCTCTTTGAGGCCCCTCCTAACTGGTGTCTGCTTTAGATTTCCCTATGTACACCTCTTCTTCCAATTCACCATTTAGGAATACTGACTTGACATCCATCTGATAAACTTTGAAATTTTGTAAGCAACATAAGAAATAAATAATCTAATAGCTTCAATTGATTCCACCAGAGCAAAAATCTCTTCAAAGTCAATTCCTTCCATTTGAGAATATCATTTACAAACAAGTCTTGATTTGTTTCTAACAACTTCACCTTGCTCATTCAATTTGTTCTGAAAGACCCATTTGGTTCCAATTACATTTTTGTTTTTAGGTCTGGGAACAAGAATCCATGTATTGTTCTTTTCAATCTGATTCAATTCTTCTTCCATTTTTTTAACCCAATGTTCATGTTTACATGCTTCATTCACGTCCTTAGGTTCAATCTTAGAAATTAAACAATACTCAACCTGATCTACAGTAATTATTCTTCTAGTTTGAACACCTTTATTTCTATCTCCTATGATCTAATTTTCAAAATGATTCAATCTTACAATACCTGGGAGTCATAGGATTTTCTTGAATTTTAGACTCTTGAGTTCTTTCTTCTACACTTGCACTAGTTCCTTCCTCTTGATTCACTGGATTCATCAGAACAATCTAAACTTGATTATAACCTAGAGGGTGCTTCCCTTTATTTGCACTATCATTCTGATCATCTGAATCATATCCACAAGATCTGTATTGTCTCTCATTTCTTTCATCAATATTAGCACTCTCAACTATCTTTTTCAATCTCTTGTTATAACATTAGTAGGCCTTGATTTTATTACAATAACCAAGAAATATTCCTTCATCACATCTAGCATCAAACTTCCCTAGATATTCATCCCTTCTGATATAATATTTACTTCCAAAAATTTTGAAATATTTAACAAGAGGAGCGTGACCAAACCATAATTCATAAGGATTCTTATTAGTATCACCTTCGATATGCACCCAATTAAGAGTGTCAACAACAATACTCACAGTTTCTCTCCAATAGACATGCAAAACATTTCCTTCAATCATCATGGTTCTAGCAACTTGTTGAATGGTTTTGTTCTTCCTTTCTACAAATCCATTTTGTTGAGGGGTTCTCGGAGTAGACAACTATATTCTTATCCCATGTTCTTCACAAAATGCATTGAACTCACTGGAAATGAATTCACCACCTCTGTTAGATCTTAGACACTTCAACTTCAAACCTATCTCAATTTCAACCATAGCTTTCAAAATCCTGAACTTCTCTAAAGCTTCAAACTTCTCCTTTAAGAAAGCAATCCACATCATCCTAGAATAGTCATTAATCACCAACATGAAATATCTGTCTCCTTGCAAGATTCAAACTCTAGAAGGTCCACATAAATCATTATGCACAAGATCCAACAATCCATTTGAAAAATGCTTCTTGCTCTTGAAAGTAATTCTAATTTGTTTCCCTAAATGACATTCCTTGCACATAGGGTTAGTAGGTTTCATCAACTTAAGAAGATCTCTCACAGTGTGAGTAGAACTTATCTTAATAATGTTATCAAAATTCACTTGACACAACCTCCTATGCCACAACCAACTTTCATCAAATTGAGCAATAAAACATCTTTTACTAGAGCTATTCAAATGAAAGATATTCCCTTTAGTCTTTGTACCTAATGCAATCTCTATTCCAGAGCTACCCAAGATTCTACACTTTCCATTCTTGAACTGAAGATCATATCCCTTGTCAACCATCTGTCCAATAGTCAAAAGATTATGCTTTAGGATTTCCACATACAAGACATCGTTAGTATTGTGCTTACCATCAATAGCAATAGAACCCCTCCAACAAATTATACCATCTTTGTCATCACCAAATTTCACAACTCCTCCTTCATACTTTTCCAAGCTCACAAACTTACTCTTATCACTTGTCATATGATGAGAGAATTCATTGTCAATCACCCATTCATCTTTCTCTTCAACTTGTGCAACCAAATCTCTTTCTACATTGATGCAACTAGAAGAATTGGTAGGTATTCCTTGATAGCAATAAACACCCATTCATTATCACTTGTATTTCCTTTATCTGATTCATCATCTGACACACCTTCATTAGCAACATAATAACATCTCTTCTGAAATTTAGGTTTCTAAGTCTTTCTAGGAACTCTTTTCGGACACCTTGAGTCAAAATGTCCTATCTTATTACAATAAAAACACTTAAGAGGGAACTTTGTTTCATAATTACTGACTCCTTTAAGCAATCTTTTGGCAAGCAATGCTTCAAGCTCCTCAAGGTCTCACTCTTCTTCCTCCATTTCCTTCATCTCTTTCTCATATATTGACATCCTCCTTGAATAAATTGTTACAAGGTATGTGCCCTTGGTCTCCTTATGTTGTGCAGTGCAATGCTTGGGTTTGTGACATGTCTTAACTGCCTCTTGTGGATTCTATAAGTCTAGTGGTTGTATCGGGCATTAACAAGTCGACCTTTTGGTGCAACAAAAACTACACTTGTAACATAAATGTCTCCCAGATCATATCTCTACTTATCCTTTTAAAAAACAGTGGCTTTGAACGCAAATTCTCTTTAAGAAGGGAATCACCAAACTCACTTAAATAAAAGGTTGATAGCTTCCCAATCAACATGTCTTTAGTCACATTATTCATGGTCCGTATCTCCTCGATAGTAGAAAATTTATGTTTGTAGGATGTAGGTAAGGATCTGAGCACTTTAGCAACAATCTTTTATTCTTCCAACTTCATTCACCTTTTGCATAAAAGAAATAATGTTCTCATCTTTGCCCATTCTTAACATCTCATACTTTCCCTTTAAGCTCTACAACTTAGAAACCTTCACATAGCTATCTCCTTCTTATAGGGTTTCCAACTTGTTCCAGATCTCATGAGCAGTCTGCAATTCCATAACATTTGTCATCTTAGAATCAGTCAAGGCACTCAACAATTCTTCCTTATCTCTAATATTATATTCAACTTCCTTTATCTCATTCGGAGTTGTAGGTCCATTAGGAGGAATAGTATACTTGTTTTTTCTAATAGTCTAGTAAGATTCGCCAGTGCATCTCAGATGACACCCCATGAGGCTCTTCCAAAGAGAGTAATTAGTTCCATCAAATCTCAGACTGTCCTTCTTGTAAGTCACCATCCCTGATCACCTCAAGCATTTAAGTTTCTTTAGAGGAAACTGCTTTGATACCAATTGATGAAATAGCTTTGATAATCGACAAACACCTGAGAGGGAGGGTGAATCAATTGTCTCACAAAATTACACAAATCAAACTTATTCTTAAATTTGATAATTAAGCATGAGATCATAAATCAGTAACACATCAAGAACACACATGACACCAAGATTTTTGACATGGAAAACCCAGTCAAGGGGAAAACACGGTGGGAACCTACCCACAATATGATGATACTATGTTAGAAGTATATGAAATATTACAATGGGGAATGCACATGCATTCAAGCACACTGTTAAAAAAAAACAAGGACTACAACCCAGGGAAGACTCACTGTCGGACAAACATATTTGAATTACATCTAGAAGATCATGAACTGAAGAATAACATCTCCTTAATGCCTCGTTATAGTTTCAGTTAAGCACATAAAAAATTCCTTCTTCTCACACTTCTTTTCCTATGAAAGATGTATACATTTAATGCACATACATTCTGATTCTCATCTGCACACACATCCAATTACAAATAAATTATATTTATTTATACATGACATCGACCTTATCAAGGTTGGCTCAAAACACATCACCTAATTACAAAATATAATCACACACACTAAAACCAAGCAATCTCGGCCAAGACATAGCACAGACCCATATCACATGCCTCAAATATGAAACACCTCCAAGAATTATGCATCAAACATCTGCAACATGCTAGAAGCATCTTGTCGACCACAAATATGAAGAACACGAACACACCAAAGAAAATTATCAACTACACACTCAATAATCAATGAAGACCACCAACACAAAAGGCACATGATCCAATTGTTGGCATATGCACACTCCAATGAGGCATTGTAGGTGATTGAAGGTTTTGTCATTATTGGCAACCTTGCAATCCTATGGCATCGGCAAGGCATTACACTGACAAGTTAGTGCACCGGCATCAACAGATCACACTCTACACCAGCACTCAGGACACCGGCACCGGCACAAAGAAAGGAAGTATACCGGCACAGAGGCCAATAGGATTTTGTTATATTATATTTTGTTTATTATTGTAAAAACTTTGTAAGCCAACTTGGCATGTTGTAAAATGACTCTTATATATAAAAGAGATCATTGTAGACATTCAAGAAGAAAGGAAGTAAGAAAAGAAAATGATGTATGCGAAATATTAAGGCAAACCTATAATGCAAAATATAGGTTGAATGGTTTATGTAAGAAACAGAGTAGCAACCGGTACTGGATCAAGCATTACAAATACTATTGTAAAGCAGTACAAGATATTGGATTTGTATAATCCACATTGTAAGTCAATGAGACTTCCCATTGACCAGTGAGCTCTAGGCAGTTGGCCTTCCTGCATGTCCAGGCCCCTATTGTAAGTAATATTCTCTTATTGGCCAGTAAGTGAATATTGTGGGTCACAAATCCCACCGAGGTTTTTCCCACACTGGGTTTCCTCATTAAATCCTTGTGTTATGGTGTGCTTTTCATGTGGATGTTCTTAATTTTGTTGATTACATTATTTCTTGCATACCGGTACAATGTTATAATATGTTCTGCGTGTTTTAAGTTAAGAAATAATTGTTACCGGTTAGATACTGATTCACCCCCCCGTCTCAGTATCTATGGGATTCCTAACACCAAAAATATCCACAAGCATCATGAATTACCACTGCAACATCCACACAAATGCAAATTACTTGAATCACATCATCATTATATTGAACTTCAAGAACACTAACTGGAATGACTATCAACCTTGAAAATAACTTGTGGAGCTCCAAATCATGAACTTCTTGAATTGTAGATACACATCAACATCCCAAACATTCCTCCAAATCCGCAGAACAAGTTATTACAATGCGGATCAATGTAGATCAAAATACTGAACACTGTGACATCACTGAACAATTGAAAACTAGCCACAACAAGAATATTCATAACTTACTCAAATCTTCATGTGGACCTTTGGAATTGGACTGAATCATCTATACACAGTCCTCTACGAACCCTTTAATCCATAAACTCTAATCAACATCATACAGAACAAACCAACTGACTGAACTTCACTGTATCACTATCACAGATAGAGAAATATGTTTACATCAATGACAACATATCTCTTAGATATCTCTCAAGCACATATTTGCAACATACATCCAACTACATCTCCAAACATCCAACATGTTCATCCTTAATAGGTTGGATAAGGGTGACCAAAATTCCCTTGTCCTTGTATAGTGACACCCCAAGCACCCTTTTCCAGGCTAAAATGGCCCAATTTTAGGCCCTTTAGTGCTTAGAAAATGTGGGCATGAATTCCTTTTCTGTGTCGGCCTAATTCGTAAATTAAAACATGTTTCTTGAGGTGAGGTATAAAAGAAAGCCTTATCCTCTAATTTGAGACATCTCCCCATAAACCAAGGTGATGAAGGAGAGGTCAAGTATTTATATTTAAAACACTCATGATGGCATCCGTGATCAAGTTTGTATGAATAAATTTCTACATTCCTACATGAGAACATCAATATTTTCATGAAGACTTCAAAGAAATAATCATAAAGGTATAAAATTTGAAATTTAGATCTATCCCCTCACCTTTTAATGTATGATTTCAATTTTAATTTCAACTCAATTATAGGGTTAATTCCAAACCCAGGGTTTGACCTAAGTGAACCCCTATCCACCCAACAACAAATTTCCTTCTATTGTGTGCATGTGACAAAATCAAGAGACAACAAATACAAATCTGGGAAGAGAAAATATGAACACACATAATAAACTTTTGCAAAGACAAAAAAGTGAGGACAAGGTCGCCTCGAGCACCATTGTTTGACATTTATGAGCCCAAGTTTCAGGCATAGCTCTTTGCTTCCTATTTCCAGATCTAGACTTTATATTTTCATATTTGATCTAAAGTTGTATGTGCATGTTGATTATTATCAATTTCATATCTTTAGTCATAGATCTTGCATTCAATTTACTTTTCCATAGTTCATTTTCAAATGCAAATCAAGGAGTATTGATTCACCTTGTGATTAGTCCTTTTCAATCAGATCTGAGATTGAACCAAGTGAATCCATCTACCTTCCAAATGTAAATAATTGGAGATATGTTTAATTCCTATTTTGAATGAATAAAATTGTGAACCCTAATTCCCATTATTACACTTGATAAACCTTACTACATTCTACCACAATGCTTGATCTCACCCTACATATTGGAACATGGACAAATTAGAAATGTTAGTACATCATCATCATCATCATCAAACTGGGTTAGTAATGATGCCAAAACATTGGACGATGCTGAAATGTACAGGAGGAAGGGTCTATCTTGCATAGTTGGCATCAAGATAGGGGGATTGGCTAGGTAACTTTTGATGGAATCAAAATCCTTTTGACACTCAACATCCCTTTTGAATTGAACATCTTTATTTAATAAATGTATAAAAGGAAGGGTACGATCAAACAATTGAGACACAAATCTATGAATTGCCTAAATTTTCCCTTGTAATCTATGAAGTTGCGAGATGTTTCTAGTTGGAGGAATGTTAACTGTAGACACCTAAAATAAATTAAATTAATATTTAATTAATTTAAGCCTGTCAACATAATTAATTAATTTAATTGTGTTGATCCTTTTCTTCTTAAAATTAATTAAATCAAATTTAATTAATTTATCACTATAGTCCAATAATTAATTTATCAAATATCATTTATATATCACTATTCCCCCATTATTCTAAAATCAAATATCGTTTATTTCTTCTAAACCCTACTTAATTGATTAATTTCAATTAACTAAGCTAATCATGTGATTCCTACAAATCACTTCTTATAATCCTCACTTAGCTTGATTAATTTTTTTAGAAGCATGATTATCATTATTCCTCAATTTTAAATTCCTCCACTCATTATGTCTCCTCATGTCACATCCCCCTAACTTTCCCACTTGCACTCTAATCACTCATTAAACCACCTAATCAATCTCCTTAATTATTTGCACATCCCTAATCACCTTGATCCTTTCAATGAAATTCAAATTCTTTGAATCTCCCCATGCCTCCTCTTCCCAAAGAATTTTTAATTCCTTTATCCATTTAGTCTTCCCACACATCCTCTTATTTTGGAATTTTTAATTCCTTTTTCTCTTCCCAATGTACATAAGAGTTCTTTCCCATGTACCTTGAGAGGTGTGGAGACAAGAAATGCCTTTATGACATATCTCTTGAATCCCACACCTTGTCCTCTCAATCCTCTCCTCCATTTCAAATCAATCTCAACCCTTCATTTTGAAATAAATCTTGGCCCTCCATTTTGGCTTCCTTCAATCTATAAATTGGAGTCTCCTCTCCTCATTTTGATATCCACTTCCATCATATTCTCATGTTGTCCATTTGAGATCTGAAATCATCCATCATGCCATCATAATGCCCAAATATTCCTTCATCTAAGCCAAATCCAATCTTGATGTGTAGAGGAGAGAAATCCACAATCCACCATCAAAGAAGAAAATCAAGTAGAGAAACAAGGGTGTCTCTACTTCATCAAGATCAAACTGAGGAACAAGTGAAGATTTGTGAAGTTTTCTCTTATAGTCAAACATCCACTTAGCATCCATGACATCCATATCCATCCTTTGAGAATTCATCATTCATTTCATCCCTCTTTGTTGTGCAATCTTGGAGAGAAATCCACATCAACCAAGAAGGGAAAATCCAAACAAGTGGAGCACAAGGGTGCATCTTCCACTTCATCAAGCTCAATCAGAAGGAGAAGGTAAATAGCAAGGCATAAATGGTTTTTCTTTGCATTTTGAATGTTTATTTTGATATTTAATCATTGAATCTAACCTTGCATGTTTTTCCCTCTTCATTTTGGCACGCCCAGTGGCACCCACGTCCCTTGAAGATAATGATTTTTATTTTTATTTAATAATTTTCCTCACAGGTTAGTGGATCGACGTTTGCATCTGCATTTTAGTGCCTTCACTCTGTTGTTTCGACGTCTCCACTTTAGTCATTCAACGTTTCAGTTTAAATTTATATTTTCCTGCTAACTTTTTTTTTTTGAATTTTTTTCATTAAAAATTGCAAATCAATGTCTGCGCATGCGATAATCCACATATCAACATATGCGCATATCTTCAACGTCTCTGTCTAGATACTTTTCCTACTTGCTTTTAAAATTTAAAATTTTGATTTTTTGAATGCTAACTTTCTCTGTGCAGGGCCTCAATCAACGTTTGTGCAAACATTTCAACGTCTATGCCTGCACTTCAACATCTTTTCTTTTAGTGCTTATTTTCAAATTTTCGCTAAATTTTCTCTATCCTTGTAGCTTTTTCACATATCCAAGACATAAAATCAGACTACTAACACTCTTTTGCAGGATGTTTTGTTGAAGACCATCCTCTTTTCCACTAGATTTAGTTTCTTTTTTCTTGCATTTTAGATTAGCAAAAATATTTCATTTGGGCCTAAAAAGAACATGTGTATTTTGTGTTTGGTGCACTTGCAAATTGTGTAGGGTGGACCCACTGACATACCTATTATCGTCTCCCCTCGCCTTCGTGGACCTTGGGTGATGAGAAAGGTGATTAACAACACCCACATTTTTCTTTTGTAGTTGATGGCTATTTTTGATTGGGGATTTCATCACTTCACAAGGGTAGTTTGAATTGGGACATGTCAGGGATATCGAGTCTCTCGACTTGATCTCGAGTAGGTTTTTTGAGCCGCTATATAAATATGTCGGTCTGGCAACTGAAGTGCTAAGTGAATTCGATGTATGTGGAGGCCCCCTCTGCACTGATAAGCTTAGTTAAAGCCTTAAGTGGCTTGCTTAGAGAATTTGTCATTGGATTAGTGATCCCTCAAAATTACACTAAAAACCTTGTTGTAATAGCCCAAATCCCACATTCGTAGTGCAGGGGATGTTGATCGTACCTCAAAGTTACCTCCCATGTACCCACTCAGGATGAGACAAGAATTCCACATATATTAGATCCTCAGATCTTTGGAGTAAGAGAATCTGGTATGCCTAAGAAGTGAGTGTGTTGTAAGGGGGAGCCAATGCTACTAGAATGTCTATTTGTTTGCTTGTTTGAGGTATCGCTTGTGCGAGAGGCCTATTGAATGAATTCCATCTTCCAACCTAAGTTGTATGTCTGATGAGTGTCTTAATTTTGTGCAAAATTGGTGAATTTTGTTTGGGCTAATCTAGGCCCCCTTCACTTTCACAATTTGTCATAAACCATTGCCTTGGCCAATGTCCTTGTTATTGTTTGATTTCTCTTGCCAAAAGTAGATAACATCCCAAAAATTCCTAAATTTGACCAAACATTCGACCAAACTCTTCAATTTTGACTTTGTCATTATCAAACCCTTATTTTATCATCTCCGTTTGAGCTAAATCTCCAATCAATTTTCATCCATCCAAATGATCATCAATCTAGTCTCAGGTAACCTTCCCCTTCTTCTACCTATCATCAACTCATTCTTCCATAATCATTTTCATTCCATCTTTAAGGACTTAGCACATTAACCTAACCAAATATCCAAAATCCCAATCAATCCTAATAAATCCAATCAATCAAATTATCTAGTAAATCAATCAACCTCAACCTAAGCTTGATACCTTGTGAAAGTTTGATTTAGACCTTTATCTTTAATCAATCAATCAATTAGCTTTTGTTCTTGGGAAAAAATCTCCCCCAAGTACCTTTGCTTAATCATTTTGGGTTGATCAAAACCCTAATCCTTTTACCCTCTTTTTCTTAGGAATGTAAGGCTATCCTAAGTAAAAGAAGGCTAGATCAATTAATCCTAATCCAAAGGTCTAAATTTTACCTAGCTTGGTTTCCACCTTGCTTTGTGTTTAACATAATCAATTCCGATCTAAGTCCTAACCCAAGGGCTAAGGTTTCATCTTAATCCAAATCAATCTTGTCCTAATCCAAGGACCAATCCAATCCAATCCAATAAAATCAAACCCAATCCAATCCAATCAAATTAACCCTCAATCCAATCCAAATTTTCTAATCCCTAATCCTCATCTTCATCTATCATCATCCCATCACCTTTCTTTACCAAGTCACATTCATCCAATTCCAACTTATCAACCCCATTCTCAACATTTTTTAGGTTACCCTTGCACAGTCTACACACACTCATGAAAGAAAAAGTCATGTATTCAAAATGCACATTGAAACATCATGGGTTGGTTTGAGGAAATGGTTATGGAAGTTCAAGGATCACCCTATCAACCATGCCCATCGAGCTCATGCATGTCTCAAAGTTACCCAACTTCCGCCTATTCATGTTTCCCACCCCAACCCCATTACCAAGTCAATCCCAATCCATCTCATATCTCTTATCCTTCCCTTACCTTTGACAAGGGAAATCCATCTTATCCCTTATCCATGTCCTCACATTACTCTCCTGATCCAATATGTATACCTCTATCTTTCTACCCATCCACATATCAATCCCCATCTTTTTACAACACCTCCATCATCTTCAATCAGCATCCAATTAATTTACACCATATCTCTCTAAGCCTTAATCCTAATCCCCCACTACATAATCCCAATCCTCCATCAAATACTAAACCTCCACATAATCCTTATCCTCCAAAATCCACATCATCACCCTTCTCCAAGTCCTTTCTTCATAATTTTATCCAGGAAATACTAGCAAAGGAGAGAAAATCCCCACCTCAAAACAAAGTTTCCCAATCTCCCCAAGTCACACATCCACCTCCATCCCCTCCAAATCAAGATAAACCTCAATCCCCTAAGATTCATGATACTTCCATCTCCTCACCCACCCAAGTTGAAGAATCCATATCCTCCTCTATCACATCATCCCCACAACCCCAAACATGTCAAGACCTTGGTCCAAAGCATGCTAGCATAGATCCTTCTCCACCTCGAGATCAAAGAATCCCTTCATATCATGATACCTCTCCATCTCAAAATCCATGTCAAGAAGATCGAATCACTCCATCTCCTAACCCCATTACATTTCAAGAGGAAAGTATCCCCTCCACTCCATTGCATGATCCCCTTCCATCTCAAGATCCAAGCATCCCTCCATCTCAAAATCCAAGTTTACCCTTCACTCCATCGCATGATCCCCTTCCATCTCAAGATCAAAGCATCCCTCCATCTCATGATTCCTCTCCATCTCAAAATCCAACTCTACCCTCCACTCCATTGCATGATCCACTTCCATCTCAAGATCAAAGCATCCCTCCATCTCATGATGCATCTCCATCTCAAAATCCAATTCTAACCTCCATTCCATTGCATAATCTCCTTCCATCTCAAGGTCCAAGCATCCCTCCATCCAATTCTCTCCTTCCATCTCAAGATCCAATCATACCTTCTACTCCACCACATGATCCCATCCCAAGTCAAGATCAAAGTATTCCTTCCTCTCCATGTCATGATACCGATCCATCTCATGATCTTGATATTCCTCCTAATCCCACACATTATCCCAATCCTCCACATGATCCTAATCCCTCACAAGATCCCACTTCTACACATGATCTCATCACCCCTATCCAAGTTATCCATGAATCCCATACCTATGAACTTGGATCTTCCACCTTCATCCACTCTAGGTTCCTCCAAGAGCTTACAATCCTTTTCACATCCCATCACCCTCAAAATGGACTTTCATCTTGTTTCCAAAATAATAAGTATCCTATTGGAAAATGAATTTGTGAAAAAATAAATATCAAGGCAAAGGATTAGGCCTCCATGAACAAGGCATATTGGAACCCCTCCAAATCAAAGAAAATTCAAGTTCATTTGGCCTTGGTTACAAAGCTCATACTCAAGATGTTGGTATATCTTCCATCCCTCTAAAATCCAAAATCCCACCACATAAATCAAAATCACACCATCCCCCATCTTCCACATCCATTTTGGGCCCTTACATCCAAAATTCCATTCCTTCCTCATCAATGATAAACCCTTCATCCTTTCCATCCATCTCGAGTACTTACATACCTCCATCCACCACTCCATCACCTCAAATGATCCCTAAGCAAGACCAAAAAATGCACACATCTTTGAATTCCTTCCAACATTCTCCGCCATCATCCCATCCATAAAATCTCTATCATTCATCATCATGCACCCACACCATTGCTATTGGAAGCAATTTGGATGCCAAATCTAAAATGCATAAAGCTAGAAATCCACAAAAATCCAAGGATCAACATGTCGCCTCAAAAAGACATGCTCAAGTAAAGAAAAATATGATCCAAAACAAAGAAAAATCCAAAAGGCCACAAAGGCCCAAAAAGAAAAACTCAAAAACCATGTGGATTCCCAAAGTACTTGTAGAAGAAATGCATCTCAAAGAGAAATCCAAATCGGCATCCAAACTTGCTAATCCAACAATTCCCTTCACTCATGAGTCCTCCAATCTTCCATCTAAAAATCCCCCATATTCAAAATCCATTTGGGGTCCTTATATCCCAAAATCCACTATCTTAAGTCCCTAATCCCCATCATCTATTTTGGTCCTCATGTCCCAAAACCCACAATTTATCCTCCATCTAATTTAAAATCCTCTCCTACACAAGACAACCACCCTTCAAGGTGTGTTCCAGTGTTGATCTTCCCAACATCCTCATTGATGTAGTCAAGGCAAGGAGATCCAATGAAGGACAACCCAACCTTGTAGCTTAAAACATAAACCATGCAAAGCATATCGGTAAACTATAACAAGGTTCCATAAATAATAGAAAGAACAACCGGTAACAACACATAACGCATAACTGGTAAACAATGTGAATGAATCTTATTATAATTTAAAGAATTATACATGCCACATGCTGGATCACAGTCTAGGATACAAACAATGCTTACAATGCAATTACAAGATCCGCTGATCATCTACACATCAAGTTGGCCTCCAGTAATAGTCTGTCGGTTCTATCTTAATTCAGACCTCAGCCTTCTAGCCTCAGTCCTACCAGATCAGAATCTCGTTGTTTCTACATCTTTGCTCAATCTCTAAGCTTTGTCTTCAATCTTCTAACTTCTCTCTCTTCAAATGATTCACAAGCCTCCATTTATACCATCTGCAAATAATTACAACTCAATCAAGTCGGCCCAAAGACCATTTGGTTCATGAAACGTGCAATGGTAACATGCTGGCTCAAATTATAAAATGATGCATAGACTTCCAGGAATACCCACTAAGACCCAAAGCAACACCTCTAACAATCCACAAGTCACAGAAATCAACCACAACCCAAAATCATCTTTGCTCAACATACAGTTAGGCTAACCGGTAAGAACATATCAACCGGGACAATACCAGAATGCACATCTCATTGAAAACAAAGACAAATGCTATTAAACTCGAGCATGATAAAGACCACAAACATGTTCGATAGTTGATCAGTCCCAAAGACACCGAGAGGGGGGGTGAATCAGTGTCTAACCGGTAAATAAAATATTTAAACTTGTTTGCAACTTTACAACCCAAATTAATGTATCGGTAAACAAGCAATAAAGCAATAAAGAGAAATAATAGTATAACCATCAATGCACACCATAACACAGATATTTTTGGCGAGGAAACCTAGTAGGGGAAAAAACTCGGTGGGATTTGTGACCCACAATATTTACTCATTGGCCAATATGAATAAATATTATTGATACAATAGGGACCTGCACATGCAGGAAGGCCAACAGCTCAGAGCTCACTGCTCAATCATAAAATAGGAGTCCCACTGACTACAAAATTGGATAATTAAATCCAATGACAATGTACTGCTCAAAATAGCATCTGCAATGATGGATTCAGTACTGGTTTAAGCTCTGTCAAATACCTCTACCATAAACCTTTCTTCACTCTGCTCTACTCTTATTTTCTCTGCTATGCTCTTATTCACTCATCAAAATTATTACATCAAAATGTATATACAAATATTCACTCTCATATTCAATACCTAATTACATATCCTTCCTTTGCTTACATACCATACATATTTCTCTCATTACAAAATGACCTATAAGATCTCATACATATATGAGTCTTTACAATACATCATGTCAACTATACAATATAATTTCCATGTCGGTTGGGGTGCTGGTAAGATCTTCTGTTGGTGTAGATTGGGTGTTGGTGAGAATAATCTAGTTGTGCCTGTCGGTGCTGGTAGATGATGTCTATTGCCGGTGTAAGTTGTGAAGCGTGTTACTAGTTGGTTTCCATCAATGACAACATCAACAATCTCATCTAAGTGTAGAATGCCAACAATCTCCCCCTTTTACATTGATGGCAACACTCATGAGAAAAATCCAAAAACTGATCCAAAAATAGGAATGCTCCCCCTGAGAAAATAATCTCTTCTGTACATTTTTCTCCATACTAATACTCCCCCTTTGACATCAATAATAAAGGATGTCAAAAAGAATCAAAGAATTCAAAATTCTACCTCATAGCCTATATCCAGTTATGTACAATTTGAAATATATGCACCAAAATCAGAATAAGACTCTGCATGAATTTAGTGTTGTCAGAGATAATTGTCTCAATCTATTGGATCATATCGGTCAGATAATGCATCTGTTGCTCCGGTGATCTTTCTCCTTGAATTGTTGCTTTAGACATCTCAATCTGCTGAGTTATAAGGTTGTCCAATCTAGGACCAAGTTTGTTTTTCAGCTCACATGCCTTCATTCTTATCCTTGCTTTTTCTTTTTTTCGTTTCTCAATCTTTTCCTCAAAAATTGTCATTTCTTGATCAAAAACTGAGGTAAGTTCTGAAGAACCTATCATGTTGTCTGCTATGTCATAAATCTTTTTTTGTGTTTTCTTTATCTCTTCCTCAATGTCTTCTGTTAGGTTGTGAGGCTTGCATTCTTCCTTATACAATTCTTTATATTCCAGAATAGTGGAATTAAGTACCGGTAATAAGGAGTCAATATGCTCAGTATAATCCTTGATAGTTTTATCAAAGAATTCACTTTTCTCCTTATTCACCCTTTCCTTAACAGTCTCCTTATTAATCTTATCCACAGTTTGAATATTTGAAGAAATGAATTTGGACAATGTGTCCAATTTACCTAAAGATCCATCAATATGATCTATCTTACAAGTCGGTGCAATCATTTTCAATATAGGTAATGTATCATCAATGGCCTTAAATGCTAAGGCATTGCAATCTGTGATCATCTTTATTGAATCCAAAAGTACATCGGTCACATTAGTAGGTCTGTAATCTATGGTGGAAGTGCTAGGCTCAACAATAACTTTCTTTTCTTCAGATACTTGTCCAATTGCCTTAACCACTTCTTCCTTGTTTCCATCATTGACCTCTTCTTTATTCCCTATTTCTGCCTTTTTCTCACTCTATGTTTCAATTTTTTTTCAACCTTACTATCATCCTTACTCTCTGTCTTGCTGACTGTCGGTTCATCTATACTCTATTCAAGTTCTTTCTCTTTCGGTTTCTCTACCTTCTGTTGAATGTCATCATTTATAGGTTCAGTTTGTGCTTTTACCTCTACTTGTGCTTGTGCTTCTGCCAGTTTCTCAATGTTAGGCTGAGTAGCATCTGGGATGGTATCAGGTTTCTCAACTTTTGTTGGTATCTCAATGTTCTGAGAGTCAACAATGTTTATCAGTGACTTAGAGATTTCAATATTTGTGGCTTTAGTTTGCTTTACCTCTGTGATTTCCTTATCCATGACAATGTTGAAGTCTTGTGTGTCCAAATTCATGGTAAAAAGAACTTCAGGTTCCAGATTAATGTCATCTCTTGTTATTTCCTCTGCCTTCTCTTCCAGTTGACTATCAGTTTGAACTGGTACCTCTGCAATTATTGGTGGGGTGTCCTGTGCTAGTGGATGAAGGTTATCCTTGACCGTTACATTAGGTACACTACCAATTTTACCTTTACCTCTATCCTTCTGATATACCTTTGCAAAAGACTTGTCCATTCTCTGTCTATCCTTTTCTTCTTTCTTTTCTTTTTCGACAATGAATATGTTCCATTTGTCTGCTATCTCATCTACAATTTCCTTTACTCGGCCTGCCATAAGGCTAACCTACTGGTGACCACTTACAAAAACTGTTCTATTTGCCTCTGAAATTAAGTCATCAATTTCTTGTTTAGAGTTAACAGGATGCACAACAAGTAGAGCCTCTACTTTCAATTTCTTATCTAATTCCATTACCAACATCCTTTTAGCTTCTAACCTCAAATACAAATCATTAGGTAGATCATCTACAACCTCAATGAGAACTTTCTTGTAGATATCTAGGTGCAAAATAATGCTTTCCTCTATAGTGTTTTTATCTAAATCCTTGAAAGAATGGTAAAGTTTATTTACATTGCTAAGGTTACCTTCTTGTGTGATTTCATTTATCAACTCTTCTAGTGTAAGAGTATCCGGTGCCTTAGGTTCTTGTTTCTTCTTTGGAGTTACCTTCTTATCTGGACCACTAGGCTCTCTTACAGCCTATTGTTTTTTTCTTTGAGTCCTTGACTTCTTTGGAGATGGAGTAGGTGCCAGTGAAGGTTTTCTTTTCTTCCTTTCAACTCTTTTAAATTCAGCTACTTTATCACTTTCTGTCTCAGAAGAAGTAACAACTGGGGAAACATGAGCTACTGGTGTCTGCTCTGATTGGCTTTCTTTCATACTAGTAGCAATACCACCAAGACTCATCAAACCTTTTATAACTTCTTTTACCATTTTAGAAGCATCTTTCATGATTTTGTCTCTTTTCTTTCTCTACTTCATCATGGCTACATCACTTTCAATTGTTTTAGCACTACCAAATATTTTCTTTGATTGTTCCGATGGAGCATCTAGGAGTATTTTTTCATATGATTCCAAAATGTGAGAGTCCACCTTGTTAGGATTCCCACAGATACTGAGAGGGGGGTGAATCAATATCTAATCGATTAATAGATTTTCTTAACTTAAAACATGTAGAGCATATTAATACTATGTACCGGTAAGTAGAAAGTAATGCAATAAATAGAGATAAAAACAACCACATGAAAAACACACCATAACACAAGGATTTAATGAGGAAAACCCGGTGTGGGAAAAACCTCGGTGGGATTTGTGACCAACAATATTCACTTACTGGCCAATAAGAGAATATTACTGCTACAAGAGGGGCCTGCACATGCAGGAAGGCCAACTGCCTAGAGCTCACTGCTCAAATACAAAATGGGAAGTCTCATTGACTTACAAAAATGGATTGTATAAATCCAATGTCTTGTACTGCTTCAAAATAGCATCTATAATGCCAAATCCAGTACTGGTTTCTGCTCTACTTCTTACATAAACCCTTAACCTATAATTCACATAATAGGTCTGCCTTATTTCGCCTAATTACATTTCTCTTCCTTACTTCATTACAAAATGTTCTATAATGATCTCTCTTATATAAGAGTCATTTTCCAACTTGCCAAGTCAGCTTACAATGATTTTACAAATAATAAACAAAATATATTACAACAAAAATCTTGTCGACCTCTGTGCCGGTATTCTACCTTTCACTACTGGTGCCGGTGACCTGTGTGCCAGTGTAGAGTTTGATTTTGCTAGTGCCGGTGGAATGCCTTGCCGGTGTCATAGGATTGTAAGGTTGCCATCAATGAAAAAACCTTCAATCACCTACAATTTCTCATTGGAGTGTGCATATGCCAACAATCTCCCCTTTTGGCATTGATGGCAACACTCATGAGAAAATTCCAAAACTTGTAATCCAAAAAAAATGTGTGCCAAAAAATATTACCAAAAATATGTGAGCTCCCCCTGAGCAGATAAGTCTTTTGTTGATTATTTTCTCATACTACTACTCCCCCTTTGGCATCAATGACAAAGGTTGTCAAGGTGTCAATAGAGTTGTAGTTTTCTATCTCAACCTTGTAGCTGGGTGGTTACAATTTGAAAGAGATCTGCCAAAACCAAATTTATGCTTTCCATAAACTTCTTATTGTCTTTTATTTCTTCCTCTGTTCTTTGAACTGTACCGGTGAGTTGCTGCATATGCTCTGCTGGTGTTTTCTGTCCTTGTACTAATGCCTCAGATATTTCTTTTCTCAAGGATGCTAGATGGTCCAGTCTTGGACTTAGTCTTAGTCTCATATTTTTAGCCTTGTTTATTATCCTCTCCTTTTCTCTCTCTAGCTTCAGTAGTTCTTCCTCAAAACTAGTTACCTTTTGCTCAAAAACTGATAATGTATCAGGTGAATTAACAAAATTGTCTGCAAGTTTATTTATTTCTTCTTGTATCTTGCTCATTTTCTTATCTATGTCCACTGTCAAAAAGTTTGTCTTGCAAGTATATTTGTACAGAGTTTTAAATTCCTTCAATATGTTACATAGTTTCAGTAGAAGTGTGTCAAATTCCCTAGTACACTTCTTTATTTGATCCTCAAAGAATTTTTGTTTTTCAATTTCCAACCTGTCTTTGAATGCATGTTCCTTTATCTGTTCAACTATCACTATGTTGTCAGTAATGTACTTCGAAAAAGTGTCAAGTTGACTCAAAGAATCCTTATTATCTATGTTGCATTTTGGAGCTATCATCCTAAAAATTGGGATTGTGTCATCTATAGCTTTATAAGCTTGTGAACTACAATTAGTTATTTTCTTCAAAGAATCTAAAAGAACTTTAGTTACATTGGTTGATTTGTAGCCTGCTGAGGAGGAACCAACATTCTGAATTCTGTCGGTGGAGGAAGTAACCATGCTTATAGTGACCTCTGGTAGGCCAGTCTGTGTTTCCATATCCTTAAGCAAGGGTTTTTGTTTTTCTCCCGTTGCTAATGGCACTGTTTCCACATGAACCTATTCCTATTCCGAAGCCTGTTGCTCTGCTTGTTTCTCTATTTGTGTCTGTGTCTGTTTCCCTATGCTATCATCTACCAATTTACCTTCAGTGTTAACAGTGTTGTCAGCTACCGATGGCTCACTAGCCATGTTAGTTTTACCAGTTGTGTCCTTGTCTATCACAATGTTGACCTTTTGAGTATCAACATCCACTATGTATAGTACCTTAGGATTAGGATTAGTATCCTCTTGTGACACATCCATACTTTCATCTGTCGGTTGGTCTTCTGTTGTTGTTACCGGTGGAGTAATCAGAGGCGGTGTGGATAAGTTATCTTTTATTTTGATACTAAGAGGTCCACCAACCTTTCCTTTACCCTTATCTTTGTCCTTCTGATAGACTTTGATAGGCTTGGGGTTCCTATATTCTTCCTACTTTTCTTTCTCCACAAGGAATATATCCCATCCATTTTCTGTTTCTTTTGTTACCTCTTTTACTCTTCCTACCATTAGTGCAATATGTCGGTGTGCAGTAGAGAATATTGATCGGTTGGCCTTTGCAATCAGATCATCTATTTCTTTTGGAGAGTTGACTGGGTAGACAACAAGTAATTTTTCAATTTTGATCTTCTTGTCAAGTTCTACAACAGATTGTCTTCTTGCTTCTAGTCTTTTGAATAATTCATCTCGTAGTTCATCTACAACTTCCACCAAAAACTTCTTATAGATATCTAGGTGTAAAATAACACTGTTTTCAACTTGCTCTTTCTCATCTGCTGATAGTGTATCATATAATTTTTCTATATTCTTGAGTTTTCCTTCTTCTATGATTTCATCCATCAGTTTGTCAATCAGAGCAATGTTTTGTTTAGTCCTTTTCTTCTTAGGTGTTAGCTTTTTCTTTGGGGTTGTCTTCTTTACCGGAGACCTTACTGCCTGTTGTTTTTGTCTAGTTCTTCAGGCGAGGGTGTGGATTCCAGTGAAGGTTGTCTTTTCCTTACAACTCTTTTAAATTCGACTGGCTTGTCACTCTCTGAAGAAGTTGCTACTGGTGATAGGTGAGTTTCTGGTTGTTGTTCCTATAACTCATCTTCAATGATACCGGTTTGTTTCAGTACATCTTCTTTTATAGCCTTAGCCTGCCTTGAACCTTTTCTCACAATTGCTACCACTTTCTTTACTCTCTTCTTAGATTGAATTTGGCTTTCAATGGTCTCAACACTACCAAATACTTCTTCCTTAGGTTCATTTGGTGCTTCCAGAAGAGCTTTTGCATATGTTTCAATGATGTGGTCATCAGTCTCATAGCCCATCTCAGTAACCCAAATTGTTCTTGGGATAACTGCTTCCTACTAGATCTCATCCTTTTTAATTACAAAACATATATCATCCTTGTATTTGTTAAAAATTTCATGTGATGGTCTGATTCTTTTGTTCATTCTGGCCTTTAGTGCTTGAAAATACTTGTTGATATTCTTTTCCTTGTTTTCACCCATGTTGTTGAATAAGTTTGACAATTGTTTTCCTACCAGTATGTCAAATCCAAGGTTCTTGTTACCTATATCGGGCACCTGTTTGGTTATATGTAGCATTAAGCATACAAGTAAATTACCAAATCTAAAATTTCCTTTCTTATCCTTCTTGATCTTCCCTAAATTGTCAATCAATTCATCCTTTAGCCATTCACATACATCAATTTTCACATTTTCTTTTACCATATCATGTGCACTTTTTATGCATAAACTTGAAACTGAGTTAAGTCTGTTTGCATGTGTTGCTTTGTATCCTAAAATCATGCTAACAAATCTCACATTTATGTCGGTCACATCATTAACCCTTAGAGACCTTCTGTCGGATGTTGCACTAGTTAAGTTCATTACCAGGTCATTTGAGACCTTCTTTGTTTTGTCTGGTCAGCTACTGATGGAAGGTAACCCTGTTACAGCTTTCATCACTTCCTTGGTAATTTTATGGATTGAATCTAACCAAAAGAATGCACCATGTACTCTGCTCAATACTATCCTAATAACTTCCCTGGGGAAATCCGGAATGCTGAGAATTTTTGTGAATCCTAGGGTTTCAATAATTCAGTGTTTAGGTTTTACTCTACCAGAGTCATCATAGATAACAGATTTGTACATGTCCTTGATTTCTTCATCTCCCAATTCTTCTATATGGCAATGGATATAGATTCTAGGGTCTTCTGCATAAACAACTCCTTTGGGAATTTGGGAAAAAGCACCTATATTGTCATCCTTTTTGGCTACCTCAGGAACTAACTGAAATACGGGCCTAGGGTGTTTGATTACCTCGACCACAGTAGGGTTTGCTATGAATTTAGGCACAGAGGAGGATGCCATGATTATAAAAACCTTTTTCTGCCTTAGGAAGGATTGATTGCTGAAGTGCTTTGTCTCTTTGCTTGAAATGCCTTAGCTTTGGATATTTCGCGCTCTTCAAATGTTTGAATGCTCGGTGAAGTGAAATGGAGCCAAAAACATTAATTTATAATGTCAATTTTGCCAACTACCACATTTAATGCTTGCTAGTTAAGTAGCCACTTAACATATCTACCAGTATAGAAGTAAATTCAACTTCTTACCATCAACTGAGGGAATAATAGCATATGTCTCATTGATTGCCAAACCCTCAAGAAAATTTCTTCAATTTGATGAAGAGACTCCTACCGGTAGAGTGCTACTCTGTTCTGTCGATGGAGTGTTGCTTGGTTCTACCGGTGGAGTAGTATTCCTATCCACATTCATTTCTGATTTTCTGATCCATTGTTTTGAAAATTCTTGCTTAGCTTCTTCAACTTTTTCTTTTCCTTTCAAACTAGGACCTTTGTTGTCTACCGGTGATCCTTTGCTTCTACAAAATTTAGCAATATGCCCAATTTTGTTACATGCATAGCAAGTCACATTATTCTTCTGAATAACTTTCCCATAACCTATGCCAGTTTGTGTTCTGCATTGATTAGATAAGTGTCCAAATCTTCCAAAAACATAACATTTTACATTCATTCTGTAATTCTCAGAGTTATGACCAACTTTGTTGCATTTTGAACATTGACCGGTGGGGGTGTTGATATTCTGATAATTTCTAGATCTACATTGATTTGCTCTATGACTATACTTGTTACAGCTAAAGCATTTTCCACTAAATTTATAAGCAGTAGGTTGTCTTACCAGTTTGCTATGATCCTGTGTGTTTGTAGTATCGGAGCTTTCACCAACTTCAAAGCCAATTCCAGAAGTGTCACCTTTTAGTTTTTGATTCTTCAACAAGTTACCAAGTTCCTCTGAGCTTTTCTTGAATTTCTATTTATGTTGATTTGCAGTATCTAGTTCTTTTTCTAAGACTTCTTTCTACCTCATCAGTTCATTGGAGTCATTTTGAGTGTGCATCAGATCTATCTTCAATAAATCATTTTCATAATCGAGTCTTGTGTTTTCATTTGCAACATCACTTAGTCTTCTAGTCAAATCTTCTTCATTCTTCTTTCTATCTTCAATTTCTTTACAAAATCTCATAGTCATATCCTGCATCTCATTCTTTGTTATCATGTTCTCTTCATTTCAGCTTGTTTATCATATCATTAAGAGTTTATTTTTCATCATTCTCATTTTGCATCTTTTCACAAAGTTCTATTCTCTTGTTTCTTGAAATAGTAAGATTTTCTTGAAGTGCTTGAATAATATCTTAAGCAGCCTTTAGATCATCTTCAAGTTTGATATTTTTCAATTTTTCTACATCATAGTCTGAGAGAGCTCCTTCAAGTTGCTTCATCAAGTTTTCCATCTCTATCGGTGTCAAGATCTTCCTCAAGTTGTTAGGCTTCTGAAAATAAAGGACCAGGCTCTAATACCAATTGTTAGGATTCCCACAGATACTGAGAGGGGGGGGTGAATCAGTATCTAACCGGTTAATAGATTTTCTTAACTTAAAACATGTAGAGCATATTAATACTGTGTACCGGTAAGTAGAAAGTAATGCAATAAACAAAGATAAAACCAACCACATGAAAAACACACCATAACACAAGGATTTAACAAGGAAAACCCAGTGTGGGAAAAACCTCGGTGGGATTTGTGACCCACAATATTCACTTACTGGCCAATAAGAGAATATTACTGCTACAAGAGGGGCCTACACATGTAGGTAGGCCAACTGCCTAGAGCTCATTGCTCAAATACAAAATAGGATTGTATAAATCCAATGTCTTGTACTGCTTCAAAATAACATCTATAATGCCAGATCCAGTACTAGTTTCTGCTCTGCTTCTTACATAAACTCTTAACCTATAATTCGCATAATAGGTCTGCCTTATTTCGCCTAATTATATTTCTCTTCCTTACTTCATTACAAAATGTTCTATAATGATCTCTCTTATATAAGAGTCATTTTACAACTTGCCAAGTCGACTTACAATGATTTTACAAATAATAAAAAAAACATATTACAACAAAAATCCTATCGGCCTCTATGTCGGTATGCTACCTTTCACTGCCGGTGTAGAGTTTGATTTTGCTAGTGCTGATGGAATGCCTTGCCGATGTCATAGGATTGTAAGGTTGACATCAATGAAAAAACCTTCAATCACCTACAATGTCTCATTGGAGTGTGCATATGCCAACACACCTCATATCCCATTTTTGTAATCCATACTATTCTGGATCTAACTACTTCCATCTAGATTTCATCTCTCTTTACTACAAAGCATATTTGTTTATCATATTTCTCTACAATGCTTTGGGAAATCCTTTCTCTTTGTTTAATTCTAGTTTGAAAATTATTAAAGTAATCTTTAACCAACTCAGCACTATTAGCTCCCATACCATTGATTGCCTCCTTTATCTATTTTCCAACATAAATATCATAGGCAAAATCCTTATGACCCATACCGGGGATATCCTTAGAAAAGTAAAGCATTAAACATACTAATAGATTTCCAAATTTGAATGTTCCTTTCTTGTCACCTTTTATCTTATCCAAATTTTCTAGTAGTTCATCCTTCAACCATTCACAAATATCAATCTTTGTATTATTTACAATCATCTCATGTGCACTGTGAATGCATGAACTAGACACAAAATTCAACCTATTTGCGTGACCAACTTTATATCCAATTATCATGCTAGCAAATTTAACATTTTTATCCTTTATGTCATTAACCCTAAGTGACCAGTTGTCATATTAGCTCTGGTTAAGCTCATAACTTCCTTGTTAGGGATTTTCTTCTTCTTGTAAGGTTTAGAACCGATGGAGGGTAAAACAGTAATAACTTTAATAGCTTCCTTGGTAATCTTGAATACCGAGTCCAACCACATAAATTCTCCTCGAACCCTGCTAAGGACATAGCGGAGGACTTCATCTGAGAATTTTGGCATATGGAGGATGTCTATCAAACCTAAATCCTCAACTAACTTATGTTTTGGTTTCACTATCCCATCCTTGTCAATAATTTCATTCATGTACATGTTCATCAAATCTTCAGACCCTAAAGTTTCTATGTTGCAATGTATGTATGCCCTACGGTCTTCAGTGAACGCGACTCCCTTCGAGATTTTGGAAAATGCACCAGTAGAATCATCCCATTTTTCTATCTTAGGAATGATCTTAAAAATGGGTCTAGGTCGCTTAATGTTTTCCACAATGGTAGGGTTTGCTATGAATTCAAGAACAAAAGATGAAGATGCCACTGCGAAAGATAAATACCTTTTAACTGTGAGATCCTTGAATGCTCTGAAAAGACCTTTGCTACTTTTCCTTTAGAATGCCTTTGCTAAATTTCGCTCTCTTTGAATGCTTGGATGCTTTGTGAATGGAAATGAGAGGTTACAATGCCTTTATAACCAAAATTTGACTTACAACCACAATAAATGCTCGCCGGTGAAGTGAAAAAATCCACATATATGCTGGTAAAGAAGAAATATAACTTCTTACCATCAATCGAGGGTAAATGCATGATTTTCAATTTGTTGCCTTACCTCTAAGGATTATTCCTTAGTTGGATGAAGAATCTCCTACCGGTGCAGTGACAGATTCATCACTTCTCTAATCTCTCTTCCTAATCCATTGTTTTGAAAATTGTTGCTTGATTTCAAGCACCTTCTCTTTGCCTTTGTTATTAGATCCTTTATTGTTCACCAGTATAGTCTTGCTTCTACAAAATTTTGCAATATGCCCAATCTTGTTACATGAATAACAAGTTACATTGTTTCTCTGAATATCCTTTCCATAACCTTGACCGGTTTGAATTCTGCATTGATTAGATAAATTTCCAAATCTACCACAAACATAGAATTTCACATTCATTCTGCAATTGTCTGAGTTATGACCATTTTTATTGCATTTAGAACATTGACCGATGGGTAAGTTTGTATTATGATTATTCCTAAATCTACACTGATTTACTCTATGGCCAAATTTGTTGCAATTAAAACATTTTTCATTAAATTTATAAGCATTAGGTTGCCTTATTGGTTTGCTGTGATCATGATTGTTTGCAGACCCAAAAATTTCTCCATGTTCAAATTTAAGTCCAACTATTTCTCCATCAGGTTTCTGACTTTTTAGCATATCATCAAGATTTTCAAAACTTTTCTTGAATTTGTTTTTGTATTCATTTGCAATGACCAACTCACTTTCCAAAGTACTAACTTGTCTCAAAAGTTCCTCTTTGTCATGTTGCATGTGAATTGAATTAGTTTTAAGCATATCATTTTCATAACTAAGCCTTTGAGATTCATTTGATCTTTCATTAAGTCTTCTGGCTAAATCTTCTTCATTCCTCTTTCTATCTTCAATATCCTTGCATAGTCTCATGGTTAAATCTTGCATCTCATTCTTCATGTTACTGTTCTCTTGTCTCAATTTCTCTGCAATATCTCTGAGAGTTTCTTTTTCTTCATCATCTTGATTTTGCAATTGCACATGTAATTCTTTTCTCTTATGGTTTGCTATAACTAGGTTATCTTGAAGTGCTTTGATAAATTCTCGAGTAGTTCTAAGTTCATCTTCCTGTTTGATATTCTTCAATTTTTCTACATCAAAATCTTCGAGAGCTCCTTCCAGCTAGTGTCTCAAACTTTCCATCGGTACCGATTTCAGAATCTTCCTCAAGCTATTAGGCTTCTGCAAATAGAGGACTAGGCTCTGATACCAATTGTTAGATACTTGATTAGTCCCAAAGACACTAAGAGGGGGGGGGGGAGTTAGTGTCTAATTGAATTGATAAATGAAATATTTAAACTTATTTGAAACTTTACAACCCAAATTAATGTACCGGTAAACAAGAAATAAAGAAATAAAGAGAAATAACAGTATAACCATCAATGCACACCATAACACTTTGACGAGGAAACCCGGTAGGGGAAAAACCTCGGTGGGATTTGTGACCTACAATATTTACTCACTAGCCAATATGAATAAATATTACTAATACAATAGGGGCTTGCACATGCAGGAAGGCCAATAGCCCATAGCTCAGTGCTCAATCATAAAATAGGAGTCCCATTGACTACAAAATTGGATGATTAAATCCAATGACAATGTACTACTCAAAATAGCATTTGCAATGCTAGATTCAGTACCAATTTAAGCTCTATCAAATACCTCTTCCATAAACCTTTCTTCACTCTTCTCTGCTCTTATTCACTCATCAAAATTATTACATCAAAATTTATATACAGATATTCTCTCTCATACTCATTACCTAATTACATATCCTTCCTTTGCTTACATACCATACATATTTCTCTCATTACAAAATGACCTATAAGATCTCACACATATATGAGTCTTTACAATACATCATGTCAACTATACAATATAGTTACAATAGAAAACAATATAAATTTTATGTCAGTCGGGGTGCCAGTAAGATCTTTTGTTGGTGTAGACTGGGTGCCCGTGAGAATAATCTAGTTGTGCCTACCGGTGCTGGTAGATGATGTCTATTACCGGTGTAAGCTATGAACTGTGTTACCAGTTGGTTGACATCAATGACAACATCAACAATTCTCATCTAAGTGTAGAATGCCAACACAACACAAGGGAATAAACCCAAAACTACAATGCTAAACACTCAAACATGAAGAAATGCCACGCTCTCAAGCATTTCCACTGAAAACTACCCAACCAATAAGAACTAGACTGGTGCTCCTAAATCTGACTATCAGGATTAATCAAAAAGTGAGTCCCATCACTTTCTCTGGCTCAATGATCAGTCAGTAGGTACTTGCAACTGCCTCAGGGGATTCAACGATCTAACCACAAATTTTGGTTGCCTCTCCATGGTGATCTACCGATCCAAAATGCAACCTACCTCAATCGGTGATCTGTTCAAGTCTCCACCCACTAACTGCCTCAAGCTCAAGCTATAGGATTGACGGTCTTCCTGCAAGCCTTGCTCTGCCTCACGTTCGTTGATCTGAACAAGTCAACATGTTGCCTCAATCTTCTCTCCAACCAATCGGTGGACAAACAACACCATGTCTAACAATAGATTAACAAACCAACTCTGATACCATTTGATGCAGTCAAGGTAGGGAGATCTAATGAAGGACATCCCAACCTTGCAGCTTAAAACATAAACCATGTAAAGCATACTGGTAACAAGGTGCCAAAAAAATAGAAAGAACAACCGGTAACAACACAAAACACATAACTAGTAAACAATGTGAATGCATCTTATTACAATTTGAAGAATTATACATGCCACACACTGGATCATAGTCCATGATACAAAAAATTATTAAAATGCAATTACAAGATCCGCATATCATCTACACATCAAGTTGGCCTCTAGTAACAGTTTGCCGATTCTATCCTAATCTGGACCTCAACCTTCTAACCTCAGTCCTACTAGATCAGAGTCTCACTGGTTCTACATCTTTGATCAATCTTAAAGCTATGTCTTCAATATTATACCTTCTCTCTCTTCAAATGATTCACAAGCCAACATTTATACCATCTGCAAATAATTACAACTCAATCAAGTCGGCCCAAAGACAAACTGGTTCATGAAACGTGCAATGGTAACATATCAGCTCAAATCACTAAGAACAATCTCCAAATAATAAAATGATGTACGAACTTCCAGGAATACTGACCAAGACCCAAAGAAACACCTCTAACGATCCGCAAGTCATGGAGATCAACCACAACTCGATATCATCTTTTCTCAACATACAACTAGGCTAACTGTTAAGAACATATCAACTGGGACAGTATCAAAATCCACATCTCACCAGAAACAAGCCAAATGCTATGAAACTCGAGCATGATAAAGACCATGAACACAAGGGAATAAACCCAAAACCACAATGCTAAACACTCAAATATGAAGAAATGTCATGCTCTCAAGCAATTCCACTAAAAACCGCCCAACCGATAAGAACTAGACTGGTGCTCCTGCATCACCCATTCATTTATCCACAAGCCTTTCACAACCCCATCCATCATCTAACATCCATTTTCCATAACCCCATCCCTTTAAATCAATCTTTTGCATAAATCCTTATCCCCTCCATCTTCCATCCATTCCATCTCCCCATATATTTCTACCAATATCTATGAGCATGCCTCTACTTATCTTGGTTCAATATAGAACATCTTCAAGGGATACAATTAATGGAACTAAGATCCTTGAGTCCTTCCTCCATCTCCCTTTCACGCATCCCCTTATCCATAATCCTTATCCTAATTCATATCCATCCAAACTATTACCGAAAAATTCAAAAAAAAAAAAAATTCAAAAAGAAAAGCAAAACAAAAAAAAAGCAAAGAGAAAAAATCCATCCAATGGTGAAAACCACTTCTTGTGACACCTTGGGTAAGTACCATGATGAAAACCTGGTAAACAAGAATCATGTGTAATCCCCTTATCCTCTTGCAATTTACACTTGGGGGAAAGCTCCATCCATACTATCCTACCATCCACATCCTCAATATCCCTTATCCTCATTCCACCATCCTATCTAAGTCCACCTTTGATCTTGACTATCCTATTCACATTCCCCATCTCATATTCCCTATCCTATCCAAATCCATCCCCCATTCATATCTTTGACCTTCCTCAAACTAGAGGAAAAATAATATCCATGCATGCTTTAAAAAGTACAAGCCTTAATTCCTCCTCCATCCATATCCCTTTAAATTTATCCTTCCATCTCATACATCTTTATCCACCATCCTTCCATCCTTAATTGCACTACCTTTAGTGGTACATTTTCCTCCTTTGCAACATAGTTCTTGGATCCTCATTCCACCTATCTTTCATGTTTTACTCCTCTGTATCCTATCACTATCCATCTACTTAATCCCTCCATCTCCTATCCAAGCAATCGCTTCCTCCATCCATCCTCTTACCAAGCCTTGGTTCTCCCTTGTCATTAGTTCCAATCCTATAGTATTCCCCATCTCATCCAATTAATCCAATCATATTCCCCATCCAATCCAATCCTATTCAATCATTATTCCGCCTCCCAGATTATCCAATCCATTTATGATCCCCATCACACTGAGCTTTCCCCATTAAACTAAGTTTTTCCCATCTATCAGAGCTTATATTGACCTGCACATAATCCAAACACCCATCCATACTATGCTAATCAAATCCATGTGGAAGTTCTCCCATCTGCAGACCCCACACAACTAGCTTATCTGTTGTATCCCATCAATCTATCCACACCTTTCCCATCGGGGTGCATCCTTCCCATGTCTGGCAATTTATCAAAATCCATCACATGCCCATCGGGATGCATCCTTCCCATGTTTGACAGTCTATTCACATCCATATCCTACTCTTGGCAAGAGATATCAGCTAGCCATGTGCATTTTGCTTTCATGATTGAGATTTTTTCTTTGATTTTTATCTTGTGTCCCAGGACTATACCTGTTCAGGGCTGCCTTGATCATCCTACATCTTGGTATGTCTTGGTTGGTATATAATGGGGCATAGTTTTTGTGGTATGGCATGTTTGATGGTTTCTCTTGTACACTACAATAGTCTCACATCTACACCATCATCGGTGTTTGTGAGCCTGTGTGCATAGGGATACCTATTATCCGAGACTCAGTCCACGCCTCAGATTTTCACAACATCCTGATTCCTATAATCAGTGGTGTAGATAGTCTGTTGCAATATCAAAACTAAGTTTTCTCTCCACATCTACACAACAATAAATCTCATCCACTTACTTCATCTCATTTCATTTATTTACCTTGGAGACTCCAATTCATTCATTCCCTCTTCATCATCCTTATCATTTTTTACATCCTTTCATCCTCAATTCTCTTGTCCTCTAATCCATTTTGAGAGCACACCCATGTTCTTAGAACCCACATGTCCTCTTGAGGGGACATACCACAATGTCCTTGTCATCCTTCCTCATCTCACTTATGACTGGGGTATCATGCTACTAGTCCTTATCCTTTCCATTCACTATGTTTTATTCTTCTTTGTTATAACATCACTTCATGATGCTATATCAAAGAGGGGCAAAATGTAGACACCTTAAATTAATATTAAGCCTGTCAACATAATTAATCAATTTAATTTTTTTGATCATTTTCTTCTTAAAATTAATTAAATCAAAATTTAATTAATTTTATCACTATAATCCAATAATTAATTTATCAAAATTAATTATTCCCCCATTCTTCTAAAATCAAATATCATTTATTTCTTCTAAACCCTACTTAGTTGATTAATTTCAATTAACTAAGCTAATCATGTGATTCCTACAAATTACTTCTTCTAATCCTCACTTAGCCTAATTAATTCTTCTAGAAGCATGATTATCGTTATTCCTCAATTTTAAATTCCTCCACTCATTATTTCTCCTCATGTTACATCCCCCTAACTGTCCCACTTGCACTATAATCACTCATTAAACCACCTAATAAATCTCCTTAATCATTTTCACATCCCTAATCAACTTGATCCTTTCAAAGAAATTTAAATTATTTGAATCTCCCCATGCCTCCTCTTCCCAAGGAATTTTTAATTCCTTTATCCATATAGTCTTCCCACACATCCTCTTATTTTGGAATTTTTAATTCCTTTTGACTCACCCTTTCCTAAGTTCAATGAATCTAGACATTCTTACATTGCATGCCAAACTTATTTCAGCCACTGACATAACAAATAAAAAATAAGACAAAACCTGTGCTAATTTACCGATTTAAGTGACTATCACTACCAGTTAAGTGTTCATCGGAATGCTTGCTTTGTACATCAAATATCTTTTGTCCAATTGAATTTGCCAATGCAGTCATGAAAATAGCTCCAAATACCTGTCTCCATCATTGCTTTAAAACTGCATCATCCAACTCTTCATCAATTGCCTGTACCGATTGCATGAATGCAACTCTATCTTTGTTTACTGGTTGAAGTCCTATTTGCCGGTTCATTGGTAAACTGTCTTATGTACTGGTTGGCTTCCAAGACTTAGATGACTACAAAAACATTGTTGCCATCAATGACAACACAAGACTTAGTGAAGAGGGAAAAATAGATTTGAAAGGTAAATTGATCAAAACATAACGAAATAAACATGCAGAATGCTAAAATATCATAAAAAGACCATTTCACCTTGCTATTTTACCTTCTCCTTCAGATTGAGCTTGATGAAGTGAAGGCGCCCCTTGATAATGCTCCACTTGATGTGCTCCTTTGATTGCTGGATGTGGATGGCTCTCCAATATTGTGCACAAATGATAAGGATGAGATGATCAAGTTGCCAAGATGATTTCCTAGGCTCAAAAGGGCAGCATAAGCTTACTGAATTTCAAGATGTTTTGAATGAAGGGATGGAACCCTATTTTATAGGAAGAGGAGAGGAAAATAGATGGCTAGGATGAATTTGAGATGAAGGGCTAAGATTTACTTGTGAGGTCACACAAGGTCCAAGAGAGGGTGTGGAGACCAAGAAATATGCCTTAAAGGCATTTCGTATCTCCACACTCTACAAGATGCATTGGAGGAATTAAAAATTCTCCAAAAATGGATATTATGGGGATTAGAAGAATAAAAAGGAATTAAAAATTCCTTGGGAGAGGGAAATGCCTAGAGGAATGTAAGATTTCGAAAATCTTACATTCATCTAGAAAAAGAGCATTTAAAGCTAGTGGCTAGATGAAAGGACAAAGAGTTGACTTTGTGGCTAATCATGATGATTAGCCATTAACGACTCATTAAGAGGGGAATTAGAGGAAATGTTAGGTGGGATTTATATTTGTAGGAGAATTTGACTAAAAGAATAATGTTAAGTGAGTTTAGGGAGTTTCTAGAAGAATTTATTAGGTTAGTGATGAATTAAGAAGATGATTTGTAGGAATCATGTAGGTTAACTAATTAATTGAAATTAACTAGCTAAGAGGAATATTTGTAAGGATTTGATTTTTTAGAAGAATAAAGAAAGAGATTGATTTATTAAATAAATCAATCATATGCTATAGTGACAATATTAATTATATTTAATTAATATTGAGAAGAATTTTAATTAACATAATTAATTAATTAATTATGTGAGGAATTAAAATAAATTAAAATAATTATTTTTAAGTGTCTACATTTTGCCCCTCTTTGAAGCGAGGTGTGATGACGCATTGATTCAAAAAATAATCTTGTTTTGATGTTGATATTGGTTTGATAGGATGCCCCAGCTCTTGATTTATAAATTACGGTATGGTGATGCCCCCTCAGGAGATCAATTGAGGTATTTGATCTTTGGAGTTTTGTGAAATTGATATCCTGATAGATTTGATTTGATTCGATTGATAAGATCTAGATTCAGTCTGGTTTCAAGATGAATTCATCCTGTATAAGACAAAGATGATCAAAGTGTCTGGTTTCAGGAAGGATTCATCCTGTATAAGACATGATTGATCACAACGTCTGGTTTCAGAAAAGATTCATCCTGTATAAGACATGATAAGAGCGTCTGGTTTCAGGAAGGATTCATCCTGTATAAGACATGATTGATCACAACGTTTGGTTTCAGGAAGGATTCATCCTGTATAAGACATGATCGATCACAACGAATGTCTGGTTTCAGGAAGGATTCATCCTGTATAAGACATGATCAGAGCGTCTGGTTTTAGGAAGGATTCATCCTGTATAAGACATGATCAGCTCGTCTGGTTTCAGGAAGGATTCATCCTGTATAAGACATGATCAGATCACAACGTCTGGTTTCAGGAAGGATTCATCTTGTATAAGACATGATCAGATCACAATGTCTGGTTTCAAGAAGGATTCATCCTGTATAAGACATGATTAGATCACAACGTCTGGTTTCAGGAAGGATTCATCCTGTATAAGACATGATTAGATACAGAATTGATTATGTGAGGAAAAAAAAAAAAATAGAGGAAGAAAAATTAGGGTGGAAGGGATAAATGAGGAAGATATATGAAGTAGCCGTGAGGTATTTGGAAAGAAGAATAAGAGATGCGAGACTGCGGAGGAAAATGGGGGCAATTGAGAACTCCATGAGATTATTGAGTTTAGGATTTGATGGAATGATGGTGAGATTTTGTGCGCAACAAATGTGGAGAGCCAACCTAGTTTGATGTTGCCCTGAGTGACTTGCACCACTGCTTATAGAAATCAGGATGCTGTGAGAAACCCAGGGCGTGGACTGACTCTGTAGACAAACGGGAATTTCCTGCACACAACAATGCAAGTGTTAAGAAACACTAATACAAAGTTGTGGGTTTGTGCAAGGAAACCCTCAAACACATCGATACCTCTTGTATATGAGAAGGTAAGTGTTGATAAACACTAGTACCAGGTCGCCGGTTTATACAAGAAGGATCCAAAACATGCCATACTATGAAATATGCCCCAGTATGCACCTATCATAACATACCTGGATATGGAAGGACCCAGGCAGTCGTAAATAGTGGCATTTGTAGGGCAAAAGATGCAAGCCTATATGAAAAAAAAATCTAACAAAATCTAGCAAGTCTCTTCCTTGCGACCAAATGATACCTCTTGCCAAGAGTAGAACTAGGATGGACTTGAGATTGTTTCTCAAGAATTCTTGAAGCTTATATAGAGGCATGAAAGCTCAGTTTCATTAGGGCATTTCTTGTTCATGACTTAGGCAAAGACTCATCATCATATGCATGTTTTATTGGGAGGCGGAAAATAAGGAATGTTGTGCATGGGTGGGCTGGATGGCAGATGATTTGTAGTATCAACCTGATAGACAGTGGATCCGGTTATTTACCTTGGCACCTGCACAAAGGTTTTCACCAGGATACTTGCCCATAGTGCCACGAATTGTTTTTCTTTCTTTTTTTTTTTTTGATTTTTTTTCTTCTTTAATTAATTAATTTTTTTTTTGTATCATAAGGTGCCTGTTTGCCAGGTTTGCACCAAAGTGACAATTTTTTCAGGATCTTTTTTTTTTTCATTTTTTTATTTTTTTTGACAATTTAAGACTTTCTGAGGACTAAGCATAAAACCTTTTGAGGTGCATGATATTCATCGGATCATCCAAAGGATCACCTTCAGGAGTAGCCAACTGATAAGCTCCTGATCCATATTTTGTTGTGATTACATATGGTTCAAGCTAGTTAGGCTCGAACTTGCCTTTCTTTTCTTGTTCTTGTAGATTTTTCTGATTCTCCATGAGGACAAGATCACCAACTTGGAATTCTCAGGTTCTAAATTTTTTATGATAACTCATGCGTAGACGGTTTTGATATACCCGGAGATGATTCAAGGCTTTGAGGCGCCTTTCATCTAACAATTCTAGCTCTTGTAAGCGGGCAATTCTGTATTCTTCCTCTGGTAGGATGTTTTGCAGCGATACCCTTAGAGAGGGGATCTCGATCTCAAGGGGAAGGATAGCTTCAAAACCAAATACTAGGGAATAAGGAGTGGTTCCTATGGAGGTGCAGATGGAGGTGCGGTAGGCCCACAATGCAGGATGGATTTGGAGGTGCCAATCACGGCCCACTTCATTGACTGTCTTTTTGAGGATTTTTATTAGGGTTTTATTAGAAGTCTCAGCTTGGCCATTGCCTTGGGGATAATATGGAGTGGAGAAGCCGTGTTGGATGTTGAATTTTTGGCAGAGTTCTTTGACATCCTGGTTTTTAAATTGTTTACCATTATCTGTGATGATAACTTTTGGGATGCCATATCGACAGATTAGATAGTTCAAGATGAATTTGGATATTTGCTTGCCGGTGGTGAAAGTAAGAGGGATAGCCTCTACCCACTTGGTGAAGTATTCAATGGCGGTGATAATGAATTTATGTCCGTTGGAAGATGAAGGGTGGATTTTCCCAATGAGATCAAGCCCCCACTGCGAGAAGGGCCATGGTGTAATGAATGGCTGCAATTCTTGTGACGGTGCATGAATCTTGTCACCATGTTGCTGGCAAGGGATGCATTTCTTCACATAGTTGTATGCATCTTCTTCCATTTTAGGCCAATAGTATCCTGTTCTCAAAATTTTTTTAGCCAATGTGAGTCCACTTGAGTGTGCCCCACAGATGCCCTCATGTACTTCACGTAATGCCCATTCAGCTTCTTGTTTATCTAAACACCTTAGGAGGGAACCATCAAAATGCCTTCTGAACAAGGTGTCTGCAAGGATGGTGTAACGAGCGCATCGGCGGATGAAAGTTTGTTGTTGGGTTTTGGTGAGATGTGGGGGAATGGTGTTGTCTTTGAGGAAAGTGAAGGTTTCTTGGTACCAAGGGGACTCTGGACCAACGAGAACACACACCATTTCAGATTCTGGTAGGTCGTATGCCGGTATAAACAATTGCTCAACCAAGAACTCACACTTCTGACTATGTGCTGGCATTTGAAGGAGGGAGCCAATGGTGGCCATTGCATCTGTAGCCCTATTGTTTGGTCGTGGGATTTGATCAAACTTGATTGCCATGAAATGTTGCTTAAGATCTTCAACCATGGTATGGTAGGGAAGGAGTTTATCATCTTTTGTCTGGTATTCATCATTGACTTGTTTTATGACGAGCTGGGAATCGCCATAGACTTGTAATTCTTTTATTTTCCAATGGATAGCCAAGCGTAAACCTGTGATGAGGGCCTCGTATTCTGCTATGTTATTAGTACATGCAAAGGCTATCTTGTATGATTTGGGGATGCCATCTCCTTGAGGTGTGACCAATAATATTCCTGCCCCCGATCCATTTTGAGTGTAGGAGCCATCAAAATACAATTTCCATGTGGAGGATGTGGTAACAGTCATAATGAACTCATCTGGTAATTCTGTGAGAAGAGGATGGTCGCCTGGAAGTGGAGCTTTAGCCAGTTGATCTGTAATGACTTGTCCCTTGATTGCCTTTCTGTCCACATATTCAATGTCAAACTCGCTTAAGAGCATGACCCATTTAGTCGTTCTGCCAATGAGAGCAGCTTTTGACAGGAGATATTTAAGTGGATCAATTTTAGCAATTAATTTCGTCTTGTTGTTTAGCATATAGTGTCGTAGTTTCTGTGTGCTAAATACTAATGCCAAACATGCTCTTTCAATGGGGGTATAGTTGAGTTCATATCCTACTAGCATCCGACTGATGTAGTAAATGGCGTGTTCCTTCCCTTGATCATCTGTTTGCGCCAGCAATGCCCCCAATGCCACTGTAGTAACACATATGTACAAAATGAGGGGTTTTCCAGGGGTAGGTGGCATCAAAACTGGAGGTGATGCTAGATATTCTTTTAATTTTTCAAAGGCCTTTTGACAGAGGCAATCCCATTTGAATTTTGTGTCTTTATGTAACAAATGTGCAAATGGATGGCACTTGTCGGCTAGCTGTGAAATGAAACGCCTGACAGACTGGAGTTTTCCTTGGAGACTGTGTAGTTGTCTGAGAGTTTTTGGTGGAGGCATTTCCATAATAGATTTTACTTTTGCAGGATCAACCTCAATGCCTCTGTGGGAAAAAATGAATCCTAGTAGTTTTCCCGATGTGACGCTAAACACACACTTTTTAGGATTTAGGCGCAGCTTGTATTTTTTCAATCTTTCAAAGATCTGTTTTAGAATAGGGATGTGCTCTTGTCTTGTCTTGGATTTGCCTAGCAGATCATCCACATAGTCCTCCATAATTTTGTGCAAGAGGTCATGAAAAATTGTTGTCATTGCCCGTTGATATGTAGCTCCAGCATTTTTAAGGCCAAAAGGCATGACCCGGTAACAGAAAGTACCCCATGGTGTTGTGAATGCAGTTTTATGCTAATCCTCATCTGCTATCCTGATTTGGTTGTATCCAGAAAACCCATCCATTAGCGATAGCATTTCATGTCCTGCTGTAAGATCCACAATCATATCTATATTTAGATCTTGAAAATCTGTGCAAATGTGGATGCCCCCAGCAGGTTTGCCGACAGGCACAATGTTGGAGACCCATTCAGCGTAGTCTATGGGTTTGATAAATTTTGCGTCTAACAACTTTTGAAGTTCTGCCTTGACCAAGAGAGCAATATGCAGGTGCATTTTGCGGAGTTTTTGTTTTACAGGTTTTGCATCTGGGCGGACGACGAGATTGTGAACCACCAAGGCAGGATCCAACCCTGGCATATCGGAATAGGACCATGCAAAATTGATTTTAACCTCTGTAAGGAAGTTGATGAAGTCTTGTTTCTCGATTTTGGTGAGAGATTTGGCAATGAGCACATTTTTTGGAATGACTTCAGTGCCCATGTTGATGCTATATGTTTCTTCTATCAACAAATTTGATTTGTCCTATGGAAGGTAACCAATGGTAGGAAGGTCAAATCCCTCATCATCAAGTGCCTTTTCCAAGTTTTCACTTTCAGATATGCCCTTTGTTTTTATTTCTTGTTCATCCAAAGGTGCCTCAGGGAGGTTTTCACCTAGGAAATCATATCTTTTTCTTTTATTATCTTTTTTGTGGATAAGGGCATTGACTTGACTACCAAAGTATCCTTTTTCGTGTAGTTGAATACCCTCAATTCTATTACCATCTTCTATATTTTACATTGTTAGGAGAGCAATGAGAGCATTATCGTCGACGCAGATATCTAAATTGGGTTTGTCTCGTTGGCCCCAGTCAATGAGTTCAGGATTGAATGTGAAGTGGGAGGGGTTACGGGGGTGATGGTATTGATGTAAGCATCGAAGAAGGTATCTTTCTCATATTCATAAGGCATTTCATGGAATTCCTCTTCGTTAGGGCTTTCAATATCCAAAGAAGGACTAGAAGGGGTACCAGCGATAGTAATCTTAGGCATCGGGGTGTACCCCAAGCCTTTGTTGTATCTATAGGAGATAGGATTTATGGGTGCTTTTCTTCCTTTCTCCTCTGGTCCTAGACCGTGTCCTTTGTAACCCATTTTTTCAACTATGGCAAATGCTTTTGGATACATTTCTTTGGATATTCTTGTTGGATCATCATCCTCTTCCCGGTACAGCCATGAAGAGATATCTGCTTTGAGGTTCTCATTATCAAGTGGGCCCCATTGCTAGAAGGTGGTGCTTTGGCATTGCATGACTGGTTTTGAGTCCTTTTTTAGCTCTTTTGGTTTGCCAAATGACTTAGGAGAGAGAGGGAGGTTTCCTATTAATAAGACGTCCTCCAATTTGTATTCTCCACAGCTATTATCCAAGATCTTGATTTGATTATTTGGTTGGGATGATGTGGAGGCAACATTTGATGTGTCAGATGGAAGTGTTGGCGAAGGTCTATTTAGTGGGCAATGATACAGATGCTTCCCCTCTAATAGTTTGCAATATTGAAAAGGTTGGGGATCACCTTTGATAGTGATCACTCTTCCATTATAGGGGAATTTGATGCATTGGTTATAGGTGGAGGGTACGGCCTACAAGGAATGAATCCATGGCCTCTCGAGGAGAATGTTGTAGGGGAGATCAAGATCTAGTACTTGGCAAGGGGTTTCAATTGTAATGGGGCCCACTTGAAGAGGTAAGGTGATCACGTCCTTTGAAATTCTTTCTGCATCATCATATGCCTTTATTGTGATCCTTCCTGATGTGTTTATCAGATCCTCAGAAAGTCCCAATTGTTTTATCAATTTTTATGTACACAAATTAAGCCTGGATCCACCGTCTATCAGGATACGTTTGACCTTGTGCTTATGGATGAGAGCTTCAATGTGCAAAGGTTTGTTATGGTCCTCATCTACAGGAGCATCTTTGGAGTTAAATACAATGTGTTGCTGGGCAACAAGGTTTCCAATGAGGGTTTGAAATTGGGTGGCATTGATGTTATCAGGAACGCGTGATTGGAGAAGGGCTTGTTCCAAAATTTCTTTATGGACTCGAGAAGTCTTGAGAAGTTCCAAAATGGAGATCTGTGTGGGTGTCTTCCCAAGTTGATCAAGGAGGTCATATCGGCGGGTGGAAGACATGGGTGGAGGGTTTGGTGGGGGAGGAACTCCTTGGATGGTGACTCTTCCTCGACGTGTAGTTGCATTACAGTCATTCTAGAAATGGGAGGTGGAAGGCGTGGCACCTTGAATAACTATTCTAGCCAGGTTTGGTCTACTTTGGGAAGAAGGAGGATTAAATCCTTGGATGGTTATGACATTGACATGATTGTCTGCAGGTTCAATGCGACTTACTAAAAAATCAAAACCGGTTACGTGATTAGCATAGTCATAATCCATTACGTTAGATGATGAGCCTTTTCCTTTATCATGCTTTGGGAAGGGTTCTTGATACATTTTGAGTTTGTCATTGTTATTACCAGGTTTTGCATTTGCTACCTCAATCTCACCTCTATCAATGAGATCTTGTATGTAGATCTTCAGTTTCATACACTTTCGTGTATCATGTCCCTTGATACGATGGTATTCACAATACTCATTTTCATTATACCATCTTGGTTTAGGTTGATTGGGATCAAACGGGCGAGTGATTGGCAAAACCACTATACCTGCTTGGACAAGTTTTTGAAACACCACTTCAATAGGCTCTGCAAGAGGAGTGAAATCTCTTGGAGTCCTGTTATTCGATCGGGGTGGTTGTCTTTGGATTGATACATTGTTGTGAGGTTTTTGAGATTGATTTGAATTATTTTGATTGTTGAATTGATGAATATTGGTGGTGGATTTTGGGGGAGTGGCCACGGTTTGGACCCGCTTCACATCAGTTACACCATCATTGACCATGTTTTTATTTTTAGCCCAGAATTTTGGCTTGTCATTATGATAAGAGGAAGAACTTTGTGATGACTTCTGGTAATGTTTCAAGGTTCCTTCCTCCAACAAGACATGTTTGAGGGCGAGGCCCTTATCGGTCAATTTTTGGAAGGATTTGATACATTGAGATATTAAAGGTCTTGAAAGTTCAGGCACCAAGTTCTTTTGAAATAGTTCAATTTGATGTTGTTCTGGCATGTCCCACTGGAATTTTTTGATAAGATGTTGCCATCTTTGTAGGAAATTGGTGAAGGTTTCTCCAGGCCTTTGTTTTGTATTACATAGGTCCATCATAGAAACATCATTACCCATGTTGTATTCATAGTGGGCCACAAATTTTTTTGCCAAGTCTGGAAAAGAGACAATGGAACCTCGTGGTAAAGATGAGAACCATGCTAGGGCGTCTCCCGTGAGACTCTTAGGAAAGAGTCTACGAAGATAAAGGTCACTATAGGAGACTTCTTGGCATAAGATGTGGAATTTGCAGACATGGTCGCGGGGGTCTCCTTTACCTTCATACTTGGTGAATTTAGGGATCTCAAATCCCAGGGGATACGGTGCAACTGATATAGATGGGTCATAAGGACAAGGGAAAAACTCTTCGAATGAGTAAGCTTTCCTTTTATTAGTCTTTTCTTTCATGTTTTTGATGATATTCTTCATGTCTTGAATTTCCTTGATGAGGTCTTGTTGTGGACTTTGATATTGATGAATTGTATCTGTCCCAAGCATTGGATGAACTAAAGAAGGTGCACCACCACCAATATATTGATATGATGAGGAAGTGAGAACGTGGGATGTGATGACTAATGTTGCTGGGGTTCGTGTGATAGTTGGTTGTGATCTGCCAACTATTGTGACGGGATTGAATGCGGTCTGGATAAAATTTGCGACATTGTTGGGAGAAAAGGAAGTTTGTGGAATAGAAATATGTGGTTGAATAGAAGGAGGTGGTATAGAAGTTTGTGGGAGAATGGATGAGATTGGATTTGATAGTGGTATGGATGGTAAGGAGGAAGAAGATGGGATGGAGATCGTGGTGGGAGGTGTCGCGGGTGGCATTGATTGGGCTTGGATGATTGATGGGGCTGCAATTGATTGAGTTTGAATAGTAGATGCAACACTTTGTGTGGGAGCGAGGTCTCCTTGTGGTTGTTGGACAAGAGCGGATCTATTAAATTCTGGTGGAAGTTGAACTCCATGTTCAAGAAGAGTTTTTAGAAGTGCAGTAGGATTGTGTTTAATAAACTTTTCTATCATCTCTTAGTTATAAGAATCCGCTAGGAAAGTTTGCACTTTCAGACAAAGTTCATCTTGGTTAACCATGTCAAGATTTTGGCTTTGATCTTGATCGCTTGGCTGCCCACTTTGTGTATGATCTTGTGTGGGATCTTCATATAGGACACCAATGTTTGGCATGCCATATTGTTGATTAACCATCTTTTTTTTTTTGGATCGAGTTGCGACCATACACGATATTTGTGATGAAAAGACTTAGGAAAAATGTGATGAAATGACTTAGAAAATTTTGTGATGGAAGGATTTTAGAAACTTGTGATGAAATGACTTAAGAAATTTGAGAATGAAAGGACTTAAGAAATTTGTGATGAAAGGACTTAAGAAATTTGAGGATGAAAGGACTTAAGAAATTTGTGGATGAAAGAATTTAAGAAACTTGTGATGAAAGAACTTAAGAAATTTGTGATGAAAGGACTTAAGAAATTTGTGGATGAAAAGAATTAAGAAATTTGAGGATGAAAGGACTTAAGAAATTTGTGATGAAAGGACTTAAGAAATTTGAGGATGAAAGGACTTAAGAAATTTGTGATGAAAGGACTTAAGAAATTTGAGGATGAAAGAACTTAAGAAATTTGTGGATGAAAGAACTTAAGAAACTTGTGATGAAAGAACTTAAGAAATTTGTGATGAAAGGACTTAAGAAATTTGAGGATGAAAGGACTTAAGAAATTTGAGGATGATTGATGAAGAAGGTATGGTAGTGATGGTTTAGAAGAAAACTTGATGACTAGGTTGTCTTTGGCATGAACATGAAGGATCTATTTAAATGACAAGTTGTATAAAGGGATATGACCACCCTGATTTGGATGATAGTAAGTGTTTCAAGGGACAAACTTGAATGTTGACGTAGAGGATAAACTCTTAGCTTCTCTCTTAGGCTTATGAAAAATGGGACGGACGAAGTTTTGACGCAATTTTGAACTTGGTGTGGGTAATAACTTGGACAATTTGTTTGTGTCTTGACCAATATTTTTGCAAAATTTTTTGGGGATAGTGATGTGTTTTTAGTCTACTCTTGGCAAGTATGTATCAAACAAAGCAAACACAATGATTAAATGCATATTATCTCAAAGACACTCATGCTCATATACAACATTCTTAAGGCTGGCAAGGACAATAGTCATTGAATCCCAATTGGTTTCCCATCTACGCTTACCTAGAGCGGACACTTAGATGCTTGATCCCACTGGCTCCCCTCCACGACACTCACTTCTCGGGGCAGCCAAGCATCAATTCCCATGAAAACTCCTCATGGCGAACTTTGTGTCTCTACTAAGGGCCGTAAGAATATGGGCCGCTTCAGAGGTCCGACCTCTTGTACCAATGACTAGAGGGTTTTTGGCCACTATGAACAAGGTGTTTAGTAAGTCTTCCCATTAGGAGCTACCCTTCGAAGTTGCGCAAGCGCAATTGAGGCCTATAGCCCAACGAAGCACCAAGAACTTAGTAGTCATGCAAGCATGATTGAGATCTCTAGGATCCTACTAAGCACCCAATGTGAGAGTGAACTCTCATATAGCCCCAACCATTAACCCTTTCGTAGTCAATGGCCTATTTATTATAGTGAGTTGGGAACCCTAGGTCCGGGTGTACTCACTTGGGTCATTCCCCTCTTACCTTCTCAAAGAGCAAGTTGGGAGGGCAGGCCCGCTAGAGATAAACACACAATCAAACAAGAAAAGGTTGGAGGGTCTGGATTTCTGATCGTCTAATAAGACGAGAGCATACTTTCCTACCTTTATGCTTTTCTTAAAGACACATAAGACAATGGTTCATTCCATTTTAATTAATATCTAGGTGCCTAATTTAAATAAATGCACAATATTTGGTTGAATCAGCTAGGCAACCTGCAAAACCACTTGATTAGTAGTTTGAAAAATGGAGTCTTCAAAAAGCGTCCTGCAAAACAACTTGATTAGTAGTTTGGAAAAATAGCCTTCAACAAGCGTCCTGCAAAAAATCAACAAAATGACAAAAATATTAATTTTTTTAATTTTTTGGGAATAAATAGAAAAACATGAATAAATTTTTTTTTACTAATGACAAATGTGGATTTGAAGAAAGCTTTGATGCGTAAATGGGGTTTGACTAGGTTTTTACCACTTTTTGAGGGATATGCAAGTGAAAAAAATGGAGATTTTGGAAGAGAGATGAAGGAATGGGAAAATTTGTCCAAGAGGGACAAAGAAGCAAAAGTTGAAGATGGATAATATGGGAAAAATTTGGAGGTGATTGGATGAAAAGGGAAGAAGTTATGGCAAACCCTAAAAATAGAGAAATATGAGATTTTGGGCTTCAAAAAGTGGATTTTTGAGATAAGGCCTCCAAGGAAGAAAATGTGAAAAATAACAATGTAGAGAATATGGTGAAGTTTGAAGGGAAATGGAGTCAAGATAAAGAAGATATGGCGAAAAAATAGAAAAATTTACTTTTATTTTATTTTATTTTTATTTTTTAAATTATTTAACCCTAGATTTAACGGAACAGAAACCCTAAATTTAACAGAATAGAAACCCTAAATTTAACAAAACAGAAACCCTAGATTTAACAGAGCAGATAGAAACCCTAGATTTAATAGAGCAGAAACCCTAAATTTAACAAAACAGAAACCCTAGATTTAACAGAGCAGACAGAAACTCTAGATTTAATAGAGCAAATTGTCGCACTAAACAGAATAGAATAAAAATGTCAAAGGTCCGGATTTCTGATTGTCCAGATAGACAAGAGCATACTGTCCTACTTTCACACTTTCCTGCGGGTGGACAGATTATATTTAAATAGAGCAGATAACAAGAAATAAATAAATAAAATGCAGACTACAGTTAGCGCCTACAATTTTCAGACAGATTAACAAAGCAGACAATAGCACTACACAGATAGAAAAGTGTCAAAGGTCCAGATTAAGATTGTCTAGATAGACAAGAGCATACTCTCCTATTTTTACACTTTCCTATGGTCAGAGCATACAGTCGTGCTAAATAGAATAGAAAAGTGAAAAGTCTGGATTTCTGATTGTCTATATAAACAAGAGCATACTCTCCTACTTTCGCACAGATTATACTAAAATAGAGCAGACAACAAATCAAATAACAAATCAGATAACAGAGCTGTCGTGCTGTAACAGAAACAGAAAAAAAAGAAGAAAGAAACAGAACAGAATAAGGAGGAGCTATCGCGCAGAAATGCAGAGCCACGATTCTGGAACCTGCGAAAAAGATATATATATATATATATATATATATATATATATATATATATATATATATATATATATATATATATATATATATATTTTATTTTTTCTGCAGTCGCGCTATTCTGGAACCTGCATCTCACAACTCACAAAAATCTTAAAAAAAACAATAACATTAGTTCTCAGGGACGTGAGTCCCACCGGGCGTGCCAAAATGAAGAGGGAAAAATAGATTTGAAAGGTAAACTGATCAAAACATAACGAAATAAACATGCAGAATGCTAAAATATCATAAAAAGACCATTTCACCTTGCTATTTTACCTTCTCTTGCGGATTGAGCTTGATGAAGTGAAGGCGCCCCTTGATAATGCTCCACTTGATGTGCTCCTTTGATTGTTGAATGTGGATGGATCTCCAATGTTGTGCACAAATGATAAGGATGAATGATAAGGATGAGATGATCAAGTTGCCAAGATGATTTCCTGGGCTCAAAAGGGTAGCATAAGCTTACTAAATTTCAAGATGTTTTGAATGAAGGGATGGAACCCTATTTTATAGGAAGAAGAGAGGAAAATGGATGGCTAGGATGAATTCGAGATGAAGGGCTAAGATTTACTTGTGAGGTCACACAAGGTCCAAGAGAGGGTGTGGAGACCAAGAAATATGCCTTAAAGGTATTTCGTATCTCCACACTCTACAAGATGCGTTGGAGGAATTAAAAATTCTCCAAAAATAGATATTATGGGGATTAGAAGAATAAAAAGGAATTAAAAAATCCTTGGGAGAGGGAAATGCCTAGAGGAATGTAAGATTTCGAAAATCTTACATTCATCTAGAAAAAGAACATTTAAAGCTAGTGGCTAGATGAAAGGACAAAGAGTTGACTTTGTGGCTAATCAAGATGATTAGCCATTAACGACTCATTAAGAGGGGAATTAGAGGAAATGTTAGGTGGGATTTATATTTGTAGGAGAATTTGACTAAAAGAATAATGTTAAGTGAGTTTAGGGAGTTTCTAGAAGAATTTATTAGGTTAATGATGAATTAAGAAGATGATTTGTAGGAATCATGTAGGTTAACTAATTAATTGAAATTAATTAGCTAAGAGGAATATTTGTAAGGATTTGATTTTTTAGAAGAATAAAGAAAGAGATTGATTTATTAAATAAATCAATCATATGCTATAGTGACAATATTAATTATATTTAATTAATATTGAGAAGAATTTTAATTAACATAATTAATTAATTAATTATGTGAGGAATTAAAAAATAATTAAAATAATTATTTTTAAGTGTCTACACTTAGTCATCAAACATGAATCTCAATCACATTCACCAATCAATCATTTACTAGTTGCAAATCACCAACAGTCTTTACCGGTTCAGTCAATTTCCAACATTCTCCCCCTTTGACATTGATGGCAACACTTACGAAAATTTTTGTCAACTAAGTGTTCAATACAATAATTGACTTCATGACATATACTCCCCCTTAGAAATTGTGTGCTATTAAAAGAATTTAACTACTACTCCCTCTTTACTTTTACATACAAAATTTTGACTGCCTCTTCGACTATTACTCCCCTTTGACAACAATGCCAAACAAAGAAGTAAATACATGAAAGATAAATATATGTTACATCAAAATTGCAATAGCATATATGAATGTATTTACAATGCAATCTTATAAAAAGCATCACTAAAATGAGACTTTAATTATTTCAAATCATTATGTCATGTCTCCAAAATAGTTTCGGTAATCTTCACATGTGTCCTGATCTGCCCAACAAACTCCTCCATGGCATCTATAGTGCTCATCTCCAGGGTAGCAAGAATAGCTTCATATTCTTTATAAGCTCTCTGCAAGATTTCCACCTTCAGTATCAGTTGAGTCTGTAATTCCTACAGTGATTTGATCCTCTTAACCTGTTCATTTTCATAAGCTTTCAGCTTATGCTAAAGTTTTATAACCGATCTTCCAAAATTGATAATAGAGTCATTAAGGGGCTTGAATGAATCACTAAGAACTTCGAGTTCTTGCTCAACTTCCTCCTTCTTTTTCAAATCAGCACAAAATAGCTAAAATTTGGAAACAGCTGAGAGAATTTTACCTCCGATTTCAAGTCCTTTCAAATAGTCCTTATTGATAGTCAAGGCAACTTTACCTTTATCAATTTCATTCATCAATTGCTTAGTTATTTTCTTCTTGTAATCCTTCTCAACACTAATATAAGTTGCATCCTCAAATGATTTCATTTGCTCTCCGACATCAGAAACAAATTTTCCAACATTGTCAATAGGAGTGCCAAAGTTATCAGTGTCAGTCTCTGGTAAGAGACTTGACAAAATCTCAACAACATTCTTTATTGTTTCTACCTCCTTCTGCTGCTCTTTCATCCTCTTCTTCGTGGCCTGGGATTGCATGGCAGTTGCAATCTCCATAAACTCACTTGAGCTCAAATTTTCCATGTCTAGTGGTCCTTTGATGCTTATAGAATCATCATCATCATCTTCATCTATAATTTTCTTTTTGGAATGAAGTGACAAAGGTGTCACTTTAGGTTCAGTATCCTCTGTTTTCTTTTTAGTTTCCTTATCCTTTTCAGTTTTCTGTACCGGTGGGGGTTGTGTATCAACAGTTTGAGTTACTACCAATGGCTCCTCATCTTTCTTTTCTTCCTATCCTTGTTCCTGTTCATGTTTCTCAGACATTTGAACATCAACATCTTGTACATCTACATTGTTAGTAGCATCAACATCATTAGTACTAGTGTCATTATTAGTAATGACAATTGTCTCTGTCTATGTATTAACCGGTTGATCATCTACCAGTTGGGTAAGAAAATGATTAGCATATGCAATTAGAAGATCCTTGTCCACTTCATATCCCATGGGCATCACCCATGTAGTCCAAGGCTCAGCTGTCTCCATCATAAAGATATATGTATCAACCATAAAGAAAATTGTGTTTACATACTGGTTGACAACCTCTGTCGGTATCCTTTCCCTTGCATGCATTTTCTTCTGAAAGTCCTTAAAGTATCCCCATGCAATCTTGTCAAAATCATTACCAAGCATTCTTATTCTATTCTTCATTTCCACCAATGCTGGAGTGCCATCTATCCATTGGATATCACCAATACTGGGGAAATAATTCTGAAATAAAAGAATAAACCAAGAATTAATTAACCAAATTTGAACCTTAACCTCTTATCCTTCTCGATGGATTCTAGGTTCAACATTGGTTGACTCCTCAATTCCTTTGACAAGTCATAATCAACATCCTCTTTTATCATTCGGTGGGTAGTGTGAATAGAAACAACAAGGATGTTGTTAATCCTTCTAGAGTAATAGATCTGATAACCAATAACCATTGAGGCATATTTTGCTACCAGATCATTGATATTATTCACCATCATTTCTCTTCCATCCCATTCAGATCTTGTTGAATTTTCTACATCATTATTAGTAATGGATCTGAGTACAAGAACCTCATCGATGGCACAAAGTAAGGTGACTGTGTGAATAGCTTCCTTAGAGATTTTATGTGGTCAGTCAAGCCACATAAACTGGTCATGAATTCTGCTAAGAACATATCTCACAAGTTCATTATCAAAATCCTCAATGGTGTTTAGGGCATGGTGAAACCCTTTCTCGGTAACCCTTTTGAATTGTTCCTTCAAAATACCATTCTTATCACACAATGCTCTTTACTAATAAAAAATAGCAGCAATACCAAGATCCTCTAGTTTGCAATGATAAAATGATCTAAGATCTTCAACATGTAAGACATTATAAGGAACTCCAAATAGGGCTCCGGTGGGATCAATTACCTTAGACTTAAACGGGTGCCTCTTAAATTCAGGATGGGGTCTATTGGTAACATCAACTAGATGTGGGGTGTCCATCTTCAATGATTCAAAAAGATAAGCAGATAACAATATTTCTGGATAAATACCTTTTACCACTTCTACACTAGGGTTCCAAACACCGACAAATCTTTCTCACTGATTGTCGATCGCAAATCACATCAAATCACTTCAAACCTCTATCAAGCTATTCAAATGCTGCATACATAAGCTTTGCTCTGCTCTATTTGCTATTCGTATGCTCACAAGCTTTGCTCTGCTCTATTCGCTCTCCATGTGCTCAGAAGAATGCAATGTGACAAATGATATTCAAAAAGTTTTTTTTATTTCCCCATTATTCTATCGCATTAAATGTCATTACTAGAAAAAACCTCAAATATCTTTTAACACACTACTAGTTCTCATAACACATCAAACCTACCAGTTTGGTCACAAAATCACTTCACAATATCATAATGCATCAAAGTATGCAGATTTAACATACCTCATGGTCCTTCAGGGGGTTCTAAAATAGATCTAACATTAAGCTCCCCCTAAGCTTTTTTAACAACTTAGTTTGTCGGTGAAGGGTTCTCCACACTAGGTGAAGAATTGGGATCTTGTGATGGTTTGTCTTCAGTTTTCTCATCATCCTTCTTTTTCCAGATTATGTTCATTTCAGCTCTGGTCTCCTCCACATCAACTTTCATCTTCCTTTTTCGGTTAACAAGTTGATTCACCGATTGGTTCACCTTAGCTCTAGAAAACTTTGCAATATGTCCTAATTTATTACAATGATAACAAGCCATACCAGATGCTCTCCAAGGTCCAACATTGCCTCTACCAGTCCTTCTTTTGCAGTTTATACCTACATGACTGTAGTTATGACAGATTGTGCAAACCACATTCATCCTCTTTTCCATCTCATAGGGACTAGACCAATTAGCATAGGGTCTCCGCCAGTTAGGACTTCTTTGATCATTAAAGGTTCTTTGCCAACCACCAACAGACCTGTTGGGAGTATTTAAAATTGAGTCAAAGTTTGTAGGCCTATTTCAAAAATTTTCTCTGTATGTCAGAAAGGCACCCAAATAAGTCAGTTTGAATGGCCTAGTTAGCAAGGGGGTAAAATGGAGCCGATTGATTTTTAGAGGGTAAGGCTTGGGATTCATGTCCCACACCTTTCGTTTGGTCTATTTAGTGTGTTGCAACTTTCAGAATTCAGTTTGGAGAAGTTTATCAAGTACCCGTTTTGAGGGGTGAGCTGAAAGTGCATTCTAGGCACAAGTGCAAATTTTATTAAGTAGCCTAATTTGGGTGTTTATATCTTTTGCCATGTTTATTATCATGAAGAATTTAAAAATGGATTGAATTTTATGCATAAATGTGAGTCAACATGCAAAATTTTAAGTCCTTATGAATTCGTTTGCTCAGTTTTCAAAGCTCAATCCGTTTGTAGTTTGTGATGTTTGCACAAGTGTAAAAATGTCCTGGCGAGCGTCATGTCAGAATGTTTGTTCCAGGCTAATGTTGGTATAAATGGTGAGCTACATTTCAAATTTCAAGGCTCTACCAATCCGTTTGATCAGTTTTCAAAAGAGCTCATTTTGCCATCAAATTCAGTTATCCGCACTCCAGTGTTATATCAGTTAATGTAGCCGTTTTAGTGAGCACGCCATTTGCATCCTGTCAGTCTAGTGATCGAATTGAGAATTCAAAGATTTAATATGTACTTTAAGGTGCCTATGTTCCAAATTTGAGGACCCACGGAGGTCGTTTGATATTTTTGAGAAAGGCGTCATGTGTTGCCAGAACATTGACTTCATCAGGTCCGCAGTGTTGACAAAGCCAGTTGGCCGTTTTCGGAAATTAATATCTATTCGCTCGGGACTCGTCTTGAGAAACTGTTTGGTAGATGTCATCCTTGTATATCAAAGTACATGCCTGTTAGATGGCGAGCTCCAGAAAGGTGTTTTGACAGGTTTGAAAATTACGTCTTCGCGATTAAATGCAAAAATTGTGGCGTAATTGCTTGAAGGTTGTAAAATGCGGATTAATGATCTGAAAACGATGCTGATCGTTTCCAGAGGTGTGTTTGAGGTCCGTGAAGCATTCTAGGGGTCAGTTGCATGAAAACGAAATTATTTTTAGTCGGATCCACTTTGGGGCCCGACCTGGCTCATGACTGTGCTTTATTTTTAATGGCGAAATGTTTTTTTTTCTCCTAGCAATATATGTATATCCATATTGGCTCAATTGCAATTCGCCAGTTGGACAGTGAGAGAGACTCCAACACCAAATGCAAATTCGAATGTGGTGGATTAGAAATTTTTGTTCAAGGATGCTGCTGATGAGACTCTTCAACTTGGAATTAATGAAAGTTATTCTCTTTATTTGCCTGTGGGCGATGAACACTTAGTTATTCAAGGTGCTTATTTGGAGGCAAAGACTGTGTATGTGCATTGTGTGGCTTAGAGACATTCAACCAATTGTGTGCATTTGGCTTTATGACAAATAATGTAGAAATCATCAAACAAATAATTGATTCCATGTCATATGCTAACCTCAATGTGTTCCATTGGCATATCGTGGGTGAGAAAATGAAACCTTTCAGCCAATACCATACTTGCTGGCCTCCTCCTTGCTTGTAAATTGGAAGCCCTATGTGACTACTATTTAGAGAAGAGCATTTAAATTCTATGCAAATGAGTGATATAATGCTGCCCCCCCCCTCCTTGCGTTGAACATTCTATAGAGAGCAGCGTTAAAACCAAATGCAAATGCTAACCAGAGACCTCCCTCCATGTGATAGGTGAGTTACAAAAGTAAAAATGTGGTGGAGGAGGCGTTGAAGTTACCAGCAGGAGCAGATTCTAAATTTCCAATCCACTTCAGCAACCCTCACGTGCCCTCCCATCTGCTACAAGTAAATGCAATGTGAATGGTGAAGGAGCTGCGTAGAAAATCCAAGCCAATGCAATGTGAATGGAGAAGGAGCTATAGGGGGATGTAAGGCAAGTGCTCCAGTGCTGGCATGGTGTCTTCTCTCCTTCAGCATGAATAAAGTAGCAACTCCACTCCCACATGATTGTTGGAAAGAGACATTAAAACATATGGTGGAGGAAAAGAAAGTTTAAACTTCAGGAAATAAACCTCCAGCAGTAGCAAACAACACACAATCAAATTCAATGGCAAATGCAAAATGCCAGTCACATTCCCAGCAGTTCATGTGATATGCAAAGGGGGAAGATTGAAACGATAAACCAAATGAAGATTGGCGATGTGTTATGCAATGATGTAAAGCATGAAATCCACAACCTTTGCCCGTTTCCTCGGCATGGTGTTTGGAAGGTGTTTCAAACTTCTAGGCGAATGCACTCAGCTGAAAACCTTTAAAAAAATGAAGCTACAGGCAAATCACTTTATCCCACATTGGCTGGGAAGTGGTATTTTCTGGTATTTATAACCAAAAACGCATAGTAGTAATATGTCTAAGCCATAAAGGCTTTTGACAGATGGTGCCTACGGGTGCCCAAGGTGGGCCCATGTGTGAGCACGCTTCTCGAGGTGATGGAGGAGTTGATTAGATTGCGACTAGGTGGACCCCATGCAGGCACGCTTCTCGAGGTAAGCAGGCAAAATTTTGCAGAGGAAGGTTGGGTTAACGAGTGAGCAGGTTCGAGATGGACCAATGGTGCGCGCTATTTCACGAAGGGAAGATGCACGTAGTTTAAACCCCACGAAATAGCGAAAGTGAACGAGAGCCATCCATGTGGCACATAGTTGGCGCGTAGGTGGTAGTCCAGTGGCGATGACGTGGCGGCCAAGTGACAGATGAGCAAGCGAACATGTGGCGGTGATGAGGTGTCGTCCCAGGTGGCACCCAGTGGACCCCATCAGCTAATCGGAGGCCGCCACGTGGCAAAAGCATCAGGACCAAATGGAGGCAAAAAATCAAAATTAAAATGAATAAATGATATAGTTTAAACTATATTAAATTTCGAAAAATTTAAATGACTGAGCACAAACGGAAATTAATTCGCCCAGGGTCTAAATTTTGGCCAAAATATAAAGTGTTATATGTTTTCGGAAAGCTCTCGGAGTGAGGAATCTGATTATGAGGTTAATTTTAACAAATGTGAGATATTTTGGAGGCAGTTTCCATGGGAACAAAATTCAGTTAGAGAGGAGACACTTGGCAATTCAGTTGCAGATTTGATTCGATTCCCTCTCCCTTTTATTCCGAATTCTTCTCAGTTGTAAGGGTTCCAGAAATTTGGAAAATGCTCCAGATTTGATGGCTTCCACTTTCTGAATGTCAGGACCCAAATTTGTAAATGCTTTTGGTTTGTTTCAGGGCACAGAGGATTGCAATGCATTGTTGTAAATGTGATCTTAGTTGCAGGTCTTGCTTGTGTCAGGCATGAGTAACTTCCCATGATATTGTCTTTGTGTATGCATTTAATTGTTATGAATTGAATCCTCAAGGAGATTGTATGATTGTTTGTAGGCACTCTTCAATGAAGAGTTTAAATTCTATAATCAGTCATAAACAATGGAATGTGTCCCAGATCTAATAATTTTATGAATGGATTGAGTAATGCATTAGTACAAGGTATTAGTGCAGGGATATGTTGTAAGGAAAAACAACTTGTATCTATGATTTATATTTGTAGTTTTGTGTGTGACTCTGCTGCCCAATGAACAAGGCACTGGTCTTTGATAGATTTGGGAATGGTCTCAGAACAACAATTTAAAAGATAAATCTATTTCCCTTTATGTTTAGGGGTGTGTTCTTCTCATTCCAAGCTCTATTTTCATTTATGATTTATACAGATCTAGCCAATCTGTAGTGTGTTCCTAATTTGGTGAGTTTGTGGAATGGTTTGTCTGCTCATTGTTGATGCAGTCCTATGTTTGTGATTGTTGTATTCAGTGCATCAAAAGGGTGTCCCCCCCTAGGTCTAGCAGAACCTGAAGTGCAGGAGGATCATTAGGATCCTATGTTATGTTGTCCAAGCCCTGAGGTGTTTCATTGATTGAGATTGGCTATCTCATAGATAGATTTACAGGTGTCTTGGGTTATCACTTTTGGTGAACAACAAAAATGGCGACTCTGCTAGGGAACAAATGAACTATCAAGAGCCTCTGGTTAATAAAGATTTAATTCATATAAGGTTGAGATTATCCCATCCGAGTCACCACAACAAAAATAGTGACTCTGCTGGGGAGTTCATGGATCTGAATGTTTGATTGATGAGGTCAGAAGTTGAGTGTATCCTTGGTTCTATCAATTTCATATCCAGCCAGTCTGTCCATTGTGTATGCACAGAGTGTGAAAGTGAATTTATGAGTTAGAAAGTGTTCCTTGTTTTGGATCTGCAGAATGATATGTGTTTCATATCATATTTTATGAAGGAATAACAATGAATGCATGGTTGAAAGCTGTAAGAAGTTCTTTCAGCTGTATGCAAATTTTTCCCCAATTCCTTATTGGGTGGTGACTCTGTGGTTCATACCAATATTATAAAGCCTGGAAGAGTGTTGATTGCAGCGAGATCAAAGGAGTAACAGAGAATTGAATAAGTGTTGAGTGGCGTTCTGCTGTTCAAAATATCCTCTATGCAAGAGGTGGCGACTCTAATGTAAAAGACAGTGCTAAAGTGTGAAGTAAATCTCGAGATCTACAAGTCTTATAGCTGCAAATCTCTAAGTATTTTTCAGAGGTTTCAAATGCAAGAGATCTCTTCTGAAAGTTTGAATGTATAATGTCATTTTCCCATTTAGTGAATAGCACTAGTTCAGAGGGAAAGAGAGGATCTCAAAATTGATTTGCATATCTATGCTGCTGAAATATTCAATGTATGTTATCCTCCGTAGTATGCAAATGTGGAAGCACTTTATGTCAAGCAGTGTTATGAATAGATCAGTATAAGGATACTTGCTTGAAGTTTTCTATCCAAGATTTTATAATCATTTGTGGAAGTAAGAAAAATGCATAGTGAAGTTTTTCAGTCTTGTGTATTTCCACATAGAGCCATGCCTAGTAAACCAGAACAACCATATAATAGGAGAAGTTTCATCATGAACCATTATGCTGCTCTAAATTTCAGAGATATTCCGGGTTACCCAAATCCCATACCCACAGAAATTAGAAAGTATTTGCCAATTTTCAGTGGGAAGAAATCAGAATCAGCATGTCAACATGTTAAAAGATTTTCAGATTTGATAGGAGAGTTTGAAATTTGCCAAGAAGATGTATGCATGAAATTGTTTATTCAGTCATTGAAAGAGGATGCAAGAGATTGGTTCTCTTTTTTACCAGTGAATTCTATTACCTCATGGGAAGAATTGATTTCAGATTTCATGGATCAATTCGATTAGAAGGTGAGTGATTCTGACTTACTGAAAGAGTTCACTTATATACAAATTAGGGAAGATGAATTGGTACCCACATTTAACATTAGATTTTCACAAGATTTGTCAAAATTTCTAGAAAGTATAAACTCGATGATAAAGTATGTCTGGATGTTTACATGAGTGCATTTGATGAGAAGATGGGTTTCCTATTGAGAAACAAAGAACCCAAAACCTTGTATGAAGCCTTTAACACAGCTAGGGATATGGAAAATAACTTGAAGTTTGGAATCTCGAAGAGATTCATGTCTCCTATTATTTCTTGTCAAAGCACCTTCAATGGTAAAATACCATGTGAGTCTCAGCAAATCATTTCGTGTCTAGGTGCATCAAGCTCTGCAGTTCCAAATGGTTTTGTTGATGCATGTGTTTCAGAGTTAAATGAGAGTCAAGAACCTTTGCCATTAATGCCAGTTGTCTCTTGCAGTAGTGATGGAATGATTAGTGGGAAGCATTGTGAAAATGTTGATATAGAGATAGATATATACAAGGGATATGTACCATTTGATTTGTATGCCGGTTATACTGATTATGTGACTGCCAATTACCAAGTGAATTATGCATCTCTCCAGGATAATATTGGTGAAAATAATGATGGTGATGACCATCAATCTTTACATGTTGCTGATGTATTTGAGGTTGAAATACCAAGTATAGAGGGATTACTAAGTGTTGCTGTTTGTGCAAGTGAAAGTGTGCAATATGATGAAAATCAGAGTTGTTTGGTGCAAACAATAGGTGATCCTCTTTTAAACATTGATGATGTCAATTGTGTTGAGGATGAAGTAAATGTTTTTTCAAATTTCACTTCAAACTTTGTTTCTTATAATCATGTTGATAATCTTTCTTTTTTGAAAGATATGCACAATGTTAATTCAGAAAATTGTAATGATACACATGATTGTGATGAAGATATAGCACACATGGATGGACAAAAGTTTACGGAATCTCACATGGAATAGCAAAGTGCAATGCAAGTCCAGAAGATTGCAGAACTTAAGAAAGCTCTTGAGGTTGTGGATAAGAAGGTTCAGATGTTGGAGAGCCTTCAAGCTATTAATGAAGACCTTCTACAATATGGTGAAGAGGATTCTTCAGAAAAGGACTGCGAATTGAATGCTTGTACACTTGATGAACAACATGTTGATCTAACAGATGGTTTAATGATAGAAAATTTTAGTGAACATGCTAAAAACTTATCAGATGAAGTAAATGGCAACGATGTTCATGTTCATTCTTTGGCTGATGACAAGTGTTCCATTGGTGAAGAAGATTAGTTGTGGCAAGATAAGTTTGATTATCTGGATTTTCAGAATGATGGTCATAGGGTAAAATCTCATGAATGTGAAACATGGAACATTGAGGATTGTTCCAACCAAGTGTCAATTTCTTCTTTGTCTGATGAAGATGATTATAATGATAGTACGGATGGTATCTTTAGCAATCTTACTAATGTTCTATTCAATGTTGATATAGATACGGACCAACCATTTCAGTGCCATAATGTTCATAAAGGGATTGTCCATTTGGTTTCTAACCCTTTGTATGAAGAGATAATTGATCAGCCAGATGTTGTAAATGATGAACCAGTCCATAATATTGATGGAAATCCGAACAACAATAGCATGGGTTGTAAAAAATTGTTTCATGATGAAGGCAAGAGGCATAGATTATGTGATGATCATTTAAAACCACAAATGAAAGTGTTTTAGGTGGATATGAGTTTGGATGAAAAAGATTCAGCTGAGGATTTGCTTCAGCCAGAGGTATGCATTCTTTTCCATGAAGGGGATGTTGAGAATGCAAAGGTTTTCAGTTTGATAAGCAAGGATAGTATGAGGTGTGATCAACATAGTGAAGTATCACATCTGGATGGTAATGTTCATGTTCCTTGTTTGCATCAGTTGGTTAGTAGTGCCCCTCATTCTATAAATTTAAATGGTAATAATTCATGTGTTGATAGAAATTGTAATGTTGAGAATGAGTGTTTTATTTTTCATGTTCAGCATGATGATGCCCTTGCAAAGGATAGAATTGATTGGGACAGTGAAGTGTATGGCAGCTTGTGGAAAAGCCCTTATTGTGCTTTGTTTCATGATTTTATTTTTGTTAAAGTAATGTGTGGTTACAAAGTTCAAAATCAGATAAATGGCATGCACACCAGTTGTTTCAGCAGTATGATGGTAAGGTCTGATTATAATGATTATACTCAGTTGTTACTGGAAGGTGCCTTTGTGTGGATCATGATATCAAGAGATGAAAATCAGATTTTTGACAGAGGCAAATGTTTGTAAGTGGAGCAGTTATAATCAGTTGTGAGTTGTTTGTATATCTTGTACAGTCACTTTGCTTCAGTTTTGTGGTTTTCAATAAAGTGCCCTACTATTTGGGTAGAATAAGGAAGCCCTGTTTTGAGAAGAGAAGAATTGAGAGAAGAATGACCCCTCTTTTGGGTGGTCTGCTTAACCAAAGACATCTGGATTCTTATGTTGATCTCGCAATCAACCATCCCCAGTCAGAGCCACTGTTGGGAGTATTTAAAATTGAGTCAAAGTTTGTAGGCATATTTCAAATTTTTGCTCTGTATGTCAGAAAGGCACCCAAATAAGTCAGTTTGAATGGCCTAGTTAGCAAGGGGGTAAAATGGAGCCGATTGATTTTCAGAGGGTAAGGCTCGGGATTCATGTCCCACACCTTTCATTTGGCCTATTTAGTGTGTTGCAACTTTCAGAATTCAGTTTGGAGAAATTTATCAAGTACCCGTTTTGAGGGGTGAGCTGAAAGTGCATTCTAGGCACAAGTGCAAATTTTATTAAGTAGCCTAATTTGGGTGTTTATATCTTTTTCCATGTTTATTATCATGAAGAATTTAAAAATGGATTGAATTTTATGCATAAATGTGAGTCAACATGCAAAATTTCAAGTCCTTATGAATCCGTTTGCTCAGTTTTCAAAGCTCAATTCGTTTGTAGTTTGTGATGTTTGCACAAGTGTAAAAATGTCCTGGTGAGCGTCATGTCAGAATGTTTGTTCCGGGATAATGTTGGTATAAATGGTGAGCTACATTTAAAATTTCAAGGCTCTACCAATCCGTTTGATCGGTTTTCAAAAGAGCTCATTTTGCCATCAAATTCAGTTATCCGCACTCCAGTGTTGTATCAGTTAATGTAGTTGTTTTGGTGAGCGCGCCATTTGCATCCTATTAGTCTGGTGATCGAATTGAGAATTCAAAGATTTAATATGTACTTTAAGGTGCCTATGTTCCAAATTTGAGGACTCACAGAGGTCGTTTGATATTTTTGAGAAAGGCGTCATGTGTTGCCAGAACATTGACTTCATCAAGTCCGCAGTGTCGACAAAGCCAGTTGGCTATTTTCGGAAATTAATATCTCTTCGCTCGAGACTCGTCTTGAGAAACCATTTGGTAGATGTCATCCTTGTATATCAAAGTACATGCCTGTCAGATGGCGAGCTCCAGAAAGGTGTTTTGACAGGTTTGAAAATTACGTCTTCGCGATTAAATGCGAAAATTGTGGCGTAATTGCCTGAAGGTTGTAAAATGCGGATTAATGATCCGAAAACGATGCCGATCATTTCCAGAGGTGTGTTTGAGGTCCGTGAAGCATTCTAGGGGTTAGTTGCATGAAAACGAAAATATTTTTAGTCGGATCCACTTTGGGGCCCGACCTGGCTCATGCCTGTGCTTTATTTTTAATGGCGAAATGTTTTTTTTTCTCCTGGCAATATATGTATATCCATATTGGCTCAATTGCAATTCGCTAGTTGGACAGTGAGAGAGACTCCAACACCAAATGCAAATTCGAATGTGGTGGATTAAAAATTTTTGTTCAAGGATGCTGCTGATGAGACTCTTCAACTTGGAATTAATGAAAGTTATTCTCTTTATTTGCCTGTGGGTGATGAACACTTAGTTATTCAAGGTGCTTATTTGGAGGCAAAGACTATGTATGGTGCATTGTGTGGCTTAGAGACATTCAGCCAATTGTGTGCATTCGACTTTATGACAAATAATGTAGAAATCATCAAACAAATAATTGATTCCATGTCATATGCTAACCTCAATGTGTTCCATTGGCATATCGTGGGTGAGGAAGTGAAACCTTTCAGCCAATACCATACTTGCTGGCCTCCTCCTTGCTTGTAAATTGGAAGCCCTATGTGACTGATGTTTAGAGAAGAGCATTTAAATTCTATGCAAATGAGTGATATAATGCTGCCCCCTCCCCTCCTTGCGTTGAACATTCTATAGAGAGTAGCGTGAAAACCAAATGCAAATGCTAACTAGAGACCTCCCTCCATGTGATAGGTGAGTTATAGAAGTAAAAATGTGGTGGAGGAGGCGTTGAAGTTACCAGCAGGAGCAGATTCTAAATTTCCAATCCACTTCAGCAACCCTCACGTGCCCTCCCATCTGCTGCAAGTAAATGCAATGTGAATGGTGAAGGAGCTGCATAGAAAATCCAAGCCAATGCAATGTGAATGGAGAAGGAGCTATAGGGGGATGTAAGGCAAGTGCTCCAGTGCTGGCATGGTGTCTTCTCTCCTTCAGCATGAATAAAGCAGCAACTCCACTCCCACGTGATTGTTGGAAAGAGACATTAAAACATATGGTGGAGGAAAAGAAAGTTTAAACTTCAGCAAATAAACCTCCAGTAGTAGCAAACAACACACAATCAAATTCAATGGCAAATGCAAAATGCCAGTCACATTCCCAGCAGTTCATGTGATATGCAAAGGGGGAAGATTGAAACGATAAACCAAATGAAGATTGGCGATGTGTTATGCAATGATGTAAAGCATGAAATCCACAACCTTTGCCCATTTCCTCCTTGGCGTGGTGTTTGGAAGGTGTTTCAAACTTCCAGGCGAATGCACTCAGTTGAAAACCTTCAAAAAAATGAAGCTACAGGCAAATCACTTTATCCCACATTGGCTGGGAAGTGGTATTTTCTGGTATTTATAACCAAAAACGCACAGTAGTAATATGTCTAAGCCATAAAGGTGGGCCCATGTGCGAGCTTCCCAGGTGATGGAGGAGTTGACTGGATGGCGACTAGGTGGACCCCACACAGACATGCTTCCCGAGGCAAGTAGGCAAAATTTTGCAGAGGAAGGTCGGGTTAACGAGTGAGCAGGTTCGAGATGGATCAATGGTGCGCACTATTTCGTGAAGGGAAGATGCACGTAGTTTAAACCCCATGAAATAGCGAAAGTGAACGAGAGTCGTCCATGTGGCACACAGTTGGTGCATAGGTGGCAGTCCAGTGGCGATGACGTGGCGGCCAAGTGACGGATGAGCAAGCGAACATGTGGCGGTGATGAGGTGTCGTCCCAAGTGGTACCCAGTGGACCCCATCAGCCAATTGGAGGCTACCACGTGGCAAAAGCATCAGGGCCAAATGGAGGCAAAAAATCAAAATTAAAATGAATAAATGATATAGTTTAAACTATATTAAATTTCGAAAAATTTAAATGACTGAGCACAAACAGGAATTAATTCGCCCAGGGTCTAAATTTTGGCCAAAATATAAAGTGTTATATGTTTTCGGAAAGCTCTCGGAGTGAGGAATCTGATTATGAGGTTAATTTTGACAAATGTGAGATATTTTGGAGGCAGTTTCCATGGGAACAAAATTCAGTTAGAGAGGAGACACTTGGCAATTCAATTGCAGATTTGATTTGGTTCCCTCTCCCTTTTATTCCGAATTTTTCTCAGTTGTAAGGGTTCCAGAAATTTGGAAAATGCTCCAGATTTGATGGCTTCCACTTTCTAAATGTCAGGACCCAAATTTGTAAATGCTTTTGGTTTGATTCAGGGTACAAAGGATTGCAATGCATTGTTGTAAATGTGATCTTAGTTGCAAGTCTTGCTTGTGTCAGGCATGGGTAACTTCCCATGATATTGTCTTTGTGTATGCATTTAATTGTTATGAATTGAATCCTCAAGGAGGCTTATAATTTGTCATCTCAAGGAGATTGTATGATTGTTTGTAGGCATTCTTCAATGAAGAGTTTAAATTCTATAATCAGTCATAAACAATGGAATATGTCCCAGATCTGATAATTTTATGAATGGATTGAGTAATGCATTAGTACAAGGTATTAGTGCAAGGATATGTTGTAAGGAAAAATAACTTGTATCTATGATTTATATTTGTAGTTTTGTGTGTGACTTTGCTGCCCAATGAACAAGGCATTGGTCTTTGACAGATTTGGGAATGGTCTCAGAACAACAATTTAAAAGATAAATCTATTTCCCTTTATGTTTAGGGGTGTGTTCTTCTCATTCCAAGATCTATTTTCATTTATGATTTATACAGATCTAGCCAATTTGTAGTGTGTTCCTAATTTGGTGAGTTTGTGGAATGGTTTGTCTGCTCATTGTTGATGCAGTCCTATGTTTGTGATTGTTGTATTCAGTGCATCAAAAGGGTGTCCCCCCCTAGGTCTAGCAGAACCTGAAGTGCAGGAGGATCATTAGGATCCTATGTTATGTTGTCCAAGCCCTGAGGTGTTTCATTGATTGAGATTGGCTATCTCATAGATAGATTTACAGGTGTCTTGGGTTATCACTTTTGGTGAACAACAAGACCTTTGACTCATGTGAGGTGTTGCATTATTTGCTCAATACCTGCACTCAACAACTCTATGTCCATGCATGTTGCAAGTGTAACAATAACCATTAAAGGTTATAGGCTTATATCCTTGATATGTATTAGGTCTATAACCATTAGTAACATCAGATCTACTTCTACAAACATTAGCAGTATGTCCCGACTTATGACAATTGAAACATACGAGTTTTTAAGGTTTCTTACTAGTGGATTTTTGAATCTTAGGTGTAGGTTTACCTTCATGCATGTTGTCCTTAGTACCGAAAGACTCACCTTTCTCAAATATTGAATAAACTAATCTATTTGTGTCACCTTTCATTCTCTGAGATTGGATCTGTTCATCAAGCATGGTAGAACTTTTGTTAAACTTAGCAAGCTTTTCATTAGCATTAGCAAGTTCCTATGTAAGGTCATCATTCCTTTTCATAAGAGTATCTCTAAGAGACATTTCCATATCCAGTTGTACCTTTATTTCTTCTTTTTATTCTTTCTCCTCATGCCAATGTGCATATAGAGTGTCATTTTCCTTATTCAACTTGAAGATCCAATGTTCTTTCTCTTTGATCTTGTCTTCTGTTGCCCTCCTTGCTTCAAGTTCCTGACTCATCTAGATGGTTGGGGCTTCTAGCTCTCTCCTCAAGTTAGCCTTATCATCATTTAGTTTCTCCACTTCATAAACCAATTCACCTATGTTTTCTTCATCAAAAGAATTGCTCTTAGAAACCTCCAACAGTTGTTCGGTTAGCTCTCTTCTCTTAGCAAGTGAAGCTTTATACTTGCCTCTCAATGTTTCTAGGGCTTCCTCAGTTTCTGCAAGTTTATTAGACATCTCTCTATAACTCATATCCCCCATGTCTGCCTTAGGAATCCTTCTCAAGCATTTAAGCCTCAAAGAAGTTTGGCTCTAATAACAATTGATGAACTTATAAGGCACTGAGAGGTGGGGGTGAATCAATGAAAGAAAAAACAATATGAATCTGATCACCAACTTAAACAACTTAGTACTTAACAAGCATAAGAGGAATATCACCACATAAGATAATTTCTAATAAAAAAAATTCCACATAACAGAAGAGATTTATATATGGAAATAGAATATTGAATACCCACAAGATTCACTATCTGCAGTATAGAAATCTTGACCGGTTAAGGTCTTACAAATATGCCCTGTTAGGAGTAGATTCGGTTAGGAGTCACCCGGTTAAGGGATTTAATATGATGAGCCCTGTTAGGAGCTTTGACCTATTAGGATCAACCTCACAAGAGGATTTAAGACTTTGATATAGAGATACCTTGTTAGGGGATTTATAGATTAAGGCCTGTTAGGACCTACCTGGTTAGGGAATTTTACTGCTGCAAACTGTTAAGAAAACAACAGTCAAAAGATCTTCATGTAGCACCTCTGTATCCGATAAGATCTACTTCAGATCCTCAAAACTTCAACAACACATCAATACAAAAGCTTCACTAATCACTGCACAATCAAATTCACATCCTTTTCTAATGATCTCACACTTTTACATACACACACTGACTTGATACCTCATCACATTTTTTATAAACATCTCTTAGTCAGCTACAACCTTGAAACAATTTCCTAGGTTCAATGAATATAGACATTCTTACATTGTACGCCGAACTTATGTCGGCCACTGACATAAAAAATAAAAAGCAAGACAAAACATGTGTCGGTTTACCGATTTAAGTGACTTTATCACTACTAGTTAAGTGTTCGTCAAAATGTCTGCTTTGTATATCAAATATTGCTTATCCGGTTGAATCTGCCAATGCAGTCATGAATATAGCTCCAAATACCTATCTCCATCATTTCTTTAAAACCACATCATCCAACTCTTCATCAATATCCTATACCGATTGAATGAATGCAACTTTGTCTTTGTTTACCGATTGAAGTCCTATTTTCTGGTTCATTGGTAAACTATCTTTTGTACCAGTTATTATTTACCAGTTGGCTTCCAAGACTTAGATGACTACAAAAAAATTGTTTCCATTAGTGACAACACAAGACTTAGTCATCAAACATGAATCTCAATCACATTCACCAATCAATCATTTACTAATTGCAAATCACCAACAGTCTTTATTGGTTCAATCAAATGTCAACACCTTTTTCTCTTCCCAATGTACCTGGGAGTTCTTCCCCATGTACGTTGAGAGGTGTGGAGATAAGAAATTCCTTTATGACATATCTCTTTAATCCCACACCTTGTCCTCTCAATCCTCTCCTCCATTTCAAATCAAGCTCAACTCTTCATTTTGAAATCAATCTTGGCCCTTCATTTTGGCCTCCTCCAATCTATAAATTGGAGTCTCCTCCCCTCATTTTGATATCCACTTCCATCATATTCTCATGATATCCATTTGAGATCCAAAACCATCCATCATGCCATCATAATACCCAAATATTACCTCATCTAAGCCAAATCCTTCTCATCCATCATCATCATTCAAGTCCAATCCAAATCCAATATTATTGTGTAGTGGAGAGAAATCCACAATCCACCATCAAAGGAACAAATCAAGTAGAGCAAAAAGGGTGCCTCTACTTCATCAAGCTGAATATGATAAACAAGTGAATATTTGTGAATTTTTCTCTTATAGTCAAACATCCACTTAGTGTCCATGGCTTCCATATCCATCCTTTGAGAATTCATCATTCATTTCATCCCTCTTTGTTGTGCAATCTTGGAGAGAAATCCACATCAACCAAGAAGGGAAAATCCAAACAAGTGGAGCACAAGAGAACATCTTCCACTTCATCAAGACCAATCCAAAGGAGAAGGTAAATAGCAAGGTATAAATGGTTTTTATTTGCATTTTGAATGTTTATTTTGATATTTAACCATTGAATCTAACCTTGCATGTTTTGCCCTCTTCATTAACAATTGCATTGATCTTATTTGTGTCAACGTCAATTCCACAATGAGAGGCAATAAATCCTAAAAGCTTTCTAGTGTCAAAGTTGAACACATACTGAAGAGGATTAAGTCTCATCTTATAGAGTCAAATTATTTCAAAGATAAGATGTAGATTTGCAATGTGATCTTGACGTGTTGTAGATTTTTCCAAGATGTCATCAACATAATCTTCTAAGATCTCATGAATGAAGTCATGAAAAAATAGATTCATTGCATGTTAATAGGTTGCTCTTGCATTCTTCAACCCAAACAACATGACCAAATAACAAAAGTACCCCAAGGGTTAGTAAAGACAGTCTTATACTCATTTTCAGGGTCAATAAGGATCCAATTATAATCCTAGAAGCCATCGATAAAGGAAAGTAATACATGACCTACAGTTCAATCAATAATCATATTAATATTTGGAAGTAAAAAAGAATCTTTAAGAGATTCCTTATTAAGATCCTAAAAATCATTGCAAATACAAATATGGCCATCTAGTTTACTAAAGGAAACAATATTCGAAATCCAAAGTGAATAGTTAATAGGGTGGATAAAGCCAACTTTTAAAAGATTTAATATCTCAATCTTGACCAATACAACAACCTTGGGACTCATCTTATGAATAGCTTGTTTTAAGGCTTATCATTGAGACCTAGGACAATATTATGAACTATTATAGATTCATCAATATTGGGCATATCCTCATATGACCAAGATAAGATAGTTGAATGCTGATGTAAGAGATCAAAGTGTGATTTAGCTTCTTCTGAGGAAAGGCATTTTTCGATCTTAATCACCTCACAAGACTTGGGATCCATAATAACATTGGTAGTATCTCCTTTTAGGAGTGTACTATGGTCTTTAGGATGAGGTACATATGTATTCTCTCCGTAAAAAGATAACAAGTCATCTTCATTGACACCCATAATGAATTCACCAAAATATGCTTGATTGTTCAAACAATATGGGAACCGATGCTTATGTTGATAAGAAGGCAAATTAAAATAAAAACCCAAGAGCTCTCCTAGGTATTCCTCCAAGGAGAAAACATCTAAAATAATTTTATTGGATGTTTGTGGGATCAATATACCTAGGAAGAATAAACTTAAGAGGAAGAGGCTCAACAAAAATCATGTTAACATTCAACTATGGTTTTTCTTTGTGGGACATATGGTGGTATCCAAGTCCAATGTTATGATGATGGAGCTCAAGCTCCAAAGGGACTTGGAAAACCTTGTTCATTAGGTCCACAACCTCTACTATTGAACACACCATAGGACTAAGAGCAGGGATGAATCAATCCGGATGTCAAAAGCACATAATTTCCGATCCTCAAACTTTAAATCACAACCATATAATCACATCAATGATAAATCATGAAAGCACAAAGCACAATGGACACATGAACACAAGGTTTATATGAACAACCCAAGCAAGGCAAATCCATGATGATAATCAAACTCACAATATGAATATAATTTATTACAATGTTGCTTCTAGAGCCTACTCGTCCTAAGAGGACTTTGATAACTAATGTGCACAACCTTAGGGCAAGATACAAATGACTTACAAAACTGAAACACATTGTCTTAGGGAAAGATACAAAAAGTTGCCAAGAGACTCATTGTCTTCCAGAAGAGAAAGGAATAGTTGAATTGAAAAGAATATGATCACTTGATCATGAAATTATCCTTGAACCACTGTGTCATATGACCAAGATCATGACAAAAACATCTAACTTAACACACTATCTCTAAATATTGTCATATAGAAGATGTCATCATCAAAGTTCTTCACAACTAATTTTCATACAACTCTAACATCAAATCTACTTGCAAATAATCAACATACGATACTTGTCAATTCACACACCTCTCATACATTTACTCACAAATCTGCACTTCTTTATATACAAGATTAATCATTAAAACCCTAACTAGGTTAGGGTAGAATCACAAACCTATCACATTTTAGGCTAACTAAACGGTTACAAATGGAACCATTTTGATTGGAAAGGTTCTAGTTGGAACTATTTTGGCTGAAACCATGTGGCTAATATAGGGCCCACAAGGTTTCAGCCAGAAGGGTTTTGACTGAAACCCAAATTCATTTTTTTTTCCTTTATGGAGTTTTGGTCGACAACAAATTTACTTATATGGTTTCAGTTGGAAGTGTTTCGACTAGAACTATCTATGTGGCTAACTACTTGGCAGCTACCTCATCATTTTTTAGAATTTTCTAAGACTTTTCACTTCCACTAAATTTTTCTATAGAAAATATGAGTTTTAAAAAAATTCTAAATGTACCTTTTTGTAGATCTCAGAGTCTATAATCTAAACATAATTTTTTATATGTTTTAATTATGTTTAATATGGTTTTTCTCTAAAATATTGTAAGTAGGTTTTTGAAATTGAAAAAGAGGTTGATTAGAAATTAGAGGAAAAATATTAAAGAATATTATAAAATTAAAAAAAATATATATGGTGCACTAGAGGAGAGAATCTTCTCCAAAAGGGTATAATTGGTTTTTTTATAATGATAATCTATTAGACAAAAGGAGGGGTCAACTGAAAAACTATCAAATTTTGGTATGTTAGACTTTAAAATAATATTTAAGAGAAAATATATATCATTTTTTCCCATGCACTAGATATTGATGTTATCTATTTGGAAAATATAAATTAGAGAAAAATAAGCTTGTTTTGATTTGTTTTGGAGGGGTTAACTAGAGCACCCTTTTTTCTCAAATTTTCAGCAATAAAAAACTATGTTTAACTATATCAAAAAAAATCTATTTAAAAAAAATAAAAATAAATAACAAACATAAACTTCATGAATATTTCCACATTTCAAAAATTTACATCATTTTGATATTCAAAATAGAAATGCCACTTTTATGCAGTTGAAGTTGAACAATTTTTGTTGTGTTGACCATTTCCTTTGGACAAGTGTGACATGGGTTTCTACTTTTACCCATTAACTATAGGTAGAATAAACAATATTACATAAATTCGGCCACCGGGACCTAAAATATTCGTTCTGGTCAACTTCAAGAGATAGAGACGGCCCAAAAACATCACAATACAACTTTTCCAAATGGTTCCAATAAACCACACATGCTAACACATCCTCCAAGATCAACATTGAATGAAACATGTAGATAAACATTAAATCACATTAAGCAGATGGCCCAAAACTACCCTCTAAGGCAAATTACACAATACAAATCTACACACACCATGGACAGACCCATAAAACTAACCAAATTCATTCTCCAAATAAAACCGATACCAAAATAATATGATCCAAGTAGGATACATCACCGTGGTCAACCTAGACTAGTTGACAACACATAACTCAAAACATCATAACTCCAATCACCAATCAAATTATCGAGTGAAAACTAAAATGGAATACTGCACAAACCACATAAACATGGCCTCTAAATTGCAACACTTAAATCCACATATCTGGAAGCCACTAAGCAATTATCATACCACTTTTGATAAACAACCTTACTGTCAGAAACAACAACAACCAACTCTATCATCAAAGCAATAGAGGACCTACAAATATGATAGTGAAATATACACATAACATATCATTATATCTAGAACCACAACACATAATCTTCACATATTGGAGGAATGCAATAACTCTTCCAGTGACACATTAAAAACTTTTTCCTACATATTGAAACTTCTACTATAACATCCTTCTGAAAATACTTCAACATCTCCACAAGACAACTCAATAATACCAAAAAATATAAATACTCTTCTTTGCATATTGAAACTTCCACTACACCATTCTTTCAATATCTTCACTAGACAACTCAACAATACTAGAACACTCACTTCCTGACCATCTGCAAAGCATAGTGACTTTAATGACAACACAAGAGAGGTTGACATCAATGACAACACAAGACACCAACTCAGGTTTCCAACATTCTCCTCCTTTGTCATTACTGGCAACACTTGTGTAGGACCAATTGCACAAAAAACTGAACTCAACTTGTATATCTCTCCCCCTTTGACCTCAAGGAAAACAAATTCAAATATGAATAGCTCTTCCTTCTTTTGAAATTATTTCTCTCAATGAGTGCACCACAACAGACTATAGCCCTACTCATATTTTCTCTTACCCTTTTTAAAATATCATAAATTACTGCAATACTTCCCCTGAAAGGTATATCATTCTTCTTTAATTAATTTCATAAAGCCTCATCCTTGATTGCTCCCCTAAGAGAAGAAACAACATCAATCTAGGAAGCAAGAGCATAGCCCTGAAAGCTCCCTCTAGACAGATGCACCACTACTTATACTCTTTCTATCATCAACATCTCATATTTCCTATTTCTTCTTGAAATTTCCTGCAACATTATATTTAGTAACTTATTCCTTTTTCATACCACCTTTCAAACCCACTTCAACACATTAGCTTCTAGGAGCCTCAAAATATAATTCATTTCTTCTACAAGTTTAACTATTTCTCCATCTATTTATATGATCAATCTTGTATAGACTTTCAGATGCTCATCAATGATGAGGTAGGTTCTAGAATCTATATTGAAGACACAAACAATCTTTATTCGCTCTAAGCAATATGTATCTTTTACCAACATCTCAAGAATTTGGCCAAAAAATTGCTACATTGTACTATTAGACAACAATGTTCATCAATGAAAAACCATCTGAAAACACTCGAAAAAACTTTTTCCATGTTGAAAACAACTTTAGCAACCAAACTAAAAGTGGGGGCTCATAAGATCTACATTTTTCTCTCCCCCTCAAATGGTACATATTGTCTATTCATTGGAAGAGGAATTAGCACCACCAGAGGGTGCAAACTCATCCTCACACTTTTCTGACTTATTCACACATGTTATAATCATCTTCTTTTTTTTTGTTAGCAACAATTCTGTTTACCAGGCCAACAAACATCTCATTTATTCTTTTATAAAATTTGGCAATGTGTCTAATTTTAATATAGGTGTAACAAGTTGGTCCTTTGTTTTGACCATTTCCATTCCTTCTAACTTTTTTGTCTCTTCTGATACTTCCACTCCTTTTAATAACACTTTTGCACTCAATCTAGCTTTATGACCAAATTTTTGCAAGCATGTCAATATCCATTGAACTACTAAACATTCCTACCATTTAGATTCCACATCATCCTACTCTTGCACTCATTAGCCTTAATTCTGCATTCACTTGCTCTATGTCCAAACTTATTACATGGAAAATAATTACCATTGAAAGTTGATGAGTACATAGTTTGAGCAGGAGGAGAAGAAGACCTTCTAAAAATCTTCTTATTTTGAACCTAAGGGAAAATATTTTGATTAGAGTTATTTACTTCATCCTTGACTTTTTCTCTACCAATTGTATTTATCTTGTTCATGACCCCCTAATTTTCTTCTACCACATTCTTGTCTACCAAGTTAGATAATGGTTCCAATGTCCCACTTTCCTCTATCAAATTTAACTCTTCTTCAACTATCTTTGCCCAAATTTTATCTTCCAAAGCATCCAACTCAATTATAGTAGTAGGGATAGCCTTGGTCATAGGTACATCCTTAATTTGATTAAAAACTTCTGCCAGTAAGCAATTTCCTGCACTATTGTCCTTCACATAGTAAACATTGCCAATAGTCCTTGTACCTTTTGTAACCAATGTTTTGGACCTTCCCATTTTGATTTCATAACCAAACCCATGAAATATGACCTTATAACATTTTATACACATCCAACTCACACTCAATAGGTTATGTCTCAAACCTTTAACATAATAAACATTATTAGTTTTATTCTTATTGTCAATAGAGATGCTTCCTTTTCCACTAATAGGTGTAGTTTTTTCTCTTGCAAAATTAATTGATCCACCATCATATTTCTCAAGGTTAATAAAATTATCTCTATCATTGGTCATATGGTTTGAAAATTCAAAGTCAATGATCCATGATTTTGGTTCCACATTTGCATGTAGTGTAGTCTTCACATTTATGGGTTTCTCTTTGTTCTTCACATCTTCTAAATTTTTGGACCTCCCATCATCCTTTCCTTCTATATCTAGGAACAAAGATTCTTCATTTGAGTCATTATCATCTTCTTCTTCATATGACTAGGCCTTTGTGTTGGCTTGATGATGATTGTAATGTATTCATCATATGTTGTCATTGATGAAACACTCTCACACACACATGATTATATTGACTACTGGTGTAACTTCAATTGTTTACACTATCAACTGGTATGTTAGAGGTTATACTAAGAGGTTTATCTCTAACCGGTACTTTGTGTCAACTGGTATGTGCATAAGAGACAACCTATGGTTATACTAAGTCGCCATCAAGATGAAGATCAAGATGGAGATCAAGTGAAGATTCAAGGATGATGGTTCATATGATTTAATCAAACTGGTATTTGATTGTTCCAACCAGTATTCAGTAATTTTGTGATGAGTTACACTGCACCTAGGAAATTGTGTTATGATTTCTAGAGGCCGACGTGAAATCATAAGGTCTATATATTGACATCGCAATGAATTATTTGATATAAGTGAAAGTGTTATGTAAAAAGAGTTAATTTGCAGAGTATGCAGAAGAGAAGTGTTAAATATGTTTAGAAGGATCTAATCAAGCAAGTATTGTGCTACTCAGAATAGATCAAACCATTCTTGTTGTTTTCTAACAATTACAGCAAACAACTAACCAGGTAATCTCTAACTAGCTTCAATGTATAAATCTTTTAACAAGGCGATCCATTAGTTTGGATTTAGAAATCCTCCACCGAGGTTACTCCTAACAGGGTACTACCTTTAACAGGGTATAAGCTTCTAATCAAACTTTGGGATCTCTAATAAGATTTGCTCCTAGTAGAGCACTTTGTAGACCTTAACCGGTTAGTTATCTATTACTGCATATAGTTAACTTGTGAGCTCCATCTTACCATAGTTTTTACCTATTTGGTTTTTCCATGTAAAAACACTTGTGTTATGGTGGATGTTGTTATATCATTTTGGATTGCATGCATTGTGTTTAAAAGCTTTGTTTTGTTCATCTATCGGTTAGTGTTTGAAGTAGTTTTATTTTTGGTGACATTGATTCACCCCCCCTCTCAGTGCTTTTCAAGTCCATCAATTGGTATCGGAGCCTAACTTCTTTGAAGCCTAATCAATTAGAAGGGAGCCTTGAAACCACCATGGGGGACATGAGCTACTTCAAGATGGCTAGAGAGCTAGAAGCTAGCAGAAATGAGCTTGAAACCCTTAGGGTCACACTGAAAGCTTCACAAGTCAAAAGGAGAGAGCTAACTGAACAACTGTTAGAGATATCTGATAATAGTTCTTCAGATGAAGCTAATATTGATGCTTTAGCAGAGGAAGTTGAAAACTTAAACAATGAGAAACTGAATCTGAGGAGAGAGCTAGAAGGTCTCACTATCCGTATGAGTCAGGAACTAGAAGCCAGGAGAGTTGTTGAAGATCTTATCAGGGAAAGAGATCAAGAGATTGCCAAGATCAAGTGGGAGAATGTCACTATGCATGAGCATTTGGTTGCTGAAAGAGAAGAAAAGGAGAACCTACAGCTAGATCTTGAACTTGCATCATCTCTAAGAGAGAACCTGTCAAAGTATAATGAAGATCTCACCAAACAACTTACTGAAGCCAATGAGAAATTGGAGAAGTTCAATAGAAGTTATACCATGCTAGAAGAACAAATTCAATCACAAAGAGTGAAGGGTGATATCTCTAGACTTGGTTTTCACACATCTGAAAAAGGTGAATCCTTCGGTACAAAGAGCAACATTCCCAAGAACAAATCTGCTCCTAAGATCAATAAGCCTATCGATAAGAAGGTCTTTAAACCTAGTCACACTGCAAATGTTTGTAGAGACAAACCTAACAAAAATGTAAGGTACAATACTAATGCTAGGTATTTGTCCAAGAAATTTGAAGGTCATTGCTTCACATGTGGAATGTATGGACATAGATCTGTTGAGTGCAGACATGGAGCAAACAATCCTGTACTGCACATGCATCCAAGACCAAATGGTGACCGGATGAGGAATTTTGACAACCGGGTAAACCTGAACTAGCAAAGACACTACAAAAACCGATTTAGTCCATTTGAGATGGAAAAGGTAACAAATGTTATTTGCACCATCTATAATAACTTTGGTCATGTGGCTATGAACTACAAAAGAAGAATGGGAAGAGGAAATGCAGGACCTTGGAGATCATCTAGTATGGCATGTTATCACTGTAACAAACCGGGGCACTTAGCAAAATTTTGTAGATCTAGAAATAGCAAACTGGTCAATTATTTTAAGGATCAGAAAGGAAAGCATAAAGTTAATGTTGAAGAAACCAGAGAGGAAATGAATCGGATTTGGAAGAAGAAAAGTCATGAATCACTTGGAGAAGAAACGGTTCCTTCACCTAGTGAAGAGAACTCTGCACCGATGACTTAAGCTTTTTTAATATGGCTAAGGAGAGCTCAATGATCAAATTACCTCTAGACCCCTTGAGAAAAATGAGCGGTAAAAGAATCTTGAAGCATGAAATTTTGGTAACTTTTTGTCAATATGTTATAACCGGTTTTCTCCTTGAGTGGTGAAATTAGGATTTGTAACCCTAACGGGCAAGCATTTAATGTAGTAGGTAAAAATGATAAAAGCGAGTTTTACTTTGTCATTTTTACCCTAACGCATTCGAGAAAAGAAATTGGAGTGCTTGCTAAGCTGAGAAAGATTATTTGTTGTTAATTGCCAAATTTCTTTGTGTTTTGTGTAATCAAGCTGAATTGAAGGTTGCAAAAGGTCGAACTAGTCTGCACTTGGGCATTTGAACTGGTAAATGGGGCAACTTACACGAAACAATGTATTTCTTTGAACATCCTACTTCGAATCTTGTTCATCTGGAATGGCATCAACTTCGAAGATTGTAGAGAGGTTAATGATTACTTCTGAGCCTATGGAAGATATAGAGGCAGAAAAAATTATGTCATATAATGCATTGTCACAAGTTTCGAGTGGATTTTTGGTCAAAGGTGATTTATCTAGTTATATTGACTGCAAGATAGAAGATCTAGGATCTCTATACATTTATACTCAGTTGAAATAACTTTGTGATGAGAATAGAAAGATTGAAACAAAGTATGCTAGGGTTTTTGAAAAGGGTTTTCATAATGTCGCTTACTTTCTTGAAGATTTCAAGGAAGAACATATCAGAATCATTTTGAGTTGAGTTCATGGAGAGAACATGTATTTAGAGAGAACTCACAAAATAACTAAGGAAGTCATTCACGCTGTAACTGGTTATTTCTCAACTAGTGAAGTACCTGTTCTAAGATGAATTTCAAAAGATACGGTATTCTCTTTAACCGCTTCTACTTCTAATGGGTGTGCCTTTTCTGTTAACAATATTAAAGACCCTGTAGTGAAATTAGTAGAAATGGTGATAGGCTACTGAGTATTTTACTCTAGTAGACTTAATAGTGTTCCATCTGCAATAGTTCATACAGCTCACAAAATGATATTTGATAATGAAAATTATGATCTTTGTGAAGCTATCAGGAGTCAACTGTTTCTAAATTTGCAATCCATTAAAAAGGACAACGGTAAAAAGTTCAAATATGGTCAGCTATTAGTTGGGTTATTTTTCTATTCCAGAACTTTCTACCGAGAATTCAAGACATTGAATGGTCAAAAGACCTACTAGTCTGCACAAATCAAGAACAACATTAAGGCCATAAAGAATACTTTCCCTGCAGCCATGAATAAGTATTTTAATGAATTTTAGAAAAAGATGAGCATGAGAATGAGATTACCAGAAGATGTGGTAAGGCACTTTGCAAAAGACATAGTTTTTACTGTTACCACTGACTTTTGCTTGATGTAAGCAATTTATCCAAGAGAAGAAGAGATGGAAGACATGAGTTATGAGGTGAACTATGATCTAATGGTTGGTTATGCTAATACCCTATTAGCATCTCCTAAAGACAAAAAGAAGGCAAAATTGGACATTGTGGCAGTCCAAGTTGCACCAGCAGAAACCAGTACCACTCCTGTTACTAATGTGAAAGGAAGGAAAAAGAAGTCTGATGAATACCTCCAGTGATAAAAACTAAAAGGGTGACAAAGAGTATCCAATCCAAAAAGGAACCGACACCTAAAGTATATACAAAGAAGGAGAATGCACCAAAGAAGAGAAATCAAAAACTTATTCTCCAACCAGAATCTGAAGGTTCAGATACTGAAGAAGAACCTAAGAAGAAAAAGGCTACTGGTAGAGTAGAAAAATCGGTTAAGGAAGTGCCAAAGGAAATTGTGCCTATTGATATAGCATCTTACAAGCCTAAAACCCATTTTAAAAGAACAATGAAGACACTAGGGAGGAATAGGTTTGACAATGTCAAAAAGCATTTTCATTCCTTCACTAAAAATGAGAAAGAGAAAATCATTCAACAGGTAATCACTCATTTGTGTCATTATAGTAGATATCCACATGAACTGGAAAAGGATATCTCAAATTCTTTTGTACACTATTCTTCTGGGTAAATGGGAGGAAGCTATAAAATTAGAAAAAGAAATCATTGATGAAATATTTGTACAATATTTTTCTGAACTTTCTAAAGATGATATTAGTGCCTTAGTTGCTCTATACAAATCTCAATTTACGTTCAAAGCAAGAAGACCAAAGTTACTCAGCGAAAAGAAGGCAATTATTGAAACTGAGACCTATCGAATAGCCCATGAAATCAAAAGAATGGAAGAAATCAGTCAATCCTGTATGAATGAGGATAATGTTGTAGATGATGTTAATCGACCAGAAATGGATGAAGAAGAGATTATACAAGTTGATGAGGTCTATCCTATCAGGAAAAAGGATGACACCATTATTCATGTTGTTGATGATGTTCGAGACATAGTTGATCTATCTAGAGACAACACTGTACCAGATATGGAGCCTCCTACAATTACTAATGTACAGATTACCTTAGTTGAGCAATCGAAAACTCAACTAAAAGTGGACAATCCACCAGAAATAGAAGAACTAGAGAAACCCCAATCTCCACTGGTTATTCAAGTTACTCAGAAGTAGTCTACTGAAATTGTTGTCACACAGTCCTCTGAAAAGGAAACAAAGAAGAATACAGAGAAAGTGATCATTAAGGTTGTATCCTCTGAACCAGCAAAGAAAAAGAAACTTGATGAGGATGATGATGATTATTTAAGTATTTCATGACCTATTGATATGAACAACCTGAGCAAATCGGAAATGATAAAGATTGCAAGTGTCATGCAATCTAGAGCGCATAAGAAGAGACTGAAAGAGAAAAGAGTTGAAGCTGAAACAATTCAGACAACAGTAGATATTTTATCTGGTCTACTACCAGAAACATCAACAACACATCTACCTAAACCTATTTGCAAACTTGGTCAGTTAGTTGCAGATGCATCTATTCAAATCAAGTCACTAGAAGATGCTGCCCAATTCTATGCTGAAAAGAGTCACAAGAAGAAGTATGGAGAAAAACTGGCAACGGATATTGATAGTGAAAAAATGGCTCTGTCACACAATAAAGATCTATTGAGTAAAGCTATTGAAATAGGAGGAAAGTATCTTGCTTCCACCTCTAATGTTTCTTTCTTTTATTATAACATTTCAAAAAGGTGTACATAAATAGAGCAAGAGTTGGAAAGGATATGCAAGGCATATGTCCCACTTCAAGAATCTATATTTGCCTTTATAAAATCTGTAGATGATTTACATAACAGGTTGGATATCTATGATAATGAGAAGGCAAAGAGACTCCGGTCTCTCAAGGAACTCAAGAGTCTTCTCACATCACAAGTAGACATACTTCAGAGAGCCTACTCAAATGCAGAAGCTATCTTAGCAACTCTTGAAACCTACACACTGGACACAATGGAATAATCCCATTCACATCTAATGTCTACATTCGAGTATACTGAGAACATGTTGGAGTCATGGACCAATTCTTTGTCACAGTTGAAGAAGAGCTACAATATTATTTTCATGAGAATTGCTTATGCCTGAAGTTTGATTCAATTTTTTCAGTTTGTATATGCTAAACACTTTGATAAAATTTTTCTATATGTATATATATATATTGCTTTTTCAATTTGGCATTGTTGTCAAAGGGGGAGTAGAAATATGTATGTGTTTTTTTGAAAATTTTGTATAATGCATACATTAAGGGGGAGAATGAGTATCTATGTATATTTGTTGTGTATGTACACTTAGAAGTATTATTGTAAAATTTTCTAAGTGTTGCCATCAATGCCAAAGGGGGGATATTTTTGGCTTGATGATGATTGTAATGTATTCATCATATGCTAGCATTGATGCAACACACACACACACACATGAGTATATTGACTACCGGTGTAACTTTAATTGTTTACATTGTCAACTGGTATGTTAGAGGTTATACTAAGAGGTTTATCTCTAACCAGTACTTTGTGTCAACCGGTATGAGCATAAGAGACAATCTATGGTTATACTAAGTCGGCATCAAGATGAAGATCAAGATGGAGATCAAGTGAAGATTCAAGGATGACGGTTCATATGATTTACTCAAACCGATATTTGATTGTTCCAATCGGTATTCGCTAATTTTATGATGAGTTACCATAGATCATGATGAGTTACTAACATCGACTGCTTGGCAGTAATTTTTGTGATGAGTTATGATCACTTGTCTAGATGCACTACACCTAGGAAATTGTGCTATGATTTCTAGAGGCCGACATGCAATCATAAGGTCTATATACTGATATTGCAATGAATTATTTGATATAAGTGTAAGTGTTATGTTATGTACGAAAGTAAAAAGAGTTAAGTTGCAGAGTATGCAGAAGGATTTGATCAAGCAAGTATTGTGCTACTCAGAACATATCAAATCATTCTTGTTGTTTTCTAACAATTACAATAGAATCAAGTCCCCTAACTAGGTAAGCTCTAACAAGATTCAATGTATAAATCCTTTAATAGGATGATCCATTAGTTTGGATTCAGAAATCCTCCACTAAGGTTACTCCTAACAGGGTACTACCTTTAACAAGGTATAAGCTTCTAATCAAGATTTGGGATCTCTAACAAGATTCGCTCCTAGCAGAGCACTTTGTAGACCTTAACTGGTCAGTTATCTATTACTACAAATAGTTAACTTGTGAGTTCCATCTCACCATGGTTTTAACCTATTTGGGTTTTCCATGTACAAACACTTGTGTTATGGTGGATGCTTTACTTTTTGTGGATGTTGTTAAAACATTTTGGATTGCATGCATTGTGTTTAAAATCTTTGTTAAGTTCATCTACCGGTTAGTGTTTGAAGTAGTTTTATTTTTGGTATCACTAATTCACCCCCCCCCCCCCCCCCCCCCCTCTCAGTGCTTTTCAAGTCCATCACTCTGTAGAACAAAAACTCTTCTTTTTCTTGTCTATGTCATCTCTTCTTATATCTCTGTTATTCCCTTTGTAGTTCTCCTTTCGTTTGTCATCATCATTAGGTCTTCCACCATAGTTTTATTTATACATACATCTAGAAGCATAATGACCACTTCTAACATAATTAAAACATTTTAGGGGCAACTTACTTTTGTACTTTCTAGTTCCTCTCTTCAATATTCTCACAAAATTGGCTTCAATCTCATTCATGTCTTCATTTTCTTCTAGTTTTTCACGAGGATTCTTTGTAACTCTAATTGGTGCTTCCTTCATTTCCTTTTTGATGTCATCCAATTCAACAATCTCAAAGGTAGAGAGTGAACTAAGGAGCTCATCCTCACTGTACTTATTCATGTCATGACTTTCCTCAACAACATACTTCTTAGGTTTATAGCTTTTGGGAAATGTTGCCTTTATATTCCTTACAACTTCACTTTCTTCTAGCATTCCACCAATACCTCTAAGAGCATTTACAATTTTATTCGCTCGATGAATATAGCCTTCAAGTTTTTCATCATCAAACATTCTTATAGTCTCAAACTTGTGCTTTAGATTTGTAATCTTGGCTTGCTTGGTCTTTTCATCACCTTCAAATACACTCTTTAACTTCTCTCAAATATCTTTAGCTAACTTAGTACCTATAACTTTGCTAAATATTGCATCATTTAAAGAAGTGACAAGTGCAACTATAGCCTTTGTATTACTCTCATACACTTTGATTTCATTCGAAGTTGTAGGACCATTTTATGGAGAAGTATAACCCTTCTTAATGCTTTCCCATATTTTAGACAACATAGTTACTAAATGATTTTTCATCCTTTCTCTCCAAGAAGAGTAATTTGTTCCATCAAACTTTGGAGCCTTGAACTTGTAATCTTGTGCCATTTCATATCTTCCTCAAGTGGTTAACATTTTCAAGAGGAACCTCACTCTGATACCAATTGTTGAAAACTCCACATGACTAAGAAGGGGATTGAATTAGTTTAGACACCAAAATTACTTAATTTATGATCTTCAAACTTTAAACCACAACCATATAATCATAGTAGTAATAAATCATGAAATCATAAAGCACAACAGACACATGAACACCAGATTTACATGGAAAACCCAAGTAGGAAAAAACCATGGTAAAAATCAAACTCAGAATATGAAAGCAATTTATTACAATGTTTCCTTTGGAACCCATTGGTCCTCAGAGGGCTTGTATAACTAAGGTACAAAACCATAGGGCAAGATAAAAATGATTTGCAAAACTAAAACACTTTGTCTTAGAGCTGTTGCAACTATGATTTTAATAATTGTGTTGGTTGTCATTAATGTCAGAACTTCGCTTTGGTGTTGGTGATTCAGAAGATGTGTTCCTAGAATCCTTGGTGCTTCAGAAGATGTGTTATACTTGTTATTCAACATGGATTGGTTGAGTTGATGGTGATATGGATTTCTCTATTTATCAAATACAATGTTGATCGAGTGTATTCATGTGTATCCTAGTTCCATTCCTATTTTTGTTTCTTTGGGTAGTATTTTTTAGGTCTGGATTAAGTCTAGAATTCAAGTATGAGTAGTGGCATTTGCGTATAATGTGAATCATGATCTGGGTCCAAAATTTGTAATGGACATAACGTATTGATTTAACAGATGATGTGTATTGTGGTGTGGTCCACTTCTCATTCCTTCCCACCACCAGAATGTTTAGTGTTGACCTATTTTAGATCTTTTTCTTGCACAACTTAGAAGATTATGTTTCTCTTAAGACAATATATATATGAGGATGATCTGATTGTGTTAGCATGAAAAAGTGTGGCACGGTTATTGAAGATATGTGAGATTGAAAAGGAAGGATCTAATTATTGATGATGTGTGAAGTGTGTTGGTGTTGAGGCACCAAAAGTAATTTGGTTTTGCAATATGCATTACAATGGTGGATTACCTTTCTTTCTTTCTTTCTTTATTTGGCAGTGAGCCTTTTTCTGGGCAGTGAGCATTCTGGCAATGAGCCACCCTTTGTAAAAATCACCTTAGTTGGTGTCACCTTAACTGGTGTTTTCTAATGAGAACTAACATTCTCTATGGTTTTTTCATGCTTGGGTTTTCCACATCATATCTGGTATTCATTGTCTGATGTGTTGTGTGTATATGTTTCCATGTTATATCTGCTTTAATTAATTCTATTGGTTGTTTCGGTTGTGTGAAAGAAGTGAAGAAATTATTTAAGTTGTTAACTGATTCACCCCCCTCTCAGTTTCATGGATAATCAACAATTGGTATCAGAGATTTGGTTCCTTGGAGAAGAGATTAACCACTTAAGATAGATCTTGATCCGATGAGACATAAACTGACTATTCCTATATTTGAAGGATCTGACTATAGTTTTTGGAAAGTGAAGATGAGAGGTTTGATGGTATGATGAAAGAATAAGTATCTCGTAGAATATAGAGAGAGGGGGTTGAATCAGTATATTGAAAAACTGATACAAAGTTCCCAAGCTCAAACTCAGTCAAACAAAGTAAACATATCTCAGTCAAGATCAATATTCTTAGGAATACTTGACATTAACCGGTTTAACTGTTATGACAACTTTTAACAGTAAACACCTTCAATCTTGTAAACATAAACATTTCTTAATCTTAACTCAACAAATTCATCTCTCAATGCTTCTACTTAACATGCCTTATCAGATATTAACCAAATCAACAAATAAGATCACAACCAAAAAAGCATTCACCACTTGACACAAATGTTTATACATGGAAAACCAAAATAGGTAAAAACCACGGTGAGATGGGACTCACCAGGATAGCTATCTGAACTCTTTCGAGGTTCACCCTGTTAGAAGCCAAATCATGTTAGAGCTTTACAATAAGTCTTGTTAAGAACTAATTTTGGTTAGGAATCACCAGGTTAAGGGATTTACAAATATGCCTTGTTAGAAGCATAATACCATGTTAGGAGTAACCTCACTGGAGGATTTAAGAATCCAAGCTAATGGACCACCTTGTTAGAGGGTTTAATGAGTAACCAATCTTGTTAGAGCTTACCTGGTTAAGGGATTTTACTTTTGTTGTAATTGTTAGAAAACAACAGGTTTTCTTGATCTGTCTGAGTAGCACTTCATTTCTTGATCAGATCCTTCTAAGCTTCAACCTGCCTTCACTCAAAGTGCAGATCCATTCATTGGCTAGGTAACCACACACCCAATAGGTTTTCTACCAATCTTTCCAACAAAATTTCCAAACAACTTCATCGACCTTAAATACAAATCAATTAGGTCGGTAACACAACAAAAACCTAATTCTCATCATTGAGATTAAAAACAAGTCGGTTCAATCTTGATCGTTAGAAATCATGACAATCTCTTCACATTCTTCAAGACAATTCCAACCACTCCATGATCACCGCTCTATTGGACTTTGTAACTCATCACACGTTGTGCATTAAATGCAATCCACTTTGCTCCTTCCCTTGACAATAAGAAAAAATGCCAAACCAATTTGAATTTATCCTCATACAATGATCACACGTGTCTCCATCATTGCTGCTCATCAGATAATAAACCAACAAACTTGATCAGTTAGGGTTTAACAACTGATAAGGTTTGTCGGTTACATTACATAGAAAGGTTTGACCCTTTACACCGGTTCACCGATTCAACTCACAAACTTTACATACCGGTTACAATATCTTCTACAACTTTCTTCTTACCAGTTCCTAGCCAATATAAAAAACAACACTATCAACAATAACATGAATACCTTTTACTAGTTCAATTGACATCAATGACAACATATCATTAATTCAATATCTATGCAAAATGCCAACAATCTCCCCCTTTGGCATTGATGGAAATACAAATATCGATGCCTCTGATTGCTGTTGAGATTGGTGAATAGGAATCCTGGTTTACATTACCAAGTATTCCTCTTGCTCCGTGTGTCTTCAACCCGCTATTGGTGAATAGGAATCCTGGTTTACATTACCAAGTATTCACCTTATCAAACACATAATTCTTCTCCTCAATCACATAATTCTTCTCCCCGTTTGACCACAATGCCAAAGTGAAAGTAAAACATGTAATTCTACTCTCACTATGCATCAACATCATTATGCAATGTGATGCTCCCCCTGTGGAATACATCCACTCCTTCATTAATCCATATAAGATTCTACAAGTAATTGAGGGACTGATGCAATCAAAATCATGTTCAACTGACTTCATGAAGAGGGAAAACCCCCAATTGACTTTTAAGGTACTCAAAAGTGGTCTTAGGCAGAGTTTTGGTAAAGATATCTACAAGATACTCCTTGGTAGAAACATACTCCAAAATACCATCTTTACTTTGAACTTTTCCCCTCAAGAAGTGATATTTCAATTCAATGTGCTTAGTCCTTGCATGCAAAACAAGATTTTTAGAAATGTTTATTGCACTTGTATTATCACACAAAATCTTTATAGGTTCTGATATTTTCATCTTCAAACCTTCCAAAATGTGTCTCATCCACATAGCTTGTGTGCAATTCATATAATTTGCTACATATTCAGCTTTAGCAGTAGATTGTGAAGTGCAACTCTTCTTTTTACTACTCCATGAGACTAGCCTTCCTCCTAGAAAGAATGCTCCATCGATAGTACTCTTCCGGTCATCAATATTTCCTACCCAATCAGCATCTGTGTATGCCTGCAAGTCAAAATCTCCACTGTATGGATACCATAATCCATAGTCAACAATACCTTTTAGATATCTAAAGATTCTCTTAGTTGCCATCAGATGTGCCTCCTTTGGATTCTTCTAAAATCTAGCCACAATACATACTAGATGGGCAATATACGGTTGACTATGAATAACATAATGTAGTTTGCCAATCATTGTCTTGTATTCCTTTTCATCTACAAACTTAGATGCATCTTCCTTGGACAATTTACAACCTGTAACCATTGGGGTTCCAACTGGTTTACAATCACTCATACCAAAAGTCTTCAAAACCTCCTTCACATACTTGGATTGAGTAATGAAAATGCCATTCTTCATCTCTTGTATCTATAAGCCTATGAAATTTTTTATTTCCCCTACTAGTGACATCTCAAATTCATTCTTCATTTCATCTGCAAAACAATTACTCATGTCATCATTTCCTCCAAATATAATGTCATCTACAAATACTTCACTTACCAGTATATCATCTCCTTCAGACTTGAGATAAATGTTTCTATCATCACTGGTTCTTGCAATGCCTATCTTCATCAGATGAGTATGAAGTCATTCATACCATGCTTTGGGTGTCTATTTTAATCCATACAAAGCTTTATGTAGTTTGCATACCATGTCTTCCTTATCTATCAATGCATAACCATCGGGTTGCTCTATATAAACCTCTTCTTCCAGTATCACATTCAAGAATGTAGACTTGACATCCATCTCATATACTTTTAACTTCTTATGAGCTGCAAATGCAAGTAGTGTTCTGACACCTTCTAGTCTTGATACTGGAGCAAAAGTTTCTCCATAGTCTTCTCCTTCTTCTTGCGCATAACCTTTGCATACTAATCTTGCCTTATTACGAACTAAAACACAATCTTCCTTTAACTTGTTTCTGAATATCCATTTAGTACCTATAAAATTCTTGTTTACCGGTCGAGGTACCAGGGTCCAAGTGTTGTTCTTCTCAATTTGTTTCAACTTCTCCTCCATAGCTTTCACCCAATGATCATCACCAAATGCCTCCTTAGCATTTGTGGGTTCAAAGGTGGATATGCAAGAGTTCTCTCTTATTCTCCTTCTAGTTAGTACTCCAACATCCTTATCCCTAATTATTTATTTAGGATTGTGATTTAGTCTCACATACATAGGAATAACATGATCATTCTCTTTAGGTTCAACTTCTTCATTGTCATCTTCCTCTGAATTTATTTGTTATGGTTGAACAATTACATCAGAATTTGCTTTACTAGTTTCTGATTTAACAGTTTTAGGTTCTAAAAGAAAAATGCAAGGATCTTCATCCTTCTTCTCAGAACTTGTTCCTTCTAAAATTTTAGCACATTCATCTACATGAACATCAGCACTCTCAACAATTTTATGTGTTCGGTTGTTGAAGCATTTATAGGCCTTACTCTTGGTGGAATAGCCAAGAAATATGCCTTCATCACTCTTAGCTTCAAACATTCTTATGTAGTCACCTGTTTTCATAAAACATTTGCTACCAAATATTTTAAAATAGCTGTAAAGCAAAAAATCGCAATCGAACCCTAGTTGCTCTCCCCTCTTCCAACTCCGAGGAGAGAGAAGGGAGGTTCGCTAGGGTTGATGGTTTTCACTTAGGGGAAAGACTTTACATTCAAAAGAGGGGTTGAAACCCACAAGATCCAATCCCACACAATGCAAGATGGGATGCTAAGTGAGTTTCAAGGGTTAAGACAGCAAGGCTACCCTCTTTTGTAAAGAATGTTGATAGGAAGATTAAGCTAGGAATACATAGAAAGTGACAAAGATTCACTTATAAATTAAGATAAGGATATAGGATGAAGCTGCGGACCTGGAATTAGCAGTAAAATGTCGATACAGCGCTGTCCTGCAAATTTGAGCAAAAGTTGTCAGGATGATGGCGCCCGGTGCCACGGTCCTCCGAAAAATCCGTGAAACGAAGGGGGATCTGTTCATCTCTGCACAAGGATTCCAGATCTTCAATTTCAGCCGCGTACCTGCAACCTACACACAGAAAAGTGAAGACGATTGGGGGGTTAGGGATTAGGGGTTTGCCTTTAGGTCAAACCCCGGTTTTGGAATTAACCAAGAAATGAGCAATTGCTGTAAATGTAAATGTCTGTAATGTAAAACAAGTACTAATACCTTGTTCTAAGGATGTTTGTATCCTTACATGCGAAGGTATAGATGTTGTATGTTGTTGTATGTTGTAGCGTGTAGTAAGTGATCTCCTCTTCAATGGTTGAATCCTTGTCTTGAATGCAACACTTAGCCTTGAATGGAGACTTAGAAGGAATGCTTGAATGCTTGAATGCTTGAGTCTTGCTTTCGCCTTTTTTCCATCTACCCAAATGAGAGAGGAAAATGTAGTTTATATACTTGCCAATTAGGGTTAAAAGACTGATTTTCCCGACCTTAGGCCGACCAGGGAAGGTAATTTCCAATTTGCAAACAAAAAGACCCGATACCTCATAGGAGGTCGGGCCCAAAATAGGCCCAGGGACCAGGGCGCTGGGCGCCATGGTCCTGGGGGACCAGGGTGCTGGGCGCTCTGGTCCCACCTCCCGGGACAACAGGGTGCAAGGAGGTTCAGGCCAGGGTGCTTGAAAAATGCAGTTTTTAGTGTCGTGAGCAAGTTTCAGGGTCTCCATTCAGGTTGCGTGTTGCATCGCCATCGTGAAGACCGAAATGCAGTCGAAATTGCAAGTGTCGCAATTTTAGGACGCTACATTTAGCCCCCACTTTAGCGGGAGTATGTATGCTCATACTTCCGGTAAAGTACAAGGAACAATCATTGAAAGAATTTCACCACGTCAAGGAGGCAAGACACACCAAGCCCCCAGTGGACTAAGGATCTTACGACTTCGATTGACAAAGTAAAAGGGAAGATCAAGAGGGAGAGCCATGACTGTCAGTAGTAAGGTTCCCTCACTATGAGTCATGCAAGAAAAATACCAAAAATTTTCAAGGCAAAGCTAAGTTCGCCAAGAAATTTTCAAGTATCTTGAAGGGATAGACAGGGTGTATGCCCCCCTACGTTAAAGCGATCACACACACCTCAACAGGGGTGATTGATTTAATGTAGTGATACACATAAGAAATGAGAAAGGAGAGGAGCACGTTATCACAAAGATTTAGCCCCCAAGTGTGAGATAAACCCAAGGATAATAGACACAAAACACAAAGCACAAGGTGACTTAGCTTTCCTCAGGGTCAGTATGCTATATGATAAGTCATGTATATATATCATATGTATGTATGCATAATTGTTCTTCATTCCCCAATCAAGGAAGGTCACCTAGAAGAAGGGAACACGTGTCTTTTGAGTCAACATGAGAGAGACCAAAAGAGATCTCAATGCTTTGCATCGTGCTCAAGTAGACAACACTAAGGACAACAAATAGAAGAATGAGAATAACATATAGAAGAAGTAACAAAAGAGAGGAGGAGAGAATCTGCTATGCTAATGTAACTAGTCTAGCACGTCATCTACCCCCCAATCTTGCTGATCAATGTTTCGGGAAGGCAGGGAACATGCTAGAGGAGGAACATCCAACACAGAAGATGGAGCTATCACAAGATCCAAACAAGGGCTATGTTCATGTTCCAAGCCACGTTGTTCTTGTCTAGGAGCTAGGATAAGTGCTTTAGAAAATTCATTAGATAAATGGTTATCAATATCAACAAGTTCATATTCACTATCAGAAGCAAGAGGAGTAACATTTTCATCATGAATAACATTTTCATCCATATCATCATCAAGATTTATAAAAATAGGATCTTTAACTCGCACAGGATCAAGACCATCATGCATCTTATGTTTAGGAGATTTTGGAGAAAATGGAATAATGCTTGTTGAAGGTGTCTTTGGAGATTGTAAAGTTTGAGAAGCAGCTGCTTGAGCCCTAAGACGACGCTTTCATCGGCGTTCACGTGCAGAACGATTTCGTCTAGTCTTAGTAGGAAGTGGAGAAGATTGAGGAGGAGGAATATTCTCATCCTTATCACTTGGGTGTTTAGGTTGTGGTCTTTTAGGCTGGATAATAGGAGAAGAAGAAGGTCTCTTCTCTCTATAAAAGGACGGAGGAGGAACTGCTCCATATAAAGGAGGAATTTTTGGTTTAGGAAGAAGACCAAGTCCATCATGATGAGGAGGTATAGGTCTACTTTTAGAAGGTTTATTAGGCATAGACATAGTCACATCCATAGGAATGGGTTGGGAATCTTCTTGAGGAAAGACATTAGTTTTATCTGTCAAAGGAAGAACTTCCTTCTCAAGAATGATAGGAATATCAAGTTTAGGTGTTCTAGGTTCACTTAGAGATAGGATCATATCTGTTTTCCACTTTTGATAAGATTTGAAAAGATGATCACTTCGCGGAGGAAGGGATTGGAATTGTTTAGGCCAAAAATAATCAATAGGAACACTAGAAGTTCTTTCAGCTGGTTTAAAGAGACTATGATTGACAGTAACAACTTCACCATTATGGGGAAATTTCAAACACTTATGAATAGGAGAAGCGATAGCTTTCATGGAAGATAGCCAAGGATAGCCAAGCTTCACACGAAATTGTTCGGACGAAGGAATAATAGCAAAGCTCACATCAAGGGATTTGTTATGGACTTCAATAGGTAATGTAATAGAACCAATTGCAGGAGAAGAAAATGCATCAAATAATTTCACAATCACATCTATTTTATCATAGATCACTTGATTCAATTGCAAAGTAAAAAGAAATTCTTCAGTAATAACATTAACCATGCACGAAGGATCAATAAGCACTCCATGGCAAGGTATATTCTTGACTTTTGCAACTATGTATAAAGGACCATCAGGTGCTCTAATGGTTTCACTAGAATCAAATGTGATGGAAGGTTGTTTAGGGTTTTCTTGCTGCTCTACAAAGTTAATCACATTCGGAGTCATAGACACAAGACCATCAGATGAGAGAGAGGAATCATTAGCCTCAATCGCATTAGAGGTATGAGAAGGTAATGGATCAGTAAAAATCTGAAGATTTTGGTTAGGAGGAGCTACAGATGTGTTGCCTTTATCATTCACTCCAGAAATAGAGATAGTATTATTATCAATCAAATCTTGAATTTTACCCTTTAAAGAAAAACATTTTTCAGTATCATGCCCAGGCTGACGATGATATTGACAAAAAGCTTTGTTATCAAAATAAGGTGAAGTAATCTTTGCAGGATCAATTTGCCTTATAGGAGGAAGAGTAAGCACATTTTGTTCCAATAACTTATTCATAATACTATGCAATGATTCATTCAAAGGAGTATACTTTCTTTCTTTCTTGAAAAACTTAGAAATAGGAGGCACACCTGATGCCGCATTCACATTGTTGTTGATGATGTTTTCATTGAATTTGATGGAATCTCTGTTCGGTTTAAACTTCCCAAATGGTTGTTGACTGCTATCACCCTTATCACTCGGAGCCATAGGATGTGATTGTTCCATTTGACTCACAGTCAGTTGATAATTGTGAAGAGTGGCACACAACTGTTGGAAAGAAGTAAACTCAGAAAACAAAAGTTTGTCTCGAATATCTTTTTGTAAATTAGAAATAAAGATTCTTTGAATATCATTGTCAAGCACTGGAAAAGAAATTTGAGCATACAAATGCTTATATCTACCAATGAAATCAGTCACTTTTTCTTTAACACCTTGTTTACAATGCATTAAATCAATCAAAGTAACTTTAGGACTTATATTGTTTTGAAATTGTTGAATAAAAGCATTTGCAAGTTGTTCAAAAGAAGTAATAGAATAGGAAGGCAACGAGCAATACCATTGTAGGGCTTTGTCTCTTAATGTTCTAGTAAACAGTTTTGCAAGCAACCTTTGGTCATAAACAAAATCAGTACAAATTGTTTGAAAAGTCTTAACATGTGTTAGAGGATCACCTTTACCATTATAAAGCTCCAAATGCGGGATTTCAACATGTTTAGGAGGGATAGCTTGAACAATGTCAAGAGAAAGTGGGCTCGCAACATCAAATGTGGGCACACTAAACTTAGATTGATTCATAGAGGCAATTTGTTGCTGTAAAGAAGAGACAGTTTGTGCAAGATTGTTAATGGTAGCTTCAGTCGAAGAATTCATATTAGATGTGTTAGATTGAGATGGAGGTGTTATGTTATTGAAAGAAGGTAGAGAATAAGGTGGTGGGACCCGATGATAGTTAGTCATAGGAGATGATTGGACAGGAGGAACACTACAAAGAGGAATGGAATGGTTGAATGAATTGCCCCCTTGTGTCATGTTCATTTGTGAAGATGTAATAGGAACACTCATTGAAGGAATGAATGAAGAAGTCGGATTAAATGAAGGAATAGGGTTAATTGAAGAAGAGGGAGGATTGCCCCCATGACTAGTGATCACAGGGGGAATGTCTTGTATAGAAGTAGCCATTATGTTTGATGTAAAGGTAGGTATGCTAGCAATAGAAGTTGTCAGAGGAATAGAATGATTGACTTGTGTAGGAGGTTGTGTATAACCTAAAGATTTGGCACAACTCTTCATAGGCATCACGTTCGAATTCACAATGTGTGAAATACCACGCAAAATATCAATTCCATTCTTATCACTTTGAAGCATACTTTTTAGACCCTCAATTAAAGGAAGAGCTTGACTATCGGGATACTCATGAGACATCCATTGGTGAAAATCATCAAATTGGTTATCCAATTTCGAAAGTTGTTCTACAGAAACCTCATGGAGAGCTTCTTCATCATTAGGAGGATTAGAGGAATTACCCATGTCCTCGTTAAAAAGGCTATTCAAATTAGGTTCCATCTCCTCGGTAGTTAAACCTCGGAAAGACTTAATTCTACGGCTTCATCTAATGGGAATAGTGTAAGTAGGGCTTATTGTTGTAAAACTCATGCACTAGAAAGAGAGAGAAGATTTTGAATTTAGAGGTGGCAATTTTCAGTAAAATCAGCCAATCTTCTAGATTTAAGCTGTTAAATGCAATCATGACAGTCTCCCGAAATTTCGAAAAAAATGTCCGGGACCGTGGCGCTCGGAGTGCAACACGGTCCTTGCAACTTTTTTCGAAATTTGCAGGGATGAAAGGTATGATGATTTTGAAGCTAATCTGAAAAAATTGAGTGATTTTACGATCTGTAGATAGGCCAAATTAAAGTTGCAATCTCAAAATTGAACCCTATCAAGATTGTCGAAAAATGCAAAATTTGAATTTTGAAAAAGAGAGGGAAACTGAAATTTTGAATTTTATGATTTTAGAGGGAATGCCAAAAGCAATGCAAGTTTTGAAATTCAAAAGTTGACTCAATTTCACGCAAAATTCAATTTTGAAAGCGGAAATCAAAGTTGTTGTAATTAAGCGCTTAATTTCAAAAGTCACAAATTGCAAGAATTTGAATAAAGCACTGAAATTTCGAATGAATGCAAACACACTTTTCAGATTTAGGACAGTAAGAACACAATTTTGACACAAAATTTTAATTTCGATGATTTTTGAATGTTTAGAAGCCTTAAACCAAGCAATCACAAGACCAACTTTGACTGTAATTTTGAAAGTGTTATAATTGATAAAATCAGCCAAAATTCTGGATTTTAGCAGGAAAATACAGTAAGATCTCGCTCCCAAAATTTCGGAAAAAATGTCGGGGACGATGGCGCTCGGAGTGCACACGGTCCTCGCAACTTTTTTCCAAATTTTCAGGGATGAAAGATATTGTGATTTTATTGCGGAATCCAAAGTTACAGCTGATTTGGAGATGTTTTGATCGGTCAAATTGTCGGACAAAGGTTGAATCAAGAGGGTTTCAAAAATTAGGGTTTTGACACTTAACCACTTAATTTTCAAAATTAAAGCACAGATATGAATTGATAATTTGTAATAGAAGGGCAGATCTGAAACAAACATTAACAATTAAGCATTTCACAAGTTCAATTTTCAAAAAGAAAATTTAGGGTTTTTTATGCAATCACCTCTAAAATTTTGCAAAAGATCAAACATGGAAATGTAATCAAGGAATCAATTTTCAGATCTAATCATGAATAATCAGAAAGGATGTTCACGTCGAGTTCACCAAAATGTAACACGAAAAATCACAATCGAACCCTAGTTGCTCTCCCCTCTTCCAACTCCGAGGAGAGAGAAGGGAGGTTCGCTAGGGTTGATGGTTTTCACTTAGGGGAAAGAATTTACATTTAAAAGAGGGGTTGAAACCCACAAGATCCAATCCCACACAATGCAAGATGGGATGCTAAGTGAGTTTCAAGGGTTAAGACAGCAAGGCTACCCTCTTTTGTAAAGAATGTTGATAGGAAGATTAAGCTAGGAATACATAGAAAGTGACAAAGATTCACTTATAAACTAAGATAAGGATATAGGATGAAGCTGCGGACCTGGAATTAGCAGTAAAATGTCGATACGGCGCTGTCCTGCAAATTTGAGCAAAAGTTGTCGAGACGATGGCGCCCGGCGCCACGGTCCTCCGAAAAATCCGCGAAACGAAGGGGGATCTGTTCGTCTCTGCACAAGGATTCCAAATCTTCAATTTCAGCCGCATACCTGCAACCTACACATAGAAAAGCGAAGACGATTGGGGGGTTAGGGATTAGGGGTTTTCCTTTAGGTCAAACCCCGGTTTTGGAATTAACCAAGAAATGAGCAATTGTTGTAAATGTAAATGTCTGTAATGTAAAACAAGTACTAATACCTTGTTCTAAGGATGTTTGTATCCTTACGTGCGAAGGTATAGATGTTGTATGTTGTTGTATGTTGTAGCGTGTAGTAAGTGATCTCCTCTTCAATGGTTGAATCCTTGTCTTGAATGCAACACTTAGCCTTGAATGGAGACTTAGAAGGAATGCTTGAATGCTTGAATGCTTGAGTCTTGCTTTCGCCTTTTTTCCATCTACCCAAATGAGAGAGGAAAATGTAGTTTATATACTTGCCAATTAGGGTTAAAAGACTGATTTTCCTGACCTTAGGCCAACCAGGGAATGTAATTTCCAATTTGCAAACAAAAAGACCCGATACCTCATAGGAGGCCAGGCCCAAAATAGGCCCAGGGACCAGGGTGCTGGGCGCTCTGGTCCCACCTCCCGGGACAGCAGGGTACAAGGAGGTTCAGGCCAGGGTGCTTGAAAAATGTAGTTTTAGTGTCGTGAGCAAGTTTCAGGGTCTCCATTCAGGTTGCGTGTTGCGTCGCCATCGTGAAGACCGAAATGCAGTCGAAATTGCAAGTGTCGCAATTTTAGGACGCTACAATAGCTAACATCAGATGATCTCCCATACCAATACTTATATGGGGTCTTGTCCTTACCTCTTTTTACCAGAACTCGGTTCATTGTGTAGACAACTGTACTTTCAACTTCTTTCCAAAATGTTTTTGATACACCTCCTTGTATCAACATAGTTATAGAAGCTTCAACCACTGACTGGTTGTTTCTCTCTGCTATACCATTCTACTATGGTGTCCTTGGTGCAGAAAGCTACCGCTTGATACCATTATCATCACAATATTTAGTGAACTCTGCAGAAGTGAATTCACCGCCTTGATTTGTTCTTAGACATTTTATCTTTTTGCCACTCTCTTTCTCAGCTAAGGCTCTGAATGCCTTGAATTTTCCAAATATTCATTCTTATCCTTCAAGAATGTGACCCACATCATCCTTGAGCAATCATTAGTGAAGATCATGAAGTATATGTCACCTTGAATGCTTCTTGTTCTTATTGGTCCACATAGGTCTATATGAACCAAATCTAATAAGTGTTCTGATGAGAAGGCCTTTCTCTTGAAAGTTGAAGAAGTCATCTTTCCTAGTTGACATTCTTTACAAAGAACATTAACTGGTTTGTCTAGCTGAGGCAAACCTCTTACAATCTTAGACTTGCTTACTTTAATAATATTGTTAATTATATGACAAAATCTCCTATACTAAAGCCAGCTATCATCTATTTTTGCATTCAAATAGTTGCTAACTTTAGGATTGAGATGAAATACATTTCCTCTAGTCTGTTTCCCAGTTGCAATCAATTCACCTCTGTTGTCAAAGATTTTGCATATACAATTTCTAAACTCTAGTGGGTAACCTCTGTCATTAAGTTGTGTCACACTTAATAGATTGTGCTTTAGGCCTTCAACCCAGTAGACATCATCAACATTGCTCTTCCCATTAAGAGAAATAACTCCCTTATCTTTTACCATACAGGGTGAGTCATTGCCAAATCTGACAACACCGCCATCAAATTCCTTCAGGGAAAGAAATTTGCTCCAATCACCGGTCATGTGATGTGAACAACCACTATCAATGATCCAATCATCCGAGTTATCCATTCTGGATACTAGTGCCTTCTGATCTGATACTTCTTCCTTAATTGCTACAAACACAATATCTTCACTAACATCATTATTAGATTCATCATCAGTAATACCACTATCAATAGCTACAAGACAATCTCTCTTACCTATACCCTTGTACTTCCAAAATTTGTCTCTCTTGTAATCATTTTCACCATTAGGGCAGGTTGCTGCTATATTACCAATCTTGTTGCATGCAAAATATTTTAAAGGTAGCTTACCTCTATGTTTACCAGTGCCTCTAGGCAGTCATTTTGCCAACAATGCTTCAAGTTCCACTAAGTTGTCTTCATCATGAGCATCTTTGTTGGATCTAGATTCATAGCTATTGCCGGTATCTCTACTTCTTCTCATAGATGGGTTAGAGACAGAAGCTCTGAATGTAGATTCTGATTTTTGTACACTTCCATCATAGCCATTTAGTTCAAAAGTAGTAAGTTTTCCAATAATAGAATCAAGAGTTACCTTTGTCTTGTCAATGGATTTTAGCTCCCGAATAGCTACAACTCGGATAGCATATACTAGTAGCAGGGTTTTTAGTACCTTACTAATTACTGTGCCATCTTCCACTTTCCCTCCTGCACTCTTTATCTCTCCAACTATCTCTTTGATCCTTTGACCATACTGCTAGATATTCTCACCTTCATACATTCTCATGTCGTCAAACTTTCATCTTAAAATCTCTTCTTTAGCAATCTTGACATGCTCATCACCGCTATAGATATATTCAAGTTTCTTCCATACTTCATATGCAGTTTCTGTTGGCATTATAATAGACAAGGGGAGATTGTTGGCATTTCAATAAGGATATTGAGAAGGTTGTTGATGATTATGGATATAACTAATCAAGGATGTTTACTGTCTTAATATTATTATTTTGTCATTGATGTCAAGAAATTGATTTTCTAATTCAGTATGATGTTGCCATATCTTAAGAAGTATGATTTGATGAGTATAAAGATGTCGGTAAAAGACACAAACAAAATGTGATGAATAAGGGGAGGAATAAGTTATTCGATGGGCAACTATTACTGAGTTAGACAATGATGAGATCATGATGTTTAGATTGTTTTGATATCCTACATATGTTGTTAATTGTAAGGTTAATACTATACTATGTTACCAAGCAAAGAACCTAGTTGGTAAACCCTAAGGTTATCGCTATCGGTTAATGAAGGCAGAATGTCTACCGAGTGAAGTTTAGTATTTACCGAGTTACAACTGAGTAGTAATAGAATGCATTGAATGAATAAAAGCATTATTTAATGAAGAAAGCTAATGAGCTGGAACTGATTAAATGATTGGTATGCCGTGCATGAAGTTTGTTAAAGAATCTATGGTAAAGGAAAATCGGTAGGAAGATCTACAGCTCAAATTGAACCACAATACCCTAGCACAAGTTCCAAGGCAGGGTAAAACATTTTTCAGATCAAAGGATACATTGAACTTGGTCAAAGTTTGAAGATCTGATGGCTCTGATTGATCATGGGAAATGTGATCAAGGAGATTAAGTGGTTGGTGAAGTGTTTATAAATAAGGAACTGTTGATAAATAATGCATGCGGGCAAGTGTATGCACAGGGATGCTACATAGTGATTACCAAGCATAGAAGCTTGAAGACCTATTTGAATAATAGAGTATAGAGCCTAGCAGATGGACAAAATTAGTCCTATTGTATTCAGCAAATAAGAATCTTCTTTAGCATTTTAGATGTGAAGTTGTAGATAGGTTTTTATTACTGTTATTTTGTAAAGTGACAGAAAATCTCTTAACCGAGTGGACTTAATAGTCTTATTTGTAAAACCCTCTAGCAAGGTGACATTCTGATTGAGTGTTTGAAATCCTTTAACAAGGTGAAGATCCTAATAGATCTGAGGGAAATCCCTTAACCGAGTCACATCTAGCAATGTGTTTGTAATCTTTAATAGGATTTGCTTTTAACCGAGCATACTCTAGAAGAGTATATTTCTTAGTGGATCTGAAATCCCATAGTGGTTTTTCCCTATTTGGATTTCCACATTAAATCTGGTGTTATGAGTTTTATGATTTTTATATGCTTTTGAGTTTGCATGTTTAGCAGTTTTGGTTATATTACTGAAGTATATGTTAACGAGGTTGAATCTGTTGTTTTTATGGAAGATTAAGGTTGTATGATTCATCCCCCCTCTCATCTTATTAGCTTGGCATCTGTACTTAACATTAAGTATCAAATCTATCAATTGGTATCAGACTATCAATTGGTATTAGAGCTTTGGACTCCGAAAGAAAAGTTTAAAGGTACTTGAGGCAAAGATCCAAAGATGTATAAGAGGGATGCATCGAAGCTGAACAAGTCAAGTTTCTCTATATGGCAGAAAAGGATGAAGCTACACCTATCAGGAGTTGGAGAATATGTTGTATATTATCTGGAGAATGATTTCATTACACCGAACACCTATCCATTGACAATGGAAGAGATAAAGGCAAAGAAAGAACATATCCAAGCAATGATTGAAATAACATCTGCATTGACCGACTCAAAGTTTAATGATCTAGAAGGCTGCAATGATGCAAATGCAATGTGGGACAAGCTCATATTTGTGTATGGTGGAGATGAACATGTTCAAAGAGCAAAAGTGGATAGTCTAAGAGGACAACTTGAATCTATGAGGATGAATGAAGGTGAGAACATAACCCAGTACAGTACAAGACTAAAGGAGATTGTCAATCAAATCAAAGGAGCAGGTGGAACTATTGAAGAAAAGGATATAACAAGTAAGTTGTTAAGAACCCTTCTACCAGCTTATGCAATCCGAGTCTCTACAATCAATGAATTGAGGTCTGTACCCAATATGCCAATTTCTTTAGATGCTAATATTGGTAAGCTACATGCATTTGAGTTAAGTAATTTTGATAACAGTGGGTAATTGGTAAATAAAGTTGAATCTTCATTTAGTTCTTTTCATATTAGTGAATCTGATGATTACAATGATAGAATGAGTAAGTACACTAAAGGGGATCACAGTGGAGCAAGTGAAAGATTTTGCAAGAACATGGAAGAAGTACACAAACTGTATGAGGAAATTAGAAAGCAAGAAGAGTTTGAAGCACTATTAGCTAGAAGGTTAGGTAAGTATAAAGGAAAACTACCTTTGAAATGTTTCAATTGTGATAAGATAGGAAATATTGCTTCTAACTGTCCTGACAAAGAATCTACTAAAAAGAGAGATTACCAAGATGACAGACAGAAAGATAATCATTACAGAGGACACTGAGACTTCAGAAGAAGAGATAGAAAGTCATTCTTAATAGCTGATGAGGAATCCAATGATGATTAATCAGATGAAATTGATACAGAGGGAGTAGTTTATGTGGCTATCAAAGATGGATCAGATGAAGAAAGGTATGAAGAAAAAGCCCTAATATCTCACATAAATACTAATGATTCTTGGATCATAGATAGTGGATGCTCACATCACATGACAGGTGATAAATACAAGTTTGTTATGTTAGAAGATTATGATGGAGGCTATGTAAGATTTGGTAATGATGCACCATGTCCGGTAAATGGTAAAGGATCTATAACACTTCTTGACAATGCAAGATGCAATGATGTTTATTGGGTTTAAGGATTGAAATACAATTTGTTGAGTGTAGCACAGCTAAACAATACAGGTTACCAAATAGAATTTCAGAAAGGAATTGTCAAAGTTCATGACAAGCATGGAAAGTTAGTTGCTATCGGGACACAAACAAAAAGTAACACATTTCACCTTGAATCAACTCAGAACAAGTGTCTATATGCAAAGATAGATGATACCTGGTTATGGCATAAAAGGTTATGTCATATAAATTTTGATAATCTGATCAAAATAAGCAAGAAGCATCGAGTCAGAGGTCTATCAAGTCTTGAGAAACCTGAGAATGCTATGTGTCGAGGATGTCAGATGGGTAAAATGATAAGATCAAGCTTTACAAGTAAGTCCTACACTTCTAAGGGAATTTTAGATCGTGTGCACACTAGTCTATGTGGTCCTATGAAAGTTCAAAGTTATTATGGTGATAAATATTTCATATTATTTGTGGATGATTACACAAGGATGATGTCAGTAATGTTTTTAAAAGAAAAATCAAAAGCTTTTCAAATGTTTAAATGGTACAAGGCAAGAGTTGAAAATGAAACAGGAAGACAACTAAAATGTCTTAGATCAAATAGAGGAGGAGAGTTCACATCTGATGAGTTCAACTTATTCTGCAATGATCATGGTATAAAAAGACAAGTCTCTGCATCAAGAACTCCACAACAAAAAGGGATAGTTGAGAGGAGAAATAGATCTATTGTGGATTGTGCCAGAACCTTGATGATTGAAAAGAAAGTGCCACAAACATTTTGGAGAGAAGCAATAAGCACAACAATTTACACCCTGAACCGAGTACAACTGAAGAAAGGAACTTTGAAGACACCATATGAAATCTGGTATGACAAGAAACCTAATTTAAGTTACTTCAAAATCCTTGGAAGTAGATGCTATGCACACAAAGATAATAGAAATGGAAAGTTTGATCAGAAAAGTGAAGAAGCAACATTTCTAGGTTATTCTTCTAGAAGCAAAGCATTTAAATGTCTGATCAAATCATCTAACAAAATAGTAGAAAGTGCAATTGTGAAAAATGATGAATTTGCAGAAAGAAATGATGAAGGAAACTCCAAAGAACCAGAAGATTATGATGAATTTGTCTATGTTCAACTAACAAGTCTTACCGAGAAAACTGCATAAGAAAATGAAGAGAATATCCAATTACCGAGTGATGAAGAAGATCATACAGAGCCTATCAAGCCTATATTAGCCAAGTATGTCAAAAGACATCATGCATCAAGTCAGATTATAGGAGATAAGGATGATCCAGTAATGACAAGGAACAAACTAAGACAGAACACATGTCTGATATCTGAATTTGAACCAAGAATAGTGAAAGAGGCATTCAACAGTGAAGATTGGATAAATGCTATGATAGAAGAGATTGATCAAATCAAGAAGAATGACACATGGACACTGGTCCCAAGACCGAAGGACAAAAATGTAATCGGTACAATGTGGATTTTCAGAAACAAGCTAAATGAAAAAGGTGAGGTCATTCGAAATAAAGCAAGACTAGTTTGCAAAGGTTATGCCCAAGAAGAAGGAATTGACTATGGTGAGACTTTTGCACCTGTGGCTAGACTTGAAGGAGTAAGAACATTGTTGGCATATGCTACTTTCAAAAATTTAAAGGTATATCAAATGGATGTCAAATCTGCATTTCTGAATGGTATATTAGAAGAATAAGTTTTTATTGAACAACCTGAAGGATTTGTTGAAGATAAGAATAAAGATCAGGTATGTAAATTGAACAAAGCTTTATATAGTCTGAAACAAGCACCTAGAGCATGGTATGAAAGATTCACTCTTATTTAATCAAGATTGGTTTTATAAGAACAAGTGAAAACAACAATATGTACATGAAGAATGATGAAAATGGAATACTAATCTCAGCCATATTTGTTGATGATATTATATTTTGTGGAAATGACTCTCTATGCAAGAACTTTGGAAATGAAATGAGCAAAAAATTTGAGATGTCATTAATCGGCGAGATAAATTATTTTATAGGTTTACAAGTACTACAAATGAAAGATGAGATTTTCATTACTCAATCCAAGTACATAAAGGAAATCTTGAAGAAATTTAGAATGGAGGATTCAAAACCAGTAAGTACTCCTATGACTACCAACTGTAAATTATCAAAGAATGATGAATCTGTATCTGTTGATGAGACACTTTACCAATCCATGATTGGAAAGCTACAATATGTTGTTCACAACAGACTAGACATAGCACATGCAGTAGGTATAGTTGCAAGATTCTCTGCAGATCCTAAGGAAACACACATGACAGCAATCAAGAGAATTTTTCAGATACTTGAAAGGCACTGAGGATTATGGCTTAGTATATCAGAAAGGAAATGACTTTGATTTAAAAGTTTATACTGATGCTGATTGGGCAGGCAACATTGATGACAGAAAAAGAACAAGTGGAGGAGCTTTCTTTTTAGGAGAAAGACTAGTGAGTTGGCTTAGCAAGAAACAAGGATGTGTTTCGCAGTCAACAACAGAAGCTGAATATGTTGTTGTAGTATTAAATTATACCAATATAGCATGGATCAAACAACTGTTGGAAGGTATAAATGAAAAAGTTACCGAGCTAGTAACTATATTCTGTGACAATACTAGTGCCATTAACATTTCAAAGAATCCTATTATGCACTCTAAGATAAAGCACATCTCTATCAAATATCATTATCTTAGAGAAGAAGCTCAAGAGAAGAAAGTGGTGTTGGAGTATGTTAGTACAAAGGAACAAATAGTAGATATCTTTACCAAGCCACTACCAAGGGACACTTTTGAGTATCTCAGAAGTAAGCTAGGGGTCCTACCCCTATCTTCCATTCACTGACCGAGTTCGGTGAACACATCAATTCGATGACTCTACAGAATATCTTTTAGGAGTTGATGCTGATTTACACACTTTAGGATGTTTTCTAAAGGTGTGCAGGAAAAAATAATAGGGAACAGGAATTGAAGACAAAATGCTCTGACCGAGACTAAGTTGACACATAACAACAGGAAATCACTTCATACTGGAAGAAATTATGTTTTAGTTCTTTACTTTTTGGCATTGTTGTCAAAGGGGGAGAAGACTGAAGAAAAGAGGAGAAGACTGAAGAAAAGAGGAGAAGACTAATGTATGGGGGAGAAGACTGATGATAGGAGGAGAGCATTTCAACATTTTATAATCTCACAGCAATCCAAATTAGTTAGGTCAAATCAATTGGTTTTGCCATCAATGCCAAAGGGGGAGATTATTGGCATTATAACAGACAAGGGGAGATTGTTGGCATTTCAATAAGGATATTGAGAAGGTTGTTGATGATTATGGATATAACTGATCAAGGATGTTTACTGTCTTAATATTATTATTTTGTCATTGATGTCAAGAAATTGATTTTCTAATTCAATATGATGTTGCCATATCTTAAGAAGGATGATTTGATGAGTATAAAGATGTCCGTAAAAGACACAGACATAATGTGATGAATAAGGGGAGGAATAAGTTATTTGATGGGAAACTATTATCGAGTTAGATAATGATGAGATCATGATGTTTAGATTGTTTTGATATCCTACATATGTTGTTAATTGTAAGGTTAATACTATACTATGTTACCGAGCAAAGAACCTAGTCGGTAAACCCTAAGGTTATCGCTATCGGTTAATGAAGGCAAAATGTCTACTGAGTGAAGTTTAGTATTTACTGAGTAGTAACAGAATGCATTGAATGAATAAAAGCATTATTTAATGAAGAAAGCTGATGAGCTGGAACTTATTAAATGATTGGTATGCTGTGCATGAAGTTTGTTAAAGAATCTATGGTAAAAGAAAATCGATAGGAAGATCTACAGCTCAGATTGAACCGCAATACCCTAGCATAAGTTCCAAGAAATGTATGCAAGTTCCAAGGTGGGGTAAAACATTTTTCAGATCAAAGGATACATTGAACTTAGTCAAGATTGAAGATCTGATGGCTATGATTGATCATGGGAAATGTGATCAAGGAGATTAAGTGGTTTGCAAATTGTTTATAAATAAGGAACTGTTGATAAATAATGGATGTGGGCAAGTGTATGCACAGGGATGCTACATAGTGATTACCAAGCACAGAAGCTTGAAGACTTGTTTGAATAACAAAGTATAGAGCCTAGCAGATGGACAAGATAATGTTCTATGTCTATATTGTATTGAGCAAATAAGAATCTGCTTTAGCATTTTAGATGTGAAGTTGCAAAAAAAAAATTATTACTGTTATTTTGTGAAGTGACAGAAAATCTCTTAACTGAGTGGACTTAACAGTCTTATTTGTAAAACCCTCTAGAAAGGTGACATTCTGATTAAGTGTTTGAAATCCTTTAACAAGGCCACCTCTAACAAGGTGAAGATCCTAACAGATCTGAGGGAAATCCCTTAACTGGGTCACATCTAGCAATGTGTTTGTAATCTTTAACAGGATTTGCTTTTAACCGAGCATACTCTAGAAGAGTATATTTCTTAGTGGGTCCGAAATCCCACGGTGGTTTTTCCCTATTTCGATTTCCATGTTAAATCCGGTGTTACGAGTTTTATGATGTTTATATGCTTTTGAGTTTACATGTTTAGTAGTTTTGGTTATATTACTGAAGTATATGCTACCGAGGTTGAATCTGTTGTTTTTATGGAGATTAAGGTTGTATGATTCACCCCCCCTCTCATCTTATTAGCTTGGCATCTGTACTTAACATTAAGTATCAGATCTATCAATTGGTATTAGAGCTATCAGTTTCAAGACCATGAACATCTACATATTCAACATCAAATAGGGAACTGATAATAGCTTCTAATGCCAGGTGATTTTCTTGTTGTTATTTCTTCTGATCATTAGTTAGGGGTCTAGTAGGTGTAGTATGCTTATGTTCTATATGATCCCAATACTGAATGCCTAGACTCTTAATGTAAATATTCATTCTGTCACTCCATATTCTATAGTTATCTTTGTTAAACTTCAAACCTTCTTTCTTCATCATGATCTACAAGATCTTTTCCTCAAGCTGTTAGGCTTCTAGATTAAGAGGACCTGGATAGCTCTGATACCAATTGATGGTATGATGAAAGAATAAGTATTCGGTAGAATACTAAGAGTGGGGGGGGGGGTGAATCAATATATTGAAAAATTGATACAAAGTTCCCAAGCTCAAACTCAGTCAAACAAAGTAAACATATCTTAGGCAAGATCAATATTCTTAGGAATACTTGACATTAACCGGTTTAACTGTTATGAGAACTTTTAAGAGTAAACACCTTCAATCTTGTAAACATCAACAATGCTTAATCTTAATTCAACATATTCATCTCTCAATGCATCTAATTAACATGCCTTATCAGAAGTTAACCAAATCAACAAATAAGATCACAGCCACAAAAGCATTCACCACTTTACACAAATGTTTATACGTGGAAAACCCAAATAGGTAAAAACTATGGTGAAATGGGACTCACAAGGATATCTATTTGAACTCTTTCAAAGTTCGCCCTGTTAGGAACCAAAGCCTATTAGAGCTTTACAATAATTCTTGTTAAGAAATAATTCCAGTTAGGAATCACCCAGGTAAGGGATTTACAAATATACCTTGTTAGAAGCACAATACCTTGTTGGGAGTAACCTCGCTAGAGGATTTAAGAATCCAAGCTAATGGACCACCTTGTTAGAGCTTACCTGGTTAAGGGATTTTACTTCTATTGTAATTGTTAGATAACAACAGGTTTTCTTGATCTATCTGAGTAGCACTCCATTTTCTTGATCATATCCTTCCAAGCTTCAATCTGCCTTCACTCAAAGTGCAGATCCATTCACTGGTTGGGCAACCACACACTCAATAGTTTTTTTACCAATCTTTCCAACAACCTTTACAAACAACTTCATTGACCTTAAATACAAATTAATTAGGTTGGTAACACAAATAAAACCTAATTCTCATCATTGAGATTACAAACAAGTCGGTTCAATCTTGACCGTTAGAAATCATGACAATCTCTTCACATTCTTCAAGACAATTCCAACCGCTCCATGATCACCACTCTATTGGACTTTGTAACTCATCACACGCTGTGCATTAAATGCAATCCACTTTTCTCCTTCCCTAGACAATAAGAAAATGTGCCAAACCAATTTGAATTTATCCTCATACAATGATCACACGTGTCTCCATCATTACTTCTCATTAGATTATAAACCAACAAACTTGATCAGTTAGAGTTTAACAGCTGGTAGGGTTTTTCGGTTACATTACATAGAATGGTTTGACCCTTTACATTGGATCACCGGTTCAACTCACAAACTTTACATACCGGTTACAATATCCTCTACAACTTTCTTCATACTAGTTCCTATCCAAAATAGAAAACAACAATATCAGCAATACCGTGAATACCTTTTAGCGGTTCAATTGACATCAATGATAACATATCATTAATGCAATCTCTATGCAAAATTACAATAAACTCAAAATGCCAACAAGGTTACTTGATCTCCTTAGGCTACAACACTTGGAAAGCAGTGGAAAATAAGTATGCACAACCGACAAATGGTCTTACCACTCCATATGAGATTCAAGCTTATGAAGAGAATGAAAAGGCAAGGTATGCTATCTTTAGTGCTTTATCAAAGACTGAATTGACAAAGGTTATTTCATTGAATATTGCTTGTGAAGTCTGGGAAAATTTGAAAGATATATATGAAGGAAATGATAGAGTAAAACTATCAAAGAGGATAGCAGCTACGTGCATATATGAGAACTTGAAAATGGAAGAAGGAGAAGGTATAACAGGCTATATTCAGAAGGTTGACAGTGCAATAAATGAAATTAGACAACTTGGTGGCACTTTGACAGATGAAGACACAATTGAGAAGATTTTGACATCCCTATTGGAGATCTACAGTGACAAGATCTCTGCTATTGAAGAAACCTATGATCTGAAGAAGTTTACTAGAGAGCAGCTTTATGGTATTCTATCAATATTTGAGATAAGGAAGTTTGGAAAAGACAAAGCCAAATCTGAGTCTCCCTTTAAATCCCTTGAGGAAGATTTGGAAGATGAAATGGAAGAAAAATTTATGAGGAAATTGAAGAAAGGCACCGAAAAATACAAAGGTATGTTACCTGTTAAATGCTTTAGATGCGGAAAGATTGGTCATATTGCTACTAGGTGTCTGGAAAAAGGTTCAAGACAAAAATCTAGAAATGGGAAAGGAAAGTTTAATAAGAGAGCCTATTATGTCAAAGATGTTGGTATTTGAGATGATGAATGAGACTATGAGGATGGTGATTTTTTTTTGGTAGAAAGAGATGTACCTAGAATTGATATTCCTAAGACTGTTGCTACTAATTTACATGTTAGAAGAGATAGAAATGAATGGTTTATTGATAGTGGATGTTCAAATCATATGACTGGTGATAAAAGTAAATTTGTAAAACTTTAAAAGTATGATGGAGGTTTTGTTAGATTCAGAGAGGATTAGACAACACAGACTGTGGGAATTGGTTCTATTCCTTTTGATGGAAAACATAGTAGTGACAATGTTTACTATGTGAAGGGTTTGAATCATAATCTTTTGAGTACTGGACAGATGTGCGAAAATGGTTATAATGTTATTTTTCAAGTTGATGGTTGTGAGATCCTGAAGGGCTCTGGAAATGTGATTGAAGTAGGAAAAAGGATTGGTGGAAACATGTATCTGCTAGAAGGAGCTACAAAGAATTGTTTGTTATCTCACATAAATGATAGTTGGCTCTGGCATCAAAGGATATGTCATATCAATTTTGACAACTCGGTGAAGATTAGATCGTCAAGTGCAGTGAGAGATTTTTCTAGGCTGACCAAACTGGATAATGATATTTGCAGAGGATATCAAGTTGGAAAGAAGATGAAAGGAAATTACAAAGGAAATGATCATTCACCCACTGGATTGTTGGATTTAGTGCACACAGACCTATGTGGTCCTACTAGAACAAGGAGTATACAAGGTGAGAATTATTGCATGTTGTTGATGGATGATTATTCTAGAATGTCCTGGGTTGCATTTTTGAGAGAAAAGTTAGAAGCATTAGAAAAATTCAAGATATTCAAAGCTAAAGTAGAAAATTAAGTTGATAGAAAGATTAATTGTTTGAGGTCTGACAGAGGAGGAGAATTAATTTTTGATGATTTTAACAACTTTTGTAAGAAACATGGTATATAAGAAGATAGTTGTCTACCCCTAGGACGCCACAACAAAATGGTGTAGTGGAAAGGATGAATCAGACTATTCAAGAGGCAACTAGAACAATGATCAAAGGAGAAGAACTCCCAGAAGACTATTGGAGAGAAGAAATTCACACCGCAATATACACTCTTAACATAATTTTATATTGAAAAAGACATGGAAAGACATCAAATGAGTTGTGGCATGGTAGAACTTCGACAGTGAAATATTTAAAGGTATTTGGAAGCAAGTGCTATATCTAGAGAGATGAAGATAATCTTAGAAAATTTAACAGTATAGCAGATGAAGGCATATTTCTAGGATATTCTACTAGGAGCAAGGCATATCAGTGTAACAATAAAAGGCTGAACAAGATTGTTGAAAGTGCAAATGTGAAGGTTGATGAAGACATTCCTAAAGAGTTTGATAAATTGGTAGGATATGAGTCTGATGAATCAGATGATAGAAAAAGGGAAGAGAAAAAAATAGAAGAAGAAAAGGAAGCTTAGGAAGCTCTGACATCTATATCTAAAACGCCAAGATATGTTTATAGAAATCATTTAGTGGATCAAATTGTTGCAGATAAGAACAAAGTAATCATCCAAGAAGAAAAGTAGCTCAAGGACAAGTTATGTTATGTCTACTATCAAAAACTAAACTGAAAATAGTATAAGAAGCATGCAATTATATAAATTGGATAAAAAAATGAGAGAAGAATTGGATCAGATTGAGGAGAATTAGACATGGGAATTGTTATTATATGGAGCCTAATCAGATTCAGAGGTTAAATTTTCCCTACTTCTATCGGCACGGTTTCCCCCCATATTTTTTGATGGGGGTTTGGGAGAAGCACCCCCAAGATGGGGTCAAGGGGTAGCGCCCCTCTGCTTGGCAGATGTATCCTGAGATTGGATGAACCACGTTAAATATTGTCTTTTCACTATTAATATTGTTGGTGTAAATAATTATTCATCTTGGATATTATTACACCTTACTTATGTTTACTTAGGTGCATGCATTACATAGTAGTTTGGGTATGAGACACTTGGGTGTTTGTGCCACATTGGGATAGTGTGTGTAGGAGAATTTCCACCTTTTATGATGTGATCTTGTTGTTACACTCCACATTCAGTGGGTGATCCACCTCATGTGGAATATTATATTGTTTCTCATACCTACCCACACCTATTTCCCACTACCCTTGTTTCTTATTGAGCCACATGTCATGTTTGTGTGCTCACATATCCATATAGCCTTTCCTATATAAGCAAGCTCATATTCATTGTATGAAATGATCGATTGGTGATCCAGTTGATCAGTATTTTCATCTTGATAGAATACAATTTATTTCTATCATATATTTTGTCTCTCTTATTTGTGTTTTCCATTGCCTCTAGATCTTGGCAAAATCTCACATGGTATCAGAGATGGTCCATGTCTCACATGGTATCAGAGCCATTAGAGTGTCATTAGTTTGCTAATTAAGAGAAATTTGATGCTATTCAGGGTTTGCATTTTGGAGCTTTCTATTGCAAGTTTTTATTGGAGCTTGTTAGGTCAAATCTGAGGTTAGAATTGGATTGAGGAGGACCAAGAAAGTCAGTTTTGCCTTTTTTTTCATCCAAATCAGACTTCAGAGGCCAAATCTAGAGCCATTTGATGTTTGATGCTACCGCAAAAATTTTCCAAAAATTATAATTTTGCAGGCATTTTTCAAATAGTGATATCTCACTCATCCGAACTCTTTTTTTCGAGCAATGTTTTTTGATTTGGGGTAGAATTTCGTGATCTGTACAGTGGTGCAGAATTTTTCTAATTTTCGAATACAGGTTTTTTGGAAATCACAAAATCTTGATTTTTACAACTTTGGAGGCTTCATTTGGGTTCATATGGACTCCTTTTCAGGTGCCATTTTTTTTAAAGTGCATATTTTTTCATCTACTTTCATAATCTGCCATCTATTTGCAGTGATTTTAAGTAGAAATTGTACTTTCAGTATTTGACCATTTTTGGCATATTTGGTACTTGCATTTTGCTTGGATCTCAGTTTAGATCACCAGCAGTATTTGTTGAAGTCTCTTAGATCTCATTTTGAGAAGTTGTAAACTGAAATCAGAAGTCCACTTTGCCTTGTTTTACAAGTGGCCCATTGTATACGCACTAAGTATAAAGTGCCAAAATCACCATTTTGGGAGGATTTCTTGATTGAGTATTTTGGGGGGAATTCTTGTGTGATTGTGCCTCTCTCTATCTTGTGTTTTTTCATTTTGGTGCTAAGGGTTCTCCTAAATTTCTACTTTTAACTCCTCATAATTATGCGTCATGGAAAATTAAGGCATGGAGTAAACTAATGGAAAAAGGACTCATTCATTATGTAAATGAAACTATTACAACACCACCCAATCCTAAGGCTGATCCTAATGCTCAAATTGAATGGCTTACTAAGAATTCTATGGCACTTGGAACTCTTAGAAAGTATGTATCAGATGACCTCATTTTTCACATTGATAAGTGTACAACAATTAAAGAGGCTTGGGATATTTTTAAGAAATTGTATGGTCAAGTTGATGAGATTAAGGGCTACAAGCTTGATAGTGAACTCACAACTTTGGATCCCAAGGATTTTGATACAATCCAAGATTATGTCACAAAAGCAATTGAGCTAAGAGCAAAGCTAAAGGATTGTGGAATTGATAAAAAGGATGCTCAATTGGTTTATAACTTGTTGGACAAGCTTCCTTCAGAGTATGCAGCCTTTGTATCTAGTTTTCACACCCATAGGTTAGCTCAAGGTTCCTCATACACTTCTCCCTCATTTGATTCATTCATAGAGATGTTGATACTTGAGCAATATAAGTTGACCACAATGGGGATTCTCAAATCTTCAAAATCACAAGCTTTGGTGGCTAACAAAGGCAATCAAAGTAATCAAGGAAAAGGAAAGAATCAAAAGCAACCTAAGTCAAATCCACATCAAGATGGAGCACAATCTTCCTCTCCACAACAAGGTGATTCACCATTCTCACCTAAGAGGAAATCATATAAGGACAATCTTTTTTGTGGATATTGCAAGAAGTCAGGACATGATGAACATCATTGTTATAAGAAGGATATTGATGAGTTGAAGAATCTTCTTGAGAAGAATAGAATCAACCTACCTTCTAAAATGTCTACATCGACTTCTTATTCCAAGGATAAAGGAAAGGATCACTCTTTTGGGATAGATAAAGGAAAGGGACAAGCTCTTTGTGCTACTACAAGTCATGATTCAGGGAGATGGCCTCTAGATTCAGGGGCTTCTCATCATATGGCATCTTCGCAGTCTATGTTTTCTAAATTTGAGCCTTGATCTTGATGTTCTTGATAAAATCAAATGATGTTCTTGATCTTATTCATACTAATTTGTGTGGCCCTGCTAGAGTTAAAAGTTTTTCTGGTGATAAATATTTTATGGTAATCATTGATGATTATTCTAGAATGATGTGGGTTAATTTTATGAGAGAGAAACATGAAGCATTTGAAAAGTTTAAAATCTTTATGGCTAAAGTGGAAACTGGGACAAGATTGAAGATTAAATGTTTGAGATCAAATCATGGTGGAGAATTTACATCCAATGAGTTTAAAAACTTTTGTGACAAGCATGGTATAAGAAGACAATTTTCTGCTCCTCGAACACCTCAGCAGAATGGAGTTGTGGAAAGAAAGAATAAAACTATCTTGGATGCTGATAGAACAATGTTGATGGAAGCTAGTCTACCTCATATCTACTGGAGAGAAGCAATAAGTACAATGGTTTATACATTCAATAGAGTACATATCAAAGAAGAAACTATTAAGACACCTTATGAATTATGGTTTGGAAATACATCTACAGTTAAGTATTTCAGGATTTTTGGTAGTAAATGTTATATCAAGAGAGATGATATTATTGGGAAATTTGATACTAGATTTGATGAAGGCATATTTCTTGGTTATTCTAATGAAAGCAAAGCATATAGGTGTTATAAAAAGAGATTATAGAGAATTGTGGAGAGTGCTAATGTAAAAGTAGATTGAGTTGAACAAAAATCAAATTAGAGTTTATGAGAAGGAACCGATAGTAGAAATGATTATATCTGAACTGGTAGCACCTTTATTGGAACAAGGATTTGAACCAGTTACTCCGACAACATCAGAGAATTCTACAGTAACTAAAGAACATGGAAGAGGAACATAAATTTAGAAGACTTCTAGGTATGTGAGATTGAATCATTCAAAAGATAAAATCATTGGGGATAAGAACAATGGAGTGATGACAAGAAGAAGACTGACAACTAATGAGGTATGTTTAATTTTACAAGATCAACCGGTATTAGTAATTAAAGCATGTGAAGATGAATATTGGTTGAAATCTATGGAAGAAGAATTAGATCAGATTGAGAAAAATAAAACATGGACCTTGGTTCCCCGGCCTAAAAATAAAAATGTTATTGTAACTAAATGGGTTTTTAGGAATAAATTGAATGAAAATGGTCAATTTATAAGGAATAAGGCTAGATTGGTTTGTAAAGGATATTCTCAGAAGGAAGGAATTGATTATGGAGAGACTTTTGCACTTATTGCTAGGATTGAAGTTGTAAGATTATTTCTTGCCTATGCTACTTATAAAAACTACAAGGTTTATCAGATGGATGTTAAATGTGCATTGTTGAATGGGGATCTTGATGAGTAAGTTTATATGGAGCAACCTGATAGTTATTCACTATTAGATGATATAGATATGGTTTGCAGGTTACCAAAATATTTATATGGATTGAAACAAGAACCTAGGGCTTGGTATGCAAGGTTGGATAAATATCTTTTGAAACTTGGTTTTACTAAGGGTAGTGCTGACAGTAATTTATATTATAAGATCACTGATGATGATATACCGATTGTTGAAGTATTTGTTGATGACATTATTTTTGGAGGTGAAGATAAGTTATGCATAGAATTTTCTAAGAATATGGAGAAAGAATTTGAGATGTCTATGATTGGTGAGATGAAATTTTTCTTAGGTTTGCAGATTACTCATACTGACAAAGGTATATTTATCTGTCAAACTAAATATGCCAAGGAATTACTAAAGAAATTTGGAATGGGAGATTCTAAACTGGTAAGTACTCCTATGTTTACAAGTGAGAAATTGACAAGAAAATATGTTTCTACATCGGTAAATCCTACAAGATACAAATCTATGATTGGAGGCCTAGTTTACTTGACTTAGACTAGGCCTGACATTATGAATGTTGTTTGAATTGTTTCAAGATTTCAAAGTGATCCTAGAGAAAATCATGAGATGACGGTGAAAATGATTTTTAGATACTTGCAAGGTACATCAAAATATGGCCTGTGGTACCCTAAGGATGATAACTTTACTTTATGTGCATACACAAATGTTGAATGGGCTGGAGATGTTGATGAACAAAAAAGTACTTCCGGTGGAGCTTTCTTTCTTGGAAAGAAGTTGGTTTCATGGATTAGCAAGAAACAGTCATGTACTTCTTTATCTACTACTAAAGTTGAGTATGTTGTTGTTGCTACTAACTGTACACAGGTTTTACGGATGAAGCAAATGCTGAAGGATATAAAGGTGGATTGTGATGCATTGGTACTTATTCACTATGATAACTCTGCTACTATTGATATATCAAAAAATCCAGTATTTCATTCCAAAATAAAGCACATATCTATCAAGTACAACTTTTTGAAGGAGAAGGTGGAAGCAAATGAAGTTAGATGGGTTTATGTTAACACTAAAGAACAAATTACAGATATTTTTACTAAACCTTTGTCCAAGGAATCATTTGAGTACCTGAGAGACAGATTGGGAGTTTCTGCCCCTCTGGTAGAGACTTGATTGATGCGGTTTGGCATTAGTATAACATGCATTATCAGAGATACTATTCAATCTGATACTGATGTGGGATGCTACTTCTTAGGGGGAGTAGTCAGCTTTGTGATTCAAAGGCTTATGTTTTTGCTTTGATATTTCTGTTAGATATCTGGCACTGATGTCAAAGGGAGAGTGATATTGATGTGAAAAAGAAAAAGAAAGAGGGAGGAATATTGATAAGGAAAAGAAATTCAGGGCTTTACAAAGATATTATTCACAGGGGGAGATATTGATATTCAGAGCTATCTGTGGGAGATTGTTGACTGTCTTCCATTGGGGGAGACTTGTTTGGCATTTCTTGGTACTTAGATTTTTTTCACATCTAGTGTTGCCATCAATACCAAAGGGGGAGATTGTTGGCCATTTGGTGGAATTGATTATGTGTTGCATTGATGTTTTGTCATTGATGTCAACACTAGCCATTTGGATGGTTTATCGACACCCTTCTGGTCCAGGTAGGTTGAGTGTTTTCTAGTTAACTTGGATCTGACATGATCCGATAGGCTCTGGTATATTCTGGTGATGAAATTGGCTTATTCATAATGCTCATACTTATATTTGGTCAGTTGGTTTTGGTCTGGTGATTGGATGCTATCTTGCTTGCTTAGAAGATTGATTTCTGGTTTCGGTGAGGGTTTCACCAACAGAGCTTTTGATGGAGATCTTTAATGAATTGCATAAGTGGTGTTGGTGCAGCTTCTAATGGAGTTTTACGATGTTGTTGGTGTTTATGTTCAAGACTTGGTGGTTGGAGATCATTGCTGAAGCGTATGGACCTATACTTGGTCTCGGTTGATCTAGGTTATGGACCGACTTTAATGTAACATGTGGATAGGACCTATTGATGTATTTTTAGAATGTCTTATGTGTTGATATTATTTGTTTGGTCTAAGGCTGGTATGGTTTTTAATTATGTAATCGGTTTATTGTCTGGTGGTCGACTTGATTATTTATGATCGAGGGTTTGTATATATAGATGTAAGATCTCATTATAGATTGTCATGGTTAATGTAAGAGGTCATGGTCAAGGAATGTAATGTGCAAATAATATAATATCATTCAGGTAGAGGAGTGTTAGGATTCCCAAAGATACTGAGAGGGGGGGTGACTCAGTATCTAACCAGTTAATGGATTTTTTGAACTTATTAAATGAATTGCATTTCAAAACAGTGTACCGGTAAACAAGAATTAATGCAGTAAATAAGAATAGTAAACACAACATAGAAAGCACACCATAACACAATATTTTTAATGAGGAAACCCAGTGTGGGAAAAACCTTGGTGGGATTTGTGACCCACAATATTCTCTTACTGGCCAATAAGTGAATATTACTTACAATGGGGGCTTGCACATGCAGGAAGGCCAACTGCCTAAAGCTCACTGCTTAATTACAAAAAGGGAAGCTCACTGACTTACAAAAATGGATTATGTAAATCCAATATCATTTACTTCTTCAGTTTAGCATCTGCTATGCCAGGTTCAGTACCAGTTTAATCTCATACAACTTCCATAAACTTTATTCCAAAATTTGCCTTAATATTCGCATCTACCTATTACATTACTTGCTTACACAAATGATTTACAAGATCTCATACTTATATGAATCGTATTACAATTCACCTTGTTGACTTTACAAAAAGATTTTACAATTAAATAAAATATAATAAACAAAATCTTGTCAGTTGGGGTGCTGGTAAACATCTTTGTCGGTGCCGATGCCGGTGCCTGTGCCTGTGTTGGTGCCTATGCCAGTGCCATAGGATTGTAAGGTTGCCATCAATGACAATACCTTCAATCACCTACAATTTCTCATTGGAGTTTTCATTTGCCAACAATCTCACCCTTTGGCATTGATGGCAACACTCATGAGAAAAAGCCAAAATTGTATCCAAAACATGTTGTCCAAAAATCTTACCAAAACTGTGTGCTCCCCCTGAGCAGATGATATCTTCTGTCATACATTAATTGTGTGATCCTTACTTCTTTTTCTAATCCTCTACTACTCCCCCTTTGGCATCAATGACAAAGGTTGTCATTCAATGTCAATTGAGTGTAGTTCCTGTCTGGATCCCTGTAACCAGTGGGTTACAATCTGATACAGATCACTAATGCAAAATTTAGGCTGTTATAGAACCTCTCAATATCCTTTAGTGTTGCTTCTATCCTTTGGATTGTACCGGTGAGTATGTGCATTTTCTCTTCTGGTGTCTTAAGTCCTAGAACAAGAGCCTCAAAAATATCTTTTCTCAAAGAGATGAGGATATCTAGTTTAGGACCTAGTCTGCATTTTAGTTCCTTTGTCTTGAACTTTAATCTCTCCTTATCTTTTTCAAGTTTTTCAATTTTCTCTTCATAGCCGGTAATTTCCTGTTCTACTACCAATATGGATTCTGATGAACCTATTAAATTATCAGAAATATTATTGATTTCCTTCTATGCTTTGCTGATCTCTGTATCTATATCCTCTGTCAAAATGTTGGTCTAACATGTATCTCTGTACAATTTTTTGAAGTCCAAAATTGTCTTTCCTAGTGCCAGTAATAATGTATCAATATTTCCCTTTCTCTTCTTTACTGTCTCCTCAAAGAATTTTTCCTTCTCTTTATTTATTTTCTCTCAGAAAGTCTCCTCATTGATTTGATCAATTGTTAGTAGGTTGTCCGTTATGTACTTAGATAATGTGTCTAATTGGCTTAAAGAATCTTTGTTTTCTATGTTACACTTGGGTGCAATCATCTTCAAAATTGGTATGGTGTCATCAATTTCCTTATATGCAAGTGCATTGCAATCAGTTATTTTCTTAATTGAATCAAGCAATACCTCTGTTACATTGGTTGGCTGGAATTCTATTAGTGAAGAACCAGATGATTGACCAACTACCTTAACGATCTATAATCTACCAATGTGAGGAACCTCTTTCCTTGTGGTGACCTCTGGTAGGTCAGTTTGAGTCTGCATTTCTACTAGTAAGGGTTTAGGTTTCTCAACTAATGTCGGTGGCACAGTCTTTGTCTGAACCTTTACCTCATCCTTCTTCTCTTTCGATTTCTCAATGTGTACCTCTGCCTATTTCTTAGAGCTTTCCACTATCAGTTTCTCTGATAGTGACTCTGAGTTTTCTATTAGTTTCTCTATGTTTACCTTTGAATTTTCTACAGTCGGCATCTCAATAGATTTGTCAGTGCTACCAGTTGTCGGTTGCTCAGTAGATACATCAGTATGTACACTAGTGGTATCTTCTTTTCCTGTATCCATGGGGTTAGTTGATTGTTCAATTTGTTGCTCAGCCCCACTTTCAATGTTTCCAACTGTATCCTCAATATTTGTCTCAACTGTAATGTCTTCTATTGGTGGCTCAGTTGCCACATCTCTCTTTTTAGTTGTCTCCTTATCAATCACAATGTTGACTTCTTATGTGTCAATATTCATTGTATACAACACCACTGAATCGAGATTTGTGTCCTCATGTGTTGCCTCCACACTCTCAACATTATTTGTTACTGGTGGTGTATCAATAGTTTGTACTGGTGGAGTATCAGAAGAAGGTGGGGGCAATTTATCTATTATCTTTATGCTCAGAGGTCCACCTACCTCACCTTTACCTTTATCCTTTTCTTTTTGATGGACTTTAAAAGTCTTTGGTCGTTTAAGCTCTTCTTGCTTTTCCTTTTCTACAAAGAAGATATCCCATTTATCTGTCGTCTCTTCAGTGATCTCATTTACTCTACCAGCCATTAATGCTACATGTCGGTGACTAGTTGAAAATACTATCTGGTTTGCCTCACTTATTAGTTCATCAATCTCTTCTGTTGAATTAACTGGGTGAACTGCAAGTAGTTATTCTATCTTCATCTTTTTAACTAGTTCAACAATTTCTACTCTTCTAGCTTCTAACCTTCTATACAAGTCATTTGGTAAATCATCTACAACCTCAATCAATAATTTCTTGTAGATATCCAAGTGTAGGAGAACATTGTTTTCTATGCTTTCTTTTTCTTCATTTGAAAATGTGTTATACAACTTGCAAATGTTTGATAAGTTGCCATCTTCAGTTATTTCATGTAGAAGATTGTCAAGTGGAGGGACAACTTGTTTTTCTTTCTTCTTTCTTGGAGTCATGTTCTTTGCCAGAGGCCTAACTGCCTGTTGTTTCTGTCTTGTTCTCTTAGGTACAGGAGAGGGTACCGGTGAGGATTTTCTTTTTCTTTCTACCCTTTTAAACTCTGTCGGTATTTCACTATCAGAGGAGGTAGCAACTGGTGAAAGAAGTGTTTTTGGTTGTAATCCTTCTAAGTCACTCTCCTTAATACCAATTTTATTCAATATGTCTTCCTTGATTGTTTTTGTCTACCTTGTTCCTTTTCTAACTGTTTGTTCAGTTTTCTTTATTCTTTTCTGTGATTGAATTTTTCTTTCAATTGTTTTCACATTTCCAAATACTTTTTATGTAGGTTCTTTGGGGGCTTCTAGAAGTGCTTTTGCATAAGTTTCTATTATGCTCTCATCAGCCTAATAGCCCATCTCTGTAACCCAAACTGTCCTTGGGATCACTGCCTCCATCCAGATTTCATCTTTCTTTATGACAAAGCATATTTCCTTTTGATACTTATCAACTATAGCTTGAGATAGCATTATCTTGGTTTTCATCCTAGCCTTTAGTGCTTGAAAATGTTCATTTATGTTCTTCTCCCTATCATCTCCCATGTTGTTTAGAATAACCAAAAGTTGTTTTCCTACCAGTATGTCAAATCCAAAATCCTTTCTACCAATACCGAGAATTTTCTTGGTGATATATGGAAATAAGCATACAAGTAAGTTTCCAAATCTTAATGTCCCTTTCTTGTCCCCTTTGATTTTCTTCAGATTGTCTATTAGCTCATCTTTTAACCATTCACATATGTTAATCTTTGCATTGTTGTTTACCATGTCATAAGAACTTTTTATACATAAACTAGAAATAGAGTTTAATCTATTGGCATGTGTAGCCTTGTATCCAAGAATCATGCTAATGAATTTTACATTGATATCCTCTACATCGTTGACTCTCAAGGATCTCTTGTCATAGGTTGTGTCAGTTAGGGTCATTATAGTGTCATTTGGAACCTTTTTTAGTTTTGTCAGACCTACTACCGATGGAAGGTAAGCTTGTCACCGCCCTAACTACCTCTTTTGTTATCTTGTGAATGGAATCCAACCAAAAGAACTCACCATGTACTCTTCTTAACACAATTCTTATAACATCCTTTGGAAAATCAGGGATACTAAGAATCTCCACAAAACCTAGGGTTTCAACCAGAGAAACGAATATCGCCTGGACTCGCCTGGACTCGGCGAGTCCGAGTGCGAGTCACCCTCGCCGAGTCCTGGGGACTCGGACTCGGACTCTGCCGAGTCCAGGAGCCAGACTCGCCAGATTCGCCGAGTTTGGTGAGTTTGGCCCAAACTCGCCAAACTCGGCGAGTCCCGTGCCTAGGACTCGGCCGGCGGCGAAGTCAATGAAAAGTTTTAAAAAAAACAATTTTAAATGGTTTTTTTGACTTGTTTTTTTTGTGTTATTTTTGTTTTATACCTAAAAGTGACTTTCATTTCATTCATTTGCAAAAATAGGAGGAGTAAAGTGAGATAAAAAGAATAACAAGGGTGCATTGAAGAAAAACCAGCAAGGAAGATTTCTTCAATTTCTTCAATTTTCTTCAAGAGTTCTAAGAGGTAACATTGTTTTTTTGAGATTTTTTTGTTTCTTATATGCAAAAATTCATTTTTCTATTCTTTTTTTTTTGAAAGTTTTACATTTTATTCCAAAATCTTTTCTATGTTACTATGTAGGCCCAGGGTTTGTAATTTTATTTTTTTTAAAGTAGGGTTTGACAAACCCTACAATTTTTTTAAAAAAAAATTGCAAACCCTACTTTAGCTTTTTTGAAAAAAATGTTCAATGAGAATGAAATTATGAATGCACAACACAGAATGAATGTCTTAATTTATTTTTGCATTTGTAATGTTTTATTGCAGCAACCTTCACATTCTTATTTGCCTCAAGTTTCACAAAACAATCATACAATGTCCTCTTCTAGACCTCCCATTAGAAAGGACCCTGCTTGGAAATATCATGAGGATTTTCCAGGGCAAAGAAAAGGGCAAACAAAGTGTATATTTTGCAAAACAATATTCCATGGAGGCATATATAGATTGAAATACCATATTGCTGGTGTGCGTGGGCATGATGCCGACCCATGCACAAAAGCAGTCACTGAGGCCGTATGTGATTGCTATGTAATGGTTGAAGAAATTGAAAGGAAAAGGAAAGAAAAAGAGGATCTCACAGTCATTGGGAGACATGCACCTTTAGGAATAGGGACACAATTAGGTTGTGTTGGAGGGCCTTCTTCCTTACCTTCATATCGTCCCACTCATTTTGCTACTACTCATGCTTCCGGTTCTGCTTCTATAAGTGCCAATGCCAGTGCCTCTACCCCTTCTCATGTTCCTAGCACTGGCAGTGGTAGTGGGAGTGTTAGCATTGGACCTAGGATTCGTAAATCTAGGTTGGATACCTTTTTTGCACCTCGCACTACTCCTGGGTCCCAACAGTCACTTGAGAGCATGGGTTGGAACAAGGAGATCCATGATGCTGCTAAAATGGCAGTTAGCAGATTTTGGATCTATGGCAGTATTCCATTCTTCACAGCCAGGTAAATGTTTTATGTTTGATTGTTTTAATTTTTATAATTTGATTGTTCGTATTAATTTTTGTTGTATATAGTTCATTATACATAGTACATACTTATCTCATTAAAATTATTTGTGACAGGTCACCTTATTGGCAAGAAATGGTTGATGCCCTTACCATTTGTGGGGCGGGGTTCAAAGCCCCTTCTGAGTTTGATTTGAGGGGACCCATTTTGACTGAATTGGTGAATGATGTGAAGAAAGAATTGGGTGATCAACGCCAAATATGGAGCACTAAAGGTTGCACCATCATGACTGATGGTTGGACAGATAGGAGAAATAGAACTCTCCTTAATTTTCTTGTTTCTTCCGCAGGTGATTGATTAATTTTAGTTTCATTTAGGCATTAATTTTTTATTTTTCATTTAATGATTTATTGAATGATCATTGATCTTGCTTTATTTTTTTATTTCAGGGGGCACCATTTTCATCAAGTCTATTGATGCCTCCGCCCATTGCAAGAATGCCACCTACCTATGTGAGCAGATAGAGGAGGTGATTAATGAGGTGGGTGAAGAGAACGTGGTACAGGTGGTGACTGACAATGCACCAAATTATGTTGCTGCAGGTAAACTTTTGATTACAAACTAATTTTGTTTGCAAATTAATTTCTATTTTGTAACCTCATTAATTAAAATGCAACAAATTATGTTGTTGCAGGCAGACTATTGATGGAGAGGCGCCCATCTATAGTTTGGACTCCATGTGCCGCCCATTGCATTGACCTCATGTTAGAGGATATTGGAAAAATTCCATGGGTCAAGACATGTGTAGAAAAGGCAAGAAATGTGTGCAAATTTGTATATAATCATTCATGGGTGTTGGCTCTTATGAGACAATACACAGAGCATAAGGAGTTAGCTCGTCCAGGAATCACAAGATTTGCCACAAACTTCATCACATTGCAGTCCATGCTTCGTTGTAAGATGGCCTTGAGACGTATGATTGTTGGTGAGGAGTGGTCTTCCTCATCCTATGCTACCACCCCAGCAGGGAAAGATATGGCAGACTGCATTTTTGATGAGCGAGGCTTTTGGAGCCCTTGTGATGAGATAGTGAAGGTAATTTTTTTATAAATTCTACAATTTTTATTTAACTTTTTGTTTTATAACTTATTCATCATATTCTCTTATTTGCTCATGTTTTAAATTACACAATATTTTCAATTTTACAGTTTGTTAAGCCCTTGGTGGTTTTGTTGTGAGTTGTGGATGGAGAAAAGCCCGCAATGGGCTACATATATGAGGGCATGGATAGGGCAAAAGAGGGCATCAAATCTATCTATGCAGGAGATGAGAGCAAGTATGGTCCCATTTGGCAGATCATTGATAAGAGATGGCATCATCAGCTTCATAGGCCCATCCATGCAGCAGCCTATTATTTGAATCTGGCATTCCATTTTAGCCCTACTTTCAGGGCTGATGCGGAGGTCCTTGATGGGCTATACTTAGTCATGGAGAAGATGGCACCTGTTGGTTGTACTCAGACAGATCTTATGCGAGAGCTACAGTTGTTCTCAAATGCACAAGGGGAGACCTTTTCTCATCCTATCGCCAAAGAAAGTAGGACAACTATGATGCCAGGTAAAAATAAATTGTAAGGCTTAATTTTAGTTTTATTGTATATTGTTAAATGAGTTTATGAGAGACTGATTTTATTTATTTTTCTCATTTCAAACTCAGATAATTGGTGGAGCTTTTTTGGCCCAACGACACCAAATCTTCAGAAGTTGGCCATTCGCATCTTGAGCCAACCATGCAGTGCATCTGGTTGTGAGCGCAATTGGAGTATGTTTGAGCACATACACTCCAAGAGGCGCAATAGATTATCCGTGGAGAAGATGAATGATCTTATCTTTGTTCACTACAACCTCCACCTGAGAATGAGAAAGAATGCATTAGCTGACATCTCTCCTATCATTCTAGATGAGGTTGATCCTGAGGCAGAGTGGGCCATTGAGACAGATCCTGTGGCTATCTTTAGTGATGATGACATTGATTGGATCGACCAGGTAGATATAGAGGCTGAGGCTGTAGCCATGGTAGAGGAGGCATAGAGAGCACGAGCAGAGAGAGGAGATTCAGAGGCAGATGGTGATAGTGACACAGATGGTGACAGTGACACAGATGTTCCTGATGTTGGTGAGCATGGCGTGGTGTCATGAGGAGTGGCTATGGCTGCCCAATCATCTATGACCTACCTTAGACGCCTTCATAGGGGGCCGGGGCCTTCATCGGAGCCGACGTCGGGGCCGGAGGGTGCAGACTCCTCTGCGCCATAGGCTTGTAGATGTATTTACCTTTGTTATTTGTATGGAACATTTGATGATGATCATATGATGACATGGATTTTTTATTCCATGAGTTTTGTAATATTGTATACATTTGACAATATTTATATATCTATGTTTGTTATTTCCTTCAGCTACAATTTGTGTTTATGCTTATGTGATAGATCATAGATGTATACTTGTGTATGTATTATGTAATGAAATGAGCCAAGTTTGATGATGTTATTGTGTCTTATTCAATAAAGGGTGCATGAAACAAGTTTTAAATCTTAAAAAATCTCTAAATTTTTTGAGTTTTTCACTTTCCCGAGTCCAGCTGAGTCTGGAGCCGAGTCTGACGCCGAGTCCCGAGTCCAAGTCCGATTTGGCCTTGCCAAGTCCGAGCCGAGTCCGAGTCCCGTTTCTTTGGTTTCAACTATCTTATGTTTCGGTTTGACATTCCCATTAACATCACAAATTACTGTTCTATACATTTTCATTATCTCTTTAGCTCCTAGTTCTTCAATATGACAATGTATGTAAATTCTATGATCCTCAACATATACAACTCCTTTGGGTATTTTTGAAAATGCTCCTAGGGTATCATCTTTCTTCGCAATTTCAGGAATAATTTTAAATATGGGTCTAGGGTGCTTAACAACTTCAATTATAGTAGGGTTTGCAATAAATTCAGGTGCAAAGGAGGAAGCCATTATATAAATACCTTAATTGGCCTTTAGGTATGAATGCTTGAATGATTTGCTTCACTTCTCGCTATGGATGCCTTAGCTTGGGATTTTTGCACTCTAAGGAAATTTGAAAGCTCGATGAATGAAAAAGAGCCAAAACACTTGCTTTATAATGTCATTTCCTTCAACTACCACATTAAATGTCTGCCGGTTAAGTGAAACTTAACACATCTGCCAGTAAAGAAGTAATTCAACTTCTCACCATCAACCAAGGGTAAATTAGCATGTTTTTCAATTTCTTGCCATACCCCCAAAAGGTTTCTTTTCAGTTAGATGAAGAATCTCTTGCGGGTGGAGTGATACTTTGTTCTACCGGTGAAGGAATAACTTCATTAACATTCATATCCGACTTTCTAATCCATTGTTTTGAGAATTCTTGTTTTACCTCTTTCAAACTAGGTCCTTTGTTATTTGTCGGTGATGCCTTACTTCTACAAAATTTTGCAATATGTCCAATCTTGTTACAAGCATAACAAGTCACATTGTTTTTCTAAATAGCTTTTCCATATCCTATGCCGGTATGTGTTCTGCATTGGTTAGATAAGTGTCCAAATCTTCCGCAAACACAACATCTTACATTCATTCTACAATTTTCTGAATTATGACCAACTTTTTTGCATTTAGAACATTGACTGGTGGGTGCATTGGTGTTCTCATAATTTCCAGATCTACATTGATTTTCTCTATGACCATACTTGTTACAATTAAATCATTTCCCATTAAATTTGTAGGCATTAGGTTGTCTTACTGGTTTACTATGATCATGATTGTTTGCAGTACTGAAGCTTTCACCAAATTCAAAGCCAAGGCCATTAGTATCTCCATTAGGTTTCTGATTTTTCACCATGTAATCAAGTTCCTCTGAACTTTTCTTGAATTTTTCTATGTTGATTTGCAGTAGCCAACTTATTTTCCAATAAATCTTTCTATCTCATGAGTTCAGTTTTATCATGCTCTAAGTGAATCATATCTATTTTCAACATATCATTTTCATGACTTAGTCTTATATTTTCATTTCCAGCATCATTAATTCTCCTAGTCAAGTCATCTTCATTCTTCTTTCAGTCGTCAATGTCTTTACAAAACCTCATAGTCATATCTTGCATCTCATTCCTCAAGGTCATGTTTTCTTGCTTCATCTTGCTTACAAGATCATTAAGAGTTTCTTTTTCCCCATCATCACTCTACATCTTCTCAGAAAGTTCTCTTCTTTTGTTCCTAGCAATAGTGAGATTTTCTTGAAGTCCTTGAATGATTTCCTGTGCAGCCTTCAGATCATCTTCAAGTTTCATATTTTTCAACTTTTCTGCATCATAATCTAAAAGAGCTATTTCTAATTGCTTCCTGAAGTTTTCCATCTCTATCGGTGTCAGAATCTTCCTCAAGCTGTTAGGCTTTTGAAAATAGAGGACCAAACTCTGATACCAATTGTTAGGATTCCCAAAGATACTGAGAGGGGGGGGGGTGTGAATCAGTATCTAACTGATTAATGGATTATTTGAACTTATTCAATGAATTGCATTTCAAAACAGTGTACCGGCAAACAAGAATTAATGCAGTAAATAAGAACAGTAAACACAACATAGAAAGCACACCATAACACAATATTTTTAATGAAGAAACCCGGTGTGGGAAAAACCTCGATGGGATTTGTGATCCATAATATTCGCTCACTAGCTAATAAGTGAATATTACTTACAATAGGGGCCTCCACATGCAAGAAGGCCAACTGCCTAAAGCTCACTGCTTAATTACAAAAAGGGAAGTCTCACTGACTTACAAAAATGGATTATGTAAATCCAATATCATGTACTTCTTCGGTTCAGCATCTTCTATGCTAGGTTCAGTATTGGTTTAAGCTCATACAACTTCCATAAACCTTATTCCAAAATCTGCCTTAATATTTGCATCTACCTATTACATTACTTACTTGCTTACACAAATGATTTACAAGACCTCATACTTATATGAGTCCTATTACAATTCGCCTTGTCGGCTTTACAAAAAGATTTTACAATTAAATAAAATATAAAAAACAAAATCCTGTTGGCTAGGGTGCCGGTAAATATCTTTGTCGCTGTCGGTGTTGGTGCTTGTGTCTGTGTCGGTGCCTATGCCAGTGTCATAGGATTGTAAGGTTGTCATCAATGACAATACCTTCAATCACCTACAATTTCTCATTGGAGTGTGCATTTTCCAACAAGTATTTGGTCGATAATTGGAGATTGAATTGGGTTTATGTAAGAGGATTTAGTCCTCTGGTATTGAGCTTAACCAAAACTATACTCAGGCATAGGAGATGCTATCTTTTGCAGTTCAACACTTCTCCAAATCGTAGTTTGGATTTATATGTAGTGAGTAAGGCTCCTTTTGTGATGAGCAGTGTGCTCTAGGCTATTGGACTTCCTGCAAGTGCAAGCCCCTCAATTGTAATTCACATACTTACGGTAGAAGTATTATTTGACTACGGGTAGGCTTCCCACCGTGGTTTTTCACTTTATCGGGTTTTCCACGTACAAATCTTGGTGTTGTGTGGATGGCTTTTATTCTATGATTATTGTTTATTCTTAATTGATTAACTTCTATTTCGGTATTAATGTTTTGGGTTTCAGTATTAAAGTTTAAATTGATAATGATTCCTGTAATCTATGACAACTGATTCACCTTGCCTCTCAGTTGTCTTCCAGTTATTTGAACTCTCTAATAGTTTTCCACATCATTTCTGGTATTCATTGTGTGATGTGTTGTGTGTATGTATTTTCATGTTATATATACTTTAATTAATTATATTGGTTATTCCGGTTATGTGAAAGCATTAAATAAATTATTTAATTTATCAATTGATTCAGCCCCCCTCTCAGTTGCTCGAATATTCAACAAGGGCAAGATACATAAAATTACCAAGGGACTCACTCTCTTTTGGTAGATAAAAGAATAGCTAAATTTAAAAGAAAAGGATCACCTAATCATAAAATTATCCTTGAATCACTGTGTCAAGTGACCAAGATCATGGAAAATGCATCTAACTTCAAACATTATCTCCAAATACTACTATACAGAATATATCATCATCAAATCTCTTTAGAACTAATTTTCATACAACTCTAACATCACACCTATTTGCAAGTCATCAATATTTTTTGTTTGTAAATTCACACACCTTTCATGCATTTACTCACACATCCACACTTCTTTTTATACAAGGTTAATCATTAAAACCCTAACTAGGTCAATTATCGATAGAAAATATAATATTACATAAATTCGGCCACTCAGACCTAAATATTCATTTTGGTCCACTCCACGAGATAGAGAGGATTTAAAAACATCACAATACAACTTTTTCAAATGGTTTCAATGAACCGTACATGCTAACACATCCTCCAAGGTCAACATCAAATGAAACGTGTAGATAAACATTAAAGCATGCTAACAAGTTGGCTCAAAAACCACCCTCTTGTTACAAATTTGTGTTCTTTGATTGTCATTTATGTCAAGTAGTGTGGTTTGGATATGTTCTAGTATGGACATCTGATGTGTGGAATTAAACATCTGTTGTGTAGGATTCAGTGTTGTAGTATTTCATTGAAGTATTTGCAATTATTCTTTTGTATTGGTTGTTATGATTATGTTTGCATCGGAGGTAGTTAGGATTAGTTTTTACTAGTTGGATATAGATAGATTGCATTGGAAGTTGTTCTAGTTTGTATTAGCTCATTTTGATGGTGAGGATTGTTGGAAGTTTTATCTATATGGTCTAGGTGTTGCCTATTTTGGTCTAGACTCTTTCAATGCATGCGTTGGGATATGTTATCGAAGTTTGATGTATTCTCCTTGGTTCGGTGATTTCGTGTGATATATTCTATCAATTCAGTGTTGCTTGTTGGATGTTGGTTTAGGTCCAATTTATGTTGCATGTTTTATATTTCAGTTCGTTTGTATATCTTAAGTCAAAAATTTGTGTACATGTTTCAATCTTCCTTTTGGTCGACTTGGTGAAAATGTTTATGTTCTGGTTTGATATATATACATGACGATTTATTGAAAATAATATATCGAGTGATATACATATATGAGATGTGAGTGAATTGGATTCGGTGGTGAGTATGTGTGACTTGATGTAAGGATGTCAATGTGATTTGTGTTGGTTTTGTAGTACATAAGTGTCAGTGAATGTAGATGCAGTAATTTGGAAGATCTCACTGTCTGAATATTTTAGTAAGGTCAAAGATTGTGCTTTAATAGTGGCTATAATTAGCATATGGAGATTCTTTTATTCATACACTTATTTTCTTGAAGGTTGTAAATTTGTATCTTGCCCTATTGCAGTTAGCTTCAAGTTTGCAAGTCCTCTTTTCTATCTTGTGCCATGAGAAGTTAGCCTTGGTCTACAAGTCTGAAGTAGTGAGATCTCTCTTTTGTAATAATTTTTATATATAGTGGATTATCTTGTGAGTTAACACTCACCGTGGTTTTTCCTTGTTTGGGTTTTCCATGTATAAAATATTGGTTTTCTTGTATGGATGGTTTATGATGAACTTATTCAATGCTCTTGATGTGTATATTAGGAGTTAATTGGTTAACATAAGTTTGCAGTCTGGAATTTTAATTTATGTTGATTCGCCCCCCTCTCAACATTCGATGTGTGTTCAACAATTGGTCTAAGAGAAAGGTTCCTCTTGAGTAAGCTCAATCGCTTGAGGTAGATCTGGAGTTTATGAACACTATGTTTGAAGAAGAGTTGATTACTATGGATGCTTTAGATCAAGGTGATTGGGATGATGTTGAAGGAGTTGTTGATATGGAAGGAGAACTAAGATCTACATTGGTTGATTTGGATGAGTACAAAGACAATTATAAGAAGGTAATTGATAAGATTACTTTCTTAAGAGGTTTTTTTGGACAAGGGAAAGAAAGAAATTGATGAATATGAAACAAAGCTTGATGAGAAGACCAAACAATGTTGGAAGTTATAAGAAGAAGTGAAAAATTGCAAGAAAGAACTCAAAGATGCTAAAGATCAGATTAGTAATGGCTTGAGTTTGAAAGGAGGAAAAGAGATACAAGAATCAATCTTGTAGTTTCAGAATAATGGAGATTTTGGTGAATTCTAAAATATTAATGAAGAGAAAGACAAAGGGATGAGAAATGCTACTGAGCATAAGAAGATTTTCATGCCTAATCAAAATTTCCAAAATTTTGTAGTGAATCAAAGACCTCCTAATGTTTCTTTCGAGTATTTATCTTTCAAAGGAAATTGTTTTTCATGCAATCAAGTAGGACACAGAGTGAGTGAATGCAAAAATTAGATAAGGAACTATTCTTTCAATGAAAATTGTCATTATTACAATAAGTTTGGTCACAAGGCTAGTGAATGTAGAAGCAAAATGAATATGAGCAATAGTGTGAGATCTTTTAATGGATGTTGCTATGTTTGGAATCTATTTGGGCACAAATCTATTGGATGCAGGTTGAATAGGAACTTCAGAATAAATGTGAATGGGAGTATGATGCAGAATGGTTTGGTATGCTATATTTGTAATGTTGTTGGGGACATTGTAATATTTTGTAAAAGGATTAAAGGAAAGAATTCTTATCCGGAGAATGTGGTAGACACTAATGGAAAAGGAAAGAAGTTATGTGTAAAGAAATCATAAGAGAAGACTAAACGAAATGTTGAAGGTGGTTCGACATCCGTTGAGGGTACAGTTCCGTCTTCCGATAATTGACTCAGATAGAAGGGTCTGAGGGGGAACTTCAATGATAAAATCTTTTGATCCCTCTTGGGGTATCCTCTTAGCATGACAGATGTGTGTGATGTTTTTCTAGAGGTTTTGATCTTATCTTGTAGTACATATGTAATTTTTAGAGGTTCAGAAAATAGTGTATCAGCTTTTTGAAAACCTAATTCTTGATAATTTATTTTGGTGATTACAATCATTTATGCATTAGCAATTTAGGAAGTGAAGGAGAAATAAGGAAGGAATTAAAATGAAAGTGTGTGAAAAGGAATTGTAGAGCAATGATTTGGTGAAATGGCAAAAACTGTAAGTATCAACATGATGAGCCCTATCCTGAGTATGAATTAAAGCCTTTCATTTCATCATATATAGTTTCGATTGGAGATTTTTTTGTGTGTTGATGATCACATTATTCATAAAGAGTATGTTTGTCAATATAATCATGTTTCTTTACAAGAGTATGATCATTGGAAAATTAGGGTTTTCAAACAGAGTAATTTGGTTGATAGTTCACAAAGGTTGAAGAATGAATTCAGAAGCCTAGGGCACAAGGGTTTGGATACTTGGAATTATTTCCCAATGTTTGAAGAAGAAGAAATTATTAGAATTGTTCTTAGTAGAATTCATGATGAATATATCTAGCTTCATAAACCTTACTTGATTTCGAAGGAAGTATTGCAAGTTGTGACAGGGTTATGTGCTACTAGAGAAGTGTCGATGTTGAAACCAGTGAAGAATGTTGAAGTGAATTTGTTGAGCAGAATAATATCAGATGAAAGAGATTAGAGAATTGATTCTATCAGAGATGTTGATGTTATGCATGCAACAATGGGGATATCATATAAATCTTATTACAAGAATAGAGAAGGTTCTTGTGCATCTATCAGAGTTTATGTGGTTTACAAGATGTTCAAAGAAAATGTTGAATATGATTTGAATGAGATTTTGAGGCGACAATCATTCAATAATATAAAGATGACAAAGAGTGATATGTATCCATTCTATTATGGTTCTTTGATTGTTTTTTTAGTTTTCTATTTTCTGAATGATTTGCCTGACATTGAGAATATTGCATGGAGAGGAGATATGTCTTTTGGATGTTAGATTAAGAGTTACTTAGATAGTTTGGATGATAGTTTTAAAATGTGCAAGAATTTCTTTGAGAAGCTCATAAATGTGTTGGTTTTGAGGAATCATATTCCTCCTAAAGTTCTAGATTGGTATGAGAATGACATTGTGTTTGTGGTAGATAAAGATAACTGCTTTTTAGAAGTAGTAGTTCCTAGAGTTTCTTGGGTAACTTTGTTACCTTATGAAGTTTCAAAACATGAATGCATGAGGTTAGCAAAAATTTTTTTAAAGATGCCGAAGGATCAAAATGCAAAGAGATTTGGAGCAAGGGGAAGATATTCTTGGAAGGTCCAGAGTGATAAAGCCGGAAAAGAAAGTGAATAAATATAGAGGGCTATCCACAAAGGCATCTACCTCCTACTTTAAGGTTCAGAGGAAAGGAAAAGGTGTTTCAGAGAAGGATATTAAAATGGTGGCTATAGACAACAATGATGAAGAAGAAGAGATGAAGGTAGAACATAAAGTTTCTCAAAATAAGGAAGTTGAAATAATTTAGAAAGAAGATGATGATGATTATTATTATTATTATGATGATCTTATAGTAGACATGGTGCTTGAAATGACCAAGAAGCCTGGTGGTGTGAAGACTGTTGGTAATTCATATCACAATTATGTATCTTATGAACATGATACTATTGGTAAAGCATTCATAAATTATTTGGCTCAAAACAATTTGGTTGCTACTGATATTGTTGATTATCTTCCAGAGGATCTTGTTGAGATACTCATAGAAAGAATGGTTGGAGAAGATGATAATGATGGTATGATGAAAGAAGAAGGATCCGGTCAACTACTGAGAGGGGGGGGTGTGAATCAGTAGATAGAAAAAATGATATTAACTTCACCAATCTCAAAATCAACTTCTCAAAGTAAACTTAGAACTATAAATGCAATATCTCCGTCAAGATAAATTATCAAGTTAAACTGGTTGTCTATTATAGATTAATAGTAAACAACCTGAAACTCACAAACATCCAATTACTTTTACTGACAAAAGTAAAACCTCATTTAATATTTTTGTCGGTTATCATGACTTATCAAAGTGGATTAAGTAGTTAAGCAATTCAAACATAGAAAACATAACCACAAAAACATTGACCACTTGACATAATATTTTGAAATGGAAACCCAAATGGGAAAAACCATGGTGAGATCAGACTCACAAGATAACTATTTGAACTCTTCTGAAGTTCGCCCTGTTAGGAGCCAAGCCTGTTAAAGCTTTACAAAAAGTCCTGTTAAGAACATATCTTGTTAGTTACCACCCGGTTAAGGGATTGACTATAATTCCTTGTTAGAAGCAATACCCTGTGAGGAGTAACCTTGATAGAGGATTTGAAATCCAAGATAATGGACCTGGTTAGAGAATTTGAATAACACTAAGCTTGTTATAGCTTACCCAGTTAGGGGATTTAACTGGTGTAATTGTTAGAAAACAATAGAAGTTTGTTGATCTATTTGAATAGCACTACACTTGCTTGTTCAGATCCTTTTCATGCTCCTATCTACCTTTACACTAACTGTAGATACATCATCCAATTCGGCAACCACACACTCAATTGAAACTTTGCCAACTCTGAAACAAAACAACTCATCAACCTTATAAACAAATGAATAAGTTGGTAACACAACAAAAACCTAATTCTCTCATAGAGATTACAAACAATTCGGTTCAAGTATGACGATTGGATTACATAACAATCTCTGCACATCATTCAAGAAAGCCTTGACTGCTCCTTGATCATCGCTTCATCAAACTTAGTAACTCGTCACGCGCTTTGCAATACATGAAATATACTTTCTCATTCCCTAGATAAAAAGCATTATCTCAACATGCCAAAAACACTTTGAAACTCTCTCCATACAATATGCATACGTGTCATAATCATTACCGCTCATCATCAGATCATAAACTAATATAACCAATTCACCAAACTTAATCGGTTAGGGTTTCTAAAAACAAAATGTAGGGTTTACTGGTTCAACTCTCCAATACTTAGCAATATCGGTTCACTCCACAAACTTACCTATCGGTTACAGTTCCCTTTCACTAGCTCTTCCTATTGGTTACAAAAAAAGGTTACAACAACATCATTACTGGTTGATTGACATCAATGACAACATAACATTTCATTAATGCAATCTTCATGCAAATGCCAACAATCTCCCCCTTTGGCATTGATGGCAATAAAAAGATCAATACCATTAATTGATATGATTGTGAATAGGAATCCTAGTTTGCATTTTACCATGTACTCTCCTTGTCTTCAGCTGGTCACTGGTTCTTCTCCCCATAATCACATAGCTCTTCTCCCCCTTTGACAACAATGCCAAATTGAAAGTAAAACATGCAATGTCAAACTTCACTATTCAACATCAACAACTTGCAACTTGATGCTCCCCCTGTGGAATAACTCCACTCCTACATCAATCCTACTATAAAATTCTGCAAGTAGCTCTGAGACTGATGTACTCTACATCATGCTCAATTCACCTCACGAAGGAATACAACCCCTAGCTACTTCTAAGATGCTCAAAAGTAGTCTTTGTTGGCATTTGCATGAAGATTGAATTAATGAAATGTATGTTGTCATTGATGTCAATTGAACCGGTAATGATATTGTTGATATTATTGTTAATATTGTTGCTGTAATCGGTATAAAGAATTTATGAGGAGAACCGGTAACCGGTGTAACGATATAAACCTTATCTATTGATGCAACTGATAAACCCTAACCGATCAAGTTTATTGGTCATATTGGTTTATGATCTGATGATGAGCGGTAATAATTATGACATGTATGATTTTTGTATAAAGACTATTTGAAGAGATTTTGGCGAGTTGTTGTAACAGTTTTTGTCTAGGGAATGAGAAAGTTGATTGCATCTAATGCAAAGCACGTGATGAGTTACTAAGATCGATGAAGCGGTAGTCAAGGAGCGATCAAGGTTTTCTTGATTGATGTGTAGAGATTGCTATATAATCAAATGGTCATACTTGAACTGAATTTGTTTGTAATCTCGATGAGAATAAGGTTTTTGTTGTGTTACCGACCTAATTAATTTGTATTTAAGGTCGATGAAGTTGTTTCATTAAGAGTTGGAAAGAGTTGGCAAAGAGATAGACATAGTTTAGTTTAGTGTGTGGTTGCCTAACCCGATGATATATCTACAGTTTGAGTAAAGGAAGATAGGAGCATGAAATGGATTTGATCAAGCAAGTGTAGTGCTATTCAGACATATCAGAAAACTCCTGTTGTTTTCTAACAATTACAGCAAAATTGAAATCCCCTAACCAGGTAAGCTCTAACAAGCTTGGTGCTATTCAAATCCTCTAACAAGGTAGTCCATTAGATTATATTTTCAAATCCCCTACAAAGGTTACTCCTTACAGGGTATCGCTTCTAGAAAGGCATTTGTAGTCAATCCCTTAACTAGGTGATTCCTAGCAAGATCAGTTCTTAATAGGACTTTTTGTAAAGCTTTAATAAGCTAGGTTCCTAACAGGGCGAACTTCAAAAGAGTTTAGATATTATCTTGTGAGTCTAATCTCACCATGGTTTTTACCTATTTGGGTTTCCACATCAAAAATATTTGTGTCAAGTGGTGAATGTTTTTGTGGTTATGTTTTCATGGTTGATTTACTTAACTACTTAACTATTTTTTATAAGTCATGATAACTGGAAGCATTGAGAAATGAAGAAGTTGTTTACTATTAAATTGTTGTAACAAACAACCGGTTTATCTTATGAGTTTTATCTTGATAGAGACTATTTCATTGTTAGTTCTAAGTTTACATTGAGAGATTGATTGGTGAAGTTTGTATCAGTTTTTCTATCTACTGATTCACCCCCCTTCTCAGTAGTTGATCAGATACTTATTCTTTCATCATACCGTCAATTGGTATAAGAGCATATGAGGTCCTCTAAGGTCTAACCCTAACAACTCAAGGTAAAGATCTGCTAGATCACGATGAAGAAGGAAGGTCTGAAGTTTAATAGAGAGAACTACAGGATATGGAGTGACAGAATGAAAATTTATATCAAGAGTTTGGGAAGCCAGTATTGGGAACATGTCGATACTAAGTATGTTGCACCTACTAGGATGTTGTTTGATGATCACAAGAAAGAGAAAAAATAAAATCATCAAGAACTGGAGGCTATTATTAGTTCTTTGTCTGATGCAGAATATGTAGATGTTCATGGTCTTGAAAATGCATATGAGGTATGGAAAAAACTTGAAGAGATTTATAGCGGTGATGAACATGTTAAGATTGTTAAAGAGGAGAGTTTAAGAGGAAAGTTTGATGATATACAGATGGCTGAAGGTGAGAATATCCAGCAGTATGGTCAAAGGATAAAAGAGATAGTCGACGAAATTAAGAGTGCAGGAGGCAAAGTGGAAGATTCCATAGTGATCAGTAAGGTACTGAGAACCCTGCTATCAGTCTATTTGAGTTGCAGCTATTCAAGACCTGAAGTCCATTGACAAAATAAGGTAACTCTTGACTCCATCATTGGAAAGCTTACCGCTTTTGAATTAAATGGTTATGATGGTAGTGTACATAAATATGAGTCTGCATTTAGAGATTTTGTTTCTAACCCATCTGTAAGAAAAAGTAGAGATGTCAGTCATAGTTATGAATCCAGATCTAGAAGAGAAGCAAATGATGAAGACAACTTAGTTGAGCTTGAAGCATTATTGGCTAAGCGGTTGCCCAGAGGTACAGGCAAATATAGAGGTAAATTACCTTTTAAATGTTTTGCATGCAACAAGATAGGACACATTGTTGCTAACTGCCCTAATGGTGATAATGAGCACAAATGAGAGAAATTCAAGAAGGACAAGGGTAAAGGCAAAAGAGATTGTCTTATTGTTATTGATGGTGGTATCACTGATGAGGAATCTGATGGTGATGCTAATGAAGGCATTGTGTTTGTAGCTATTAGAGAAGAGATGTCAGACCAGAAGGCATTAGTATCTAGGATGGATAACTCTGATGATTGGATCATTGATAGTGGTTGTTCACTTCACATGACTAGTGATCGGAGCGAATTTCTTTCTCTGAAGGAATTTGATGGCGAAGTTGTAAGATTTGGTAATGACTCACTCTGCATGGTTAAAGGTAAGGGAACTATTTCTCTTAATGGAAATAGTCGTGTAGATGATGTCTATTGGGTTGAAGGTTTAAAGAACAATATTTTGAGTGTGGCACAACTCAATGAAAGAGGATACCCTCTGGAATTTAAAAATGGTATGTGCAAGATCTATGACAACAAAGGTGAACTAATTGCAACCAGGAAGCAAACTAAAGGTAACTTATTTCATCTTAATCCTAAAGTCAGCAACTATTTAATTGCAAAGATAGATGATAGTTAGCTTTGGCATAGGAGATTTTGTCATATAAACTTTGATAACATTGTTAAAGTGAGTAAGTCCAAGACAGTGAGAGGTTTACCACAATTAGATAAACCAGTTAATGCTCTCTGCAAAGAATGTCAGTTGGGAAAAATGACATCCTCAACTTTGAAGAGCAAATATTTTTCAATGGAACATTTGTTAGATTTGGTTCATACAAATCTTTGTGGACCAATAAGAACAAAAAGTATTCAAGGTGACAGATATTTTATGATCTTCATTGATGATTGCTCAAGGATGATGTGGGTCACATTCTTGAAGGATAATATTGAATCTTTTGGTAAGTTCAAGGCTTTAGGGCCATAGCTAAGAAAGAGAGTGGTAAAATGATAAAGTGTCTAAGGACAGATCAAGGAGATGAATTTACTTCTGAGGAATTAACTAGGTATTGTGAAGAAAATGGTATCAAGCAGCAACTTTTTTCACCAAGGACACCACAACATAATGGTATCACAGAGAGAAACAACTGCCCAGTTGTTGAAGCTTTTATGATGATGTTGATACAAGGAGGTGTAGCAAAATTTTTTGGAGAGAAGTTGTTAGCACAATAGTGTACACTATGAACCGGATTCTAGTAAAGAGAGGTAAGGAAAAGACTCCTTATGAATATTGGTATGGTAGATCACCCAATGTTAGTTATTTTAGAATATTTGGAAGCAAATGTTTTATTAAGAGAGGTGATTATATTAGCAAATTTGAGGCTAAAAGTGATGAAGGTATATTTCTTAGCTATTCCACCAAGAGTAAGGCCTACAAGTGTTTTAACAACTAGACATAGAGAATTGTTGAGAGTGCTAATATTTGAGTGGATGAATTTCCTGAAGTCTCAGAAGGAACCAGTTCAAAGAAAAAGGATGAAGATCCTTGCATTTTGATTTTGGAACCAGAAACTATTAAATCTGAAACTTAGCAAAGCGAATACTGATATACCAGTCCAACCGGAACAAATAAATTCAGAAGAAGATGATGATAATGAAGAAGTTGAACCTGAAGATAATGATCATATTATTCCAAGATATGTGAGACTGAATCACAATCTTGAATAGATTATTGGGGATAAGGATGCTGGAGTACTAACCAAAAGAAGAATCAGAGAGAATTCTTGCATGATCTCCACTATTGAACCAAGAACTGCTAAGGAGGCATTTGGTGATGATCATTGGGTTAAAGCTATGGAGGAGGAATTAGATCAAATTGAGAAGAACAACACATGGACCCTAATAACATGGCCGGTAAATAAAAATGTGATAGGGACTAAGTGGGTTTTCAGGAACAAGTTGAATGAAGATGGTGTTGTGGTTCGCAACAAAGCTAGGTTGGTTTGCAAAGGTTATGCACAAGAGGAAGGAGAATACTATGGTGAGACTTTTGCACTAGTGGCAAGACTGGAAGGTGTCAGAAGTTTACTTGCTTTTGTAGCACACAAGAAGTTCAAGGTATACCAAATGGATGTTAAGTCAACATTTTTGAATGGAATACTTGAAGAAGATGTATACATTGAGCAACTAGATGGTTATGCTTTGACTGATAAGAAAGACATGGCATGCAGATTGCATAAAGCTTTATATGGATTAAAGAAAGCACCTAAAGAATTGTATGAAAGGCTTCATACACATCTGATTAAGATAGGCTTTTTGTGAACCAGTGATGATAGTAACATATATCTCAAATCTAAAGGAGATCAAATACTAGTCAGCGAAGTATTTGTTGATGATATCATATTTGGAGGTAATGATGACATGAGCAACAATTTTGCAGATGAAATGAAAAATGAGTTTAAAATGTCTTTAGTGGGGGAAATAAATTTTTTTATAGGCTTGCAGATACAACAAATGAAGAATGGTATTTTCATCACACAGTCTAAGTATGTGAAACAGGTCTCGAAGACATTTAGCATGAGTGACTGTAAACTAGTTGGCACACCTATGGTTATAGGTTGTAAGTTGTCCAATGAAGATGAATCTAAATCTATTGATGAGAAGGAATACAGGTCAATGATTGGAAAATTGCACTATGTTGTTCACAGCAGACCAGGCATAGCTCATGTAGTTGGCATAGTTGCTAGATTCCAGAAGAATCCTAACAAAACACATCTGATAGCCACCAAGAGGATTCTTAGGTACTTAAAAGGTACTGTTGACTATGGATTATGGTATCCATATGGAAGAAATTTTAACTTGAAGGTGTACACAGATGCAAATTGGGCAGGAAATGTTGATGACTGGAAAATCACAACCGGTGGAGCATTTTTTCTTGGAGGAAGGCTTGTTTCATGAAGTAGTAAGAAGCAAAGTTGTACATCACAATCTACTATTGAAGTTGATTATGTTGGAGCTTACATGAATTGCACATAGGCTATATGGATGAGGCACATTTTGGAAGGTTTTAAGATGAAGATTTCAGAACCTATAAAGATTTTATGTGATAATACAAGTGCCATAAATATTTCTAAGAACCCTATTTTGCATGCACAAATGAAGCATATTAAATTGAAGTATCATTTCTTGAGGGAAAAAGTTTAGAGTAAAGACGTGATCTTAGAGCATGTTTCTACCAAGGAGCGGCTTGTAGATATTTTTACTAAACCTCTGCCTAAGATTACTTTTGAGTATCTTAGAAGTCAGTTAGGGGTTGTCCCTCTTCATGAAGTCAGTTAAGTATGATGTATATTACATCAGTCCTGAAGCTCCTTGCAAAATTTTACAAGAGGATTGGTGTAGAAGTGGATGTATTCCATAGGGGGAGCATCAAGTTGTAGTTTGTTGATGCACAATGAAATTTGACATTACATGTTTTAATTTCAATTTGGCATTGTTGTCAAAGGGGGAGAAGAATTATGTGATTATGGGAAGGAGAACCATCGACAAGCTAAAGACTGAGAGAGAACGGTGAATGCTTGGTAATTTAAACTAGGATTCCTATTCACAATCATGCAACAATCAATGGTATTGATATTTGTATTGCCATCAATGCCAAAGGGGGAGATTGTTGGCATTTGCATGAACAATGAATTAATGATATGTATGTTGTCATTGATGTTAATTGAACCAGTAATAATATTGTTGATATTATTGTTAATATTGTTACTGTAACCGGTAGGAACAATTTGTGAGGAGAACTGGTAACCGATATAGCAGTATAAACCTTATCTATTGATGTAATCGGTAAACCCTACCTATTGTTTTTGATAAACTCTAATTGATCAATTTTATTGGTTACATTAGTTTATGATCCGATGATGAGCAGTAATGATTATGACATGTATGATTATTGTATGAAGACAATTTGAAGAGATTTTGGTGAGTTGTTGTAATGATTTTTGTATAGGGAATGAGCAAGTTGATTGCATCTAATGCAAAGCGCATGATGAGTTACTGAGATCGATGAAGCGATCAAGGTTTTCTTGATTGATGTGCAGAGATTGCTATGTAATCCAATGGTCATACTTGAACTGAATTTATTTGTAATCTCAATGAGAATTAGGTTTTTGTTGTGTTACTGACCTAATTGATTTATATTTAAGGTCGATGAAGTTGTTTTGTTAAGAGTTGGCAAAGAGATAGACACAATTCAGTTGAGTGTGTGGTTTCCTAACCGGATGATACATCTACAGTTTGGGTAAAGGCAGATAGGAGCATGAAATGGATCTGATCAAGCAAGTGTAGTGCTATTCAGACTGATCAGTAAACTCCTATTGTTTTCTAACAATTACAATAGAATTGAAATCCCCTAACTGGGTAATCTCTAACAAGCTTGGTGCTATTCAAATCCTCTAACAAGGTGGTCCATTAGATTGGATTTTCAAATCCTCTACTGAGGTTACTCCTTACAGGGTATTGCTTCTAACAAGTAATTTTTAGTCAATCCCTTAACTGGGTGATTCTTAATAGGATCAATTCTTAACAGGACTTTTTGTAAAGCTTTAACAGGTTAGCCTCCTAATAGGGCAAACTTCAGAAGAGTTCAAATATTATCTTGTGAGTCTCATCTCACTATGGTTTTTACCTATTTGGGTTTCCACGTCAAAACTATTTGTGTCAAGTGGTGAATGTTTTTGTGGTTATGTTTTCATGGTTGATTTACTTAACTACTCAACTATTTTTGATAAGTCATGATAATCGGAAGCATTGAGAAATGAAGAATTTGTTTACTGTTAAATTGTTGTAACAGACAACCGGTTTATCTTATGAGTTTTATCTTGACAAAAACTATTTCATTGTTAGTTCTAAGTTTACATTGAGAGATTGATTGGTGAAGTTTGTATTAATTTTTCTATCTATTGATTCACCCCCCGTCTCAGTAGTTGACCGGATACCTATTCTTTCATCATACCATCGGTCTTAGGTAGAGGTTTAGTAAAGATATCTACAAGTTGCTCCTTGGTAGAAACATGATCCAAGATCACATCTTTACTCTGCACTTTTTTCCTCATGAAATGATACTTCAATTCAATATGCTTGGTTTGTGTGTGCAAAACAGGGTCCTTGGAAATATTTACAGGTTCTGAAAACTTCATCTCGAAACCTTCCAGAATGTGCCTCATCAAGATAGCCTAGGTACAATTCATATAAGTTGTAACATACTCAGATTCAATAGTAGACTGTGATATACAAATCTGCTTCTTGCTACTCCATGAAATGAGTCTTCCTCCAAGAAAGAATTCTCCACCAGTTGTGCTTTTCCTATCATCAACATTACCTGCCCAATCTGCATTTATGTACACCTTCAAGTCAAAGTTTCCTTCATATGGATACCATAATCCATAGTCAACAGTACCTTTCAAATATCTGAATATCCTCTTGGTTGCTATCAAATATGTTTCCTTTGGATTCTTATGAAATCTAGCAACTAGACCAATTGCATGAGCTATATCCAGTCTGCTATGAACAACATAGTGCAATTTTCCAATCATTGACCTGTACTCCTTCTCATCAACAGATGTAGCTTCATCTTTCTTAGACAACTTACAACCTATAATCATTGGTGTCCCAACTGGTTTACAGTCACTCATACAAAATGTTTTTAATACCTCCACATACTTAGACTGTGTGATGAAAATACCACTCTTCATTTGTTGTATTTGCAAACCTGGGAAATTTTTTATCTCTCCCACTAGAGACATTTAAAACTCACTTTTCATTTCATTTGCAAAGTCATTGCTAATTTCATAATTCCCTCCAAATATGATATCATCTACAAACACTTCACTAACCAATATTTTATCTCCTTCAGATTTGAGATATATGTTGCTATCTTCACTAGTTCTCTGAAAACCTATCTTCATCAAGTGTGAATGAAGCCTTTCATACCATGCTCTTGGTGCTTGCTTTAATCCATACAATGTTTTGTGCAACTTACATACCATGTCTTTCTCATCAATCAAAGCATAACCATCTGGCTGCTCAGTATACTTCTTCTTCTTGTATTCCATTAAAAAATGTTGACTTTACATCCATCTGATATACTTTGAATCCCTTATGTGCTGCAAATGCAAGTAAAGTTCTAACACCTTCTAGCCTAGCCACTGGTGCAAAAGTCTCACCATAATCTTCTCCTTCTTCTTGTGCATAACCTTTGCAAACTAATTTAGCTTTGTTGCGGACTACAACACCATCTTCATTCAACTTGTTCCTGAATACCCACTTAGTACCTATCACAATTGTATTCACCGATCAGGGTACTAGGGTCCATGTGTTATTCTTCTCAATTTGTTCAAGCTCCTCCTCCATAGATTTGATCCAATGATCATCTCCAAATGCTTCCTTAGCAGTTCTAGGCTCAATAGTGGAGATCATGCAAGATTCTCTCTAATTCTTCTTCTAGTTAACACTCTAGCATGCTTATCTCCAATAATCTATTCAGGATTTTGATTGAGTCTCACATACCTCAGAATAACATGATCATTATCTTCAAGTTCTTCTTCTACATTATCATCATCTTCTTCTGAAACTACGTATTTTGGTTGAACTGGTACAACAACATTCTCTTTCACAGTTTCAGGTTTCACGGGTTCTGGTTCAAAAAACAAAATGCAAGGATCTTCATCCTTTTTCTCCACATTGGTTTCCCCTGAGACTTTAGGATGCTCATAAACACTCAATGATTCTCTGTGTCTGGTTGTTATAACATTTGTAGGCCTTACTCTTGGTGGAATAACCAAGAAATATACCTTAATCACGTTTAGCCTCAAATTTGCTATCATAGTCACATCTCTTAATAAAAAATTTAGTTCCAAATATATTAAAACAACTAACATTAGGTGATCTCACATACCAGTATTCATAAGGAGCCTTGTCCTTACCTACTTTTACCAAAATCTGGTTCATAGTGTGGACAACTATGCTAACATCTTCTCTCTAGAAAGTTTTCGCTACACTTCCTTATATCAACATCATCCTAGTAGCTTCAACAACTGACCGGTTGTTCCTCTCTGCAATACCATTCTGTTGTGATGTCCTTGGTGCAGAAAGCTGTCATTTGATACCATTTTCTTCACAATATCTAGTGAATTCCTTAGAAGTAAATTCTTCACCTTGATTAGTCCTCAAACACTTTATCTTCCTACCAATCTCCTTTTCAACTAAGGCCCTGAATGCCTTGAACTTACTGAATGCTTCTATTTTATCCTTCAAGAATGTGACCCACATCATCCTTGAGCAATCATCAGTGAAGATCATTAAATATATGTCACCTTGAATACTTTTATTCCTTATTGGTCCACAGAGGTCTGTATGCACCAAATCTAACAAATGTTTCGCTAAAAAAGATTTTCTCTTGAAAGTTGAGGATGTCATCTTTCCCAACTGACATTCCTTACATAGAGTATTAACTGGTTTGTCCAACTAAGGCAAACCTCTCACTGTCTTGGACTTACTCACTTTAACAATGTTGTCAAAATTTATATGACAAAATATCCTATGCCAAAGCCAATTATCATCTACTTTAGCAATTAAACAGTTGCTGACTTTAGGACTCAGGTGAAATAGGTTACCTTTAGTCTGGTTGCCAGTTGCAATCAGTTCACCTTTGCTTCCATATATTTTGCACATACCATTCTTAAAATTCAATGGATATCCTTTGTCATTGAGTTGAGCAACACTCAAAAGATTGTGCTTTAGACCTTCAACCTGGTAGACATCATCTGCACTGCTCTTTCCATCAAGAGAAATAGTTCCCTTACCTTTAACCATGTAGGGTGAGTCATTGCCAAATCTTACAGCTCCACCATCAAATTTCTTTAAAGAAAGAAATTTGCTCCAATCATCGGTCATATGGTGTGAACAACCACTATCAATGATCCAATCATCAGAATTATCCATGCATAAAACTAAAGATTTCTGATCAGATGTCTCTTCTTTAATGGCTACAAACACAATGTCCTCATTAGCATCACCATCAGATTCCTTATTAGTGATACCACCATCAACTACAATAAGACAATCTCTTTTGCCTTTTCCCTTGTACTTCTTGAATTTCTCTCGCTTGTGCTCATTATCACCATTAGGACAATTAGTAGCAATGTGTCCAATCTTGTTGCATTCAAAACATTTCAAAGGTAATTTACCTCTATATTTACCGGTTCCTTTGGGAAACCGCTTGGCCAACAATGCTTCAAGATCAACCAAACTGTCTTCATCATCAACTTCTCTATTGAATCTAGATTCATAACTATGACTGACATCTCTACTTTTTCTCATAGATGGGTTAGAAACTGAAGCTCTAAATGTGGATTCAAACTTCTGAACACTACCATCATAACCATTTAATTCAAAAGTAGTAAGCTTACCAATAATGGAGTCAAGGGTTACCTTAGTTTTGTCAATAGATTTTAGCTCCTGAATGGCTGCAACTCGGATAGCGTAGACTAGTAGCAGGGTTCTCAATACCTTACTAACCACTATGGCATCTTCCACTTTACAACCAACACTCTTGATCTCACCAACTATCTCTTTTATCCTTTAACCATACTGTTGTATATTTTCACCTTCATCCATCTGCATATCATCAAACTATCCTCTTAGACTCTCTTCCTTGGCAATCTTCACATGTTCATCACTGCTATAAATCTCTTCAAGTTTCTTCCATACCTCATATGTAGTTTCCAGACCATGGACATCTACATATTTTGCATCAGACAAAAAACTGATAATAGCCTCTAATGCTTGATTGTTTTCTTGTTTCTCTTTCTTCTGGTCACCAACCATAATCCCACTAGGTGCAACATATTGAGTACCAACATGTTCCCAATATTGATTTCCAAGAATCTTGATATAAATTTTTTTTCTATCACTCCATATTCTATAGTTCTCTCTATTAAACTTTGGACCTTCTTTCTTCATCATGTTCTACAGGATCTTTACCTCAAGTAATTAGGCTTAGACCTTAGAGGACCTGAGACGCTCTGATACTAATTGATGGTATGATGAAAAAACAAGGATTTGGTCAACTACTGAGAGGGGGGGAGTGATTCAGTAGATAGAAAAACTGATATTAACTTCACCAATCTCAAAATCAACTTCTCAAAGTAGACTTAGAACTATAAATGCAATATCTCTATCAAGATAAACTGGTTGTCTGTTACAATAGATTAACAATAAACAACTTGAAACTCAAAAACATCCAAATACCTTTACAGACAAAAGTAAAACCTCATTTCATATTGTTGTCAGTTATCATGACTTATCAAAGTGGATTAAGTAGTTAAGCAAATCAACCACAGAAAACATAACCACAAAAACATTCACCACTTGACACAATATTTTGATGAGGAAACACAAATGGGAAAAACCATGGTGAGATGAGTCTCACAAGATAACTATCTGAACTCTTCTGAAGTTCGCCCTATTAGAAGCCAAGCTTGTTAAAGCTTTACAAAAAGTCTTGTTAAGAACAGATATTGTTAGGGACCACCCAGTTAATTGATTGACTATAATGCCTTGTTAGAAGCAATACCCTATGAGGAGTAACATTGATAGAGGATTTGAAATCCAAGCTAATGGACCACCTGGTTAGAGGATTTGAATAACACTAAGCTTGTTAGAGCTTACCCGATTAGGGGATTTAACAGTTGTAATTGTTAGAAAACAATAGGGGTTTGCTAATCTGTTTGAATAGCACTACACTTGCTTGTTCAAATCCTTTTCATGCACCTATATGCCTTTACACTAACTGAAGATACATCATCCGGTTTGGCAACCACACACTCAACTGAAACTTTGCCAACTATGAAACAAAAAAACTCATCGACCTTATAATCAAATCAATAGGTCTTTAACACAACAAAAACCTAATTCTCTCATAGAGATTACAAACAAGTCAGTTCAAGTATGACCATTGGATTACATAAGAATCTTTGCACATCATTCAAGAATGCCTTGACTGCTCCTTGATCACCGCTTCATCAAACTTAGTAACTCATCACGTGCTTTGCACTGTATGCAATATACTTGCTCATTCCCTATATTAAAACCATTATCTCAATGCACCAAAAACACTTTGAAAATCTCTCCATACAATATGCATATGTGTCATAATCATTACGGCTCATCATCAGATCATAAACCAATATAACCAATTGACCAAACTTAATTGGTTAGGGTTTATCAAATCAATAGGTAGGGTTTATCGGTTCAACTCTCCAATACTTAGCAATACTAGTTCACTCCACAAACTTACTTACCAGTTACAGTTCCCTTTCACTAGCTCTTCCTATCGGTTAATTGACATTAATTGTGAGAGTTGAGAAATACAACACCATAGGAGCCTAAAGATCTCTGCAAGTTGAATAACCTGTTACAAGGAGAAGCAAGGATGCAAATAACAGAAAAAATAATACACAGAAAATATGCTCAAAAGATGAGAGCTCAATATTCACAAAATGTGTAATGTGATAATAATACAAGGAAAATAAAATTAACCTCTAATAGGTCAAGAAACCCTAAAAGGGAAAACCTAGGCTTGCACATAATAATTAATAAAAGAATTAATTATTATGCACCCAATGTTAGCTAAGTGTAAAAAGAGATAATAGGGAACTTAAAGAATTAAATAAATTTTGTTTAATTAATCAAGTAAAGACCCGATTACTCTAACACCCCCCTTAAGCTAGACTTAGGGAGAAGCTAAAACCTAGAACAACTACTGAAAGCAGGAAAGATGGGTCCCAGCAACAAGGTTTGATCAGGGACCCAAATACAATGAAATCTCTATGAAACGAAGAAAAATGAGAAAACCCAGTGGGAAAAAACTCCTCTCCAAAAAGACGTAAAAGAACATGTTGAAAGAAGAAGAAGGAAGGAAGGCCTCATAAAGACCCCCAAGGACAAATTCCTTCACCCCAAGCATAGAGCACAATTGAAGATAGCACGATGATGCAAAAGGTTTCGTGAAGATGTCAGCAACCTGCTTAGTAGTGGGAATGTACTCCAGAATGAGAGAACCATCCTAAATCAACTAGCAGATAAAATGCATGTGAATCTCAATGTGCTTCATCCATTTATTCTCTACTGGGTTGCGAGAAATATGAATAGCACTCTGATTGTCACACCAAAGAACAGTGGGACTATCAGGAGGAAAACCAAACTCAGTCATCAACTGTCAAAGCCATAAGATCTCCTGATTGGCGAGCACAACAAAACGATACTCAGCTTCTATAGATGATAATGCATGAGCAGTCTGCTTCTTGCAAGACCATGTGATAGGACTAGAGCCAAGACAAAAAACAAAGCCAGAAGTAGACTTTTGACCAGTGACATCACCAGCCTAATCTGAGTCAGTGTAGCCAACAATGTGAGGTTCCCCTGATGTGTAGTGAATGCCATGAGAAATAAAGCCTTGAATGTACCACAAAATATGTTTGGTAGCTTGCCAATAACTCTCATGAGGATCATGGGAGAATCGAGAGACAAGGCCAACCGCAAAGGAAAGATCAGGATGAGTGTGAGTCAAGTACAACAAACTGCCAACCAACTGCCTATAAAGCGTAGAATCTACTGAAGGAGTGGGACAAGTAGTAATCAAAACAACCCTTGACTGAAAAGGAGTGGGAGCAAGCTTGCAATCAAGCATGCCAAAGCGTCAAAGCATGTCAAGAGAATACTTCTACTGGTAAATGTAGATCCCATCAGAAGACCGAATCACTTGAAGACCGAGATCTGTCATCTCAAACTGATCCATCAAGGCTCGTAAAATATGTTGAATCATAGAGGATGAGCTACTTGTGATGAGGAGATCATCAACATATAGCACAAGAATCAAGATCTCACCCTCAATAAGTTGAATGTACACTGTGTGATCAGAATTATTGTGGGTGAAACCAATAGAGAGCAAGAAAGAATCCATCTTCTCATACCAAGCCCGAGGGGCCTTTTTGAGACCATACAATGAATGTCGAAGTCTGCAAACCAAAAAACTGTCTTGCACAAATCCTTGAGGTTGCTCCATATAGATTTCCTCCTGTAGGTCCCCATGCAAGAAGGCACTCTTCACATCCATCTGAAAAATGGGTCATCCCTGAGAAGCTGCAAGAGATAGTACAAAGCGAATAGAGTTCATCTTGGTGACAAGGGAAAATGTCTCAGAGTAATCAATACCCTCAACTTGTGAGAAACCCTTCACAACAAGATTTTCTTTGTACTTATCAATCGAACCATCAACAACATACTTAGTGTAATACAACCAGCGGCACCTAACCATCTTTTTGCCCTTAGGAAAAGGATAGAGATCTCAAGTATGATTCCTCGTCAAAGAAGAATACTCCTCCTCCATACCACAATCCTACTCAGGGTGTCTTGTAGCCTCTGAAAACTTCAGAGGATCATTTGAAATGGCATGACTCAAAGAAATAGAACCCACAGTATGAGAACGGGTGTGACAAGTATCTGAAGGATCACCAACCATAGAACCTGCCGCCTCAACAGTAAGGTGAGCCCACTTGGGCATCTTAGGTGGAGCAAGTGGAGGTGGGGATAGAGGATTATCAACACCATCATCAGAATCATCCTCAAGATAATCTTGAAGAGATGCAGTGGGAGGAGTAGACACTGGAGTTAGGGTATCCATTGTGGGAAGGCGCTCATCAAACTGAACATCTCGTCGAAACAAGACCTCTCTGGAATCAGGATCAAACAACCTGTACGCCTTAACATCCTCATAGTAGCCAACAAAAATGAGGGGTTAGCTCTTCCACTCCATTGCTTTCCTCTGAGCATCAGGAATAAAATCCCATGCCTCACTGCGAAATACTCTGAAAAAAGAAACATCAGGCTTGTCATGAGACCAAGCCTCCTCAAGAGTCATATGTCGAATTGCCTTGTGAGGCATCTGATTCTGAATATAGTTGGCACAATTGATCGCCTTAGCCCAAAAAGATGAATCCATGGACCTGGACTGAATTATACAATTCGCCATCTCCCGTAAAGTTTTGTTCTTGTGCTCAATGACACCATTCTACCGAGGGGTGTAGGGAACAGTAAACTGAAGCTGCAAACCATGCTTAGTGCAAAAATCTCTGACAACCCGATTCATATACTCCCCCCATTATCTGTATGTATCCATCGAATAGAACAACCAGACTTCTTCTCTACAAATATCTTGAAGATTCAAAATGAATCAAAGACATAAGACTTGTACTTAAGAAAGTACACCCATGTGCGTCTAGACAAGTAATCAATAAAAGTGAGTACATACTTGGCCCCAGAAAAAGTAGTGGGAAATGACATGAGATCACTATGAATCAACTCCAAGGGTGCCAAAGCATGAGGGGCTCTTCCCTTCGGAAAGGGATTTCGGTGATGCTTGCTAAGCACACAAACATGACAAACACCATCAGTGTAGGAAATCTATGGGAGCCCAAGAACAAGTTCCTGTGTACTCATCTGCTCAAGATGTCTGTAATTGACATGGCGCAAGTGCTCATGCCAAAGCTTACTAAATCTGCATGTGCTATAAGAGACAAACTTGCACCTGCAGAGGGCTAAAATCCATCAAATCTATACAGATGAGATGCAGTATCAACACTCCTAGTAGCCACAATCAAATTAGAGTCATGGAGGTCCTGAATAACCACATCATGTGGTGAGAACTCAACTGTCTTACCAGAGCTAGAATGGAAAATCTGATAAATAGATAGGAGGTTCGTCGAGATGTCAAGGACAACCAGAACATCCTGTAGAGTGCCCCCTTCCAAAGAGACAAAACTTGAATCCAAGACTGAAAGTTGAACTGAGTCACCCACTGCAATCTATGAAGTATCACAAGAGGCAAGAGAAGCAACCAACCGCTGAGTGTGAGTCACATGGTGAGAAGCACCAGAATCTAATATCCAAGTGGACCCATACGTCGAAGCTTGAGTAGTGAGAGCATGACCTTTCCCTATGGAAGGTGAAGATGCCTAAGGTGAGGAGTTATGATGTTGTTGCATTGCTTCTTCTGAATAGAACATGTTGCAAGCTTTCCAATGCCTATTCATTTTTGAAAAACGAAGTCCGTTTGCCCATTATACGCCCCCGGAAGTGCAGAAAAGAGACTCGACTTTGATTGGAAAAAAGTACAGTCAAACAGCAAAATCAAGAAAAAGTCCAACACCTTGAGGTCTGTCTCTGAACCATCTTTTTGATGCCTATTCATTTTTAAAAAAAAGACTCTGTATGCTCAAGATATGGCCAAAAATTGAACCCCCCCTTAAAGAGACAAGAGGGTGGAGGTCTGGTGGCAGGGGCCTGGCAATGGCAGCACTTCGGTGGTGCTCTGGTGAGGAGTGGCAGAGAGGGAGCGGCTGCTAAGCAGTGGTGGTGGGCACAAGCAGAGGAGGCAGCTAGTGGGCACGAGTGGAGGAGGCTGTAGTGGAGTGGCGACCAGTGGAGGTGGGTGTCGGTAGCGGCAGGGGTTGGAACGACGAGGGCCGATGGGGGCGGAGACCGCCGGCGGGGAGATTATCGGCGGGGCCGGTGGGGGCCGATGGCCAGAGGTAGGGGCTAGTAGGGGAGGGGCCCATGCTGATAGGCCTGATCGGCCGGACTGTCAGGGGGTACGGGGTACCCTCCGAAACCCCAACTGCAAAAAAAATTGATTTTTTCAAAAACTTTTTTTTTCCGCCTTTTTCCAAGAACTTTTGATTCTTGATTTTGTTTTCTATTTTTTTTTCAAAAAATCAAAAAATCGTCCTGCATGCCATAAAAAGGCAAAAATAATATTTAAAAATAAATAAAAATCTCGAACTGCGTGTTAGGGCCATACGACCTAGTACTGAAGAAAAATTACCCCCAGATGCTCAGTAATCAAAACTAGGCAAGTTTTATATGACTATAGGGGTTTTTGGGCCATTTGAGCACGATGGTGAGGTCTGTTTAGGCCCAAAGTTTGCAAAAAAAAAAAAGGCCTATCCCTAAGTGCATAAAAAAAACTTCCTGAAACCCCAGATCTGCTTCCAATGCAAAAATTCTCAAAACAAGAATAGATAGCTGTAGGTCTGAAGCTTTGATACCATGTGAGAGTTGAGAAATTCAACACCACAGGAGCCTAAAGATCTCTACAAGCTGAATAACCTATTACAAGGAGAAGCAAGGAAGCAAATAACAGAAAAAAGCAATACACAAAAAATATGGTCAAAAGATGAGAGCTCAATATTCACAAAATGTGTAATCTAATAATAATACAAGGAAAGGAAAATTAACCTCTAAAAGGTCAAGAAACCCTAAAAGGGAAAACCTAGGCTTGCACATAATAATTAATAAAAGAATTAATTATTATGCACCTAATGTTAGCTTAAGTGTAAAAAGAGATAATAGGGAACTTAAAGAATTAAACAAATATTATTTAATTAATCAAGTAAAGACCCGATTACTCTAACATCAATGACAACATAACATTTCATTTATGCAAACTTCATGCAAATGCTAACAAATTATAATATTAAGGAAAGATTTACTAAAGCAAATGTGCATGAAACGATGACAAAGAGATGTAGAAAGGCACATCAGGTGCTAATTCTTAATCTTTTGAATTTTAGGAAATCTATTGAAGCAGTTGAAAAGCTATATAAATTTTGTTTGGGAAAAAGTTCAAGGATGAAATTGATCGGATTGAGTCTCAGTTGGTTGAAATTGATAAATATTATAAACTGTCTATAGATATTTATGGAAAAGAAAGGGACAAGGCTCAAGAATTGCATAATCAGTTAGCTCTGAGAAGGAGATAGAGAGATGAGTTTATGAGGATGTTTGGAGAGTTGAGGGCCGACATGAAATTAGAACTTTCTTCTTATTCGAGATTGCTGGTTGAAGAAGAGAGTGTTGAGAAGGTTTCTAAAAACATAAATTATTTTGATGATGCAGTAAATAAATGAATTGATTGTGAGAGTCAGAGTAGGATTCTAGATGCTACTACTCATGCTTGGAAGACCTCAATGATCAATTTGAGGAAACAATTTAAAGATAGCTTGTTGGGTGATTTTGAGTGACCTTGGTATTGTGTGTTTTGGCCTTTATCTTTGATGAAAAAGGGAGAGAAAGATGTTGAAAAATGTTATTGTTAGGGGGAGTTGTTATTGGTGTATACACATAAAATTGGCTATGAGCAATTAAATAAATATTTTATATTTTTTCTTCTATTAAATAGTTAATTTGAAAAGATTAATTTATTTAATTAATTTCATGTCCTTCTATTAATTAATTTAATTGAAACATTCTATTAATTAACTCACTATATCCTTTTCTTCTAATCAATTAATTAAATATCTAAATATTTAATTATTACTCTATCTACTATCCTATAGTCATTAATTAAATAATTTCTTAATTATTTAATCCCTTTTTCAACTCATCCATCATGTGGCTAAATTAATTCAACAAAATAAAATAAAATTTAATCATTTATTAGCCACTTATCTCCAACTTTCAAAATAAATGAAATATTGTGTACGTACACATATTTCCTAACCTTCTTCTATATTCTCTCCAATATCTCTATATCTTAGGAGGACTTTGTTAGGCCCAATATGGAAAGCTAATGTACTGAGAGGGGAGGGGTGAATCAGTACTCCAAAACTTTTCTTTAACAATATCCTTACTGTTATGGATAAACAGAATAGTGCAGTAATATAAAATAAAGTTAAAACAAACAGATAACAATCATACATGATTCACTCCATAACACATATAATTTGGTCACACAGAAACTCTTGGTTAGAGAGAAAAACTATGGTGGGGATGGCACCCACAACTTCACTACTGCAATAATAAAGATTGCTCGGTTAGAGCTACATTTAGCTATTTCTAATAGCTTACCCTGTTAGGAGTAACAAGATATGTTAGATCTACCTTGCTAAAGGATTTTACAACATTAATCCGAATGCTGCACCTGGTTAGAGGATTTACAATTTATAGACTTGGTTAGAGTCTTTTACCCTGTTAAAGGTATCTGTTTCAACTTCACAATATTATAATAAAATCATTACAAATATCTACAACTTTACATCTGAAATGTTATAGCAGATTCTATGTGCTCAGAATAAGATTACCTAGCTTATAGCCTACCTTGGTAACCCATATTGTAACTCGGTAAACCCTTTTTTTTACTCTGTTCTTCGATCATTCACTGATAACCTTCTCAGTGACCTCTCTATCTCTCTGTAACAGTCTTCCTTCATACATACATACTTCTCTCTTTCCATGCTGTATAAATAGATCTCTTAAAGCGGTGATCTAATTCATTGCTTCGATCTTACAAACAAGATTCCTCAAATGAATAACTAAACAAAATATTTCATTCATTAGATTGACCTTGCAATCATACACAATCTTCTAGTGCAATTTCCAATGTAATAACGATTAGATGTGCCTCGATCTTGTAACATGTTTTCATGTGCATGTCCAGGTTCAATGTATCTAGTAATACATTTCACTCGGTGAATATCAACTCGGTGAGTTAACTTTACTACTCAGTAGCCATGAAACAATACTTGGTAAACAACTAAGTGAATACTACGTTCTGTGACTGCTTTCTTCTATAACCGACTAGTTTGTTCATACCGACTTCTCTGTGTGTACCGACTAGAATATATAGTATGACTTTGAATATAAAACTTAATGGCAATTTGATAAGTAGTAACAATCTCCCCTTTTGACATTAGTTGAGATGTTTGACAAAAACTACTTTCAAAGTCATAACTCAAAAACTATATACTTGCAAAATGACTACACTTGACAAATATATACAATAGTCAATGAAATAGTATATGCAGATATACTCCTCTTATCATTATTCTATACATAACTCTAAATTTTGCATGTTTGGTTTTGTTCTGTGCTTGTGCTCTGAATGCTCTGTATATTCTGCTCAGTATACTCCCCTTGTATACAATACTCAAAACTGTGTTACCAAAACTGTATCACTCTCCAAATATAGTATTACTCCCCCTTTGTTTGGTATTACTTCCTTTATGTAGTATTATAGTATTACTCCCCCTTTTTGACAAACATCAAAAACTTAATTTCCATCCAAAGGCGGTAACTGATCAAAAATAGACTTACACTTGGTTCGGGCGTCGGTGAGGGTGACTGAGAGTGAATCCTTTACACTTTCCATTAATGAATTTTGTGCTTGAATATCAGCTAAGAGTGATATTAAGCCATCAAGAGTGCTTCCCTCTTGTGTAGTTGATAGGCATGTAGCTTTGTTGATCTGTTCTTGTACTGATGAGAGATGAGGAAGGAATAATGTCTGAAGGGTCATTATGTCCATCCTGCTTTTATGTTCTTCATTCCTGAGTTCTAACTGTAGATCAATGAGTTGTTGAAGCTTTGTATAAAAATTCTGAATTGAATTAGGCTCAGTGGTCAACTTAGTTGAGAGATCGGTGATCTCTTTCTCAATTGCATCAGTTTTATTCTTGATATCTTTAATGAATAAGGAAAATGTACACAGTTTCTGAAATAAATAAAGAATATGCTTGAGTTGAGGGGACAACTCAGCAATGAATTTGACAAGCTTTACTTTTCCTATAGCGAGAGCTTTTTGTACCTCTGCAATCATTTTTTCTATAAGCTCTTTATCCTTTAGCTTGCTTAAGTACTCAGATGCATCAACTCTAGATGTTTCTATTTGAGTAAGGAGTTCATCCAGTTGAATGTGGATGGCTGCATCGGTTGACATTGTTGTTGAAGGTAGCATTTCTGTTAGTAGTGTCTTAACCTTCTGAAGTACTTTATTCTTCTTTTGAATACCCAATTGTTTTTCCTGTTCGGCCTTTGCTTTGCATAGTTCACCAAAATCAATAAGTGCTTGCCCTTTTAATTTTGAGATATCGACATTGGGCAACACTATTAGTTTAGTCAAATCAAGTTTGAAACTATGCTTTCTCACCTTCCTCTCTTTTCCTTTGGATGGTTGCACTAAGAGAAGTGGTTGTGAGGCTTGCTGACCCTCGGTAGGTTGCTCGGTAGATGCAACACTTTGGTCAGTTCCTATAGCCATTGTAGTGTCCTTGGTTGTCTCGGTGCTAGGGGTCTTAGCTATAACATTTGCAGTGCTTGATGGTGCTTGAGACGTCTGATCTTTGGTTGTATCTTCCACTACTTCAGATTTGTTACCTTTGGTGCCTTGCTCTATGTCCTTATGAGCTTCGGTTGAGATAGGTGGCTTCATCGGTGGATAAGGCTGAACTTGTTCTAAAACAGATTCACTAGATACAAGTTTTGCATAGGTAGTGCCTTCAATCATTTCCTGCTCCGGTGCTACTTCATCCATAACATCTTCATCAATTTGAATAGTGTCAGCTGGGTCTGGACCTTGCTCGGTGACATCTAGATCTTGCTCGGTGACATCAACAATTTCAATTTGAGATTGTTCACTAACATCCTTTTGTTTGAAGATCTCTTGCCACTTGGATTTTGTCTCATTTTCCACATCTATGTATAGCCCATTCATCAATTTTAAGGCTCTCTGTTTGACAAGAAATTTAGAATTGTATGTGGTCAAATGCTCCTTGATTTCTGCTACAGACATATCAGGGAATAGATGGACTAGACTTCTTTCTCTTATTTGTTTCTCTGAGTCCATTGCATATTTCCATCTGTTATCAATATGTAAGTATGATTCACTCGGAAGTGACTTTACTAGTTCTAATGGAGCTAGCCAAAACTTTAGAAGTGTGCAGATGACAGCTTCTTCAATTTGTCACTTCTCATCATTATTCCTAGTCTCATACTTAACATATCTAAATCCTGCAAATCCACCGTATTCTTTAAGATTGGCACAAAAATTTTCAACACTGTGAATATTTACCTTTTTGCTTTTTACAATCTGAAATTTGTTCGCATCATCAGATTTTGTATCACTTGACTCTTTTGCCAAAATGAGTCTCCGAGTAGATTTCTTATAGGTCTTGGTTACCTTGGGTGCAGTAACACTCTTTTGTTTCTTACTTGGTGATGCAGTTGATGCTCTAGTGTTGGGTCTCTTTGTTGGTGGAGTTGGTAGGGCCTTTGAAATGTCCCGTTTCTTTCTTTTCAAAACTTTACCCTTAGGCAACTCTGTACTTAATGTTATTGCTACCTCTTGAGCTTTTGATTCCTCTTCGGTAATGGCAAGATTGCCTTTGATAGGTGTAGAGGAGGATTCTTCTCCGAATTTCTCAGATAAAACCTTTATCATTTTTGTAGCTTTTCTTGTAGCCTTAGGTACTACAATACTCATTTTTACTTTTTCCTTCACCTCTTCATATGTTCCATATCTTAGTTCAGTTGCATGCCTTGGCAATGATAAATAGGCATCAATTTTCTATTGTGTTATATCATAATCAATCTCATAACCCATTGGTGGCAAAGATTGAGTCCTCGGTTCAACAACATTCATATAACAATAATCAGTGTCTACTCAAAACATATATTATCCTTATATTTTTCTACCAGCTGTGGTGGAATCTTGTACCTGTTGTGCATCTTCTCTTGAAATTTGCAGAAATAGTCATCCATGATATCATTAAAGTTATCTCCCAATTTCTTGATAAAGTCATTGATTTGATGGGTGATAGGTCGGTGTAGATCCCATACTACTTTACCGACTGAGGGAAAGAACTTCTCAAAGTAGAAAAACATGCATACAAGAAGTGAACCAAACTTTAGTGTATTTGCCGAGTTGTTCTTCTTCAGCTTCCTTATTGTGTTCAGGTTCTCAAACAAGTTCTTCAGTAGCACTTCACATAAATCTACTTTCATTCCCTTCTTCACTATTTTGTAGGCCAAGTCAACTGCAGCACATGGTACACTATTTTCTCTTGCAGATTGGAAGAAATAGTAGCCAATTACTCTAATTGAAAACTTGAGTTCTGCATCAGTGACATTATTCAATTTCAGTCCGTGGTAATCAGATTCTACTCCAGTTAGATTGATTAGCTCTTTTTGTGATATCATTTTCTGTGCTCGTGCATGATCATAGATAGGATACCCAGTGATTAGATGAATGATTTCCTTAGTGATCTTGAATGGTTGCTCCTGTAGCCACATGAAATCATCATGTACTCTGCTCAAGACAAACTTAACCCACTGGGGTTTGAACACACGGGGATAGACTAGGGCTTCAGTTAATCCCTTGATTTTGATATGCTCAAATTTGCTATCCAGTTTGCCATCAGTGCAAAGTTCATCATATGTGTCACTAATCTCGACATGAACAAGTTCCTCAACATGGTATTTGGTGAAGAATATAACATCTTCAACTAACAAGACTCGATCCGGGATGAGTGAAAATGCAGTTTTGTCATCTGGTTCAGAGGCAACTTTGGCAGTTAAAGAATATTTTGCAAGGTCTTCTCCACATTTTTGACAACTACTGGATCTTGGATCTTGGGCGCCATTGAAGGTTTTGGGTAAAATTTAGCAAATTATCTTTAGGGTTTACAAACAATTGACACTTCACACTCGGTAGATAATAGCAATTTGACTAGATCGGAAACCAGCTTAATAGTGTGAATAGATTTGACGTAAATACCTTGAAATTTGCTCTGAATGAAGTTTGATCACCTTGATTCGCTCTGCTCTGCATCTCGAAAACTTGGTGAATGAAAATGACCGCAAAAATACTTTTAGGTACTCAAAAATACCTTATTGGGCTCTGTGCAAGTTAGGTCAAAACATTAAATGCACTCGGTTTACCTTTTACCGATTGACTCCTTTTTTTGTTTTAACCGAGTAACCAAATACCCTTTATTAACTGGCTTGACAGGTTTCCTGTAAAGTATTTTTAATAGAATTTCAAACTGACTAATTGCATCTTAACTATGCAGATTTTGAATTTTGTACATAATAGAATAGGAACTATTATGATTTAACCTTTAGAGAATGCAGTCCCTTCATACCTTTTCCTGACTAATTTGAAATAGGTGCAGCTAACTTGGTAGGTAAGGTACTTTCTTCATCTGACATAATTTCCTTCTTTTTCCAAATTATCTTGAATTTTTCTTTTATCTCTTCAGTGTCTCTTCTAGGTTGATCTCTGCAATCTCCAGCTAAATGTCCAACTTTGTGACAATGAAAACATGCCATATCGGGATTTCTCCATGATCTTCGGTTCTTCATTCCAAACCTTATAAAATAGTTGGCACTAATATGTCCATATCTTCCACAACATTCACACCATATCCTTGTATTGTAATCCCATGGTACTGCTGCATATTGTCGGTAAGGATCTGTGTGAGTTCGGTAACCTCTAGTGTTTGTTCGGTGTGGATACCGCATGTAGTTCTTTTGCTTAGACCAGCACTTCTCTGTACTATGTCCATATCTATTGCAGTTTCTACAAAACCCTTTGAATTTTGCCTTCTGATAGTTGTTAACAGACTTTGTCCTACATTGATTAGATGTGTGACCATATTTATTGCAATTGTAACAATATCCATTGGACTTAGTGATATTCGGTTGCTTACCTTTTCTGATCTGGCATATGTTGGCAGTATGACCTTGATTTCCACAGTAGTAGAAAATAGGCTTCTTCCTTTTGATGTTATTCTTGTTTCCAGCTTGCTTTGATGATTCTCCTCTCTCAGTTGTATGAATTCCTTTCTCGGTTGATTCTTTTCCTTTGTAACTGAGTCCTCCTTCTTTGTAGGGTCATCTTGTATTCAGTTGCTCATCCAACATCTTTGATGCTTCATAACTTTTCTTCAATATTTCTTTAGATTTCTTCTTTGTTTCAAGTTCACAAGTCAACCTTGATACTTCAAGTTTCAATGATTGATTTTCATCAATCTTTAGAATTGCTTCATGATGTGCATAACCTAGTTGATCTGTTATATTTTGTTGAATACCAGTTAGCCTTATGATTTCATCATTCTTATCAGATACTAGAACTTCAAGTTGTTGTTTCTCTCTTTGTAGATCTCTTGCTTTATCCTTAGCTATCCTTAATGCATCTAGATTTTCAGTCATCTGTGTACTGAAATGTTCATGTTCCTTTTTCATTGCTTTTAGTTGATCAACCAATGCTTTGTTCTTTTCTTTCACTATTCCAATCATTTCTTCAGTCTCTTTAGATATACTGTTCTCAGATGATGTCTCGATTTGTTCCACTAACTCTTGAGAATCTTGCAAGTCATCAGATAATCTTCTCCTTACTTTCAAAGATTTTTGCATTTGCCTTTACATGTCTGCAATCACTTGATTTACATTATCCATCTCTTCTTGTAGATACATAATCCTCCGAGATTGTTTGTAGCCTTCCATTGATAAGATCTTTCTCTTTAGGTTGTTAAACCTTTTTCCAAGATTCAAGCTCTGATACCAATTGTTAGGCCCAATATGGAAAGCTAATGTACTGAGAGGGGAGGGGTGAATCAGTACTCCAAAACTTTTCTTCAACAATATCCTTACTATTATGCATAAACAGAATAGTGCAGTAATATAAAATAAAGTTAAAACAAATAGATAACAATCATACATGATTCACTCCATAACACATATAATTTGGTCACGCAGAAACTCTTGGTTAGAGAGAAAAACTGCGGTGGGGATGGCACCCACAACTTCACTACTGCAATAATAAAGATTGCTTGGTTAGAGATACATTTAGCTATTTTTGATAGCTCACCCTATTAGGAGTAACAAGATCTGCAAGATCTACCTTGCTAAAGGATTTTACAACATTAATCCGAATGCTGCACCTGGTTAGAGGATTTACAATTTATAGACTTGGTTAGTCTTTTACCCTGTTAAAGGTATCTCTTTCAACTTCACAATATTATAATAAAATCATTACAAATATCTACAACTTTACATCTGAAATGTTATAGTATATTCTATGTGCTCAGAATAAGATTACCTAGCTTATAGCCTACCTCAATAACCCATATTGTAACTCGATAAACCTCTCTGTTTACTCTGTTCTTCGATCGTTCACTGATAACCTTCTCGGTGACCTCTCTATCTCTCTGTAACAGTCTTCCTTCATACATCCATACTTCTCTCTTTCCATGCTGTATAAATAGATCTCTTAAAGCGGTGATCTAATTCATCGCTTTCATCTTACAAACAAGATTCCTTGAATGAATAAATAAACAAAATATTTCATTGGTTAGATTGACCTTGCAATCATACACAATCTTCTAGTGCAATTTCCAATGTAATAATGGTTAGATTGTAAGGAAGTTAAGTAGCGGAAACAACTTCCTACACTAACCTTGAGAGGAGGGTAATGCAAAACTTTTTCAGATCATTACAACAGTTACAGAAAATAGAAATAGATATAATAGCAATCATACCACAACACAATGATTTAAGTGGGGAAAACCCTTTCGGGAGAAAAACCCCACCCTCCAAAAGCAGCTCAATATTTTATTCAGCAATCAAAAACAGATTACAACATACTTGCAGAGCAAGCTCTTCGCAGGAGTACCACTAATCAGAGATTCAGAGGCAACTCAATAGCCATAAGACTCTTACTCACAACCTCTATCTCACACACCTCATAAATAGGAGATACAATACAAGAAACCGTCAAACGGTATTACAAAACCATGGGCTAAAACCACCCAATAAGGTGTAGCCGACCTTATCTCCCTTCTAGACGCCCTATGACATGTTAAAGCACACATCAACATGTGTCGCTCCCCTTTACAGCTCATTTATGTATCCGATACAAATTATTTTTCCTATTTCAGGAGTACAAACTTTCGGAGGCCATAACTTGAGAACCGGGTGTCCGATTGACGAACCGTTTGAAGCGTCGGAAAGCTCGCGAAGTGCTCTATCACCTCATAACCTGCTTTGCCGGTTATGACCACTTTTTAGGGAGTTTCGAAGCCTCTAAATTCCCCAAAATTAAGTTTAAATATTTTATTGCACCCCTCCAAGACGAAAACATTAATATCTTCAAAACTAGCTGTGACCTTGCGACGCAACTTTACCGGAATGCTTATCTAACCAACCAGAAGCTTTAGGGAGAGTTTCGCACCATTTCGTGCTCAAATGAAAACTTACTATAAATAGTAACCTCGCATAAATGTAAGGTTGAGACACCATTTTTCCCAACATAGATGTGCCTCAATCTTGTAACACGTTTTCATGTGCATGTCCAGGTTCAATGTATCTGGTAATACGTTTCACTCAGTGAATATCAACTCGGTGAGTTAACTTTACTACTCGGTAGCCATGAAACAATACTCGGTAAACAACTCGATGAATACTGTGTTCTGTGACTGCTTTTTTCTGTAACCGACTAGTCTGTTCATACCGACTTCTCTGTGTGTATCGACTGCATGATTCAGTAATACTAACTGACTAGAATATATAGTATGACTTTTAATATAAAAACTAATGGCCATTTGATAAGTAGTAACAAACTTGAGTCCACTTGTCCTCTCATTCCTACATCTTCTCCAACTATCCTATATCCTCTCAAGTCTTCAACTCAGTTAAGGTGAGATGAGTGACACTTGTCTTCTCCTTCCCCCTTTCTCTCAACCTTCAACATCTTTCTCATAGCCATCCAATTTGTAAGATTCAATCATGACTGTTGATCTCTACCACCTAAGCTCATGCACTCAAAAATCTATTAAAAAAAGCCTCCTAAGCCATTTTGAAACTAATAGCTAATCTTATAGTCATTCTAGGAGTTTTTTATCTTGCATTTGTGAGTTTGAGTTTAAAGCAATGAGCAATTTTAAAATAGCTTAATATCATGTTAACTTAAATCATTTGCATATTCATCTCATAGTATCAGCTAAATATTAGTCCTTTCTTCATATGCCATCTTGGAAGCTACCAGTGCTTGTCTAAGAGCAAATAATTTGCAACCAAGAATAGTGGAGTTAAGACACAATGAGACATAAATCATGAAGGTATAATCTCTTTTATATTACTTTTATTTCATTTTGTTTCATTGGTTGAAGATAAATATTTCTTGTAGCTTTCTTTTATATTATATGATGGATTAACAAGTTTCAGGATATTTCTTTGGAGTTCAATTTTAGCCTCAACATTTTTGGTGCCCACCGTGGGTCTCAGGCCTCATACAACTTCTAATATCCTGTCTTTTTCTTTCTTAATGCATTTTTAACCTATTTCATGCCTATGTGGAAAAGTACAACCCTTTTGGTAGTTAGATTCACGCTTTTGTGCTATAGGTTAGTGTTTTTGTGTTGTAGGTTAGCTCTTATACTCATCAGGTTAATGCTTTTGGCAGTTAGGATTAGCACTTTTGGTTGAGGATTATGTTAATCCTATGAGGATTTGGTTAATACTGAGAGGGGTGTGAATCAATATTAAGACCAATTTAAACTTTAAGTAAAAAAAAAACTTCTCAGATCTAAAACCATTTAACAAATATCTCAGCTTCTATAATCAGATCTAATAATCTCTTTATCAGATTTGCTTAACACATTAATCAAATCATTTACGACAAATTTCACCACCAAAGCAATCATATAAACTTGATCATTTACCAACTCATTAACCTTATCAATAAGATAAAAAACTTTCTCAAACAACTTCTTATCGGTACCGATAACCTCTGATAAACTTCTGATAAAACATCATAACCGCTATCTCAGAAATAATGCATGAAATGAAATATAAATAAGAACATCACATGAAAAACATTCCACACATGAACACCATTAGTTTTTAATGTGGAAAACCAAATAGGGAAAAACCACAGTGGGAGTTCGGACCCACAAATATTTGTACTCTTTTGAAGTACACTCTGTTAGGAGCTTACAATACGCCCGATTAAGAGTAGACCCTGTTAGGAGTCACCTGGTTAGGGGATTTGCCTTGCAACCCTGTTAGGAGCTTGATGAACTATTAGGATAAACCTCATGAGAGGATTTAACACTCTTTTGAGAGCTTCCCTATTAGGGGACTTAAATTTTTAAGGCCTGTTAGAACCTACCCGGTTAAGGGATTTAACTTTCTGCAACTATTAGGGAACAACAGTGAAAGAATGATTTGTTTAGTAGCACTTCTCTACTTTCTTGATCAGATCTAGCTATACACAACACTCTGCAATTCTCAGGTAGATCTCTCACTTCACTTGGACAACTTAACACATTCTCTAAGACCACCGACACAATGAACATCAACTATGTCATCCTAAATAGCCATCTCAACTAGGTCGGCCACAAAACCTAATTACATCATGAATTTACAATTATATCACAAGAGATCATTACAATAAATTACAATGCAATATCAACAGTTGGTTAATCATAACCCATCATGGAAATCTGATCTGCATCCTCAAAACACTCTACTAAGCGTTTCACTGATTCCCAAGAAAATATTCCTTGAATCGCACCAAAACTGTGTCATGTTACAAACTTCATGTAGACTCACCGTCGATCACCGTCATAATAAAAATCATTACCGGTCCTTAAACCCTGCTAAAACCTTAGCAAAACTTCATCAAAAATTTGAAACACGCCTTCTGGTAATCTCCTCAAGTTCCAGTTTTGGTCACATACACTTTTCCATGATACAAGTTCATTAGCCAATCTGCAAATCACCAATCATCACCGATAAACCGATCCAATCAAAACAACTTTGTTTTACTGATTAAAGTCCTATTTCACATACTTTAGTTCACAGTTGATAAACCCTGTCTTCTGGTAAACAAAATCACTTAGATGGTAAAACAAGACATCAGGAACATTAGTTGCTAGTAATGATAACACAAATAACTGATCATGTCATCTATTCATAGAATCTCAATCTCTTCATCACAAATAGACTTCTATCCTTTACAAGTGCAGTTATCCAACTTCAACTACATCACCTGATCTGCATCAGTTATGCCAATAGCCAACAATCTCCCCCTTTTGCATTGATGGCAACAATAATCAGATATACAATCTGAATAACATCATCAACTGCAACTTGCTTATCGGTATCACATCATTGTCGGTTCTCCTCCTTTTGTCACCTCTCCCTTAACCAATGTTTCTCTCAATCTAATCTTCAAATTCTCGCATGTCTACCATATCTAATTTCTATTCATTTCTTCTCACCCTTTGACAACAATACCAAAGATGCATCACTTGTCTTTAATTTTGTTGTTGCTTCTTCCATCATGTCTACTACATAAATCAGAAAATTTATAACAGAGCATTAAATAAGAACTTTACATTAGACTTGCTCCCAAAAGGAGTAGCCTATACCTTCATCAATCCTTAGTGAAAAATAAACATGAAATCCACAAGATTGATAGATCTCCATCATTTTAGTTCTTCCGGGGTAGTTTTCTAACCCCTAGTTTACCTCTAAGAAACTCAAAGGTAGCCTTTGGTAAGGGCTTAGTAAAGATATCAACCAACTGATCTTTACTCTTCACATATTCCATCTTCACCTCCTTTTCTTAAACTCTTTACCTTAGGAAGTGATACTTCAATTCAATGTTCTTGGTTCTAGAATGAAGTACAAGATTCTTAGAAATGTTGATTGCACTTGTATTATCACAATAGATAGCCATCGGTTCTGACATATCTATCTTGAATCCTTCTAGCACATGTCTCATCATATTGCCTATGTGCAATTCATGGATGCAACTACATACTTAGATTCAGCTGTAGATTGAGAAACACAAGTTTGTTTCTTTCTCGTCCATGCCACTAATCCTCCTCCTAGTAGAAAAGCTTCACCAGTTGTTCTTTTATGATCATCCACTTTACCTGCCCAATCAGCATTAGTAAAGACATCCAAAGTAAAATCACCTTTATAGGGGTACCATAAACCATAGTCTATTGTGCCTTTGAGATACCAAAAAATTCTCTTCATAGCCACCACGTGACTCTCTTTAGGCTCTTTTTGAAATCTAGCCACCAATGCAACAACATGAGCAATGTTCGGTCTACTATGGACAACATAGTGTAGCATGCCAATCATAGATCTATACTCTTTTTCACTAACATCAGGGGAATCATCTTCCTTTGACAACTTGCAACCAGTCACCATTGGTGTTCCTACCGGTTTGCAGTCTTCCATGCTGAAAGTCTTCAACACCTCTTTGATATACTTGGTCTGACAAATAAAGATACCACCATCCAGTTGTTGAACTTGTAAGCCAATAAAGAACTTACTTTCACTGATTAGAGATATTTTAAATTACTTTTTCATTATATCATCAAAGTCCATACATCATCATCATTGCCACCAAAAATTATGTCATCAACAAACACTTCTTCTATCAGCATCTTGTCTCCATCAGTCTTCAAATAAATATCATTGCCCTCACTGGTATGTTGGAATCCAATCTTGATCAAATGTGCATGTAATCTCTCATACCTTGCTCTCGGTGCCTGCTTAAGACCATACAAAGCTTAGTGCAATTTACACACCATGTCTTTATCATCAGTCAAGGAAAATCAATCTGGATGTTCAATGTATACTTCTTCTTCTAGAATCCCATTTAGAAAGGTTGACTTGACATCCATTTGGTAGACATTGAATCCCTTATATCTAGCAAATGCGAGTAGCATTCTTACTCCTTCTAATCTACCAACTGTAGATGGAGGAAATGGATTGAATACAAGATTCAATCTTCCAACATCCAACAATGAAGTACCTGCAAAACACACATGCAACTTAAAATCTAAATTAAGAACACACATGCATGTTACATAATCCACTCCATTGCACTCCTTAAACAAAGATCTTATGTAGATAATATTGCTGTTAGAAGCACACACAAGAAGATATGGTTTTTTGGAGATTCAAGATGATTGATGCAAAGGAAGCTAAAGAAAATGAAGTGCCAAGATGCTGAAGAATACAAACTGACATAAGTTCGATGCATAAAGATGAGATCCTCAAATAAGAGACGGGCTTTGTTTAAATAGATTTTCTCTGGGCAAGTTCATGTTGTGGGATGAATATGGGATAATACAAGATGAGTGGTATAGGGAAGATGAGTGGTAAATGGTAAATGGTAAGTGGTAGGAGGGGATATTTAAGGATTGTATTAAATAAATAGAGAAATATATATAAGGTGAATGCATGAAGGTGTATGCATGAATATGATATAATATTTTATTTAATAAATTTAATGGATAAATGATGAGATATTAATAATAATATAATAAAAGATGGAAATTATGAATAATGAATTATGGAGAAATAATAATGTAATAATAAGGACTCGCCCGATGTTCGAAGAAATTTGAAATTAAATGAGGACAAATTAATGAAAATTTTTATGTGTCTACATTTTGCCCCTCTTTGAGACAATGCAGCTTGTCGCGTTGTTTCAAAGAAAATGATCAACGGATATATGCCCCAGAGGTGTCCTGGTAAGGATGATGATTGATTGGTTATGCCCCCTCGAGAGATTGATCAAACAAATTGATGGAGATTGGTCTCTCGATAGGTCATGGGAGAGAAAGATTGGATGATTGATATTGCACAAGTAATTAGATTGAGATGTACATTTGATGGAAATGCACAGTTGATGAGGTGTAACTGAACAAATGATGGAAATGAACAGTATAGCCAGGTTGATAAGTTGATTGAGCTGATTAAGCTGATAGTGATTTATGCTAGTGCAAGATAAGGTGATCCAATGATTGATTGATTGATTGACTGATTCCAGGGGCATTGAGATTGCATGAAGCATGTTGGTTGAAAAAGAGATTAAAGATTCAAAGACATGCATCGTTTGGATAAAGTGTTTGATCGATCTCACTGCAATAAGAAGAATGAAGAAGATGATGAAAGAAATGATGAAAAAGATAGATGAAAAGGAGGATGAGAAGAGAAAAGTGATGATTATGAAGAATGATGAGAAATAGGTTATGAGAGGTGATGATAATTCTTGTGCTTTTTAAGTGCTTGTATCATCATCGAGCTTATTATGGCAAAAGGCAAAAAATCATTTGAATATAAATTAGATCCAAATGAATCAGTCACACCAATTGCGAGAAAGAAAGCATATCAGACAGTAAAGGAATGTCTTAGTGTGTATCAGACCAATATGTCCTCAATGATCTTAAGTGATCATGTCCTAAGACATGTCGTCATATTCCTAAGGAACATCCCGCAAGCAACAAACAAGTGAACATGCCCCATCCTTGCCTTTCTAGTCAAAGACATCCTGGAAAAGCTAAAAGACATGTCACCAAAAAGGAAAATTAGAAACAACCAAGAGAAAATAAGCAAACAATATGTTTCATGTCGAATGATTTTTTTTTTGTTCACAGTTGATGGATTCGGGTGTATAAGTTGATCAGATGTTGTCCTGTTTGCTCAATTTAAGTCTCATCTTGTCATGAGTCCATTGAAGTTCCAAAGTTCCATGCTTGTCCGAAGTGTTTGTGTCATCGCAATGTTTATTGCATGTTTTTGAAGTTTTATGATTTTTAGGGTTTTATGAATGTTTTTGTTTTTTAGGGGTTTTTTAGGAGATTTAATGATTTTTAAGATTTTTTTAGGACATTTTACGATTTTTTTTTTTCAAGACATTTTATGATTTTTAAGATTTTTTTTAGGACATTTTATGATTTTTAAGATTTTTTTCAGGACATTTTATGATTTTTAAGATTTTTTTTTAGGACATTTTATGATTTTTAAGATTTTTTTTAAGGACATTTTATGATTTTAAAGATTTTTTTTAGGACATTTTATGATTTTTAAGATTTTTTCAGGACATTTTAGAAGATAGTTCCTCCGACCGTGAGACATCAACTATCCCAACTCATTCCTAAGTTTAAGAAGATGCCCCTATGAGGGTTAAGACTAGCGTAGTATGCACGAGAAGTATTGCGCGGGGTATGCAAACAATCCACAAGCTATGGTGGGGGGGGGAAGACTACCATGGAATGGGAGAGCAGATATGGATAAGGCATTGATCAAGTAGAGTACTGAAGGAAAGAGGAGCCAAATCTTTACACATGGCACCAGTTGCCTGGTTTTCACCATGGTACTTGCCCAAGGTGCCTGTTTGCCAAGTTTTCACCAATGGACGAACTTTTTTCTTTTTTTTCTTTTTTTTTTTATGATCTTTTTCTCATTTTTTTGTATTTTTTCAAGATCTTTTTCTCATTTTTTTGTATTTTTTCAGGATCTTTTTCTCATTTTTTTTGTATTTTTTCAGGATATTTTAAAGAAAAATTTTCTGAAATACTCAAGCATAGAATCTACGAAGGTCAATGCTATTGATTGGATCTTCAAGCGGTTCACCCTCGGGAGTTGCGAGTTGATATGCTCCTGATCCATACACAATAGTGATAATATATGGACCAAGCCAATTAGGTTCAAACTTGCCTCTTTTCTCTCTATCTTGTTGGTTCTTTGGATTTTGTTTAAGGACAAGATCACCAACCTCAAATGTGCGAGATCTGACTCTATGGTTGTAACTTCTACACATGCGTTGTTGATATGCTTTGAGGTGATCAAAAGAAGTTTGTCTTCTTTCATCCAACAATTCTAAGCCATGCAAGCATGTGACTCTATAGTCTTCATCACTGATCAAGTTATGCAAAAAGACCCGTAGGGAAGGTATCTTGACCTCAATGGGCAATATAGCTTCAGAACCATAAACAAGGGAGTATGGAGTGGCACCTATGGGAGTGCGGACACTCATGCGGTAGGCCCACAAGGCAGGGTTCAATTGGATATGCCAATCATGACTAGCTTCATTGACCGTCTTTTTGAGGATTCTAAGGATGTTTTTGTTAGAGGCCTTAGCCTAGCCATTACATTGAGGATAGTACGGTGTGGAGAAATGGTGTTGGATATGAAATTTATCACAAAGCTCACAGACATCTTGGTTCTTGAAGGGATGACCATTATCAATAATTATGGAAAGGGGGACACCATACCGACATATGATGTAATTCAAAATAAAGGTGGCAATTTGTTTTCCAGTGATATGGGTAAGGGGAGTGGCTTCAATCCATTTTGTGAAATATTCAGTAGCAGTGATGATAAATTTGTGCCTATTAGATGAGGGTGGATGGATTTTGCCCATGAGGTCAAGTCCCCACTGACAAAAAGGCCAAGATGTAACAAGCGGTTGCAATTCTTGAGCTGGTGCATGTATCGAGTCTCCATGTATTTGGCATTGCTTGCACTTTTTAACAAACTGATAAGCATCCTTCTCCACAGTAGGCCAGTAATAACCATTATGCAAGAGTTTCTTAGCTAGGGTAGGACTGCTCGAATGCGCCCCACATATACCTTTGTGCACCTCTCGCAAGGTAGTGTTGACTTCATCATGCTCAAGACATCTAAGTAAGGTACCATCAAGACCCCGATGATATAGGGTGTCAGCTAAAATGGCATAACGGGCGGCTCGACAAATAAAAGTTTTTCAAGCTTTGTTGGATAGATCAAGAGGTAAGGTATTATCATGTAAGTAGGCATAAATATCTCCATACCATTGGGAATTAGGACCAACAATGAGGCATATCATTTCAGTTTGTGGTACATTGTAGGCAGGCTCCAAGAGCGGTTCCACCAAGAACTCACAGTGTTCGGCATTACTTGGCATTATTACAAGGGAGGTGATTGTAGCCATTGCATCAGCTACTCTGTTGTTGTCTCGAGGAATTTTCTCAAATGTGATTGTGGTAAAGTAAGCCTTGAAATCATCCACCATTCTCTTGTATGGCATAATCTTTTTTCATCCTTTGTCTTATAATCATCATTAACCTGTCTGATCACTAACTAGGAATCACCAACAACACGTAAATCTAAGATTTTCCATTGTACAGCCATACGGAGCCCAGAAAGTAATGCTTCATATAATGCAATATTGTTGGTACAAGGAAATTGTATTTTATAAGCCTTTGGTATGCAATCCCCTTGTGGTGTGACAAAGAGAATTCCAGTGCCAGAGCCACCATGTGTGAAGGAACCATCAAAATATAAAGTCCAAAGGTTTGAAGATTCCATGTTAAAGATTGATTCATCAGGTAACTGTGTAACAAGTGGATGATCATCTGTGATAGGAGCATCAGCGAGTTGATCAGCTATAGCTTGTCCTTTGATTGATTTTCTTTCTACATACTCAATGTCAAACTCGCTAAGAATCATGACCCATTTAGCCAGTCGTCCTGTAAGAGCTGCTTTACTCAAAAGATATTTAAGTGGATCAATTTTTGTAATCAGCTTTGTTTGGTGTGTAAGCATGTAATGTCGCAGTTTCAGTGAGGCAAAAACTATAGCAAGATACCCTCTCTCAATAGTACTGTACTTAAGCTCATATCCCACTAGTGTACGACTGATGTAATATATTGCATGTTCTTTTCCTTCAGAGTCATGTTGAGCCAACAGTGCCCCCAGTGCTGTAGCAGTTGTAGATATATACAGTAGTAGAGGCTTGTCATCTATTGGAGGTACTAACATTGGTGGTGACATTAGGTATTCTTTGATCTATTGAAAAGCTTGTTCACATTTGTCATCCCAGTTGAATGAAATAGTTTTATGTAGCAGGTGCTGAAATGGTTGACACTTATCTGCCAGTTGTGCTATAAAGCGGCGGATAGATTGGAGTTTCCCTTGTAAAGATCTCAACTGATGGATATTCCTTGGTGGTGGCATCTCAAGTATGGCTTTTACTTTTTTAGGATCAGCTTCAATACCCTTAGATGATACAATGTATCCAAGGAGTTTCCCGGAGGTTACCCCAAAGACACATTTCTTTGGATTCAATTGGACTTTATATTTTTCCAACCTTGTAAAGATTTTATCCATGATTTCTAAATGTCCCTCTCTGGTGTAATATTTTCCAAGCAAGTCATCTACATAATCTTCCAGATATATATGCATCATGTCATGAAAGATAGTGGTCATTGCACATTGATAAGTAGCTCTAGCATTCTTCAATCCAAAGGGCATGACATTCCAACAAAAAGTTCCCCAAGGACAAGTGAATGTTGTTTTGATCTAGTCTTTAGGAGCAATTTTGATCTAATTATAGCCCGAGAACCCATCCATGAGGGATAGCATCTCGTGTCCAATTGTGGAATCCACTATCATGTGAATATTTGGAAGTGGGAAGTCATCTTTAGGACAAGCTTTATTTAAATCTTTGAAATCTATGCAAACACAGACACTCCCATCAGGTTTTGAAACTAGTACCAAGTTTGAAATCCATTTAGCATAGTCAATAGGTCTTATAAAGCCAACATCTAGTAGCTTTTGTAATTCTACTTTTACCAATAGTGCCACATGAGGATGCATTTTTCTCAATTTTTGTTTGATAGGTTTTGCCCCCTATGGTAAAGACAAGTGATGCATAACTAAATCAAGGTCAAGTTCAGACATGTCTACATAGGACCATGTAAAATTAACCTGTCTTTCCTTGTAAAATTAGATATGCTCTACTCTCTCTTTAGGGGTTAATGATTCTGCTAGATGTATAATCTTTGGTTGCTCCTTTGTGCCCAAGTTTGTCGGTATTGTCTTTTCCACTAACATAGATGACTTTTCATGGTATGATACTAGGGGAAGCATGTCAAGCCTCCCATCCTCAGGCGCCTCAGAGAGGTTTTCACCTTTGGATACGTCCTTTATTTTTACTTTTTTGGGGTCTAATAGTGCCGCAAAGTAGTTTTCACTAGAAGACCTATTGATATTTTCCATAATTTTGTGACTGAAAGGCTTGGCACCTTCTCCAAAGTAAGTCGCACTATTGAGCTCTATGGTGAATCCAGCCCTATGATCTCCAAGGGGTAAACCAATTCATGCTCCAAGAAATTTTATGATTGCCTCATCATTTTGAAAAACATCTAACTGGGGGTCTCCCTCATGGTCCCAATCAATAAGTTGTGAGTGCACAAGAGGTAAAGGATCATGATTAGGTTCAAGGTTATGAATAGGCTCAAGGGTACAAATAGAATCATATTCATATATATCAATGAAATCATTAGAGTCATCGATGGTACCTTCCTCATCAGTCTATGTTGCATTAGAAGACTCCCCTACCTCACTTGAGTTACCCTTAGTACTCAAGGTCTTATTGTTCTGCGTATCATACCCTAAACCAGAAACCTTACGTCCACCATTAGGTTTAATTAGTTCAAGTATACCTTGTTTGTGTAAACCAAGAGGATTGTGACCATCATAGCCATATCTTTTCATTATGTTCAATCCCTTTCCATATTGCTCAGCTGGTATTTTGACTTCAGGTTCTACAATTTGTGCTTTCTCTATATCTTCATCTTTGTATAGCCATTTCAAGAGGTCCTCTTCTTCCATTTCGTCATACAAAGCTCCCCATTTTCTAAAAATAGTAGGTTTACATACTATAGTAGTGGTGTCTGATTTGGTCTCAGTCATTTGTGGTTTTCCATAAGTGCAAGGGGACAAAGGTAGCTTTCCAATGTAGAGAGCATGACTCATAGAATGCTCTCCTATTCCATGGTCTTTTACTTTTATTCTAATCTCAAATTCATTGGATTTGGAAGCGGATGCTTTTAAGGATTTAGGATCAATGTATGCTTGGGAAGGAGGTGCTTCATGGTTACTGGAAATGATGGATTCAGTCTTAGAACTCAAATTGTTGCAATACATAAAAGGGTTGGGATCTCCTGGTATAGTTACTTCAATACCATTGTATGGAAATTTAATACATTGATGGTAGGTAGAAGGTACAACTTGCATTGCATGGATCCAAGGCCTTCCAAGGAGAATGTTATAGGTCAACGGGAGATCAAGGACTTGAAAAACCACATCCTTCACCATTGGTCCCACTTTGATAGGCAATGTAAATGATCCCTTAGATGAGCATTCCTCTTCATCATATGCCTTTATTGTAATCTTTTTCTTTGGATCAACTGCCTTTTCATCAGATCCAAGCTCTCTAATCAATTTTAGAGTACAAATATTTAGACCTGCTCCTCCATCTATCAGAAATCGCTTGATCTTAACTCTATGGACAAGGACTTCAATAGCTAAAGGTGCATTATGAGGTTGTTGCATGGACAAGTCATCATTCTCGATAAAAGTGAGGGTGTGAGGGGAGGCAATATGTCCCACCATAGCTTGAAATTGATCTACATGTAGGTTTGTAGGCACAATAGTGGTAGCGAGGGCTTTATCAAGGATGGATTTATGCTCAGGGGATAAGCGTAGCAACTCAAGTATAGAAATCTATGCAGGTGTCTTCCCTAAATGCTCTATAAGGTTGTATTGTGAAGATGGTGTAGCAAGTTTAGAATTAGATCCCTTAAGAATAAATGTGCCTTTGCAGGTGGTAACATTGCAATCAGTTTCTTTCCCCTTTATGATAAAAGTGTTTGCATGATTATCAACCTCTCTGATGTTGTTTATGGTATAGTCATATTTAGCATTGGTATAATTCACACTATCACCAGATTTTGGGGCCTTCCCTTTATCTTGGTCATGCTTACGGAAAGGATTTTTGAATATCTCACGATCGGAGTTACTAGAAGGAGTATGTCCATCAACTGAAATTTTCCCCTCATCAAGAAGGTCTTGTATGACATGTCAGAGTTTATTACAACTATTAGTCTTATGACCCTTCTATCTATGGTAGTCACAAAAGTGATCATCATTCCACCATGGGGGTTTAACTTGAGGGTTGTATTCTCGTATCTCTGGCAATGTTATAAGATTATTTTTGAGGAGTTCTTTCAATGCTAATTCAAGTGGTTATCCCAATGGTGTAAAATTTTGTTTAGGGAAGCTTCTTTGTTTTTCTTTTCCTTTGTCTAAGGATGAACCCTTAAGGTTGTAAACAGGTGATGATGTTTTAGTATTCTTCACATCAACAACTCCGTCATTAACCACATTCTTGTTCTTGGCCCAAAATGGTGTTTTATGATTTGAACTTGATCCTTTGTAATCTTTATCATCATTTATCTTTATAGTACCATCATCAATAAGTGTTTGTTCGATGCGGAATCCCATTTCTATGACCTCATCAAAGGTGTCCAAACACTTGAGGCAAAGTTCTCTTCCAATTTCCTTGTTTAAATTGCGACAAAAGAGGTCAACGAGTTGCTTATCGGGAATGTCATAAGGCATCCTTTTGGTCAAATGTCTCCATCTTTGTAAAAATGATATGAAGGATTCTCCCTATCTTTGTTTTGTGTTGAAGAGGTCCATCATGGTCACTTCATGTTCACAGTTGTAAGCATAGTGTGAGACAAACTTATCAGCCAATTCTTGAAAAGATTTGATAGTCAAAGGTAATCGTGAGAACCATTCCATGGCACTTCCTCCAAGACTATGAGAAAAGGGTCTCATGAGGTACATTTCATCTATTCCAAATTCTAAGGTAGCAGCGCAAAATTCTCTCAAGTGATCTCTAGGGTCTCCATTTCCTCTATACTTATCCAATTTTGGTATTTCCCAATGACTAGGAAAAGGTGGCATCAAAATACTGGGATCAAAAGGATAGGGACATATGTCATCAATAGAAAACTTGTGTGACGATGCCTTCTTATTCTTGAGAGTGTCTATTTATTGTCTCAATGCTCTCAATTCACTCAAAATGGGATCATTGGTATGCATAGGTCTCGATGTTTTCGTAGATCTCTTGTATCCTGGTTGCAAGTAGAAAGGTCTATGATCTTTTATCCTCTCCTCATTGTTTGTCCTTGCAGGTCTAGACACACTAACTCTTGGTTTGTCCTTAATTGTGAGCAATGATACATCAAAATTAGGCAGCAATTTAATTCCCTCGTCAGCAAGGGCTTTGAAGTATGCTTGTGGATCATGTTTAACCACCTCTTTAAGGAGTTTAGTAAATCTATGGCTGTGAAATGCTTCATCAATAGTGGATTGATTTATTTCTTCATCGCTTGTTTCACTAGTTTCACTGGTCTCAATGCTAATGTGGTTCTCTTCATCAAAATTAATAAGGTCATCTCCATCTTGAAATAGATGATTTTGAAACATTTTGATTCTCGAGTTAGGAGACATAAATGATTGTTTTGATCTTTGACCTAGGACAATGTATGAGACTCTAGATGGAATGAAAAACCCTAAAATGCAAAGGGGGAACTATATGATATGAGTGAAATTGGGATGCAACTAAGGATCAATGTAAAGATGCAATCTATGTGATACGACTACTAAAGGATTGATGCAAAAGTGAAATTTATATGATAGGAAAGTGATGTGTAGCTAAACCTTAAATGGGATATGAGAATGAATGATGCTTGATGCAAGGACTAAGGATACTTTAGGTCTGAAAATATTTCCAATGTAGGATTTGACTTGTGCTATAATGGATAGACACAAGGATAAGTTATCAAAGAGAGGGCATGCTATGATAGGAGATGATGAACTCCAAGCGGAATACCAACTCAAAGACATTGATAGATTCCCTAACTCAAGGAAGATGCACCTCAAGTGATAAGGGGGACTGATGATCAAAAGTTGATGTCAGACCTATGATGAGAAATCCTAAGTGCAAGCAATGTTTTTTGATTTTTTTTTTTGATTTTGGTATACAAATAATAATGAAATGCTAGGACCAATGATGAAATGACCTAAGTAACTTGTGCAAGGTTTAAGGTTATATCCTAAAGGATTGATGGAAGGCTATGCAAATATTATGGGTATGATCTAAGGGGATTATGCATGGGTTTTGATCTAGGGGGATATGCAAAGACTAGGTATGATTAAATAAGATATGCAAGGATGAAAGTTGCAACTAGGTGAAGACTATGCAAGGACCTAAAAGATCAGAACTCCAAAAGTGATGTCTCAAGAGATTTGAAATGAATGTTTTGAGAGCACAAGTTCAACGTTTCAAGGACAATGTTGTTTTACAATGTGGATGGATACTTCAAAGCTTAGACCAAGGTTTTTGTAAAGTGTTTCAATTTCAAGTGTGGTGTTGATTGTGAAATGTTCTTGTTTGTTTGTGCACACATTCAGAAAACATGGCAGATAGAGTGTTTGTTTTATTTTGCAATAAAAACACATTCAAGCACAATCCTAAGGCTGGCTAGGACAATAGTTGTTGAATCTCACTTGGGGGGTTACCCCGAGCTATGCAATTCAGAGTGGATACTTAGATGCTTGACCCCACTGGATCCACCCTTGGCACTCACTTCTCTAGGGCAGCCAAGCATCAGTCCCCATGAAAAATCCTCGTGGTGAACTTTGTATCTCTACTAAGAACCATAAGAATGTGAGCCACTTCAAAGGTCCGACCTCCTGCATCAACAACTAGAAGGTTTTTTGCTTATAACACAAAAGGTGTCTAGTAAGGGCATCCGTTCGAGTGGTCATACATGCGGTGGTGTAAGTGAAAATGTTTTACCATAATCCTCACCTTCCTCTTGAGCATACCCTTTGCAGACTAACATTACCTTGTTTCTTACAATCCTTCCTTCTATTGCTATTTACTAAGTTGTCATTAGTTTTATGCCCAAAGTCATCCTTTATACACTAGTCGATTAATACTACCAAAAAGTCCAGTCGGTAAATACCAAGGCTACCAGTGTAGGTTACAGAAGAGAGACAAGTCACCGAGATGATATACACCAAGCTATGAACCGAAACGAATGCAAAATGTCTACCGAGTAAGGTTCATATGTCTACCAAGCAGCAAAGAAGGTATACCAAGTTAATTTGAATCGAGTGGAAACATGTTACCAGATTCAATGAACCTCGAAACACATGTGAAACGTGTTACAAGATTCAAGAAGATGAAACCATTATTACATAGGAAATTGCATTTAAAGATTTTGTATGATTTTGAGGAAGAATATCCAATGAAATAATTTCTATGTTTATTCATTCAATAAAAAATGTTTGTATGATCGAAGCATGAACAAATCACTGTCTCAAAGATCTATATAAACAGAATGATTTGAGTATTTGAGACATGACATGGAAAATCAAGAGAGAAGATACGAAGTGATGATATAGTGAAGAAAGAAGATTGACAAAGATATTCAAAGGTTATTGAGAAGGTTTCAAAGAACAGTTTAAGGGATAGAGTATACAGAAGTGGTTACCGAGTTTATTTATCAATTACCGAAGAATTTTATGAGCAAGGTAATTTTATATTAAGCACATAGAGTCTGCTATAACATTTTAGATGTGAAGTTGTAGATATTTTGTAAAGATTTTGATTGAATTATTAAGTTGTGTTAGAAACCTTTAATAGGGTAAAAGACTCTAATAAAGTCTATAAATTGTAAAGCCTTTGACCAGGTACAACATTTTGTAGAAGTGTTTGTAAAATCCTTTAGCAAGGTAGATCTAAACATCTTTATACTCCTAATAGGGTAAGCTATCGGAAATAGCTAAACATGTAGCTCTAACCGAGCAATCTTGATTACTGTAGTAGTGAAGTTGTGGGTGCCATCCCCACCACAGTTTTTCTCTCTAACCAAGAGTTTTTGCGTGACCAAAAATCTTTGTGTTATGGAGTGAAATGTTGATGGATGTTATTTCTATGATTATGTTTTAGTATTATATATTTATGAGATCAAAAATACTTAGTTTGTGTTTATCAGTAAAATTGTTTTTCAAGAAAAGTTTTGAAGTACTGATTCACCCTCCCCTCTCAGTACATTAGCTTTTCAAGTTAGACCTAACACCTTATTCATCCAATTTATTCTTGAAGACCCATTTTGTTCCAATTACATTCTTTTTTGCAGGTCTGAATGTTCAAGAACTGAGAATTTGAAAACTATTGACATATCTGTGTGCAGGGTTATTTTTAAGTAAAATTCATGCATTTCCTCACATAGTTAATTAGGAGTTTATTTTGGAGAGTAAAATATTATATCTTGGTCATCTAGTCTAACTAGGAGGATAATCAACAACATGCAACTTGCATTTGAGTATTTTCCTTAAAGTAGTTGCACATAGATTCTTAGAAATCTTAAAATAAACCTTTGTCTTCCATGCTTGTTGAAGTAGTAGGCAAGTATGCTCTCACCCTCATATGGTGATCAAAAAACCATACCTATTTCCTTCATGTGTAACCTTTAGAGGGCCTGCCTTCCTGAGCTACCTTTAGGGGGCCAGTGAGAGGGGAACAACCCAAGTGGAAATGAGCTAATACCGAGTCCTTCCGATCCACTCTAAATAAATCGTGTCTATGACGAAAGTCAGAGACAACATGTGCTAATTAGTTCATATCGACACTATTTTTTCCCATAAACCCTATGGAGCGTAACCTCTATAGGCCGAGAACCTTTTGTATTTACAGAGTTTAAAGTGCCCATGAATGGCCACATGATCGGAAGCCCTTACTAAAAATATTTTGTAAAGTTGCCAAAATCCTTCTAATTGTTGATGCAAGAGGTCGGACCTCTAAAGCAGCTCACAGACATACGGTTCTTAGTAGAGATATGAAGTTTTTCATGGGGAGTTTTCATGGAAACTGGTGCTTGGCTGCCCTTGAAAAGTGAATGTCGAGGGTGGAGCCAGCGGGGTCAAACACCTAAATATCTACTTTGAATAGCGTAGCCTCGAGGGAAACCCCATGTGAGATTCAATAATTATTGTCTCGGCCTGCCACAGGATTTGTGCTTGCTTGTGCACTTTAATTTCCAAAACATTGTGTCTTTTGTATCTACAAAAATATTCTAAAAAATGGTCAAAAACTTGAAAAATCATGAGTTTGAATTGAGCAAAAAGCTATCACAGGTCTTCAAACAGGCTATTTCCAAAGATTTTCATAAGCATAAAACATTTAACAAGTTAGTGATTCAACCATCTCAAGTGCAAAATGGAACATCATTATTAGTTTCTCATCAGGATATATCAAATCCTTTATCATGAAACTTGATCATATCAACCTTTGTTCATTATTTTGGATAGATCATTCCTATTTGAACCTAGGTTATATCAAAATAAAGATTGCACTCACATTGGAATCAAACAAGCTTGTAAACCATCATATGCTTATATGACTTTTAAATATCGCCTTAAGAAAAGAAAACCTAGTTATAAGGCTACTCTAAAGAGGACAAGATTATTGTATATCAATCGCAAAATCTTGTTAAAATATAGGACATTCCTACACCGTTTTTGTCACTATTTATGTGGTTACAGAACAAAATTTGATAGAGAACTTTTGCAAGCACGTGCCTTTCAACAACAAGATGCTTTATCACAACGTACTAATAACAATGGTAAAATCAACAAAGCTTATCTTCCTAAACCAATAATCATTTATTGAGTTGCATTTAGGTGGTCATAAATTGGGAATTTTTCAAATCAATCACATGCCAGTTTGGACTAGAGCTCAACACGAGCAGTTCAGAAGACAACAAAAACAAATGGAAGAAGAAAATTCAATGTTTCAAACTTTTGGATACACAGATGTTGATGAAGATGTAGTCAATAACACCATTAGAGATCTTGAATAAGATGATAAATTTGACAAACTAATGGAAAAGTTATTGGAGAAACAAAAAGAAAAATACTTTCTAATGTTGGCAAAATCAGGAGCTAAATTACCACGAGACTTTAACACAGAAAGTTTGAAACAAGATGCAGAGACGAGTAACCACCAAAACACTAATGATCCCAATAACAAGGATATAAATCGAGTAAACCATGAGGAAACAAGAGGAGATAAAAAAAGAAAAGACCATGATGATACAAGAAGAGAGCATGGTGACAAAAGAACTTATGAGGATACAAGGAGAACCTGTATTGATAATCCTTTGTTAAGTCTCGCTCAACAAATGCAAACCTTACAACAATAAATACAGGATATGCAAAATGCAATGAGTTCCAAGAAATATTGATTGGAGGACATCTGCCCATATCCATTTGACAAAAGTTTAAACATGATACCATTCCCACAACATTGTGAAATCCCTAAATATGATAAATATGATGGGAAATCTGATCCTCAAGATGACATTAGAGAATTTTGCACCATGAGTATAGAATTTACACATGATGAAACTTACCTGATCTGTTTATTCCCTAGAAGCTTAAGTGGGCAATCAATGGAATGGTTCTCAAGACTACCATCTGGAATTAAATCTTTTGAAGAACTTTTGAACAAATTTATCTCACAATACTCCTACAACACAAGAAATGAGACAACAATGCTAGATCTATGTAACATCAAGCAAAATAATGGTGAACCTTTCATGGTCTTTTTACAATGATGGAAATGAATGTTCAATAGATATCCAAGAGATGTACCCGATCAAGAGAAAATGGACATATGCATTGACAACCTTATCAGTGAAATGAGTTACCATCTTAAAATGTAATATCCTCCTTCTTTTTCTAAAATGATTGAAAATGGTCTAAAGATAGAAGATGCAATGGTAAAGAAAGGAGAGTTAAAATTTTACAACAATTCCTACAATAAAAATAATCACAACAACAACAACAACAATAACAATAACAATAACAAACCTAAATTTTGGTCAAAGAATAGGAATGTTACCAATGTTGGAAATGATGATAGCAATGATATTAAACAACAACCAATCTTCAACTTATCAAGTCAACCACCAAACAACAATAATCAAGAGAATAGTAAATCCAAGTCTTTCTTCTCCAATCCTCGCAGGAAATTCACAAATATTGGGGAACCCTTGGAATCAGCTCTGAAAACTCTTCTTGCAAATAAATTGATTACTTTACTAGAAGCAAGAAATTATGAACCTCAAGTAAAACCTTATTGGTGGAATGACAATCATATTAGCAATTATCATTGAAATAAAGCACACCAAACCAATGATTGTCAAAGATTGAAGCACCTTATTCAAGATTTAATTGATAATGGAACTATCACAGTGGATGGTCATAAGATGGATGAATTGCATCTAGCATTCAAAACTCTACTTCCAAATTATTAAAAAGGTGAACAATCCAAACCAAAAGATGATAAAGGAAAAGATAAGGTAAACTACGCTTACACATATGATGATGTGGTGAATGTCATCATCGTTAAAGACAACATGCCTTCAGAACCAATCAACGTCATTACAAGAAGCAAAGAAAAAGTTACATTTCTGGGTATGATAAATGAATCGACATCCACTTCAAGACAATAAAACTTAGTGAATAGTTTCAAAAGATAACCGCTCAAATATCAATTTTGGAGCTCCTAAAAGTTTCACCTATGCATAAGGAAATATTGGAGAAAGCTCTAATAGAAACAACAGTTTCAAAAGACCTGGATGTGGATCAATTCCAAAACATGATGGGACACCTCATATCCCCTCATTGCTTATCCTTTTCTAAAAATGATGATGCATCCTTGCAACACCCTCACAATGCTCCCTTACATGTTGAAGTCACCATTTAAAAAACCCGTGTCAAACGCATACTCATAGATGGTGGAGTTGGCTTAAACATGTGTGCATTAAGTTTAATAAAGGCTTTGGGATATTTAGAAAATGAAGTGGATCCAAAGAAGAAAATAACTATCAAGGTGTATGATGAGGAAGAATGTTCTTCTAAAGGGACTGTGTGTTAGGTCCTGGAGACAACTAAGAGGGGGGGTGAATTAGTTGTCCAATAAATTCAACCAAAATTAACTTAATCAAAACTTAATGCTTAATGCCAGTAAACCAAACTTTATGCCGGTAGACAGTTTTATCAGTTAATTGCAGTACTGGTAAATATTAATGCATGAAACAGAAAGACAACAACATCCACAACACATAACACAAATATTTGTATGTGGAAACCCTGTAAGGGGAAAAACCATGGTGGGAAGCCTTACCCACAATCAAATGATACTACTGCAGATAGTATGTGTGTACAATATGGATTCTACACATGCAGAAAGGCCAGCTACCTAGAGCTTACTGCTCAATCACAAAATGAGAGTCACGCTGACTACAATTGGATGGTCAAATCCAATGACAATGAACTGCATAAAATAGCATCTTCATATGTTGGATTTAGTACCAGTTTAGTTCTGATTGCCTTCACAAAAACCTTCCTTCAACCTTCAAATGATGTTTGTATGTATAGCTCTTCTTATTTTTGCATATACTCTATTACAATTCTTTTTCCAATTGCATATCAATCGCACAAATGAGATCTTACATTTATACCATAACCTAAGACAAATTGAATAAATGAATAGGTCAGCTCACTAAAAGATATTACAATAAAATCAATTACAAATAAATCAATATCCGATGCATGATGTCGGCTCAATGAATTTACAATAATAATAAATCATCTCCATAATGTGTCGTGCATCTGAAATAGATATGACTATCGGTGCATAACCTGGACCTATTTGCTAGTAACAACAAATATGCAAACCCGAATAAACAAATAACCAAATCACCAAAACCAAGTGATCTAATAATGTCTTTGACATAACCAAGTAGTCTCCAAGTCATTCCAAGTATCGGTGAACAATATAATCTGTCAGTGGACCAAATACCGGTGACTATGCATAAGTCTCTAACTTGCCAGTGAACATAACCAAGGATCCCCACGTGCTGATAAGTGTTGACAAGTGATGATAGGTGTTGATGTCACTGACAAAACCATACCAACATATCCAAAATACCAACAATCTCCCCCTTTGGCATTGATGGCAACACAAGATGGAAAAACCATCAAAGTGCCAAAACAGAAATGCCAAAAACCAAAAACCAAGAATCTCCCCAAAGTAACAATCTCTCCCCCAAAGGATAATGTGTTTTTCCATATCAATCTCTCCTCCTTTGACATCAAATGCCAAAGAATTATAAAAACCAGTTTAAAATACAAAATACCAACTTATTATACCAACTACTCCCCCTGAGAAGTAGCTCTCCTCATCAAAGCCGGAATAAAATATTTCTCTGTTAATTTTATCGGTTGATGACAAACATCAACTGTCTAAGTCTCTACCGGTGGAGGTAAGACTCCAAGTTTCTTTCTGAGATATTCAAAAGTCTCCTTAGGCAAAGGCTTTGTAAAAATATCTGCAATCTGCTCCTTAGTATTCACATAAACCAATTTCACTTCTTTTGCTTCAACCTTCTCTTTTAGAAAATTGAATTTGATAGAAACATGTTTAGTCTTAGAGTGAAATAGTGGGTTCTTTGATATATCAATTATTGCCATATTATCATACTAAATAGGTATAGGTTCCTTGTATTTTACCTTTATGTCCTTCAACATTTGTTTGATCCATAATACTTGTGTACAATTAGTTGTTGCTGCAACATATTCTGATTTTGCTATTGATAGACTTGTACAACTCTGTTTCTTGCTCAACCATGAAATTAGTCTGCTACCAAGAAAAAATGCTGCATCAGTGGTGCTTTTTATGTCATCCACATCTTCTGCCCAATTAGCATCTGTGTATGCACATAAGTCAAAATTTACATCTCTAGGATACCATAAACCAAAATTTATAGTGCCTTGTAGGTACCAGAAAATCCTTTTCACTGCTGATTCATGATTTTCTTTAGGATTACTCTAAAATCTTGAAACAATACATACTGCATTCATAATTTCAGGTCTTTTTTGTGTTAAATATAGTAAACCTCCTATCATAGACTTGTATCTAGTCAGATTAATAGGTGTTGATTCATCCTTTAAAGATAATTTATCAGTTGCAGTCATAGGTGTGCTTACCAGTTTACAATTTTCCATGCCAAATTTCTTTAGTAATTCCTTCAAGTACTTAGATTGACATAGGAATATAGCTTTATCAGTCTATGAAATCTACAATCCTAAAAAGAATTTTATCTCTCCAATTATAGACATTTCAAATTCTTGCTACATTTTGTTAGAAAAGTCTTTACACAATCCATCTTCTCCTCCAAAGATTATATCATCAAAAAAAACTTCAATAACCAAGATGTCATGATTAGTCACTTTATAGTATAGATTGTTGTCAGCATTACCTTTAGTGTATCCAAGCTTCCAAAGATATTTGTCCAATCTAGCATACCAAGCTCTAGGAGCTTGTTTTAGTCCATATAAAGCTTTCCTTAACTTGCAAACCATGTCTTTGTTATCTATCAAAGAAAATCCATCAGGTTGTTCAATATAAACTTCTTCTTCAATATCTCCATTCAGAAATGCACATTTAACATCCATTTGATATACTTTATAGTTCTTGTGTGCTGCAAAAGCCAATAAAAGTTTGACTGCCTCAATTCTAGCTACCAGTGCAAAGGTTTCATTGTAATCAATTCCTTCTTTCTGTGAATATCCCTTACACACTAATCTTTCTTTGTTTCTAATTACCTTACCATCTTCATTAAGTTTATTTCTGAAAACCCATTTAGTTCCAATTACATTTCTATCTTTAGGTCGGGGAACTAATGACCAAGTGTTATTCCTTTCAATTTGTTCCAATTCATCTTCCATAGCTTTAATCCAATATTTATCTTCACATGCCTCATTAATTTATGTAGGTTCAATTTGAGAAATAACACATACCTCTTCATTTGCCAATCTTCCTCTAGTCATAACTCCTTGAAATTTGTTTCCAATTATCTGATCTTCAGAATGATTCAATCTTACATATCAGGGTGTTTTTACTTGCTGTTGTTCTTCAGTGATTGTTGAATCCTCAAATGATGTCGGTGTAAATAGATCACCATTTTGTATCAGTGTATTCATAGTAGGTTCATTCATGATTATGTGTATTGCCGGTTCAGAGTCTGTGTACCTTGAATTTCCTCTAAATTGTTCATCAATCTTCACATTTTCACTCTCAACAATTTTCTGCAATCTCTTGTTAAAACATCTATATGCCTTTCTCTTAGATGAATAACCAAGAAATATTCCTTCATCACTTCTAGGATCAAATTTTCCAATATACTCATCTCTTCTAATATAGCATTTACTTCCAAATATTATGAAATATTTAAGAGTAGGAGTATTACCAAACCATAGTTCATGAGGGGTCTTACTGGTTTCACCTCTAATGTGAACTCTGTTGAATGTATAAACTATTGTATTGACCGCTTCTCTTCGGTATATATGAGGTATATTTTCTTCTGATATCATACTTCTGGTTGCATCCAAGATAGTTCTATTTTTCCTTTCCACAACTCCATTCTGCTGGGGTGTCTGAGGTGCTGATAACTGTCTTCTGATCCCATTCACTTCATAGAATGTATTAAATTCCTTAGATGTGAATTCACCTCCTTGATCTGATCTTAAAAATTTAATTTTCTTGCTGGTTTCATTTTCTACCATTACCTTGAACAGTTTGAATTTCCCAAATGCTTTAGGTTTTTCCCTAAGAAAAGTAACCCAACACATTCTAGAATAGTCATCAATGATTAGCATAAAATACCTATCTCCTTGTATATTTCTAGTTCTTGCTGGACCACATAATTCAGTATGAATTAAATCAAGAACATTGTTAGACTTCTCTAGAATACTCTTGAAAGTTTCTCTAACTTTCTTTCCAAATTGACATTCCTTACATACCGGATTCTGAGGTTTAACAATCTTAAATAAATCTCTTACTGCCTTAGTTGTACTAATTTTCACAATGCAATCAAAATTTACATGACAAAGTCTCTTATGCCATAACCAACTTTCATCAATATGTGCAATCAAACATGCTTTCTCATTGTTGTTCAAATAAAAGGTATTACCTCTAGTCTGATTACTGATTGCAATTTCCAAACTAGTTTTGTTTACGATTTTGCATTTACCATTCTTGAATTGTAACTGAAATCCTTTCTCAACTAATTCACCAACACTTAAAAGATTATGCTTTAAACCTTCAACATAGTAAACATTATCAGTATTGTGCTTATTGTTAAAAGATATAGTGCCTTTTCCTTTGATCAAACAAGCTTTATCATCTCCAAATTTTACTAGACCTCCATTTTATTCCTAAAAGGTTAAGAATTTACTCTTATCACCAGTCATGTGATGTGAACATCCTGAATCAATAATCCATTCATCCTTATCTTCAACTTTAGCTGCCTACTCTACCAATTGAATAGTAGGTGTCGGTTAATCTTCTGTTATAGCAACAAAAGCCCATCCATTGTCTGTCGGATCCTCATCAGAATCATCAGTAACTCCTTCATCAACATAATAACAAGATTTGTCTCTATTCTTCTTAAACTTGTATTTCTGATAATCAGGGTTAGGCTTATATGTTCTTTTAGATTCTTCTCTTAATCTTGCATGTCTATCAGGACATCTAGAAGCCATATGACCAATTTTATTATAGTTAAAACATTTAAAAGGTGCTTTACCTTCATAATTACTTCCAATTGGACCTTTAGGCATTTTCCTTGCAAATAGTGCTTCAAGTTCTTCAAGCTCTTCATTTTCTCTCCTGCTTTCTTCAAGTTCTTTTGCATAGAAGGCTTTCCAATCAGATTTATCAGATGATGATGATGATTCTGTAGTTGATGATGATGTCTTGAAAGCTAGATCTATCTTAATAGTAGTAACAAGACCAAATTCCTCAAGTTCAAAAGCTGAAAGTTTTCCAACCAAGATGTCTCTAGATATTGATGCATTAGGAATTGTTCTCAATTCATTTATAGAAATAAATTTCATTTTATATGATGGTGGAAAAGCTCTTAAAACTTTAGAAACAATCTCATCTTCACTTAAGGTTCCTCCACAACATTGTATACCCAAAACAATTTCATTTACTCTTTCCATAAAAACAGAAATTCTTTCATCTTCTTCCATTTTCAGACTTTCATACCTGACCCAGAAGCATTCAAGTTTTGTAATTTTGATTGTGGAATCTCCTTCATTCAATGTTTCCAGTTTGTCCCAAATACCTTTAGCAGTAGATCCGTCTGACAATCCCATGACTTGCTGATCTGATAATGCGCTCAAAAGTGCTTCTCTTTCTTTGCAATCATTTTCCTCATCTTTAGCCAAGTTAGGTGGATTAGGTTGACCTTGATTAGGAGAAGCATATCCATTCTTTGTAAAATCCCATATATCTTTCCCAATGCAATTCAAATGTGTCTCCATCCTGGTCTTCCATATGCCATAGTTAGTTCCATCAAGTTTCAGACTATCCTTCCTGAAATAATTAGAAGACATTGGATCTCCTCAAGTTGTTAAACTTTTGCAAAAAGAGGACTAGGCTCTGATACCAATTGTTAGGTCCCGGAGACAATTGAGAGGGGGGGGGGGTAGAATCAGTTGTCCAATAAATTCAACCAAAATTAACTTAATCAAAACTTAATGCTTAATGTCGGTAGATAATTTTATTAGTTAATTGCAGTATCGGTAAAGATTAATGCATGAAACAGAAAGACAACAACATCCACAACACATAACAAAAATATTTGTATGTGGAAACCCTGTAAGGGGAAAAACCATGGTGGGAAGCCTTACCCACAATCAAATGATACTACTATAGATAGTATGTGTTTACAATATGGATTCTGCACATGCAGAAAGGCTAGCTGCCTAGAGCTCACTGCTCAATCACAAAATGAGAGTCACACTGACTACAATTGGATGGTTAAATCCAATGATAATGTACTACATAAAATAACATCTTCATATGTTGGATTCAGTACCAGTTTAGTTCTGATTGCCTTCACAAAAACCTTCCTTCAACCTTCAAATGATGTTTGCATCTATAGCTCTTCTTATTTTTGTATATACCCTATTACAATTCTTTCTCGAATAGCATATCAATCTCACAAATGAGATCTTACATTTATACCATAACCTAAGACCAATTGAATAGGTCGGCTCACTACAAGATATTACAATAAAATCAATTACAAATAAATCAATATCCGATGCATGATGTCAGCTCAATGCATTTACAATAATAATAAACCATCTCCATAACTTGTCATGCTGATCTGGAATAGATATGTCTGTCGGTGCATAACCTGGACCTATTTGTCAGTAACAACAAATATGCAAACCCGAATAAACAAATAACCAAATTGCCAAAACCAAGTGATAAAATAATGTCTTTGACATAACCAAGTAGTCTCCAAGTCATTCCAAGTGCCGATGAACAATATAATCTGTCGGTGAACCAAATACTGGTGAACATAACCAAGGATCTCCAAGTGCTGATAAGTGTTGACAAGTGATGACAGTGTTGGCATTTGGCATTATAACAGACAAGGAGAGATTGTTGGCATTTCAATAAGGATATTGAGAAGGTTGTTGATGATTATGGATAAAACCGATTAAGGATGTTTATTGGCTTAATATTATTATTTTGTCATTAATGTCAAGAAATTGATTTTCTAATTCAGTATGATATTGCCATATCTTGAGAAGTATGGTTTGATGAGTATAAAGATGTCAGCAAAAGACACAGAAAGAATATGATGGATAAGGGGTGAAATAAGTTATTCAATGGGCAACTATTACTGAGTTAGACAATGATGAGATCATGATGATTAGATTGTTTTGATATCCTACATATGTTATTGATTGAAAGGTTAATACTATACTATCTTACCAAGCAAAGAACCTAGTCGGTAAACCCTAAGGTTATCTCTATCAGTTAATGAAGGCAGATTGTCTACCGAGTGAAGTTCAGTATTTATCGAGTTGCAACCGAGTAATAACAGAATGCATTGACTGAATAAAAACATTATTTAATGAAGAAAGCTGATGAGCTGGCTATGATTAAATGATTGGTATGCCATGAATGAAGTTTGTTAAAGAATCTATGGCAAAAGATAATTGGTAGGAAGATCTATAGCTCATATTGAACCACAAGTTCCAAGAAATATATGCAAGTTCCAAAGCGGGGTAAAACATTTTCAGATCTAAGGATACATTGAACCTGGTCAAAGTTTGAAGATCTGATGGCTATGATTGATAATGGGAAATGTGATCAAGGAGATTAAGCGGTTGGTGAATTGTTTATAAATGGGGAACTGTTGATAAACAATGCATGCAGGCAAGTGCATGCACAGGGATGCTACATAGTGATTACTGAGCACAGAAGCTTGAAGATCTATTTAGAATAATAGAGTATAGAGCCCAGAAGATGGACAAGATTAGTTCTATGTCTATGTTGTATTGAGCAAATAAGAATCTACTTTAGCATTTTAGATGTGAAGTTGTAGATAGATTTTTATTATTGTTATTTTGTAAAGTGACAGAAAATCTCTTAACCGAGTGGACTTAACAGTCTTATTTCTAAAACCCTCTAGCAAGGTGACATTCTGATTGAGTGTTTGAAATCCTTTAACAAGGTGAAGATCCTAACAGATCTGAGGGAAATCCCTTAACTGGGTCACATCTAGCAATGTGTTTGTAATCTTTAACAGGATTTGCTTTTAACCGAGCATACTCTAGAAGAGTATATTTCTTAGTGGGTCCAAAATCCCATAGTGGTTTTTCCCTATTTGGGTTTCCATGTTAAATCTGGTGTTATGATGTTTATATGCTTTTGAGTTTGCATGTTTAGCAATTTTGGTTATATTACTGAAGTATATGTTACCGAAGTTGAATCTGATGTTTTTATGGAAGATTAAGTTTGTATGATTTACCTCCCCCTCTCATCTTATTAGCTTGGTATCTGTACTTATCTTTAAGTATTAGAACTATCAATTGGTATTAGAGCTTTGGACTCTGAAAGGAAAAGTTTAAAGGTACTTGAGGAAAAGATCCAAAGATGTATAAGAGGGATGCACCGAAGCTGAACAAGTCAAGTTTCTATACATAGTAGAAAAGGATGAAGCTGCACCTATCAGGAGTTGGAGAATATGTTGTATATTATCTGGAGAATGATTTCATCACACCGAGCACCTATCCATTGACAATGGAAGAGATAAAGGCAAAGCAATAACATATCCAAGCAATGATTGAAATAACATCTGCATTGACCGATTCAGAGTTTAATGATCTAGAAGGTTGCAATGATGCAAAGGCAATGTGGGACAATCTCATATTTGTGTATGGAGGAGATGAACATGTTCAAAGAGAAAAAGTGGATAGTCTAAGAGGACAACTTGAATCTATGAGGATGAATGAAGGTGAGAACATAACCCAGTACAGTAAAAGACTAAAGGAGATTGTCAATCAAATCAAAGGAGCAGGTGGAACTATTGAAGAAAAGGATATAACAAGTAAGTTGTTAAGAACCCTTCTACCGGCTTATGCAATCCGAGTCTCTACAATCAACGAATTGAGATCTGTACCTAATATGCCAGTTTCTTTAGATGCTACTATTGGTAAGCTACATGCATTTGAGTTAAGTAACTTTGATAATAGTGGGTCATCGGTAAATAAAGTTGAATCTGCATTTAGTTCTTTTCATATTGGTGAATCTGATGATTACAATGATAGAATGAGTAAGTACACTAAAGGGATCACAGTGGAGCAAGTGAAAGATTTCACAAGAACATGGAGGAAGTACACAAACTGTATGAGGAAATCAGAAAGCAAGAAGAGTTTGAAGCACTATTAGCCAGAAGGTTACTGAGAGTCAAAGGTAAGTATAAAGGAAAACTACCTTTGAAATGTTTCAATTGTGATAAGATAGGACATATGGCTTCTGACTGTCCTGAAAAAGATTCTACTGAAAAGAGAGATTACCGAGATGATAGACAAAAAGATAATCATTACAGAGGACACTGAGACTTCAGAAGAAGAGATAGAAAGTATTTTATGTGGCTATCAAAGATGGATCAGATGAAGAAAGGTATGAAGAAAAAGCCCTAATATCTCACATAAATACTAATGATTCTTGGATCATAGATAGTGGATGCTCACATCACATGACAGGTGATAAACACAAGTTTGTTATATTAGAAGACTATGATGGAGGCTATGTAAGATTTGGTAATGATGCACCATGCCTGGTAAGAGGTAAAGGATCCATAAATCTTCTTGACAATGCAAGATGCAATGATGTTTATTGGGTTGAAGGTTTGAAATACAATTTGTTGAGTGTGGCACAACTAAATAATACAAGATACTGAATAGAATTTCAGAAAGGAATTGTCAAAGTTCATGACAAGCATGGAAAGTTAGCCGCTACCGGGACACAAACAAAAGGTAACACATTTCACCTTGACTCAACTCGGCATAAATGTTTGTATGCAAAGATAGATGATACCTCGTTATGGCATAAAAGATTTTGTTATGTAAATTTTGATAATCTAATCAAAATAAGCAAGAAGCACAAAGTAAGAGGTCTACCGAGTCTTGAAAAACCTGAGAATGCTATGTGTCAAGGATGCCAGATGGGTAAAATGACAAGATCAAGCTTTACAAGTAAGTCCTACACCTCCAAGGGAATTTTAAATCTTGTGCACACTGATCTTTGTGGTCCTATGAAAGTTCAAAGTTATTATGGTGATAAATATTTCATATTATTTATGGATGATTACTCAAGGATGATGTCAGTAATGTTTTTAAAAGAAAAATCAAAAGCTTTTCAAATGTTTAAATGGTACAAGGCAAGAGTTGAAAATGAAACAAGAAGACAACTGAAATGTCTTAGATCAGATAGAGGAGGAGAGTTCACATCTGATGAGTTCAACTTATTATGCAATGATCATGGTATAAAAAGACAAGTCTCTGCACCGAGAACTCCACAACAAAATGGAATTGCTGAGAGAAGAAACAAATATATTGTGGATTGTGCCAGAACCCTGATGATTGAAAAGAAAGTGCCAAAAACATTTTGGAGAGAAGCAATAAGCACAACAGTTTACACCCTGAACCGAGTACAACTGAAGAAAGGTACTTTGAAGACACCATATGAAATCTGGTATGATAAGAAACCTAATGTAAGATATTTTAAAATCTTTGGAAGTAGATTCTATGTACACGAGGATGATAGAAATGGCAAGTTTGATCATAAAAGTGAAGAAGGGACATTTCTTGGTTATTCTTCTAGAAGTAAATCATTTAAATGTCTGATCAAATCATCTAACAAAATAGTAGAAAGTGAAAATGTGAAAATTGATGAATTTGCAGAAAGAAATGATGAAGGAAATTCCAAGGAACCAGAAGATTATGATGAATTTGTCTATGTTCAACTGACAAGTCCTACCAAGAAAACCACAGAAGGAAATGAAGAGAATATCTAGTTACCGAGTAATGAAGAAGATCATACAAAGCCTGCTGAGCTTGTATTAGCCAAATATGTTAGAAGACATCATGCACCAAGTCAAATTATAGGAGATAAGGATGATCCAGTGATGACAAGGAACAAACTGAGACAGAACACATGTCTGATATTTGAATTTGAACCGAGAGTAGTGAAAGAGGCATTTAATAGTGAAGATTGGATAAATGCTATGATAGAAGAGATTGATCAAATCAAGAAGAATGACACATGGACACTGGTCCCAAGACTAAAGGACAAAAATGTAATTGGTACAAAATGGATTTTCAGAAACAATCTGAATGAAAAAGGAGAGGTCATTTGAAATAAAGCAAGACTAGCTTGCAAAGGTTATGCCCAAGAAGAAGGAATTGATTATGGTGATACTTTTGCACTTGTAGCAAGACTTGAAGGAGTAAGAACATTGTTGGCATATGCTGCTTACAATAATTTCAAGGTATATCAGATGGATGTCAAATCTACATTTCTGAATGGAGTATTAGATGAAGAAGTTTTTATTGAACAACCTGAAGGATTTGTTGAAGACAATAATAAAGATCAAGTATGTAAATTGAACAAAGCTTTATATGGTCTGGAACAAGCACCTAGAGCATGGTATGAAAGATTGCACTCTTATTTAATCAAGATTGGTTTTATAAGAACAAGTGAAAACAACAATATTTACATGAAGATGATGAAAATGGAATACTGATCTCAGCCGTATTTGTTGATGATATTATATTTTGTGGGAATGACTCTCTATCTAAGAACTTTGGAAATGAAATGAGCAAAGAATTTGAGATGTCATTAATCAGTGAGATAAAGTATTTTATAGGTTTACAGATATTGCAAATGAAAGATGAGATTTTCATTACTCAATCCAAGTCAATAAAGGAAATCTTGAAGAAATTTGGAATGGAGGATTCAAAACCAGTAAGTACTCCTATGACTACCAACTGTAAACTATCAAAGAATGATGAATCTACATCTGTTGATGAGACACTTTACCAATCCATGATTGGAAGGTTGCAATATGTTGTTCACAGCAGGCCAGACATAGCACATGCAGTAGGTATAGTTGCAAGATTCTCTGTAGATCCTAAGGAAACACACATGACAACAATCAAGAGAATTTTTAGATACTTGAAAGGCACTGAGGATTATGGCTTAGTATATCAGAAAAGAAATGATTTTGATTTAAAAGTTTTTACTGATGCTAATTGGGCAGGCAACATTGATGACAGAAAAAGCACAAGTGGAGGAGCTTTCTTTTTAGGAGAAAGACTAGTGAGTTGGCTTAGCAAGAAAAAAGGATGTGTTTCACAGTCAACAATAGAAGCTGAATATGTTGCTAGAGCATTGAATTGTACCAACATAGCATGGATCAAACAACTATTGGAAGGTATAAATGAGAAAGTTACTGAGCCAGTAACTATATTCTGTGACAATACTAGTGCCATTAACATTTCAAAGAATCCTGTTATGCACTCTAAGACAAAGTACATCTCTATCAAATATCATTATCTTATAGAAGAAGATCAAGAGAAGAAAGTGGTGTTGGAGTATGTTAGCACAAAGGTGTTAGGTCTCGGAGACAACTAAGAGGGGGGGTGAATCAGTTGTCTAATAAATTCAAACCAAAAACTAATTAACCAACTTAATGCTTAATGTTGGTAAACCAGTTAAGTATGTGGGTAGACAATGTTAACAGTAAATTGCTATACCGGTAAGGATTAATACATGAAACATAAACATAAAGTCATCCACAACACATGACACCAATATTTGTACGTGGAAACCCTGTAAGGGGAAAAACCACGATGGGAAACCTTACCCACAATCAGATGATACTACTGTAGATAGTAAGTGTACAAAAGGGGTCTGCACAGGTAGAAAGGCCAACATCCTAGAGCTCACTACTCAATCACAAATGGGAGTCACACTAACTACAATTGGATGGTTAAATCCAATAAGAATGTACTGCACAAAATAGCATCTTCATATGTTGGATTCAGTACCGGTGTAATGCTGATATGCTTCTATAAAAACCTAGCTTCACCTTCAAATGATGTCTTCGTGTAAGCCTCTACTTGATCTTGCATATACCTTCACTTAAATCTTTTTCGCATTCCACACTTGATCTTTACAAATAAGATCTTACATTTATACCATACCCTAAGACCAATTTTAGTAGGTCGGCTCTACAAGATATTACAATAAAAACATTTTACAAATAATATAATATCTAATGCAATAACTGATTAAACATTTCGGCTTAATGCATTTACAACAATAATAAATCATCTCCATAGCGTGCCATGCTGATCTAGAAAAGATAAACCTGCCGGTGTAACCCTAGATAACCTGGACCTATTTGCTGGTAAAAGAAAATATGCAAATATGAATATACCAATAATTATTACTTCAAAATAAAGTGTCCACATGATGTCTTCGACATTACAAGTGTCTTCCATGTCATTCCAGGTACCGGTGAACAATATATCCTGTCGGTGAATCATATACCAATAATTGTTGCACAGATTATTGCTTGCCGGTGAATTTTGCTGGATCTCCAAAGTAGGTGTGTTCAGTAGGTGTTGACATCAATGACAAAACCATACCAAAATACCAATAATCTCCCCCTTTGGCATTGATGGCAACACAAGATGGAAAAACTATCACAGTGCCAAAATAGAAATGCCAAATACAAAAACCAACAATCTCCATTTCTCCCCCTGGGAGTAACAATACCAATCTTTCATACCAATTTCTCCTTAAATGTGTTTTTCAAAATCTCTCCCCTAAAATCTCTTTTTCTTACCAAAAAGATAATGTGTTTTTCCATAGATATCTCTCCCCCTTTGACATCAAATGCCAAAGTTGCAGAAAGTCAAGTTCGTACAAAATACCAACCAATTCAATATACCAACTACTCCCCCTGAGAAGTAGCTTCCTCATCAAATAATGGAATAAAAGATTTGTCCATTTAATTCTGTCGGTTGATGACAATCATCAACTATCTAAGTCTCTATTGGTGGTGGTATGACTCCAAGTTGATCTCTGAGATACTCAAAAGTTTCCTCAGGCAAAGGTTTTGTGAAAATATCTACAAGTTGTTCTTTAGTATTCACATAAACCAATTTTATCTCTTTTACTTCAACTTTTTCCCTTAGAAAATTTAGTTTGATAGAACAAATAGTAGATATCTTCATCAAGCCACTTCCAAGGGACACTTTTGAGTATCTCAAAAGTAAGGAAGGGGTCCTACCCCTATCTTCTACTCACTGATCGAGTTCAGTGAAAGCATCAATTCAATGACTCTACAGAATATCTTTTAGGAGTTGATGCCGATTTACACACTTTAGGATGTTTTCTAAAGGTGTGCAGGAAACAATACAGGGAACAGGAACTGAAGACAAAATGCTCTGACTGAGACTAAATTGACACATAACAGTAGGAAATCACATCATAAAGGAAGAAATTATGTTTTAGTTCTTTACTTTTTGGCATTGTTGTCAAAGGGGGAGAAGACAAAAGAGAAGAGGAGAAGACAAAAGAGAAGAGGAGAAGACTAATGTATTGAGGAGAGTTCTGATGATAGGGGGAGAGCATTTCAGCATTTCAGAATCTCACAGCAATCTGAATCAATTAGGTCAAATCAATTGGTTTTGCCATCAATGCCAAAGGAGGAGATTGTTGGCATTTGACATTATAATAGACAAGGAGAGATTGTTGGCATTTCAATAAGGATATTGAGAAGGTTGTTGATGATTATGGATAACACTAATTAAGGATGTTTATTGTCTTAATATTATTATTTTGTCATTGATGTCAAGAAATTGATTTTCTAATTCAGTATGATGTTGCCATATCTTGAGAAGTATGATTTGATGAGTATAAAGATGTCGGTAAAAGACATAGAAAGAATATCATGGATAAGGGGTGAAATAAGTTATTCAATGGCAAACTATTACTGAGTTAGACAATGATGAGATCATGATGATTAGATTGTTTTGATATCCTACATATGTTATTGATTGAAAGGTTAATACTATACTATGTTACCGAGCAAAGAACCTAGTTGGTAAACCCTAAGGTTATCGCTATCGGTTAATGAAGGCAGAATGTCTACCAAGTGAAGTTTAGTATTTACTGAGTTGCAACAGAGTAATAATAGAATGCATTGAATGAATAAAAGCATTATTTAATGAAGGAAGCTGATGAGCTGGCTATGATTAAATGATTGGTATGCTGTGAATGAAGTTTGTTAAAGAATCTATGGCAAAGGATAATTGGCAGGAAGATCTACAGCTCAGATTGAACTGCAATACCCTAGCACAAGTTCCAAGAAATATATGCAAGTTCCAAGGTGGGGTAAAATGTTTTTAGATCTAAGGATACATTGAATCTAGTCAAAGTTTGAAGATCTGATGGCTATGATTGATCATGGGAAATGTGATCAAGGAGATTAAGTGGTTGGTGAATTGTTTATAAATAGGGAACTGTTGATAAACAATGTATGCGGGCAAGTGTATGAACAGGGATGCTACATAGTGATTACCGAGCACAGAAGCTTGAAGATCTGTTTTGAATAACAGAGTATAGAGCCCAGTAGATGGACAAGATTAGTTCTATGTCTATATTGTATTGAGCAAATAAGAATTTGCTTTAGCATTTTAGATGTGAAGTTACAGATAGATTTTTATTACTGTTATTTTGTAAAGTGACAGAAAATCTCTTAACCGAGTGGACTTAATAGTCTTATTTGTAAAACCCTCTAGCAAGGTGACATTCTGATTGAGTGTTTGAAATCCTTTAACAAGGTCACTTCTAACAAGGTGAAGATCCTAATAGATCTGAGGGAAATCCCTTAACCGGGTCACATCTAGCAATGTGTTTGTAATCTTTAATAGGATTTGCTTTTAACCGAGCATACTCTAGAAGAGTATATTTCTTAGTGGGTCCGAAATTCCATAGTGGTTTTTCCCTATTTCGGTTTCCATGTTAAATCTGGTGTTATGAGTGTTATGATGTTTATATGCTTTTGAGTTTGCATGTTTAGCAGTTTTGGTTATATTACTGAAGTGTATGTTACCGAGGTTGAATCTGATATTTTTATGGAAGATTAAGTTTGTATGATTCACCCCCCCTCTCATCTTATTAGCTTGGTATCTAAACTTATCTTTAAGTATCAGAACTATCAGACGGGTGTTGACATCAATGACAAAACCATATCAACATATCCAAAATACCAACACTGTGGTGTTACCAATCAAAATAGTACTTGTGGAAAGAGATAAATTGTGCCAAGTTCTAGACTTGAATTTATCTTATAATATTCTTCTGGGAAGACCATGGATTCATGACATACAAGCACTTCCTTCTACATACCACCAGTGTGTTAAGTTTCCTCATAATGGATAAGAAGTCACTATAGTTGTAGACTCTAGTCAATATTTCAATAATCTGAAATCGACACAAGATGCAAGAGTTCCACATAATAGAGAACTAGTCTATCCCACTAAAGAAATTCAAGAAAAAATATGGGAAACCTTTGAGAAAAAGCTTAAACTAAATGATGAAGGAATGGGAAAGTATTATTTGCATAACTTGCCACTTTCACCTAAATCATATGGAAAGCCTAGAAATGTTCACACACGGATCTCAAAGAAATCAGTTGAAATGTTTGATGGGGCATTTGTTAGACCTGGAATACTTGCAAAATAAATTGAAGACAAAGAAATTCTTAGTTGGTTGTACGAAGATGAAAATGAAACTATAGAAATAGTTGTAGAAGTTAATATTCCCATAGGACAATATGGCAATGGTTATAAGATCATGCAAAAGATGGGATATGAAGGAAAAGGACAAATTACTAAGTGACAAGAAGGTATTTTAGAACCTATTTGTCCTCACACACAATCTAAAGAAGATAAGTCAGCACTTGGGTATCCCAAATCAAAGCAAAAACCACATAATTATCAACATCCAAGGTGGAGAAAGAAAGCAGTTCATAAAAAGAACCATGGAAAGAAAGGCTACACAGAGTAGCATAAATAGTAGCTAACAAACATAAACAAGAAGAATATGAGAAACAACAGGAAGAACTTGCAATCAAAAGAGAAGAAGAATCTTGCAAACAAGTTCAAGGAATACAAACAAGTGTGAAACCTGATCAAGATATTCCAAAAATAGTGAAAGAATAGATGGCCAAAATCAGAGAACTCTTCTCACCATATAACATTCCTGTTAGATATAGTGGTGTGATTCTATACAATGGTTTAGAAATATATTCAAACAAATATGAATGGGGTCCAAATCTATCATTTGATGTATCAAGTGAAGAAAAGGATGAAGAACAAGCAGCTATTACAAATGAAGACTCATCTTTCACAAAACAAAGAATAGAATTGGAAAGAAGACAAGAACATATTAGAATTTAGAGGAAAGAGGCATATGCAAAACAACAAAGGAAAGAGGATGAAAAAGAACAAGACATGACACCATAGGAAACACAAATAGTTATTGACCAATCATCAGAAGATCAACAAAATATCAGTCCCACATCAAATGTTAAGCCAACAATATTAAAGTATGGAAGAACCATAGAAGAATTAATAGATAGTCAAGCAGGATTGACTATTAGTCCAGAAGAAGCTGAGTTAGAGAGAAGACAAAACATAGCAAGAGAATCCTCTATGTCATGTGCAAAACTATGCCAACTTCAAGATATAAATGAATCTATTGAAATTGATGAAGAGGGAACCTATAGTATCTGATGCTCTGCAAAAAGGATTAGAAAATCTGTTTGATGGCAACACACACAAGAGCACAAGAAACAAACGTTAGTGTTAGCAACAAAAAATTAACCTAAACAGGCATATCAAGAGAGATATTAAGCATGAAATAGAAAGCATATAACCATAGAATAAAATAGCTAATCAAGATGCTCATAGTTGCTCCTCCCTTGTTCCTCTCCTCTCCAGGTCCCAAATGAGTGTAGCTCTCAGCTTTTAGCACTAGCCATGGATGCCATATGGAGATTCAAGATAGTTGAATATGATAAGCAAATGCTATGCAAGTGTAGATAGTGATGCTATGAGAAAGCTTTATGCTAATGCCAGTATAACAACAATACTCTAATGCTTCTTTTTTTGCTTTGAGGAGAAGGGTTCTATTTATAGAAGAAATGGGGAAATGGAGGGTTAAGATTGAGCAATCTTAACAAGGGTTAGGATTGAGAGATATTCAATCCATGTGAGACTTTCAACCCAATCCCATGTTGACAAGTGTCACATGAGGAGGCTTGAGAGGAGAGATAAGGAGCATTAAATGCTTGAGGGGACATGATGGTTACCCTAGTCAAAGAAATAAATGCTTTGAAGAGACAATGGGTTACATGAGGGTTAAGTTAGGGGTCAAAGTCCTTAACCATGGGTGCAAGTGGAATTAACCATTAATGGTCATGTAAGAGCCATAAGTGGTTTGGAAGACTTTAGAGGTTAATTTGTTGAACACACAAAGCATTAATTAATTTTCAAAGACTTTGGAGTCTTTGAGAAGTGACTCCAATTTGCTTAGGAATGTGACAATATTTAGGGGATGGACTAGGTTAATTAGGAAGGGTTTAGAAGAATCTAGAAGGGGTTTAGGAATGCAAGTGGATTTTGTAGGAAAATGCAAGTGGGAGAAATTTTGGTATTTTCAATTAAAATAAAATCATTTATTTCAATTAAATGGTGTAATTTGCATTTGGATAAATATTCAAATAAATATTAATTTATTTAAATAAGAAAAAGGAAGATAAAGCATTAAAATGCTTGAAGACTTTGAGGGAAACCATTAAAGGCTTGAAGACTTTAAGGAAAACCATTAAAGTCTTAAGAAGACTTTAAGGGAAGCCATTAAGTTTGAAGACTTTAAGGGAAACCATTAAAGGCTTAAGAAGACTATAGAAGGAAGCCATCAAGTTTGAAGACTTTAAAGCCATCAAGTTTAAAGACTTTAAGGGAAACCATTAAAGGTTTCAAGTGGGTGAGGATAAATAGGATTTTAAATAAATAATTTATTTAAAATAGTTGTGCAACTTGCTTTTGTAGGAAAATACAAGTGGGTGGAGGATAAAGGTGATTTAAATAAATTATTTATTTAAAATAATTGTGCAACTTGCATTTGTAGGAAAATGCAAGTGGGTAGAGGATAAAGGTGATTTAAATAAATGTTTATTTATTTAAATGTGAGAGGTGGGATTTTGGGGGAATTTAAATAAATATTAATTTATTTAAATGTGAGAAGATTTAATTAAATAAATATGATTTATTTATTTAATTAATGGTCTGAATTTGGTTAAGTGAATTAAATCAAATAAATTGAATAATTTATTTAATTAATAGGAGAAGGGGGTTAAGATGAATTAATTAAATATTAATTTAATTAATTATTAATTGATGGTTAAATAATCAAATAAATACTAAGTATTCATTTAATTAAGTGGACAGATTTATGTGACTACATTTGCTCCTCTTTGAGACGGTGTGGTTTATCGCATCGTTTCAAAGAAAGAAAAATAAGTGTGAAGAAATGCCCCATAAAATGTAAATTTAATGGGTGGTATGCCCCCTCGAGAGATGGGCCGAATATTTTTGAAAAATCGGGCGATCTCTCGAAAAAGAATGAAAAGTGGAGGGGAGGTAGAATAGAAGAAATTAGAACTAATGATGAAAGAATGGGAGAAAATGGAGAGAATATGAAGAAACAACAAGCCAGCGAGTACCCTGAGGTCATGCAAGAGATACATTGCAAATGTAGTGTGAGGTTTGGATTGATGCTATACAATTGATCAAAATTGGTTGGACAATCTGGTGCAATCGATTTAATTGCCCCGGTCAAGTCAAAGCGTGACAGTTGATGTCAGTTGGTCGCTTGGACATGATAAAGTCTAAGTAAGTGAATCAAAGTGACCTAATGTGACTTAGACAGTTGATATAATTACCTGATGAAGTCAAGGTATATGAAGCAAAATACTCGTTGAGACTTAGACAATTGATGTAATTGTCCATTGGATTGTGTTTGATTGGTTGATCAATTGATAGTGTGTGCATGGGATGGATGATTGTGGGGAATCATGGCAACCCCGTTGAGACTAGGTCATTGTGATAAATGCCTGATGTAGTCTAGGATTACCATAATCAATTACCTATTGAGACCCGAAGATACTTGATCAGAGTATCTGTTGATAGTCTAGGTGTGTGGGAGTCGATGTATCTGTGCAGAGAGAGTAACTTGCTTGGCTTATTGGATGACTTAGTATAGGAAACACAATCCCTCCTATTTAGAGATGGGTGGTGATGAACGTGGCTTGATTGGGTTGATTGAGAAATGATGTAGGGTATGTGATGCTGATTATCGAGCTGGGGAGGGTGAGGGGGGGGGTTCGATGTTATATAGAAGAAATGGAGAACCTATGACTCATTCCTATGGAAGAAGAGGAAAATAGAGTATGCATTATTATGACTATGTATGCATGATATGCAGCTATTATGAATGTATGGATGGGTGGAATGCAATGAAATGCAATATATACAGATGAGATGAGATGACGATCCATAGTGCTCTATTTTCATCATTGAGCTTTTAAAATGTTGTAAGAAAATACAAGCAACTTGACATAAAGATTCAAGATGACTAGAGTATTTCTTACATGGATTTGATATAGCAAGTTAATACAAGCAACCTGATATAATGGATCAAGTTGACCTGAGTATTGCTTGCGGAACAGACAAGGATTATCTCCTTTCATGCATGATTTGGATCGTCCTCCTTGATCTTAGGCTGATCATATCCTGAGACAAGTGCATACCATAATAAGAGATAAAACCTTTATCCAGTTTGGATGAGGTAGGAGGAACCAAAGAAAGAGAATTGTACCTGCAAACAAACAATATATACATAAAGAATAAAGAATATGGATCCTTGGTAATGGTTCATGCTCATATGGTCGAGGTATATGCTATAGTCAGCAAGCCGTAGTGATCTATGACTATATTTTTGCCTATGATCACATAGCTTAGTGAACTTCCCACGTAGACACCATTAGTACATGCCCCAGAACTTCATCAGAATAATGTGTCGAAGATACACAAACAATGTCGTAGGAACCTAATATAAATTACTAGACCATAAATCAACCAAGTATTTGATAGCGTAAACATAATTTTCTTGTCAAAGAAAATGTCATCTTGTCTTTGTTTTGGTAAGGAAGGATGCATCCTTGTTGAAGACAGTTTTGAGTGTTGATGTTGATTGTGTGGTTGATTGATAAGTGGTTATTTTGTGGAGTATATCACAATGTTTGTTTGGTATCTGTGCGAATGAGTATGTACAATGTGTTGCCATGTTTTTGTTTTATTTTTGATGTTTTTTGATGCTTTTGGATTTTGTGAGACATTTTTTGAATATTTTTGGATTTTGTGAGACCTTTTTGAATGTTTTTGTCAATGAATCACCAGTAATGTAGAATCCACTTCCATCATCTAGATTTTTTAAGGGTATTGCCCCCAAGTGTAGACATGACTATGAAAAAGTGGGATGCAAGATGCATGAAGTACTATCTTTGATTACAGATCAAATAACAAGCCATGGTTTGGATGGATGGATGTGTGTATGTATGAATGTGATCGCAACGAGCCTAAAAGATACTGGAGCCATTGTCTTTACGAGTGGCACCTATTTGCTAGGTTTTCACCATCGCACTTACCCAAGGTGTCATCGGAGTGGTTGTTCACCATTTGGATGCATGATTTTTCTTTACTTTTTGAATGTTTTTATATTTCTTTAGGACATTTTTCTAAATTTTTTTGGTATTTTCTGATATGCAGGGGAGCCTGATGCTTTGTACAACTTAGGTATAAAACCGTTTGAGGTGCATGTTGTTAATTGGATCTGGGAGCAGTTCTCCTTCTGATGTAGCCAACTGATATGCCCCGAACCTGAACACAATAGTGACAACATATGGGCCTAGCCAGTTTGATTCAAACTTTCCTTGATGTTCTTTGTGTGGTTGGTTGCAAGGATTCTCTCATAGAACAAGATCACCTACCTCAAATGTATGAGATCTAACTCGGTGATTGTAGCTTCTACTCATGTGCTGCTGATAGGCTTTGAGGTGATTGTATGCAACTTGTCATTTCTCATCAAGTAACTCTAAGTCCTGAAGATGGGATACTCTGTAGGCTTCGTCATTGATGAGATTGTCCAAGGAAACCCGTAATGATGGTATCTTGACCTCAATAGGAAAGATAGCTTCTACACCATAGACCAATGAATAAGGAGTTGCACCTGTAGGGGTTCGAATGCTAGTTCGATATGCCCATAGTGTCGGATTTAGTTGAACATGCCAGTCACGGCCGACATCATTGACTGTCTTCTTTAGGATCCTCAATATGTTTTTATTGGATGCTTCGGCCTGACCATTGCCTTGTGAGTAATAGGGAGTGGAAAAGTGGTGTTGGATATGAAATTTCTCACAAAGTTCGGACATCCTGATTTTTGAAAGGAAGACCGTTATCTGTGATGATGGACATGGGTACACTATACCGATAGATGATGTAGTTGAGGATGAATGAGGCGATCTACTTGTCGGTGACTTGGGTAAGTGGAACAGCTTCGATCCACTTTGTGAAATATTTGGTGGCGGTAATAACGAATTTATTGCCATTGGATGAAGATGGATGAATCTTACCCACAAGGTCAAGGCCCCATTGATAGAAAGGCCATGGTGTCGTGATTGGTTGCAGTTCCTGTGCTGGTGCATGTATCAGGTCACCATGAACTTGACATTTCTTGCATTTTCTGACAAAGTAGTAGGAATCCTTGTCCATAGATGGCCAATAGTATCCATTGCGCAGAAGTTTCTTGGCTAGTGATGGACCACTTGAGTGAGTCCCGCAAATTCCCTCATGGACTTCTTCTAAAGCCTTTATTATCTCACCTTGTTCCAAACATTGAAGGAGAGTACCATCAAGACTGCGTCGGTATAGGGTTTTAGCAATAATGGTATATCAAGTGGTTCGGCGAATGAAGGTTTTACGTTGGTTATTCAATTGGTTGGGAGGAAGGGTGTGATCGCAAAGATAGGTGTAGAATTCACCATACCATGGAGATTCAGAACTGACAAGGCGACATATCATTTCAGATTCAGGGATATCATAAGCGGGAATCCAAAGCTGTTCTACCAAGAACTCGTAGCATGTTGAATTCTGTGGAAGATCTAGGAGAGATGCGATGGTAGCCATAGCGTCAGCAGCTCGATTTTGATCTCTTGGTATCTACTCAAAGGTGATAGTAGTAAACGATGTCTTTAGAGTTTCCACCATTTGCTTATATGGCATGAGTTTATCATCCTTTGTCTGATATTCATCAGTTGCTTGTCAAATGACCAGTTGTGAGTCACCATATACTTGTAGTTTTTGTAATTTCCATTGTACGACTAACCTGAGTCCTATGATCAAGGCCTCATATTCTACTATGTTGTTAGTGCATGGAAATGTGAGCCTATAAGACTTCGGGATGCTGTCACCTTGAGGTGTGATAAACAGAATACCTGCCCCCGAGCCATGCCTAGTGTATGAACCATCAAAGTATAATTTCCATGGTTGCGTTGTTGTGATCATGAATATCTCTTCATCTGAAAAATTGGAAATGAGAGGATGATCACCTATGAGTGGTGCATTGGCCAACTAATCTGCAATAACTTGACCTTTGATAGCTTTATGGTCCATGTACTTGATGTCAAATTCACTTAGAATCATTACCCATTTGGCCAAGCAGCCTATCAATGCTGCTTTGCTGAGTAAATACTTGAGTGGATCAATCTTTGCAATGAGTTGTACTTTGTGTGTTAATAGATAGTGCCTCAGTTTAGTGGCTGCTAAGATTATTCCTAAGCAAGCTCGCTCATATAGGTGTGTAATTGAGTTCATAGCCCACCAGTGTGCGAGAGATGTAGTAAACAGCACACTCTTTTCCTTCTGCATTATGTTGTGCCAGTAGTACACCCAATGCTGTACTAGTTACTGAGATATAGAGTAACAACGGTCTACTTGGATCTGGTGGGATTAGCAATGGTGGTTTCATGAGATAGTCTTTAAGTGTCTGAAATGCTTGCTGGCATCGAGCATCCCACTGAAAGCGGATGTTCTTGTGTAGTAGGTGTGTGAATGGGTGACACTTATCAGCCAATTGTGCAATGAATCTTCGGATAGATTGGAGCCGTCCTTGTAGTGTCCTTAGCTGACTGATATTCTTTGGAGGTGGCATGTCCATGATTGCCTTAACCTTTGTTGGATCGACCTCAATGCCTTTGCTTGAGACAATGTATCCTAGAAGTTTCCCGGAGGTTACTCCAAAGACACATTTCTTTGGGTTGAGTCGAACATGATATTGTTCCAGTCTATCAAAGATTTTATCTAAGACGTGGAGATGCCCTTCTCTGGTGAGTGATTTTGCTAGTAAGTCATCAACATAATCTTCCATCATGGTATGCATCATGTTATGGAAGATGGTGGTCATTGCTCTTTGATAGGTTGCTCCTGCATTCTTTAGACCGAAGGGCATTACATTCCAGCAATATGTGCCCCATGGACATGTGAAGGTTGTCTTATGTTGGTCCTCTGGTGCGATCTTTATTTGATTGTATCTTGAAAAGCCATCCATGAGTGAAAGCATGGCATGTCCTGCTATTAGATCCACTATGATGTCGATATTTGGTAGGGGGAAGTCATCCTTAGGACATGCCTTATTCAGATCTCTGAAGTCAGTACAAATGTGGATGCCCCCTTTTGGTTTGCCGACAGGCACAATATTGGAGATCCATTCTGCATAATCAATCGGTCTAATAAAACCAACATCTAGGAGTTTCTTGAGTTCTGTTTTGACTAGCACTGCAATCTGGGGATGCATCTTACGAAGCTTCTTCTTGACAGGTTTGGCTCCTTCTGCTATGGTGAGGTGATGCATGACTAAATCAGGATCAAGCCAAGGCATGTCTGCATATGACCATGCAAAGTTGATCTGACACTTCTAGAAGAACTCTTTAAATTTAGGTTGTTCCTCTAGAGTGAGAAGAGATGCCAGATGTATGAGATGAGGATTTTCAGGAGTCCCCACATTGTATTCTTTGGTTTCCTCAATGAGAATCATTGATCGTTCCTGTTGTACATTAGTAGGGAGAATGTCAAACCCTTCATCCTCAGGTGCCTCAGAGAGGTTTTCACCATTGGATACGCTCTTTTTTTTTAACTTTTGTCGGATCAAACAGTGCCACAGTGTGGTTTTCACTGGAAGATCCATGTTTTATTGTTATATTTTTGCAGCTGAAAGGTTTGGCATCCGCCCTTAAGTATGCTACGCTATTAAGTTCAATGGCAAATCCAGCTTTGTGATCCCCACTTGGTAGGTTATCCCTTAATTCCAAAAAGTCAATGATGGCCTCATCATTTTGGAAGAAGTCAAGACATGGAGGATTTGGTTGGTTCCATTCAATGAGTTCAGGGTGGATAATGGGCATTACTTCATCAATTAGGTTAAGTGTGTTAGATGTATCAGTGAGGGTCAAGACATTATGGTGAAGGTCGTTAATGGTACTCTCCCTGTCAGAATTAGGCATAGGATGAGACATAGGGTTTGTGGAAGATGTTTCCAGTTCAGGAACCCAAGTGGGCTTTATCTGGGCTTCTCTGTAAATAGGGATGTCTTTGCGTGGTGGAGGTGGTGATGTGTCTTCCTCATCTGAAGTATTAAGTTGTACCGAATCAAATTCCCATTCATGTGAGTCAGTATCTGAATCACTTTCCAACATCCGATTGCTATACCATACTGGGATGTCTTTTGAGTTAAACACTGCAGGTGTGATTGGTTGATGTACCTTTGTAGTGATTGGTGCTACAGGAAGTTTGATGGGGATAAAACAATCTGGCACAAGAAGTATCGACAGTGTTGACTCAGTGGCTTCTGCGGGAACTGCTGGTACCATAGATGCTGCTGTGGGTTCTGATACAGTTGCTGCTGCTAATGGTACTATGGATGTAATGGCTACTGCGAATGGGATTACTGGTTTGATTGGTGGGATGATTGGTATTGTAGATGGTTGTGTTGGGGTTGTGAGCTTTGATGGGGCAGTCGGGATGGTGCTTGAGGATGCTTTGATAATGAAAGGTGTCCTTTTTGCAGTAGGCTGACATAATGGTTTGCTAGGTTTTCCTTTGAATTTGAGCTTAGGAAATATCTCCTTTTCAAAGCCTAGGCTTGTATTATCTTTGGGCTTTAATTCTGGCAATAGAGGTTCATGTCGTCCTTGTTTGCAATATCCTAAAGCACTCTGACCATCATATCCCATTCTTTTCATAATGAGGAGACCTTTGCCATACTGATCCGTAGGAAGTTTAACTTGTGGTAGATCAGTGGTGATGGGATCTTTATAGATCCATTTTGCTAAGTCCTCATCTTGGGTTTCTTCTTCTTGACTCTTTCCAAGGATGAAATGCATCAAAGCACATGCGCGCGTGATTAGTGGTTGTTGGAGTAACTGCTGTGGTTTACCATGTGTTCTAAGAGAAGTGGGCATTTGTCCCACACAAAAGAGTTGACTCAAGTTGTATTCCCCGGGACCTTCCTCTGCTATTTTCATCTTAAGCTTTTCTTGCTTTGGTATAGTGGTGTTCGAACTGGCAAGAGAGGTTGGACTTATATATGATGTGGAGGAAATGGCTTCTCTATTATTAGGAACAGTAATCTCTGGTTGATGGCTGATATTATGGCAAAATGCAAAGGGGTTTGCATCACCCAGAATTGTGATCTCTACACCATTATGTGGGAACTTGATACATTGATGGTAGGTAGATGGAATGGCTTACATGGCATGTATCCAAGGTCTTCCTAATAATAGATTGTATGGCAGAAGAACGTCCAGAACCTGATAGATGATGTGCTTTACCACAGGGCCCATGCAGATTGGTAGTACCATAGCTCCTTTGGATGAACGCTCTGCATCATCATAGGCTTTGATTGTGATCTTCTTACGAGGATCCACTGATTCTACTGCATAGCCCAATGTTGTGACCAACTATAGTGTACAAATGTTCAGGCTTGCTCCATTATCGATCAAGACTCGCTTGATCCTGTGTTGGTTGATAAAGCCTTCAATGTGTAGGGAAGTGTTATGAGGTTGCTAGAAGGAAGAGTTGTCACTTTCAGAAAAAGTGAGACAAGGTGATGATTTTAGACTTCCAACCATTGCTTGAAATTGGTCTATATTCAGGTTTGCAGGGACTGACGCCTCTTGGAGTGCTTGATCCAAGATAGTTTTATGAGATGGTGATAGACGCAAAAGCTCTAAAATGGATATAAGCGCAAGGGTTTTGTCTGATTGTTCCACAAGATTGTACTGCTTTGGGATGGAGGTGGTGCCTTGTGGAGCTACCTTTATGGTAACTTTTCTGTGATGCGTAACAACATTGCAATTTGAGTTGGGATTTTTGAAGGTTATAGTTGCAACTTGTTCATTGGCATCATACAGATGATTTACAGTGTAATTATACGCAGCCTGTGTATAATCAGTGGTATCAGTGCCTCGCCTAGAAGTGGAAGGACCCCTTTGATCTTGTGATGGAAGTGGATTTTTGAACACCAGATGATTATTATTTGTTGTTTTTGGGTCATGTCCTTCAATTTCAATTTCTCCTCGATCAATAAGATCCTGAATGAGATCTTTCAATCGGTGACAATTACTTGTCTTGTGCCCTCTTCCTTGAAGGAATTCACAGTGTTCAGTATCTCTCCACCATGCCGGTTTGACCTAAGGTTCATAGTTTGATGTTTTAGGGAGAGTGACCAAATTTTGAGAAATGAGTTGTCGCAATACTGTTTCAATGGGTTCCCCTAAGGGAGTGTATGTGCGTTTCTATTTTTGTTGACGAGGTCTAGGTTCATCGTGAGATGTGATGCGACCTTGATTAGAAGGAACATTTGTGTTGTTTTGAGGTGGAGGATTTTGTCCTGCAAATCGAACCACAGGTTGTGCATTTTGGATAGTCCGGGCATCCACAACCCCATCATTGATGATATTCTTGTTTTTATTCCAGAAGCTTGGTTTATCACTATTGAAGCGCGGGCGAGGACCATCTTTTGGTTCATTAAATATTTTGATGAGTCCTTTCTTGATGAGTGCTCGTTCACATTTTAAACCCTTGGTGATCATATCATTAAAAGAGTCAGTGTCCTTGACATCCAAGTGAAATTCCATTTCTTCGTTTAAGTTAGAAATGAATATTTCCACTAGTTCTCGTTCAGGTAACTAAAGAGAACGTCTACTAGACATTTGGTGTCATCGTTGCAGGAATACTGAGAATAGTTCACCTGGTTTTTGTTTGGTGTTGCACAGATCAGCCATGGTGATGTCGCGTTCAATGTTATGAGAGTAATGAGCGAGGAATTTTTGGATAAGTTCCTCAAATGTTCTAATGCCACCTGGTAGTCGGGAAAACCATGATGTGGTTGTTCCTCCCAAGCTTTGGGGAAAAAGGTGCATTAGGTATGTGTCTTCATATGCTACTTCGAGACAAGCGGAATGAAATTCTCGGACATGATCGTGGGGATCCCCCTTTCCTCTATATTTTTCAAATTTGGGTGTTTCGAATCCTCGTGGAAATGGTGGCATGTAAAGATTCCTATCAAAAGGATAGGGACAGATGTCATTGAGTGAGAATTGGTTAGTCTTGACACCACTATGAAGCTGTTGGGCGAGATTCTCGACTTGTTGCCGCAACATCTCCATTTCATTTGGAGGAGGAGATGGTAGGTTACCTTGAGGAATGTTATATTTGATGGGATCTCTACCTCTTTCCTCTTCATGGTGACTTTGTCTTTCTGATGCTTGTCTTAATTGGGCAAGATCAAAGTCAGAGGGGAGTTTTGCTCCTTCTTGAGCGAGTCTTAAGAAGTGAGCATCTGCATTGCTCCTGAGTATTTCATCAAAAAGTCTGTTAAAGAGAGGGTTATGCTGAGCCCTTTCTATTGTTGCAGGAGTGGGAGTACTTGGGTTTTCATCATCTTCATTTCCTCCAAGTGCTTCTCGAAATTAATTGAGATTTTCCTCTTCTTCTTCTTCCCTTTCTATTTCTCGTTGCCTGGACTGTGATCAGGTTTGGGCCATTTTGTTTATAAGCTTTTTGTTGAAGTTGTGTGAAAATGATGATGAGTTTTTGTTGAAATGAGAGATTGATGGTTGGTGAATTGTGTTGCACGTGGATATCTAGCACCTTTAAGGTGGATGTAACCAAAATTCCTTCTTTGAATTGCTTGTTTGTTTGATAAGTTTTGATGTGATAAGGTGTAGAGAAATCTGAGATGTGTTACAGATTTAACTACCTAGTAATGAGAGGATTCACTCATGAACTAGTTTTAACCTGTGTAGATGTGTCTCTTAGGATGAGCTTATCCTAGATGTAGAAACAATCTAAAAAGTGATGTGATGTGTTTGATTTCAAGCAATATCTAAAAGAGAACTTGGGACAAGAACCTCTTAATGTTTTGAGAGTTGGGACGGATTGATGATGAAGTGATGATGTATGAGTGAGATGATGGATGAAAATGTTTTCAACTTCAATAAAAACTTTGTGTTACAAATGGGACAAACTCTATCTCTTCCCTTTCGGGTGTCGGTGGTATTTCTCGAGCTACGTTGTAGGTGATACAGACGTTTGGGAAAAAGTTGGGATTAATCTTACCTCCTTGGTTTTTGTGATAACTCAGAGCTCTATATTGCATAAAAGCTCTGCGGTTCAATGATTCGGAATCAAATTCGTTTGTTTTTCCTTGAAGGTAGAGACATATGTGATGCAGAAAGACTATATGTGAGACAAAGATTTGTCTGTTTATATAGAAGAATTTCCTCCTTTTGATCAAAGCCTTTGAGCTCAATGGTCTTCTTTTCAAGTTGATATTCTGATGATGCTTCTTCTTTCGCAAGATGTGAAGAATGGTCATAAAATTTGACTCTTTGTTGTTTGTACCTTGTTTTTGATGTTTTTGGTTGTTATGACAGATGTTTGGTTGGATGAATGCTTTGCTTTTGGGAAGTGATTTTCTGATTTTTCTTTGACAAGAAAACAAAGCAAGCACACAAACACAAGAATGTTGCCCCAAAGGCACAAATGAGTATGGGTCTAGATCAACCCAATCCTTGGACTTTTATATAACCCTTCCTTTAGATGTATTTTAAGGTGTATTTCCAAAGCTTGAAGTTGGCTCAATTTGCACTTGGTCTTTAAAACGAACACACTTCAAACACTTTTTATCCCTAAGGTCAAATGACCAGTTGTGATAAATTTAGCCCACATCTTGATATTTCTTCGACTTTGGTACTACATATCTTATGAATCCCGCCTTGGCAGGTAAGGATGTGATATACTAAGTCTTGCACGAGCATAACAAATAGATGATCCCTATGATGGGGGAGTCACCACTTTTATCAAGCCACAAGTGACTTTTCAAAAAGATATGTTTCTACTCAAGGAAATAAGTATTGTGAGTATATTGGGAGCAAAACCATCTATGCTCTTGCACTAAATTATATCGCAAATATCCTCAATCAATAGAACGGGTGGGCTACTATTTAAAGGTGTTTAGTCATGTTCGATGTTTTTGGACATAAGTTCATTCTGCAGTGACTCACTTAAGAGCCTTGTAACTGGTGGTGGGGCCCATTTGTCCTTTTGGCCAGTTACACTGTAGGAACAGCTATACCCAAGGCTACAGCTTTCGCTCTCACCTGATTTCTATAGTGGCTTGAAGGATTTACCATGCGAGGTCGTTCCCAAGAGTGATGTGTCTCTTGGTAGGCCTCTCTTAAAAAGATAAAATTTTGAGTGTTACTAACACTTTTCTCTTGAACCTAGGACCACGAAAGCCAAGGGAGAGGATAGTGTGTGTTAGAAGTAGGACCACTCAACTAACTCTTTGCACAAGTGTGTCAAGCACGAAAAACACTTGTTCTTTTTAATCTGTCATTGCAATGTGATCTAACTATTTGGAGATGTTGCTCCAATAGTCATGGTGTTCTTTTTAACTTCAAAGGCAAAATAGTTTGTAAACTAGGAACTTTGAAATCCTAGTCAACTGAATTGAAAACATGTCTTGCTTGAAGTAAAATTGTTTTTGAGCTTGAAGAAAAAAATGGCTTGTTCTTTTTAGATTGCCCAAAACAAAGTGTTGATTGTAAATTTCTTTTAAGTTGATGCAAGAAAATAAATTTTGTTTTGTTGATTTTAAGTACCAAAACGAAGTTTGTTTCCTAACTTGCAAGAAATAAAGTTGTTTTGTATAAGTTTGTGGTTCTTTTTACCTTGGAACAATGAAATTCTTTTTAAGAGCCCCAAACAAATGTGTGATTCTTTTTTTAAAGCCCAAATTTGAAATGTGAAGTTAATTTTAAACCAAAATAAAAAGTGAATTCATTTTTAAAACCAACTTTAAAAAAAAGTTAGTGAAAAATATAAATCTACTTTTTAATCTAATTTAAATTTGCACAAAAGAGAAAAATAGTTAGTAAAATCCACCTATTTGGTGGGCTTCTACAAGCCTAATTTTTTTTTTGGTTTTTTTTTTTTTTTGGTTACAAAGTGATTTGTACAACGTTCTGTTACAATAGCGCTAGTCTGAATTTGAACAGAGGCGCTATTTAACACAAACGCACTAAAAGAAAGGGAAAGATAGAGAAGGGAAAAGCGCTGAAACAGGGTGAATAGCGCCAAAAGAATGTCAAACGTGCCAAAACAGTGTCAAAAGCGCAACGTGTGTGACATTTTCAACATTCAAACATGTTATTGGTTAAAAAAAGAGTTGATCTTTTTGGTGTTTGGATTCACGTTGAGTTCACCAAATGATGCTCTGCAAAAAGGATTAGAAAATCTGTTTGATGGCAAGACACACAAGAGCGCAAGAAACAAACGTTAGTGTTAGCAACAAAAGATTATCCTAAACAGACATATCAAGAGAGATATTAAGCATGAAATAGAAAGCATATAAACATAGAATAAAATAGCTAATCAAGATGCTCATAGTTGCTCCTCCCTTGTTCCTCTCCTCTCCAAGTCCCAAATGAGTGTAGCTCTCAGCTTTTAGCACTAGCCATGGATGCCATATGGAGATTCAAGATAGTTGAATATGATAAGCAAATGCTATGCAAGTGTAGATAGTGATGCTATGAGAAAGCTCTATGCTAATGCCAGTATAACAACAATACTCCAATGCTTCTTTTTTTGCTTTGAGGAGAAGGGTTCTATTTATAGAAGAAATGGGGAAATGAAGGGTTAAGAGTGAGAAATCTTAACAAGGGTTAGGATTGAAAGATATTCAATCCATGTGAGACTTTCAACCCAATCCCATGTTGACAAGTGTCACCATGAGGAGGCTTGAGAGGAGAGATAAGGAGCATTAAATGCTTGAGGGGACATGATGGTTACCCTAGTCAAAGAAATAAATGCTTTGAAGAGACAATGGGTTACATGAGGGTTAAGTTAGGGGTCAAAGTCCTTAACCATGGGTGCAAGTGGAATTAACCATTAATGGTCATGTAAGAGCCATAAGTGGTTTGGAAGACTTTAGAGGTTAATTTATTGAACACACAAAGCATTAATTGATTTTCAAAGACTTTGGAGTCTTTGAGAAGTGACTCCAATTTGCTTAGGAATGTGACAATATTTAGGGGATGGATTAGGTTAATTAGGAAGGGTTTAGAAGAATCTAGAAGGGGTTTAGGCATGCAAGTGGATTTTGTAGGAAAATGCAAGTGGGAGAAATTTTGGTATTTTCAATTAAAATAAAATCATTTATTTCAATTAAATGGTGTAATTTGCATTTGGATAAATATTCAAATAAATATTAATTTATTTAAATGAGGAAAAGGAAGATAAAGCATTAAAATGCTTGAAGACTTTGAGGGAAACCATTAAAGGCTTGAAGACTTTAAGGAAAACCATTAAAGTCTTAAGAAGACTTTAAGGGAAGCCATTAAGTTTGAAGACTTTAAGGGAAACCATTAAAGGCTTAAGAAGACTATAGAAGGAAGCCATCAAGTTTGAAGACTTTAAAGCCATCAAGTTTAAAGACTTTAAGGGAAACCATTAAAGGTTTCAAGTGGGTGAGGATAAATAGGATTTTAAATAAATAATTTATTTAAAATAGTTGTGCAACTTGCTTTTGTAGGAAAGTACAAGTGGGTGGAGGATAAAGGTGATTTAAATAAATTATTTATTTAAAATAATTGTGCAACTTGCATTTGTAGGAAAATGCAAGTGGGTAGAGGATAAAGGTGATTTAAATAAATGTTTATTTATTTAAATGTGAGAGGTGGGATTTTGGGTAAATTTAAATAAATATTAATTTATTTAAATGTGAGAGAAGATTTAATTAAATAAATATGATTTATTTATTTAATTAATGGTCTGAATTTGGTTAAGTGAATTAAATCAAATAAATTAAATAATTTATTTAATTAATAGGAGAAGAGGGTTAAGATGAATTAATTAAATATTAATTTAATTAATTATTAATTGATGGTTAAATAATCAAATAAATACTAAGTATTCATTTAATTAAGTGGACAGATTTATGTGACTATAGTATCAAAGATGTATGTGTTGATATAATCTATTTGTTTGAGGGACAAATGTCAGATGATGAGTCACTTGATAGTGAATTACAAAATACCAATGTTGATTCCGTTAGAGCTTATTGGAGAGCACTTGGGAGAGACTATCCTTAAGAGAGTTCTATCTATGACATTACTTACTCTATGCCAAACTATGACTATTAGGTCATGAACCTTGAAACACCCAACAATGATGATGACTATGAGTAACCCCTGCTTCATCCAAAACTAATTGATTGGGATAACCTAGAAAACCTTGAATTGGATATCTTTTTGAATGATCATGATTTAGCCATATATTTTAATATCATATAACCAATAACACCTAAGATATCTTCCATCGTAGAATCAAGTAATGCTTCTTGCAGTCAGGAGAGTGCCAGACTTTCCAGTCACAAAATTGAAATAAAACAAGGAAAAGGACCTAATGTTGAAAACCATTTCATGGCAACACTAGATCAATCAAGAGGAAAAATAAAGGACATATCTGATGGTAAAAACCTCCCTGCATATTTTCAGGAGAGATCTGCTATTTTAATAGAGCCAACAAAAGCAATAAATATTGGTACATCAAAGGACCCCAAAGTCCTTCATCCTGCTACATCATTATCAGATGAAGAGAGGAAAGACTACATGGAATTCTTCAAACAAAGATAGATAAATTTTGCTTGGTCCTATGCAGATATGCCAAGACTTGATCCAAATCTTATCATGCATCATCTCAATGTAGATCCAAAAGAAAAACTAGTTAAACAAAAGCTAAGCAAGATGCATCCACACATTGCTCTCCTTGTAAAAGAAGAGCTAAAGAAACTATCAGATGTGGGTTTCATAAGACCTGTTGCCTATCCAGAATGGGTTTCAAGCATTGTGCCAGTGTCAAAGCCAGATAAAAGCATAAGAGTCTGCACCGATTTTAAAGGTTTGAATAAGGCATATCCTAAAGATGATTTCCCATTGCCCAACATTGATATATTGTAGACTTATTAGCAGGACATGAGATGTTTTCATTAATGGATGGATTCTCAGGGTACAATCAAATAAAAATCGCCCCTAAAGATCAAGAAAAGACAACATTCACCTGTGCATGGGGTACTTACTGTTGGAATGTTATGCCATTTGGGCTTAAGAATGCAGGAGCAACTTATCAGAGATCCATAACAATAATTTTTTATGATATGATGCATACATTTATGGAAGATTATGTAGATGACATACTTGCAAAATCTCATACAAGGAAAGAACATTTGAACATCTTGGGCAAGATCTTTGATAGGCTTGAACAATATCAGTTAAGATTGAATCCAAAGAAATGTGCATTTTGAGTAACTTCTGGAAAACTTCTTGGGTACATTATATCAACTCATGGAATTGAAGTAGATCCAAAAAAGGTCAAAGCTATCATGGAAATGGAGTCACTTACGAACATAAGTCAATTGAGTTCTCTACAAGGGAGATTGCAGTCAATCAGAAGATTTGTCTCTGAATTAGCAGATAGATTTCATCCATTCACTCATATTTTACACAAGAATGTTCCATTCAAATGGGATCAGAAGTGTGAAGAAGATTTTATGCAAAACAAAGAATACTTGATGAATCCTCTAGTACTTATATCACCAATCAAAGGGAAACCATTGTTGCTTTACATCTCAACAACAAATGTATCACTAGGAGCTCTCTTAGCACAACATGATGAAGAAGGGAAAGAAAGAGCAGTATATTACATCAATTGAACACTTATAGGATATGAATTGAACTATACATCAGTTAAGAAGACATGCCTAGCAGTTGTATCCACAACTCAGAAATTGTGACATTATATGCTGCCTCATTCTATGAAACTGGTAGCAAAAATAGATCCACTAAAGTATTTGTTGAGCAAGTCAACTTTGATAGGAAGACTAGCAAAATGGGTTATGGTACTGAGTGAGTTTGATATAGAATATGTTGATCAAAAATCTATCAAAGGATAGGTCATTGTTGATCAATTGGTTGAAGCACCCTTACAAGATGACACACAGTTGCACATTGAATTTCCTGATGCTGACATTCTGAAAATAAGCATAAAATTTTGGGAGATGTACTTTGATGAACCCTATACACAATATGGATCAGGTGTTGGAATTTTATTCATCACACCTCAGGGACACACAATTCCAAAATCATATAGACTATGGTTTCCATGCACAAACAATATTGCAAAATATGAAGCATTAGTTGTTCGGCTCAAAATGGCTATTGAATGGAACATCAAGGAATTGCATGTTTATGGTGATTCACAACTTATAATCAACCAAATAAATGATGATTATCAAACTAAGGATGACAAGCTCATTCCCTACAAACAAATGGTTTAAAATTTTAAAAATCACTTTGAATAAATAACATTTACTCAAATCCCAAGAAATAGGAACAAAGCAACAAATGCAATGGCTACAATAGCATCTCTTTTGTAGAATCAAGAAAATCAACAACGTTATGAATTTTCAGTGGAAGATATCTTGAATCCTTCCATTGAATCCCAAAATACCTCCATGATTTGCCATATATCTGGAACTGATCAATCCTTATACAGCCAAACTTATTGATACCTTAAGGAGAATATCCTTCCTCCTGACCTATCCCGCAATCAGAAAATAAATTTTATTTGTCAGTCATCCCGCTATACTGTTATTGTTGATATCTTATATAGATGAGGTCTAGATAGAACTCTATTGAGGTGTCTTGGAAAAGAAGAACCTGAGAAAGTTCTTAACAAAGTCCACATAGGTATTTGTGGCACGCACTCAAGTGGTTTAATGCTGGCTAAGAAACTTATTCGCTTGGGTTACTATTCGCCTACCATGGAGAAAGATTAATTTACATATAATAAGAGATAGAAACAATGTCATATCCATGGGAATCTCATCCACGCACCAGCACAAGAACTGCATCCTATGGCAGGTTCATGACCATTCTCCCAATGGGGTAGGTAAGATAAATCCTTCATCTTCTAATGGACATAAGTTCATGTTGGCTGCTATTCATTATTTCACTAAATGGATTGAAGCAATGCCTTTGACAAAAGTGATAGGAAACCAAATATCATCATTCATCCTAAGTTATATAATCTATCGCTATGGAGTCCCTATGATCATTATCACTGATAATAGAAGACCATTTAAGAATCAAGATGTGAAGGAACGATGTGAGCAATTTCATATCCAGCATAGGTTTTCTACCCCATATTATCCATAAGGAAATGGTCAAGTTGAGACATCAAATAAAATGATCTTGAAAATCTGAAATAAAATGGTCAATGAAGCTAGAAAAGACTAGCATATTTAGCTAAATATTTCTCTTTGGGCATACCGAACCAACATTCGCACACCAATTAGGGAAACCCCATATTGCTTAGTATATGGATCAAAATCCATATTACAAGTAGAAGTAGAGATATCTTCTCTACGGGCATCCTTAAAAGGTCTTATAGCAGAAGAAGAACAACAAGTCTCTAGACTTCAAGAACTTGAGCTGATTCAGGAACGTTGCCAAAATACTGTAGATCATTTAAAAGCATATCAATAGAGAATGGCGAGAAGTTACAATCACAGAGTTAAGCCACACATTTTTTTAGATTGGAGATCTAGTTCTAAGGGAGAATCTAAGAAATCAGCAAGACCAAGAAAAGAAGGGAAAGTTTGAACCAAATTGGTTAGGTCCTTTTGTTTTAGTAGCAACATATGGTTTAGGAGCATACAAGTTATCTACACCTGAAGGTGATTGGTTTGATGAGCCCATCAATTCTATCCATCTCAAGAAATTCTATGCTTGAGATATAAAGTCTTGAAAAAAAATTAGTAAAAAAGCATATAAAGTCCTGAAGAAATCAGTAACAATTAGAAAAGCAGAAAATCCCTAAAAAGAATAAAACAACGAAAATAGAAGAAAAAAAATTAAATATGGAAAATATGCAATAAATTTAGATAGTGAAAACCTAGTAAACAGGCACTATCTAAAAGTGAGTTCTTCCATCTATGAGATCACTTCGCACACCTATCCACTCCATCCTATTTGCATCTATCATTTCCATCTATCCTAGCCTATCCATTTATCTTTTGCATTCATTGCTCTAAACCATTAGCAGGAAATATGAAGCTTATCAATAGTTATCAATTTTTGACATACTTAGCATAGTCACTATCTTGGATTTTATCAATCATATCTGCATTATATCTCGCCATGGTTTTGATTTTGATCATTTTTTGGTACTTCCGTAATAAAGTTTGTTTCCCCTGGGGGGAAAATCCCACTTGTACGGATAACCCAGATTCAATTTTCTAGTATTGTCTGTAACTTCCAAAAGGGTACTTGAATACATGATTTATTTCTAGCCTTGGTTGATACTTTTATAAACTAAGACCGCCTAGGGAGGGCTAATGCAATTACGCCTATTTTGGAACCGATAGAGACCTAGAAAGGTTAGGAAGCCAAAGCGATGGGTTTTGTGAGCTTAAATCCTCAAAATACTTCAAAGACACCTAGTAGATGCATTGGGGACCCATAGGAAGTGGTTGTGTGTTAAGATCCTTGCTGGAATGGTTGGAGCCCAAGAGAGGAGTGTGTGTGTGTGACTGAGGTGGCAACCTCAAGTGGTGGAGTTGATTGTCCAAAACCATTAGCTATACGTAGGAGGCAATGAAAAGAGGTTTAGACCTTGGAGGTCTCATTAGCATAACCCCCACCAAGTTTCATTGGAAGGACTTGAGTAGTTGAAGGGTTGAGTAGGACAAGTCACTCAAGAAGGTGTATTGAACCAAGCTCCAAGACTCTCTGCATCAGAGTGGTATCAGAGTCATTCTTTGAAAGATTTGGTGTATGTCAAATTTTGAAGAATCATAAGAAAGTTCAATGCCTCCTAAGGCAATGACTCCAGAAGCCATTTGACAGTTGGTGGTAGAGACGATAGAAGAATTGAAGGATGCAGAAGGAAGCAACAGAACCAGAGAGGTTAAGAAGGAGAAGGGGAAGGTTAAGACAAAATGGGGTGATGAGACTGATGAAGAAGTGAAATATGGAGAGGAACCAACAACAGTAGTCATGCCTCAAGACCAAAAGATATTCTTGGATGCAGTCAAATCCATTTCTAAAGACAACTTGGATGGATTACCCACCTATGGAGGTAACCTCAATGGAGAAGAGTTTCTAGATTGGATAGAGGCTCTCAATAATCATTTTGATTACAAAGAGGTAGTACAAGAGAAAAGAGTCAATGTGGCCAAATCAAGATTGAGAGGATTAGCATTGGTTTGGTATAATATGATGCAATAAGAAAGGATACAAGAAGGCAAAAAGAAGATAACTTCATGGGAGCGTATGCAGATCAGACTTGAGGCACAATTCCTTCCAGAAGATTATGAAGTTAAAATCCATAAGAGACTGCAAAATCTAAAAGAAAGGGAGTTAGATGTTAATGCATACACTGAGGAATTCCACAAACTCAGTTTGAGGGCTGGGAAGAATGAGAATGAAGTGGAGAAGTTGGCCACGTACATGAATGGCCTTAGATGGAATATTCAAGATGAGATAAGTATCCTCACACTAGACACCATCCATAAGTGTTTTTAGTTGGCCCTAAGGGTAGAAGAGAAGATCAAAAGGAGGAGTGAACAAAATCAAAAACATAGTGTAGGTAAGAATTTCAGAGGAAGAGGAAGCTTTGGTAGAGGGCAGAAATCACCAAGAAATGAAGAGCAGGAAGGCCAAGGAGAAAGTGGGGACTCTCAGAGAGGAGCAATTAGAGGATCCTATAGAGGAAGGATCAATTTTAGGGCCAGGTTTGGAAACTTAGGAAGAGGAAACACAGTCTTCACCGGTAGGTGTTATCATTGCAATTAAGTTGGGCATACCATGAGTAAGTGCCCAAGAAAAGACTCAAGCTCCACAAGCTTATACATGGGGGAAAAAAGAACTCAATTGTTGCAAGAGGAGGACACTGAGAGTGAAACTTCTTTGATCAGCAAGGTAGGGCTAGTGACAGATGGAGAAAACTTGATGATGAGGAGAACAATGCTCAAGATACCCAAAGCTCAAGAGCCACCACAAAGGAAAAGTTTGTTTAGGACCACTTGTAGGTCACATGGGAGTATTTGTAAGGTGATTGTAGATTTAGGTTCCACTGAGAAAATTGTCTTAGTTGAAATGGTGGAAAAACTCAAACTGAAAAGATTACCTCATCTCACTCCTTACAAGGTATCATGGCTCAACCGGGGTCAACATGTCTTGGTTGATGAACAAGCATGGGTGGATTTTGAAATTGGTGAGTATAAGGATAGATTACTATGTGAAATATTGTTTATGGATGTCTGTCATTTGTTGTTGGGTTGTCCATGGCAATGATATGTGAGAGTTACTCATGATGGAGAAAAGAACAACTATCTTATCACCAAAAATGGGAAGAAGTACCAAATGGATCCACTACTTGATCTAAAGGAAGAAAATAAAATAGGATCTAGTGTGATGTTGATGAGAGGTAAAGAGTTTCTCAAAGTGTTGAAGCAAGAAGGTCATCAAGGCCATGCTATAGTGTTGAAGCCTAGAGACGAATCCAAGGCAAATCCAATGAGTGAAGTGCCTCAAGAGTTACAAGGTCTACTCAATCAATATGTAGAAGTGATAGGGTATGACATGCCTGATTCTTTGTCTCCAATGAGAGATGTGAATCATCAAATAGACTTAATACCACGGGCCAATCTGCCAAACAAAGTTGCCTATGAAATGACACCTAGTCAAAATGAAGAGATCACCAAACAAGTGCAAGAACTCTTGGACAAAGGGTTTATAAAGAAGATTTGAGTCCATGTGTTGTTCCTATTGTGCTAGTGCCTATAAAGGGAGGCAAATGGAGAATGTGCATGGACTCCAGAGCAATCAACAAGATTACTATAAGGTACCAATTTCCCATGCCAAGGATTGAGGACCTATTGGACAATCTAGGAGGTGCAAGACACTTCACAAAGGTGGAATTGAAGTCTGGTTACCATCAAATCTGAATCAAACCTGAAGATGAATGGAATATATCCTTTAGAACTAATGCAGGCCTATATGAGTGGTTGGTGATGCCATTTGGCCTCACCAATACACCTAGTACCTTCCAAAGGTTGATGAATGAAGTCTTAATTGAGTTTATTGGTAGATTTTTTATTGTGTATCTTGATGACATTTTCATCTATAGCAGGTCCAAAGGGGAACACCTCAAGCATATGGAGATGGTCTTGAAGAAGTTGAAGGATGCTCAACTCAAGATTAACCTTGAAAAATGTGAGTTTTTGAAAATAAAGCTTGTATACCTTGGTTTTGTTATTTCTCATGGATGTTTAAAGATGGATCCAAGTAAGGTAGAAGCAATAATTAATTGGCCTATCCCTAGGGGCATAAGTGAAGTTAGAAGCTTTCATGGAATGGCATCTTTTTATAGGAAGTTTGCGAGAAACTTTAGCCATGTTTGTGCTCTTATTCTCAATACCATTAAAGAAGGGATTAAGTGTCACTTTAAGTGGATAGAGGAAGCCAACAAGGGGTTTGAAATGTTGAAAACCAAGATAGCAGAGCTGCCAACCCTTAGATTGCCTGATTTCAATTAGTTGTTTACAGTAGAATGTGATGCAAGCCAAAGGGCAATAGGGGCAGTTTTAAGCCAAGAGGGACATCCTATAGCTTTCTTCTCAGAAACATTAAATGAAGCTAAGAAAAGGTACTCCACATATGACTTGGAGTTGTATGTAATGGTTCAAGCACTGAAAAAGTGGCATCATTACTTGCTGCCCAAAGAATTTATAGTCTTCATTGACAATCATGCCCTTAGTTTCCATAATGGGCAAGAGAAGTTGAACCAAAGACACCTAAAGTGGGTTGATTACTTACAATCCTACACATTCACTATCGAACACAATAAAGGGACAACCAACAAAGTAGCTGATTCACTAAGAAGGAGAGTCATGACTATGCAGGAGATACAATTGTAAAGTGTGGGTTTGAGTGAGTTAAAGGACCTCTACAAGGATGATAAGGGTTTTGCAGAGATATATAATGTTTGTGCTGATTTTTCTAACACCTCACATGTCTCTTATTCAGACTACATGATACAAGATGGTTTTCTATTCAAAGGTCATCTTCTTTGCATACCTCAATGTTTTATGAGGCAAAATATTATCCAAGAGAAGCATCAAGGAGGTCTAGGAGGTCATTTTGGCATTGATAAGACTTTGGAGTAGGTTGGTAGGTTTTATTATTGGCCCAGGTTGCAATCAGAAGTGAGAAGGTTTGTAAAGCAATGTACCATCTGCCAAAGAGAAAAAGGAACCTCAAGTAATGTAGGTCTATATCAACCCTTGGTCATACCTCAGAGGCCTTGGGAATGTTTGAGCATGGATTTTGTGTTAGGCTTTCCTAGGACCCCAAGAGGATTTGATAGTGTGTATGTGGTGGTAGATAGCTTTAGAAAATGGCACATTTCATACCTTGCAAGAGCACCAATGATGCCACCTATATTGCAGGCCTCTTCTTCGAGGAGATAGTCAGAATTCATGGTCTTCCAATCAACATTGTTAGTGATAGGGATGTGAAGTTTTTGAGCCACATTTGGAGGACACTTTGGAGGAAGTTGGGCACCAAGTTATCTTTTTAATCTTCCTATCATCCTCAATCAGATGGTCAGATAGAGGTAGTCAACTGGTCATTGGGTAACTTGCTAAGATGTCTTAAAAAACAACATGGGCAGACTTGGGATCTAGTACTTGGACAAGCGGAATATGCATATAATGACTCAGTGACCTATAGCACAGGTAAAAGTCCTTCTGAGATAGTGTATGGATTCCATCCTAGGGGCATATTAGAGCTTATAGATCTCAGTTCAATGGCACCCAAGAGTGCACAAGGGGAGAACTTTACAGAAGGTATTAAAGAGGTGCATGATAAGGTAAGGCAGTCCTTACAACAAAAATATGAGCAGTATAAGGTTCAAGCTAATAAAACAAGGAGGAAAGTACAATTTATAGTGGGAGACTTAGCACTAGCATACCTTAGGAAGGAGAGATTTCCAAAAGGGCATCCTATCAAGTTCATGATGAAGAAAATTGGACCTCTCAAGGTGGTGCACAAGTATGGGCACAATGCATATGAGGTTGAACTTCCTCCTACCTTGGGGATATCTCCTATTTTAAATGTATGTGATCTCTATCCATACAAGGGAGAGTCACCAACAAATCAGATGGACATGCCATCACTAGTTCATGAAGATTGGATAAAGGATCTGCCACCGAGTCAACCAATTAAGTTAGAGAGTATCTTGGATACCAAGATAGTAAAGAAGATAAGGAAAGGATTATAAAAGCACTATCTTGTCAAGTGGAAAGGGTTACCTAATTCAGATGCCATGTGGATGTCAGAGGCAGATATACTTCAGCATGGAGTGGAGATTGCAAACCTTATAACTGAAGAGACTTGAGTTCTTTGTCCCAAGGGAGTAGGGTGCAGGGCACCTAACACTCCAAGTATGAAATTTTTGTTTTCTTTCAATTTTGTCAATTATATTTGTGATGTAATAATGGACCAACCATTTAGGATTCAGTAGAGCCATGGTTGAGGTGTCCAAGTTTTAGTTTGAGTCAATTGTGTTCAGGATGCTGACAGCCTGAGAAGTGAGATGCTTAGGTAGTTCACAGGTAAAGTACTCCAGATGAATCTACTCATGTATTAGGGGTCAATTGTATTGTTTTTAGGTCTTCTAGGGTGGTTGAGGACCTTTAGGAGTCTAAAAATGCATTAGAAAGCAAAAGTGCATCTTGGAGCCAAAAGTTGTAGAAAGTTGTTGAGCAACATTTTGCAATTTCTTGCAAAAGTTGCATTTTTGGTTATAGGAATTAAAATTTGTATGAACTGACTAAAACAGGAGCATAAAATCCAAAATTAACTTCATTGTATGGGTTGGAGGATTGGAAATGCAAGAGCAAGTTTTTGGATTGTGAAGCAAACTTGTTTCCATTAGTTTTTGACAGTTTTTCATTTGTTTTCATTGCTTGTACGGTCCAATACGGAATAGATGGTGTAAGATAATTGAAATTATTGAGTGTTCATTGTATTTGTCTTCATTAAGGTTTATTTTTAGGTTTTATTGTCCTAGGTTGCAGAGATTTCTTCCATTCTTTGCAACTAGGTACAAAACCCTTGCAAGTAGGGTTTAAGAGCAAAAAATGGCTCTAACCTAGTTACTATTTGATGGAACCTATTGAAATCACTAATAATTATAGGTTAGGGTATTTACATAGCTTTAGGATATCAGGTCCTTGTGGTGGAGAAACAATGAAGCCCTAGGCTCACCACTGGAAGTAGGTGAGTTAGCACAACAAGAAAAGTGTGATTTATGAGCACATGGGGATTGGTGCAGGACCAAGTGTCATATGAATGGAAATCCCTTTGAGTTCCCTTGAATATTCCTACATTGTTTGGAGCAGGAGATTCGACAGGTGAAGAGTTTTAGTCCCATCTTGCCACATCACCCAGTGAGGCCTAAACCCTTCAAGATAGTGCAGCATTAGAAACCCCACTTGTATAGATAACCCAGATGTACTTTTCTAGTATTGTTTGTAACTTCAAAAAGGGTACTCCAATCCATGATTTATTTCTAGTCTTTTTTGATAATTTTACAAACTACGACCCTAAAACCACCAACGAAGGGCTAATGCAATTAGGCCTATTTTGGAACCGGTAGAGACCTAGAAAGGTTAGGAAGCCAAAGAGGTGGGTTTTCTGAGGCTAAAGCCTCAAAATACTTCAAAGACACCTAGTAGATGCATTGGGGACCCATAGGAAGTGGTTGTGTGTTAAGATCCTCACAGGAGTGGTTGGAGCCCAAGAGAGGAGTGTATGTGTGACTGAGGTGGCAACCTCAAGTGGTGGAGTTGATTGTCCAAAACCATTGGCTATACCTAGAAGGCAAGCCAAAGAGGTTCAGACCTTGGAGGTCTCATTAGCATAACCCCTACCAAGTGCCATTGGAAGGACTTGAGTAGTTGAAGGGTTGAGTGGGACAAGTCACTCAAGAAGGTGTATTGAACCAAGCTCCAAGACTCTCTGCATCAAAGGCATTTGTAACAACTGAATTGTGAAACTCAGAATATGAAGATTCAACCAGAAAGTAATGAATGATTATCAATAATTATTCATCAAGTTGATTATATCAGTTAATGACCATGAGAACATATGGATGACATACAAAAATTAGTTATTATATCTTGATTTTCGCTAATCATGTACTCTATGCGACTCAAGGATGTCCATGACTAGAGTAGTTGTGATAAGGCATGATTATTTTCTTTGTTTGATGTATGTGGTTTATCTCTTATTAAGGTATGTACTTGTCTAAGGATAAGATCGGTAAAAGATCAAGGAGGATGTTCCAAGTCATATATGAAAAGGGATAATCCTTGTTTGTTCTGCAAGAAATACTTAGGCCAGCTTGATTTATCATATCAAGTTGCTTGTATTGACTTGCTATATCAAAATCCATGTAAGAAATACTCAGGTCAGCTTGAATTATTATGTCAAGTTGTTTGTATTTTCTTACAACATTTAAAAAGCTCAATGATGAAATCAAGCACTATTATAAGTCAACATATGAAGAATGGAAGTATCATTTTAGTTAGATCATTTTAGATTAGCTCATTATTCATATAAATTATAAGCATTAATTATTAGTTGCATTATAAGCATTTCATTCCATTCAGAGATCAACAGTCGTAAATAAAGATTGAGTATACTTGGACAAACAAAAACAATTTGCATTTGATCATTGTAGGTTCATTTATCTTTAGAATCATTTAAATTATTATCATTCATTTCATTTAGTTGCATTCAATAATTTGCTTTAGTTTGCATTTCATTAAGTGTATTTCATTGATCATGTGTAGTATATCATTTTTATTTTCATTAGGTTCATTATCATTTTAGTTCAATTTTATCCATTAATGTCATTTAATTGCATATTTTCACTTAGATTCATTTATCATATCATTTTAAGCATTTCACAATATCATCTAATTTATATAAGCATATTCATCATCATATAGGCATTCATCACATGAGTTTAATCAGGCATATCATTTAAGTTAGTATCATTTTCATTTACATCCATAACCATTAAATTGCATCCATGATCATCAAAAATTTAAAAGTAAATACATTTCATCATTTTCATCATCATACGCATTTGCATACGTCATCATTAAAAGAATTCCCATATAGATCATTGCATTTACATCATTTAAGTAAAGCATTATAGAATCATTTTCATTTACATCCATAACAATTAAATTGCATCCATTATCATTAAAATAAAAATGATAAAAATCAAATGCATTTTCATTTCATCATCATTGCATCATATAGAACATCATCATCATGAAAATGAAAGAAAGAGTAGATAATCATAACATCATCCATCTAATCAATGCATAATTTTTCATCATCATGAAAATGAAAGAAAGAGTAGATAATCATAACATCATCCATCTAATAAATGCATATATAATCTATGTAATCAATGCATATAGATCATCATCATCAAAGTAGCATGCATAATAAATCATATAATCAACATCATCTAGAGTCCATGTTTGCATATACATCATCATAAAACAATAAAAAGTCCAAGTATACAATGATATCAAATCAAATAATAAAATACACTGCCCCATCAATATAAATCAAGTCTACAAATCAAGGTTTTCATGTACCACTACCACCTGACTCTGGTTGTCTCTGTGGTTGTGGGTGAGATGATCCACTGGATGGCCATGCTCCTAGATCTTTATCTCTTTGAGGAGGTCCCATGACCCAACCACTAATGGTAGCCATCCTCATTTTAGTCGCATTACTACCTGTTCTCTGGCTCTCTAAGACTAAATCCTCATAACGTTGTCGCTAGTGTGTTGTCTCCTTCCCAGCCCAAACTAATGCCCTGATAGTATCAGCTAAGAGAGTGCCAGATCCAACCTGCTCAACATGATCAAGTAGGGCCTGAGTATCTTGTTGTCTCTTAACAACCCTGTCTCGTTCAGTCATGAGTGTCTGTATATGTGCCCTGAGTTGATCTATCTATGCTCTAAGATCATCTACGGTCTCTTCTTGTGGCACATCCTGTTGAGGAAATCATTTATTCCCTCAACCCACCTATCTCTCCATATGTTGTAATCTCAACTCGAGTATCTCTCCTAATCCACCATCTAACGAAAGGTATATGATCCTCTGGGTCCTCATATCCCTCATCCCAACCACCCTGAATTGCGATAACCCTGGATCTAGATGAATCTGACCAAAATCAATGCCTCTACCTCAGCCCCTGTCCAATCATGTGCTCCTGCCTAATCCTAGAGAGGGTAATCCTCTCACTTCCCTCATCCCTCCTCTACCGGTATCCTGACCAATTTTCCCCACATCCCTGCCTGTAGTAGGTAGTAGTCCTCCTACCCTCCCAACCCTCCTTGCATCTCTCCCTACCATGGGAAGTGGTCTCCCAATCCTGCCAACCAATCCAAAAGGTCCTCCGCAGACTCTCAATGGACCTCCCCTCTACCCAAGTCTCCTACCACCTCCATCTCCTCCCTCATCTCCCTCATCCCCTCCAGCCTCTCGAGTAGCTCTAAGCTCTTGCCTCCGTCTCCATCTCCTAACAACATGATCATTTGAATCACCCTCCTCATCTTTTGAGCTAGGAGGAGGGTTTGCTGGATCAGTGATACGAGGAAAAGGATGTGCAAGCATGTACTGAGTGTAATCTATCATAATACCAGCGTCCAAAACATATGGTCTCAAAGCATAAACAACTCTCGGAGCAACCAAAAAATATGCACGTGCTATCTTAAAAGATAAGGTAGGGCCCCAATCTCTCCTATCCTTGTATCGTCGTGCATATATGGCAATACTGGAAGGCATGTGTTGTGTAATCCCGAGCTGTCTCAAAATGCAGCCAAATAATTGTCGCTCAATAATATATGGGGTGTGACCAATCAAGTATTGACTCTACAAAATGAGTGGTAAAATTCGTGTGTCCTCCATCCAAGGCTCACACTCAATGTATGATCTCCAAATGACGGTATCCATCGAATCTAGAACCCATCGCCAATACTCCATCTTACCCAGCTTTGATTGAGTAAGGATACCTATGTATAAATATACAAAAGGTTGTCCATCACCGCAAACTCTATGATGAATAGGTCAGGTAATAGCAATGTGCTCCCAACACCAAACCTGTAACAATGTGCATCTAGTAGATAGACTAGCGTTGTCATCATAAACAACCTATTGAAGATCATGATATAAATGGGCAAGCATAAAAACACCCCAAGCATAGCGAGTCCGATGCTGCATCATGCTCTCTTGGATCCCACCCCAGCCAACATCAAAACCATGAGATCTCCTATTTGGATAGATAAATCCACCAATCAACCCTGCAAGAATCACTGGGAGAGTCTCATAATACATAATCATATCCTCCCATTGAATCTCTCCTCTATCAATGCTCTCATAACTGAACACGGCTCTGCAAGCCTTTGTCCCTCTAAGATCCTGATAGTCATATTGGACTAGCTCACTAGTAACAAGGATGTGCAAGATCCTATAGACATTCTCAAGCATCACACTAATCTCACCAGTGGGAAGGTAAAAAGTGTTGTGCTCGCTATGCCATCTCTCAGCTAATGTAGTCAGGAGATCCCTGCTATGTGTGATATCATGAATATACAAAAGATGGCGTAATCCACATGCATCTATGTGTCTAATCTTAGCCTGTGTCAACTCTAGAACTAGATGGCACATGGTCGGGAATTTCTCCTAACACTAGAGAACATCGAGTTTCTCCTGTTTAACAAGAAAATTTGATCTCTATCAAATCTAAGAGATCACTAATCAATCAATCAATCAATCAATCAAGCGATCAATCACATCAATAATCAATCAAATCTTTTCTACCAAGTAAATTAGGCTATCAAAACAAACCTAAAACCATCAATCATGGTTTACTATCAATCAATGAGTTCAATCAACTCTATCACACTCTTCATCAGATACTAAATTAGCCTCTTAGAGCTATGAAATTAATCCATCAATCTATCAATCAATCATTTATCCCATCGATCAAATTTTTCAAATTCTCTATCAATTAGACATCAATTGAATACCTATCTATCAAATTCACACATCAAAATTTCCAATCAGATTCATCAGCTTGAATTTAACATTGCAAAATCATTAAAATTCAACTTTCAACAAATGCGCTATTAAAAAACCAAAAGCGTTGACTTATTTAGCACAGATACTAAAACACACAAAAGCGCTAACCAAACTAACATATGCGCAAACTTGTTACACAAAAGTGAGAAACCACACGAATGCGCTAACCTTTCTAACATATGCGTGAACAGATGAAGAAACAATGCTAATCTACCATATGCGGGAACATTCCTGTCAAAGGTGTGAACACGCAAAATGGATGGGTAAATCTAACACAGGCGCTAACTTACGATGCAAATACGCTAAACTATGAAGCAAATCCGCTAAACAAAGTGCCGAAAAATCAAAAATTCTGCAAACTAGCCTTAACACGTGTCAAAAATCATGAAAATTTGTACAGAATATTACATACAAGATTGAGATAATTTACTCACCAGTGGGTCGTACTCAGGAGGTCTCTGAAAATGTCAAACACGCTCAAATCGATGATTCTCAAATGGGATAACCATTTTGCCAGCTCATCACATCAATTTATTTTCACTCCAAAAGCTGACAAGAATGCAAATGAGGATAAAAGTAACGTAGGTTAATTTATATTTACCTTTCGAAGGGGTAATTAATGTATTTCAGTGGGGCAATTTTATTTTTTTTCCAAAAAATTGAATTTAATTGAGGGATCTTTTCAATCAAGTATCGCGAGATTAATCGCTTATCCAAAAAAATTTACAATTTTATGATCAATCTTCTGAGGGGGCACAGAATCGGGATTTTTTTCTCCATCAGGCGCATTATCGAGACTTGATTTAATCTTTGAAACAATGTTGTCTCAACATTATTTCAAAGAGGGGCAAAATGTATACACATAAAATTGGCTATGAGCAATTAAATAAATATTTAATATTTATTTAATAATTATTCTTCTATTATATAGTTAATTTGATAAGATTAATTTATTTAATTCATTCCATGTCCTTCTATTAATTAATTTAATTGAAACATTTTATTAATTAATTCATTATATCCTTTTCTTCTAATCAATTAATTAAATATCTAAATATTTAATTATTCCTCTATCTACTATCCTATAGTCTTATTAATTAAATAATTTTTTAATTATTTAATCCCTTTGCCAACTCATCCATCATGTGGCTAAATTAATTCAACAAAATTAAATTAAATTAAATCATTTATTAGCCACTTATCTCCAACTTCCATAATAAATGAAATATTGTGTACATACACATATTTCCTGACCTTCTTCTATATTCTCTCCAACATCCCTATATCTTAGGAGGACTTGAGTCTCTCATTCCTACATCTTCTCCAGCTATCCTATATCCTCTCAAGTCTTCAACTCAGTCAAGGTGAGATGAGTGACACTTGTCTTATCCTTCCCCCTTTCTCTCAACCTTCAACCTCTTGCTCATAGCCATCCAATTCGCAAGATTCAATCATGATCATTGATCTCTGTCACCTAATCTCATGCACTCAAAAATCTATAAAAAGAAGTCTCCTAAGCCATTTTGAAACTAATAGCTAATCTTATAGTCATTCTAGGAGTTTTTATCTTGCATCCGTGAGTTTGAGTTTGAAGCAATTAGAAATTTTTAAATAGCTTAATGTCATGTTAGCTTAAATCATTTGCATATTCATCTCATAGTAACAGTTAACTATCAGTCCATTCTTCATATGTCATCTTGGAAGCTACCAGTGCTTTTCTAAGAGAAAATCATTTGCAACCAGGAACAATGGAGTTAGGACACAATGAGACATAAATCATGAAGGTATAATCTCTTTTATTTACTTTTATTTCATGTTGTTTCATTGGTTGAAGCTAAATATTTCCTATAGCTTTATTTTATATTATATGATGGATTAACAAGTTTCAGGACATTTCTTTGGAGTTCAACTTTAGCCTCAACAATTGGTTACTTATCCAAAGGCTCTTAATGTGAAAACATTTTTTGGTTGTTTTCCATCAATGACAAAGGGGGAAATTGTTACAAATGTGTACTTTGATTATTATTGATGTCAAATAGTGTGGTCTAGATATGTTCTAGTTTGGACATCCATTGTGTGGGATTCAACATCCATTGTGTGGGATTCATTGTTGTATTATTTTGTTGAAGTATCTGCACTTATCCTTTTGGACGAGTTGTTATGATTATTTTTGTATGAGAGGTTTTTAGGATTGGTTTTTACTAGTTGGATATAGACATATTGTTCTAGTTGGTATTAGCTTGTGAGGATTGTTGGAAGTTTTATACATGGTCTTGGTGTATCCTATTTTGGTTCGAACTCTTTTAGTGCATGTGTTGGGATATGTTATCAAAGTTACATGTATTCTCCTTGGTCTAGTGATTTGTATGATATATTCTATTGATTTGGTATTGCTCATTGGATGTTGGTTTAGGTATGATTTATGTTTCATATTTTATATTTTCATCTGGTTGTATATCTTCAGTCAAAAATATGTGTTCATGTTACAATCTTCCTTTTGGCCGACTTGGTGAGAATGTTTCTATTATAGTTTGATATATATATGCGATGATATGTTGAAAAGAATATATTGAGTGATATACATATATGAGATGCAAGTGAATTGGATTTGGTAGTGAGTATGTGTGACATGATGTAAGAATGTTGATGTGATTTGTGTTGATGTTGCAGTACAAAAGTATCGGTTAATGTAGATGCAATAATCTAGAAGATATGGTGGTCCAAATATTTCAATAAGGTTAGAGATTGTGCTTTAACTATGACTATAATCAGCATATGGAGATTCTTTTATTCATATAGTTCTTTTCTTGAAGGTTGTAAATCTTTCCTTGTTGCAGTTAGCTTTTAGTTTGCAAGTCCTCTTTTGTATCTTGTGCCATGATCAATTAGCTTTGGTCTACAAGTCTAGAGTGTTAGATACTTGAATAGTCCCAAAGACACTGAGAGGGGGGGGGGGGAGAGGGGTGAATCAGTGTCTAACCAGTAGACAGAAGATTTAAACTTGTTGGCAACTTTATAACCCAAATTAATATATCGATAAACAAGTAATAATGCAATACAGAGAAATAACAGCCTGCACATGCAGGAAGGCCAACAACCTAGAGCTCATTGCTCAATCACAAAAAGGAGTCACACTGACTACAAATTTGGATGATTAAATATAATGATAATGTTATGCTCAAAATAGCATCTGCAATGCTGGATTCAGTACCAGTTTAAGCTTTGTCAGATACCTCTACCATAAACCTTTCTTTGCTCCGCTCTTCTCTTATTCACTCATAAAAAAATTATATCATAATGCATATATACATATTCGCTCTCATATACCACTTATATTCATTACCTATACACTTTTCACTTACTTACAAAATGACCTATAAGATCTCATACATATATGAGTCTTTACAATACATCATGTCAGCTATATAGTATAATTACAATACAAAACAATATAATTTCCATGTCGGCTAGGAGTGCCGGTAAGACATTATATCGGTGTAGATTGGATGTCAATGAGAATAATCTTTGTAGTGCCTACCAGTGCCGGTAAATGATGTTTGTTGCCGGTGTAACCTGTGAACCATATTACCAGTTGGTTGCCATCAATGACAACATCAACTTTTCTCATCTGAGTGTAGAATGCCAACAATCTCCCCCTTTGGCATTGATGGCAACACTCATGAGAAAAATACAAAAATTGATATCCAAAAATGAAGTCCAAAACTGATCCAAAAATAAGAGTGCTCCCCCTAAGAAAATGATCCCTTCTATATATTTTTTTCCACACTACTACTCCCCCTTTGATATCAATGACAAAGGATGTCAAAAAGAGTCAAAAAGTTCAAAATTCTACCTCAAAGCTTATATTCGGTTATGTACAATCTAAAAGCTATCTGCCAAAATCAGATTAAGACTCTACATAAATTTAGTGTTGTCATAAATAATTGTTTCAGTTTGTTGAATCATACTGGTTAGATAATGCATTTGTTGCTTTAGACAGCTCAATCCCCTGTGTTAGAAGGTTGTCCAATCTAGGACCAAGTTTATTTTTCAGCTCCCGGGCCTTCAATCTTATCCTTGCTTTTTCCTTTTCTAATTTTTCAATCTTTTCTTCAAAAACTGCCATTTCTTGATAAAAAACTGAAGTTCCAAAGAACCTATCATGTTATCTGATATATCATCAATCTCTTTTTGAGTTTTCTTTATCTCCTCATCAATATCCTCTGGTAGGTGGTGAGGCTTGCATGCTTCCTTGTACAATTCTTAATATTCCAAAATAGTGGAATTAAGTGCCGGTAACAAAGAATCAATATGCTTAGTACAATCCTTAGTAGTCTTATCAAATAATTCACCTTTCTCCTTATTCACCCTTTCCTTAACAGTCTCTTCATTAATTTTGTCCATAGTTAGAATATTTGAACCAATGAATTTGGACAATGTGTCCAATTTACCTAAAAATCCATCAATGTGATCACCTTTACATGTCGGTGCAATCATTTTCAAAATAGGTAGAGTATCATCAATGGCCTTAAATGCTAAGGCATTGCAATTTGTGATCCTTTTTATGGAATCCAAAAGTACATCTATCACATTAGTAGGTCTATAATCCATAGTGGAAGTGCTAGGTGGAGTGTGAGGTTTTGCAGTTGGTTTCTTCTCATCTCCAGATTCCTTAACCACTTCTGCTATCTTGTTCGCATCATTGACCTCTTCTTTATTCACTGTTTCTTCCTTTTTCTCACTCTGTTTTTCAAAAAAAATTTCAACCTTACCATCATCCTTACTTTTTGCCTTGCTAACTATTGATTTAGCTACACTTTGTTCTTGTCCTTTGTCAGTTTTAGTTTGTGCTTCTATTTCTACTTCTACCGGTTTCTCAATGTTAAGCTGAGTATCATCAAGGATGGTATCTGTTTTCTTAACTTATGTTGGTATCTTAATATTCTAAGAGTCAATAGTGTTTATCGGTGACTCAGAGGCCTCAGCATTTGTAGCTTTAGCTATCTTAACCTCTGCAGTTTCCTTATCCATGACAATGTTAAAATCCCATGTGTCCACATTCATGGTAAAAATAATTTCAAACTCTGGATTAGTGTCATCTTGTGTTATTTCCTTTGCCTTCTCCTCTGGTTGATTATTAGTTTGTGTCGGTGCCTCTGTAGTTATTGGTGAGGTGTCCTGTGTTGGTGGAGGAAGGTTATCCTTGACTGTGATATCAGGTACACTACCAATTTTTCCTTTACCCTTGTCTTTCTGATATACCTTGGTAAATGATTTGTCTATTTTTTGTCTATCCTTCTCTTCTTTCTTCTCTCTTTCCACAAAAAATATATCCCACTTATTTGTTGTCTCATCTACAATTTCCTTGACTCTGCCTGCCATAAGGCTAACCTATCGGTGACAACTCACAAAAATTGTTCTATTTGCCTCTAATATTAAATCATCAATTTCCTGTTTGGAATTAATAGGATGCACAACAAGTAGAGCCTCTACTTTTAATTTCTTGTCTAATTCCATTACCGACATTCTCTTAGCCTCTAACCTTAAGTATAAATCATTTGGCAGATCATCTACAACTTCAATAAGAACTTTCTTGTAGATATCAAGATGTAAAATAATGATTTCCTCTATAGTATCCTTATCTGAATCCTTGAAAGAATGATAAAGTTAATTCACATTACTAAGGTTACCTTCTTGGGTAATTTCATCGATCAACTCTTCCAATGTAAGAGTATCCGGTGCCTTAGGTTCTGGTTTCTTCTTTGGACCACTAGGCTCTCTTACAGCTTGTTGTTTCTTTCTCTATGTCCTTGACTTCTTGGGAGATGGATTAGGTGTCGGTGAGGGTTTTATTTTCTTCATGTCCACTCTCTTGAATTCAGCTGCCATGTTACTATCAGAATCAATTGAAGTAGCCACACGAGAAATCTAAGCTACCGGTATCTGCTCTGATTGACTTTTTTTCACACTAGCAGCAATACCGCCAAGATTCATCAACCCTTCTGTAACATCTTTTACCATCTTAGAATTATCTTTCATGAATTTATCTCTTTTCTTCCTCTCCTTCATCATAGCTACACCACTTTCAATGGTTTTAGCATTACCAAATATTTCCTCTATTGGTTCCGGTGGAGCATCTAGGATTATTTTAGCATATGAGTCTAAGATGTGAGAATCCACCTCATATCCCATTTCAGTAATCCAGACAGTTCTGGGTCTAACTGCTTCTCTCCAGATTTCATCTCTTTTCACTACAAAGCATATTTGTTTGTCATATTTATCTACGATGCTCTGTGGAATCCTTTCCCTCCCTTTCATTTTAGTTTGGAAATTATTGAAATACTCTTTCACCAACTCATTACTATTATCTCTCATATCGGTAATTGCCTCCTTTATCTGTTTTCCAATAGAAATATCATAGGCAAAATCCTTGTGTCCTATACCAGGGATCTCTTTTGAAAAGTAAAGCATTAAACACACTATCAGACTTCCAAATTTGAAGGTTCCTTTCTTATCACCTTTGATCTTATGCAAATTCTCTAATAGTTCATCCTTTAACCATTCACAAATATCAATCTTTGCATTTTTCAATATCATCTCATGTGCATTATGAATGCATGAACTAGATACAAAATTCAACCTGTTTGTATGACCAACTTTATAGCCAATGACCATGCTAGCAAATTTAACATTTTTATCCTTTACATCATTGAACCTAAGTGACATGTTGTTGGGAAATGCACACTCCAATGAGATATTGTAGGTGATTGAAGGTATTATCATTGATGGAAACCTTACAATCATGTGATATCAACAGGCAGACACTGGCACCGACATCAAAAAGGAAGATTACCGGCACCCTGGCCGAGAACAATTTTGTATTAATGAATTTTGTAATTAATTGTAAAATATTTTGTAAGCCGACATGGCGGATTGTAACATGACTCATATATGTATGAGATCATTGTAGATTATTTTGAAAAAGGTATGATGCGAATGATAGAAGGTAACAGACCTATTATGCGAATTATTTCTGGTTTACTGGTACACAGTTTTAATATGCTTTTCATGTTATAAGTTAAGAAAATATTATTACCAGTCAGATACTGATTCACCCCCCCACCCCCTCTCAGTATCTTTGGGAATCCTAACAATTGGTATCAAAGCTTGGTCCTCTATTTTCAGAAGCCTAACAGCTTGAGGAAGATCTTGACATCGATAGAGATGGAAAACTTGAGAAAGAAATTAGAAACAACTCTTTCAGACTATGATGCAGAAAAGGTGAAGAATATCAAACTTGAGGATGATCTGAAGGCTACTCAGGATATCATTCAAGCACTTCAAGAAAATTACACAATAGCAAGGAATAAAAGAAGAGAACTTTGTGAGAAGATGCAAAATGAGGAAGATGAAAAGGAAACTCTTAATGATTTGGTAAACAAGCTAAGACAAGAAATCAGTACAACAAAGAATGAGATGCAAGAAATGACTGAGATTTTGTAAAGAAATTGAAGATGTAAAGAAGAATGAAGAAGACTTGGTTAGAAGACTAAATGATGCTGGAAATGAAAACACAAGACTCAGTCATGAAAATGATATGTTGAAGACAGATTTGATGTATACACAAAATGACAGAAATGAACTCATAAGACAGAAAGGAATCTTGTAGAATGAACTGACTGCTGCAAATCAACACAATGAGAAATTCAAGAAAAGTTTAGATGAACTTGTTGACATGCTGAAGAATCAGAAACCTAATGGTGATACAAATGGCCTTGGCTTTGAAACTGGTGAAATCTCTGGTACTGCAAACACTCATGATCATGGAAAACCGGTAAGACAACCTAATGCTTACAAATTCAATGGGAAATACTTTAACTGTAACAAGTATAGTCATAGAGAAAATCGGTGTAGATCTAGAAATTATCAGAACACTAATACACCCACCAGTCAATGTTCTAAATGCAACAAAGTTGGTCATAACTCTGAAAATTGCAGAATGAATGTAATATGTTATGTTTGTGGAAGATTTGGACACTTATTTAATCAATGCAGAACACATACCAGCATAGGATATGGGAAAGCTATTCATAAAAACAATGAGACTTGTTATGCTTGTAACAAAATTGGACATATTGCAAAATTTTGTAGAAGCAAGTCCCCACCGACAAATAACAAAGGTCCTAGTTTGAAAGGTAAAGAAAAGGTTGAAGAGGTAAAGTAAGAATTCTCAAAACAATGGATCAGAAAATTAGATCAGAATATTGATGGGAGTACCCCTCCACCAGTAGAATAGAGTATCACTCCACCGATAGGAGACTCTTCATCTAACTGAAGGAAAATCCTTTGGGGGTTTAGCAACAAAATAAAAAACATGCTATTATTCCCTCGGCTGATGGTGAGAAGTTGAAATTACTTCTATATCGGTAGATGAGTTAAGTTGTGACTTAACCAGTGAGCATTAAATATGGTAGTTGGAGAAAATAACATTATAAAGCAAGTGTTTTGGCTCCTCTTTCATTCACCGAGCATTCAAATCTTTGAGAGTGCAAAAATTCCTGAGCGAAGGCATCCGTAGTGAAAAATTTAAGTAGTTCATCAAAGCATTCTTCCTAAAGGTAGATTGAGGTATTTATAATCATGGCATCTTCATCCACTCCTGAATTTATTGCAAATCCTACTGTTGTTGAGGTTATTAAGTGCCCTAGACCCATATTCAAATTGGTTCCTGAAATAACGAAGAAAGATGATAGCATAGGTGCATTTTCTCAAATTCCTAAGGGAGTAGTATATGCTGAAGACCCTAGGATGGATATACATTGTCATATAGAGGAATTAGGTGATGATGAGATCAAAAACATGTATAGCACTATGAGTTGTGATGAGTCTGGAAACATCAAGCCAGAACATAAGATAGTGGAAACAAATCCGTAGTGTCCCGGATTTTCCCAAGGATATTATAAGGATTGTGCTAAGCAGGTTTCATGGTGAATTCTTCTGGTTAGATTCAATTCATAAAATCACAAAGGAAGCTATTAAGGCAGTAACAGGGTTACCTTCCACTGATAGCAGACCTGACAAAACAAAGAGAGTCTCAAATGACACAATGATGGATTTAACTAGTGCAACATTCGACAAAAGGTCTCTAAGGGTAAATGATGTAAAGGACATAAATGTGAGATTTATCAGTATGATCTTAGGTTATAAAGCTACACATGCAAATAGGTTGAACTTAGTTTCTCACCTATGTATTAAAAGTGCTTATGACATGGTTAATGATAATGCAAGAATAGATGTATGTGAATGGCTCAAAGATGAATTGATAGACAATCTGGGGAGATTAAAGGAGATAAGAAAGGAACATTCAGATTTGGAAATTTGCTTATTTGTCTAATGTTGTACATAACTAAACAAGTACCCGGTATTGGTGCAAGAGATTTTGGCTTTGATATACCAGTAGAAAAGCAACTATTGGATCTACTAAACAACATTGGAGAGAACCGGGAGAAAAACTTAAATGAATAATTTCAAGCATTAAAGGCTTGAATGAAAACAAGAATAAGACTATCACAAGCTATTGTGGACAAGTATCATAAAGAAAAAAAATTTGTAATAAAAAAGGATGAAATTTGGATGAAGGCAGTTGTGCCTAGAACTATCTGGGTAATTGAAATGGTCTATGAGATAGATGACAATATTATTGAAATTTATGCAAAAGCCCTCCTTGAAGCACCAAAGGCACCCACTGAGAAATTTTTTGGAAATGCTAAAATAATTGAGAGTGGAATTTAGTCTAGAAAAAGGGTAAATAAAGTTGAAGCAACTGTAAGGAAAGGAACCCGACAGGCTAAAGCAATTAAAGAAGATGTTTTGAAGCAAACTGGTATAAGTGAAAGTGAGTTGGAAACACTTCAACTGGAAGCTCATCTTTCACCAGTTGGAACCTCCTCTGAGACTGATATGCCAGTAGTATTCAAAAGGGTAGAAAGGAAAAGAAAACCCTCATCGGTACCCTCACCTACACCTAGGAGAACCAAACAAAAACAAAAGGTAGTTAAGCCTCCAATAAAGAAAATGACTCCAGTGAAAAAGAAGTTGACTCCTAAGAAGAAAATAAAGGTAAAACAAGATATTGCTCCACTAGATAAACTCTTGAGCGAAATAACTGAAGATGGTAAGCTGAAGAACATCAACAAAATATACAACACACTATCTGCAAATGACAAGGAAAGCATAGAGAACAGTGTAATTTTACACTTAGATATTTATAAGAAATTTTTGATGCAAGTTGTTGATGAAATACCAAATGATCTATATAGGAGATTAGAAGCTAGAAGGTTAGCCATCATTGAGCTGGACAAGAAAATTAAGATTGAAAAATTACTTGCAGTACATCCTGTCAACTCAACTAATGAAATAGATAAACTAATCAGTGAAGCAAACCAGACAGTATTCTCCACTGCTCATTTGCATGTAGCACTAATGGCAGGTAGAGTAAATGAAGTCTCTGAGGAAACAATAGATGCATGGGATATATTATTTGTGGAAAAAGAAAAACAAGAACAATTACTCAGACCAAAGACTATTAAAGTATATCAAAAGGACAGGGATAAGGGGAAAGGTAAGGTAGGTGGTCCTCCAAGCCTTAAAATAACTGATAATGTACCCCTACCTCCTTTAGATAATACTGACAGTAAACCGTGTTACTACTTATCAAGTTTCCATTAGTTTTATGTTCAGAGTTATTCTATATACTCTAGTCGGTTATCTCTACCGAGATATTCAGTCGATATGCACAGTCCAGTCAGTTATAGAAGAAAGTAGTCTAAGAACATAGTATACACCGAGCTATCTACCAAGTATCATTCCATGTCTACCGATCAGCAAAGATGACACACAGAGTTGATATACACCAAGTGAAACGTGTTACCAGATTCATTGAACCTGGACATACATATGAAAACATGTTACAAGATCGAGGCACATAGAACCATTATCACATTGGAAATTGTAGTTAAAGATTGTGTATGATTTTGAGGTCATCTAACCAATGAAATATTTTGCATGGTTATTCATTCAATAAAACATGTTTGTAAGATTGAAGCAATGAATGGATCACCGACATAAGAGATCTATTTATACAACATGGATTAAGATCAGAAATATACATGTAGAATGACAGAAAGGAAGATATAGAAATATATGAAGCAAGACATGTGAAAGCACTAAGTGTTATGACTGTTACAAAGACACAGAGGTCACTGAGAAGGATTTCAGAGAACAATCAAAGAACAGAGTAAACAGAAGGGTTTACCGAGTTACTATATGGGTTATCGAGGTATGCTATAAGCAAGGTAATCTTATTCTGAGCACATAGAATCTGCTATAACATTTCAGATGTAAAGTTGCAGATATTTGTAATGATTTTATTGTAATATTTTTAAGTTGTAAGAGAAACCTTTAACAGGGTAAAAGACTCTAATCAAGTCTATAAATTGTAAAGCCTCTAACCAAGTGCAACATTTAGATTAAGTGTTGTAAAATCCTTTAGCAAGGTAGATCTAACTGATCTTGATACTCCTAATAGGATAAGCTCTCAAAAATAGCTAAACATGTAGCTCTGACCGAGCAACCTTTATTATTGTAGTAGTGAAGTTGTGGGTGCCATCCCCACTGTAGTTTTTCTCTCTAACCAAGAGTTTTTGCGTAACCAAAATATATGTGGTATAGAGTGAATTATGTATGATTGTTATCTATTTGTTTTAGCTTTATGTTATGTTGCAGCAATTTTTGGTTTATGCATAACAGTAAAGATATTATTGAAAAAAAGTTTTGAAGTACTGATTCACCCCTCCCCTCTCAGTACATTGGCTTTCCATATTGGGCTTAAAAAACCGGCTACTGAGAGTATGGAAACTCCATTAGAGGATACAAATCTTGAGTTTGAAGTTTTGTACACTGTAGATATTCACACTCAAGAATTAAATGTTGTGGTTGATAGAGAAACCACTGAGGACAAGAGGACAGATGTGACGACTAAGTCACTGGCTGTAGAAGCTGAGATAAGCATAGAAAAACCTACATATATAGAGCAACTAGCAGAGGCTACCACTGAGAAACCAGTAGATACAACTGAAAAATCATCAAAAGAATCGGCAAAGGAAAGTAAAGAGGTACAAATTGAGACTACATCTGAGAAACTGGTAGTTGAAAGCTCAGAGAAACCTTCTGAGACACAAATAGAGAAACTGGAACAAGTACAGGTTGAGACACAGGTTCATATAGAAACAGTGCCACTGGCCAAAACTGAAAAGCCTAAACCTTTGTTTGTAGAAATGCAAGCATAGACTGACCTACCAGAGGTTGAATCAAGTAAGGTGATTACCACAACTGGTAGCATGACTATTGTGAAGATAGTTGGACAAACATCTGGTACTTCTATGGTAGAATTGAAACCTAAAAATGTAATAGAGGTCTTATTAGATACAATAAAGAAGATCACAGAGTGCAATGCACAAGCCTATAAGGCTATTGATGATACAATTCCCATTCTTAAACTGATAGCCCCAAAGTGTATTGTAGATAACAAAGATTCTTTAGGTCAACTAGACACATTGTTTATGTTCATCACTGTCAACATATTGACTATTGATCAAATAAATGAGGATACATTTAAGGAGAGAATGATTAAAGAAAAAGAGAAATTATTTGAGGAAATTGTGAAGAAGAATAAGAAGAAAATGGAAACATTATTACTGGAACTTGGAGAGATAATTCTTGACTTCAAGAAATTGTATAGAGATTCTTGTAAAACAAACATTCTAATAGAGGATCTAGACAAGGAAATCAGCAAAGCACAAGATAAGATTAACAATATTGCTGACAATCTGATAGGTACATCGGATTCATTTTTGGAGAGAGAAAAGAAAATTGCAAAGCAAGAAGAGAAAATCAAGCAGTTAGAGAAGGACAAAGAAAGAATAAAGGATAAAGCAAAGGACTTGAAATATAGACTTAGTCCCAAACTAGATTACCTCATTTCTTTGAGAAAAGAAAATTTTGAGGCTCTGGTCCCTGGACTGAAGACACCGAAAGAGAAAATGCATATACTCATCGGTACAGTGCAAAGAACTCAAGAGGCACTAAAAGACAAAAAATCTTTCAGTAATGGTTTAAATTTGATTTCGACAGATATATTTTAGATTGTAACCCACTAGTTACAAGAATCTAGGCAGGACTCCACTGACAGCGAATGACAACCTTTCTCATTGATGTTAAAGGGGGAGTAGTAGAGATGAGAAAAATCCATAAATAGAGATCATCTGCTCAAGGGGAGCATGCATCTGGTCCAATTTCTGGTACAGTTTTTGGCAAGATTTTTGGACTTCAATTTTTGGATACATTCTTGAATTTTTCTCATGAGTGTTGCCCTCAATGCCAAAGGGGGAGATTGTTGGCAAATGCACACTCCAATGAGATATTGTAGGTGATTGAAGGTATTGTCATTGATGGCAACCTTACAATCATGTGATACCGGCAGGCAGACACCGGCATTGGCACCGACAGACTCTACACCAGCATACATAACACCGACACTGAAAAGGAAACAGTCAAAGAACAAAGTAAACAGAAAGGTTTACCGAGTTACTATATGGGTTACCGAGGTATTCTATAAGAAAGCTAATCTTATTCTGAGCACATAGAATCTGCTATAACATTTCAGATGTAAATTTGCAGATATTTGTAATGATTTTATTGTAATATTTTTAAGTTGTAAGAGAAACCTTTAATAGGGTAAAAGAATCTAATCAAGTCTATAAATTGTAAAGCCTCTAACCAGGTGCAGCATTTAGATTAAGTGTTGTAAAATCCTTTATCAAGGTAGATCTAACAGATCTTGATACTCCTAATAAGGTAAGCTATTAGAAATAGCTAAACATGTAGCTCTAACCGAGCAACCTTTATTATTGCAGTAGTGAAGTTGTGGGTGCCATCCCCACTGCAATTTTTCTCTCTAACCAAGACTTTCTACGTAACCAAAATATATGTGTTATGGAGTGAATCATGTATGATTGTTATCTATTTGTTTTAGCTTTATGTTATGTTGTAGCAGTTTTTGGTTTATGCATAATAGTAAAGATATTATTGAAGAAAATTTTTGAAGTACTGATTCACCCCTCCCCTCTTAGTACATTAGCTTTCCATATTGGGCCTAACAATTGGTATCAGAGCTTTAATCTTGGAAAAGGGTTTAACTGCCTAAAGAGAAAGATCTTATCAATGGAAGACTATAAACAATCTCAGAGGATTTTGTATCTGCAAGAAGAGATAGATCATGCAAATCAAGTGATTACAGACATGCAAAGGCAAATGCAAAAATCTATGAAAGTGAGAAGAAGATTATCTGATAATTTGCAGGACTCTCAAGAGTTAGTGGAACAAATTGAGACATCATCTAAGAATAGTATGTCTGAAGAGACTGAAGAAATGATTGGAGTATTGAAAGAAAAGAACAAAGCACTGGCTGATCAACTAAAAGAAATGAAAAGAGAACATGAACATTTCAACACACAGATGACTGAAAATATTGATGCATTGAGGACAGCCAAGGATAAAGTAAGAGATCTAGAAAGAGAGAAACAACAACTTGAAGCCTTAGTATCTGATAATAATGATGAAATCACAAGGATGACTAGAATTCAACAAAACCTATCAGATCAACTAGGTTATGCACATCATGAAGCAAATATGAAAAATGATGAGAATCAACCATTGAAACTTGAAGTATCAAGGTTGACCGATGAACTTGAAACAGAGAAGAAATCCAAAGAAACACTGAAGAAGAGTTATGAAGCATCAAAGATGTTGGATGAGCAACTAAATACAATACGACCCAACAAAGATGCAGGACTCGGTTACAAAGGAAAAGACTCTACCAAGAAGGGAATTCATACTACCAAGAGAGGAGAATCATCAAAGCAAGCTGGAAACAAGAAGAACATCAAAAGAAAGAAGCCTATTTGCAACTACTATGGAAATCAAGGTCACATTGCCAACATGTGCCAAATCAGAAAAGGTAAGGAACCGAATGTCACTAAGTCCAATAGTTATTGTTACAATTGCAATAAATATGGTCACACATCTAATCAATGTAGGACAAAGTCTGTTAACAATTATCAGAAGGCAAAATTCAAAGGGTTTTGTAAAAACTGCAATAGATATTAACATAGTACCAAGAAGTGTTGGTTTAAGAAAAAGAACTATATGTGGTTTGCACACTGAGCAAATGCTAGAGGTTATCGAGCTCACACAAATCCTTACCGACAGTATTCTGTAGTACCATGGGATTACAATACAAGGATATGGTGTGAATGTTGTGGAAGATATGGACATATAAGTGCCAATTGCTGTATAAGGTTTGGGATGAACAACTGAAGATCATGGAGAAATCCTGGTATGGCATGTTTTCATTGTCACAAAGTTGGACACTTGGCTGGAGATTGCAGAGATCAACCTAGAAAAGACAGTGAAGAAATAAAAGAAAAATTAAAGATGATTTGGGAAAGAAGGAAATTGTGTCAAATGAAGAAAGCACCTTACCTACTGAGTTAGGTGCACTTATTCCAAATTAATCGGTAAAGGTATGAAGGGACTGCATTCTCTCAAGGTTAAATCTTAACAGTTCCTATTTTATTATGTTCTTAATTCAAAATCTGCATAGTTAAGATGTAGTAGTAAGTTTGAAATTCTATCAAGTCTTTTGGAGCACTTTACAGGAAACCTGTCAAGTCGATAAATGAAGGAAGTTTGGTTACCCGGTTAAAATGAAAAAAAGGAGAGTAAATCAGTTTAGTGGAACTGAGTGCATTTAATGTTTTTGACCTAACCTGCATAGAGCTCGATAAGGCATATTATGTACTTAAAGCATTTTCGCGGTCATTTTTACTTACCAAGTTTTCGAGAGAATAGAGCAAAGTGAATCTAAGGCGATCAAACCTCCTACAAAGCAAATTCAAGGTATTTACATCAATCTCAATGCATTGTTAAGCTGGTTTACCGATCTTATCAAGTTGCTATTATCTGCTAAGTGTAAAACGTCTGTCATTTGAAAATCCTCAAACCCTAAGGATCTTTTGTTAGTTTTTATCTGAAATCTACAAATGGCACCTAAGATCCAAGATCCCATCATTGTTAAGAATGTAGAAAAGCCCTCACTAAAATACTCTTTAACTCCCAAAGTTGCATCTGAACTGGATGACAAAACCGCATTTTCACTCATCCTAGATAGAGTGTTATTAGTCGAGGATGTGAGATTCTTCACCAAATGTCATGTTGAAGAACTCAGTCACATTGAAATCAAAGACACATATGATGAATTGTGCACCAATGGTAAATTGAATAGCAAGTATGAGCACATTAAGATCAAGGGATTAACTGAAGCCCTAACATATCCCTGTGTGTTCAAACCCCAGTGGGTCAAGTTTGTTCTGAGCAGAGTTCACGATGATTTCATGTGGCTAGAAGAGCAACCGTTTAAGACTACCAAGGAAATCATTCATCTGATTACCGGTTACCTTATTTATGATCATGCCCAAGCTCAAAAGATGATATCACAGAAGGAATTGTTCAATTTAACTGGAGTGGAATCAAATTGTAGAGGATTGAAATTGAATAATGTCATTGATGCAGAACTAAAATTTTCCATTAGAGTAATAGGTTACTGTTTCTTCCAATCGGCAAGGGAAAACATTGTACCCTGTGCAACCGTAGACCTAGCATACAAAATTGTGAAGAAGGGAATGAAAATTGATCTATGTGAGGTGTTGTTGAAAAACCTATTTGAGAATTTGAACACCATCAGGAAGCCGAAGAAGAACAACTCGGCTAATACACTAAAGTTTGGATCACTACTTGTATGCATGTTTTTCTATTTTGAAAAATTCTTTCCATCAATCGATAAAGTTGTTTGGGAACTACACCGACCAATCACCCATCAGATCAATGACTTCATTAAGAAGCTAGGTGATAATTTTAATGATATTATGGATGATTACTTTAGTAAGTTTCAAGAGAAAATGCATAACAGGTACCGAATTCCACCCAAGCTAGTGGAGAAATACAAAGATGCCATATGTTTTGAAGTAGACACTGATTACTGTTATGTGAATGTTGTGGAACCAATAACTCAATCTTTGTCACCTATGGGATACAAGATTGATTTTGAAATCACACAACAACAAATTGATGCATTTCTCACATTGCTAAGACATGCTACCAAGCTAAGGTATGGAACCTATGAAGAAGTGAAGGAAAAAGTAAAAATGAGCATTGTAGTACCCAAAGCTACAAGAAAGGCAACAAAGATGATAAAGGCATTATCAGAGAAATTCGGAGAAGACTCTTCCTCCACACCTATTAAAGGAACTTTAGCCATTACCGAAGAGAAATCTGAAGCCCAAGAGGCAGCTATAACACTGAGCACTGAATTGCCTAAGGGAAAAGTGTTGAAAAGAAAGAAACAGGACACATCAAAGGCCTCACCGACTCCTCCAGCAAAGAGACCTAACACTAGAGCATCTACAGCTTCACCGAGTAAGAAAACAAAGAGTATTACTGTTCCCAAGGTAACAAAGACCTACAAGAAATCTACTCGAAGACTCATTTTGGCAAAAAAGTCCAATGACATCGAATCTGAAGATGCTAGCAAATTTCAGATTGTCAAGAGAAAAAAGGTAAATGTACACAGTGTTGAAAATTTCTATGCTAATCTGAAAGAATATGGTGGATTTGGAGGATTCAGATATGTTAATTATAAAACTAGAAATAATGATAAAAAGAGACAAATTGAAGAAGTTGTCATCTGCACACTTCTAAAATTCCAATTGGCTCCATTGGAACTATCTAAGTCACTTCCAAATGAATTATATTTACATATTGACAATAGGTGGAAGTATGCAATGGACTCAGAGAAAGAAGTCTGGTACATCTCTTTCCTAACATGTCGGTGGCTGAAATAAAATAACATCTGACAAAATACAACACAAAGTTTCTCGTCAAACAAAGAGCCTTAAAACTGATGAATGGGTTGTATATTGAAGTAGAAAATGAGACAAAAGCAAAGTGGTAGGAAATATTTAAAATCAAGGATGCTAGTGAGAAAGCTAAAGTTGAAATAGTTGATGTCACCGAGCAAGATCCTAACGTTACCAAGCAAGACCCTATTGAAACCATTCAAATAGATGAAGATATCATGGATATAGAGGCACCAAAATAGGAAATGATAGAAGGCAATGCATATGCAAAACTTGTATCTAGTGAATTAGTCTTGGAACAAGTTCAGCCTTATCCACCGTTCAATCAACCTATCTCAACTGTAACCCCTCAAGATACGGATCAAGGCACCAAAGGTCACAAGTCTACAACAAGAGAAGGTACTACTCAAGAACAAATGTCTCAGACACCTTCTAGCATTAATAATGTTGCAACTGAGACACCGAGTACTGAGACACCAAAGGACTCTATAGAGGCTAAAGAAACCAACCAAAGTGTTGCCTCTACCGAGCAACTTATCGAGGGTCATCAAGCCTCACAAGCCATTATCTTAGTTCAATCGGTGAAAGGCAAAGAAAAGAAGATGAAAAAGCATAGTTTTAAAGTTGATTTGTCAAAACCAATAGTGTTTCCCAATGTAGACATATCAAAATTAAAGGGGCAAACACTCATTGATTTCGGTGACCTATGCAAAGAAAAGGATGAACAAGAGAAGCAAATGGTGATTCAAAAGAAAAATAAAGTACTTCAGAAGGTGAAAGCACTCTTAATAGATATGCTACCTGAAGCTACATTGTCAACAAATGCAGCCATCCACATTCAACTAGATGAACTCCTAACAAAGATAGAGAAATTTGGAGTAGATGCATCAGAATATTTGAGCAAGCTAAAAGACAAGGAGCTCACTGCAAAAATGATAGAAGAGGTACAGAAAGCTATAGCTATTGGCAAAGTCAAAATTGTCAAATTTATTACTGAGTTGACTCCTCAACTCAAGCACATTCATTATTTATTTCAGAAACTCTGTACATTTTCTTTATTCATTAAAGACATCAAAAATAAGACAGAAGCAATTGAGAAAGAGATCAACGATCTCTCAAATAAGTTGACCATAGAGCCCCATTCAGCTCAGAATTTCTATACAAAGTTACAACAGCTCATGGCTCAACAATTGGACCTAAGAAATGAAGAACACAAGATCAGGATGGACATAATGACACTTCATACATTATTTCTTCCTCATCTTTCATCCATCCAAGAATAGATCAACTGAGCCACATACTTGTCTACTACACAAGAGGGAAGCACTCTAGATGCCTTAATATCATTATTGGCTAATATTCAAGTGCATAATTCTTTAATGGACAGTGTAAAGGATGCCCTCTCTGTCGCTCTCACCGAAGCACGAACAAAGTATAAATCCATTTTTGACCAGTTGCCACCAGCGAATGTTAACTAAATTTTGATGTTTGTCAAAAAGGGGGAGTGATATAGTATTCAAAACATCAAAGTATAGTATCAAACAAAAGGAGTGTAGTATACAAGGGGAGTATACCGAGCAGAGTAAGCAGAGTACCCAAGAGCAGTGAACCGAGTAGTAAACAGAATAGTAAGAAAAGAACAAGTGCAACACACAAAACATTGATCACCGAGCATGCAAAATCAGAAGTTTTGTACATTATATTGATAAGGGGAGTATATCTGGATTTACTATTTCATTGACTATTGTATATACTGAGTATAGTCAAATTTTGCAAGTATATAGATTATTGAGTTATAACTTTGAAAGTAGTTTTTTGTCAAACATCTCAACTAATGTCAAAAGGGGAGATTGTTACTACTTATCAAGTTGCCATTAGTTTTATGTTCAAAGTTATTCTATATACTCTAGCTGGTTATCTCTACCAAGATATTTAGTCAGTATGCACAGTCTAGTCGGCTATAGAAGAAAGTAGTCTCAGAATGTAGTATACACTAAGTTGTCTACCGAGTATCATTCCATGTCTACCGAGCAACAAAGATGACACACCTAGTTAATATACACTGAGTGAAATGTGTTACCAGATTCATTGAACTTGGACATACATATGAAAATGTGTTACAAGATCGAGGCACATAGAACCGTTATCACATTGGAAATTGTACTTAAAGATTGTGTATGATTTTGAGGTCATCTAACCAATGAAATATTTTGCATGGTTATTCATTCGATAAAACATGTTTGTAAGATCGAAGCAATGAATGGATCACCAACATAAGAGATCTATTTATACAACATGGATTAAGATTAGAAATATACATGTAGAATGACAGAAAGGAAGATATAGAAATATATGAAGCAAGACATGTGAAAGCACTAAGTGTTATGACTGTTACAGAGACACAGAGGTCACCGAGAAGGATTTCAGAGAACAGTCAAAGAACAGAGTAAATAGAAGGGTTTACCGAGTTACTATATGGGTTATAGAGGTATGCTATAAGCAAGGTAATCTTATTCTGAGCACATAGAATCTGCTATAACATTTGAGATGTAAAGTTGAAGATATTTGTAATGATTTTATTGTAATATTTTGAAGTTGTAAGAGAAACCTTTAACAGGGTAAAAGACTCTAATCAAGTCTATAAATTGTAAAGCCTCTAACCAGGTGCAACATTTAGATTAAGTGTTGTAAAATCCTTTAGCAAGGTAGATCTAACAGATCTTGATACTCCTAACAGGGTAAGCTATTAGAAATAGCTAAACATGTAGCTCTAACCAAGCAACCTTTATTATTGCAGTAGTGAAGTTGTGGGTGCCATCCCCACCGCAGTTTTTCTCTCTAACCAAGAGTTTCTGCGTAACCAAAATATATGTGTTATGGAGTGAATCATGTATGATTGTTATCTATTTGTTTTAGCTTTATGTTATGTTGCAACAGTTTTTGGTTTATGCATAACAGTAAAGATATTATTGAAGAAAAGTTTTGAAGTACTGATTCACCCCTACCCTCTTAGTACATTAGCTTTCCATATTAGGCCTAACAAACCGGCTACTGAGAGTATGGAAACTCCATTAGAGGATACAAATCCTGAGTTTGAAGTTTTGTACACTGTAAATATTGACACTCAAGAAGTAAATGTTGTGGTTGACAGAGAAACCACTGAGGACAAGAGGATAGATGTGACGACTGAGTCACTGGCTGTAGAAGCTGAGATAAGCATAGAAAAACCTACATATATAGAGCAACTAGCGGAGGATACCACTGAGAAACCGGTAGATACAACTGAAAAATCATCAGAAGAATCGGCAAAGGAAAGTAAAGAGGTACAAATTGAGACTACATCTGAGAAACTGGCAGTTGAAAGCTCAGAGAAACCTTCTGAGACACAAATAGAGAAACTGGAACACGTACAGGTTGAGACACAGGTTCATAGAGAAACAGTGCCACTGGCCAAAAATGAAAAGCCTAAACCTTTGTTTGTAGAAATGCAAACATAGACTGACCTACCAAAGGTCGAATCAAGTAAGGTGATTACCTCAACTGGTAGCATGGCTATTGTGAAGACAGTTGGACAAACATCTGGTTCTTCTATGGTAGAATTCAAACCTACAAATGTAATAGAGGTCTTATTGGATTCAATAAAGAAGATCATAGAGTGCAATGCACAAGCCTATAAGGCTATTGATGATACAATTCCCATTCTTAAACTGATAGCACCAAAGTGTATTGTAGATAACAAAGATTGTTTAGGTCAACTAGACACATTGTCTATGTTCATCACCAGCAACATATTGACTATTGATCAAATAAATGAGGATACATTTAAGGAGAGAATGATTAAAGAAAAAGAGAAATTCTTTGAGGAAATTGTGAAGAAGAATAAGGAGAAAATGGTAACATTATTACTAGAACTTGGAGAGATAATTCTTGACTTCAAGAAACTGTATAGAGATTCTTGTAAAACAAACATTCTAATAGAGGATCTAGACAAGGAAATCAGTAAAGCAGAAGATAAGATTAACAATATTGCTGACAATCTGATAGGTACATCGGATTCATTTTTGGAGATAAAAAAGAAAATTGCAAAGCAAGAAGAGAAAATCAAGCAGTCAGAGAAGGACAAATAAACAATAAAGGATAAAGCAAAGGACTTGAAATATAGACTTAGTCCCAAACTAGACTACCTCATTTCTTTGAGAAAAGAAAATTTTGAGGCTCTGGTTCCTGGACTGAAGACACCGGAAGAGAAAATGCATATACTCACCGGTACAGTACAAAGAACTCAAGAGGCACTAAAAGACAACAAATCTTTTAGTAATGGTTTAAATTTGATTTCAACATATATATTTTAGATTGTAACCCACCAGTTACAAGAATCCAGGCAGGACTCCACTGATAGTGAATGACAACCTTTGTCATTGATGTCAAAGGGGGAGTAGTAGAGATGAGAAAAATCCATAAATAGAGATCATCTGCTCAGGGGGAGCATGCATCTGGTACAATTTTTGGTATAGTTTTTGGCAAGATTTTTGGACTTCAATTTTTGGATACATTCTTGAATTTTTCTCATGAGTGTTGCCATCAATGCCAAAGGGGGAGATTATTGGCAAATGCACACTCCAATGAGATATTGTAGGTGATTGAAGGTATTGTCATTGATGGCAACCTTACAATCATGTGATACTGGCAGGCAGACACTGGCACTGGCACCGACAGACTCTACACCAGCATACATAACACCGACACCCTGGCCGACAACAATTTTGTATTAATGAATTTTGTAATTAATTGTAAAATATTTTGTAAGCCGAAATTCCAGATTGTAACATGACTCATATATGTATGAGATCATTGTAGATCATTTTGAAAAAGGTATGATGCAAATGATAGAAGGTAGTAGACCTATTATGCAAATTATTTTTGGTTTACCGGTACACAGTTATGTTATTGTGTCTTTGGGAATCCTAACACATGTTATGTAGCTCTGGTTAAGCTCATAACCTCTTTGTTAGGGATTTTCTTCTTCTTGTCAGGTCTAGAACCAGTGGAGTGTAAACCAGTAACATCCTTGATAAATTCCTTGGTAATCTTAAATACTGAGTCCAACCACATAAATTCATCGTGAACCCTACTAAGGACATAACGGATGGCTTCATCCGAGAATTCTGGCATGTGGAGGATGTCTATGAAACCTAAATCTTCAACTACCTTATGTTTCAGTTTCACTACCCCATTCTTGTCAGTGATTACATTCATGTACATGTTCATCAAATCTTCGGACCCTAAACTTTCTACGTAATAATGTATGTATGCCCTAGGGTCTTCAGCAAATTTGACTCCCTTCGAGATTCTAGAAAATGCACCAATAGAGTCCTCCAGTTTTTCTATATTTGGAATGATCTTGACAATGGGTCTAGGTCATTTAATGTTTTCCACAATGGTAGGGTTTGCTATGATTTTAGGAACAAAAGATGAAGATGCCATTATGAAAGATAAATACCTTTTAACTAAGAAATCCTTGAATGCTCTAAAAAGACCTTTGTTGCTTCACCTTTAGAATGGCTTTGCTCAATTTTTCTCTCTTTGAATACTTGGATGCTTGGTGAATTTAAATAAGAGGTTACAATGCCTTTATAACCAAAAATTGACTTACAACTGCAATAAATGCTTCGCCGGTGAAGTGAAAACTCCACATATCTGCCCATAAAGAAGAAATATAACGTCTTACCACCAACCACGGGTAAATGCATAATTTTCAATTTTTTGCCTTACCCCTAAGGATTATTCCTTAGTTAGATGAATAATCTCTTGCCAGTGCAGGATTACCCTATTCTATTGGTGCAAAGATAGATTCATCACTTCTCTGATCTCTCTTCCTAATCCATTGTTTAGAAAATTCTTGCTTGATTTTAGTTACCTTTTATGTGTCTTTGTTATTGGATCCTTTATTGTTCACCTGTACATTCTTGCTTCTACATAATTTTACAATATGCCCAATCTTGTTACATGCATAACAAGTTACATTGTTTCTTTGAATAGCCTTTCCATAACCTTGATCAGTTTGAGTTCTCCATTGATTGGATAAATGTCCAAATCTACTACAAACATAGCATTTCACATTCATTCTACAATTGTCTGAGTTATGACCATTTTTATTACATTTGGAACATTGACCGATGGGTAAGTTTGTATTCTAATTATTCCTAAATCTACACTGATTTGCTCTATGACCAAATTTGTTGCAATTAAAACATTTTTCCATTAAATTTATAAGCATTAGGTTGCCTTAATGGTTTGTTGTGATCATGATTGTTTGCAAACCTAGAACTTTCTCCATGTTCAAATCCAAGTCCAACTGTTTCTCCATCAGGTTTCTGACTTTTCAGCATATCATCAAGATTATCTAAACTTTTCTTAAATTTGTCTTTTTATTCATTTGCAGTGACCAACTCACTTTCCAAAGTACTAACTTATCTCAAAAGTTCCTCTTTGTCATGTTGCATGTGAATCAAATTAGTTTTAAGCATATCATTTTCATAACGAAGCCTTTGAGATTCATCTAATCTTTCGTTAAGTCTTATGGCCAAATCTTCTTCATTCCTCTTTCTATCTTCAATATCCTTGCATAGTCTCATGATTAAATCTTGCATCTCAATCTTCATGTTACTGTTCTCTTGTCTCAATTTCTCTGCAATATCTCTAAGAGTTTCTTTTTCTTCATCATCTTGATTTTGCAATTGCACGTGTAATTCTTTTCTCTTATTCTTTTCTATAACTAGGTTATCTTGAAGTGCTTTAATAAATTCCTGAGCAGTTCTAAGTTCATCTTCATGTTTGATATTCTTCAATTTTCTACATCAAAATCTTCAAGAGCTCCTTCCAGCTATTTGATAGTTCTGATACTTAATGTTTAGTACAGTTGCCAAGCTAATAAGATGAGAGGGGGGGGTGAATCATACAAACTTAATCTTCCATAAAAACTACAGATTCAACCTTGGTAACATATACTTCAGTAATATAACCAAAACTGCTAAACATGCAAACTCATAAGCATATAAACATCATAACACTCATAACACCAAATTTAACGTGGAAACCCAAATAAGGAAAAATCACTGTGGGATTTCGGACCCACTAAGAAATATACTCTTCTAGAGTATGCTCGGTTAAAAGAAAATCCTATTAAAGATTATAAACACATTGCTAGATGTGACCCGGTTAAGGGATTTCCCTCAGATCTGTTAGGATCTTCATCTTGTTAGAAGTGACCTTGTTAAAGGATTTCAAACACTCAATCAGAATGTCACCTTGCTAGAGGGTTTTACAAATAAGACTGTTAAGTCCACTCGGTTAAGAGATTTTTTGTCACTTTACAAAATAACAGTAATAAAAATCTATCTGCAACTTCACATCTAAAAATGCTAAAGGAGATTCTTATTTGCTCAATGCAATCTAGTCATAGGACTTATCTTGTCCATCTATTGGGCTCTATACTCTATTATTCAAACAGGTCTTCAAGCTTCAGTGCTTGGTAATCACTATGTAGGATCCATGTGCTTACACTTGCCCGCATACGTTGTTTATCAACAGTGCCTTATTTATAAACAATTTTCCAACCACTTAATCTCCTTGATCACATATCACATGATCAATCATAGCCATCAGATCTTCAAACTTGACCAAGTTCAATGTATCCTTCGATCTGTAAACATTTTACCCCACCTTGTAACTTGCATACATTTCTTGGAACTTGTGCTAGGGTATTGCGGTTCAATCTGAGCTATAGATCTTCTTGCTGATTTTCCTTTGCCATAGATTCTTTAACAAACTTCATTCACAGCATACCAATCATTTAATTAGTTCCACCTCATCAACTTCCTTCATTAAATATGCTTTTAATCATTTAATGCATTTTGTTACAGCTCGGTTGCAACTTGGTAAATACTAAACTTCACTCGGTAGGCATACCGCCTTCATTAACCGACACCGATAACCTTAGGGTTTACCGACTAGGTGCTTTGCTCAGTAACATAGTATAGTATTAACCTTACAATCAACAACATATGTAGGATATCAAAACAATCTAAACATCATGATCTCATCATTGTCTAACCCAGTAATAGTTGACCATTGAATAACTTACTTCTCCCCTTATTCATCATATTCTTTCTATGTCTTTTACTGACATCTTTATACTCACCAAATCATACTTCTTAAGATATGGCAACATCATACTGAATTAAAAAATCAATTTCTTGACATCAATGACAAAATAAAAATATTAAGACAGTAAACATCCTTTAGCAGTTATATCCATAATCATCAACAACCTTCTCAATATCCTAATTGAAATGCCAACAATCTCTCATTGTAATTGGAATGCCAACAATCTCCCTTTGTTTGTTATAATACCAACACTATTGTCTCAAACTTTCCATCGGTACCGGTTTCAGAATCTTCCTCAAGTTGTTAGGCTTCTACAAATAGAGGACTAGGCTCTGATACCAATTGTTAGATACTTGAACAGTCCCAAAGACAATGAGAGGGGGGGCAAATCAGTGTCTAATCGATAGACAGAAGATTTAAACTTGTTGGCAACTTCATAACCCAAATTAATAAACTGGTAAACAAGTAATAATGCAATAAAAAGAAGTAACAATATAACCAGCAATGCACACCATAACACATATATTTTTGGCGAGGAAACCTGGTAGGGGAAAAACATCAGTGGGATTTGTGACCCACGATATTTACTCATTGGCTAATATGAATAAATATTACTTATACAATAGGGGCCTACACATGCAGGAAGGCCAACAACCTAGAGCTCACTACTCAATCACAAAAAGGAGTCACACTGACTACAAAATTGGATGATTAAATCCAATGACAAAGTACTGCTCAAAATAGCATCTGCAATGCTGGATTCAGTACCGGTTTAAGCTCTATCAGATACCTCTGCCATAAACCTTGCTTCACTCTGCTCTGCCCTTATTCGCTCATAAAATAATTACATCATAATGCATATACAGATATTTTCTCTCATATACCGCTTATATTAATTACCTATACACTTTTCACTTACTTACAAAATGACCTATAAGATCTCATACATATATGAGTCTTGACAATACATCATGTCGGTTATACAATATAATTACAATACAAAATAATATAATTTCCATGTCGGCTAGGAGTGTCGGTAAGATCTTCTATCGATGTAGATTTCATGTTGGTGAGAATAATCTTTGTAGTGCCTATCGATGTTGGTAAATGATGTTTGTTGTCGATGTAACCTGTGAACCATGTTACCAATTGGTTGCCATCAATGAAAACATCAACTATTCTCATCTGAGTGTATAATGCCAACATAGAGTAGTGAACTCTCTCTTTTGTCATCATTTATATATATAGTGGATTATCTTGTGAGTTAACACTCACTATGTTTTTTCCATGTTTGGGTTTTTCATGTATAAAATATTGGTGTTCTTGTGTGGATGGTTTATGATGAACTTGTTCAATTCTCTTGATATGCATATTAGGAATTAATTGGTTAACATAAGTTTGTAGTCCAAAATTTTAATTTATGTTGATTCGCCCCCCCCCTCTCGGCATCCAGTATGTGTTCAAAACCTCTAATGTAAATTAAACAAATGTGGATCTACATACACCATGGTGAGACCCAAAATACTAATCAAATTCATTCTCTGAAGAAAACCCAGACCAAAATAATATGATCCAAGTAGGATACATCACCACAATCAACCAGAACCCAGACCAATTGATAATATAGAACTTAGAACATCATAACTCCAATCACTAATCAAATCATCACATGAAAAGTGAATTAGAATACTATACAAACCACATAAACATGTCTTCCAAACTGCAACACTTAAATCCACATAACCGGAAGCCACCAAGCAATTTCCCAACTAGTTCTAACAGACAACCTTATTGTCAGAAACAACAATAAACAACTCTATCATTAGAGAAACAAAGAACCCACAAATATAATAATACAATATACACATAACATAAGCATTATATCCAAAACCACAACACATAATCTTCACATACCATAGGAATGCAAGGCATTCTTCCATTGAGACATTAAAAACTCTTTCCTAGAAAAATATTGTTTCCTCAATATTGAAACTTTCACTACATCATCCTTCCAAAAACACTTCAACATCTCCACATGACTACTTAATAATACAATAACACTTAAATACTCTTTCGTGCATATTGAAACTTCCACTACACCATTCTTTCAAGATCTTCACTAGACAACTCAACAATACCAGAATATTCACTTCTTGACCATATAAAAAGCATAGTGACATTAATGACAACACAACACAACAAATCAGGTTTCCAACATCTACCATCATAACCATATTTAGAAACTAGATTGAACCTCGGCCCATAGATGTAATGCAACTCTCTAGAGGTCGATGGATTGGTGTAGAATAGATTATCAACATATGATCAACTTCATGCATTCAGATGATCAACATGATAAGTATCACCTAACTTTATGGATTCATAATCCCCGTTTTTAGATGAGGCAAACAAGATTTTTAGGAATTTTCAAGTGGACTCAGTTTACTTTGTATTCACCAATGTGATAATTAGTGAAGTCAAGAGATCCCCAATCGTCACCCAAGAATGCATTCACTTTATATGGAGAAGATGACTTAGTTGGAGATGAAGTAGAATTTGATTGAATAGAAGTAGACTTGGGACTTTTTTCTTTTGGAGGATCTATCATCAAAGGATCCTCTTTAGGAGGATCCTACTTCTTAGATGATTCTTCTTTAGAAACCACTTCCTTCTTCAAGGCCTCCTCCTTGGGAGGGGCCACATAGGTGGAAGTCTTCAACCCCTTTATATTAATAATAAGGGAGAAACTACTTAAACCACTTCAATAGTGGCTCCCAATCTTGCGAGAAACATTGTCTGTGTTCTTGTTGCTATTGGGTCTTTAGGTTGCTGGGTCTCGATCTGGGAATGAAGAAAGGGTTGGGTCTCAATCTTGATATTGAAGGAATGCTCATTCTGGAAGAGGCTCTGCTCCTTCCTTTGCTAAAATAAGTGATGGTGGTATATATATAAAGTACTAGATCTACTGCTTATACCACTACTTAAACTACTGTTTCCTCCCCTAACTTTTCTACAGATGCTTCAAATGGATCTGAAGCTAGAACTAGAGAATCATAGACTGATGCTATGGGCCTTGATTTGGACCTAGCACTATGACTGGCTATGGCTTAGGATGGCTTTCGAGAAGGCAAGGAATAGATTGACTATCTTTACTACGCCTGCCTCTGCCTTTCCTAATGCATTAGAATAAAATGATGGAATATAGTTCTAGAAAGATGGATTAATCATGGTCTGACCAACTACCACCATTTGGCACAAATACATAGTATTAGTGTTAACCACTTGATTAATAATAACAAATTTTATGGAACCATGAAGGGTAGAGGAAACCACTCCTAAGGCATGCAACCATGGTCTACCCAAAAGAATATTATAAGGAAAAGGCCCCAACATCACATATACCAAAGTTGGAATAGTACCTATTTCAGTTCTCAAAGAAAAAATCACATTTCCTAGAGCAGTCTTACAAGTATTATTGAAACCTCAGATATATAAAGAAGATGCAGCAAGAGCATTTGGATCCACTTTATTTTTTGGAAGTAGGTCTAGAATACAAATGTTTAGCACTAAACAACGAGAGTCCAATTAATACCAAGACCATTAACATGCACAATTATCATCAATGGATTTGCTAAATTTCTCACTTACAAAGGTGGGAGTTCATGCAGATAGAATGTGATATTCAACATATCCACACAAATATGATCTAGCAACGCATTTACATCCCCTGATCTAGTGAAAGAGGGTAATAAGATATTTTGAAGAGCTTCTTCAAGCATACCTTGATACACTCAAGAAATCTAGAGTAAATCCCATAATTATATCTTGGCAAGAGTAACACGAAGTTTCTCAACAAGATCATAGTCACTATGTTGCTTGGATATGAGTATAGGTGCTTGGGGAAGATCAGGTTGAGAAGGCAATAAAGAGGTAGTGGGTTGATCCATATTTTTCTTATTTCTTCTTTTATTATAGGTATGAGTAATGACATTATAAGAAGCATCCTTAGAATAAGTAAATTTTGTGAATGGATCTAGAGAATTACTTTCAAAAGACTTACCATATATAGACTTGATTTTCTTCAAGGAAGGACTAGTCATGGTCATGTAAATAACTGATCTCTTAGGATTTTGAGTGACAGGGACTATGATAACATTCACAGACTTTTGATTATTCAAAAAAGAAGAGTATATGCATGGTTTAGTCTTAATGGCCTTAATGTTAGAACTAGATGCCTCCAGGAAATCATCCAAGACATCATCTAACATATCAAAGTCATTTTTCAAGGACACCTTATTGAATGCATCAAATTATAAAAGAAAAAGATCCAACATAAGGTGATTCATATTAGGTTCACAAAAAATGTAGAGAAGGGGATTTGCTACCCTTAAGCTGATGAGATCTCAAGGAGCAAACCAACCTTTGCTATCTCACTTAGCTAGCACTTTGGTGAGCTAGGGAGATCAAGAATAGAGAAGGAAACAAAATAATACTACTAGATAATAGAAGTATAGAACAAAATAGTATATTCTAATAATAAAGGATGAAAACTAACAAAATACAAAATTTCACACCAATCTGGCAAAGTCTCGGCTTTAGGATGCCAACACGTGGTGGGTATGTTTGTGCATCACATTGTTGTCTGTATGAACATAGAATAGAAAACTACTAGAATCCACTCTAAAATCAGATTTGCACTTCTCAAATCTATTCACCACAATTACACACTCAAATAGGGAAAAATGTTGGGGTTGTATAGGGGCTCGCCACAACCAAACCCCTGATTTGGTGTTTCCACCTCCATGGATAGCCAAATAGATAGATTTGGAAAAAATGATAAATATAAACCCCTCTTAATGGGGCAAAACCCCTATTACAAAAGATATGTTGACAAAATAGATAGTGTAATAGAAACAAACCCCACTTAATGGAGGAAAACCCCTACCACAAGAGATATATTGATAAAATAAACTAAATTCACCTAGATAATAGATACATTCATAAACTTGATCAACAAGATAGAAATAGATAAGAGAGAAGAAGAGTGGTGTACACAATTGAGGCCCCTCTCTTGAGATGATAATGTGAAAGTGTTTTTAGAGAAGATTAAGCAGCCTATGTTATGATATCAAGTGTATATTTTGGTAGAGCTTAGATTAGATTATTAGAGAAAGAGAGCCAAGTGTGAGTTCTTGCAAAAATGAAGAAGAAAGGAGGGTTTTGTTGCTTAGCATGGGTGGGAGCAACAGTTTTGGATGTGCACAAACCAAGGGACACATGTCAACAAAGGTCTAATGTGGAATATGCTTGTTTGAATTCAGGATATTCTTGGAAAATTTGTGTGCTTCACAGACATTTGTGTGTTGCATTATTGTCCTACCAAATTAACCCCAAATTTGGCTCAGGGTTGCTAGCACTACTTCATGTTTAGGATTCATGATATTAGAGTGGTAAAATTCTAATCATGAATTCTCATCATTAACGCACTGGGCTAAATGCAAAAGTGTAATAAATGCACTAGGTGCAATTTGCGACACTGCAATATATCGTAAATAGAATATAAAGTATTATTTTAATCTTGAATAGTCTTAAAAACTATAATGGATAAATATTTGAGGGGGAAAACTGCAAGTTGAAAAACACGCTATGTTTTTCAACCTACCAAGGTTTATTGTAAAGATAATAACAAATATTTGCATAATGGTCCAAAGTAAGGCTCCAACAACCAAAAATCTAAATGGTCATACAAAGTGCAATGAACTTGCCATTTAGGGTATGGACATGACCCAAATATATGCATGGGTTCAATATTTCATGTCTTCAATAATGGAAACTGACATTTAACACACCTATTCATAAACAAGAGAAAATAAATGGTCATGCCAACAAACATTTAAGATGTTATCATTTGCATAAACTAAATAGACTAAGAGCTAATCAATGGTTATCACCTGGTAAGGATGAATGTATTTAAAAATGAATGTAAAGCTATGTACTAATGTTTTGTTATTCTATAAATGGCTAACAATGAATGTAATATCTAGCATCTACAAAAATGCCTAACATTCAAACCCCACTTTAAACATAAAATAAATTCTCTTCTATGCTCATTATTGAAATGCAAATTTATCTTACTTATGTAATAGGACCTATAATACCTATTTGAATACAACTTAAGTAGATAAGATTCCCTATGTAATGACATCTATAATGGTAAATGATGAATGTAATGGTGGTTATCATGGTTGCAACCTAACATATTATTCAAAATGTATCAATGTATTTTATATTTCATCTAGATAGCAATGATTGATTATCTGAAAATTGTTGGCAACATAAACATTATTATCTATGAAAATATTTCAAATGGGTACAATACATTGCTTATTAGCTTTATGGTTTTAATAAACTCAACTTTTCACGATGGGAATGACTTACCTATGTTTCTTTGTGATGAATGGACACATTATTATGGAACATTTCATTTTTAGGATGTTATGGTCTATCAGATGGTATGAGTTGTATGTAGTTAACTTTTGCCATTAACCATGGTCTATTACACACAATAATAAATGGTTAATAGACAGTACTGGTAAACATGAAAAAATAGATAAGATGTGGATAACCATATATAAATGTGTCTCTATAGGAATAGATAAAACAAGAAAAATAAGTAAAACTTCACACAAATTTATTAATATGCAATTATATTAACACTTTCTCTTAATTAAATAAATATAAAGCTAATTAATAAATAACACAAGTCTATAAATTTCACTATTATTATTACGTTTGTACTATGCTCATGATATTGATTAGACTCTCTTTTTTTTTAGAACTATTAGATGATGTCAATTATACAAAACTTAACTTTTGCCCTTAACAATAGTTTATTACATATAATCACAAATGATTAATATATAGTATTGAAAAACATATAGAAATGGATAAGGTGTGGAAAACTATATATAAATGTGTCTATATAAGAAACAAGAAACACTAGAAAAATAAATACAAATTTACACAAATTTATTAATATGTAATTATATGAACACTTTCTCTTAGAATAAATATAAAACTAATTAACAAATGCCACAAGCATATCAATTTCACTATTATAATTATTAGATTTGTACTATGCTCATGATATTGATTAGACTCTATGTTTCAAGAACTATTAGATGATATGAATTATACAAAACTTAACTTTTACCATTAACAATAGCTTATTACATATAATCACACATATAATCACAAATGGTTAATAGATAGTATTGAGAAACATATAGAAATGGATTAGATGTGAACAATTATATATAAATGTGTCTATATAAAAATAGATAAAAACTAAAATAATAATTACAATTACACACAAATTTATTAATAATATGCAATTATATCACACTTTCTCTTAAAATAAATATAAAATTAATTAAAAATGGTACAAGATCTAAATTTCACTATTATTATTATGTTTGTACCCTTCGCATGACATTGATTAGATTTTTTTTTAACTATTAGGTGGTATGAATTGTAGAAATTTAACTTTTACCATTAATTATGATTTGTTGCACACAATAAAAAATGATTAATAGATAATTTTCATAAAAAATTATTTATATGTAATTTTATTAGCACTTTCTCTTAAACAAATCAATTTTCCACAATCCATAATAGTTTTTTTAGTGTTTCTAGATTTGTTTGTGTGTGTATTTTTACATCAACATTTTCGATGACACTCTGTGATCTATTATCTTGATGATGGATCACAGAGTGTCGTCTAAAATGTTGATGCAAAAATACATTAAAACGAACTATCTCTTAGATTAAATATAAAACTAATTAAGACATGACAAAAAGTATATAAATTTCACTATTATGTTTGTACCCTCCTCATGAAATTGATTAGATTTTTTTAAAAAATTTAACTATTAGATGGTATGAATTATACAAACTTAAATTTTACCATTAATTGTGATTTATTACACAATAAGAAATGATTAATTGATAATTTTCACACAAATTTATTTATATGCAATTATATTAGCGCTTTCTCTTAGATTAAATCTGAAAACAATTAAGACATGGCACGAGTAAATAAATTTCACTGTTTGTGTCATGCTCATGCTATTGATTAGCAAAATTGCTATCCATCCACTAGGATGCACTAATGCATAAATTACCCTCATACACCATAACTTACGCACTGGTGCATTTGTTATGCCCCTAACCTTATAGTGTCTATTGTGTTATGAGTAGTATGTTTGTGGCTACCTTAACTCTTAAAGAATCTACACAATAATTACTATAATCATTAATATGTATTTAGGTCATCCTAGGAGTTATATCTATTTATCCAAGTTGTCCTAAGTGTTATTCAAGGCATAAGTATGGTATATATAGGAGGTATAAGTTAGTTATTATGATCATGTTGAGTATTGAGTTGTTATTGAAGACTATTGGAGGTATCATGTTGAAGTGGATTAGGAAGTCGCCCCCTCGATGTAACATATTATTGTCAAGTATTTTTAGCATATTTCCTATTATATTCATCTTGTGCAAGTTGTTTCATTACAACATTTTAATATTCGTGATTAGACTCTCTTTTTCAAGAACAAATTATTAGCCCATTTTAGTTGTAATAAGAATGTAGATACCTAGAGGAGGGAGAAATTGGTAAGTGAAAAGAGAAAGCAAGATAAAATCAATCTTCTCAATTGAATACATTTGTTGGTGATGATTGGGGTTCCTTAGACTTTACAAACTCCTTCATTGGTGAATATAACTATTGACCCATCAATCTTAACATCCCAAAGTATCATTCACACTTGCTACCAAAGATGATTATTCTTTTACATCACAAGATAATGTGAACACAATTGACTGTACCATTAACGATGATAGTCCTTGTTTTGAGGAGTTACAATCACATTATGGTTCACAATTTAATATTATTTCTAATCATGGATATAAATGAAATGGTCTCAAGTGCATGGGGACTTCAGAAAATGAGTTAAGGTCCCTTTGGAACTAAAACCATGTTCTCTTATAGTGGTTTTAGGTTACAATATTTCTCCTTTGTCTTCCTCCCCTCCTTCATTATTTGATGTCTATATGTCTTATTCTTATGAGAATTCAAACCTTCCTTCATTAGAGAAGGGGTTTCTTCCCTCTCCTAATCATTTATCTTAGCAAGTACCTATTTTGTTGAGTCTTTTCAAAGCCTGCTTGATTACTCTTCCTCCTCCTACACATAAGAAGTTTCATAAACATGTTACAAAACAAAACTTTCTTTCAGTACATACCATCAAGTGTTTGGCCATTCTACTAGTAAATGTATGGCCTTTTAAAGGATAAGATGCAATAACTTCATGAATCTAGTGTCACCAATATTCCATCTATTAATACACTTGCTTCTTCTTCTTTGCATGATAAGTGATATTAAGGTTCACCTCTAACCTGTTCATTCTACTTGCTAAGAATTTTCTCATAGGATTCTTACACCTCCCTTGTTCTATTGTGTTGCTCCTCACTATGTGGCATTTGTAGCTTTTATTGTTCATTATCATTCATGGTGGTACACTGTTGTGTGAAACCACACCTTTCTCTACGATAGTAAAACAATAGTTTCTAGATAGTTTTCCTCTCCTATATGGTGGGAGAAAGTGACAACTTTGTATGGGGGTGTACATCCCTCTTGAGGATTCACTCTATTCTTTCTTATTTTCCTCCTTAACATATTAGTATAGTATATATGTTAATATCTTAATGGTGGGGATACATATCCTACTCACTTCTACATTCTTACATTGCTCATGTCTATTTTTCACCCACAATGGCACCTATCTCTTTTTCACCCGTAGTTGTGCATGTCTACTTCTATATATTGTGGTGACTATCAATTTGTTGTCTATTGTGGAAAATGTCTAATTTTTACCTTTATGGTGTTTATCAAAATTGATCTCATCTATAACAACTTTCCCTTGTATCATCGAGGTTGGTCCTACCTTTTGTTTGTAGTGGCTTTCCTCCATGGCACTGAGGTTGACCATCTTAGCTTGTGTCTATTTATCAGTATTAGTAGTGCCCTTGTTCCATAGTGATGTTGGTTCTATTGATTGTCTTATTGAGTAGTGGTTTTCCTTCATAGAAAGGTTGGTGCTACTAATTTACAATCACCTAGCATAGCACAACTTACTAGACTGCGATCTATCATTTTTATTATTATCACCTAGAATAACACAACTTGCTAGATTATGATCTGTCTTTTTTTATTATTATCACCTAGTACAACACAACTTGCTAGATTGTGATGTCTTTTTTATCATTACCTACATTACCCCTAGCAACAAAAAAAGCTATTGTCTAAGTTGTGTAGTCTCTTCAACATTAGTTTCTTCCTTGTCTCTTGGGTGCATTCTTCTTGGAATCAATCAATCATTACATTCTTCTCTTCTTTCTATAATTCCTCTACATTTTGTTTCTTCTATTTATAAGATGACACATAGTGTTGAGCAACCTTTTACATCAAGGTCTCTTTCACTTTGTTGGCTCAAAGATTATAGTTTATTTTTATCTTTATTTTATTCCATTTATTTTCCTTTTTGTATGTGCTATCCATTTTCTTATCTATATATCTATATGTTTATCATGTTCTAGCCCTATGTCTTTGAGGTGTTCTCTCTCTAACTTTGTTGTGTTGCACATATTTTTTTGTCTAATGCATTTATTTTGTAGGTCCTCAACTCAAGGAGAGATGCTTCCTCCACTTGAAAATTTATCTATTTCCTCCATAGTACCATTTTGGCATCATAATGTTATTTATTTTTAGTAGATTTCCTTTCACATGAATATTCATGTTGATTCATAAGCCTACTAAAGTGGGGGAAAATTAGAGAGTAAAAAATTGCATACTTCTTTGCAGTTTCACCTGCCACTTTATTGTCCATTTCCCTAGCATTTGAATAGGATCATTTCAGCCCTTGCATTAGCCTTTTCACTCTCAGGATGCTAAGGACACCTTTTCAACAGTTACCTTTTTTGCATTAGTTTCATGTTAACAACTTGTTTCTCGTCTCTCATTATTTTTTAGTGTGATTGTCTAGACACTAGTGCACCACGAGGACACCCAAACGCTATGCTATTATCTTGTGACATTTTAATGTTCAATTATTTGTTATGAGCATTTTTCCAATTGTCACCTACCCAAGTCAGTGGAAACAAATTAGAATATTTTATAAATAGACCATCGACCTCTTCTTTCTCTCCTCTTCTCACGTTTAAATCTATTATTTCACTTCATGAAAGCTCTCTAGGTTCCCTCTATTTCTCCTAACTCTCACAACTTTCTCTTGATCTCTCTTACTTTCTAAAATAGTCTTCATAGATCTCTTAGCTTCCTCAAGCCTCTTCGATAATATCTTTCTATTCTTATTATGTCTTTGATCATATTGGTACTTCTCACATACCATGTCAATCAATTTATTTTATCATTTTGTCTATTATATTTCATCTATCTATCTATCTATTTGTTGTCGAGGTGGAAATACCAAAATAGGGACTTGACTAAGGCAAGTCTCCAAACAACCCAAAAAAATGTCCTCTTATGTGTCTGTAGGTTTATTAGAAGCATTGAAATGAAAAGAGGTTATCTAAAGCACATAGTTAAGTATTTGTCATATTTTGGATGCTTTTTGTCACAGTCTGTACAAGACTACAACACATTGTATAGATGTCTGTGTTCTACATTGGTGTCCTTGGCGAATATGCTTAGATTTATATTGAAGACTCTATGTTGTTTGGACTTGCCTTTTACGTACTCAAAATATTTATTTTATTTTTCTATAATTAGATATCTTCACAATTTTAACTAGTTGGAGATATCTGAATGTATGTTGTGAAACTGGTTCTCATAGGAGCATAGTTTTTCCCTTAAAGAGACACATTTCCTCCATTACACTTATACTCAAGGGGTCCATAGTTATCTTGTAGTTATATAAAATCCTTTGTTGCAATGCTTAAATATTATTCTAGAAAAATATAGTATGTCTTATTATTGCATTAAGAAAGGAAGATAAATGACATTAAAGGAACTTATTACACCTATTGTCACTACAATAGATTTTACAATGCTTAGTTAACCTAATAATTATGTATGATAGTTTTCTAAATTCAAAATTTAATCAGTCACATATATCCCAATGTATATGTACACAACCATGTTTAAAGTGTAAGGAATTCAAGTAGCAGAACTTTTCCTACACTAACCTTGAGAGGAGGGTAATGCAAAAACTTTTACAAATCATCACAATAGTTATAGAAAATAGAAATAGATATAATAACATTCAAACCATAACACAATGATTTATGTGGGGAAAACCATTTCAGGAGAAAAAACCCACACTCCAAAAGTCACCCAATATATTATTCAGCAATCAAAAACAGATTACAATATACTTGCAGAGCAAGCTCTTCACAGGAGTACCACTAATAAGAGATTTAGAGGTAACTCAATATCCATAAGACTCTTACACACAACCTATATCTCATGCACCTCATATATAGGAGATACAATACAAGAAACCATCAAACGGTATTACAAAACCATGGGCTAAAATGACCCAATAAGGTGTACTGACCTTATATTCCTTCTAGATTCCCTATGATGTCTCCCTCCCTTTTTATAGCTCATTTATGTGTCTGATGTATTTTATATTTCCTATTTCAGTAGTACAAACTTCCAAAGGCAATAAATTGAGAACCATGTGTCCTATTGACAAACCGTTTGAAGCATCAGAAAGCTCGTGAAGTGCTCTATTACCTTGTAAACTACTATGTCATTTATACCCACTTTTTAGGGCATCAGGGCCTCTAAAGTCCTCAAAATCAAATTTAAACCTTTCATTGGACCCCTCCAAAATGAAAAAATTAATATCTTCAAAACTAGTTGTGATCTTGCAACGTAACTTTACCAGAATGCTTATCTAGCCAACCGGAAGCTTTGGGGAAAATTTCACACCATTTCATGTCCAAATAAAAAATTACTATAAATAGTAACCTCATGTAAATGGAAGGTTGAGACACCATTTTCCCAAAAAATCTCCCACTTGTCGAGCACCTTGCAAGAGAAAAGGGAGTATCAACACAATGAATCAATTGCTAAGGGTCATGAGGCCCATAAACTCTAAGCACCATCTGATTTTCTCTGTGCTCACAGCCTTATTTAAAGAATCTACAACATTCATCAAACTGTCTACCTTAACCATCTTCACCCTACCATATTCAACCATATCTCTGACAAAATGATACTGAACATCAATGTGCTTGGTCCGGGCATGAAATGTCGGGTTCTTAGCTAGGTAAATTACACTCTAAGTGTCAAAATAAACTATCACAGCTCCTTGTTTTATTCCAATGTCCAAACACAGTCTCTTAAGACAAATGGTCTCTTTACAAGCATGAGTAGCTATCATATACTCTGCTTCAGTAGTGGACAAAGCAACCATAGCCTGTCACTTAGTCATCCAACTAATTACACCACCAAATAAAGTAAACACATAAGCATTGGTGGATCTTTTGCTATCAATATCACCTGCCTAGTTTGAATCCACATAACCATGAATATCAAGGGAAATCACATCTCCAACTAAATTACCATGATAACACAAAGAATACTCTGAGGTACCCTTCAAATATATGAAGACTCTTTTGACTACATCCCAATGAACTCTACCAGGATTAGACATGTATCTAGATAGAACTCCCACTACTTGGGCAATGTTTGGTCTAGTATAGACCATAGCATACATCAAACTTCCAACTGTACTTTGGTAAGGCACTTTTCTCATGTCTTCCATCTCCGATGGGGATGTAGGACAATCTACAATAGATAATTTTGTTCCAACTGTAAAAAGAACACACAATGGTCTACAATCTTGCATGTTGAACCTTTGTAACACTGAATTCACATACTTACTCTGGCCTAGCCATAGCTTTCTATTCACTCTATCTCTTTTAATTTTCATCCCAAGAATGTGTTTCGCTGCACTAAGATCTTTCATTTCAAATTTAGTAGTGAGCTAAGACTTAAGTTATGAAATCATACCTTTCCCTTTACTAATGAATAACATATCATCAACATACAATGGAATGTATAGGAAATGATCACCATCAAATTTATAATAAACACAATGATCTGATTTAGAATGCTCAAATCCCAAACTCAACATATATGTATCAAATTTTTGGTACCACATCCTAGGACTCTGTTTGAGGCCATAAAGGGATTTCTTTAATTTGCAGACCAAATTACTTTTACCTTTCACCACATAGTGCATCGATTGTGTCACATAAATATCCTCCTCCAAATCACCATGAAAGAAAGTAGTAATCACATCCATTTTCTCAACCTCTAAATCATAAGTAGTAACAATAGAAAGAAAAAATCTAATGGATGTCATTTTTCCAACAAGAGAAAATATCTCACCATAATCAACCCCCTCAACCTGAGAGTATCCTTTTCCAACCAACCTCGTTTTCTACTTCTCAATGCTTCCATCTAGACCAATATTTTTCTTGAACACCCATTTGCAACCAACAAGCTTTCGTCCTTCAGGCAATGGTACAAGATCCCATATATCATTCTTTTTTAAAGCTACCATTTCTTCTTCCATAACAATCTTCTAGGATTCTACATCATTCATACCTAATGCCTCTTCTACAGCTTTTGATTCATCCACATTAATATTCAAAACAAAAATACATCTCCAATCATCAGGTGAATACCTTTCAGGTGGTTGTCTATGTCTTGTAGATCTTTGAACAAGCTGAGTTGGAGGTTCATCCTCTTCTTAAGATTCAAAGCTAGATGATCTCTCCTCAACTTCTTGCCTATCTAGGGGTCTTGATTCAACTCTTTCAGGTGTAGAAGGAAATCGAATCATATCTTCCTTTTTAGTCTGTTCTAACTACAATGTAACAGAAGGAGACTTAATTTCTCTAAAAATAACACTTCTATTATGAATTACCTTTTGTGCAACAGAGTCCTAAAGCCAGTATCCTTTCATACCATAACTTTACCCAATGAAGATACATTTCACAACCTTGTTCTCCAACTTTGTCTACTTCTCCTTTGGCACATGTGCATATACCTCACAACCAAAAACTCTAAGATTTCTCAATGAAGGCTTGTGACCCGATCATGCTTTCATAGGTGTTTTATCAACAAGGGTTGATGTATGAGACCTGTTAATCAGGTAGCAAGTAGTGGCAACAACTTCAATCCAAAACTTTTGTTCTAGACCAACACCACTCAACATACTCCTAGCCTTCTCCATCAATGTCTTCTTCATTCTTTATGCAACTCCATTCTGTTGTGGAGAATACGGAGTTGTCTTCTATCTATTAATGCCACAATCTTTACAAAATCTATCAAAATCATTAGAGCAAAATTCATCGCCATTATCAGTCCTTAAACATTTAATTTTCTTTCTAGTCTGCAACTCAACCATTGCTTGAAATTCTTTAAATCGATTGAAAAACTCCAAATTTACTCTTTAGAAAATATACCCATGTCCTTCTACTAAAATAATCAATAAATGAAACATAATATGTGGATTTTCCAATCAAAGGAACATCCACAGGACCAAACATATCAAAATGAATAAGATCCAAAATAGCACAAGTTTTATGAGAGCTCAAGTAAAAGTGAACGTGGTTTTGTTTTCCATAAATGCAATTCTCACATAAATCAAAGCCAAGATTACAATCATTCAAACCTTCAACAAGGTTTTTATTTTTCAAGGTCCTTAGACCCTTTTCTCCAATGTGGCCAAGCCTCTAGTGCCATAACATAGTCTTCTCTATAGGTAACTTTTCTTCAGAAGAAAGAGCACCCTTAGGTACCCAAAAGCCATTTTCATCTGCTGAAGGTAAAACCCTCAAATCTTCCATAGATTTACTTTTTACAAATTTTCTATTACACTCAATAGTGTATGCATCTAGCTTATACAAAGTGTTGAACCTGAGACCTCTAGTAATTACCATAGCACCCTTAATCATCTTACATCCTTCTTTAGAAAAGACTACCTGCACAACTGCATCTATTAGTTTTCTCATAGATAACAGATTTCGTTTTAAACCAGGGATATGCAGCACACCATTAATCATTTTTATTCTGCAATCAAAAAACCTAATTATAGCTTTACCTCGACCAACAATGTCTAAATGTGAATCATCACCCAAGTACACCTTACCTCCACTAAATTATTCATATTCAAAAATTTAATTTTTATTGAGAGTCATATAAAAAGATGCACTTGAGTCAATTAACCAGGCATCATTACCTACATGAGTCGTCAAAGTTGCAATAAATGCGCATCACCATCTTCCTTCTCAAACTCAAAATCATAATCAATCTTCTTCTTTTTCTTCTTCTTTTCTTCTTTGCAATCCTTACAGATGTGACTTGGTTTACCACAATTCCAACAAATGACTTTGGACTTTCCAGGAGATTTCGATCTCCCTCTTGATTTGGACTTATTGCGCTTCTCATTCTTCTTTCCTTTCTCCTTAGGTCTTCCATGAACAGTTAGGGATTCCTTTGAACTGAGGGATACCTTTCTCCGCTTCTCTTCACCAAGTAGTTACCAATAGCCATAACAAGAGAATCCCATGAATCAGGCAAAGAACAAAGCAAGATCTAGCATTTCTCCTCTTCTTCAATCTTAACACTGACATATACTAATTGAGCCACCAACATATTGAATGCTTCCAGGTGGTCTCCAATTCGTGCACAATATTCCATCTTCAAGGAATACAATTTATTCCTCAATAAAATATGATTTAATAAAGATTTCGCTTGGTACATTTCACCAAGATTGGTCCATAGCTTCTTTGCAGTGATTTCTTCATAGACATTGATCAGAATGGAGTCTACCAGGCACAGACTGATTAGAACCTTGGCTTTTTGGTCTATAACATCATATTGAGCCGTCATAATAGGATCTAAGGGCCTTTGAACATTCACATCAGCAACATCCTATAGATCTCAATCTATTAGCAGATCTTCCATCTTCAGCTTCCACATCTCAAAATTTATTTCATGAAATTTCTCCACCTCTATTTTCCCCGACGAACTTGCCATCTAAAAATTCTTGCAACAAGATAAAAAAGTGTCTTCTACACAAGCTCCCACTCAAATCTGGATTACTTCAAAAAACCCAGCAACCCACAACTGAAACCAAAGGTGATCAAGCTATGATACCACTTGTATGGAAGTCAAGTAGCGAAACAACTTCCTACACTAACCTTGAGAGGAGGGTAATGAAAAAACCTTTATAGATCCTCACAACAGTTACAGAAAATAAAAATAGATATAATAACATTCAAATCATAACACAATGATTTACGTGGGGAAAATCCTTTCGGGAGAAAAACCCCACACTCCAAAAGTCGCCCAATATATTATTCAGCAATAAAAAATAGATTACAATATACTAGCAGAGCAATCTCTTCACAGGAGTACCACTAATAAGAGATCCAGAGGTAACTCAATAGCCATAAGACTCTTACAACCTCTATCTCACGCACCTCATATATAGGAGATACAATACAAGAAACCATCAAATGGTATTACAAAACCATGGGCTAAAACCACCCAATACGGTGTAGCCGACCTTATCTCCCTTCTAGATGACCTATGACATGTCCTCCCTTTTTACAGCTCATTTATGTGTTCGATAATATTTTATATTTCCTATTTCAGGAGTACAAACTTCCGGAGCCCATAACTTGAGAATTGTGTGTCCTATTGGTGAACCATTTGAAGCATCGAAAAGCTTGCAAAGTGCTCTATTGCCTCGTAAACTGCTACGTTGTATACACATTCTTTTCAGAACTTTTTGGAGCCTCTAAAGTCCGCACAATCAAATTTTAACCTTTCATTGGACCCCTCCAAAATAGAAAATTTAATATCTTCAAAACTAGTTGCGATCTTGTGACTTAACTTTATCATAATGCTTATCTAGCCAACCAAAAGCTTCACAGAGAACTTTGCACCATTTCGTGCTCAAATGAAAACTTACTATAAATAGTAACCTCATGTAAATGCAAGTTTGAGACACCATTTTGCCACCATAAATTTTCCATAAAAATTCAATGCTACATTTGTTGATGGCTTGACACATATGATGATTATTACATCACCTTATGTTAAGGCTACTAAGATGTAGAGTTATTTATATTAAGCTTAACTTGCATTGATGCCAACTTATTCATTCATATCAAATAAAAGCCAAGTTTCATCATTACCCATTTTTATACCCAAATAAGGTTCTTTTAAGTGATTCTCAAAATGAGATGATGTTTACTAACAAGCAAGGAAATTATAACCCAATTCTCAATTTAATAAGTTAGAACTATAACACTTCCATCTAAGGACATCAAAATATTTAATTAGACCTTGTCACCTTTTCACTCATAATTCAACATAAGTATTCTAGAATATTTTATGAGATCATCTAATTGATGCAAAGGCTAAGGTTGATTTCTTAACATGAATTAATTTTGTTTGTGCAAACCATAATTATAACTAGGCCATAGTGGATACTGTAATACCCTAAAAATGGTCATCTAAACCATGAGCCCCTAATCTCGTTTCCATCACCAATGTCCTAACCAAAGGCAATTAAATAAATCTTGAGCACACAATTAATTTCTAAAATCATCAATGTCACATGGAAAATTAATCAACCAATATTAACTAAATATTTATTTAATTAATTAAATCATTCCAATAAAATCCTTTTTAAACAATTATCCTATTTATTTTATTGAATGTCCTAGCATATTTAATTAAATAAATCAATTTGCTTTAAATCTTCAAAAAAGGAATTAATTGACAAAAAAAAGAATTAAAATTTGAGAAAAGAAATCAAATGGAGATAATCTTGAAAAACAAATTAAAAATTGATAAATAATTTCAAAGAAAGCAATTAAAACAATTAAATCTCAAAATTGAATGAAATAGAGAATAAATCAATTTTTTTTTATTTTATCTTAATTTTAGTTCAATTTCCTTTAAAACTGAGAAAAGCAGCCAATCACATCAATTCACTTGGATTGTGCTTCCTCTTGGAAAATCTTGACCACTCATCATTGTTTGATCTTAGCCATTGGTTTCTTTATGAATTTTCTATAAATTCGAGCTCTCATCTCCTAATCAAAGATCCTGGAGAATATATTGTTATTATGTTGTTTTTGCTCTAGGTTCATTGAGGATTTGCATTGAGATATTGCATATTAGTTATTCCATATTGCTTAAATCATTTAGCTTAAATATTCATATATTGCTTAAATCATGTTAGATTAAATCTTGCAAATCATGCATTCATCTAGCTTAAATATTGCATTCATTTAGATCAATCTTATGCTCATATAGATTAAAAAAAATCGTTTAGTTGTTGTCTAGTCACTGGATAGCTTAGCAATCTGAGAGCAATCTAAACTCACATCTACTAGAAGGCAATAGGTCACTTTGTAATGGTTTATTATTCATTGATTATTGATTTACTAACCATGCATCTAATGACTTAATTGAAGTGTTGTGTATTCCAGATACAGATACAGTGCACTTTTCACACACACATTTTTGGTGCCCACCGTGGGGCTCTAACCCACGACTACAAGATTTCTAATGTTTCTTGAACAAATTTAATGTTTGGTTTTTATTAACTAATAAACATGTGTTAAATTTGCAAATACAAATCTTTCTTTTTGCTTGTTCTTCTGTGACAACCAAAAATGGTCTTTGTTTGGAGGGCATAATTTTTTATTGAACCATTGGATCTAAACCAATGTTTGATATGTTGTTGAAAACCAAGTTTTCTACATTTTCACCGAAGAGATTTTCCTAAGGATTTCTGGTTTGAAAGTTATGAATGACAGAGTGCAGTACAATCATTTTACTTATTCTTCTGTGACAGTCAAGAATGGTTTCTATTCGAAGGGCTTAACTTTTTATTCAACTGTTGGATCTAAAAAACTTTTCTATATGTTTTTTAAAACCCAGTTTTCCACATGTCCACCGAAGAGATTTGCCTAATTATTTCTGGTTCAAAAGTTATAAATAACAGAGTGCAGTAATATCAAAACTGTCATAACTAGGATAATCATAAAAAATGGAAATTCTTGTTAGATTAGTTTAATTTACAGTTCGCATGCAATAATTTTCTTTTGATGATTTTTTTTATGTTATTTTAGAAACTAATTTTGGGTTTTTAATGTTTGCAGGTTTTATTGACAAAGAATTGAATCATTAAACATATGCTTGCCAAAGATTATAAACTCGAACTAATGATATCTTTGTTTTGCAGGTTGCCTCTAGAGATACAAACAAACATTTTGTCTTCTTAATCTTTTTAGGAACACTTCAATTTATATAAGGGAATGAACTTTGTTTTACATGTTTTTGGGAGAAATCTAGAGTAGGAGAGTATGCTCTTGTCCATTTGGACAATCAGAAATCCAGACCTTGAGGTTTTTTCTATTAGAGTTTGAAATCTGTTGATACCTTTAGAGGGCTTGCCTCCCGAGAAGCCCCTAAGGCTCAGTGAGAGGGAACAACCCAAGTGAGTCTGGCTAAAGCTAGGAATCCAACTCACTACAATAAAATGCTTCTAGGGTGAAAGTCCCAGGAGACAGAATAATTGGTGGCACTTCTTCATTTATGAGGAGTGTCTCATGTTGAGCATCTTGTAGGGCCTCGCGGTCTAAATCACGCTTGCGTGACTACATGGTTTCAACATCCTGCTAGGTTTGTATCTAAATCACGTGTGTGTGACAGTCAGGCGGTCCTTCTAAACGGAACCCTTACTAAAAACTATAAGATAGAGGCTACCCGATTCACCTCCGAAAGGGGGATAATATTTGTGCAAGAGAGATAGTAACTCTCCCAAGATACTTGTCATTTTGTGACCCCATTAGCATTTGGAGTCGGCTAATACGATGTTGAGCATCCATTACATGAGACTTAGCGACCGTATTCTGATTAGCTATTGGGTGTGAACCTGATTTTACAAGCAAAGGTTTTCTTCTCTCACCAATTTCCATAGGGTTAACATGCTCTGATTGGAGTTATTACTCATATTACATGTTTTATGTGTTTTCATCCCTAAAACTAAAACTAGAGAAAACAAGAAACAAATTAGTGATCAAAACTCTATCCATGTCACAATCTAGTATACCTTAGCTGTCAAAAACTCAATCCGCCTCTAAACTGGTCATACTCAGTCATTGAAAACTCAAAATTTAGCCTATGTCTCATAAATTGTCGTGTGAATCTTCTTGATTTATTGTCCTGCTACATAAATATTTTCACATGAGATTCCATCAATCCTAATAGTCTTTCGTTTGAGCCTGTATTTTGTGTCATAAGATACCTGATTATCTGTCATCCTATTTAGGGGTTTGAGCCTGAATTTTGTGTCGTGCGATAAACTATTGCATTGATCAGTTTGTCATTTCAGACTTACCCATTTGTCATATGGTACTAAGCAACAACTTGTACGAAATACTATTGTCATCATCCTGAAGTTATTACACTGTTGTTTGGTCCTGTAAAACCTATCGTACAAATCTTTGATTTTGTTAGTTCAAAATAGTCAAACCTTCCCAGATCAGTCTACAGTGAGCATAAAAATGGTTATCATCCTCCTGAGCATAAATAGTCTTGATAGTGTACCCCTGTCATTGCATTGCGTGATTTTGTCGATCATCTCTAAGCTAGTACAAAACAAAATCTTATCAAACCTAAGTTAACTTAGATAATGTCTTACACAAGATATATCATTCCTGAAACCAGATGAGATCTTAGTTACTTCACTCAATCACTACGTTAAACAAACAACTAGCTACAATTTGATCTTGACTTCTGCAACACATCTAGCTCTCAGTCCCATCAGTTGTAGATGCCTATTCAAACCAGAAGTTCTCGTAGAAAAAAAGACAAAGGAAAAGGAACATTCTTTTCATCAAATGACAATCCATTCTTTGTAGATAAACCCATCCCAAATAGACCGTCATCATCACAAATACCAGTTTATGATCTACTAATCTTTGGTCAGCCCCTATCTCCCACCATGTCTGGAGAAAGGAAAGAAAAACAAGTTGCTAAACACAAAACTTATGATGATATCAGTATCCATGATACCAACAGTGATTCCTCATCAAGTAAATCTGAAGCCTCTGAACCTCCAGAAATCGATATACATAGATGTCAAAAGGATAAAGATTTTTGAAAAATGATGAAGGTTATCATGGCTATAGAAAAGGAAGACTATTTTCTAGAACTAGCAAAACAAGGTGCTAAACTTCCTATTGGTTATGATGTGGATACCCTCATCACTAAAGAGGAAGAGACACCATTCGAAATGGTAAACAAACAATTACAAGTGTTACGAACTGAGATCATAGAATTGAAAAACAAGGATAAATCACGAAAACAATATTCTCTGGAAACAAAACCCTTTACATGCCTCCATTTCCCTCAAAAGTAGAAATGCCTAAGTTTGACAGATATGATGGGATTATAGATCCTCAAGACCATATCAGAGAATTTTGTGCTTTATGTATGGAGTTCATCCACGACCAAATGTATCTCATGCGCCTTTTCTTGAGAAGTTTAGGTGGGCAAGCTATGGAACAGTTCTCAAGTCTACCTATGGGAATAAAAACTTTTGAAAAATTAATCCAATTGTTTCTACAACAATACTCCTATAACATTTGTCACCCAGTCACTATGATAGACCTTTACAATACCAAACAAAAAATAGGAGAGCCCTTTCTCACTTTTCTCCAATGATAGAGAAAGATGTTCTCTAGATACTCATGGCCTATTCCAGATTTTGAGAAGATGGATATCTTCATCAACAACTTAATCCCTAAATTGAAATACTGTATCCAGATGCAAGTGCATCCTTCATTCAACAAAATGGTAGATGATGCCATCAGAATGGAAGATGTGCTTATAAAGAAGAGAGATATATCACTTTGGAAAGAAACATCGCAAGGTTCTAGTTCTAAAGAAAAGAACAAATAATGGAAATACGACAAAGATAACAACAGAAATGTTGTTAATGACGGAGTGGTAGACACTGTTTAAGAAAAAACAAAATCCACAATATTTAACTTTGCTAGTGGCACGCAAGCACTCAAGGCAGCTGAAACTGCAATAGAAAAACCACCAAAAAAATCAAAAGAATGGTTTAAAGAGAAACCTTGGCTTTCAAAGCCTAAGCGTGATTTTAATCCTCTAGATGAATCATATGAATTAGATTTTAAAACTTTATTGGCAAATGATCTAATAATATTTCCAAACAATTCTCGACCATATGATCCAGAAATTAAACCCAAATGGTGGAGAGAAAACAAATATTGCGACTACCATCGAAACAAAGGTGATAACACAAACAACTGCATGAAACTCAAACATGAAATTCAAGATCTCATCGACACTGGTAAAATCATTGTTGGAAATCACATGACTAATGTTGATCATATGGCCTTTAAAGATCCCTTACCAACTTATGAACAAGGTGATTCCTCAAAATCCAAGGGAGGTCCTAAAGTCAATTATACCTACACTAACAACGACAACATGATCAACATGATTGAATCTTCCCAACCTGAATATTGCAATGTGATCATAATCAAATATAAACAAAATCAAGCACAAACTACCAATGTTGTGACCCGCACTCAAAAAAAGGTTACTCTCCAAGGAGATAGTTCCTCAACTTTTGCTCAAACAACATCAAACCTAACAACTCCTTCAAATAGACAAACATACACAATCGCGGCCAAATCTAAATAGCTAGTTTCATCATCCTCTCCTCGTTATAGTATTGTCAAACAATTGAAAAGAACTAATGCTCAAATCTCCATTTCGGAACTACTTAAGATCTCTTCTGCTCATAGAGAGATCTTGGACAAGGCTTTGCTCACTACTAGTGTCCCTAAAGATTTAGATGTAGATAGGTTTCAATGTATGGTGGGTCACCTAACTTCGCCGCAGTACCTGACTTTATCTGAAGAAGATGATAACTCACTGGATCACCCACATAACCAACCATTACACATTGAAGTTATGATCCATAAACATCGAGTTAAACATGTTTTGATAGATGGAGGCGCTGGGTTGAATATTTGTACCTACAATCTACTGACATAGCTGGGATTTTCTAAAAATGTTATTGATCCAAGAAAGAAAATAATAATCAAAGCTTATGATGAAGAAGAAAGAACCTCTAAAAGTCTGGTACAATTACCAATAAGGGTAGCACCTATGGAAAGAGATGTCATATTTCAGGTCCTTGACCTTCCTCTTTCATACAACATCTTACGAGGCACGCCATGGATTCATGAAATGAAAGCAGTACCATTTGTGTATCGTCAGTGCTTGAAATTTCCTTATAATGGAATTGAAGTCAGTATTCCTATTGATACAATCTATACCTATAATGCATTAACACAGAGTGTTGATGCTTTTGTTCCTCATAATAGAGAAACCTCTATAGCTGAAAGTTTGAAATCTTTTCTGAAAGATTTAGAGAAGAAATTGAAAATCACAAACACCGGCATGCATGGATACAAAATATAACCTTTACTCTCACTAATGTCTCTCCCTCCATTACCAAGATAGTCAGGAAAACCATCAGAGGTTATGAAGGCACAAACTTCAACTCCAAAAGTCATTTATGATGGTCTCTTTATATAGTCCTCTACTTCCCTTGCAGATGAAATAGAAGAAGATGTTGTTCACAAATGGCTTTTCAAATAAGATAATGCAAACAAAGAAATACGATATTGTGAGATTTCCATGACACAATATGGTCCAGGCTATAAGATACTTCAACGCATGGGATATTCAGGTACCAGTCCTCTAGGCAAGCGATAAGAAGGTATTGTTGAACCTATTCAGTTACAAACTAAGTCTGCAAATGATAAAGCTGGACTGGGATACGATCCAAGAAAGTCATCAGATCAAAAACATACTTCTCACCATCAACCTAAGTGGAGGAAAAAGGTACTACCTTCAACATCACAGGAAATTAATACTCAAAAAACTCAGGAAGAGTGTGACGGTGAACAAGAAGAATTGCCAACCCAGAGAGAGGAAGCAAATGGTAATCAAGTTCCGATTGCATCATCTATAACACTACAAGAGGTAGAAGTCCCAGAGGATATGAGAGAAGAAGTAGAAAGAATCAGAGAATTGTTTGCACCACTGAAGATTTCGGTCACATATACTAGTAGACAACAAGTAGATGATTTAGAAACTGATTCAAATGAGTATGAATGGGGTCTAGACCATCTCTCAGATACATCTACTACAGAAACCCCTGAAGAATCCAGTGATATCATAGATGACGCACAAGAGATGAAACACTTAAAATTACAAAAGGAAATAGAAGAAATCAGACTAAAAAGACAAGAACACTATGAACAACAGCTGAAGGAAGAAAGGACACAAGAAACTTATTCACCTACTAACTCTCCCTCTAATGAGATAGGAGAAATCAGGTATGGTACTACAAAAGAAGAATTAGAAGCTACAGAAGCATGACCATACATCAATCCAGAGGAAGCTGAATGGAAAAGATGATAGGGATTAACAAAACCATCAAAGTTATCTCCACAAGTGTGTCGAATACAAGTGATCAATGAACAAAATCACGAAGGAAATTGTAGCATCAAAGATGTAGGTATTGATACTATACATTTTTTTACTAAATTGCTTGAAGACAAGTCAGAAACTTCATCTCATGACTCTGATAACTCAGACAAAAGCTCTATTTATAACCACAATTATTCAACAACATATTATGACTACTATGTCATGAATGTTGAGATGTTGTCTGTTGACCCTGTTATTGTCATACCACGATATGTAGTCTAGTCTAAAGTAGGGGATGATTCTATGAGTAGGTCAGTTGGGTTAGGTCCAATAAATACTAACATGAACTTAGATAATCATGTTGTAACTCTTCCTGGTCTCGAGACACCTATGCAAGGTAGTCTTCTGGAGCTCGACTGGTCAGTCCAAAGTCATGATGATAATGTCGTGAACTCCCTTGAACCTGTTCAAACTTTATCTTTGATACATCCTGAACTGATTGATTGTACTCTTTATAACCAACCTTTGAATATACCCACCTTCACCAATGACTACACACTAGCCTGCTATCTTAATGCAGTGGAACCAATGAACTCTTCCACCAGTGAGCAAAGCGAGAACATGACTGAAACAGGAATCAAGTATCTTAGTCACAAGAATAAAATAAAAAAGAAAAATAAGAGATCTGATGGTGAAAACTACATTGTGACGGTGTTAGAATAAAAAATAATTAAAATAAAAGATGTACCTAAGGGTGAAAACCTCTCTGAGGCACCTGAAGGTGAGATACTTGATATGCTGCCAAGTCACTTCCAAGAAAGGTCTTCAATATTGATTGAACCAAATCAACCAGACAATATTGGAAGTCAAGAGAGGCCACATATCATTCATTTAGCTCAATCACTATCAGCAAAAGAGTTAAAAGATTTCAGCAACCTCTTTTCAGAAAAGATCAACTTTGCATGGACATACTCTGATATGCCAGGACTAGATCTTGATCTCATCATGCATCATCTCTCTATTACACCAGGAGTTAAACCAGTCAAGCAAAAAATTCGTAAGATGCATCCTCATGTGGCACTGCTAGTCAAGGCTGAGCTAGAAAAATTACTAAAAGCTAGATTTATCAAAGCTATAGACTATGCAGAATGGATATCAAACATAGTACCTATATCAAAGGCAGACAAATCTATTAGAGTTTCCACAGACTTCAGGGATCTCAACAAAGCATGTCTGAAAGATGATTTTTCATTTCCCAATATTGATATGATAGTACATATGACTGCTGGATATGAGATGTACTCATTAATGGATGGATTCTCTGGTTATAATCAAATCAAGATAGCTCCTGAGGATCAAGAAAAGACAGCCTTCAGATGTGCATGGGGAACCTTCTGCTAGAATGTTATGCCATTTGGACTAAAGAACGCAAGAGCAACTTACCAAAGAGCAGTAACTACTATCTTTCATGATATGATGCATAAGAATATGGAAGACTATGTTGATGACACGTTAGTGAAGACTAAGAAGAGATCCATGCATATTCAAGAGCTAGGCCTTATACTAGATAGAATGGAAAAATTCAAACTCCGGCTAAATCCACAAAAGTGTGCATTCAAAGTGAAATTAGGAAAATTACTTGGCTACATCATTTCAAAGAAGGAAATAGAGGTTGATCCTGAGAAGGTCCAAGCTATAATGGAAATGCCACCTCCGAAGAACATCAGTCAAATGAGAAGTTTATAAGGACATCTCCAATCAATCAGATGCTTTATTTCTCAGCTGGAAGACAAAGCTCAACCTTTCACAAAGGTATTGAGGAAAGGATTAATATGCAATTGGGATCAAGAATGTGAACAACACCTTCAGAAAATCAAATAATACCTATCTAATCCACCAATATTGATACCACTAATTCAGGGTAAACCATTGATCTTATACATATCAGCTACTGATTCATCATTGGAGGTTCTTCTAGCACAACAGGATGAGAATAAAAAGGAAAGAGCCATACATTATATCAGTGGAACATTGATGTCTTATGAAATGAACTATACAATCATAGAAAAGGCTTGTTTGGCATTAGTCTTTGCATCACATAAATTAAGACACTACATGTTAGCACACTCTATTAAGTTGGTGTCTAAGATTGATCCACTCAAATATCTTCTCAGTAAAGTAATGCTTACAGGAAGAATGGCTAAATGGGTCATGGTTCTTATGGAATTTGATATTGAATATGTGGAACGAAAGGCCATCAAGGATAGGTTATTGCAGACCAACTTGTTGATGCTCCACTTGAAGATAGTCAACCACTGCATATAGAATTTCTGAATGAATCAATCATGCACCTTACTCAATGATCATGGAAGATGCTCTTTGATGGGTCTTTCACTCAACATGGTTTTGGCGCCAGAATAATTTTTATTACTTCTAAAACCTATTCAATTCCAAAAGCTTACAATATTCTCTTCCCTTGCACAAACAACATTGCAGAATATGAAGCTTTGGTAAATGAGATCAAGCTGGCCATCGAGTGGAAGATTGTTGAATTACACATCTATGGAGATTCTCAACTCATCATCAACCAAATAAATGATCTATATCAGACTAGAGATGAGAAACCAATGCCTTTTAAGAGAATGGTGGATAATCTCAAGAAATACTTTACCTTTGTATCATTTCAGTAGATCCCCAGATCAGCAAATAGAGCAGCAGATGTAATGGCCACTTTGGTGTCTATACCACAACTACAAGAATCTAATTTTTTCTTTGAATTCATGGTGGAAGAGTTAAATCATCCTGCTTCTAACTCTCTTGAGTCCCAGATGGTCTGTTCTTTAATTGGACATGACTCACCTCGCTATAGCCACATTTACTCTTACCTGCGTGACCAAGTTGTCCCTGCTAATCTTTCCCGAAATGAAAAAAGGAACCTAATCTGAAATGCACCATGGTACTTTATCATTGCTAATGACCTATTTAGGTGAGGTTTAGATAGTACTTTGTTTAGATGCCTAGAAACTAAGGAATCCCAATGCACATTATCCAAGGTTCATGAAGGTGTTTGTGGATCCCATTCGAACAATCTAACTTTAGCATGGAAACTACTAAGTGCTGGCTACTACTGGCCAGACATGGAGAAAGAAGCTATAAAATTTGCTAAAATCTGTGAGAAGTGTCAGCTACATGGGAACCTTGTACATGCTCTAGCAAGGGATCTCATACCCTTTGTTACACATTGGCCCTTTCAACAGTGGGTGTTTGATCTAATTGGCCAAATATATCCTGCATCATCTAATGGACACAAGTTTATTATAATTGCCACTGAGTACTTCACTAAGTGGGTAGAAGCAGTTCCACTCATCAAAGTGATCGGTAAACAACTATCCAGTGGTCAAAACTCTATCAAAACTCGTCCTACATCCATTGTCGAGTTATACGAGTCATCATCATTCTGCATAGTTTGTCACTTGAGAAGTACTAAACTGCCATCTAAGCATAGGCAACAACTCATAAGAGTATCTGCATTTATCATCTGGAAACCCTTGGATTTGTTATCACTGTTTAAAAAATGGGTATTCTTTTCCCATAATTGGCTAAGTTTATGAAAATTTTGAGTCTGGTATGGCCTTGTTACTTATAATTGCTTTGGGTCCAAATAAGGGTTTAGGGTTTAAGTCTTAAATCGCTCCTATGTCTGAGAAAAACCCTTATAATTCTATTTCTGTGTTACTTTATTCACTTAAAGGAGGGTCAGTTGGTCGTGAAAAGTGTTCCCCCCCCTTCTTTAATTTTTTCCTAGGCGGGTTTATCAGCGCATTATCCTTCTATGTCTTTCCTAAAGTTTTAATTTCTTAATCGGGCACCTAAAAGGTGAGCAGGTTCCTTTTGATCTAAAGGTGCATGTGGTTTCATTAAGCTAATATGCCCGTAAGTTACCGATCGCGGAGTAGCGAAAGGCATAGGCGGGCCCGACTAGATGGACCGATTGTTAGGTAAAAGAGTTGCATCTTGATTATGATCCAACAACTCGCATTAATTTGCTAGCCCGAGATGCACATGGTTTATGTTCTACAAAGCAGCGAAAACACGTGGCAGGTCCCAGAGACAAGCGGTCTTCCTTGGTTAAAGAGTGATCGGGTTGGAAAAGGATCAATGACTCTTGTTGATTTGCGGTCGGGAGATGCGCACGTTCTACCTTTCACGAAGTAGCGAAAAGGTGGTAGGTCCTACTAGAGGTGGTGATAAAGGTGGTAGATCTAGCTGGCAATGACAGAGCAGTGACAGGGTGCTCAGTTGGCAGTCTGCAATGGGCCTGGGCAAGGTTGCCATAAAAAGAGTAAACAACAAACAAGTTCCTGAGATTGGATGGCTCACGTGGATTCGTGAAGGTAAGATGCTAGTAAGTTAGTCATCACAAAATGGTGAAAAGGCCAGTGCGGCCCAAAGGACAGGTAGGGGACAAAGTTAAAAGTCGATCAGATATGTTTTGATCCAATGATCCTCGTGGTTTTGTGGCTGCAAGCCAAACGAAGATTAATGTTCACAAAATGGTGAAAGACAGGTGGAAATCACATGAAGGCATGATGTGGCATGACATCTGCTGCATTTCATAGAGCTTGATAGTGATGTATCGAATGCCATGTGGCTCTGAAGGGTAGTTGAGGGCCAACCTAGGTGTAACCGGCAATTATGTGGGAATTGTAAAGACAACACGTGGTAGATTCAGGGTGGAACCAAGAGGAGTTTGCAGAGCTAATGGTCGACTACCATGTGGCATTTGTTAACCAGCAAATAAATAGAGTAAGTGATTTCTGAATTAAGGGCCCACTTAAAAGGTTTGAAACTTGTTAAAAAGTATTCATCTCATGGTCGATCCAATAGTTCTCGTTGTTTCATGGCCCGAAGATGCCTGTGGCTTAACCTCTACGAAATGGTGAAAACCATTAGCCATCAAGATGAGGTGCAATTAGTTAGTGAGATTCACAGTCTTGGTTAGAGTTAAAAGTCGGATGATTACAGCTTGATCTAATGGCTAGCATGGCTTCGCGAAGGAAAAGTACATGAGTGTATGGATTTAGAGGTACCCCCTATTTATTACCCTATTAGGTCCCATTAAAGATAGGGATTGCAGAAGTATTGAGACAAATTGGAGGAGTGCAAGAGGTAGAGCTAACCAATAGGGGTAAAGGGACCATTTTCCCAACTATTACCATGGCCCACCATTTTGTAATCACTAAGGGTGGATGGAAATATTTTGAAGAATTCTTTAAGCCATATAGGCTGTCAACTATAGTTTCAAGATGTGTAGACCCTGAGGACTTCTTCAATGGCATGTTCAGAAAGAGAGCAGTGTGTAGAGGTAGGCCACACCAATTTCAGTTCCCCAAAGATTTAATCAGAAATGAATTCAGCTTAGATGAGCAAGAACTAAGGAAGGAGAAGTGGGTTACATACAAGAAGGCACTTGATTTTATCCATCAATTTGATAGTAGCTATGATCCTCTATATAGCTTCAACCCTTTTGAGGAGAAAATCAAATTCTTCATTCTCTATTTTGAAGACCTCATGCAGACCTTAAAAGAAAAAAGGGAGGCCATAATGCAAAATGATCCTGATAAGGTTAAGTTGGTCTTGGCTAAGCCTGCCTTTGCTAAGGCTATCCTACTTGGTGACTATGTAATGCATAAGAAGTCAAAGTACATTGTGATGATGCCAGTGACAGGTGAGCCTTCCACTTCAAAAGGGAAAAGGAAAATTGAATATGTCATTGACATTCAGGATTCCCCTAAAAGGCAAAGAGTGGGAAAGGAAATTGAAACTAATGAACCTCAATATTCTCCATCTCAGTCCCCTATCCATATTGGAGATGACCAAGTGGTGGCTGAATAATTATTACAGTTAGGGAGCCTCAATGAGATTACCTATACCTATGAAGAGACCCAAGAGGGAATGCCTGAAGAGCCACCTAGTGCTGAAATGAATTTGACTGAAGGTGAGCTAAAAGGCCAAGAATTGGACATTATTGTTAAGCAAGCTAGTGAAGAATTCTTGGTTGACACTAACTTAGTCACAACAGAGGAAGACTGAACAGCCTCTCCAAGATACAACTCGGGTGGAGGAAGAAATAAAGCAAGAAAAGATGGAAGAATTTAAAATTATCACCCCTGAGAAAGGAAGAGAAATGGTAGCAAAGGCTGGTGTGTTAATCCTCCCTAAATGGGATATAGTTGATGCCCTAGTGCTTGATGCAGTAAGGAAGGAAACAAAGCCTATGGAAGGAGTGGCATTCAGCAAGGATGATGCTACTCTTGTCATGTGGTCATTAAAGAAGGATGAGAACAAAAGGAGGGAAAATGCATCAGATTCTAGCCTCTTAGGAGGCATGATTGTTAAGAGAGTCCAAGATACAGGGGTAGTGGAAGCTGCAAGCACAGTTTTGGAAACTGCAAAGTTCAATGTGGCAGTAGCAGAGAAAGAGGCACAAGAAAAAGCTAATCTCCAATTGAAGTTGGAGACTATCTTAAAGGCCTACAATGAGGCTAAAGAAGGAATAGCCAATAGGGATAGCATCATTACTAGACTCCAGAGTCAGTTGGCAGGTCAACACCATCCAGGTGAATCCTCTACACTCATGATAGCCTCCTCTCCAACAAGACCCCCTCCTACTAGTCCCATTATAGAATCCCCCCTTCTCCTATGCCTTCTGGTTCCCAATCACCTGAAAATGTCCAACATGAGTTGGAAAGGTTGAAACAAGCTCAAGCCTTGTATGCAAACAAATATGAGGAGAAGGTGAAAGCTACAATCTTAAAGTTTATTGACTCGGTCAAAACCTCCATTGTATACTTAAATATGGAAAAGATTCTAGAGGTTATGATCAAGTTCAGAGAAGATGAAGCCACTTTGGAACCAATCCTAAATAAGTGGACACCTAGAGGTAAGGAGTTGGAATTCATGTGTTCATCTCATCTAGATGTAGAGGAGAATGACACTATAAGGTCTACCGGTGAGTTTATAAAAGAGATGAATATTCTCTCAGAGGAAAGGGTAGGTGTGAAAAGAAAAGCCCACCTTTATAGAAAGGAATATTTGGATCATAAATTTGAATTATTTCCAGGAGGTTTTATTGGTCCAATTTAGTTGAAAGAAGAGAAGACCTGGTTGAAAGAGGTTGACCACAATTTATCCCTAAGGATCAATCAAATTATCAAAACTGATGACACCTCCCTATTTGTCCAAACAATTGAAGAAATTGAAAAGGTGAAATCTCATTACGGTTTCATAGAAATAGAAATTGGACATTTAAGAGTCACTTGGAAAAGGCTAGAAGACATGAAACAGAAAGTTGTTAGTTTTGCTTGGCCAAGTGATGATGTTTTTCAGGATTGGAAAGACAATTATGTGGGACAAAAAGAAGATGCTCCGAAGCAGTTAGGAGAGGTTGTGATAGAACAAAAGGCGGAAGAAGCTGTAGATGTTGAAAAGAACATGTAACCGTTTCTTGGAGAGTAATTCAGTTTGTAACAAAGTTTCTCAAAAGGGTCCGAAGCTTGTATGCATTCATGCTTTTATAAATGGATATCAAGACAATGAAAAAGGGATCACAAGAATTTGCAAAGAAACTCTGCAGAAATTTATCTGCATTTTTTCTAAGTGTTTTACAGAAAATTATCTCAGCTTTGTAAGATTTTCTAGATTGAATATAAATATACAGACCATTAATTTTGAGCCTAGAATTTGTGTTGTCTTCTGGTATGCTTTTGAATATTTTACTGGTTTCATTTGGGTAACTTAGGGTTATTTCAATTGAACAAGGATTGTAATGCAATCTTTATAGATATGTTTCTTAGCTTTCTTCTTCACGAGGGGAATTAAATACGCAAGAAATATCTTTATCAGTAGGTTATTTGTTGGGAACTTTGAATTTGATGAACATTGTTTAGTATAACATGGGAGGATTCTCATACATGTCAGGCATGTATGGAGTTGATAAAAGCCAAATTGATTGAGATGCATGGATATGTTTCATTCTGGAATTCTTGTTTAAAATAGATGACTCTGTAGCCCAAATATAGGCACTGGTATCTGTTAATGTTTTCTTTTCTAAATCTCTTAATGATCAACACTGAAAATGAGCCTACATTTTCCTATATTTTTTTCAGTTTCTTGTTTAAGGCGATAAGATCCATTGGTTTTTGGACAATGGTTACTATGGATTTTGTTTAAAAGTGTGAAAGTATTCACATAAGGTATACCTGCCTGAACTTTGGATAAGTTCAAAGTGTAGAAGATTATTAAAACCTTGTCATATGTTGCTCTAAGGTTTTTGTTCCTTGATTTCTCCATTCACATACATAGTTATTCTTTCTCATCAAAGGGTTTAGGGTTTAGGTTTTTAATTAAAGATTATAATTAAAGAAAATCATCACTTGCAGCTTCGAAATAAACCAGAGAGAGGCATGAAAATTCGAAAAATAACTTTATTGACAAAATGTCCAGACATGTTTCGAGGGAATTTCACCCTCTCATCAGTGGACTTTTAATTTTTTACAATGAAAGTACAATCAAATGGTTTAAATAGAAATGAGGGAATAACCACCTCAACTTCCAGGAAAACCAATAGTCATGCTAAGAGAATTTAATCAATCAATTAATTAAAGATAATTAATTAATCAATTAAATTAATCAATTAAATAATCAATCAATTAAAAAATTAATTAATCAATTAGATAATTAATTAAAGTCACTATGTAAGGAATTAAAGACCCAATAAAATTGGCATGTGTGAGTAATTTTATACAATGTATAGATAGTTAGGGTTTAGGGAAACCCTCATGTTCGTTACAAAGTAACTGGGCACGAGGGGACCCAACTCCTAACAAGAGGCACAAAAAATTCCATAGTGACCGCGATCAAGAAGCTGGGGCCCACGAGCGAGGAAGAATCGAAAACCAACATGGAAAAATTGGAAACCACCAATGGAAATGCTCACGGGAACTAGGGAGCCGAAGAGTCTCCAACACGAACGAGGCAGGAGTCTGCACACCAAAAACTAGGCGCAGAAGAAGGGAAACCCACAGGGAATCCGGTGGAGGTAAAAGCGCATGGGGGCGGCCACGTCCACAAGGACCGAAAGACCTGTCCGCAACAAGGAGGAGGAGCGCAGGGCCACGAGGAGAATGCGAAGGAGAGAGTGACGACGGGTCTTCGCAAGGGGCACGATGTGTCGAGAGCTGGTGAAACTAGCGGGTGCGACGGTAAACGGAAGCCCATGGGGGCCTGCAAACAGCAAAGGAAGCCCAAGGGGCCCGCAACATGACGCACGCCCTGGCCTCCATGTCACCGCAAGGCAGTGAATGGAGGCAAAAGGAAGACCAAGGGCCCGTCAAAAATGGCGAGCAAAGGCCATGGCAGTGGCATAAAGTCGCAACAGTAGCACAAAAAATCCCTGGTACCAGCAACAAAGAGTTTGAACAATCAAACCGAGATCGCAAAAAAGAATGGCGAAGAACACCATCCAAAACACCCGAACCAAAACACCATCAACAGCAAAACACCAGCACAGAAACCCGAATTGGAGAAGCCATTAAGCACTGATAGCAATGCAACAGGAAACTGGACAAATCGAAGGCAAACGTGATATACAAGAATTAAGGATTATAATTAAAGAAAATCATCACTTGCAGCTTCGAAATAAACCAAAGAGAGGCATGAAAATTTGAAAAATAACTTTATTGAAAAAATGTCCAAACATGTTTCGAGGGAATTTCACCCTCTCATCAATGGACTTTTAATTTTTTACAATGAAAGTACAATCAAATGGTTTAAATAGAAATGAGGGAATAGCCACCTTAACTTCCGAGAAAACCAATAGTCATGCTAAGAGAATTTAATCAATCAATTAATTAAAGATAATTAATTAATCAATTAAATCAATCAATTAAAAAATCAATCAATTAAAAAAATTAATTAATCAATTAGATAATTAATTAAAGTCACTATGTAAGGAATTAAAGACCCAATAAAATTGGCATGTGCGGGTACCTTTATACAATGTATAGATAATTAGGGTTTAGGGTTTAGGGTTTAGGGTTTAGGTAATTAGGGTTTAAGTAATTAGGGTTTAGGGTTTAGGGTTTAGGTAATTAGGGTTTAGGGTTTAGATAATTAGGGTTTAGGGTTTAGGGTTTAGGTAATTAGGGTTTAGGGTTTAGGGTTTAGGTAATTAGGGTTTAGGGTTTAGGGTTTAGGTAATTAGGGTTTAGGGTTTAGGGTTTAGGTAATTAGGGTTCAGGGTTCAGGGTTTAGGGTTTAGGTAATTAGGGTTTTAAATTAACATTATAAATTAACTATGAATGTTGTCTGGATATCTGTATTCTGAAATTTTCGCGATCTTTGATTAGTGTTCCTTCTTTCTCTTAAAAATCTTAGTGATTTTGGTTTGAAGATTGGCAAATATATTTGTGTGAAGCTTGTTTTCATTTTTCCCATAATCTTTGTGGGTGGCGACTCTGTTAGTCTTAACCAGTCCTTTTGGAGATAAGTAAAATTCTGAAAAGAAAACAAGCACAATGCAAGGAGGAAAGATCACCAAATCTTTCATGAAAAATAATCCTCGTGAGACATTGCAGGAGGGATTACCTAAAGAGTCATGAAGAGGTCAAAAAAGGTCAGGACTACATGAGCCATCAAATGTTGCTTGGGTGCAGAAAAGCAACAATACTGGTAAGATATCTGAAAGACCTGTTTATGCAAAGTCAAATTCTTCTTCCCGAGAATCTGAACATGATGTTTTAGGTTTCCATTCTGGTTTATTTGGAAATATAGAAGATTTTCATGTTTTAAATCAAGATATATCTCATACTAGTTTTTTCTAGGAGAGACAGAAGTAGTTCAAATGTAGTCAGAAATTTTGTACGTAGAACAGTTGATGGGAATATTAGCTTAATTGATATTGACCAAGTTAACATATCAGACTCTAAAGAAATCTTCCCTAATGAAGATAAAGTATCCCAGGAAATAGAGGACCTAAATAGAAGGGTTCATCATTTGATCTCTTTAAGAGCCCAAATGGAAGCAAATAGGGAGAAAGAAGTTAAGGCAAAATTGATGGAGAGAGATAGGCTCCTGAGACAGATTGTTGATCTTGAGTTGCTTGCCCAAGAAAAGGAAAAGAGTGACGATGAAGGTCCTATGATTACAAAAATTTTAGTCCCTAAGACCAAATCAGCATACAAGTCAGAAGTGCAACAAAATAGAGAAATTCTTAGTGACCCGCAGCCTTTTAGAAAAGATGTAGACAAAGGAAAGCAGAAATGCATGGAAGGTGGGTCAGGATCTAAGACTACAGTGGAAATCTCTCATAGATTATCAGCACATGAAAGGGAGATGGAAAGGATGAGGAAAGAGAAAGAAGGTCTACAAATGGAGTTAGAGGCAGGTAACCAAGAAGTCAAAAGAAAAATTGACTATCTAAAAGCTCCCCCCATCATCTTCCCATCAGAAGATCTAAGTAAACCTATTCCTCAACAAGGTTCCCTCCCTCCTGTTAAAATTCAACCAACTTTGCCTGTTAATATAGCAACAACCAGTCAAGCCCCTGTTATTAACCAAAATAACTAGATCTCTCAAACTCAAATCCCCAATGTAAGAATGAACATGGGTAATAACCATGTTGTTAACCCATTCCAGTGAAGACCTATCAACTTAGAACTATATAGGCAGCTATTTTTTTATGGATTCCCTAGGTATCCTAACCATGTTCCAACCAAGTTAAGAGATAGGCTTCATAAATTTGCTGGGAACAACACAATCAGTGCAGAAGAGCATTTGAAGTCTTTTGGTGATTTGATTAATGATTATATCATAAATGAAGATGTCATAATGAAATTATTTGTTCAGTCCCTAATAGAAGATGCAAGAGACTGGTATAGGGGTCTTCCTGTTAATAGCATTGGGTCTTGGGAGGATTTTAAAAATTGCTTTCAAGAACAGTATGGTGACAAAACAAATGTGAGCTTCATGCTCAATGAGTTCAACAATATTAGAAAATCTGATAATGAAATGGTCACAGATTTTAATGCTAGATTTCAGAAAGCAATGCATAGATTATTTTAGGTAATGAGATTAGATGATAACATGTGCCTAAATACTTACTACAATGCCTTTGATTCTAAAATGGCATATATTTTGAGGGATAAAAATCCACATAGCCTACGAGATGCATTCAGAATTGCTATCAATGTAGAGAGAAATAGAAAGGCATCTGGAAAATTAGGAAGAAGAATTGATGGTAGGCTATGGCAGGAAACAAAATAGCAACCAAACAAAGTTGCTAAGGAAGAAGATAAAATAGAAAAGTTGGTGATAGCCATGAAGGATCTCACTGCCAAGGTGAACAAAAATGACAAACCTCATTATAATTGGCAAGATAGACCTCCTAGATTGCATGATATGCCTTACAACACCAATTGGAAGGATGGTAAGCCTCAGAATGAGAAGCCTAAGAATTTTCAAAGCCAAGATGCCCCTGATCGTTTACAAGAAAAAAAAATGTTCATAACGTAGAAAATACTCCTTGGTGCATAGCTTGTGATGGACCACATTCTCCTCATCAATGTGCAGTAGCTCAAGCCCTCGAAGAATCCATGAGACAGGAGGATTAGCCTAATATAAACATGTTTGAAACTATTATAGAAAGTGATGAGGATTCTTTACAGAGTGAATTTAATGAGTGTGATGTGTCAGATAGTAAAAGGTCTTTTCAAGGACAGTTAACACTTGATTGGCATCCTACTCTGAATGTGGTAACCATTAAGGATGAAGAAGTTCATCTTAGAAGGCCTAGTGAGGAAGAAGTAAAAAATCTCACTAAAGCTTCTATAGCCAAAGCCAAGCACAATTATAATCTGAGGAGTACCAAAAGGGATAGTGATCAGAGTGAACCTGGTTCCATGTTTATAAAAGAAATATCCTAGAAGAAAGCAGCAAGTAGTGTTGCTCTGCCTCAAGTTGGTCAAGAGAAGAAAGACCAAGTTAAAGAAGTACCCAAGGGTACAGATAATAAAGCTACTAATGATACACAAGGAGTTGCCATAACAAAGAAGGCAGGTTAGCCTGAGGCAGAAAGAGATAAAGCTACTACTGAGTTGAGTACTAATTCCACATTTGATATGACTCAGGCTCTTACTCAAATGAAGGTCATTGTCCCATTAATAGAGTTGTTAAAAATAAAAGAACATAGAGATGTTGCTTTATCTTTATTTTCTCAATTGTCTGACAGTGATACAACTTTACCTTCCGGTTCTAATAAGAATGAAAAGGATCAGGAACTGCAAACTCCAGAGGTGTATGTAGGAACAACCATTACACAAGAACCCTCACAGGTGGATCCTTTTTATGTTACTCTATTGGTAAATAATTAGTTGATAAGAAATTGCATGATAGATTCTGGTGTGGCTGCAAATGTAATGCCTTATGGTGTTATGAAGGAACTAGGATTATCAGTGAATATAGTGTATGGAAAATGCTATGCTATGGATAACAGAGAAGTGCCTGTGATAGGTACAATGAAAGATGTTGAAGTTAAAATAGCAGCCTTCCGTGAGGCAACATACAAAATGGATGTCATTGTAACTGACACAAAACCCCATTATGGCATGTTATTATCTAGGCAGTGGGCCGCAACAGTGGGTGGAAATGTTTAGTTGGATTTATCATATTCTACCATCCCCATTAATAGAAATCAAGTACAGTTGTATAGAGAGCCACGTGCCCCTAGGGTAATTAAAAAAGTAGACCCTAGTATGCTAAATTGTATGATTGAAGTGGATCTTGATAACTTTAGACTACAACCAATTCTGCCTCCATTGAAAAATACTGACAATATTGTGACTAAATTGAAGTCTCAATAGCATGCTTTGTGGCACATGTACTTTGATGGAGCTTGTTCTAAAGAAGGATCTAGGGCAGGAGTTCTCTTTGTGTCCCCTTCAGGTATTAGTTTCAAATATTCATTTTTGTTAGCTTTTCAATGTACCAACAATACTGCAGAATATGAAGCTTGTTATTGGGGCTTGAAGTGGCAAAAAGGCATGGGATACAAATGTTAAGAGTGTTGGGAGATTTGGAGCTGGTTGTTTCTCAAGTTAGGGCTAAATATGCATCTAAGAATGAGAGACTGAAACGATATAAGCATGCAGTATGGGATGTAATTGAATATTTTAGTGCATTCTCTATCAATTGGATAGAAAGGTCCAATAATATCATGGCTGAGTTTTTAGCAAATGTTGCATTGAAGAATGATGATGTAACACTAACAAGTGTATCCACAATAGAGATAAAAGCTAGGCCTGCTATCCCTAACAATGTTTATAACTGGCAAGTGTTTGAGGATGATGAAGACATCCTTAGGTTTATACAATGCATAGATGATTATGACAGACAAAAAATTGATTGCAATGCATTGGTAGAAGTGGTTGATAATAGAGAAACAGTATTTGGAAATGACTTGGTCCAGCTAGAAACAAATGAGATACCTAAGGGGTTAGTAGAACTTGAAGGTATGTTTAGCTACAATGACAGTCATCTGCACCAGCAGTCAACCACTAAGTTAGAAGAACTAGAGGAGGTAAACTTAGGGATTGAATCATCCCCTAAGTTGGTTTATATTGGAAAGAACTTGCCTCCTCATGTCAGGATTAATCTTATTAACTTATTAAAGAAGTACAAGCATTTTTTTGCTTAAGCATTTTTTTGCTTGGTCCTATGAAGACCTAAAGGCGTATAGACAAGATTTGTTTCAGCATGAAGTTCCTTTGCTTCCAGATGCTAAGCCTTTCAGAAAAAAGCAGAGACCTATTAATCCCTACTGGAAACTAAGATGCAACATAAATTGACCAAGCTGAGAGAAGGGGGGATCATTAAGCCTATAAGACATTCTTCATGGGTCTCCAATTTGGTCCCGGTTAGAAAGAAAAATGGAGACATAAGGGTCTGTGTTGACTTCAAAAATTTGAATATTGCTTCCCTGAAAGATAATTATTCATCTCCAAATATGGAAGCTATGTTGCAAAGGGTGACTAGTTGTGATTTACTGTCTATGATGGATGGATTGTTGGGATACAACCAAGTACTAGTGAAAGAATCAGAACAATTCAAAACTACTTTCACCACCCCTTGGGGAACTTATGTTTATGTCAGAATACCTTTTGGTTTTAAAAGATGCAGGAGCTACCTTCCAGAGGGCAATGGATGTAGCATTCAAAGAATTCATAAATATCATCATGGTAGTATACCAAGATGATTTAACATGTTTCTCCAAGAGGGAAGATGACCACTATGGGCATTTAGAAAAGGTTTTCAATAAGGCTTTGGAGTTCAGAGTATCTTTGAATCCTAAGAAGTGTCATTTTGTTGTTACTGAAGGGAAGCTGTTGGGGCATATTGTCTCCAAAGAAGGAGTTAGGATAGATCCTGAAAGAATTGAAGCCATAGCAAATGTATCAGAACCCACAAGTGTTAAAGGTATTCAGTCCTTCTTGGGTAAAGTGAATTTTGTAAGAAGGTTTATTGCAAATTTTGTAGAAATTGTCAAGCCCATTGTTAGACTGCTCAAGAAGGATACCAAGTTCTATAGGGATCAAGAAGCTTCAAAGGCTTTTGATGAGATAAAAAGGGCTATTCAGGAAGCACTAGTGTTGAAATCCTCTGACTGCAGTAAGCCTTTCTCTATGTTCTCTTTCGCATCATATCACACAGTGGCTGATGTGCTTTTACAAAAGGATAATGAAGGGTATGAGAATCCCATAGCTTTCTATAGTAAATCTTTGTAGGTTGTAGAGTTAAAGTATGAAATCATGGAAAAGCGAGCGTATGCTTTGGTCAAGGCCGTCAAAGCTTTTAGCCCATATCTGGTAAATGCACAAATAGTTTCTTATGTTCCACATGCTGCAGTCAAAGACATTTTATCCCAATCTGAGGTCACAGGTAAAAGGTGCAGATGCATAAACAGAATTCAAGAGTTCGATTTAGAGATAAAGATTACTAAATTGGTAAGAGGCTTAGGCCTTGCAAAGCTCATGACTGAATCAAATCTTCTTAATGTGGAAGTAAATAATGTTGAAGTTGATAACACCCTGGTATTCAGAGATAGTCTATTTCTTAAGAGATGCAACATTTTCAGAAGGGATGACCCACAATCAGAAAAGAACATTAAAACTCAAGTCACAAAAATATGTTCTCATTCAAGGTGATCTGTTTTGGAGAAATAGAGATGGGGAACTGCTAATGTGTTTGGATGAATCCTAGGCTAAGAAAGTGCTGATTGAAATGCATGATGGAGTGTGTGGAGGTCATTACTCTGCTAAGACAATTGCTGGAAAAGTTGGGTATTACTGGCCTACTTTATTTAAAGATGCCCATGAACATGTCAGGAAATGTGACCCATGTCAGAATTTTTCATCTAAATTGAAGTATGAAGGAGATTTACCCCTAAATCCGGTCACAGTGGAAGCCCCTTTTCTCCAATGGAGCATTGATTTTATTGGAGAAATTGTTGAGAGATTAGGAAGAGGTCACAGGTGGATCATAGTAGCAACTGATTATTTTACCAAATGAATTGAAGCTATTCCCACTAGAAGAGCTACAAGTAAAATTGTCATTGATTTCCTGATGGATAATGTTATAACTAGATTTGGAGTCCCTAAAAAATTAGTAATGGATAATGCCTTGAGCTTTAGGTCAGAAGAGTTTGTTGAATTCTGCACTAGTCATTGAATAATCATGTCTTACTCTTCACCTTATCATCCTCAGGGAAATGGACAAGCTGAATCTAGTAATAAAAGCATCTTGAACATTATCAAGAAAATCCTAGAAGAAAACAATAGGTCTTGGGATCAAAAGTTGAAATTGGCTTTGTGGGCTGACAGAGTTACTGTCAAAAAGGCTATTGGAGTTTCACCTTTTGAATTGGTTTATGGTACACAAGCTAGAGTGCCAGTAAATAATCTTCTTCTAGTATACAAGTTCCTAAAAGTTGAAGACATGGAGTTGTCTGAACCTATGGGGGACCGAATGATTCAAATAGTGAAAGTGGAAGAAATCAGAACTCTAGCTCACAAGAGAAATTTAATGATCCAATTGTAGTCCAAATATCTATTTGACAAAAGAACATTGCTGAGAAAATTCCAAATAGGGGATGTTCTTCTTCAATGGAATGCAAAAGGACGAGACAATGGAAAGCATAAAAAATTTGAGTCATTGTGGATTGGCCCCTCTGTGGTCTGTGATCTGGATGGAAAGGACTCATATTTTTTGAAGAATATGAATGATGAAGTACAAGAATTTCTAGTGCATGGACAATTCTTGAAACATTATTTCTCTTGAAGTCCATGCACAGTAGGTCCTTGTTTGTATATACTTAGGTTTGTTTTAGTTATTGTTTTTGGGCTTGTTTTTCATCTGTTTCTCCAAAGTTTTCTGATTTCTTGTGTTGATCTTGCGATCAACCATCCCCAGTCAAAGCTGCTATTATCACTGTTTAAAAAATGGATATTCTTTTCCCATTATTGGCTAAGTTTATGAAAATTTTGAGTCTAGTATGGCCTTGTTACTTCTAATTGCTTTGGGTCCAAATAAGGGTTTAGGGTTTAAGTCTTAAATTGCTCCTGTGTCTGAGAAAAATTCTTATAATTCTATTTCTGTGTTACTTTATTCACTTAAAGGAGGGTCCATTGGTCATGAAAAGTGTTCCCCCCCCCTTCTTTATTTTTTTCCTAGGCGGGTTTATCAGCGCATTATCCTTCTATGTCTTTCCTAAAGTTTTAATTTCTTAATCGAGTGCCTAAAAGGTGAGCAAGTTCCTTTTGATCTAAAGGTACGCATGGTTTCATTAAGCTAATATTCCCATAAGTTACTGATCGTGAAGTAGTGAAAGGCATAGGTGGACTGACCATCGGGTAAAAGAGTTGCATCTTGATTGTGAGCCAACGGCTCGCGTTAATTCGCTACCCTGAGATGCACATGTTTTATGTTCTACGAAGCAACAAAAACATGTGGTGGGTCCCAAAGACAAGTAGTCTTCCTTGGTTAAAGAGTGATCGGGTTGGAAAAGGATCAACAACTCCTGTTGATTCGCGATCGGGAGATGTGAACGTTCTACCTTTCGTGAAGTAGCGAAAAGGTGGCAGGTCCCGCTAGAGGTGGTGGTAAAGGTGGTAGGTCTAGCTGGCGATGACAGAGTAGTGATGGGGTGCTCAGTTGGGGGTCCAAAGTGGGCCCGGGCAAGGTTGCCATAGAAAGAGTAAACAACAAGCAAGTTCCTGAGATCTGACGGCTCGTGTGGATTCGTGAAGGTAAGATGCTAGTAAGTTAGTCATCGCAAAATGGGGAAAAGGTTGGTGGGGCCCAAAGGACAGGCAAGGCACGAAGTTAAAAGCTGATCAGATCTATTTTGATCCAACGATCCTCGTGGTTTCATGGCTGCAAGCCGAATGAAGATTAATGTTCGTGAAATGGCGAAAGACAAGTGGAAATCACACAAAGGCATGACGTGGCATGACAGCTGCTACATTTCGTAGAGCTTGATAGTGATGTGTCAAATGCCACGTGGCTCTGAAGGGTAGTTGAGGGCCCGCATAAGTGTAACCGATAGTTATGTGGGAATAGTAAAGAGAACACGTGGTGGATTCAAGGTGGAACCCAGAGGAGTTTCCAGAGCTAATGGTCGATTGCCATGTGGCATTTGTTAACCGACAAATAAATAGAGTGAGTGATTTCCGAATAAAGGGCCCACTTAAAAGGTTTGAAACTTGTTAAAAAGTATTCATCTTGTGGTTGATCCAATAGTTCTCATTGTTTCATGGCCCAAAGATTCTTGCGGCTTAACCTCTACGAAATGGCGAAAACTGTTAGCCGTCAAGATGAGGCGTGGTCAGTTAGTGAGATTGACAACCCTGGTTAGAGTTAAAAGCTGGGTGATTAGAGCTTGATCTAATGGCTAGCGTGGCTTCGCGAAGGAAAAGTACACGAGTGTTAAAGCCCACGAAATAGCGAAAAGAAGGTGCGGCCCGACATTAACAAAGAGAGATCAAACGGAGGTAAAGGCAGTGTAAGTTCTTATGATCCAATGGCCAGCATTGTTTCGTGAAAGAAAGCTGTAAAGGTTTTATGCACTGCAAAATAGCGAAATAGCGAAATAGAGGAAAGACTCGAAGAAGCTATGACCCATTGGAGCCAGTTTTGAATTCAATTTGGTGAATTCAATTCTAAAAAGAAAGTCGAAGCATGTGGAATTAATTTCTAAAAATTCAATGCCAACGTGTCCTTTTGAGTCCGCATCAACTTGATTGTTAGTATTGTTTCATCGAAGTTTGTTGCAGAGAAAATTGGTGCAGAGCATTTCTCTTCAGGTGAATAATCAAGTTTTTTGTGCTTTTCTTGATAATTCTGGTGTGTTTCCAAATATTGTTGTGTGAATTATTTCATTAGAGGTCTGTGTTGGTTTCTAGTGGTATAGTTGCTTGTTAAGAATGGCACCAAGAAGAGAGTTGACAGGAAAAGTCAATTATTAGGACAAGAACATCTATGATGATTTTTTAGAGCAATTAACCATGTCTACCAATGTCGGGGCTAAGGCCAAAGAGCTAGTACCCAAAAACCCTCATCTGAAAATTGGGGATGGCCTATATGATAAAGGCAATTGGTTAAGGGACCCTGAGATAGGGATATCAAGTTTAGGATTGTTCAAAGTTGGTTTTGGGCAAAGACACTCCCCAGCTCCTTTAAATAGCATATGGGAACTAGATGTAGGAAAACTTGTGGTCCCTGGTGTATTCATGGATGTAGATCTATTGACCCTTATTGCACAGAATTATGACCCTGGGGCAAAATACATCAGGAATATAAAGAGATCAGTCCTGATTGAAATAAATGAAGATGAATTTAGGAAAGTGTTTAAACTCAGTGAGGCCTCGAATTTGTTAGAGCCTATTGACTTTGAGTCATTATCCTAGGTTTACAATGCACAGAGGGATCATCTTAGGAGTGGCCCATTGAAAGAATTCTTTGTTAAGATAGGGGGGTTAACAATTGTAGCCCCGACACAAGGGAACCATTCTCCCTCAATTTATTCACTCTGAGAGCTAAAGGTATGTATTGGGCATTATGTCAAATCTTTAGAGAGGATGCTGAAAAGAATATGCCAACCCATTACATGTTAATGATTGCACAAATTCTAAACCCCTCCCTAGCAATAACATTTGATTATACCTCATACCTTGCTGATGCAATTCATAAAGGGCTAGTAGGGATAAAAAATGGTAAGTTGGATGGGCCGTTTGGATGGTACTCCATGTTAATGCACATGTTCTTGTTCAAAGGCGTTGATTATTTTGCAAAGGAAATGGACTTGATCAAGATAAAGGATAAGAAAGAGATGTATGTTCAACTTTGGAGAACTGTCTTATCTTGGGATAGAGAAGATTCTAGTTTCTTCAAGTTTGATAGATGCTTTGCATCTAAAATTAGAATTATTTTATGTAGAGAAAACCCTAGAATTCCTAAGGCTCTTTTGGAATTCCTTAGACCTAAGGAGTTTGTAGAGGATATTAAGATTATTCACAATTGGGGAGACATGTATTTGTACCTTGTGGCTACTGACTTCAGAGTGTATGGATTTAGAGGTACCCCCTATTTATTACCTTATCAGGTCCCATTAAAGATAGGGATTGCAGAAGTATTGAGACAAATTGGAGGAGTGCAAGAGGCAGAGCTAACCAATAGGGGTAAAGGGACCATTTTCCCAACTATTACCATGGCCCACCATTTTGTAATCACTAAGGGTGGATGGAAATATTTTGAAGAATTCTTTAAGCCATATAGGCTGTCAACTACAGTTTCAAGATGTGTAGACCCTGAGGACTACTTCAATGGCATGTTCAGAAAGAGAGTAGTGTGTAGAGGTAGGCCACACCAATTTCAGTTCCCCAAAGATTTAATCAGAAATGAATTCAGCTTAGATGAACAGGAACTATGGAAGGAGAAGTGGGTTGCATACAAGAAGGCACTTAATTTTATCCATCAATTTGATAGTAGCTATGATCCTCTTTCTAGCTTAAACCCTTTTGAGGAGAAAATCAAATTCTTCATTCTCTATTTTGAAGACCTCATGCAGACCTTAAAAGAAAAAAGGGAGGCCATAATGCAAAATGATCCTGATAAGGTTAAGTTGGTCTTGGCTAAGCCTACCTTTGCTAAGGCTATCCCACCTAGTGACTATGTAATGCACAAAGTACACTGTGATGATGCCAGTGATAGGTGAGCCTTCCACTTCAAAAGGGAAAAGGAAAATTGAAGATGTCATTGACATTCAGGATTCCCCTAAAAGGAAAAGAGTGGGAAAGGAAGTTGAAACTAATGAACCTCAATATTCTCCATCTCAGTCACCTATCCACATTGGAGATGAGCAAGCGGTGGCTGAACAATTGTTACAGTTAGGGAGTCTCGGTGAGATTACCTATACCTATGAAGAGATCCAAGAGGGAATGCCTGAAGAGCCACCTAGTGCTGAAATGAATTTGACTGAAGGTGAGCTAAAAGGCCAAGAATTGGACCTTATTGTTAAGCAAGCCAGTGAAGAATTCTTGGCTGACAGTAACTTTGTGACAATAGGAGCTTTCATGCAATTTGTATGGAAGCAAAACTTGGAGAAATTCAAGGTCAAATGTGAACAGAGGAAGAGTGAATAGCCTCTCAAAGATACAACTCAGGTGGAGGAAGAGATAAAGAAAGAAATGATGGAAGAATTTAAAATTATCACCCCTGAGAAAGGAAGAGAAATGGTGGCAAAGGCTGGTGTGTTAATTCTCCCTAAATGGGATATAGCTGATTCTCTAGTGCTTGATGCAGTAAGGAAGGAAACAAAGCCTATGGAAGGAGTGACATTCAGCAAGGATGATGTTTCTCTTGTCATGTGGTCATTAAAGAAGGATGATAACAAAAGGAGGAAAAATGCATCAGATTCTAGCCTCTTAGGAGGCATGATTGTTAAGAGAGTCCAAGTTAGAGGGGTAGTGGAAGCTGCAAGCACAATTTTGGAAACTAAAAAGTTCAATGTGGTAGTAGCAGAGAAAGAGGCACAAGAAAGAGCTAATCTCCAATTGAAGTTGGAGTCTATCTTAAAGGCCTACAAAGAGGCTAAAGAAGGAATAGCCAATAGGGATAGCAAAATTACTAGATTCCAGAGTTAGTTGGCATGTCAACACCATCTAGGTGAATCCTCTACACTCATGATAGCCTCCTCTCCAGCAAGACCCCCTCCTACTAGTCCCATTATAGAATACCCCCCTTCTCATATGCCTTCTAGTTCCCAATCACCTGAAAATGTCCAACATTGGTTGGAAAGGTTGAAACAAGATCAAGCCTTGTATGCAAACAAATATGAGGAGAAGGTGAAAGCTACAATCTTGAAGTTTTTTGACTCAGTCAAAACCTCCATTGTATACTTAAATATGAAAAAGATTTTGGAGGTTATGATCAAGTTCAGAGAAGATGAAGCCACTTTGGAACCAATCCTAAATAAGTGGACGCCTAGAGGCAAGGAGTTGGAATTCATGTGTTTATCTCATCTAGATGCAGAGGAGAATGACACTCTAAGGTCTACCAGTGAGTTTATAAAAGAGATGAATATTCTCTCGGAGGAAAGGGCAGGTGTGAAAAGAAAAGCCTAGCTTTATAGAAAAGAATATTTGGATCATAAATTTGAATTATTTCCAGTAGGTTTTTTTGGTCCAATTTAGTTGAAAGAAGAGAAGACCTGGTTGAAAGAGGTGGACCAAAATTTGTCCCTATGGATCAATCAAATTATCAAAACTAGTGACACCTCCCTATTTGTCCAAACAATTGAAGAAATTGAAAAGGTGAAATCTCATTACAGTTTCATAGAAACAGAAATTGGACATTTAAGAGTCACTTGGAAAAGGCTAGAAGACATGAAACAGAAGGTTGTTATTTTTTCTTGGCCAAGTGATGATGTTTTTTAGGAATGGAAAGACAATTATGTGGGACAAAAAGAAGATGCTCCGAAGCAGTTAGAAGAGGTTGCGACAGAACAAAAGGTGGAAGAAGCTGTAGATGTTGAAAAGAACATGTAACCATTTCTTGGAGAGTAATTCGGTTTTTAACAAACTTTCTCAAAAGGGTCCGAAGCTTGTATGCATCCATGCTTTTATAAATGGATACCAGGACAATGAAAAAGGGATCACAGGAATTTTTAAAGAAACTCTACCGAAATTTATCTGCATTTTTTCTAAGTGTTTTACAGAAAATTATCTCAGTTTTGTAAGATTTTCTAGATTGAATATAAATATATAGACCATTAATTTTGAGCCTAGAATTTGTGTTGTCTTCTAGTATGCTTTCAAATATTTTACTGGTTTCATTTGGGTAACTTAGGGTTATTTCAATTGAACAAGGATTGTAATGCAATCTTTATAGATATGTTTCTTAGCTTTCTTCTTCACGAGGGGAATTAAATATGCGAGAAATATCTTTATCAGTAGGTTATTTGTTGGGAGCTTTGAATTTGATGAACACTGTTTAGTATAACATGGGAGGATTCTCATACATGCTAGGCATGTATGGAGTTGATAAAAGCCAAATTGATTGAGATGCATGGATATGTTTCATTCTGGAATTCTTATTTAAAATAGATGACTCTGTAGCCCAGATATAGGCACTAGTATCTGTTAATGTTTTCTTTTCTAAATCTCTTCAGTATCAACACTGAAAATGAGCCTAAGTTTTCCTATATTTTTTTCAGTTTCTTGTTTAAGGCGATAAGATCCACTGGTTTTTGGACAATGGTTACTGTGGATTTTGTTTAAAAGTGTGAAAGTATTCACATAAGGTATACCCACCTAAACTTTGGATAAGTTCGAAGTGTAGAAGGTTATTAAAACCTTGTCATATGTTGCTCTAAGGTTTTTGTTCCTTGATTTCTCCATTCACATACATAGTTATTCTTTCTCATCAAAGGGGATAAGAAGGGGATCACAATTTGAGAACAACAGGATTGTCATCTAAACATTAAACTCTATCATACAAATTTCTTTTCTTGTCAGTCCAAAACAACTAAACTTGCCTAAAACAATCTACGGTGAGGGTAAAACTGGTTATCATCATCCTAAGCATAAACAGATCAAAACAGTGTACCTCTGCCATTTGTGTTGCATGATTTTATCACTCATCTTTCAGCTAGTTCAATCAAACATTTATCAAATTTGAGTCACTTAGATAACGTCTTACATAGGATAAATTCTTCCTGAAACTAGGCCGAGTCTTAGTCTTTTCTCTTAAATCAAACTAGGTAACTTAGATAATGTCTTACATGGGATAGATCTTTCTTGAAACTAGACTCAATCTTAGTTGCTTCTCTCAATCGATAAGTTAAACGAACAACTAGCTCCAAATTTGATCTTCACTTCTGCATCACAAACAACTCTAGGTCACATTAGTCAATAAAAATGCCTATTCAAACCAGAAGCTCTTCTAAAAATTCTGATAAAATTAAGAAGCCCAAGACTACTTTGGCTCAACAAATTCAAGTTCTCAAGAGAGAAATATATGACATTCAAGCTCAACAAAAAGATTCAATGACTCCTCTTGAGATGAAAATTCATGATATTAATAACACTAGACTTCAAGAAATGCTAAAACAATTACATAAGATGGAACAGAAAGTAATTGAAAATCAAAAGTCAAATCTCATACAAGATCACAAGACACCTTCACCAAGACAAAAATACATCTATTCCCTAGATAGACAGTTTACACCTTTGGGGAAATCTATTGAGTCAGCTTTGGAAGAGCTTCTTAAGAACAATCTTATCATATTGCTTAAAAAGACCACATGGGGATGTGAAATTTTGAGTAATTACTAAGCATATCGTAGGCATCACAAACATAAGACTTCAATGTCTATGGAATTAAAACATAAGATTCAATATCTCATTGATAATGGTATCATTGAAATTGAAGATCCTAATGACTTGCCTAAAGAAAAAGAAGGAACTAGTAAGCATGATCAAAATCATGAACCTATGTCTAAATAATAAAAAGTATTCTGGCACCAGAACCATGTAGAGTGAAAGACTCATCAAAGAACATCTTCCATGATTGTTGAGTAAGGTGCATGATTGATTCATCCAGAAATTATATATGCAAAGGTTGATTGTCTTCAACTGGAGCATTAGTAAGTTGGTCTGCAATAACCTATCCTTTGACGGCTTTACATTCCACATATTCAATATCAAATTTCGTAAGAACCATGACCCATTTATCCAGTCTTCCTATAAGCGTTGCTTTACTGAGAAGATATTTGAGTGGATCAATCTCAGCCACTAGCTTAATAGAGTGTGCTAACATGTAGTGTTTGAATTTATGTGATACAAAGATTAATGCCAAATAAGCCTTTTCTATGATTGTATAGTTCATTTCATAAGACACCAATGTTCTACTAATATAATATATGGCTCTTTCCTATTTATTCTCATCCTGTTGTGCCAGAAGTGCCCCTAATGATGAATCAATAGTTGATATGTATAAGATCAATGGTTTACCCTAAATTGGTGGCATCAATATTGGTGGATTAGACAGGTATTATTTGATTTGTTGAAGGTGTTGTTCACATTCTTGATCCCAATTGTATATTACTCCTTTCCTCAATACCTTTGTGAAAGGTTGAGCTTTGTCTTCCAGCTGAGAAATAAAGCATCTGATTGATTGGAGACGTCCTTGTAAACTTCTCATTTGACTGATGTTCTTCAGAGGTGGCATTTCCATTATAGCTTGGCCCTTCTCAGGATCAACCTCGATTCCCTTCTTTGAAATGATGTAACCAAGTAATTTCCCTAATGTCACTCTGAATGCACACTTTTTTGGATTTAGTCAGAGTTTGAATATTTCCATTTTGTCTAGTATAAGGCCTAGCTCTTGAATATGCGTGGATCTCTTCATAGTCTTCACTAAAGTGTCATCAACATAGTCTTCCATATTCTTATGCATCAGATCATGAAAGATAGTAGTTACCGTTCTTTGGTAAGTTGCTCCTATGTTCTTTAGTCCAAATGGCATAACATTACAGTACAAGGTTCCCCATGCATATGTGAAGACTTTCTTTTCTTGATCCTCAGGAGGTATCTTGATTTGATTATAACCAGAGAATCCATCCATTAATGAGTACATCTCATATCTAGCAATCATATCTACTATCATATCAATGTTGGGCAATGAAAAATCATCTTTTAGCCATGCTTTGTTGAGATCCCTGAAGTCTGTGCAAACTCTAATAGATGTGTTTGCCTTTGATACAGGTACTATGTTTGATATCCATTATGCATAGTCTATAGCTATGATAAATCCAGCTTTTATCAATTTTTCTAGCACAGCCTTGACTAGCAGTGCCACATGAGGATGCATCTTATGGATTTTTTTCTTGATTGGTTTAACTCCTAGCATAATAGAGAGATGATGCATGATGAGATCAGGATCTAGTCCTGGCATATCAAAGTATGTCCATGCAAAGTTGATCTTCTTTTCTGAAAAGAGGTTGCTGAAATCTTTTAACTCTTCTGCTAATAGTGATTGAGCTAAATGAATGATATGTGGCCTCTCTTGACTTCCAATATTGACCGGTTGAGTTGGTTCAATCAATATTGAAGAACTTTATTGCAAGTGACTTGGCAGCATATCAAGTATCTCACCTTCAGGTGCCTCAGAGAGGTTTTCACCCTTAGGTATGTAATTTATTTTCACTATTTTTTATTCTGACACCACCACAATGTGGTTTTTGCCATCAGATCTCTTATTTTTCTTTTCTTGATTTTTGTGACTGAGATACATGATGTTTGTTTTAGTCATGTTCTCTCTTTTCTCACTGGTGGAAGAGTTCATTGGTTCCACTGCATTAAGATAGCAGGCTAGTGTGTAGTCATTGGCGAAGGTGGGTATATTCAAAGGTTGGTTATAAAGAGTACAATCAATTAGTTTAGGATGTATCAAAGATAAATTTTGAACAATTTCAAGGTACTTCATGGTATTATCATCATGACTTTGGACCGACCAATCGAGTTCTAGAAGACTACCTTGCGTAGGTGTCTCGAGACCAGGAAGAGTTACAACATGATTATCCAAGTTCATGTTAGTATTTATCGGACCTAACCCAACCGAGCTACTCCTAGAATCATCCCCTACTTTAGACTGGACTACATACTGTGGTGTGACAGTAACAAGGTCAGTAGACAACATCTCAACATTCATGACAGAGTAGTCATAATATGTTGTTGAATAGTTGTGGTTATAAATAGAGCTTATGTCTGAGTTATCAGAGTCATAAGATGAAGTTTCTGACTCATCTTCAAGTGATTTAGTAAAAGTATGTATAGTATCAATACCTACATCTTTGATGCTACAAGTTCCTTCATGATTTGGTTCATTGATCACTTGTATTTGACACACTTGTGGACATAACCTTGATGGTTCTGTTAATCCCTATCATCTTTTCCATTCAGCTTCCTCTAGACTGATGTCTGGTCTTGCTTCCATAGCTTCTTGTAGACACCCAAAATTGTCCAATCTAATTAAATAAATATTATTTATTTAATTATCTAAGCCTAATTCTTCTATTAATTAAATAAATCCTTATTTATTTAATTAATTCATTTATCCTCTTCTACCCTTATTTCTCATTTAAATAAATACATTTATTTATTTAAATTATCCTTTTCCTAAATTAAATAAATATTCTTATTTATTTAATTATCTTACTTCTTCTATTAATTAAATAAATCTTTATTTATTTAATTAATTCATTAGCCTTTTCTACCTATAACACATGTCATTCATCTCTTAATTCATACACTACCTACCCCTTTCATTATTTTATTATTTCTTTTACCTACCCTCTAATCATAGCCGACCTCCTTTTACACCTCTCAATCTTATCCCTCCATTTCATATTGTGTCTTCTATATAAGGAGATGCTTCCTTCATTATCAAACCCTAACTAATGATCTTAATGAGCTAACTACTTGATCAATTGACTACACTACGATCCTACTTGCAACCACATTCCGTTCTTTGTTGAGCTCTTGTGCACATAAAATCTGAGAGCAAATATATCAAGCAAGATCAATGGAGATAGGAAGAATGGAGATCAAAACCCTATTGGACATGTGATGGTATAATCTTTGTGATTTCATGTGTGATTTGCATTGTCTTAGGTAATCTTCATATGTTATGGTGGATCTTTGTTGATTGTTAGGCTAGGGTTTTGTTGTTGGATTCATTTAGCCTTTCAATATTGTTATTATTGTTATCCATTTTCACCATATACATTTTGGCACGTCCGGTGGGACTCTTGTCCCTTTTGCATTTAACCTTTTGTTGCAGATTTTGTGTTTGAAGTTGCAGATCTGGCATTTCCGACAACATTTTTGACATTTTCGCGTCTTCATCCTTTCGGATCGTGTTTTTGATTTTCTGGCGCGTCTGCGACATCTGGAATCGCTTCCGTGTTTTCGATAAAATTTTATTTTGCAGGTTTCCGAAAGGTGCGCCTGTGTTACGGAAACGCGCCTGCGTCATTTTTATCGCGTCTGTGTCTGGGAAGCACGTCTGTGGTTTTTATCCACGTCCGTGTCTCACAGAACCACGTCTGTGTCTCAGAGTCACATCTGTGTCGAGGGTAATCATGTCTGTGTATCACTTGCTTCAAAATTTTGAAGTTTTATTGATTTAGTTTTCGGATTTTGCGTTTGAGGTTTCAGATCTGGTTTATTTTTAGACTAACATTTTCAGATCTAGACTAACAAAATTGGTGCAGCTTGTCTTGGAAGCAAAATCGTTTGGTTGAAGGCCCCTATTTTCACAAAGTCTTTTGGGTTTTAAAATTTACCTAACTTGTGTGCTTGCAGGAAGGGGTGATCATTTGAAACAACCCAAACTACTAATAAATCTTTGTTGCAGGTCCTTGGCAAGGATTTTTGGATTTTTATTGTGTGCTTTGTTTTCATAGACTAGCAAACACTTCAATTGGTGCACTAAAATTGAATCATTGTCTTTTGTGTCTTAAGCAATAGGCTCTTTTTGTTTAATCTTTAGAGGGCCTGTCTTCCCATGTGGTCATTAGGACTACTAGTGAGAAGAGAATGACCCAAGTGGTAGCGAGGAAAACCCACCTCTTCCAAACCACTATAAACAAATGTATTCATGGTGAAAACTATGGATAACGTGTGTTGATTAGTTCATACCAACACTATGTTTCCCCATAAACCCGTTTGATCAAATTTATTTGATCATTTGTAGGACGTAACCCCTACCGGCTGGGAGCCTTCTATATTTACAGAGCTGAAAGTGTTGCATGTATGGCCACACGAGCAGATGCCCTTACTAGCACCTTTTTGTTTTAGAAGCCCAAATCCTTCTAGTTGTTGGGGTAGGAGGTCGGACCTCTGGTAGCAGCCCACACACATACGGTTCTTAGTAGAGATACAAAGTTCGCCATGGGGAGTTTTCATGGGGACTAACGCTTGACTGACCCGAGAAGTGAGTGCCGAGGGTGGAGCCAGTGAGGTCAAGCATCTAAGTATCCGCTCTGAATAGCGTAGCCTCGGGGGTAAAACCCCATGTGGGATCAACAACTATTGTCTTGGCCAGCCATAAGAATTGTGCTTGACTTATTTTAAACATTCAAAACATTCAAGACCAAATAGCAAAACATTGTGTCTTTTGTGTCTTCAAGTGTATGCAAAACATTTTTACATCAAACAACACACTTTCTTGGAGTCATTTTGGAGTCTAGACACTTGCAAACATTGAGTCCTCATCAACACTGTGTCCTCTTCTCACGAAAAATAGTCAAACAGTCAGATTTGGTTACAACAAAAAAACTTCACAGATTGGAAAAATTGTACAAAATTTGCAGAAAAGTGTCTGTGTCGGGCATAATAGTGTCTGTGTTGTCTAGCCGCGTCTGTGCAAGGCAGAATCGCGTCTGTGCTCCAACAGCAAACATTACATTTAACAGAAAATGGTAGAGGTGCATCTGTGTTAAACAGAGTAGCGTCTATGTCGGGAAGTAGCGTCTGTGAAGTATACAGGTGCGTCTGTGTCCAGAATTGAAAAACTATTACAGTCTAGCAATCAAACACAATCAATTTCAGAATTCTTGAGCTTCCTAGGTCATCTCTCTAGGGTTTCATTTAGCATTCAACCTGTCCTTGGGTCTCACAAAGTCCATCATTGCTTTACATCTCACATTACATTCACATTTGTCTAAACTTGAGTCAAAAGGTCACTTGCTTGTCCTCATCATACTTTGTCAACACACTATATACAACAACACTTTGCTAAGTGGTCCCTCATCAAGGTTTCTTACCTTTGGGTCTCATTTGGTCTTACTTAGAGTCAAGGTCAACTTACCTCATCAAGAGAAACTATCCTCTCTTTGGAAGTCACACCTACTCTACTACATACATACTTGGTCTTACACTTTGGACATTGCAAGTACACTTCAGACTCATTTACATTCCATTCAACTCTTGGTCTTCCATACTCTTTCCATTTTTCATCTAGTCTCTCACATCTTGGTCAATACCTAGTTCATGGTTGAAACCCGTCTTCAAAAATCTAGGAGAGAAACTAAAGAGGCTCAAGAGTCCACAAACATGAGTTCTTATGAGTATGACAATGATATCTTTTTCAATTCTGATCATACTACATTACCTGACATGGATGTCTATAGAAACATTCCAAATGTTGAGAACATGGACACTATAAACAACAATGCTACACACAATGACAATGTGGACAACTTTTCAGTACATTCAGCAGATGTGGAAGAATCCATTATGAATCCCCATTTCAATCGATTGGTTGAGGAAATAATGAGGAGGGATAGACAATACTTCTTACAAATGATGGCACAAAGTGGAGCCAAGATACCTCATGATTTTGACATGTCTCAAATAATGGAACATAGACCTTTGCAACAACCTCACTCCAATATGGATCACAAGAGACCTAATAGTGGAGGAAATAGAGGACCACATATGGTACCTGAATCACCATCAGCTTTGCTTCAAAAACCAGAGGTCCCACATACACATGGTCAAACTTATGATACTTACCTTCGTAGACCATTATGGAAGTCTTATGTAGACAAATATGCTCAATCACATACATATGCTCAATCACATACTAATGCTAAGGATCAACCAGCCTTTTTAGCAATCACATACTAATGCTAAGAATGTCATGTTACAACCCACCGAGGTAAAATCACTTTGCAAGGTGCTCCAACCAAGAACACCGCCTCCTCATCAACCAAACCTAAGTATGACCTTGTAGAACAGTTAGGGAAGACACCCGCGCTCATTTCAATCCTTGAACTATTACGCATATCTCCCGCACATAAAGCCATTCTTGATAAAATCTTGAGAGATACTGTTGTTCCTATTGATCTAAACGTGGACCAATTTCAAGCCATGGTGGGATACCTTTCCATTCCACATTCACTTACTTTCACAGAAGCTGATGATGCCTCTGTAAGTCAGCCGCATAATGCACCACTACACATTGAAGCCTTCATACACAAACATCAAATAAAATGAGTCCTAATAGATGGAGGAGCAGGTCTAAACATTTGCACATTAAGCACTATCACACAATTGGGATATTCTGATAAAGCTGTAAACTCTATAAACAAGATCACCATTAAGGCATATGATGATGAAGAGCGTTCATCCAAGGGTACAGTCATCTTACCTCTCAGAGTTGGGCCAGTTACAAAGGATGTGGTCTGTCAAGTCCTGGATTTAAATCTCACTTATAACATATTGTTAGGACGTCCTTGGATCCATGAAATGAGGGCAATCCCATCCACATATCACCAATGCATTAAGTTTCCTGATAATGGAGTGGAAGTAACAGTTAACGGTGATCCTAATCCATTCATATATTGCAATAACTTAAAATCAAAGACTGAGACCATTATTCCTAGTAATCAGGAAGTTGTTCCTTCATCGGCATACATTGATCCTGAGTCATTAAAACCTTCGACATCCAAACAAGGTGAGCTTAAAGGCAAGTTTCAGGACAAAGGCATGGGGGAATATACTTTCAATCAGACCATGTACTTAAGACAGGTCATGAGCTCCCCAAAAGAATATGGAAGACCACATCCTAACAAGCAAATCTCCATCATGAAGCTCAAATGGGATCCCACTACCTTTCAAAGATGGGGTGAACTGGAAGAGGAAGATTTATACCAAATGCTTTTCAGAGACAATGAAGAGGAAACACAAGACCACATCAATCTTCCATGTGAGAAATATGGCAAAGGCTTCAAAATTCTACAAAAATTCGGGTATGATGGAAAAAGCCCTCTGGGGTTACGAAAGGAAGGCAACATTGAACCTTTACAACCTGAATTGACTTTCAAGAAAGAACGCTCGAAAGGACTGGGTTTCTTAACTTCCAAGGTCCACACCCAAAGGATAGAAGAAGCCTTACAAATCAAAGCTACCAAAATTCAGCAAGAGAATTGCTATTCCATAGATTCCAACGAATGAGAATGGGGTTCCGACAAGTCTTCCAGTGACTACGAGCTCACCGAGACATTCAGAGAGCCAGGTGAACCCACAAAAGAGGAGGAGTTTTATAACAAATTTAGAGTTGGTCAAGAAACAACCTATGAGGAGTCTACACAGTCCTTGTCTCAAGGTTCTAGGTTGAAATCACATAGGATGAGAACACCTGTTCCGGAACGCGCTACTAGTGACGATAATTTGGATTTGCTCGTGATCGAGACTGATGAGGAGAGTGCCATCGATGACCTCGATAATTACCTTGACATACCTGAATATAACCACATCTTCACTCTTAGCCCCGCTAACTTTGAGGGCATTAACAACCTTCCCCTTGTTCACCACCAACTCATTGACTAGGATCATGAAGGACCTGCACAGTTGGATACATTCCAAAATGATGAAGCTTTTATTGACTATCTAGGCATACGAGATGATCTTCCCCTTGGAGACCATAAAGCGGGATACACCATAGAACTCAATAGCATGGCATATTTTGGTGAGGGTGTCGGACCTTCCAGTCGCAAACATGTGAAAATAAGAACAAATCAAGGGTCTTATGGCAAAAACCACATTGTGGCGCTATCTGACTCCAAAAAAATAAAAAGAAAGGATGTATCTGAGGGTGAAAACCTCTCTGAGGTGCCCGAAGATGGAAGGCTCAACATTCTCCCAACATCATATGAGGAAAAATCATCCATGTTGGTAGAGGAGACTATCAAAACAAACATCGGTACAGAAGAGGTTCCACACAACATATTCCTAGCTCAATCACTGACAGAGTCTGAAAGGGAAAAATTTATAAGTTTCTTCAAAAAGAGACAAATCAACTTTGCCTAGTCATACGCTGATATGCTTGGATTGGATCCAGATTTGGTAATGCGTCATCTGACAATCAAACCGGGGGCAAAACCAATAAAACATAAATTAAGAAAAATGCATCCACAAGTGGCATTACTAGTCAAAGTAGAACTTGAGAAATTACTCGATGTCGGATTCATACGCCCAATTTATTACCCTGAATGGATCTCCAACTTGGTACCTGTCAGTAAACCAGATCACAGCATCAGAATTTGCACAGATTTCAGAGACATCAACAAAGCTTTTCCAAAGGATGACTTCCCATTACCAAACATTGACTTGATTGTTGATCTCACAGCCGGTCATGAAATGCTATCATTAATGGATGGATTCTCTGGTTATAATCAGATAAGGATCGCACCTGAGGATCAACACAAAGCATCATTTACTTATCCATGCAGAACTTTTTGCTGGAATGTCATGCCTTTCAGGCTAAAGAATGCAGGTGCTACATATCAAAGAGCCATGATTACTATCTTTCATGATCTCATGCATGTAACAGTGGAAGATTATGTTGACAAACTCTTGGTCAAATCAATAGACAGAAATATACATTTGGACATACTTTCAGTTGCCTTTGATCGGTTGGAAAAATACAAAGTAAGATTAAACCCTAAGAAATGTGTCTTTGGAGTAACCTCTGGGAAGCTCCTAGGATTCATTGTATCCAAAAGAGGAATTGAAGCAGATCCAGCAAAAGTCAAAGCTATCTTGGAAATGCAGCCACCAAGAAATATCAGTCAACTTCGATCCTTACAAGGCAGACTCTAGTCCATTCGAAGATTCATAGCACAACTGGTAGATAAGTGTAATCCTTTTCAGCACCTACTACATAAAAACATCAAATTTAAATGGGATGATAACTATCAACAGGCTTTCCAGATGCTCAAAGATTATCTTCTAAATATGCCAGTTCTGATGCCACCAGTTCCAGATCAACCACTGTTATTATACATTTCAGCTACTCCAACAGCATTGGGGGCACTCTTAGCACAACAAATTGCTGAAGGCAAGGAAAAAGCAGTATATTATGTCAGTCGCACATTGGTGGGATATGAGCTAAACTACACACCAATTGAGCGTGCATGCCTTGCTGTGGTCTTTGCTTCACAAAAATTATGACATTACATGCTTACTCATAAGACAAAGTTAGTTGCAAGGATAGACCCATTGAAATACCTTCTCAATAAGGCAACACTTACTGGGCGACCAGCCAAATGGGTAATGATACTAAGTGAATTCGACATCGAGTATGTGGACAGAAAAGCAATAAAAGGACAAGCCATCGCAGATCAATTAGCAGATGCTCCCATGATAGATGATGTTCCTCTAAGTTCAGAATTTCCAGATGAATCCATTTTGACAATGTCACATGCAAACCCATGGCAACTATACTTTGACGGCTCATATACATAGCATGGGGCAGGAGCTGGCATCCTCTTTATAACTCCTCAAGGAGATTCTATACCAAAATCATACCGCTTATCATTTCCTTGCACTAACAATATAGCGGAATATGAGGCATTAACAACAGGATTACGAATTGCAGTTCAATGGAAGATCCAAGAACTTCATGTTTTTGGGGATTCCCAACTTGTTATCCATCAAGCAACTGGTGATTACCAAACAAAAGATGAGAAGCTAATGCCTTATAAACAAATGGTGGATGGTCTAAAACAAAATTTCACAAAGATAGACTTTGAGCAGATACCAAGAGAGCAGAATCGCGCCGCAGATGTCATGGCTACAATTGCTTCACTGATCGATCTACCTCCAAATGAGACCCGCTATGAGTTCTTGGTGGGTAACCTTTTGGTCCCTTCATATGAAATCACGCCTACTGAGATGCTATGCATTGTCGGTCCCGAATCCCAGTTATATGGTTCCATTTTCACATACCTACGTGACAATACTTTACCTCCTGCTCTATCAAATAACCAACATCGCACTTTCATTCGCCAATCCTCTCGATATGTCATTTTAGCTGATATCCTATACCGACGAGGTCTAGATGGTACTCTTCCTAGATGTTTAGAAAGTGACGAAGCTCAGATTGCATTACGGGAAGTGCATGAAGGGATATGTGGTCCACATGCTAGTGGTCCTACCTTGGCCAAGAAACTCATCAGAACTGGATATTATTGGCCCAATATGGAGAAAGACTCATATCAGTTTGTCAAGAAATGCAAGCAATGTCAAATTCATGGAGATCTCATACATGCACTAGCACAAGAACTTCAATCGCTTGCGTCTCCTTGGCCCTTTTGTCAATGGGGACTCGATCTCATAGGCAAGATTCACCCTCCTTCTTCCAATGGTCATAAATTCATTATCACTGCCACAGAGTATTTTACAAAATGGATTGAAGCCATGCCTCTCACACAAGTTACTGGAAAACAAATTGCTACATTCATCCTCAACTATATCATTTGCCGATACGGTATTCCTGTTTCCATTATCACTGATAACGGGCGTCCCTTCAAAAATCAGGATGTTCGTGAACTCTGTGACCGCTTCCATATCTCCCATCATTTCTCCACACCATATTACCCCCAAGGAAATGGCCAAGCTGAGGCGTCTAATAAGAGAATCCTTAAAATCCTAAAGAAGACAGTTGACGATGCTGGCCGTAATTGGCATATTCAACTTAATCCTGCACTTTGGGCCTACCGCACAAGTGTCCGTACACCCACAGGAGCTACACCCTATTCACTAGTCTATGGTTCTGAAGCCATCTTGCCTATTGAGGTCGAGCTACCCTCTTTATGAGTCTCTTTGCAAAACATCATCAGTGATGAAAACTATAGGGTTTCTCGCTTACAAGAGCTGGAACTACTGGATGAACGAAGACAAATTGCTTTTAGTCATCTAAAAGCTTACCAACAACGAATGAGTCGCAGCTACAATCACAAGGTCAAGCCTCACACATTTGAGGTAGGTGATTTGGTTCTCAGGGAAAATCCTAAAAATCAACAAGACAGAGAGAAGAAGGGAAAGTTCGAACCAAACTGGCTTGGTCCTTACATTATTACAGTAGCATATGGATCTGGTGCATATCAGCTCTCAACTACAGAGGGTGAACCTTTGGAGGATCCTATCAATAGCATGCACCTTCGCAGGTTCTACACATAGCTCTTTGGAATATCCTAATTTCAAAAATACAAAAAAAATCAAAAAATTCAAAAATACAAAAAAAAATTATAAAACAAAAAAATCGTTACTTGGTGAAAACCTGGTAAACAGGCACCTTGTGACACAAAAAACATTGAAAAATCAAGAAAAGTAAAGAGAAATAATTTCGTCCAATAGTGAAAACCACTTCGGTGGCACCCTGGGCAAGTACCATGGTGAAAACTGGGTCACCAGCGCCATGCGTAGAGACATTGCTCCTCCCTCCTTCAGGATTCTCTTTCATCACTTCACTTTGTACACACTCACAACCTATTCGTTCATAATAAACTTACCCATTCCCATCATGGCTTGTTATTGATCTACCCAAGATTGGTTAGCCATTCATAATAAACCTCCTTTTTCACATCCCTTTCCATCCATAATAAATCAGATCCTATCTGTGGCTAAGGCAAATCCTATGTCTAGTGATGGGTGTGGAACTAAGAACATCACATGTTTCGAAGAGTACAGTTTCTTCCAGCTTCCTTCAGTCTATCCGTGCACAATCCACAATAAAGCAACATTTGCATCATAGATCCACAATAAAGTTTCATCTTCTCCACAATAAAGTATCAGTTTCATGGATTCAGTCAGTTTCAGATGAGACACAGCAGCAATAATGGGCTTCAACAAATCAAATCTTTCAACAGACTCAGACAACATATGGTTCAGTGCTATCTATCCTTTCTGTGAAAGTAAACATTGTGACCACAATCAAATAAGACTTATACGAGTGACAAGAGACACTAAACTTGAGGACTACAGTGGATGTTGGTGTCGAGTCTTGGTTTTCTTTTGATTTTATCTTTTGGTGACATGTCTTTTAGCTTTTCCAGGATGTCTTTGACTAGAAAGGCGAGGATGGGGTATCGTCACCTATTTTTCTTTGCTGTCTGTGGATTGTTTCTTAGTAATGATATGACTTGTCCAAGGATATGAGGACACTGTGAGTCTAGTGTGAACTGGGGCATTCCTTATTTGTGACTATCTTATCTCCATGCAAACGGGTACAATGACTTTCTGGGTCGAACATATGCCTCAATTGTCATAACCTATTTTGCCATAATAAAGCTCAATGATGATAACGCACAAGAAGCTCTTTCACTTTCATATCTTTTGTCTTTCATCCCCCTTTCTTCATTGACTTCCATCATCCTTCTCGAGTCCGCGTAGCCTGCTATCACATGACTGAGTATAATGACACACCAAAAACATTTGCATAATATGTAGTTGCACCTGCATTACCACATATAAGCATTTCATACATACATATAGATATCACAACTGCATCACATCCTGCACTCAACACCTATTAGCACAATTTACATTTGCATTATCATATTCATCTGCATTACTTACATTCACATTTACATCATGCATGCACATATAAAACATAAGAGAACAAATATATATATATATATATTGCATTGCATCATATACATATTTACATCCATATTATAAGCATCACATAAAAACATACATCATGAAACATACATCACATAGGTACACATGCATATAGCTGCCACAAAGATGAATCATCTCATATATATAATCAAAAGTGTCATGATACAATGATGTCAAAATCATATGGCTACAATCACCCGCAGGTGTCTACATCATCATACAAAAATGGTACAATACTGATACATAGGGAGCCCTCTAAGGCTATGATGAACTCCCTCCCTCAGAGCTGCTGGCCTCGATGGAATCTGAGCCCTTGAAGGACCCGCCCCAGGATCATCCTGCCTGTCTCCTCTATCTGGTGGTGGTGGAGGACCCATGACCCCACCACTCGATGCCTGTCTCCTCTGGCTCCCCCCCGTAGCTGTCGCTGTATGTGATGATCTATGGAAGCTCCTCACCCGCTGATCTGCTGGCACTGCACCATAGTAGAGGTCCCTTTAGTAGGCTATCTCCTCTCCTACCCGCAGGACATAAGCATATCCGGCCCCTATGTCCTCTGTTGCCTGCCTCCCAGCCCTTAGTGCTGTCTCAGCCTCTGTGTAGCACTGGATAGCCTGATCCCGCTCTCGCTCAGTATCCCTAAGCCTCATCCTGAGCCGATCCCTCTCCCTCTCCAGATCTTGAATCTCATCTGCCTGGCCCTGGCAGATCTCCCTCAGATCTAGTAGCTCAGCCTCCACTGGGTCAACCCCCTCTACCTCTGCCCCTACCTGTGGCTCATCCTCTACGGGTGCCTGCCCCTGTGCCTATACTGGTACCTGTCTCTATCCCTATCCCTATATCTGCACCTACCTGGGACCCTGTGCTGCTGGCACCTGTAAAGGCAATCCACCGCGACCCCTCACCACTCGAGCCTACCTCTCCTCTCCACCCTCCCTCCGAGGTGCAACTCGCCTCTCTCCAACTACTCCTCTCCTCCTTCGTTGGCCTCTGTCACCATCGCCTCCACCATCATCCTCATCACCACCACCATCTCCCTCTAGTGCCTCTCCTGGATCTGTCAATCGAGGGAATGGATGCTCTGCCCAATATGCTGTATACTCAGCATCCATCCCAGTGTCCTCGATCTCGGGCCACATGTCCCAAGGTAGAGGTATCATCTCCACCAGCTGAGTCACTGCCTGATCATATGATAGTAACAGCCCAAACTGTGCCTGATCCCTGACTGTGCGGGCATACATGCCTGATCCCCAGGGCATCCTCTGAATCCGGCCAAACTATCAACCAATCCTATCTACCAGCTATCTCTCTAGCACATAGGGCATCCGCCCAATTAGGTACCTACTCTGGAAGGTGTACGGTAGCTCGACTACATCATCCTCCCACTGCTCGCAACCCAGATATGGTTGCCATATGACCTCATCAATGTCATCAATCACCCGTCGCCAGTACTCTAGCCTGCCAATCCGTGGCTGTGATGTGATCATATCATACAAATGTACAAAGCTATGTCCATGACCTCTGCCCCTAAAGTGTATCGGTCGGGTAACCGGCAAATGCTCGTAGGCCCATACTTGCAGCAGTGTCACTCCACAGCCCAGTCCCACCGATCCATGATAAACAAATTGATGAAGCTCGTAATACAAATGCACCAGCACACATGGTCGCCAGGCATATCTGGTGTGTTGTGTCACCAGTATCTCCAGTGCTCCCCCCCAGCCCACAGCCAAACCCCGTGTCGCCCTGTCCAGACACAGGAACCCACTGATAGCTCCTCCGATCACTGCCGGCAATGCTAACCTTGTGGTTGTCATGGTGTCCCATGCCACGTGTCCTGCCCTCATCTCTAATCCAAGGTCCTGAAATACCCATCTCAATGCCTCCCTGTCTCCATCTCGATCGTATGGGATCAGCTCCCCATCGATCGGCACCCGCAGAATTCTGTATACATCCTCCAGGGTGACTGTCATCTCACCCATCGGCAAATAGAATGTGCACGTCTCAGAGTGCCATCTCTCAGCCAGCGCAGTCAGCAAACCAATGTTTGCCCGAAACTCAAGCACATACAGCACATGTCTCAAACCCATCTCCTCGATGGTAGCTCTGTCTTCAAATGACAACTCAGGTCGCAACCTCTGTATCGATGGGAATCTCTCCCGTGACTCCAGCATTGGCAAGTACTCCTACAGTCAAACAACTCAATCATGTCAGTTATAGTGGCGTTCACTGTTTATCACAAAATGCTACTCGCTATCTAAATGCATATGGCTATCTACCCTAGTGACGCTCACTGTTCATCACAAAGTGTTGCTGATTATCCTAGTGGTACTCCCTGTTCATCACAAAGTACTACGTGTGTGACACTCCCTGTTCATCAAAAAGTGTTACTCACATTTGCACTCCCTCTTCATCACAAAGTGCTGTTCATATTTTAGTACTCCCTGTTCATCACAAAGTACTCTATCTTGGTACTCACTGTTCATCACAAAGTGCCTTGATCTATCCTAGTCTTCCCTAGAGGACCTGCTTGAGTGTATCCTCTCAGCAGCTTATCCAATCGATAGCGTATGTTCATCACAGAACCACCGATTTGACCTAGAAGATGCAAATTCATACTTTTCAAATGCAAACGCGCTTACATGACACAAACGCTCTCAAAGACTGCACAGACGAGCCTACCTGACACAGACGTGCCTATGCTATTCATAGATGCACCTCATTGACATAGACGTGCCTTCTTGGCACAAACGCACCTAGAAAACACAGACGCAGTCGCAATTGACGCAGACGCGGGTCCAGACACAGACGCGCCTGGCACCAATGCAGACGCGCCTGGATGTTTTTGGCACTTTTTGGACCCTAGTCTAAGTGCATTTATTACCCTATTCAACATGCATAAATGACAATATTAAATGCGTCAAAAGTACGAAGAGGTTTGGTGGTACTTACCGGCTCTCCTGCCTCTGCTGGCCTCTGAAATCGGCGAACGCGGTCAAATCTATGAGTGAAAGCCATCGCTGCTGACTGCTCCTGCTAAATTTTCGCTCTGCAAAATGCTCTTGTGGATGTGTAGATGACAATGAGGATGTATTTTCCCCCATGATCTATCTTATAGACTACCCCTAGACTTCGTTATCTGAGTCAGTCTTCATTATCCCGTGACTTTGTCACTTTATCCGGTCAATCCATTCTAGCCTTTCTTTCTTATCGAGAAATTGTCTGCAATCTTTTCAGACATTTTCATCTAATCTCTTGAGGGGGCATATCATTCCCATCCTGGGGCAACTCTGTATCAGTTCATCTTATCTTCTTTGAAACAATGCGACAAGCCGCATTGTCTCAAAGAGGGGCAAAATGTAGACACCCAAAATTGTCCAGTCTAATTAAATAAATATTATTTATTTAATTATCTAAGCCTAATTCTTCTATTAATTAAATAAATCCTTATTTATTTAATTAATTCATTTATCCTCTTCTACCCTTATTTCTCATTTAAATAAATACATTTATTTATTTAAATTATCCTTTTCCTAAATTAAATAAATATTCTTATTTATTTAATTATCTTACTTCTTCTATTAATTAAATAAATCTTTATTTATTTAATTAATTCATTTATCCTCTTCTACCCTTATTTCTCATTTAAATAAATACATTTATTTATTTAAATTATCCTTTTCCTAAATTAAATAAATATTCTTATTTATTTAATTATCTTACTTCTTCTATTAATTAAATAAATCTTTATTTATTTAATTAATTCATTAGCCTTTTCTACCTATAACACATGTCATTCATCTCTTAATTCATACACTACCTACCCCTTTCATTATTTTATTATTTCTTTTACCTACCCTCTAATCATAGCCGACCTCCTTTTACACCTCTCAATCTTATCCCTCCATTTCATATTGTGTCTTCTATATAAGGAGATGCTTCCTTCATTATCAAACCCTAACTAATGATCCTAATGAGCTAACTACTTGATCAATTGACTACACTACGATCCTACTTGCAACCACATTCCGTTCTTTGTTGAGCTCTTGTGCACATAAAATCTGAGAGCAAATATATCAAGCAAGATCAATGGAGATAGGAAGAATGGAGATCAAAACCCTATTGGACATGTGATGGTATAATCTTTGTGATTTCATGTGATTTGCATTGTCTTAGGTAATCTTCATATGTTATGGTGGATCTTTGTTGATTGTTAGGCTAGGGTTTTGTGGTTGGATTCATTTAGCCTTTCAATATTGTTATTATTGTTATCCATTTTCACCATATACACTTCTAATTCTTCTTTTTTAGTTTCATACCTTATTTGTCCTATCTCATTAGAGGGAGAGTTAGTAGGTGAAGAAGTTTCTTGTGTCCTTTCTTCCTTCAGCTGTTGTTCATAGTGTTCTTGTTTTTTTAGTTTGATTTCTTCTATTTCCTTTTGCAATTTTAAGCATATCAGCTCTTATGTGTCATCTATGATATCACTGGATTCTTCAGGGGTTTCTGTAGTAGATGTATCTGAGAGATGGTTTGGATCCCATTCATACTCATTTGAATCAGTTTCTAAATCATCTACTTGTTGTCTACTAGTATATGTGACCGAAATCTTCAGTGGTGCAAACAATTCTTTGATTCTTTCTACTTCTTCTCTCATATCCTCCGGGACTTCTACTTCTTGTAGTGTTATAGCTGATGCAATCGGAACTTGATTACCATCTGCTTCCTCTCTCTGGGTTGGCAATTCTTCTTGTTCACTGTCACACTCTTCCTGAGGTTTTTGAGTATTAATTTCTTGTGATGTTGAAGGTAGTACCTTTTTCCTCCACTTAGGTTGATGGTGAGAAGTATGTTTTTGATCTGATGACTTTCTTGGATGGTATCCCAATCCAGCTTTATCATTTGCAAAGTTAGTTTGTAACTAAATAGGTTCAACAATACCTTCTTGATGCTTGTCTAGAGGACTGGTACTTGAATATCCCATGCGTTGAAGTATCTTATAGCCTAGACCATATTGTGTCGGGGAAATCTCACAATATCGTATTTCTTTGTTTGCATTATCTTCTTTGAAAAGCCATTTGAGAACAAAATCTTCTTCTGTTTCATCTGCAAGGGAAGTAGAGGACTATATAAAGAGACCATCAATATAAATGACTTTTGGAGTTGAAGTGTGTGGGTTCATAACCTCTGATGGTTTTCCCAACTATCTTGGTGATGGAGAAAGAGACATTAGTGAGAGTACAGGTTCTATTTTGTATCCATCCATGTCGGTGTTTGTGATTTTTAATTTCTTCTCTAAATCTTTCAGAAAAGATTCTGAACTTTCAGCTGTAGAGGTTGCTCTATTATGAGGAACAAAAGCATTAGCACTCTGCATTAATGCATTATAAGTGTAGCTTGTATCAGTAGGAATACTGACTTCGACTCTGTTATAAGGAGATTTCAAGCACTGATGATACATAGATGGTACTGCTTTCATTTCATGAATCCATGGCCTACCTAGTAAGATGTTGTATGAAAGAGGAAGGTCAAGGACCTGAAAGATGACATCTCTTTCCACAAGTCATACCCTGATTGGTAATAGTACCAGACCTTTAGAGGTTCTTTCTTCTTCATCATAAGCATTGATTTTTATTTTCTTTGTTGGATCAATAACATTTTTAGAAAATCCCAGTTGTGTTAGTAGATTGTAGGTATAGATATTCAACCCAGTGCCTCCATCTATTAAATGATGTTTAACTCGGTGTTTATGGATCATAGCTTTGATGTGTAATGGCTGGTTATATGCGTGATTGAGTGAGTTATCATCTTCTTCAGAGAAAGTGAGGTAATGAGGTGAAGTCAGGTGACCCACCATAGAATGAAACTGATCTACATCTAAATCTTTAGGGACACTAGTAGTGAGCAAAGCCTTGTCCAGGATCTCTCTATGAGGAAAGAGATCTTAAGTAGATCGAAAATGGAGATTTGAGCATTAGTTCTTTTCAATTGTTCGACAATGCTATAACTAGGAGAGGATGATGAAGCCAGTTGTTTACATTTGGTCGTGATTGTGTCTATTTGTCTATTTGAAAGAGTTGGTAGGTTTGATGCTGGTTGAGAAAAAGTTAAGGAACTAGCTCCTTGGAGAGTAACCTTCTTTTGAGCATGGGTCACAGCATTGGCAGTTTGTGCTTGATTTTGTTTATCTTTGATTATGATCACATTGCAATATTCAGGTTGGGAAGATTCAATCATGTTGATCACATTGTCGTTGTTAGTGTAGGTATAATTGACTTTAGCACCTCCCTTGGATTTTGAGGAATCACCTTGTTCATAAGCTGGTAAGATATCTTTAAAGGCCTTATGATTAGCATTAGTCACGTTATTTCCAACAATGATTTTACCAGCGTCGATGAGATCTTGAATTTCATGTCTGAGTTTCATGCAGTTGTTTGTGTTATGACCTTTGTTTCGATGGTAGTTGCAGTATTCATTTTCTCTCCACCATTTGGGTTTAATTTCTGGATCATATGATCGAGAATTATTTGGCAATCTTATTAGATCATTTGTCAAGAAAGTTTTAAAAGATGATTCATCTAGAGGATTAAAATCACGCTTAGGCTTTGAAAGCCAAGGTTTCTCTTTAAACCATTCTTTTGATTTTTTTGGCTTATTTTATGTTGTAGTTTCAACTGCCTTGAGTGCTTGTGTGCCACTAGCCAAGTTAAATATTATGGATTTTTTTTTGCTTTAACAGTGTCTACCACTCCATCATTAACAATGTTTATATTGTTATCTTTTTTTGTATTTCCAGTATTTGTTCTTTTCTTTAGAACTAGAACCTTGCGATGTTTCTTTCCAAAGTGATATATCTCCCTTCTTTATAAGCACATCTTCCATTTTGAGGGCATTATCTACCATTTTGTTGAATGAAGGATGCACTTGCATCTGTATATTGTATTTCAATTCAGGGATTAATTTGTTGACAAAGATATCCATCTTCTCAAAATCTAGAATAGGTTGTGAATATCTAGAGAACATCTTCCTCCATCGTTGGAGAAAAGTGAGAAAGGGCTCTCCTCTTTTTTGTTTGGTATTGCAAAGCTTTATCATAGTGACTAGGTGATGAATGTTATAGGAGTATTGTTGTAGAAACAGTTAGATTAATTCTTCAAAAAAAATTATTCCCATAGGTAGACTTGACAACCATTTCATAGCTTGCCCCCCTAAACTTCTCGAGAAAAGGCGCATGAGATACGTTTGGTCATGCATGAGCTCCATACATAAAGCACAAAATTCTCTAATATGGTCTTGAGGATCTATATTCTTGTCATATTTGTCAAACTTAGGCATTTCTACTTTCGAGGGAAATGGAGGCATGTAAAGGTTTTTGTCAAATGGAAATGGGCACATTGTGTCCAGAGAATATTGTTTTGGTGATTTATCCTTGTTTTTCAGTTCTTTGATCTCAGTTCATAATGCTTGTAATTGTTTGTTTACCATTCCTAATGGTGTCTCTTCCTCTTTGGTGATGAGGGTCTCCACATCATAACCAGTAGGAAGTTTAGTGCCTTGTTTTGCTAGTTCTAGAAAATGGTCTTCTTTTTCTCTAGCCATGATAACGTTCATCATTTTTCGGAAATCTTTATCCTTTTTTACATTTATGTATATTGATTTTTGGAGGTTCAAAGGCTTCAAATTCACTTGATGAGGAATCACTATTGGCATCATGGATACTAATATCATCATAAGTTTTGTGTTTAGCAGCTTGTTTTTCTGGCCTTTCTCCAGACATGGTGGGAGATAGGGGCTGACCAAAGATTGGTAGATCATAAATTGGTATTTGTGACAATGACGGTCTATTTGGGATGGGTTTTTCTACAAAGAATATATTGTCATTTGATGAAAATGATGTTCCTTTTCCTTTGTCTATTTTGCTACGAGAACTTCTAGTTTGAATAGGCATTTACAACCGACGGGACCAAGAGCTAGATGTGTTGCAGAAGTCAAGATCAAATTGTAGCTAGTTGCTCATTTAACGTAATGATTGAGAGAAGTAACTAAGATCTCATCTATTTTTAGGAATGATATATCTTGTGTAAGACATTATCTAAGTTAACTTAGGTTTGGTAAGATGTTGTTTGAACTAGCTTAGAGATGATCGACAAAATCATGCAACGCAACGATAGAGGTACACTATCAAGACTGTTTATGCTCAAGAGGATGATAACCAGTTTTATGCTTGTTGTAGATTGATCTGGGCAGGTTTGACTATTTTAAACTGACCAAATCAAAGATTCGTACAACAGGTTTTATAGGACCAAACGATAGTGTAATAGCTTCAGGACGATGACAATAGTATTTCATACGAGTTGCTGCTTAGTACCATACGACAAATGGGTAAGTCTAAAATGACAAACTGATCAATGCAATAGTTTATCGTACGACACACAATTCAGGCTCAAACAACAAATCGACAAAACCTAACTTTTACATGCCTAAAAATTCAAAAAATCATCAAAAAAAATCAAAAATGAAATGATTAAAAGGCTTAAGATTGGACACTTACCGTTGGCTCATAGTTCTGAGGTTGATTATGTCGTCTCTCACGCTCAAATCGATGCTTTTGTGTGGAAATCGCCATTTTTCTTCACAGAAGGCTTTTTGAATTTTCAAACTTGGAGGGTTAAAATGAATTGAAAATGACACTTGTGGCCACCCCTTATATAGCCAAAACCCTAATTTTTCAACTTGCTCTGATGGACATAAAAATTGTACCCTTACCTAATTTGCCCATCCTGATTCCATTTTCGGGATCGAAATTGAAATCCGAGATCATTCTCCTAGTCAATTTCACTACAAGTTGGACCACTTACTGCTTTCATTAAAAGCTCAATCTTTCTTCAAAATGAGATTATTTTCTAATGAATCAACACTGAATCTTAATTTTATTCTATAAATCAACTTTGCACTCAATTTCTCATCAATCATCACCAAATTCTCAAAAATTCCTCTGACTCAATTTTTATGCTCAAGTCATTATCATCGTAAACAATTTCCTATAATCATCATGTATCCTTGCTATCTTTTGATTTCACTCCCGAGGGGGCATACTCATGACCTTATGACCTCACATCTTCAAAGTCGATAAAATTTTCAAATCTTCATCAAAAGTCGAGCAAAAATCTTTTTCAACTAAAGAAAAATAAATTCTTATTGCTAAGGGGCATCTCAGCTTCATCGCTTCATATCAAGTTGAGATCTCTCGACCATCTGAATCGAATCAATCACTAGGGCCATATCAGTTTCATCACTTCAAATCAAGCTGATATTCATCTTCATCTAAATTAGTCTCTTAATGTTAATCAATTTTATCAATTTTTCATCAAGCTGATTATTTGTTTAAACTTAATCAAGGGTTTAGAGAGTATCGTTGATCACACGCTCAATCTAAGCAGGTATTTAGTTTCATCGCATCAAATCAAGTTGGATAGTTTATCTTTGCTCTGATGGACTTGAAAAGCAATGAGAGGGACGGGTGAATCAGTGACACCAAATAAAATACTACTTCAAACAATAACCGGTAGATGAACTTAACAAATATTTTAAACACAATGCATGCAATCCATAAAGATATAACAACATCCACAAAAAGTAAAGCATCCACCATAACACAAGTGTTTATACGTGGAAAACCCAAATAGGTAAAAACCATGGTGAGATGAGACTCACAAGTTAACTATCTGCAGTAATAGATAACTGACCGGTTAAGGTCTACAAAGTGCTCTGCTAGGAGCGAATCTTGTTAGAGATCCCAAAGCTTGATTATAAGCTTATACCCTGTTAAGAGTAGTACCCTGTTAGGAGTAACCTGCTGGAAGATTTAAGAATCCAAACTAATGGATCACCCTGTTAGAGGATTTATACATTGAAGCTCGTTAGAGCTTACCCGGTTAAGGGAATTGATTCTATTGTAATAGTTAGAAAACAATATGAATGATTTGATCTGTTCTGAGTAGAACAATACTTGCTTGATCAGATCCTTCTAAGTACATTCAACATTTCTCTTCAATAGACTCTTTATCCTAACACATATTGCTCTTCAAAAATATTTCACTCTTCACTCATACCATCAGTTCTTAAAGTTTTTCAGAGATGTTGATATATATAGACATTCAGATTTCATGTCGGCTTAGGAAATCATAACACAATTTCCTAGGTGCAATGTATCTGGACAAGTGACCATAACTCATCACAAAAATTACTGCCAAGTAGTCGGTGCTGGTAACTCATCACAAAAATTATCGCCAAGTAGTCGGTGTTGGTAACTCATCACAAAAATCAACAAATACTGGCTGGAACAATCAATACCGGTTTGAATAAAACATATGAACTATTGTCCTTGAGTCTCTGCTTGATCTCCATCTTGATCTTTATTTGATGCCGACTTAGTAAAACCATAGGTTGTCTCTTATGCACATACCGGTTGACACAAAGTAGCGGTTAGAGATAAACCTCTAACATACCAGTTAATAGTGTAAACAATTGAAGTTACACTGGTAGTCAATATAATCATATGTGTGTGAAAGAGTGTTTCATCAATGACAACAAGTGATGAATACATTACAATCATCATCAAGCCAACAATCTCCCCCTTTGGCATTGACAGCAACACTTAGAAAATTTTACAGTAATACCGCTAAGTGTGCATACACAAAAAATTTACACATATACTCATACTCCCCCTTAATGTATGCATAAATACAAAATTTTCAAAACACACATACATACTTCTACCCCCCCTTTGACAACAATGCCAAATTGAAAAAGGAAAATATATATATATATATATATATAGAAAATTTGTAACACAATGTTTAGCATATACAGCAGTAACAAAAAAGCTGTATCAAAGTTCAAGCATAACCAATTCTCATGAAAATAATATTTTAGCTTGTCTTCAATTGTGACAAAGTATTTGTCCATGACTCCAACATGTTCTCAGTATACTCGAATGTAGACGTCAGTTGTGAATGGAATTCTTCCATTGAGTCTAGGGTGCAAGTTTCAAGGGTTGCTAAAATAGCTTCTGCATTGGAGTAGGCTCTCTGTAATATGTCTACTTGTGATGTGAGCAGACTCTTGAGTTCCTTTAGAGACCAGAGTCTCTTAGCCTTCTCATTATCATATATATGAAGTTTGTTATGCAAATCATCTACAGATTTTTTAAATGCAAGTATAAAGTCCTGGAGTGGGACATATGGCTTGCATATCCTTTCTAGCTCTTGCTTTGTTTCTGTTTGTCTTTTCAAACTGTCAGAATAAAAGAAAGAAACCTTAGAGGTGGAAGCAAGATACTTTCCTCCTATTTCAATAGCATTTCTCAACAAATCCTTATTGTGCGACAGAGCCATTTTCCCACTATCAATATCCTTTGCCAGTTTGTCTCCATACTTCTTCTTGTGATTCTTTTCAGCATACAATTGAGCAACATCTTCTAGTGACTTGATGTGATCAGATGCATCTACAACTAACTAACCAAGTTTGCTAATGGGTGTAGAAAGATGTATTATAGCTATTTCCGGTAGTAAACTAGACAAAATTTCTATTGCAGTCTGAATTGTTTCTACCTCAACCCTTTGCTCTTTCAGTATCTTCTTATGCGCTCTAGATTGCATAACACTAGCAATCTTCATCATTTATGATGCACTCAGAGTGTTCATATCAATAGGTCCTAAAATACTTAAAGAATCATCATCATCATCTTGAAGTTGTTCTGCTTTGCCGGTTCAGAGGATACAACCTTAATGATAGCTTTCTCTGTATTTTGCTTTGTTGTTGTTTCAAGTGACTATGTGGTAGCACTTTCAATAGTCTCCTTCTGAATTTCTTGAATGACCAGTGGAGATTGGGGTTTCTCCAGTTGTTTTGTTGCTAGTGGATTTACCACTTTTAGTTGAGTAGCCGGTTGCTCAACTAGTGTAACCTATACATTTGTGATAGCTGGGGGCTCCATATCTGGTGCAGTGTTGTCTCTAGATAAGTCCACTATGTTTTGAACATTATCATCAACAAGAATAATGGAATCATCCTTCTTCTTGAGTGGATAGACCTCATCAGGTTGAATAATTTCCTCTTCATCCATTTCCAATAGAGTAACATTATCAGTAGCATTAGCCTCATTTTTAGAATGGAGGAGTTCTTCCCTCTTTTTGATTGCACAGGCTATCTGATGTGTCTCAAATTCAATACTTTCCCTTTTTCCATTTTCAATCTTCTTGTTTTTAAAGAAAAATGTACTTTGTACTGATCAACTAAGGTACTAATTTCATCCGTAGATAGGTTAGGAAAATTTTGTAAAAATATTTCATCAATAGTTTCTTTTTCCAATTGAACAACTTCCTCCCATTTGAATAAAATAATATTATTCAAAGAGATGGAAATATCTTTTTCCAAGTCATGCAAAAATTTATTGTAATGACCCAAATAAGTGATTACCTATTGGATGACTTGCTTCTGCTCATCTTCAGTGAAAGAATCAAAATATTCTTTGACATTATCAAACCTATTCCTCCCTAGTGTCTTCAATGTTCTCTCAAAAGATGTGTCAGGTTTGTAAGTATATATATCAATAGGTATAGTTGCCTTTGGCACTACCTTTACCTTCTTGGATGTTTTGTCAGTTTCTTTTACCTTCTTTGGTTCTTCATCAGAATTTGATCCATCAAACTCTGGTTGCAAAATCAATTTCCTATCTCTCTTCTTTGTCTCTTTCTTAATATATACTTTGGGTTTCGGTTCCTTTTTGGTTAGGATACTCCTGGTAACGTACTCTTTGTTGATGGAGGTGCTTCATCAGACTTTTTATTCTCTCCTTTTGTACTTTTACTAGGTGCAATTCTGGTTTATTCAGGTGCCTGTTGGACTGCTACAATGTCCAATTTTGTCTGCTTCTTGTCTATAGGTGAAGCTAATAGGGTATTAGCATAACCAACAAGTAAGTCATGGTTAACCTCATAACTCATGTCTTCCTTTTCTTCTTCTCTGGGCTCAATTGCTTGCATTAAGCAAAATTGAGTGGTAACAGTGAAGATTATGTCCTCCTTAAAGTGTTTTACCACATCTTTCAGTAGCCTCATTCTCATACTCATCTTCTTTTGGAACTCATTGAAATACCTATTCAGGGAAACATGGAAAGTATTCTTTACACCCTTGATGTTGTTCTTAATTTGTGCAAAGACCGGTGAGTCCTTTGACCACTCAATGTCTCCAATTCCTGCTAGAAAGTTCTGAAAGTAAAAGAATATACCGATTAATAATTGACCATACTTGAATTTTAGACTACTATCCTTCTTGATAGATTGCAAATTCAAAAATAGTTGTCTTCTAATAGCTTCACAGAGATCATAGTCTACATTATCAACAATCATTTTGTGAGCTGTGTGAACTACTAGAGATGGAATATTGTTAAGTCTATAGGAGTAAAATACTTGGTATCCTATCACCATTGTTGCTAGTTTTACTACAGGGTCCATAATATTGTTGACAGAAAAAGCACGCCCATCAGATGTAGAACTAGTTAATTTGAAGACAATATCCTTTAGAATTTTCCTTAGCTCAGGTACTTCACCGGTTGAGAAATAGCCAGTCACAGCCTAAATGGATTCCTTTGTAATTGTGTGAGTCCTTTCTAATTACATGTTCTCTCTGTGAACTCTACTCAAAATTATTTTGATATTTGCTTCTTCGAAATCTTCATGAAAATAAGAGGTATTATGAAAACCCTAGCATACTGTGTCTTAATTTTACCATCCTCGTCACAAAGTGATTTCAACTGTGTGTAGATGTATAGACACCCTAAGTCTTCTAACTTGTAGTCTATATAACCGAACAAATCACCTTTGACCAAAACTTTGCTTAGAACTTGCGACAATGCATTATATGACATAATTTCTTCTGCCTTTGCAATTTCCATAGGCTCAGAAGTGATCATCAACCTCTAGACAGACTCTGAAGTAGATGCCATTCTAGATAAACAAGATTCAAGGTAATATGTTCAAATAAATACCTTGTTTCACGCACGTTACCTTGTTTACCGGTTGAAACACCCAAGTGCACACCAGTTCAACTTTCTGTAACCTTCAATTCAATTCAATTTCTCAAATCATGAAACAATTCAACAATCTTACTTAGCTCTGCAATCGCTTCAAATTTCTTTCTCGAATGAATTAGGGTAAAAAAAGACAAAGTAAAACTCACTTTTATCCTTTTTACCTACTGCAATAAATGCTCGCCCATTACGGTTACAAACCCTAAATTCACTGCTCAAGTGGAAAACTGGTTGATAACATTCTGACAAAAAGTTACTGAAATTTCATGATTCAAAATTATTTCCCACTCATTTTTTCACAAGGGGTTCGGAGATGTTTTACCTTAAGCTCTCCTTAGCCATATTAAAAAGGCTTAAATCACCGATGTGTGTGTGAAAAGTGGACCTGTATCTGTATCTGGAATACACAACACTTCAATTAAGTCATTAGATGCATGGTTAGTAAATCAATAATCAATGAATAATAAAACCATAACAGAGCGACCCATTGCCTTCTAGTAGATGCGAGTTTAGATTGCTCTCAGATTGCTGAGCTATGCAGTGACTAGACTACACCTAAACGAAGGATTTTTAAATCTATATGAGCATGGATTTAAGCTAGATGAATGCAAGATTAATCTAACAAGATTTAAGCAATAAATGAGATAAATGATCTAAATATGTATGCAATAACTAATATGTGAATATCAAAATGCACAAATATTATTGAACCTAGAGCAAAAACAACATGATAACAATATATTCTCCAAGATTTTTGAATGAGAGATGAACGCCTGAATTTATAGAAAATTTGGAAAGAAACCAAAGGCTGAGATCAAATGATGATGAGCGGTCAAGATTTTCCAAGAGGAAGCACAATCTAGGTGAATTGATGTGATTGGATGCTTTTCTCAGTTTTAAAGGAAAATGAACTAAAATTAAGATAAAATCAGAAAAAATTGATTTATTCTCTATTTCATTCAATTTTAATATTTAATTGTTTTAATTGCTTTCTTTGAGATTATCTATCAATTTTTAATTTGTTTTTCAAGATTATCTCCAATTGATTTCTTTTCTCAAAATTTTAATTCTTTTTTGGTCAATTAGTTCCTTTTTGATTATTTATTTCCTTTTTTGAAGATTTGATGGCAAATTGATTTATTTAATTAAATATTCTAGGATATTTAATAAAATAAATAAGATAATTGTTTAAAATGATTTACTTGGAATGATTTAATTAATTAAATAAATATTTAATTAATATTGGTTGATTAATTTTCCACATGCGATTTGATGATTAAAGAATTAATTATGTGCTCAAGATTTATTTAATTGCCTTTGGTTAGGACCTTGGTGATGTTGTCAAGATTATGGGCTCATGGTTTAGATGACCATTTTTAGGGTATTACATTTTCCCCTCTTTGAATTAATGTGCGAGCAGCGCGTTGGTTCAAAGAAAATTTGATGTCTAGGAGATACCAGTTCTAAACTTGATTGATCATGAACTAGATGAAAGCGAGGTGTTTATCTTGTTTCGAAGCGACGAAGCTGAATGAAGTCTAATTAAAGCGATACCGTTCCCGAACTTGATTGCACTTAGGAACGATAGAAAACAAAAGATACCAAACTTGAACTTGATTGATCAAGAAGTGGATCTTACTGATCTAGAACTTGATTGAACTTAGATACAGTGAGTGATGATAAAAACCAATCTTGAACTTGATTGATCAAGACACGATGAGCAAAGATAAACTGTCCAGCTTGATCCAAAGCGATGAAACTGAACACCTGCTTAGATTGAACGTGATCAAAGAAACTCTTTAAACCCTTGATTGAGTTTAAACGAATAATCAGCTTGATGAAAATCGATGAAACAGATTAACATTAAGAGATTGATTCAGACAAAGACAATGTCAGCTTGATATGAAGCGATAAAACTAATATGCCCTGAGAGATTGATTTGATTTAGATGGTCGAGAAATCTCAACTTGATATAAAGCGATGAAGTTGAGATGCCCCTAGCAATGAGGTCTTGTTTGATGTTTAGAAAATATTAGTTTATCAACTTGCAACGAAGATTTGAAAATTTTCTCGACATTTGAAGACGTAAGATCATAAGGTCATGAGTATTCCCCCTCGAGAGCGAAATCGAAAGATGGCGAGGGTTGCACAGTGATTGTAGGCAATTTTTTATTGGTGATGATAAGTTATTTGAGCACAAAGATTAATGTTGAAGATTAAAATCAGAGTTAATGTGAGAATTAAATTGAGATTTAGCATTGATTAACGAGAAATTGAGCACAAATTGAAGAAGAGAATGAGCAGTTGATGAAAGTGCTAAGTGGTCAACATCGTGAAATTTTGATGAGAGAATTGACATCAGATTTCGATTTTGATCCCGAAAATGGACTCAGGATAGCCGATTTACGATCTCTTGAATTAATTTCATCATACTTGTGTTGATTGATTATGAGATGTTGTTCTATATGCTTTATTCTATATGTATGCATATCTTTTCAGTATAGGTGAATGAATGCAAATGTAATATGGGTGTTTATTTTTGTTTCTTTTTATGCAAATAAATGAATGTGAATGAGTAATGAGTAATGCAAATTTTTCATTTTTCTATGCAATAAGATGAATGCAAATAAGTGATAATGAAATATATGAAACTATATAAAATGCTTATGTATGCAGCTAATATCTCAAAACATAAGTACTTGATCGGAGAAACGATGAAAAGAGACCACTTAGCTAAGAAATGATGATGCTTCCAGCTCTCATTTAGAAGATAAAGAGATCATTGTTATCGTACCGAAATCACTCTAAATTCACAAAATATAGGATGAAATGCAAAATGATATGCAAAATGCAACCTAATCCTAGTCACTGGATTTTGAAAAGCTTAATTTTCATCATTAAGCATTTTACAACCACAACAGGCAAATTAGAGTTCCTTGCTTTTCATGTGCAATATTAATTATCTTGTCCGCAATGACCCTTTTTTTCATTCATACCCTTGGATAGATTACGCATGGACCCGAATTGCACAATAAAGAAATTCCCTCAAAACAGACAAAGAAATGATGGGAACCTCCCTGTAGCATTCAAATAAGCGGAGTCAAGGTATGTGTGGCGATTTCACCTGAATGTGAAGGCACTTATCACAGACACCCAGCTGATTATATGTTTTTAGATCATCGGAATCATTCCTACAAGCAGAAAACAATGAAGATATTATGCCCCCAATCCTTGCTCCTCTTATTCAAGATAGACTTCCTTGAGTTACTCAGAGGGATAATAATCAAAAACCAATACAACGAAAAAATTTATGCATAGCTCAAACTGTTTATTGATTGTTTTCCATTATGTTGTTTTTCTTGTTAACTCAGTGATAAAACTCTTCAGTAGTCAGGAGACATGTAATTGACTCAGATTGGACGCCCAGGTTTCATAAACATAAGGTTGACTTGGTTGATACTGCTTAGGACATGTAATGTGCTCTTGTCGATTACCTAAGACTAGGACATTGAACGGTTTCAAGCCATGAGGGTTCCAACGAACCAGGATGTCACAAAAGTGACTGAAATATGTACAAGTGAAAGCAAATATGCAGGAAAGCAGGAATGCAAACATTGCATTGATAGATGGAGTGCTTGAGTACAAGAGGTGCCTGTTTGCCACGTTTTCACCTGCTTGGTAGAGATTCATTTTTTTTTTCTTACCAAGGTGCCTGTTTACCAAGTTTTCACCAAGGCATTTTCTCTATTTTTTTCCTTTTTTTTTCTTCTATTTTTCTTTTCTTCAGGACTTTTTCTAATTTTTAGGATTTCTTCAGGACGTTTTCTAATTTTTAGGATTTTTCAAGACTTTTTCTAATTTTTAGGATTTTGTAATGTTTGCCCCTAGTGTCTAGCAAGGCAAAAGGGATTTTGAGTACTTCAATGGATAAGCGAATGATGGTGGATGCTTTCAAGGACTATCTCACAACGTTAATCCAAGCACAGGGTCTAGATATAGCAATATAAACCAAGGATTTTAGTGATGAAAAGCAAAGATTTTAGTGATGTAAAGCAAGGATATAGTGTAGAGAAGTAAGGATATAGTGTAACGAAGCCATATGGTCCAAAGAAGTGGCCATGTCAAGAGGTTTGTGGAAAGCATGTTTTTGCATTCTGTCCATAGTGTTGATCAAGATCAAGGGATGGATTTGGATAGGAGGCAGATAGGATAATCAAGATCAAAGGTGGTAATGAAGGATGTAAACAAGCAATGGATAGGAGCTAAAGGGTCTAGATCAAGTGTAATATATAGGACATACAAAACCTGTAAAGATCCTTAACCTTATTGAGATCAAAGGTGGAAAAGGGATATGAATGTAGATAGAGCGAATGAGGGATAATGGAGGATGAAGGATAATGGAGGAAGAAGGATAATAGATGGATGTACATGGATGGAACTTTCCCCCAGTGTAAAGTGCAAAAGGATAATGGATTATGCATGACGCCTGTTTGCCAGGTTTTCATCATGGTACTTTCCCAAGGCAGCACAAGAAGTGGTTTTCACTCGTGGATGAAATTATTTCTCTTTACCTTTTTTTCTCATTTTTTTTTCTTTTTTTTTTTGGAAAATAACGGAGGCGTGATAGGGGATGGAAGAAGGACCCTAATGTCTTGCTTCTTTGGATGTTACCCTTAGAATATGAGTTGCAATAGACCATGGCTATAAAGGTATGCTCAAAGATGTTGGTAGGATAATGAAATGAAACTAGGGCAATGATTTATGAAAAGGATTGGATAAGAGGGATGGAAGGGTGAAAAAGCGGTGTTGGATAATGGATGGGATGTTGGAAGAATTGTGTATGGCTAGATGGAAATGTTGGAAAGATCAACATTAGTACACACATTGAGGGATGGTGGACATATGGAAGAGAACTGAATCTCAGATTTTGAGATTTGGATGAAGGAATGGTTACAAATTTTGGGGCATAAGAACCCAAAATGGATGAAGGAGGTGATGGAGGAATAGACTTGGAAGGTTTGGATGGAGGAACAACAATTTTGGTTGCCAATTTTGATTTTTCTTTAGATTATTGTGCTTCAAGCCGCCGCTTAGGGATCCACATGGTTTTTTATTTTTCATGCTTTTGTAGTTCCTTAGAGTGCATTGCTTGTACAAGTGCCTTAGGAACCCATATAAATTTTGACTTTTCTTTTCCTTTTTGGATCATATTTTTCTTTGTTTTGACATGTCAATTAGATGGGACATGTTTATCCTTGAATACATGTGGATTGCTTGACTTGTGACTTTTATGCTTGGTATCCAAATTGCTTGGAGGGAGATGCGTGGATAGATAGGAATGATATGGAGGTCTTTTAGATGGATGGAAGGTACTTGAAGATGTGTGCCTTTGTTGATCTTGCATAAGGGATGGAGGGATATAGGGACCTAGAATGGATGGAAGCAATGAAGGGGAAGGCGTGTATTTGGATTTAATTGGATAAATGCAGGATTTATGAGAGATACCAACATCTTGAGAAATGTCCCTGAGGCCATGACCTTTAACACTTTCTTTAATATGGAGGGGTTCTTTCTTGTGGAGATCTACCCCTTTTCCTTTATAAATATTTTGACTTGTAGGATACACTTTTCTTTGGAAAGAAGGCATGAGTCCATTATGAGATGGAGGTGGAATGTAAGGAATGATAGGATCACTAAGGGGATTTGTAGGCATGATGGATCCTTGAGCTGAACATGGAGGATTTTGACAAGGAGATGAAGGGATACTTTGATCTTGATATGGAAGAGGACCATTGGATATAGTAGGAAGGGTGTTTGACTCTTCATTTTGAATAGGATCGTTTGAAAAGGTGGAAGAGGCATCATGATCTTTCTTAGGAAGTGGATTAGGAATGGGATTTGGAAGGATGCTTTGATCTTGAGATGGAAGGGGGTCATCTTTGAATAAATAGAAAGGTATAAGGGGATCATCATGGGATTCTAGTGAAATAGGATCTTTTTCAATCATTAGATGGGATTGAGGAGTTTTGGTGTCTTGATTTTGATTTATGATAGGACTTGTTTCTTCATTTTTTAAATTATCCTCTTGACATAGAGTCACTTCTAAAGAAAGGGTAGGATTGTGCATAGGCGTAGGGGATTCTTGGAAGATCTCCATCTTTTGGCATGATGGGGAAGCATTTTTAGTAGGACTCTCTGGAGTGGGTATGTTTGGAATTGAAGTGTATGATGGCATAGGATCTGGGATTTTTAAATCTGTAGAGGAACTTCTATTAGTATTGGGATTAACTTGGATTTCCATAGGAGATAGCCCTTGAAGGTAAACATGAGAAGTTTCATTGTTTGAAGGAGATGAAGACATCATGGAAGGGATGGAGGATACATATGAAGCCTTTCTAGACATAGGTTCATGATGTTGATCATTCTTAGAAGTAGTTCCTTCTTTTTCTTTAGGTGAGTCATTAGGATCTTCAATTTCAATGACACCGTCATCAAGGAGATCTTGAATCTTATGTTTTAATTCCATACACATTAAAGTCTTATGTTTGTTATGCCTATGATATGAACAATAACTACTAAAAACTTCACATCCCCATGTGGTCCTTTTAGGCAATATGATAAGATTGTTCTTAAGAAGCTCTTCCAAAGATGACTCAATAGATTACCCCAAAGGTGTAAACTGTCTATCTAGGGAATAGATGTCTTTTTGTCTTGGTGAAGGTGTTTTGTGATCTTGTATGAGATTTGGTCTTTGATTGTCAATTATTTCTTGTTCCATCATATGTAATTGTTTTAGAATTTCTTGAAGTCTAGTGTTCTTAACATCTTGAAGTTTTATCTCAAGAGGTGTCATTGAATCTTTTCGTTGAGCTTGAATGTCATATATATCTCTCTTGAGATCTTGAATTTGTTGAGCTAAGGCAGCCATGGGCTTCTTACTTTTGTCAAAAAATTTTAGAAGAGCTTATGGTTTGGATAGGAATTTACAACCGACAGGGCCAAGAGCTAGATGTGTTGCAGAAGTCAAGATCACATTGTAGCTAGTAGTTTGTTTAGCATAGTGATTGGGAGAAGTTACTAAGATCTTGTCTGGTTTCAGGAATGATCTATCCTATGTAAGACGTTATCTAAGTTAACTTAGGTTTGATAAGATGTTGTTTGAACTAGCTTAAAGATGATCGACAAAATCGTGCAACGCAATGACAGGGGTACACTATCAAGGTTGTTTATGCTCAGGAGGATGATAACCGGTTTTAGGCTCGCTGTAGACTGTTTTAGGCAAGTTTGATTGTTCTGAACTAGCAAAATTAGAGACTCATACGACAGGATTTCTAAGACCGTACGATAGTATAACAGCTTCAGGATAATAGCAGTTTTGTTTCGTATGAGTTGTTGCCTAGTACCATATGACAAATGGGCATGTCCCGAATGATAAAGGATTTAGTGCATTTCTGAATCGTACGACATAGGATTTAGCTTTAAACGACAAGATGCTAGGTCTCGTACGACAGAGGATTGAACTCGCATGACAAATTGGAAGACTCATATGACACAAGATACGGTGTAGGATGACAAATGATCAGGCTCGTATGACTGTTAACAAGATAGAGACAAAAATTATGAGTTTTTCAAAAACTGAGTATGACAACTAAGTATGACCAATTCTGAGATGGACAGATTTTTGACCAGGATAGACTAGTTTTGACAAGGACAAAGTTTTATCATTGAGTTGTTGACTTGTTTTCTCCAGATCTAGTATTCCAGTTTTAGTTTTAGGGATGAAAACATAGAAATCACGTAATATGAATAAAATCTCCAATCACAGCATGCAACCCCTATGGAAATTGGTGAGAGAATAAAATCTTTGCTTGTAGACTTGGGTACATACCCAATATCTAATCAGAATATGGTCATTGAGTCTCATGCAATGGATTCTCAATGTTGTATTAGCCATCTCCAAACGCTAATGGGGGCACGATATGGCAAGTGCTTTAGGAGAGTTACTATCTCTCTTGCACAAAGATTATGAACCTTTCGGAGGTGAATCAAGTAGCTTTTGTTTTATAGTTCTTAGTCAAGAATTCTGTTTGAAATTACCCCTTGAAGTCACGCAAGCATGATTGAGGCCTATAGCCTAACAAGGTACCAAAACAAGATGTAGTCACGTAAACGTGATTGAGACCGTGAGGCCCTACAAAATGCTCGATATGAGAGCTCTCAAAGAGAAAACTCAAATAATCCCATCCTTTGAGACTTTAATCACCAAAGGCCTATTTATTATAGTGAGTTGGAATGCTTAGGTCCAGCTGTACTCACTTGGGTCGTTCTCACAGGGCGATTACTTTTTCCCACTATGACAGGCCTGCTAAAGGTACACAAATCTCAAAACTTAGAAAAAGCTTTGAGGGTCTAGATTTCTGATTGTCTATAAAAGACAAAAGCATACTCTCCTATCTCTTAGATTTTTCTGAAAACATGAAAGATAGATTTGTTCTTTAACCAGATAGCAATTTAAGTGCCTAAGAAAATACTAAATGAATACACAATGTTTAGTCGATTCTCCTTAGGCAACCTGCAAAACAAATATGTCAGTAGTCATTTTCTTCTTGATTCTTTGCCAGGTGTATGTTTGATTGATAGATTCTTTGATAAGCATCCTGCAAACATTAAAAGCCCAAAATTAGTTGCCAAAATAACATTAAAAAATCAAAAGAAAATTCTAGCATGCAAACTGTAAATTAAACTAATCTAACAAGAATTTTCATTTTTTATGACTATCCTAGTTATGACAGTTTTGATAGTACTGCACTCTGTCATTTATAATTTTTCAACCAGAGCTAATTTTGAAAATCTATTTAGTGGACATGTGGAAAACTTTGTTTTACATAACCTATTAAAATTTTGTTTAGATCCAACAATTAAATAAAACGTTGTGCCCTCTTAACCGAGACCATTTTTGACTGTCACAAAAGAATAAGTAAAATGATACTACTACACTCTATCATTTATAACTTTTCAACCAAAGCTAATTTGGACAATTGCATCAGTGGACCTGTAGAAAACTTGGTTCTGAAAAATATATCAAAAATTGGTTTAGATCTAATGGTTCAATAAAAAATGATGCCTTACAAACCAAGACCCTTTTTGACTGTCACAAAAGAACAAGCAAAAAAAATATTTTTATTTGCAAATTTAACACAATGTTTATTAGTTATAAAAACCAAACATTAAATTTGTTCAAGAAATATTTGAAATATTGTAGTTGTGGGTTTGAGCCCCATGGTGGGCACCAAAGATGTGTGTGTGAAAAGTGGTCCTGTATGTGTATCTGGAATACACAACACTTCAATTAAGTCATTAGATGTATGGTTAGTAAATCAATAATCAATGAATAATAAAACCATAACAGAGTGACCCATTGCCTTCTAGTAGATGCGAGTTTAGATTTCTCTCAGATTGCTAAGCTATCCAGTGACTAGACTACACCTAAATGAAGGATTTTTAAATCTATATGAGCATGGATTTAAGCTAGATGAATGCAAGATTAATCTAACAAGATTTAAGCAATAAATGAGATAAATGATCTAAATATGTATGCAATAACTAATATGTGAATATCTAAATGCACAAATATTATTGAACCTAGAGCAAAAATAACATGATAACAATATATTCTCCAGGATTTTTGAATGAGAGATGAAGGCTTGGATTTATAGAAAATTCAGAAAGAAACCAAAGGCTGAGATCAAATGATGATGAGCGGTCAAGATTTTCCAAGAGGAAGCACAATCCAGGTGAATCGATGTGATTGCATGCTTTTCTCAGTTTTAAAGGAAATTGAACTAAAATTAAGATAAAATCAGAAAAAACTGATTTATTCTCTATTTCATTCAATTTTAATATTTAATTGTTTTAATTGCTTTCTTTGAGATTATCTATCAATTTTTAATTTGTTTTTCAAGATTATCTCCAATTGATTTCTTTTCTCAAAATTTTAATTCTTTTTTGGTCAATTAATTCCTTTTTGATTATTTATTTCCTTTTTTGAAGATTTGATGGCAAATTGATTTATTTAATTAAATATGCTAGGATATTTTATAAAATAAATAAGATAATTGTTTAAAATGATTTACTTGGAATGATTTAATTAATATTGGTTGATTAATTTTCCATGTGAGATTTGATGATTAAAGAATTAATTGTGTGCTCGAGATTTATTTAATTGCCTTTGGTTAGGACCTTGGTGATGTTGTCGAGATTATGGGCTTATGGTTTAGATGACCATTTTTAGGGTATTACAACCGGTGTTGGGTTCTCTTCACTGGGTGAAGAAACAATTTCTTCTTCAAGTGACTCATTACTTTTTTTCTTCCAAGTTCAATTTATTTCTTCTCTGGTTTCTTCAACATTAACTTTTTGCTTTCCTTTCTGATCCTTAGAAGAGTTGATCAATTTGTTGGTTCTGGATCTATAGAATTTTGCTAAGTGTCCCGGTTTATTACAGTGATAGCAAGCCATACCAAATGATCTCCAAGGTCCCACGTTTCCTCTTCTTGTTCTTCTTCTACAGTTCATAGCCACATGACCAAAGTTATTACAAAAGGTGCAAATAACATTTCTTACATTTTCCATCTCGAATGGACTAAATCAGTTGTCATACGATCTTTGCCAATTCAGGTTTACTTGGTTATGAAAGTTCCTTATCCGATTACCATTTGGTCTTGTATGCATGCATGTCACATGATTGTTTGCTCAATATCTGCATTCAACATATCTGTGTAGGGGAAAAAGCTAGACTAGGTTAACATGCCCTAATCCTACCTTTTGACACACATTACGGAATACGAAAGAGCCTAGAGATATCGCACAATTGGCTACTTCTTTTGGTGAAAGAGAGAGCCACGGGATATCTATTAGGATTTCTATTCCCTTGTTGAAATTGTAAGATCAAGTAATGCAAGTGCAAACCCTAATCCCAAAATGCAAGTATGAACTAATAACAAGATTGCAGAATTGAGATTAAACAATGAACAGTTGTAAATACAAGGATGAAATAAGAATGCAAATGTGTACCCAGAGTCAAAATCGGACTGAAAATGTTCGGGACGGGGGTGCGAGCGCCACTGTCCTGAAAACTGCACCGGAAACTGCTGTTCTGCACTCTGAAACACTGTCGGGAAGCTGTCTGAAAGCTGTCTGTCCAGAGGACCAGGGCACCCAGTACCTCTGTCCCAGGGACCAGGGCGCCCAACGCCCCTGTCCTGGTAGGACCAGGGTGCCCAGCGCCCCTGTCCCAGTCTACTGCTCTGCAATTTGATACAGAGTGTTGTCTCGACCTTCTCTCTCCGGATCTATATCCCGCGACGTCGTCCAAATCCCGAAACCTGCAATGATATCTGAAAAAGGGTGTATGGGCGGCTATATAGGGTTTTACCTTAGTCAAACCCTCGCTTCGGTGATTTCCACCTCCATGAATAGCCAAGTTGTTTTGTAAAATGTATTGTGTGTGCAGACCTAGTGTGTGTGCAAGGTCCTAAAATGCAAGAAAGCAAACTAGAGCAACCTAGAAAGTAAACCCTAATTGCTTGTAAATGATAACGTAAATGCTCTAAATCAAGATGCATTGTGATCTAAAGCATGAATAAATGATGTATTGAAGTTTATGCAAAGACATGAAAACAACATGAAAGCATACCCAACCCTCAAGGGAGGAGTACAAGCCAATCTTCAATCGGTAATCTCCTATTGTTCTTCAATGTCTTCCAAGCCCTAAGTGAAGGAATGAATTTGATAGATGCTTGATAGAAGGATGTTGAATGTTGTTGAAGTCTTCAAAGATCTGCTCTTTCGCTGCATATGAAGTTCCTGAAAACAAAAATCAGATCCCTTCAAATGAAGAAAGAGAGCTCTTATGTAGGAAACCCTAGATCGTAAATTTGTATTTTGGCCGACCTAGAGATTGAATATCCTGCCAATTTCTTGGGGTTAAGCTTTATTTTATGATTGGATCGTGCTCCCAAAATTTTGAGAAAAATGTCCGGGACCATGTGCACTCCGGGCACCACGGTCCCGACAACTTTTCACCAAATTTTCAAGGCCGTCGGATATGATGATTTTAGAGAGAATCCCGAAGTTACAGGTGGTTTCGAGATGTTTTGACCCTGAAACCAAGCCCCCAAGTTCGAAATAGGACTTAATTAGTGTTTTTGATTAAGTGGTGTATTGGAGGAATAAAATGCGAAGGGCACGCTTTAGCGAAAGGGCCCAACTTTATGATGCAAAGGATGATGAAATAGGACCTTAGACCTAATTAATTTGATTAATTAAGTGCTAAAGGAGAAATGCAATGCAAAATGTAAAATGCACTAAGGCGGGTGCTAAACTAGGTGTGAAATTGTACCACCCTAGCAAGTGCGTACAATTTACGATGCTACATTTAGCCCCCACTTTAGCGGTCATATGAGTACTACGTGCATATGCAAGCTAAAGTACAGAAAAGTAAACATTATTTGAAAAAGGATATATCCATAAGTTGTCGGACGAAGCCCCCAGCGGTATCTGCAGTACACAGTTAGAAACCGCACCCTACAAAACACACGTTAGATCACAAAATCACCTAATGCTTACTAGGGAAAGTGATGAAATCTGTGAGTAGCTATATGCCCCCCCCTGTTTCAACTTGCTTATTAGGGAGGTGAAACAGGGTAGCATGTTTACTTGCGACAAATTGTGTAAGAGAGTATTGATGAGAGGTGTTCACTAAATAGGCTTCATCAGAGCACTTTTTGGAACATCCCGAGAGTAGGGGAAGGAAAATACGATTCCAACGCAACAAACGGTTCGAAAATCGCATCCCCCAAACCCAAGTTATGATAAAATGAATGATAGAGGAAAATTAGGGTTTCAAAAGTAGAGATAAACAAATGAAAGTATATACCTTGAAAATGACACTTGCATTTGTCACTTTGTTGATTTCAGAATACTATTCAGTGCAGCGGAGCCCACATAGCCATCATCATGCCTTCATGATGATCAGAGTGTCCCACGAGGATCGAGATCCTGTGCCAGGCCGTGATCGATGACAAGCCACTGGACGAGGTGAGTTGACTGAACATTTGACTTTTGATTTTTCGCATGTTTGACTTTTTTGTGATCGTATGCGGGCCTTGAAGGCTGACCGAGGCCCACCCAGGGCACCATGGTCCCTGTGGGGTGCCCTGGTCCCCTCAGGGTGCCATGGTCCCTGACAGGGGCGCCATGGTCCCTTCAAGGCGCTATGGTCCCTGACAGGGTGCCATGGTCCCCTCAGGGTGCCATGGTCCCTGACAGGGCACCATGGTCCCCATCAGGGCGCCATGGTCCCCAATCAGGGCTTGGCGAGGGGTTTCAGGACTAGCACACAATGTTCGACAGTTTGCATTAGCGATTTTGATGATCGAGTACTGATTACGGTTATGTTTTTGTGTTGCAGGGTCTCCCATACATGAGAGAGCATACAGCGGGACATATTCTTCGCAGTTTGTGAGATCAGATTCCATGGCTGACTCAGTCAGAGAGAGACACACTATCGATTGTGGGATTGTGGTATGTGATCCTCATGCCAGCCATTTGGTTCCATCCTGTGATGCTGATGGCATTGATGGAGCGATGGGATCCTGACACATGCACTTTTCACCTTCCAGTAGGAGAGCTGACAGTCACACTCGATGATGTGTACCGTATACTTTGTCTTCCTATCAGAGGAGCGACCGTTACATATGCGACCAATCGGTCAGTGGAGGATCATCAAAAAGAGCAGGTGTATTGCATAGGGAGAGTCATGCCGAGCGAGACGAGAGGTCGCATCATGGTCAGCTGGCTCTTACATCCTATAGGGGAGGTACCCCTTCTGAGACGCCTTATGATAGCCATCATAGCACTAGCCGTCTGCCCTAATGGGTGAGGTACGCACATGCATGGGGGTCTCACATGGTGTATCAGAGCGATGGAGAGACACAGGAGAGTGTATGCTTGGGGTCGGAGTATGCTTGCACATCTCTATCACGACCTTGAGGAGTATGTATTCGGACAGGGTTACAGTTTGATGACATGCACACTTCTGCAGGTGTGGATTCTAGAGCACTTCACATGCACCAGGCCTGTCGGCTTTCCGCTGAGTATAGCGAGCGAGCAACCTAGGGTGTTCACTTATCCACTTACCAGCGAGTGGAGATTTGGAGATTTATTATATTGGAGAGTGATTTTTGACAGACTGACAGCCGAGGTGATAGTGTGGAGACCTTACCTACGGATGCACAGATGGGATGGTATGGAGAGACAGTTAGCATGTCTACAGAGGAACGGCCTACTACGGGGACGATATTCACACATCATAGTCCCATTCTACTTTGACCGAGTATGGAGGCAGTTCGGGCTAGAGCAGTGTGTTCTAGCCGATGTGCCCATCTATACTCGACACTCACGGGTCCTTCCCAGACCTAGAGTAGTAGCGAGACCGACGGTAGATGACATTGAGACAACAGACCTAGAGGGATCTGATCAGGATGAAGTCACTGATTATTCTGTAGAGCCTGGAGCACAGCGGAGGTACATCTCATGGTTTATGAGATCATATACAGGTCCTATCTTTCCACCAGATCATCCGACAGGCTATCCAGGCCCATGGAGACATGGAGACCGAGATGAGGACCAGGGATCTAGGTCAGAGGAGCCAGAGGAGGGAGAGGGTCATGAGGAGACGGAAGATCCTGATCCTCCTATAGGCGATCAGCCCAGTGCCGAGGAGGAGGAGGAGGAGGAGGATAGAGAGGAGGACAAGGAGGATGCAGGTGATGATGCGGATGAGGATGAGGATGAGGATGACGAGGAGGACGATGAGGAGGAGGATAGAGATGAGGAGGAGGAGTCAGATGCAGCTCCCCACCATTCAGGAGACGATACCATAGCTCTAGATCCTCCTCTTATTCCCCAACAGGGGGAACATGAGGCGATACGGAGACCTGTTCCTAGTACCATCCAACCTACACCCATCGTGCACAGATTATTCAAGCGAGGGGAGCCTAGCGGTTCCCAGGCACAGATGCTACCATATCATGATCCCTACTGGCGTGAGGGAGATCTAGGTATAGTAGGTTTTATGATTGATTGATGTTTTTGATGATATAGAATGGTACTAACAAAAATTTGTTCTACTACCATAGCTAATGTGCAGGAGTGGCGGTCCCTGATTCAGCAGGCAATGACAGACATTTCCATGATAGCACAGATCCCCAGTTCCTCACAGATTGCCTATAGGCCTCAGGGGAACGCGGGTCGGCATGAGGATTTATTTTCCCCATTCCGAGTACAGGTAGATATATGGAGGGAGAGAGACAGAGTCCTATCAGAGGACCTCCAGCAGGCGCGGCAGAGAGAGAGAGTCCTATCAGAGGACCTCCAGCAGGTGCGGCGAGATCTAGCAGCGGCTCAGGCCGAGGCTACCACCTATCGCGCGATCCTTATGGATAGGGATCGTAGGAGTTCCTCTCGGAGTCACTCACGGTCTGTATCGCACTACACACCCATGGGTCCACCTTCACGGCCAGACCAGGAGGGAGCATCCAGTCGACACTCTCCAGCCACTAGCCCTAGGGATAGGAGATGATTTTATGATGTAAAAGAGAGGTCACATTTTGGATATACAGTGACCTATATTTGTATACGATCCACACATATATGTATATATACATGCTTCTCTTTTGTCTCAAATGTGTTATCTTTAATGCTTAAAACAATGTATATTTTGTTTTGATTAAATCTAATACATTTGGTAAATGTACATGTATGTTCAGAATTTAATTTCCATGCGATTGATTTATCAATGCTCCATGATTAAATTGATACATGTGTGACTTAATTAAAATAGTTAATCAAGTACTACATTGATGATAAGGAAGAAATATGCATTAAGTCTAAGAATCATATAACTAATGTGATTTAATTTTGAACTTAAACACAACATGATACGATTCTACTTAACACATAAAGACACTGTATAATATGCTAGCATAATGGAAATGTAAATCTTTTACAATTTACATAAATGAATTCAAGACAAACTATAAAGTAAGAAGACACGCTTGTCAGGAACGAAGCAATATAGATTAAACATCATAACATTTAATTCTATTTTTCTTTAATTAAGAGACACTAACATATTATCCAATGTTGAAGAATTGAAAAGAAGATAGATGAAGAACGAAGAATTAAGCATAATATTTACGCAAGTGCATAGAATTGATAGGTTCTTTAAGAGGCGTACCGTCTACATCTGCTATTTTGTAAGCACCTGATCCATAATCCTCAATAACGATATATGGTCCAAGCCAATTAGGACTAAATTTTCCCTTTTCTGTAGGTAAGGCATTCACATTGCGTTGATTCTCATAAAGGACTAAGTCACCTACTGAGAAGGAACGTTGAATGACCTTATCATTATAACTTCGTTGTAGGGTTTTGTGATATGCTTGAATATGCTCAAGAGCATTTATGCACTGTTCATCAAGCATCTCAAGCTGTTGAAGTCGTTGTTCTCTATAAGAGTCATCATCTACTATACCTTTGAGAGAAACCCTAAGTGATGGAATCTCTAACTCTAAGGGCATAATAGCGTCAGCACCATAAACAAGATTATAAGGAGTAGTTCCTGTAGCAATTCATACACTCGTTCGGTAGGCCCAAAGAGCATAGATTAGCTGGTTACTCCAATCCTTACCATGCTTATTCACGGTTTTGCGAAGAATTTGTTCAATTATCTTATTGGATGATTCGGCTTGACCATTTGATTGAGGATAGTATGGTGTAGAAAATTGATGTTTGATATGATACTTCTCAAGGAATTTCTTCACATCCTTGTTCTTAAATGATGTCCCATTATCTGAGATTATAGTGGAAGGTATCCCGAATCAAGAAATGATGTTTTCTAGGAGAAATTGACAAATCACTTCAGCAGTAGTAGAGCGAAGGGGAATAGCTTCTACCCACTTCGTAAAGTAATCTGTTGCGGTTATAATGAAGGTGTGTCCTTGAGATGAAGGAGGAGAGATTTTTCCAATAAGATCCAAACCCCATGCAGAGAAAGGCCAAGAAGCTACTTGAGAATGGAGTTCTTGGGTAGGAGCATGAATCAGATTATTGTGTTGTTGACATTGATGACATTTCTTAACAAATGAAAAGGAATCCTTCTGCATAGTTTGCCAATAGTATCCCATACGAAGCAATCTATGAACCAAGGATTTGCCCCCAAAATGCCCCCCATAGGCACCTGAATGTGCCTCTTCAAGAGCAACAGGGATTTCTGACTTGTTAAGACAATGAAGGAGAAGACCATCATAACCCCTTCGGTAAAGGACATTAGAAAGAATGATATACCTAGCAGACAGCTTGCGGATTCTAGCCCTAGTGTTCCTATTAGCGGAATCAAGAAAGGTACCATCGGTCAAATATCTTACGATATGCGAGAACCATTCATCTGAATCTACAAAGTCACAACATGTTACCAAGCTAGAATCGTCTACAATAGCTGGAGAAATAAGGTTGTGAATAACAAATTTAAGATCGACCACAAGGTCCTCTAAAGATACAAGAGAAGCCACACATGCCATTGCATCCGCATGTCGATTATCTTTTCGAGGAACCGGTTCCATAGTATAAGAATCAAAATTTTGTAATAAAGAGATAGCAAGGTCTTTATATTGTGATAATTTGTCTTGTTTTGCTTGATACATTCCTATTACTTGTCTTATAATCAATTGCGAATCTCCATAGATATGTATGTGTTTTATATTCAGAGCTAAGGCTGCTTTTATTCCCGCTATAAGAGCCTCGTACTCAGCAATGTTATTGGTACACAGGAAATTTAGACGATATGATAAGGGAATAGGTTTCTTTGTAGGAGAAACTAGAACAACACCTGCCCCCGATCCCGTACGACACTTAGAGCCGTCAAAGTATAACTCCCAAGTTTCATCTTTCTCTATAGAAAGAATGAAGTCATCAGGAAAAGATTCAGGGTTAGGGAAGGAGAAAGTTTAAGGGGCCTCAACTAAGTGATCGGTCAATGCTTGTCCTTTAATTGCTCTTTGTGAAACAAATTTAAGGTCAAATTCAGTTAACATCATAACCCACTTAGCTAGACATCCTGATAAATCAGTTTTAGAGAAAAGATGCTTCAAAGGATCAAATTTTACCATGACGTGGACTTTTGAATTTAAAAGATAATGTCTCAATTTCTGAGTCGCAAACACCAAGGCCAAGCATTGTCTTTCTATCGCAGAATATCGGGTCTCGTAATCAAGTAAGGTACGACTTATGTAATAAACCAGACATTCCTTACCATCTTTATCATGTTGTGCTAACAATGCTGCGAGAGCATGAGAAGAAGCAGCTGTATACAAAAGGAAGGGTTTAGAAGGTTCGGCAGGTTGAAGAATAGGAGGACTAGCCAAATACACTTTTAAAGCTTCAAATGCTTGCTGACAATCCTCATTCCATTGAAAAGTGATATCCTTTTTAAGAAGTTGAGTAAAAGGAAAGGTACGATCTGCAAGTTGAGACACGAACCTACGAATAGCTTGAATCTTTCCTTGTAAGCTTTTAAGTTGAGACACATTTCTAGGAGGTGGCATGTTGACAATAGCATCTATTTTCTTAGTATCCACCTCAATCCCACGATGCGAAACTATGAACCCTAATAGTTTTCCACTATCCACACCAAAAACACATTTTCGGGGATTCAAGCGCATGTGATATTTACGAATTCTTTTAAAGATTTGACGAAGGATTTTAACATGATCCATGCGAAGAAAGGATTTGGCTAAAATATCATCAACATAATCCTCTAAAATCTTATGCATATAATCATGAAAGATAAGGGTCATCGCTCGTTGATAAGTTGCACCGGCATTTTTAAGTCCAAAAGGCATCATTATCCAACAAAACATACCCCAAGGAGTGGTGAAAGTGGTTTTGAATTGATCTTGAGGGTTAATGAAAATTTGATTGTATCCTAAAAAACCATCCATGAAGGATAACAAGGCATGTCCTGCCATAGAATCAACTATCATGTCAATGTTTGGAAGAGGGAAATCATCTTTTAAAGAAGCGTTATTTAGATCCCAAAAATCAGTACACATTCTTATTTTGTTGTCTGGTTTAGCCACAGCGACAATATTTGAAATCCATGGGGAATAGTCAATAGGGCGGATAAATCCAGCCTCCAATAATTTTTCAATCTCAGCCTCAACAAGCAGAGCCACCTTAGGATTCATTTTTTGAATCTTTTGTTTCACGGGCTTAGCATTAGAAACTAAGGCAATATTATGAGTAACGATCTTAGGATCTATACCAGGCATGTCAGCATATGTCCAAGCAAAGATCTCAGGGAATTCATGCAATAGTTCTTCATATTGTTTCTGTTCCTCTTCATCCAGACATTTCCCAATTTTAATAACTTTCTCTTTATTGCAAGGATCCATCTTAACATCAGTGGTGTCACTTATGAGAAGATTACTTTGTTGAGGAGTATCCTTTAACTAAGGGAATTCTTTCACAATCTCGTCATTATCAATCTCTTTTCCAAAATAGGCTTCAGTGTTCAAACAATAAGGGAGTCCCCTATTGTGATGATAACGAGGAAGAGTGTCATAGGCTCCCAAGAACTCAGCTAAAGCATCGTCAGTAGGGAAGATATCCAAAGCACAGTCACCCGAAGGATCCTCATCAATATACTCAGGGTGTTGTATTGATAAAGATGTAGAGATAGCATTAACACTAATGCATGGTCTTTTAGAAGCCTTAGTACGTCTGCAGGGATTATAGCCAAGTCCAAAGGCATAATTGTGAAAATTAGTTTCTAAAGGAACTCTTATCCCTTGTTCATGAGCACCACAACCTTTTCCATGATACCCATGCTTAGCAAAAATGCGAAAACCACGACCATAAGGATCAGCCATTTCAGGAAGAGAAGGTGGTTTTTCATAAGACAAAGAATCAAACTCTTCATAATTAGAGGTGTGAGGAGAAGAAGTTTGAGAAGCGGCCACAAAATTATTACTCATAGATTCAGGTAAGGTTGATTGATTTTTAGTTTCTTCTTTCTTTTCAACTTTGTGATTTTCAACTTCTTCCTTCTTTTCAACTTTAAGTTCTCTAGAAGGAACCTTATATTCACCTACAGAGGTAGGGTTAAAATCAAGAGATCCCCAATCATCATCTGCAAGAACCTTCTCAGGATCAAAATCTTTCTTATGTGTAGTTTCAAGTTGAGAAGGATCTTCTTCAGGAGTTCCAGACTCATCCAAAGAATTTTGAGCATCGGAGAGCGAGGACTCATCGATAGGTTCCTTGTTTAAAGAGTCATCACTAGACGAGGATGGCTTAGAAGAATCTCCTTTAGAATTAGATGTTTGTAGACAAGCTTGAAAATTAGTATCACCTATCAAAGTATATGTCTTATTGTTATAAACGAATTTAACTTTTCTATGCAATGTAGAGGGGACAACTTGCATGCTGTGAATCCAAGGCCTCCCTAATAATAAGTTATATGTTAAATTTCCCGGCATATTATGGATAGGAGTAGGCAAAGTAACAGGTCCCACTGTGAGAGGTAAGGTGATGATACCCAATGAAGTCTTAGCCACATTGTCAAAGCCATGAATGGGATGAGAGTCAGGCTCAATAAGAGACGTATCCACATTCATCTTATGCAATAGATTAATGCTACACACATTAAGGCCAGAGCCATTATCTACTAGTGTTCATCTTATAGCAGTGTCTTTCATGATAACCACAATCATCAAGGGATCATATTGTTGTTGAATTTCACTAGTAGGCAACTCATCTTGGGTAAACACAATTTGAGCTTTAGGATTCATCACAGAGTTAACCAAAGATGCTATATTACTAGATGTATTCGGTGGAGGAACATTTAAATCTTTCAAGGCATCTTGTAACATTCCATGATGAGCGGAAGAAGTTTGAATCAAATCCCAAAGGGATATCTTAGTAGGGGTAGCTTTAAGTTGTTCTATGAGATCATATTCCTTACCCATAACTTGCGAAATACGGGGAGCTTGAGGAAGAATTGGTTGAGGATTAGGAAGAGAAACTGGAATAACAGGAGGAGGATTAGGTTGCCTATTATTTCTAGTATGATAAGTATGGGCAACCGCATGATAACTCTCTCTAGTTATTTGCTTGGCATAACTGTAAGGACTTATAGGTTTTCTTCCTTGCACAGTGATGATTGGTTTATTCAGGGTACGAAAGGAATCATGATCATACCTTCCTTGGACAGTAAGGAGAGGTGATTTAGGAATTTGAAAGGTGGAAGAAGGATAAGCACCTTGGACTTCAAAGAGAGGCTTATTATGTTCATTCAAGTTTATCATGTTAACCAATTTAGAAGTCTTGTTCTTGTTTAAAGATTTCGACAAAGCCACAAAGTCATCAAGAGCATCATCCAACAAAGCATGATCATATCGGTTAAAAGGTTTATCTTTTGATTCAAAAGGAGACATCTCCTCATAGAGGGGATTATCGAAAACAACCATGTTACTAGATTCAGGGGAAGAGTGGATAGGAATGTATCCTTGAGAGGAATCATTTGACTTATCTTTCTCATCACACCTAAATGGCATAGTAACAAGGTTTATGAGTTTTTGGTAAAATGAAGGTTTGGCATCTTTAGGGTTCAAAAAATCATCTAAAGCTTCATCTAATTCGTCTTGGCTATACTCATAATAATCATCAAAAGCATGAACATTTTGCAAATAAAAATCTGACATTTTGAAAAGATTGCATAAAATTTAAACACACAATGCAAAGAAACACACTTTTTTTTTTTTTTTCCTTTATAATGAAAATGAAATGAAAACACACTAAATCTAGATCTAGATCTAACAAATGCAATGCAAGAGGAAGCAATGATAGATTCACGTCAGGTTCACCAAAATGTGTAGGGGAAAAAGCTAGACTAGGTTAACATGCCCTAATCCTACCTTTTGACACACATTATGGAATACGAAAGAGCCTAGAGATATCGCACAATTGGCTACTTCTTTTGGTGAAAGAGAGAGCCACGGGATATCTATTAGGATTTCTATTCCCTTGTTGAAATTGTAAGATCAAGTAATGCAAGTTCAAACCCTAATCCCAAAATGCAAGTATGAACTAATAACAAGATTGCAGAATTGAGATTAAACAATGAACAGCTGTAAATACAAGGATGAAATAAGAATGAAAATGTGTACCCGGAGTCAAAATTGGACTGAAAATGTTCGGGACGGGGGTGCGGGCGCCACTATCCTGAAAACAGCATTGGAAACTGCTATTCTGCACTCTGAAACATTGTCGGGAAGCTGTCTGAAAGCTGTCTGTCCAGAGGACCAGGGCGCCCAACACCTTTGTCCTAGGGACCAGGGTGCCCAGCACCCCTGTCCTGGTAGGACCAGGGCACTCAGTGCCCCTATTCTAGTCTTCTGCTCTGCAATTTGATACAGAGTGTTGTCTCGACCTTCTCTCTCCGGATCTATATCCCGCGGCGTCGTCCGAATCCCGAAACCTGCAATGATATCTGAAAAAGGGTGTATGGGCGGCTATATAGGGTTTTGCCTTAGTCAAACCCCCACTTTGGTGATTTCCACCTCCATGAATAGCCAAGTTGTTTTGTAAAATGTATTGTGTGTGCAGACCTAGTGTGTGTGCAAGGTCCTAAAATGCAAGAAAGCAAACTAGAGCAACCTAGAAAGTAAACCCTAATTGCTTGTAAATGATAACGTAAATGCTCTAAATCAAGATGCAATGTGATCTAAAGCATGAATAAATGATGTATTGAAGCTTATGCAAAGACATGAAAACAACATGAAATCATACCCAACCCTCAAGGGAGGAGTACAAGCCAATCTTCAGTCGGTAATCTCCTATTGTTCTTCAATGTCTTCCAAGCCCTAAGTGAAGGAATGAATTTGATAGATGCTTGATAGAAGGATGTTGAATGTTGTTGAAGTCTTCAAAGATCTGCTCTTTCGCTGCATATGAAGTTCCTGAAAACAAAAATCGGATCCCTTCAAATGAAGAAAGAGAGCTCTTATGTAGGAAACCCTAGATCGTAAATTCGTATTTTGGCCGACCTAGAGATTGAATATCCCGCCAATTTCTTGGGGTTAAGCTTTATTTTATGATTGGATCGTGCTCCCAAAATTTTAGGAAAAATGTCCGGGACCATGTGCACTCCGGGCGCCACGGTCCCGACAACTTTTCACCAAATTTTCAGGGCCGTCGGATATGATGATTTTAGAGAGAATCCCGAAGTTACAGGTGATTTCGAGATGTTTTGACCCCGAAACCAAGCCCCCAAGTTTGAAATAGGACTTAATTAGGGTTTTTGATTAAGTGGTGTATTGGAGGAATAAAATGCGAAGGGCACGCTTTAGCGAAAGGGCCCAACTTTGTGATGCAAAGGATGATGAAATAGGACCTTAGACCTAATTAATTTGATTAATTAAGTGCTAAAGGAGAAATGCAATGCAAAATGTAAAATGCATTAAGGCGGGTGCTAAACTAGGTGTGAAATTGTACCACCCTAGCGAGTGCGTACAATTTACGATGCTACAATATCTATGTCCATACATTCTACATGTGAAGCAATGACCTTCAAATTTATTGAACACATACCTAGTATTTGTATTGTAGTTTGCATTTCTGTTAGGTTTGTCCCTAGAAACATTTGCAGTGTGACCAGGTTTGTGGCAAACGAAGAAAACAGGTTTAAAGACCTTCTTACCAATAGGCTTATTGATCTTAGGAGAAGACTTGTTCTTAGGATTGTTGTTATTTGTACCAGAGGATTCACCTTTTTCAATTGTGTGAAAACCAAGTTCAAAGATATCACCCTTCATTCTTTGTGATTGAATTTGTTCTTCCAGCATGGTAGAGCTTTTGACAAACTTCTCCAACTTCTCATTGGTTTTAGTAAGCTATTTGATAAGATCTTCATTATGCTTAGACGAGTTCTATTTCAGAGATGCTGCAAGCTCAAGATCTCGTTGTAGGTTCTCCTTTTCTTCTCTTTCAACAATCAAATTCTCATGCATATTGTCTTTTTCGTATTTGATCTTTGTAATCTCTTGATCTCTTTCCTTGATAAGATCTTCAGTAGCTCTTCTAGCTTCCAGTTCCTGACTAATGCGGATAGTAAGACCTTCTAGCTCTCTCCTCAAATTCAGTTTCTCACCATTTAACTTTTCAACTTCCTCTACTAAAGCATTAATATTGGCTTCATCTAAAAAAATATTATCAGATATCTCTAATAGTTGTTTAGTTATCTCTCTCCTTTTGACTTGAGAAGCTTTCAGGTTGACCCTTAGGTTTTCAAGCTCATTTATGCTAGCTTCTAGCTCTCTAGCCATCTCAAAGTAGCTCTTGTCCCCCATGGTGGTTTCAAGGCTCCCTTCTAAGCGGTTAGGATTCAAAGAAGCATGGCTTTGATACCAATTGATGGACTTGAAAAGCACTTAGAGGGGGGGGTAAATCAGTGACACCAAATAAAATACTACTTCAAACACTAACCTGTGGATGAACTTAACAAAGCTTTTAAACACAATGCATGCAATCCATAAAAATATAACAACATCCACCATAACACAGGTGTTTATACATGGAAAACACAAATAGGTAAAAACCATGGTGAGATGAGATTCACAAGTTAACTATCTGCAGTAATAGATAACTGACCGATTAAGGTCTACAAAGTACTCTGCTAGGAGCGAATCTTGTTAGAGATCCCAAAGCTTGATTAGAAGCTTATACCCTATTAAGAATAGTACCCTGTTAGGAGTAACCTTGCTGGAGGATTTAAGAATCCAAACTAATGGATGTTGGCATTATGTGAACTGGTATGAGGCCATGATAACATTGTATGTTGTCATTGATGTCAATATGCTCAAGAAGAGAGAACCGGCATGTTACCAAGAACCGGTATATGTGAGAACCGATATAACATAGTGAACTGGTATATGTGCCAAAGTGAAGCAATGTGTTTGTTCAAGGTGAACCAGCATGTTGATATGGGAAATAGTACATGGAAGCTTTGTATGACTACCGGTTGGTAGTCTCAACTTTAGGGTTTTCAGTTGAAGTGCTTCAAGCTTGTGTGACTCAGCCGGTGACTTTGTGTGATGAGTTAGCATTGTAATGAAGAATAGATCATGTTGCCACGTCAGCCTTGTGCGCGTGAAGGATCTTGTATGAACGAGATTGTTCCTATCTACCTCGGGAATGTGCAAAGTCTGTAAATGGTGAAAACGCATGATAGGTTATCAGTCGCCATGAAAGTAGTGGAAAACGAACGATGGAGAACGTCTTGAGATTAGTTCAAGACTGTTGCATTTAATGCAATGTGCTCAATGGTCAAGATTGAACCGTTTGAATTTCTTAACCTAACAGGTTTAGGGTTTAGGGTTTATGCTACCGACCTATCTGTTTCCTATAAGGTCAATGTTGTGTTTCTTTCTGAGGTTGTTGGCAAAAGTTGTGTGTGTGTATTCAAGTGAAGAGATACGTGATTCTTTCCAGACCAGAGGAGAGAAGTGATACCTGCAGAGTGTAAGTGCAGAAGGTGAAGAGGAGCTAAAGTGGATCTACATTGGCATTGAGTGTTGTTACCAGATCATTGTAATACCTGTTGATCTCTAACCACTTCAACAGTTGGGAAATCCCTTAACAGGGTAGCTTTAACTAGCTTACTGAAAATCCTTTGACAAGGTGACTCAAAACCATTGAGTTCTTGAAATCCTCTAATAAGGTAACCTTTAATAGGGTTTAACCCTTAACCAGGTATTCTAGCCATCCCTTAACCGGGTGATCCCTAACAAGATCGGTTCCTAACAGAGCCTATTCTATGTTCATTTCCCTATTTGATTAAATCCAATTTAATTAAATTATCCGCATTCCTCTATTTTATTAAATAAATTATTCAATTTATTTAAATAAAATTCACTATACCATTTAATCAATAAATCATTTTATTCAATTAAATCCTCCGAGCTACTTTTAATTAAATTCAAATTTAATTAAATAGTTATCCTAAATTGAATAAATCAAATTTATTTAATTACAACCAAATTGAATGAAAATCAAATAATTTCAATTAAATCCTATTATCCCCCCATCCACTTGTAAAATCCCAAACCCCTTCCTAATCCCTTCTAGAATCTTCTAATCGATTCTAATTAACATAACCCTCCTCTAAACTTTGTCACATCCCTAAGCAAAGGGAGGTCACTTCTCAAATGGCCCAAAGTCTTGGATAACCATTGAAGGTTTTCAACCTTCAACCACCAAAACCCTTAAAGTCTTTGAAAACCATTGAAGGCTTCCAACCTTCAACCACTTAATCCCCAAAGTCTCCAATAACCATTAATGGTTAATTCAAACCCTCCCACATGGTTAAAACATTTGTTTTGACTCAACCTCTACCCAACCCAAAGGTCTCATCAGGCCATTAATGCTTTGACCATGATTATCTCTTAATCATTTGCACAAAGGTTTATCCTTGGATTAGATCTTAATTCATTGGGTAAACCTAACTTAGACTTGACCCTTAGCCTTTAGATAACCATGAGGTCTTCTCAGGCCTTTAATGCCTCCAACCTCTTCTTTCAACCCAATCCTATGTTGACATTTGTCATCATTTCATTGGTGCAAATTGTGCACATGGATCCCCAACTTTCAAACTTGGCCCTTGATTAAACCATTCAATCTTGACCATCCATTGCCCTGTTTATGCTATAAATAGAGCTCTCATTCCTCCATTTTTAACAATCATCTATCAAATTTGAAGCATCATACTTATGCTCAAATTCTTTCAAGCTTTCATATCATCTTTATGCTCATCATTTAGCCTCTTTTAGATCATAAATTAGACCAATATGCATGCTTAGATTAATTTCTTTATCATTTTAGCTCAATCATAGACTAAATATAGTATGCTAGGATAGTATTCATACTAATCTTGTCATCTTATCATTTAGTTTATTGCATTTTAGCATCATACATAGCTTACAACACATCTCATACTAAAATCAATCAAAAGCATCTCTCGTTCTCATATTTGCCATCCTTAAACCATTTTGCTCAGTAATCTGAGAGCAAAAACATTGGTTTGAGGGACATTGTGAGATAGAGAACCATGGGACCCTCCTTGGGAAGCTGAGTAACACTACGTTACTCCATAGCTTGCATCAAGAAGTCCTGTATGTGTGTGGGGATTAGTATTTATCGTAATTTTTCACATTTTAAGTTTTATTCACCCACTTTTCCCACATACATTTCTAGCACCCACTATGGGGCTCGACCCCAAATAACAAATTGGTTTTTGAAATTAATCATTTTTGCAGGTCCGCGGGAAACAGGAATCGGTGCATAAAAAACATTCCATAGCGCATCTGCTTAACAATTTAGCGCTTCTAGCCTACTGTTTAGCGCGTGGGCTCTTTGTTTTAGCACGTAAAGACCTTTATTTAGCACGTGATTTGTATTAACAATTTTTTCTGTAGGTATCAACGCGAGCAAAACACAGAGTAGCGCATCAACTTAACATATTAGCGCATCCAATCCACTGTTCAGCGCGTGGAGACAATCATCTAGCGCGTGCAGTTCAAACATTAGCGCATGACCTCCGTTAAGTTGTTTGTAGGTATCAACGCGGGAGAAAAATAGAGTAGCGCATCTGATTAACAGTCCAGCGCATCCCACTCACTGTTTAGTGTGTGGGAACTATACTCTAGCGCGTGGAGTCCTTTCTTTAGCGCGTGACTTCCACTAATATTTTCCTGTAGGTCTCGACGCGGGAGAAAAATAGAATAGCGCATCAAGAAAATAGCTTAGCGCATTGGGGGCACATAATAGCGCGTGGGTGCTTTTTCTTAGTGCATCCGTGCAATAGTTTAGTGCATAGAGTTGGCAGAGCCAAAAATTTATGACAGAGTCAAAAATTAGGCTGTGGGAGGCATATCTTTTCTCTTTCTTATACTTTAAGTTATATTCCATATATACTTTCAGGATGTTTGGATGGGGTTTCAGACCTCTAGGAGTTGTAATGCAAAATCTAGTTTTTGGAAGATCTTCCAAATTTCAGACTTAGTCAAATTTCAGGGCATTTCAGGATCAGGATTGTAAAATTTGTAACCAAGATCAGAATGTAGGCTTGTGTAAGCCCACACTAACACTTGATCACTGACTGTGTGCAGGTTCTAATATTTTTTGTGCAGGGGAAGGAGCAAGTTTAGAGGCTTTAAGTTTCTTTTTTTTACTTTCTTTCAACAAAAGTTGGTTAAAAAGAACTCACTCTCTTTTTTATGCACAAATTAAAATAAACCTCATCATTTCATTTGGATGCATAAAATGAACTTCATGCCTTCCTTTTTGGTGTTTTAAAAGAAACTTCATCTTTTCTTTATTGCATGGTAAAAAGAACAACAAAACAAACCTTTCATTCCTGCAAGTTAGGAAAAACACTTCATTTTTGGAAGCTCTAAAAAGAACAAGACAAACAATCTTTACTTTGGCAAAAGTTTTAAAAAGAACCTCACCATCCTTTGATGTTTAAAAGGATTCACTTCATTTTGCAAAGTAAAAGAACCTCATCTTCATTTTGTACAAGGCAAAGAGGGAAAGTTTTCCCCTATCGACTTTAATTTTGTTGACCAAAAATCACGATTTACTTTTGTTGACTAGGCTTGTTTTACAAAAGTTTTGGAAATACACACTTTGCTATGAAAGGTTAAAACGAACATCATGCTTGTTGGAGCAACATCTCCAAATAGAAGTTAGCAAATCATTGTCTTGAAGGCTAAAAAGAACAACTTGATTGCCTTGTCTCAAAAGTGGAAGGTATATGCTCTCCCCATAACTGGGTGACCAAAAACCCAAACCACTCTTAAGCTTTCTGTACTTCAAGCATTTAAATCCTTTAGCAGGCCTGCCTTCCCGAGGAGTTGCAATCAACTCTTAAAGTCGTTTATGGCCGGTGTGAAGGGAACGACCTAAGTGGGGAATGACTTTGACGCCAAGTATTCCAACCCACTATAATCAAAAGTGGAAAGTGATGAAAGTCCTTTTCAACAGTTGCGCACAGTGATTAGCCTTCCCCCAGTATCTTTACGATACGTAAAGTCTTTGTTCTAAAGGTTGGGAAGCCTCCTGAGGGAGTTTATCACTGACGGCCAAACGGGAAGCCTGATTACGAACTGTAGAAATAGAAACTTTGAGCTGAGTCAGTTGCCAAACATTGGCAATATCATAGTGCAAGGGTGGGGAAGAATCCGCCCCCAAGATTACTCACCATATATCTCCCAAGATAACTACTCAACTGTGAAGCGATTCACTTTGAGTTAATTTCTGGCAAAAGGCAAAAAAATGGGCGCCCCCTAGGGGGTGACACGGCTGTTTGAGCTGACGGAGTATCGAGACTAGTGGGCTATGATATTGTCAATGACCTTTGAATAAAGAGTCTATCTGATGTGTCTTTTGTTGTAAATCAAACCAGTGATAACATCGAGGATTTGAACACATCCTCAAAAGAATATACACTCAATGTTTAGCATTAGGATGATCATTGTCTTCATGTGTGCTATGTATTCTTGTCACAAATGTTAAAATATCTTGCAAAGTATCCAACAATCAAACTCAAAAGTCAGTTCAAACAAGGAAAAATCATAAAGTGGAGAAGATTTCCATATCCAACAAAACATCTTTTGAGATGGTTATCAACATTTCAACTATCTTTAGAAAAGACTTTCATCCAACAAGATTAGGGGAATACCAAACCAAGTAATCCTTTCTAGAAAAAGTTTTCAAACTTCTTGAGTATCCTTTCAGGTCCAATATCAAATGCAATCATAAGAAATCAAATCAAAACACTAGAGAAATCATTTCCAAATCAAACAAGTCAGTCTTAGAACAAAAGTTGTCAAATCCAAAACTAGCTAAAGATAATACTTTATCCTATCAAAATCAGGTATTATCATCACCTTGATCAAAAGGTCCATCATCTAAAGGATTCTATCAAACAACATACCAAGTTTAAACCTTGAGTTGTCAAATCAAGTTTCCATATCGGGAGACTTTATCCATATCATTTGACACACTTTGTCGTGAGGGGGCATCTAAACCTTCATTTGATAAAAGTAAACTTAAGTTTTCAAACAAAGTATCTCAATCCAAACATCGAAGGAAACCATTGATCATTCGTGTATGACCACTCCTCATATTTTGAGACAAACAAGTCGTCATCACAAAACTAAGTTAAAGAACAAACAACCTAGTCCTAAGACCCTTATCAACAGGAGTAAATTTCTCTACATCAAACTATCAAAAACATCAACTTTTATCATTCGTATGACCATTCATCATCAAACTGAGAAAAAGGAAACTTAGTCAAAGGAAATGAGTCCTAGCCTAACTCAAGATCATGATATCATGGCTCTCCAATCTGATCCCATTTTCGATCAAGATCCCACCTATCAAGAATCTTATGATGATCCCCTAAAATTTTGGTATTCCATCCATAATGACCCTCTTTCATCTCAAGAGCAGAGTCCCATTCAACATCCATCTCTTAAGCAAAATCATGAGAAAATCAAGAGAAAAGCACAAACTCAAATGATCCTACTCCAAGTCAAGATCAAGATCAAGGAATCTCTTCATCCTCCAAATCTATCTTAGGTCCTTTCATTCCAAAGTCAATCTCTTCTTCCAAATCTATCTTAGGTCCTTTCATTCCAAAGTCAAACTCTTCTTCTTCTAAATCTATCTTAGGTCCTTTCATTCCACAATCAAACTCTCCATCCCTTTCATCCATCTTGGGTCCTTACCTCCCTCCATCCACCAATCCATCACCTCAAATGATCCATGAGAAAGATCAATGAGGAGCACATCTTTTAAATTCTTTCAATCCTCTATCTAAACATCTTTCCAAAACTTCTTCTATCATTTCCTCTATCTATTTAGGGTCCTTCTGTCCCAAAATTCAATTTTCCTCCATCTCTTCATCACTTCTCAAGTACCAACACTCATCCGAAAAACACTTCTATTTATCCTCGCACAAATCTTCAAACATTCTATCTATCATCCAACACCTCTTTTCTATCCTTCCATCTCTATCATTCAATCCTTTGCATACATCCTTCATCTGTGAAATAGGAATTTGTGTCATTTTGTCACATACTTGCCCATGCTCGAATCTCATGTTCAGTCCTTTTCCTAGATATCTATTCATGAAATGCTTCAGAATCCGAGGTTGTTCCTCTTTAACATTTTCTTTTGGTTGGGATACACACTCAATCCAGAAAAGAACCACTTATCGTATCTTGGTACCGACATCTTTTGATTACTATATCTCATACACTTAATCGATTGCTCTAAAAATCATTGTGATCTCTTAAATTGAAGACATGGCTAGTGAAAAATCTAAAATCTTGCTTCAGTGCCACTGTAATCATCAGACCCATGTAAGTTTCATCACTTACAAGCCAATGCAAGAAAAATAAAGAGAAAAAAAAATAAAAAAAATATCACAAGCATGAACAAGAAAATGAATATCAAGAAAAGCAAAATGCAATGAAATGCAATATCAAAATGATTGGCTATGGGAACATGCAAGTAACTCCATCGAGGCTATGGATGCCTGGCTGGCAATGGAGCAATATTTGTGAGATTACAGGGATAACCTCGTCGGGGCTATGGACGCTCGCTGGCAACGAGGCTCTATCCAGGATGCTTTTGAAGTTAAGGTAACTCATGTAGCTAGCCATGTTGGATTCTGAAGATTACAATGATCATATGAGCCATAACGAACCCACTTGCACACACATGGGTAATCAAAGAACTAAGTACCTTGATCCAGTTTGGGATTCTTCTTCCCTTTTGAGTCTGCTTCCTAGTTGCTAGAAATGTTCAGTTGAATTTTCCAGAAGTTCTAAGTGTGGGTTGGGTCTCTATCTTTGAAAAGTTCGAGAACACTTATTCAGATGGTGCTAAATACTATGACAATCTTACATATCACCTTTTTGAAAATGGAAACCTCTATGCTTGGGGGCAAAGTTCATCCACTCTATTCTTCCTACCATATCTCCCATGTCCTCTAATCGATATCCCTTATCCTATATATTCATTTCTTCTATCCTCCAGTTCTTTCTACAATCTTGCTTCACTCCAATCCATATCCCTTATCCTATATATTCATTTCTTCTATCCTCCAATTCTTTCTACAATCTTGCTTCACTCTATCCATATCCCTTATCCTATCTATTCATTTCTTCTATCATTCAATTCTTTCTACAATCTTGCTTCACTCTAATTCATATCTATTTATCCTATCTATTCATTGCTTCCATCATCCAGCGCTATCTATATCCTATCTCTATCCATATCCCCTTTTTCATCCTTGATCTTGATCAAAACTATGGACAACAAATCTATTTTGGTTCAGTCATCCATTCATCCATTCCTTGTCTTGATATACATTGGGGCAACCAAATACATCTTTCTTCTAATCCAAAAAATCAAAAAAATCAAAATATCCAAAAACTCAAAAAAATCAAAATATCCAAAAACTCAAAAAAAATCAAAATATCCCAAAACTCAAAAAAATCAAAATATCCAAAAACTCAAAAAAATCAAAATATCCAAAAAATCAAAAAAATCCAAATACCCAAAAAACTCAAAAAAATCAAAATATCCAAAAACTCAAAAAAATCAAAATATCCAAAAAACTCAAAAAAAATCAAAGCATGAACACATGGACCATCCATCAAATCAGATCAACAATAGGAAAACTCTCAAAGTCTGCAATCAAACTTATCACATGTCTTGTTAATCAATTCATTACTTGAAATCAACATCAACATCAAACATGTCTTATACAAGGATAGGTACACTCAAAACCAGACAGATCGGTCTTATACGGGGTACTCACTCTTTGAATCTAGACATTCCTATCAATCATCAAGTCTTGATAATCAATCCATCCATCAACATCATTTTTCATCAAAGCAGAGTGACAAAAACAAGCCATAAAACTATTTCTTAAGCAAAATTTGTGTCAAACAAAGTTGTCTGAATCTTAAACGAATCGAGCAATAGAGGATGTCTCTCCTATCATAATCCAGAAAATTTCATCATCAGTATCAATCAAATCCTTTACCATCTTACGGATTTTATCTCAAAAACACTTGTTTAGAATTTTCAAATTGTCAAATCCAGTTTCCAGACCGGGAGGCTTTTATCCATATCATTTGACACACTTTGTCGTGAAGGGACAGCTAAACCTTCACTCTGATAAAGTAAGATTTGAAATTTCTCAAACAGGAATCAACTAAATCCAAACCAATCAAAGGAAATCATTGATCACTCATGCATGACTAATCCCCTTATTCTGAGAAGAAAGAACCTTTATCGTAACATCACGTTGAAGAAACAACAACCTAGTTTTGCCAAATTCATCAAGAGAAATAAGTTTTTATACATCAATCATCAACCAAATCATAACAATGACATCAATCAGTATGACTGCTGGATTTTATTCTAGTTAGCCTTATCTTTATCAATTGATGGAAATACATGTTTCACAGATCATATTGTACATATCATATCCACCCATCTGAGACATCACCAAAAATTCACAAATGCTTATCAATCTTGGACATACTTAGTGTAGTCACTGTCCTTTGTTTATCTGAAACGATTATCCAAATAATATCCCACCATGGCTTGGTGATCAATATACATATCCATATCAAATAGTATCAACAGCAAGGGGCAAAATCCTAGCCTCGCTTGGGGCATTTCACCTTCAAGATTTTCAACATCAGACCAAAAACGTAGCAAGACAACAAGGATCAAAACAACCAACAAATGACAAATGACAATGCAAGAAGGCTAAACATCACGAACTTGAACTGATTTCAACTAAACAAACATCTATTTTGCAAGATGTTTTAATTGACAAGAATACATTTCCAATAGCATGCACGATTACTTATGGTTGTTAATTTTTTCTTATCATATCTCCTGAGCACCTCCAGGATGTCTTACGACTAGAGAAGCAAGGAAGGAATGTGATGTTTTATTTGTCTTCTATCTGTGAGTGAAGTCTTTTACCATGTAAATTTGTCCTATGAAGAAATTCGGTGGCCTATCACTGAGGACATTTCGGATTTGTATGGGACAAAGGTTAACTCTTGTATGTTTACGCAATACGCACTCAGGTCATCCTGGTTCAATTATACCTTGACACTTGTGCTATCTTGCAAAATCAAATATCATGTAAATTTTTCTCAGGTCATTATGGTTCAATTATACCATTATGCTTGTATAAATTTTCAACATATCCTAAACAAATCAATGCTCAATGATGACACTTACAAAGAAAGCAAATAACATACGGTTGTATTGGGATGGCAAAATGCGAAATGAGGATGCTCCAAAAACAATTAGTTGCATATCATTTTACAATTAGTTGTATATCACTTTACACATAGCTACATATCATTTTACAATTAGTTGCATATCATTTTACAATTAGTTGCATATCATATCATACATCTCATTTTCAAAATATCATTCATCATTCATCATTGCATCTCTCGCATGCATATCTATCACATCATCATGGAATCTTTCTTCACTTTCATATCTTCTATCATTCTTCTAAACTATCTTCATCATTCTTCCAAACTATCTTCTATCATTCTTCTAAACTATCTTCTGTCATTCTTCCAAACTATCTTCTATCATTCTTCCAAACTATCTTCTATCATGTCTTATACAGGTGGTATCGTTCCTAAAACCAGATGTTTTGATCAATCCATATACAGGTGGTATCATTCTTGAAACCAGACGCTCGATCATCCATGTCTTATACAGGAGGTGTCATACCTGGAACAAGACTTGCTCTCATTCCAATCAATCTAATCAATCTTATCAAACCCATGCATGCCATCACTATCTACTCTTCCATCTTTCAAACAACATTCTTCTTCTTTCGAGAGATCATTCATGCTTTGTGTGCACGAACGATCTCCTGAGGGGGCATTATCATATCAAATCTCAAAACATATCCAATATCAGTTTTCCACATCAACACAAAGATACCAAAATCAAACTTACATCAACAACATGAAACAAATTTGCTCATCTACATCAAGTTCAAAATCCTATCATTTCATATCAACTTGTAAAACAACTCAAGTTCTCAAAAACCATATCAAAACTTGTAAAACAACTCAAGTACCAAAATCACATAAACTTGTAAAACAACTCAAGTTTCCCACCCATATCAGCTTGTAACACAACTCAAGTTTCCAACCCATATCGGCTTGTAATACACATCAGGCTTCCCACATCGAACTTGAAATAGAACACGCAAATAAATCATATTTTGATCAGAACAACACATTGATATCTACATAACTTGAAATATCTCACATCAAAACAAGTTATACTGACACTCATATTGGACAACTACATAAAATCATGACATCACACATCAAATATCGAATCTGGGGCATCACACATCAAATCAAATATGGTATCACCATCAAATATCGAATCTGGGGCATCACATCAAAATATGGGGCATCACTGGCAAATCAAAAGAACGACACAACAAAAATTGCATTTAATCATAAATCATAATAGGACATCATTTTCTTTGAAATAACATGTGCACACACGTCACTTCAAAGAGGGGCAAAATGTAGACGTATAAAAATGACCATATTCCTAAATGAATATTTTATGTTAATTTCCCTATTTGATTAAATCCAATTTAATTAAATTATCCGCATTCCTCTATTTTATTAAATAAATTATTCAATTTATTTAAATAAAATTCACTATACCATTTAATCAATAAATCATTTTATTCAATTAAATCCTCCTAGCTACTTTTAATTAAATTCAAATTTAATTAATTAGTATTTCCTAAATTGAATAAATCAAATTTATTTAATTACAACCAAATTGAATGAAAATCAAATAATTTCAATTAAATCCTATTATCCCCCCATCCACTTGCAAAATCCCAAACCCCTTCCTAATCCCTTCTAGAATCTTCTAATCGATTCTAATTAACATAACCCTCCTCTAAACTTTGTCACATCCCTAAGCAAAGGGAGGTCACTTCTCAAATGGCCCAAAGTCTTGGATAACCATTGAAGGTTTTCAACCTTCAACCACCAAAACCCTTAAAGTCTTTGAAAACCATTGAAGGCTTCCAACCTTCAACCACTTAATCCCCAAAGTCTCCAATAACCATTAATGGTTAATTCAAACCCTCCCACATGGTTAAAACATTTGTTTTGACTCAACCTCTACCCAACCCAAAGGTCTCATCAGGCCATTAATGCTTTGACCATGATTATCTCTTAATCATTTGCACAAAGGTTTATCCTTGGATTAGATCTTAATTCATTGGGTAAACCTAACTTAGACTTGACCCTTAGCCTTTAGATAACCATGAGGTCTTCTCAGGCCTTTAATGCCTCCAACCTCTTCTTTCAACCCAATCCTATGTTGACATTTGTCATCATTTCATTGGTGCAAATTGTGCACATGGATCCCCAACTTTCAAACTTGGCCCTTGATTAAACCATTCAATCTTGACCATCCATTGCCCTGTTTATGCTATAAATAGAGCTCTCATTCCTCCATTTTTAACAATCATCTATCAAATTTGAAGCATCATAATTATGCTCAAATTCTTTCAAGCTTTCATATCATCTTTATGCTCATCATTTAGCCTCTTTTAGATCATAAATTAGACCAATATGCATGCTTAGATTAATTTCTTTATCATTTTAGCTCAATCATAGAATAAATATAGTATTCTAGGATAGTATTCATACTAATCTTGTCATCTTATCATTTAGTTTATTGCATTTTAGCATCATACATAGCTTACAACACATCTCATACTAAAATCAATCAAAAGCATCTCTCGTTCTCATATTTTCCATCCCTAAACCATTTTGCTTAGTAATCTAAGAGCAAAAATGTTGGTTTGAGGGACATTGTGAGATAGAGAACCATGGGACCCTCCTTGGGAAGCTGAGTAACACTACGTTACTCCATAGCTTGCATCAAGAAGTCCTGTGTGTGTGTGGGGATTAGTATTTATCGTAATTTTTCACATTTTAAGTTTTATTCACCCACTTTTCCCACATACACCTATTATATCAGTCTTTAACCGAACAAGGCTCCTAATAGAGCGGACTTCTAAAGAGTTCAAAAATAGCTTGTGGGTATTCATCCCCACCATGGTTTTTCCTAGTTGGGTTTCCACGTGAAAAATCTGTGTCATGTGTGGTGTTATTCATGTGATTGTTTAAGTGATTTGTGTTTGAAGTTAAATCATGTTGATCTAGCTGTTTATATATTTTTGATGATAGATTACCTGTTCATGCACAAGGGTGAAATGGAAACGAAGTATTAGATTGTATGAAAAGATAAGTGTCAACTAGTTTATGCTTGTCTCAGTTATTCTGGGTTTTGTTGATTGTACTTTATTTAAGACCGGTGTTATTGTTTGTCTGCCAAAGCACAGTGTCTACTGACAAGCTGGTTTTAGGAATGTGTTTTTGTCTGTACCGATTCACCCCCCCCCTCTCAGTATTGGTTTGGTACTATTCATTCATCATTGAGTTATCATTTGGTATCAGAGCATCCTCCAGGTCCTCTGTGTTATAAGCTTAACCGCTTGAGGAAAAGATCCCAGTCTAATGATGAAGAGGGAAGGCCCAAAGTTCAACATAGATAATTTCAATACATGGAAAGGCAAAATGAAGATATACATCAGAAGCATGGGTACTCAACACTAGAGCTATGTTGAGAATGCTTATGTTGCCCCTACCGGTACTCCTACCGATGACCAAAAGAGAGAGATGTGGGAGAATGGGCAAGTCATGGAAGCCCTAATTAGTAGTTTATCTGTCATTGAGTTTACTGATGTCCAGGATAAAGTTAATCCCAATGAAGTATGGGATACTCTTTAAAATATCTATGGTGGTGATGAGCATGTAAAACAAGCTAAGGAAGAAAGCCTTAGAGGGAAGTTTGAAGACATGCAGATGGTTGAAGGTGAGACCATTCAACAATATGGAATAAGAATCAAAATTGTTGTCAGATATATCAAGAGTGCAGGTGGTAAAATGGAAGATTCCACTGTGGTAAGCAAAGTTTTGAGATCCTTATTACCAGTCTATGCAATAAGGGTTACTGCTATTCAAAAGTTGAGATCAATAGACAAGACTAAGGTATCCCTAGACTCCATCATTGCAAAGTTGACAGCCTATGAGCTAAATAGTTTTGATGGCAATGTTAAAAGACTAAATCAGCTTTTAAAGCTTCTGTTGTACCATCCAAAAAAGCAAAAGAAGCAAGCCCCAATGGTGAACCAAGACAGAGCAGAGAAATGGATGACGAGGAGATTCTAATGGAATTTGAAGCTCTTCTTGCCAAGAAACTTCCTAAAGGAACCGGTAAATACAGAGGTAAGCTCCCTTTGAAATTCTTTTCTTGTAACTGGATAGGACATATTGCTGTAAATTGTCCTAATGGTGACAACAAGGACAAACCGGAAAGGTTCAAGAAATTCAAAAGAGGAAACTAGAGAAACTATTTTGTCATAGTTGATGAAGGTGTCACAGATGAGGAATCAAAAGATGAAGAAAATGAAGATATTGTGTTTTTTGTTGTCAAGGAAGATGTGTCAGATAAGAAGGCTCTTGTCTCCCACTTTGATAATTCCAATGATTGGATTATTGACAGTGGTTGTTCTCACCATATGACTGGTGACTAGAGCAAGTTTCTATCCTCGGAAGAGTATGATGGTGGTGTGGTTCACTTTGGTAATGATGCACCATGTATGGTCAAAGGCAGAGGGTCCATCTCTCTAAATGGAAAGAGTATTGCTAACAATGTGTATTGGGTTGATGGTCTCAGACACAACCTTCTGAGTGTTGCCCAGCTGAATGATAGTGGTCTCACTCTAAAATTCAAGAATGGAGTGTGTAGAATCAAAGGAAAGAATGGTAAATTGGTGGACACCGGCATGCAGACCAAAGGTAACCTATTTCAGCTGAATGCAAATATCAGTACATGTCTTATGGCCAAGTTTGATGACAACTGGATATGGCATAGGACACTCTACCATGTAAACTTTGATAACATTGTGAAGGCTAGTAAGATCAAGGCAGTTAGAGGATTGCCAGTGTTGAGCAAACCGGAAAATACCTTATGCAGAGAGTGTCAACTAGGGAAAATGTCTTCCTCAACCTTTAAAGGTAAACCTTTCACTACTGACAATTTACTTGATCTTGTGCATACTGATTTGTCTGGTCCTATGAAAAGTAGGAGTGTGCAGGGTGATAGGTACTTCATGATTCTCACTGATGACTGCTAAAAAATGATGTGGGTCACCTTCTTGAAAGATAAGTCTGAAGCTTTTGGAAAGTTCAAAGCTTTCAGAGCATTAGTGGAGAAACAAAGCGATAAAAGGATCAAGTGCCTTAGAACTGATCAAGGAAGGGAACTCACTTCCAGTGAATTCAACAAGTACTATGAAGAACATGGCATCAAGAGCCAACTGTCTACCCCCCAGACTCCACAACAGAATGGCCTAGTAGAGAGGAATAACCAGACTATGGTTGAAGTAGCAAGAATAATGTTGATTCAAGAAAAGGTTGCTCACAGCTTTTGGAGAGAAGCGGTGAGCACTGCAGTCTACACAATGAACTGGGTACTCATCAAGCAAGGTAAGGATAAAACTCCTTATGAGTATTGGACTAGTAAGACACCTATGGTTAGCTACTTTAGAGTGTTTGGTAGCAAATGTTACATCAAGAGAAGTGAACACCAAAGCAAATTTGATGTGAAATGTGATGAGGGAATATTCCTAGGATATTCTACCAAGAGCAAAGCTCTCAAGTGTTTCAACAACAGGACTCAGAGAATTGTGGAAAGCATCAATGTAAGAGTTGATGAAACCTCTGAGAAAACTAAGGAAACCAGTAGTGAGCAAGTAGTAAGTGAACTGGTTGCAACCTTCTGGGAATCGATTGTCAGTCAACTGAGTACCAATAACAGTGTTCCTACACCAGCAAATGTAGATGTTGATACTGATGGAGATAAGGATGAAGAAGAAAAGCAAGAGGAATCTATCAAGACCATTTCTCGGTATGTCAAGCTGAATCAAGATCCTGAGCAGATCATAGGAGATAAGGATGCAGGAATCCTTACAAGAAGAAAGGTCAGAGAAAACTCATGTATGATCTCTGAATTTGAACCTAAATCATTCAAAGAGGCACATAAAGATGAAGACTAGATCAAGGCAATGGAAGAGGAACTTGACCAGATAGAGAAAAATAGTACATGGTCTTTGGTACCTAGACCAGAGCATAAAAATGTCATTGGTACCAAATGGGTTTTCAGAAATAAGCTGAATAAGGATGGCACAATGATTAGAAACAAAGCCAGACTGGTGTTTAAAGGATATGCCCAAGAAGAAGGAGAAGACTATGGAGAAACCTTTGCTCCTGTAGCCAGATTGGAAGGAGTTCCTATACTTCTTGCATATGCAACTTTTAAAGGATTCAAAGTATATCAAATGGATGTAAAATCTACATTCCTAAATGGTGTACTTGAAGAGGAGGTGTATATAAAGCAACTAGATGGGTTTGCTCTATCTGAAGACAATGACATGGTGTGTAGGCTACATAAAGCCTTATATGGTCTAAAGCAGGCACCTAGAGTATGGTATGAACTCCTACACTCCCATCTTGTGAAGATTGGATTTGAGAGAACAAGCGAAGATAGCAATATCTACTTGAAATCTGAAGGAGATCAAATCCTAATCTGTAAGGTATTTTTTGATGACATTATCTTGGGTGGAGATTACAAGATGAGTCATGAGTTTACAGATGAGATGAAGAAAGAGTTTAAGATGTCACTCATAGGGGAGATTAATTTCTTCATTGGACTGTAGATTTAGCAGATGAAAGATGGAATCTTTATCACTTAGTCCGAGTATGTCAAGGAGGTGTTGAAGACCTTTGGCATGGAAGATAGCAAAACGGTTGGTACACCGATGGTGACCGGTTGTAAACTATCCAAAGAGGATGACTCAGCATTGGTTAATAAGAAGGAATACTGATCAATGATTGGTAAGTTGCATTATGTAGTGCATAGCAGACCAGATATTGCACATGCAGTTGGCATTACTGCAAGGTTCCAGAAAATTCCAAGAGAATCTCACTTGGTTGCAGTCAAGCGGATTCTTAGGTATCTGAAGGGAACTATTGATTATGGATTGTGGTATCCATATAGCAAGGATTTCAACTTGAAAGTATTCACAGATGTTGATTGGGCAGGTAATGTGCACGACACGAAGAGCACAACCGATGGTGCATTCTTTCTCGGTGGTAGACTGGTCTCATGGATGAGTAAGAAGAAGAGTTGTATCTCTCAGTCTATAGCAGAAGCAGAGTATGTTGCAGCTTTCATGAACTGCACTCAGACAATTTGGATGAAGCATGTATTAAATGGCTTCAAAGTTCCTGTCTCTAAACCAGTAAGTATATTTTATGGCAATACTAGTATAATTAACATCTCCAAGAATCTAGTTTTACATTCTAGAACCAAGCACTTTGAGCTTAAGTATAATTTCTTGAGGGAAAAGGTTCAGAACAAAGAGATTGCACTAGAACATGTTTCCAGTAAGAAGCAGTTAGTAGACATATTCACCAAGCCTCTCCCAAAGGCTACATTTATGTACTTAAGAGGTGAATTAGGGGTGCTACCCCTTCAGAAGGTGAACTAAAGGTATATGCTCCACATCAGTCAGGTATTGCATAGTCAATTTTTTTGGGGGATTAATGTGTTGAAGGATGCTACTCCACAGGGGGAGTAGCATAATGGAACAGGGAAGCTTGTGCCTCCACTTTGGCATTGTTGTCAAAGGGGGAGAAGAAGTGAAGCGAAGAAGATATCTGCAGAAATTGGGGCAGAAGATGTGAAGCGGAGAGATATCTTTGTATATTGTCGTCAATGCCAAAGGGGGAGATTGTTGGCATTATGTGAACCAATATGAGGACATGATGACATTGTATGTTGTCATTGATGTCAATATGCTGAAGAAGAGAGAACCGGTATGTTACCAAGAACCGGTATATGTGTCAAAGTGAAGTAGTGTGTTTGTTCAAGATGAACCGGCATGTTGATATGGGAAATGGTACATGGAAGCTTTGTGTAGACACCTAAAATTGTCCAGTCTAATTAAATAAATATTTTTATTTATTTAATTATCTAAGCCTAATTCTTCTATTAATTAAATAAATCCTTATTTATTTAATTAATTCATTTATCCTCTTCTAGCCTTATTTCTCATTTAAATAAATACATTTATTTATTTAAATTATTCTTTTACTAAATTAAATAAATATCTTATTTATTTAATTATCCTACTTCTTCTATTAATTAAATAAATCTTTATTTATTTAATTAATTCATTATCTTTTTCTACCCATGACACATGTCATTCATCTCTTAATCCCTACACTACCTACCTCTTTCATTATTTTATTATTTCTTCTACCTACCCTCTAATCCTAGCCGACCTCCTTTTTTACACCTCTCAATCTTATCCCTCCATTTCATATTGTGTCTTCTATTTAAGGAGATGCCTTCTTCATTATCAAACCTTAATCACTCACCCTAATCGACAATTTGGAGGACTTGACTACATTACGATCCTACTTGCAACCACATTCCGTGCTTTGTTGAGCTCTTGTGCACATAAAATCTGAGAGCAAATATATATCAAGCAAGATCAATGGAGATAGGAAGAATGGAGATCAAAACCCTATTGGACATGTGATGGTATAATCTTTGTGATTTCATGTGATTTGCATTGTCTTAGGTAATCTTCATATGTTATGGTGGATCTTTGTTGTTGTTAGGCTAGGGTTTGGTGGTTGAATTCATTTAGCCTTTCAATATTGTTATTATTGTATCCATTTTCACCATATACATTTTGGCACGCCCGGTGGGACTGTTGTCCCTTTGCATTTAACCTTTTTGTTGTAGATTTTGCGTTTTTGAAGTTGCAGATCGGATATTTTTCGACGGCATTTTAGGTTTTTTCACGTCTGTGAACTTTCGGATTGCGTCTTTGATTTTCAGGCACGTCTACGGAACCTAGAATCACGTCTGTGTTTTCAACAAATTTTATTTTGCAGATTTCAGACAGGGGCGTCTATGTTTCATAAGCGCGTCTGCGTTATTTATGCTCGCGTCTGTGTCGGAGAAGGGCGTTTGTAATTTTTGGCCGCGTCTGTGCATCACAGAAACGCGTCTGTGTTATCCAGACGCGTCTGTGTCATGGGTAACAGCGTCTGTGTGTTTATTGTTTCAAAATTTTCAAATTTTCATTGATTCAATTTTCGGATTTCGCACTTAGGGTTTCAAATCTGGTTTATTTTTGGACTAACCCTTTCAGATCTAGCTAACTAAGTTTGTGCAGCTTGTCTTGGAAGCAAAACATTTTTGTTGAAGGCCCCTCTTTCACAAAGTTTTTTGGGTTTTTAAAATGTACCTAACTTGTGTGTTTGCAGGAAGGGGTGATTATGTCAAACAACCCAAACTACTAACAAATTTTGTTGCAGGTCCTTGGCTAGGGTTTTGAAATTTTCTTGTGTGCCTTATTTTCATAGATTAGCAAACACTTCCATTGGTGCACTAAAATTGAATCATTGTCTTTTGTGTCTTGAGCAATAGGCTCTTTTTGTTTAATCTTTAAAGGGCCTATCTTCCCGTGTGGTCATTAGGACTACTAGTGAGAAGAGAATGACCCAAGTGGTAGCGAGGAAAACCCACCTCATCCGAACCACTATAATCAAATGTATTCATGGTGAAAACTATGAATAACGTGTGCTGATTAGTTCATACCGACACTATGTCTCCCCATAAATCCGTTTGATCAAATTTATTTGATCATTTGTAGGGCATAACCCCTACCGGCTGGGAGCCTTCTGTATTTACAGAGCTGAAAGTGCCGCATGTATGGCCACACGAGCGGATGCCCTTACTAGCACCTTTTTGTTTTAGAAGCCCAAATCCTTCTAGTTGTTGGGGCAAGAGGTCGGACCTCTGGTACCGGCCCACACACATATAGTTCTTAGTAGAGATACAAAGTTCGCCATGGGGAGTTTTCATGGGGACTGATGCTTGGCTGACCCGAGAAGTGAGTGCCGAGGGTGGAGCCAGTGAGGTCAAGCATCTAAGTATCCACTCTGAATAGCATAGCCTCGGGGGTAAAACCCCATGTGGGATCAACAACTATTGTCTTGGCCAGCCATAAGAATTGTGCTTGACTTATTTTAAACATTCAAAACATTCAAGACCAAACAACAAAATATTGTGTCTTTTGTGTCTTCAAGTGTATGCAAAACAACTTTACATCAAACAACACACTTTTCTTGGAGTCATTTTGAGTCTAAACACTTGCAAACATTGAGTCCTTAACAACATTGTGTCCTCTTGTCACGAAAAACAGTCAAACATTCAGATTTGGTCACAACCAACAACTTCACAAATTGGAAAAATTTTACAGTCCAGCAAACAAGAGCAATCAGTTTCGGAATACTTGAGCTTCGTAGGTTGTTTCTTCAGGTTTCATCTAGCATTCAACCTGTCTTTGGGTCTCACATAGTCCATCATTGCTTTACATCTCTCATTACATTCACAATTGTCTAAACTTGAGTCAAAAGGTCACTTGCTTGTCCTCGTCATACTTTGTCAACACACTACATACAACTACACTTTGCTAAGTGGTCCCTCATCAAGGTTTCTTACCTTTGGGTCTCATTTGGTCTTACTTAGAGTCAAGGTCAACTTACCTCATCAAGAGAAACTATCCTCTCTTTGGAAGTCACACCTACTCTACTACATACATACTTGGTCTTACATTTTGGACATTGCAAGTACACCTCAGATTCATTTACACTCCATACAACTCTTGGTCTTCCATACTCTTTCCATTTTCATCTAGTCTCTCACATCTTGGTCAATACCTAGTTCATGGTTGAAACCCGTCTTCAAAAATCTAGGAGAAAAGCTAAAGAGGCTCAAGAGTCCGCAAATATGAGTTCTTATGAGTATGACAATGATTTATTTTTCAATCCTGAGCACACTACATTACCTGACATGGATATTTATAGAAACATTCCCAATGTGGAAAATGCAGACACTACAAACAACAATGCTACACACAATGACAATGTGGACAACTGTTCAATACATTCAGCAGATGTAGAAGAATCCATTATGAATCCTCATTTCAATAGATTGGTTGAAGAAATAATGAGGAGGGATAGACAATACTTCTTACACATGATGGCACAAAGTGGAGCTAAAATACCACATGATTTTGACATGTCTCAAATTATGGAAAACCGACCCTCGCAACAAACTCACTCCAACATGGATCAAAGGAGACCTAATAGTGGAGGAAATAGAGGACCACATATGGTACCTGAATCACCATCAGCTTTGCTTCAAAAACCCGAAGTCCCACATACACATGCTCAAACATATGATACTTACCTTCGAAGACCATTATGGAAGCCTTATGCAGATAGATATGCTCAAGCTATGGATCAACCAAAACAATTGGACATTCAAAGGCATGCTCAAAATTTGGACACAAGGAAACCCCGTGTCAAATTTGGGGGCAACGCAATAGAACATGACATGCCTGTAGAATATGGTATACATGCACAAAATAGATATGGGGTTCCTCAACATGAAGCTATACCAAGTGCTCCATATATGCCACATCAATATAGACCTCCTCCATATGAACATGTGTATGATCAATATCATCCATACATGCAACAAGCTCCTCCTCAAATTAGTGTCTCAAACATGGGGTATGCTACAAGAAATCGATCTCCACCTAAGAGCAATTTGGAGCAACAAATCAGAGATTTACAAAAGAAAATGGAGGACATGAATACACCAAAACCAACATACACTATGAGAGACATATGTCCTTATCCATTTGATAAGAGCATTCCAATGCCTCCATTTCCTGCACACTTTGTGACACCAAAATTTGACAAGTATAGAGGAAAAGGAGACCCCAAGGCACACATAAGACAATTTTTCACAGCTTGCATTGAGGTAGTGGCAGAAGAAACATATTTGATGAGATTGTTCCCACAAAGTTTAGGTGATCAAGCTATGGAATGGTTCTCTCAACTACCGCCTGGTATTAAGTCATGGGGTGACTTAGCAGAGGCATTTATTCGGCATTTCTCCTACAATATAGAGACAGATATCTCAGTCACTACTTTCTGCAATACTAAGCAAAAAGAAGGAGAATCTTTTGCATCATTTTTACAAAGATGGAGAAATCTAGCCAGCAGATGCTCTTGTGAAATTCCACAAAAACAAATGGTAGAGATGTTCACACAAAATGTTAACAAGGACATTGGCTATGATCTAAGGAAAGCTTGTTTGTCCACCTTCAAGGATGTCATTGAAAAAGGCTTAGCAACAGAAAAGGTCCTAATTGAACAAGGAGTCATTAAGATATTCAAGGAGAACAAAGATGACTTTAAAGGAAAAGACAAGCCAAGATTTTGGAATAAAAACAAGAACACAGTCAATGATGGTGTTGTTGATGCTAACACAGTGCGACCCAAGTTCATCTTTTCGGGATCAAGTTCTACAAACAGTCAAGTGAATACTCAAACAACTTCTAGACCACGAAGGAAGTACACCCCATTGGGAGAACCACTTGAATCAATCTTCAAAAAGCTTGTGGCAAACAAAGTGATCACAGTTCCAGATTTTCCTCCATATGAACCAAAGGTCAAACCAAATTGGTGGAACGATGATGAATATTGTGAATTTCATAAGAGCAAGGGTCATAAGATAGGAAATTGCCATCGACTGAAGAACATTGTGCAAGATCTCATTGATAGAGGTGATATTGAGATTGAGGGACACTCATCTAATCAAGAACATGAGATGTTTAAGGAACCATTCCCAAAGCATGACAAGGGAAAAGCCAAAGTCACAGATGATCAGGCCAACTATACTAGAGCACCCTACAACTATGACTCAACTGTTAATCATATCTCGATGGACAATCATATCTCTACTATTACCATCAAGAACAAAAACCCTGAGAATCCTCCTCAGTGACCCAAGATTGTCCTAAGAGGTGTTGGATCTTCTTCCGAACCTACTTCTGAATGTCATGTTACAACTCGTCGAGGTAAAATTACTTTGCCAGGTGCTTCAACTAAAAACACCGCTTCTTCATCAACCAAACCTGAGTATGACCTTGTAGAACAATTAGGGAAGACACCCGTGCTCATCTCCATTCTTGAGCTCCTACGTATATCCCCCACTCATAAAGCTATTCTTGACAAAATCTTGAGAGATACTACCATTCCTACTGATCTGAACGTGGACCAGTTTCAAGCCATGGTGGGATACCTTTCCATTCCACACTCCCTTACATTCACAGAAGCTGATGACGCCTCCGTAAGTCAGCCACATAATGCACCACTACACATTGAAGCCTTTATTCACAAACATTGAATAAAGCGAGTCCTGATAGATGGAGGAGCAGGTCTAAACATTTGTACATTGAGCATAATTAAACAATTGGGATATTCTGATAAAGCTGTGAATTCAACAAATCAAATCACCATCAAGGCATATGATGATGAAGAGCACTCATCCAAGGGCACAGTCACATTACCTCTAAGAATTGGGCCAGTTGCAAAGGATGTGGTTTGTCAAGTCCTAGATCTGGATCTCACTTATAATATATTGCTAGGACATCCGTGGATTCATGAAATGAGGGTAGTCCCATCGACATATCATCAATGCATTAAGTTTCCTCATAATGGAGTCGAGGTAATAGTTAACGGTGATCCTAATCTGTTCATATATTGCAATAACCTGAGATCACATACTGAGACCATCATTCCCAGTAATCATGAGGCTGCTCCTTCTTCGGCATACATTGACCCTGAGTCATTGAAACCTTCGACATCAAAACAAGGTGAACTTAAAGGCAAATTTTAGGACAAAGGCATGGGAGAATACACTTTAAATCAGACCATGTATTTACGACAAGTCATGAGCTCTCCAAAAGAATATGGAAGGCCACATCCTAACAAGCAAATATCCATCATGATACTCAAATGGGATCCTACTACCTTTCAAAGATGGGGCGAACTAGAAGAGGAAGATTTATACAAAATGCTTTACAAAGACATTGAAGAGGACACACAAGATCAGATCAATATACCTTGTGAGAAATATGGCAAAGGCTTCAAGATTCTACAAAAATTTGGGTATGATGGAAAAAGTGCTCTTGGGTTACGCAAGGAAGGCATTATGGAGCCCTTACAACTTGAATTGACTATAAAAAGGGAACGCTCAAAGGGACTTGGTTTTCTGACTTCCAAGATCCACACTAAAAGGACAGAAGAGGCATCACAAATCAAAGTTGCCAAAGTTCAACAAGAGGATTACTATTCCACAGATTCCAACAAATGGGAATGGGGTTCAGACAAATCCTCCAGTGACTATGAGCTCACCAAGACATTCAGAGAGCCAGATGAACCCACAAAAGAAGAAGAATTTTATAAAAAGTTCAGAGTTGGTCAAGAAACGACCCATAAGGATGCCGCACAGTCTTCGTTTCAAGGTTCTAGGTCAAAATCAAATAGGATGAGGACACCTGTCCCGGAAGGCGCTACTAGTGATGACAATTTGGATTCACTTGCGATCGAAACTGATGAGGAGAGTGCCATTGATGACCTCGATGATTGCCTCGATATACCTAAATATAACCACATCTTCACTCTTAGCCCTGCAAACTCGAAAAACATTAAAGGCCTTCCCCTTGTTCACCACCAACTCATTGACTGGGATTATGAAGGACCAGCACAATTTGACATATTTCAAAATGATGAAGCTACTATTGATTATCTTGGCATACGAGATGATCTTCCCCCTGGGGACCACAAAGCAGGATACACCATAGAACTCAACAACATGGCATATTTTGGTGAGGGTGTCAGACCTTCCAGTCGCAAAAATGTGAAAATAAGAACAAATCAAGGGTCTTATGGTGAAAACCACACTGTGGCGCTATCTGATCCCAAAAAAGTAAAAAGAAAGGACGTATCTGAGGGCAAAAACCTCTCTGAGGCACCCGAAGATGGAAGGCTCGACATTCTCCCAGCATCATATGAGGAAAAGTCATATATGTTGGTAGAGGAGACTATCAAAACGAACATTGGTATGGAAGAAGTTCCACACAATATATTCCTGGCTCAATCATTGACAGAGTCCGAAAGGGGAAAATTCATAAGCTTCTTCAAAGAATGACAAATCAATTTTGCATGGTCATACGCTGATATTCCTGGACTAGATCCGGATTTGGTAATGCATCATTTGACAGTCAAACCGGGGGCAAAGCTAGTGAAACAGAAATTAAGGAAAATGCATCCACAAGTGGCATTACTAGTCAAAGCAGAGCTAGAGAAGTTATTGGATGTCGGATTCATATGCCCAATTGATTATCCCAAATGGATCTCCAATTTAGTACCTGTCAGTAAACCAGATCGCAGCATCAGAATATGTACAGATTTCAGAGACATCAACAAAGCTTGTCCGAAAGATGACTTCCCATTACCAAATATTGATTTGATCATTGATCTCACAATAGGTCATGAAATGTTATCTTTAATGGATGGATTTTCTGGTTATAATCAAATCAGGATTGCACCCGAGGATCAACACAAAACATCATTCACTTGTCCGTGGGGAACTTTCTGTTGGAATGTCATGCCCTTTGGGCTGAAAAATGCAGGTGCTACATATCAAAGAGCAATGACCACTATCTTTCACGATCTTATGCACATAACCGTGGAAGATTATGTTGATGATCTCTTGGGTAAATCAATAGACAGAGATACACATTTGGACATACTTTCAGTCATCTTTGATCGGTTGGAAAAATACAAAGTAAGATTAAACCCCAAGAAATGTGTCTTTGGGGTAACCTCCGAGAAGCTCCTAGGATTCATTGTGTCTAAAAGAGGAATCGAAGCTGATCCAGCAAAAGTCAAGGCTATCTTGGACATGCCACCACCTAGAAATATCAGTCAACTTCGATCCTTACAAGGGAGACTCCAGTCTATACGAAGATTCATAGCACAAATTGCAGATAAGTGTAATCCTTTTCAGCACCTGTTACATAAAAATATCAAATTCAAATGGGATGATAACTATCAACAAGCTTTTCAGATGCTCAAAGATTATCTTTTGAATCTGCCAGTTTTGATGCCACCAATTCTAGATCAGCCTTTGCTACTATACATATCAGCTACGCCAACAGCACTGGGGGCACTCCTAGCACAACAAATAGCTGACAGCAAGGAAAAAGCAGTATACTATATCAGTCGCACATTGGTGGGATATGAGCTAAACTACACACCAATCGAGCATGCATGTCTCGCTGTGGTCTTTGCTTCACAAAAATTACGCCATTATATGCTTACTCATAAGACTAAGTTGATTGCAAGAATTGATCCATTAAAATACCTCCTCAATAAAGCAACACTTACTGGGCGACTAGCCAAGTGGGTAATGATCCTGAGTGAATTTGACATCGAGTATGTAGACAGAAAAGCAATAAAAGGACAAGCAATCACAGATCAATTAGCAGATGCCCCCATGATTGATGATGTTCCTCTAAATTCAGAATTTCCAGATGAATCCATTTTAACAATATCACATGCAAAGCCATGGCAACTGTACTTTGATGGTTCATACACACAACATGGAGCAGGAGCTGGTATTCTCTTTATAACTCCTCAAGGCGATTCTATACCAAAATCATACCGCTTATCATTTCCTTGCACTAACAATATAGCGGAATATGAAGCATTAACAACTGGATTACGAATTGCAGTTCAGTGGAAGATCCAAGAACTTCATGTTTTTGGGGATTCTCAACTTGTCATCCGTCAAGCAACTGATGATTACCAAACAAAAGATTAAAAATTAATGCCTTACAAACAAATGGTGGATGATTTGAAACAGCACTTCACAAAGATAGATTTTGAGCAGATACCAAGAGAGCAGAATCGTGCTGCAGATGCCATGGCTACAATTGCTTCACTAATTGATCTACCTCAAAATAAAACCTGCTATGAGTTCCTAGTAGACAACCTGTTGGTTCCTTCATATGAGATCACTCCTACTGAAATGATATGCGTTATTGGTCCCAAATCCCAGTTATATGGTTCCATATTTACATATCTTTGCGACAATACCTTACCTCCTGATCTATCGAATAACCAACGTCGCACTTTCATTCGCCAATCCTCTCAATATGTCATTTTAGCTGATATCCTATACCGACGAGGTCTAGATGGCACTCTTCTTAGATGTTTAGAAAGCGACGAAGCTCAGATTGCGTTACGTGAAGTGCATGAAGGGATATGTGGTCCGCATGCTAATGGTCCTACCTTGGCCAAGAAACCCATCAAGACTGGATATTACTAGCCCAATATGGAAAAAGACTCATATCAGTTTGTCAAGAAATGTAAGCAATGTCAAATTCATGGAGACCTCATACATGCACCAGCACAGGAACTACAACCACTCGCGTCTCCTTAGCCCTTTTGTCAGTGGGGACTTGATCTCATAGGCAAGATTCACCCTCCTTCTTCCAATGGTCATAAATTCATTATCACAGCCACAGAGTATTTCACAAAGTGGATTGAAGTCGTTCCTCTCACACAAGTCACTGGAAAACAAATTGCTACCTTCATCCTTAACTATATCATTTGCCGATATGGTATTCCTGATTCCATTATTACTGATAACGGGCGTCCCTTCAAAAATCAGGATGTTCGTGAACTCTGTGACCGCTTCCATAGTTCCCATCGTTTCTCCACACCATATTACCCCCAAGGTAATGGCCAAGCTGAGGCGTCTAATAAAACAATTCTTAAAATCCTTAAAAAGACAGTCGATGACGCTGGCCGTAATTGGCATATCCAACTCAATCCTGCACTTTGGGCCTACCGCACAAGTGTCCGCACACCTACAAGAGCTACACCCTACTCACTTGTCTACGGCACTGAAGCCATCTTGCTTATTGAGGTCGAGTTACCTTCTTTAAGGGTCTCTTTGCAAAACATCATCAGCGATGAAGATTACAAGGTCTCTCGCTTACAAGAACTAGAACTACTGGATGAACGGAGACAAACTGCTTTTAATCATCTCAAGGCTTACCAACAACGAATGAGTCGCAACTACAACCACAAAGTCAAGCCTCGCACATTTGAGGTAGGTGATTTGGTTCTCAGAGAAAATCCCAAGAATCAGCAAGACAAAGAGAAGAGGGGCAAGTTCGAACCAAACTGGCTTGGTCCTTACATCGTTACAGCAGCCTATGGATCTGGTGCATATCAACTTTCAACTACAGAAGGTGAACCTTTGGAGGATCCTATCAACAGCATGCACCTTCGCAGGTTCTACACATAGCTCTTCGGAATATCCTAATTCAAAAATACAAAAAAATCAAAAAAATTCAAAAATACAAAAAAATCAAAAAAAATCAAAAAAATTCAAAAATACAAAAAAATCAAAAAAATTCAAAAATACAAAAAAATTCAAAAATACAAAAAAAAATTATAAAAACAAAAAAATCGTTACTTGGTGAAAACCTGGCAAACAGGCGCCTTGTGACACAAAAAAATTGAAAAAATCAAAAAAGTAAAGAGAAATAATTTCGTCCAACAGTGAAAACCACTTCGGTGGCGCCCTGGGCAAGTACCATGGTGAAAACTGGGTCACCAGCGCCATGCGTAGAGACATTGCTCCTCCCTCCTTCAGGATTCTCTTTCATCATTTCACTTTGCACACACTCACAACCTATTCATCCATAATAAACTTACCCATTCCCATCATGGCTTGTTATTGATCTACCCAAGATTGGTTAGCCATTCATAATAAACCCCCCTTTTCACTCCCTTTCCATCCATAATAAGTCAGATCTTATCTGTGGCTAAGGCAATTCCTACATCTAGTGATGGGTGTGGAACTGAGAACACCACATGTTTCGAGGAGTATAGTTTCTTCCAGCTTTCTTCAGTCTATTCGCGCACAATCCACAATAAAGCAACATTTGCATCACAGATCCACAATAAAGTTTCATCTTCTCCGCAATAAAGTATCAGTTTCATGGATTCAGTCAATTTCAGATGAGACACAGTAGCAACAATGGGCTTCAATAAATCAAATCTTTCAATAGACTCAGACAACATATGGTTAAGTGCTATCTATCCTTTTTGTGAAAGTAAACATTGTGACCACAATCAAAATTCGACTTATACAAGTGACAAGAGACACTAAACTTGAGGACTACAGTGGATGTTGGTGTCAAGTCTTGGTTTTCTTTTGATTTTTATCTTTTGGTGACGTGTCTTTTAGCTTTTCCGGGATGTCTTTGACTAGAGATTCTATCTCCAGGATGTCTTTGACTAGAAAGGCGAGGATGGGGTATCGTCACCTATTTGTATTTGTTGTCTATGGATTGTCTTTTAGTAATGCTATGACTTGTCCGAGGATATGAGGACACTGTGAGTCTAGTATGAATTGGGGCATTCCTTGTTTGTAACTATCTCATCTCCATGCAAACAGGTACAATGACTTTCTGGGTCGAATAAATGCCTCAATTGTCATAACCTACTTGCCATAATAAAGCTCAATGATGATAATGCACAAGAAGCTCTTTCACGTTCATATCTTCTATCTTTCATCCCCCTTTCTTGATTGACTTCCATCGTCCTTCTTGAGTCCATGTAGCCTGCTATCACATGACTGAGTATAATGACACACCAAAAACATTTGCATTTCATGTAGTTTACACCTACATTACCACATATAAGCATTTCACACATACATATAGATATCACAATTGCATCACATAATGCACACAACACCTATTAGCACAATTTACATTTGCATTATCTTATTCATCTGCATTACATACATTCGCATTTGCATCATGCATATGCATATAAAACATAAAAGAACAAAATATATTGCATTGTATCATATACATATTTGCATCCATATCATAAGCATCACATAGAAACATAAACATCATTAAACATCTCATCACATAGGTATGCATGCATATAGCTGCCGCAAAGATGAATCATCTCATATATATATATATAAAATGTCATGATACAATGATGTCAAAATCATATGGCTACAATCACCCGTAGGTGTCTACATCATCATACAAAATGGTACAAAACTGATACAAAGGAACCCACTGGTAACTCCTGCCAACACTATTGGTAGTGCTAATCAGCTCCCCATCAATCGGTATCCACATAATCCTATATACATCCTCCAGGGTGACTGTCATCTCCCCCATCAGCAAATGGAATGTGCAAGTAACGGAGTGCCATCTCTCCGCCAGTGCAGTCAGCAGTCCCATGTTCGCCCGAAACTTGGGCACATACAATATATGTCTCAACCCCATCTCCTCGATGGCAGCTCTATCCTAAAATGACAACTCCGGTCGCAACCTCTGCGTCGACGGGAATCTCTCCCGTGACTCCAGCATTGGCAAATACTCTTGTAGTCAAGCAAACCGATCATGTCAGTCATAGTGACATTCACTGTTTATCACAAAATGCTACTTTTTATCTAAATGCACATAGCTATTTATCCTAGTGGCATTCACTGTTCATCACAAAGTGTTGCTTCTATCCTAGTAGTACTCCCTGTTCATCACAAAGTACTACGTGTGTGACACTCCCTGTTCATCACAAAGTGTTGCTCACATTTGCACTCCCTGTTCATCACAAAGTGCTGCTCATATTTTAGTACTCCCTGTTCATCACAAAGTACTTTATCTTGGTACTCACTGTTCATCACAAAGTACCTTGATCTATCCTAGTCTTCCTAGAGGACCTGCTTGAGTGTATCCTCTCAGTAGCTTATCCAATCGACAACGTATGTTCATCACAGAACTGTCGATTTGACCTAGAAGATGCAAATTCATACTTTTCAAATGCAAACGCGCTTACATGACATAAACGCGCTCAAAGACTACATAGACGTGCCTGAAAAACACAGACGCACCTTCTTGACACAGATGTGCCTATGCTTTGCATAGACACGCCTGGGAGACACAGACATGCCTTCTTGGCACAAACGCACCTGTCCATCACAGACACGGCTGCAATTGATGCAGACGCGGGTCCAGACATAGATGCACCTGGCACAAACATAGACGCGCCTAGCGAACACAAACGCACCTGGCACCAACGCAGACGCGCCTAAATTAGCGAATGCGATCGAATCTGTGAGTGAAAGCCATCGCTGTTGACTGCTCCTACTCTATTCTTGCTCTGCAATATGCTCTTGTGAATGTGTAGATGACAATGAGGATGTATTTTCCCCCGTGGTCTATCTTATAGCCTACCCTAGCCCTCACCTTCGTTTTTCGAGTCAGTCTTTGTTATCCCGTGACTCTGTCACTTTATCCGGTCAATCCATTCTAGCCTTTCTTTCTTATCGAGAGATTGTCTGCAATCTTTTTAGACATTTTCATCCAATCTCTCGAGGGGGCATATTATTCCCATTTTGGGGCAACTTTGTATCAGTTCATCTTATCTTCTTTGAAACAACACGACAAACTGCATTGTCTCAAAGAGGGGCAAAATGTAGACACCTAAAATTGTCCAGTTTAAATAAATAAATATTTATTTAATTATCTAAGCCTAATTCTTCTATTAATTAAATAAATCCTTATTTATTTAATTAATTCATTTATCCTCTTCTAGCCTTATTTCTCATTTAAATAAATACATTTATTTATTTAAATTATTCTTTTACTAAATTAAATAAATATCTTATTTATTTAATTATCCTACTTCTTCTATTAATTAAATAAATCTTTATTTATTTAATTAATTCATTATCTTTTTCTACCCATGACACATGTCATTCATCTCTTAATTCCTACACTACCTACCTCTTTCATTATTTTATTATTTCTTCTACCTACCCTCTAATCCTAGCCGACCTCCTTTTTTACACCTCTCAATCTTATCCCTCCATTTCATACTATGTCTTCTATTTAAGGAGATGCCTTCTTCATTATCAAACCCTAATCACTCACCCTAATCGACAATTTGGAGGACTTGACTACATTACGATCCTACTTGCAACCACATTCCGTTCTTTGTTGAGCTCTGAGAGCAAATATATATCAAGCAAGATCAATGGAGATAGGAAGAATGGAGATCAAAACCCTATTGGACATGTGATGGTATAAACTTTGTGATTTCATGTGATTTGCATTGTCTTAGGTAATCTTCATATGTTATGGTGGATCTTTGTTGTTGTTAGGCTAGGGTTTGGTGGTTGAATTCATTTAGCCTTTCAATATTGTTATTATTGTATCCATTTTCACCATATACACTTTGTATGACTACCGGTTAGTAGTCTCAACTTCAGGCTTTCTGGTTGAAGTGCTTCAAGCCTATGTGACTCCACTAGTGACTTTGTGTGATGAGTTAGCATTGTAACGAAGAACAGATCATGTTGCCACATCAGCCTTTTGCGTGTGAAGGATCTTGCATGAAGAAGATTGTTCCTATCTACCTCAGGAATGTGTGATGTCTATAAACAGTGAAAACGCGTGATGGGTTATCAGCCGCCATGAAAGAGATAGAAAATGAATGATGGAGAACGTCTTGAGATTGGTTCAAGACTGTTGCATTTAATGCAATGTGCTCAACGGTCAAGATTGAACCATTTGAATTGCTTAAGCTAATAGGTTTAGGGTTTAGGGTTTATGCTACCGACCTATCTGTTTCCTATAAGGTCGATGTTGTGTTTCTTTCTAAGGTTGTTGGCAAAAGTTGTGTGTGTGTATCCAAGTGAAGACATACATGATTCTTGCCAGACCAAAGGAGAGAAGTGATACCTGCAGAGTGTAAGTGCAGAAGGTGAAGAGGAGCTAAAGCGGATTTGCATTGGCATTGAGTGTTGTTACCAGATCATTGTAATACCTGTTGATCCCTAACCACTTTAATAGTTGGGAAATCCCTTAACAGGGTAGCTTTAACCGGCTTACTGTAAATCTTTTGACAGGGTGACTCAAAACCATTGAGTTCTTGAAATCCTCTAACAAGGTAACCTTTAACAGGGTTTAACCCTTAACCGGGTATTCTAGCCATCCCTTAACCGGGTGATCCCTAACAGGATTGGTTCCTAACAGAACCTATTGTATTAGTCTTTAACCGGACAAGGCTCTTAACAGAGCAGACTTCTAAAGAGTTCAAAAATAGCTTGTGGGTATTCATCCCCACCGTGGTTTTTCCCAGTTGGGTTCCCACGTGAAAAATTTGTGTGTCATGTGTGGTGTTATTCATGTGATGGTTTAAGTGATTTGTGTCTAAAGTTAAATCATGTTGATCTAGCTGTTTATATATTTTTTATGATAGATTACCTGTTCATGCACTAGGGTGAAATGGAATTGAAGTATTAGATTGTATGAAAAGATAAGTGTCAATCGGTTTATGCTTGTCTTAGTTATTCTGGGTTTTGCCGGTTGTACTTTGTTTAAGACCAGTGTTACTATTTGTCGGCCAAAGCACAATGTCTACTAACAAACCTGTTTTAGGAATGTGTTTTTGTCTGTACTAATTCACCCCCCCTCTCAATACCGGTTTGGCACTATCCATTCATCATTGAGTTATCAATGGATCGCCCTGTTAGAGGATTTATACATTGAAGATTGTTAGAGATTACCCGGTTAGGGGATTTGATTCTATTGTAATGGTTAAAAAACAATAAGAATGATTTGATCTGTTCTGAGTAGCACAATACTTGCTTGATCAAATCCTTCTAAGTACATTCAACATTTCTCTTCAACATACTCTTTACCCTAACACATATTTCTCTTCAAAAAGATTTCACTCTTCACGCATACCATCAGTTCTTAAAGTTTTTTAGAGATGTTGATATATATAGAAATTCAGATTTCATGTTGGCTTAGGAAATCATAACACAATTTCCTAGGTGCAATGTATCTAGACAAGTGACCATAACTCATCACAAAAATTACCGCCAAGTAGTCAGTGCTAGTAACTCATCACAAAAATTACCACCAAGTAGTTGATGATGGTAACTCATCACAAAAATCAACAAATACTGGTTGGAACAATCAATGTACCAGTTTGAATAAAACATATGAACCGCTGTCCTTGAGTCTCTGCTTGATCTCCATCTTGATCTTCATTTGATGCCAACTTAGTAAAACTATAGGTTGTCTCTTATGCACATACCGATTGACACAAAGTATCGGTTAGAGATAAACCTCTAACATACCAGTTAACTGTGTAAACAATTGAAGTTACAACGGTAGTCAATATAATCATATGTGTGTGTGAGAGTGTTTCATCAATGACAACAAGTGATGAATACATTACAATCATCATCAAGCCAACACGCTCATCGTGTCTTGATCCATCAAGTTCAAGATCAATTTTATCTTTGCTCACTGTGTCTAGTTCAATCAAGTTCTAGATCGGTAAGATCCGCTTCTTGATCAATCAAGTTCAAGTTTGGTATCTTTACTCTTCATCAGTTCTAGTTCAATCAAGTTCGGGATCAGTTTCGCTTTAATCAACTCTATTCACTTTCATCGCTTCAAAACAAGCTGAATACCTCGCTCTTCATCTGGTTCACGATCAATCAAGTTCATAACTGGTATCTCCTAGACATCAAATTTTCTTTGAACCAACACGCTGCTCGCACATTCATTCAAAGAGGGGCAAATGTAATACCCTAAAAATGGTCATCTAAACCATGAGCCCCTAATCTCGATTCCATCACCAAGGTCCTAATCAAAGGCAATAATAAATCTTGAGCACACAATTAATTTCTAAAACCATCAATGTCACATGGCAAATTAATCAACCAATATTAATTAATTAATTAATTAAATCATTCCAAGAAAATCATTTTTAAACAATTATCTTATTTATTTTATTGAATATCCTAGCATATTTAATTAAATAAATCAATTTTCCATTAAATCTTCAAAAAAGGAATTAATTGACAAAAAAAGAATTAAAATTTGAGAAAAGAAATCAAATGGAGATAATCTTGAAAAACAAATTAAAAATTGATAAATAATCTCAAAGAAAGCAATTAAAACAATTAAATCTCAAAATTGAATGAAATAGAGAATAAATCAGTTTTTTTTTTATTTTATCTTAATTTTAGTTCAATTTCCTTTAAAACGGAGAAAAGCAGCCAATCACATTAATTCACTTGGATTGTGCTTCCTCTTGGAAAATCTTGACCACTCATCATTGTTTGATCTTAGTCGTTGGCTTCTTTCTAAATTTTCTATAAATTCAGGCTCTCATCTCCTAATCAAAGATCCTAGAGAATATATTGTTATTATGCTATTTTTGCTCTAGGTTCATTAAGAATTTGCTTTGAGATATTGCATATTAGTTATTCCATATTGCTTAAATCATTTAGCTTAAATATTCATATATTGCTTAAATCATGCTACATTAAATCTTGCAAATCATGCAATGATCTAGCTTAAATCTTGCATTCATTTAGCTCAATCTTATACTCATATAGATAAAAATCCTTCATTTAGCTGTTGTCTAGTCACTGGATAGCTTAGCAATCTGAGAGCAATCTAAACTTGCATCTACTAGAAGGCAATAGGTCGCTTTGTAATGGTTTATTATTCATTGATTATTGATTTACTAACCATGCATCTAATGACTTAATTGAAGTGTTGTGTACTCCAAATACAGATACGGTCCACTTTTCACACACACAGATACATGAACATGAAGTTACATTATTGTAGTCATAATTATCATTTCCAAAAGTTATATTCTAATGCAAGGCCATGTTGGTTTTATTTAGCTAGCTCATAATAACAAGCAATACCCTTAGGTGCAACATTATAAGGTTAGGATCCATTACTACTTTAATTAAGCATACCTAGGTACATGGTAGTCATCAGGGCTAGAATTTGATGGCCACTCCTACCTGTCATATAGATATTTCATGATGGTTCAGTCATTTCAATGCCTTTCATTTGATGTTTTAAAAAAAATATTAACTGTCAAAAAAATATAAATACAGCAGATTGAAATACAGATTCTTAAAAAGAATTATATGTAAAAATCTTAAATTTACTAAGTTTTTAAATTTATGAAGGTAAAAATTATATTCTATTTTAACAATTATTTCAATTATAACAAGTTTCTAAGTTCATTTGAAAAAATAGAAATATCCTAAAAATTTATATTAAAATATTATAAAATTAGAAGCAACCATATCTTTCCATTTCAAAATATTTTAAATAAATTTATATTTTATAATAAACATTTTAAACTAATATATATGAATATTATAATATTATATATTACTTACTATAATGTTTAAGGGTTTATTAAAAAATTTAAGTGTCATATATACGGTTTTAAAAAAAATAACATGTCAATGCATACGGTCCCATAATTTTTTAAGTTGTCAAATACGGTTCAAAAGTGGGAAAATAGCCATTTAGCCTGTCAAATTCCAGGGCTAGTAGTCATGCATTCTTGGTTTCTATCTAATAATAGGATATTAATAAAGTATATGTGTCCCTATAAAGTAGTTCTCAATTATAGTTAAGATGTAACAATAATCTCAAACCCTTGATAAGGATCCTAATGAGGTTCCACTACAATATGGCTTAATGGTATTGAGTAGCATACAAATAAACGAAATCATCCTATTAAGAAGGCCACAATAAATCCTTTGACCTTAAAAAACGTAACAACTTAGTTATGAACTTTCTTAAGCATCATTGATACCTAAGTCATCTTTATCATAATGGGATTTGTGTAATTGTTAGATTGTCATCATATCAAGATCAAACTTAATGATTTTAGTATTGATAGACATCCTAGTCCTTCTTATTCCATTTATCTTATGGTGCAAATTCGTGTGTTATTATATTAGGATAGTTCCTTGACCATATAATATTCACATTCATCACTTGTAATTAATTATGATCTCTATGATAAAAAAATAAGGTATCAAGAGATGGTATACTATATGATTTCAAACAAAATTTCTTTTAACCCAATCTCAACAATACCATCAAATTATTAGAGTTATTCTCAACTACATAATTAAGTTATTGAATACCAAGGCTTGTTTAATTAACCAATTCAAGCAAGTAAGACAAAACCAATACGAGGTTAAAGGCTAGAGCATTCTAAAAAGCATATACAAACTTCAAACTCAAGATGTAATTGATGAGGATACTACAATGATACCCTCACATTTCTAGGCTCAATAGATTATACAAAGTAATTGTGTTATTTACCCTACAATCATTGTTAATAAGATCAAGTAGTAAGTTTACTATTAATACCCAGTGGTTGAACATTCTTATCACCCATATGAAGATAAATTCTAGAGTAAGCTCTAAGATATAATATGTTAACATATCAAAAGTTGGTTAATAATTTAAAAAGAGAATGTTTCTAGATAGGGATAATTTTCAATTTGGACCATTACCCATATCCAACCACATTTTAATCTAGAATCCATAACTTGCAGAGACACATGGAAACTTAAAAGACCATGTGCACACTATGTTATTTAAGAATTGGTAAACTTTTAATAAAATCACATATCTATACCTCCAACAACATTCAAAATGTATTGACATATTTCTATAGAAGTATCATAAACTCAACAAATTAAGTCATTTTTAAATTGTCGGATTCTCAACCAAAACAAGGAAGATGTGTTGATTAAACCATTTATCAATTATTATTGATATTAACAAGGATTCTTTTAGATTAAAATAATAGTACAAATCAAGTAGAGGATAAAAATTTAAGGGGTTACCTATGCTAGTTTCAACAAGGAGTGTTTATTTACCAAATCATTTTGTGTGTATGCATCCTCATTTGACATAATATCCATCCTAGTTGTTTGAAAGAGGTATATCTCTAATTGTATTCATACCCCTCTAATTTTTTATTAGGTTTGTCTCTTTACATGTGTTTTATTTCAATTTTTTCCCATAGTCAACCATCATGCAAGTGGCTAACATGGGAGATATAGCATATACCAATCTATCATATTCCTATTATATTCTACATATAATAGATTCTTGTACAAACCAAATGAAAAGACCATCACATATATTATCTAAAAAATAAATAACAATGATTAAAAATAGTGTTAATAAATTATATTAATTTATATCACTATTAGATTCCTCATTAAACTTCTTAACCTCGTCATTAACATCATCATTGTCATCTTGTCGTTATTTAACTTCTTACAATTAATTAGATCTATGATCTAAAAACTATTATGTGCTAAGAAATAAATAGATATCAATATTGATTTGTTACAATAAAATAATAAGTAGAAGTTGACATTGTTAGCATAAATAGGGTCATTTCATATCTAGATAGAATTTCACCCTTTCCAGGTTGACCTATTCACACTAGTTAAGTCTCCACTTAGGGACTTCCAAATTTTTGTCACTCTTCATGTGGATAAGACACATTTACTCACCTATTGAGATACACACTTTAGACATTCTCAAACACTTGACACATGAGAAAACTTGTGTTGCACATTTGGAGGGGTATACATGTTATTATGAGGATTTGGTAACTATTGAGAGGGGGGGTGAATCAGTAGTAAAATAATTCTGCAATACTTAAAAAATGCTTCAAAAACCACTACTGATAACTACTCAAACAATCCTTTAAACTGATTTATCAAATCATTCACTTAAGTGTTCATCAACATGCAAATAAAGTAATGATATCAAATCCACACATCAACAATGCATCACCACATGAACACAGAGAGTTTTCACATGGAAACCCAAATGGGAAAAACCACGATGGGAATTAGCACCCACAAAATATTTGCACTCTTTCGGAATGCGTCTGGTTAAAGGCCTAGCTCGGGTAGGAGCTTTACAATATGCCCATTTAAGAGTAGACCCTGTTAGGAGTCACCCGGTGAAGGGATTTTACCTTAGCCCTGTTAGGAGCTCTACCCTATTAGGAGTAACCTTGCTATAGGATTTTAAACTCAATTTAATGAGCCACCTGATCAAGGGATTTACAAATAAGACCTGTTAGGATCTACCTGATTAGGGGATTTCAATACTGTTATAACTGTTAGGGAACAACAGGGAAAATGATCTGATTACAACACTTCCTTGCTTGCTAGTATAGATCCATTTCAGCTCAATCTCTGCTACACACATGTAGACACTTCAATCTAGTTCGGTGCACTCTTCTTATCAAAGCACCGACACACAATCTGTTCTCAAACTCGACCTAAATACACTTTTAAACTAGGTCGGCTACATAACCCTAACTATATTCAAAATACAATGAATTTTCAATAAGCGCGACAAAAAAATCCACTAGAATACATTACAGATCATTACAACAAATCCCTAGACAATTTCCATTGTTGAATGATCACCGCACATCACCACACATCGATTTGATAAGCAATCAAACCCTTGTCACATTCTACTAAGAACTTTGTTGTTTCCTAAGAAATCCTATCCTTGTACGTGCTCAAACACCATCTTATCATTACACACGGTTTTTGACACGTCATCACTAAGTTATGAACATGATAAGATCCACCGCCAAACCATAAATCATTACTGGTTAAAGATTTGTTACCAGTATATATTCTTCTTCACAAAGTTTATGAAAGTCAATCATAACTCACTCAATATACTGAATTTGTTGATGCGGTGTGGAACATAGATTCATGTTCTTGTCTTCAACACTCCTGTAAAACCACAATGTCTAACTCGTCACCAATCATCCATACTAGTGTCTTGATCATCGCTCTTTTCCTGCTTACCGGTTTACAACAACTTAGTAGTTTTGTTGTCTAACACATTCCTCTACCAGTTAGGCTTTACCGGTAGGCCTAAATGACTTAGATGATTCAACAAACATGGTGGTTGCCATCAATGACAACACAAATAAATTCATCAAACAACTTACAACTATATCATCATCATCTATCCAACAATCTCCATCAACTTTACCAACTTTATCGGTCATCTTCTCATCTCACCATCATCTCCATATGCCAATAATCTCTTCATTATTGTCTTCATCAGTTATGCCAACAATATGCCAATAATACAATCATGCAATCTTACCTTTTTGCCTCCTCTACCTTACCTATATAAGAAAGACACTCATTGTACATCCATACACACTTCATATTATTGATGGACATGTTTTGGTTCTTATCTGTTAGTTGGTGGAAGATATCATTAAATTGTGCTTTTCGATCTTGTCATGGGTATATATCTCAATTTGAGAGCTCAAACCTACATGGGTACCCATTCTTATAAATATTTTTTATGCTCATAACTTGCCCTATATATGGACCCAAATTCTTTCTTTTACCCATATCATGACCATGATTGCATGTCCCTTCTTGAATCAAGATAACTCCTCATATTATATGATAGACATGCTTTTATGCTCATTTATACACTAGCGGATATTATTATTTTGTGCATTCAAACCTTGGCTTCAACATGGTATCATCTCATCATAGAAGAGGTTATTTCCTTGTTCATTTTACTCCAAAATCAAGGTGAGGTCCTCCTTGCTACTATGTCATATTTAGAAATAACATAACAATTTACCAAAGCATGTCTAACCAAGATGGTTAAAACTAATTTAGTATATAGAGAAATGTTAAATATTTAAATATCAAACAATTAAATGCATCTTCAAATTATTTCAACTTACCACTTGTTGTTTCAAATATAGCCTCATAAAATTTAGAAACCTGTAAGCATACATTCCATATTTTGTGCCATGCATATGACCTCTCAAACAATGTCCTACATTTTTTCTCTAAAACTACCATAGTTGTGTTCACAAAAAAAGATCTAACATACCAAAGTATACATAGGCTTCAAGGAAAAGTAAAGATCATTAACATGTTCAAAAACACAACATTTAGGCTTCACAAAATCTTCATGCTCTAACAATCTCAACAAAATAATTGTATCCTAGTACATAAAAAGCATTGACACATTGGACATAAATACCGCTAATTATAAGCACACCACAAATTTTCAATTACATTCAACAATGTTTGTAGTATCCCTCCTTGATTTATCTTTTAATTTATGCATCGATAGACTTATCTAGACTCTTATGTGATGTTTTGGTTGATACTTATGACTATCTATATTTGAGATGCTCATTGATGATGCTAGACATTTTATATGGACATTGATATATGGTGATTTACATTAGATGATTATACATCTTTGATTATTATGATAGATGGATTTACTTTTGATGATGGATATGCACTCATTGTTCATGGGTGGATTATATTGTTTATGAGATTATGATGGCATATTGATTATGCTAACCCCACTTCATGATTATATTAGATGAGATGATGCTATGATGTTTGTGACTGCCTTACTACTGTATTCGTGACAAAGACGATGTCATATCACTCATTGCAAGCATGATATGACATGATTCTCTTTCACTTACTTGGTAATTTATGATATATGTTATTGTATATGTTGTCTCATTGTTGTGGTGGTTGCAAGATTGCAGGTACTAGACATTTACTCCACCTGATCTCACAAGTCTGAGTGTGTCTTTATCCCTATGGCAAGTTGATCGGATCAGGTGGCATGGGTTCCCTCTACACACTCTAGGCTTAAGTTGATATCCTTGTCAGTCTAGTGTCTTGTCATGAGTCATCATGTTAGTATCTTGTGATGAGATGTTTGGCCCTATGTCAGGTTGCCTTGTGAAGTTATGATTATTTATTTAGTTAATTAATAATTGATTAATATAGTTTATTAATATTTAAATTAATTTAATGTATAGTGATATTTAATAATTAATTGGTTTGTATAGTAATTATTATTTTTTATTTGAGCCTTTTGGATTTATTATTCATTTATATAGTTTGTGGTTTTAATATTTAATTTGGGGTATTTATTTATATTTCTCTTGGTTTATTTTATTATTGGGCTTTTACATTTTATTGTGCCCATGGCTTGTTTAATTATTGGTTATTTATATTATTCTTTTACCATTTGGGCTAATTAAATTTTATATTTTCTACCTACCCTAGTATATTATTGGCTGTAGGAATTGGGTAAGTAAACAATATTATTTTATATTTGTTACCTCACATTTGGGAGGGTTGGTATGAAATATAGTATTTTTGATTATTTTGATTGGCTGGATTTTGGTTATAGTTTTGAATGAAATTTATTTATTGAGCTTTGAGATTTTGCCCAGGTTGGCTTTCAGGAGTAATTTTCTGCATATTGGATATTCTTGGTTTGTTTGGGAGCTTGTTTGGATCTAGTTGGAAGCTTGCTTGGTTTGGATTTGCTCTTCATCATATTCTTTCACCATAACTTCTATACTCCAGGTTGGAGATTTTTCTCTTCTTGCATTTTGAATTTGAAAGGAACTGTTTGCATTGTGTTTGAGAAAAAAGATTGCTTGTGGGAGAAATTTGAGAAAATTTGACCATATTGTTGTAGGCTTATAATATAGTTCTATAGTCATGAAAGTGTTGGGAAATTATTGTATTTCAGTGGAGGTTATGTTTCTTGAAATTTTCATGAGTACTTTTATCTTGCTCTCCTTGTTCTCTATCGTGTATTGGTTGTGATATTTTGGAGCCCTAGGTATTATGATTTTCTTTGTGCTTTGAGGCTGTCAATGTTGAGATTGTTCTTTTGCTTGGGAGATTTTGGTTTTCATAACTCTTCAAGTCTAGCTCTTCTTCTTGCAAATGGAGATGTTTTATGTGTGACTCCAGGAGTTGTCTATGTATTGTTAGTGGATCAATTGTTATGGTCGATTCTAATTAGCTTATGCATTGGGTATTGGATCATATGTACCAATCTATTGTATTTCTATTAGACTCACTTTTCGTTTCATTTGAGGGTTTAATTGCATTTCCAAACTTATCGTAATTCCATGCTCCATTTTTCTAAGTTGAACTCGTAAAAGGGCTAAACCCATTGTCGAAGGTGCTAAAATTGTGTATGTGCTATTATATCTATCATATGTGCTGGAATTATTTGCAAATGTGCTATTATAATTATCGAATGTGTTGTTCTGAGCAACGAAGGTGTTGTTTCTCTTGTCATATGCGCTACTAAACCTACCAAAGGTGCTATACTATTAGTTGAAATAATTGTTCTATTGGGAAAAGGCACTAATTAATATGTCAAAAGTGCTATATTGTTTAACAAACTGCTAGTTTGCTTCATTACTGATATTTTGATGATTTTGGCTTTCTGAGTCAGTTTTCTGAGTTGGTTTCCTATACTAGAGGCTATTTTTTTAATTCCCTAAGTTCTCCATTGTTAATTTATTGTTTAGAGATGTTAATTGTACTATCTCATGGCTCCAGCAAGTTGATAAACCTTGTTGTAGAGGATTAATATGTTGTATCTCCAATGAGTTAATGATTGCCTCGTTGTTGAGGGATATGATTTTTGCTAAGAAAGAGGAGTAAGCCTTTCTCTTTGATTAAGTATTTGATTATTGAGGCTCTTGTTGTATTTATGTTGCATTTTGGATATTTTACTAATTGTTTATGAGCATGTTGATGTTATGTGGATATTTATGATTATGATGAGCCTCCTTGTATTAATGTTATGTGTTTATCCTAAGGTCTTGGAACATGGTTAGGGGGAGTGGGCTTTCATGTGATGGTCAAGGTCATGAGAGATAGGTGCTAAGAGTATCCTAGTAACGATGTTTAGATTCTAGACCACCAAGGCACATTGAAAGTTTTCCTTGTTTTAAATAAGTGATAACCTTAATAATTAATTAGATGGGTTGGGTAATTAGGATTCATCTAAACAAGATAATAATTGGTTTGAGCCCCAATTCTTAGTCCTAAGGACGATGTTTTAGGATAAGCTTGGGAAGGCTACAGTGATGAAAAAACTAAACTCCCTTGAATCTCTCATAGGTTGAGATGGTTCTACATGTCTATTAGGGTTTGGTATTATCCCTTCTTTGTGAGAATAGCATACAATGGAATGTCTATTAGGGTGTGGCATTATCCCTTCTTAGTGAGGATAACATCTGATGACACTCTTTCCCCACTTGTGTTTGTTTCCCTTATGCCTTTGTTGTTGCTATGCCTCTAGGAGTTTCTATATTTTATGATTCAGCCTTCTGATGTGATTTGGCTTGTTGATTATTGTGTTTCTTCTTGTTGTGATATTTGAGTTATTGAGTTTCTTTGGTTGCTGGGTGTCATCCTGGTCTAGAGTGTGTGTGGGACCTTGTGTCATCTCCTAGCACAGGGGGTTGTTCCTTTTGTTAAGGAATTTAGATCAAAGATAGAGAAAACAATAGTCTTTTCTTTCAATGTGTATCTGATATATATATTTGATTCTTTCAAAGAATAACTAATTTAATATTGACTGCTTATTGTAAACGTAATTGCCACTGTTATTGATCATCGTTTTTTGTAAGCATCAATATCATATGTATATCGGTGAAGGAATATGTCTACATAGAGGCATGACCCCTATGTGGCATCATACCACATAGGGTCATGACCCTACATAGCCATACCAATTCACTATACATTGTCAACCATTATTATTTATGCACCGAATTTACTTACGATGATCGATACTATCATGCTTAATAACAGTTCGGTAGTAGTAATACCGAATACGATTTGAAAGTCATCGGATACAATGATAATATGTTAATGTTACTTTCATTAAATATATATATACATATATATACATATATATACATATATGTACATATATGTATATGTATATATATATGTATGTATGTATGTATGTATGTATGTATGTATGTATGTATGTATGTATGTATGTATGTATGTATGTATGTATTTGTATTCAAACATATATATATGTATCATAATATATTGCTTGTTTCAATCCAAATGAGGCTACATCCTTAACACTCCCTCTTAGCAAAAGAGGATTGAATTTCATAATTATGTTTTAAGGAACAACATTCTAGATATATATTCATTTGGCATGAGCATATACATTCACTCAGTAATGCTTGCCAGTGAAATACTTCATATCTCAGGGAGATATGAATTATCTGATATCCAGCACTCTGGGACAACAATTACATGAAGTCTACCAGATAACAACCTTGATCTTAGTAAAAACTGTAAAATTGTCATTATCACAGGTGCAATAATTTTGGTATCATGACATCTAGTACATTCTGGGATAGCAAATTAATGTAGTCAATCATAATTTCTGACATATTTCAGAACAACACTTAATGATAACAAATGAATAACTCAACATAAAAATTTAGTATCAAGATTTCTGGCACATTCTAGGACAACACTTAACGTAGTCAATCTTGACAACAGATTAGGCTATTGTTGAGGTCATCACCTTACAATAGCAATCTTACACATACATCACGTGAAAGATCGTCACCTTTCATGACATAACACACAATTGAAATATTGCATCAAAAATATTCATGAATATATCAAATTACATATGACTGAGATTCAATATCAGAAATTTCAATTATAATTTAGTCATACCAAGTTTACCTCTAAAGTACTCCACTTTCAACTTTGCAAGAGGTTTGGTGAATATGTCAACACTTGGCTCTTCAGTGTTGATGTAGGTCAATTTGATAACATCTCTGTCTACCATATCTCTTATGTAATGGTAAGGGATTTCTATATGCTTGGATTGATTATAAAAAATGGGATTTACAGAAAGTTTGACGTAGCTTTGATTATCACAGTGAATCACAATGGGGTTCAAGGGCTTCCCAAATAGTCCAACTAGCAATTTCCTTAACCACACTGCTTCACGAGCTCCCATGGAGGAAGCCATATATTTGGCTTCAGTGGAACTTTGAGCAACTGCTGACTGTATTCTGCTAAACCGAGATATCATAGCTAATCAAGGACTAAAACAACACCCCATTATACTTTTACGATCAATGGAACTGCCTGTCCAGTCAGAATCAAAATACCCTTGGAGTTGTATCTCAACATTTTCATACTTCAGACCAAGTCCAATAGCACCATGCAAGTATCTCAAAATATGCTTAGTAGCCATTAGGTGAATCTTCTTGGGTTCACACATGAAATGACTTAACACATTAATAGCATAACAAATATCAGGGTGAGTGTTTACCAAGTACATAAGAGATCCAATAATCTATCTATAGTATGTAGGATTTGTAGGTTCTAAATCTACCGCTTCACTTTTGAGCTTATGAAGATTTGTTTCCATTGAAGTGGATAGAGGTTTACAATCCATCATACCAAATTTGGTCAAGATATCAGTGGTGTATTTTCCTTGATTTAGGAAAATATAATTCTCTTTTGCCATACTTCTAGACCTAGAAAATAGTGTAGAAGACCTAGATCCTTCATATCAAATTCAGCCACAAGATCTTGTTTGCATTTTGCAATAAGATGATCTTCTCTTGTTATCAACAAGTCATCAACATAGAGAACAAGTATTAACATGCTACCATCCGATATTTTGAAGTATATGTTAGGATTTGCTTTATTTTTGGAATATCCTAGCTTGGAGAGATAACTATCTATCCTTTCATACCATGCCCTGGGAGCTTTCTTAAGTCTGTAGAGATCTTTTTTTAGTTTACACACAAAGGTTTCTATCATGTGTAGCAAAGCCTTCAGGTTGTTCTATATACACTTCTTCCTCAATAACACCATTCAAAAATACGGTCTCTACGTCCATTTGATGTATCTTCCACCCTTTAGACGTTGCAATGGCAATATTGGTTCTTACAAAAGTATATCGGGCAACTGGAGCAAATGTCTCTTCGTATTCAATTCCAGCCTTTTGAGAAAACCCCCTGACAATGAATTTGGCTTTGTGTTTTTCAATACTACCTTTTGGTGCATATTTGATTTTGAATAACCACTTGGAAGAGACAACTGATTTGTCTTTTGGTCTAGGTACAATGTTCCAGACGTCATTTTTTAAGATAGATTGGTATTCCTCAATCATTGCATCTTTCTAGGCTTGACATGTTAAAACCTCTTCAACATTTGATGGTTTAGGTTTTGTAAGCTCGGTCATGAGTACAACATAGCATGATTGACTTTTGTTAGGACCCAGAAGGCAACTGAGAGGGGGGGTGAATCAGTTGACTATGAATTTTATCCTTAATACAACTTAATCAAACTTGATGCTTAATACTGATAAACCAAACTTAATGTCGGTTAATAGATTAACAGTTAATATCAATACTGATGAAACTTAATGCATGAAAAAGAAAGAGAAACAACATCCACAACACATAACATGAAGATTTTAACATGGAAACCTTGTAAAGGGAAAAACCATGGTGGGAAACCTTACCCACAATCAGATGATACTACTACATATAGTATGTGTATACAAATGGGGTCTACACATGCAGAAAGGCCAACCGCCTAGAGAACACTGATCAAATGGGAGTCGTAATGACTACAGTAGGATAGTTGAATCCTAGAATAATGTACTGCTCAAAATAGAATCTCCAATGCTAGATTCAGTACTGGTTAAGCTCTGATAATCACCTTCAAACCTTCCTTGAACCTTCTCTATGTTCAGCTCATATGATCTTCAATATTCACACATACCATGTTACAATACCATAACCTTACATACCATGTCCCATATCCTATATCTCATCAATTGAGATCTTACATATATACAAAACCTAAGACCAAATGTGTAGGTCAACTCACTAATAATATTACAATAAAATTAATTACAAACAAGTTAAGATGTGATGCATCATGTCGCCTCAATACATTTACAACAATATCCAATCAATAAATCATCTCCTTAACGTGTTGTGCTGATCTGGAATAGATAATGTATACCGGTCCATAACCTAGACCAATTAGCCAGTAACAACAAATATGTCAACCCAATTATATCATTAACCAAAGTACCAAAACCAAGTATCCAAACCATGTCTTCAACATAACCAAGTGATCTCCAGATGATAACAAGTCATCTTCAGTGCCGGTGAACAATATAACCCGCCAGTGAACAATATAACCTGTCAGTGAACAATATAACCTTTTGGTGAACAATATAACCTATCGGTGAACAATATAGCCTGTCGGTGAACAATATAATGGTGACTGAGCATAAGTCACTGAACTTGTCAGTGAACACAATGTGGCAGTTCAACATAACCAAAGATCTCCAGAAGGATAAGTGTTGATATCAATGACAAAACTAATACAACACATCCATAATACCAACAATCTCCCCCTTTGGTATTGATGGCAACATAAGATGAAAAAACATCTAAGTGCCAAAATAGAATGCCAAAAACCAAAAACCAACAATCTCCAGAATAGATCAATACCAAAAATCAAAATCAAAGTGCGAAGAGTATATATCTCTCCCTCAATGAATAATCTCTCCCCCAAGGATAATGTTTCCTAAATACAAAGTTTTTCTATAGATATCTCTCCCCCTTAGACATAAAATACCAAAGCAATACAAATATCAGAACACATAACCAACTAATATGACCAATTAATATAACCAACTACTCCCCCTGAGAAGTAGCTCTCCCCCATCAAAGCCAGAAAAAAGATTTCTTTATTATTTTTTGTCGGTTTGATGCCAATCTTCAACTGTCTAAGTCTCTACCGATGAGGGTATTACCCCAAGCTTCTCTCTGAGATATTAAAAAGTTTCCTTAGGCAAAGGTTTAGTAAATATATCTACAATTTGCTCTTTAGTATTCACATAAACCAATCTTACTTCTTCTGCTTCAACATTCTCTTTCAGAAAATTATATTTCATAGAAACATGTTTAGTCTTAGAGTGGAATACCAGATTCTTTGATAAATCAATTGTTTCTGAATTTTCACAATAAATTATTATAGGTTCTTTGCATTTTACCTTGATGTCCTTCAACATTTGCTTAATCCATAATACCTGAGTACAATTAGTTGCTACTGCAACATATTCTTACTTTGTTGTTGATAATGATGTACAACTCTGCTTCTTGCTTATCCATGAAATCAATCTTCTACCAAGAAAGAATTCTCCGCCAGTGGCTCTTTTTCTATCATCTACATCTCCTGCCCAATTTGCTTCAGTCTATGCACATAAATCAAAATTTTCATCTTTAGGATACCATAAACCAAGATTTGTTGTGCCTTGTAGATATCGGAAAATCCTTTTTACTATTGATTCATGATTTTCTTTAGGATTACTCTAAAATCTTGAAACAATACATACTGCATTCATTATATCAGGTCTTGTTTGTGTTAAATACAATAGACCTCCAATCATAGATTTGTGTCTTGTCGGATTAACAGGAGTTGAATCATCCTTCAATGTCAATTTGTCAGTTGTAGTCATAGGAGTACTTACCGGTTTGGAGTTTTCCATACCAAATTTCTTCAATAGTTCCTTCAAGTATTTTGTTTGACATATGAATATACCTTTATCATTTTGTGAAATCTACAATCCTAAAAAGAATTTTATCTCCTGAATCATAGACATTTCAAATTCTTCCTGCATTTTGTTTGCAAAGTCTTTACACAATCCATCTTCTCCTCCAAAAATTATATCTTCAACAAAAACTTCAATAACCAAGATGTCATCATTAGTCACTTTGAAATATAATTTGATGTCAGCATTACCTTTAGTGTATCCAAGCTTCAAAAGATATTTGTCTAATCTAGCATACCAATCTCTAAGAGCTTGCTTCAATCCATACAAAGCTTTCCTTAATCTACAAACCATATCTTTATCATTTGTCAATGAAAATCCATCAGGTTGTTCAATGTAAACTTCCTCTTCAAGATCACCATCCAGAAATGCATATTTTACATCCATCCGATATACTTTATAATTCTTGTGAGTTGTAAATGCAAGAAATAATATGACTGGCTCAATTCTAGCTACCAGTGCAAAGGTTTCATTATAATCAATTCCCTCTTTCTGTGAAAATCCTTTACACACTAATCTTTCTTTGTTCCTGATTACCTTACCATCTTCATTAAGTTTATTTCTGAATACCCATTTATTTCCAATTACATTTTTGTATTTAGGCTGGGAAACTAATGTCCATGTATTATTCTTTTCAATTTGTTCTAGTTCATCTTCCATTGCTTTAATCCAGTGTTCATCTTGACAAGCTTCAATAACAGATGTCGATTCAATTTGAGAAATTAAACATACCTGTTCATTTCTCAGTCTTCCTCTTATCATAACACCTTGATACTTATTCCCAATTATCTAATTTTCTGAGTGATTCAGTCTTACATACCTAGGTTTATTCACATGCAGCTATTCTTCAATCAGTGTGGAATTCTCTGATGATGCCGATGTGACAGGATCCACACTCTATACCGGTGCACTCTGTATAGGTTCATTTATGATCATCTCAACTGTTGGTTCAGAATCTACAGGCCTTTAATTTCCTCTAAATTGTTCATCTATCTTCACATTAGCACTCTCAATGATTTTCTGCAATCTTCTATTAAAATATCTATATGCCTTGCTCTTAGATGAATAACCAAGAAATATTCCTCCATCACTTCTAGGATCAAATTTACCAATATACTCATCTCTCCTAATATAACATTTGCTTCCAAAAATTCTGAAGTATTTAAGAGTAGGACTATTACCAAACCATAGTTCATAAGGGGTCTTACTAGTTTCACCTTTGATGTGAACTTTGTTAAAAGTGTAAAATGTTGTATTCACTGCTTCTCTCCGATACACATAAGGTAGATTTGATTCCAATATCATGCTTCTAGCTGCTTCCAGAATGGTTTTGTTCTTTCTTTCCACAATTCCATTTTGCTGAGGTGTTTGGGGTGTTGATAATTGTCTTCTGATTCCATTCACTTCATAAAATATTTTAAACTCCTTAGATGTAAATTCTCCTCCTTGATCATATCTCAAACATTTTATTTTCTTACCAGTTTCATTCTCTACCATTGCCTTAAATAGTTTGAATTTTCCAAAAGCTTTTGATTTCTCCCTAAGAAAAGTAACCCAACACATTCTAGAATAATCGTCAATGATTAGCATAAAGAATCTATCTCCCTATAGACTTCTTGTTTTTGTCGGACCACACAAGTCAGTATGGATTAAATTAAGAACATTATTGGTTTTCTCATAAATACTCTTAAAAGTTGTTCTAACTTGCTTTCCCATTTGACATTCCTTACATATTGGATTATGAGGTTTCACAATCTTAGGTAAATCCCTTACTGCCTTAGTTGAACTGATCTTTACAATGCAATCAAAATTTACATGACAAAGTCTCTTATGCCATAACTAGCTTTCATCAATATGTACAATCAAGCATGTTTTATCATTGTTGTTCAAATGAAAGATATTACCTTTAGTCTAATTACCGGTTGCAATCTCCAATCCAGTTTTATTCATGATTTTGCATTTACCATTCTTGAATTGTAACTAAAAACCCTTTTCAACTAATTGACCAACACTCAAAAGATTATGCTTCAAACCTTCAACATAATAAAAATTGTCAGTATTGTTCTTACCATCCAAAGATATAGTGCATTTTCCTTTGATAAAACAAGCTTTATCATCCCCAGATCTTACTAGACCTCCACTATATTCCTGAAAAGATAAGAATTTACTTTTATCACCAGTCATATGATGTCCGGAATCTAGGATCCATTCATCCTTTTCTTCAATTTTAGTTGTCAGTGCCTGCTCTACTGATAGAATAGTAGGTGTCGGTTGATCTTCTTTTATTGCAACAAAAGCCCATCCATTATTTGTTGGTTCTTCATCAGAATCACTAGTAACTCCTTCATTAGCATAGTAACAAGATTTGTCTCTATTCTTCTTAAATTTGTATCTCTAATATTCAGGGTTAGGCTTATATGTTCTTTTAGCTTCCTCTCTCAATCTTGCATGTCTGTCAGGACATCTAGATGCCATATGATCAACTTTATCGCAATTAAAACATTTAAATGGTACTTTACCTTCATACTTACTTCCAACTAGACCTTTAGGCATTTTCCTTGCAAATAGTGCTTCAAGTTCTTCCAATTCTTCATTTTCCCTTCTGATATCTTCAAGTTCTCTTGCATAAAGTGCTTTCCAATCAGATTTGTCAGATGATGATGATGATGTTGCAAATGATGATGCTTTGAAGGCCAAATCTGTTTTAATTGTAGCAACAGGACCAAATTCCTCAAGCTCAAATGCTGAAAGTTTTCCAACCAAGGTATCTCTAGATACTAATGTATTAGGCATTATTCCCAATTCATTAATAGTAGTTACTTTCATTTTGTATGACGGTCTCAATGCTCTTAAAATTTTAGAAAGAATTTCATCTTCACTTAAGGATCCTCCACAACATTGTATTCCTAAAACAATTTCATTAACTCTTTCCATAAAATCAGAAATTCTTTCATCTTCTTCTATTTTCAAATTTTCATACCTGACCCGGAAACATTCCAGTTTTGTAATTTTGACAGTGGTAACTCCTTCATTCAGTGTCTCCAATTTATCCCAAATAGCTTTAGCAGTAGATCGGTCTGATAATCTCATGATTTTTTGATCTAATAATGCGCTCAAAAGTGCTTCTCTTGCTTTGCAATCATTTTCTTGATCTTTACCCAATGTTGGTGGATTAGGTTGATTCGGTGTAGGACCAACATAGCCATTCTTTGTAACTTCCCATATGTCTCTTCCAATGCAATTCAAATGTGTCTCCATTTTGATTTTCCATATACCATAGTTGGTTCCATCACGTTTCAGACTGTCCTTCCTAAAAATGTTAGTCAACATAGGATCTCCTCAAGTTGTTAGGCTTCTGCAAAAAGAGGACTAGGCTCTGATACCAATTGTTAGGACCCGGAAGGCAACTGAGAGGGGGGGGTGAATCAGTTGACTATGAATTTCATCCTTAATACAACTTAATCAAACTTGATACTTAATACCGGTAAACCAAACTTAATGCTAGTTAATAGATTAATAGTTAATATCAATACCGATGAAACTTAATGCATGAAACAGAAAGAGAAACAACATCCACAACACATAACACGAAGATTTTAACGTGGAAACCCTGTAAGGGAAAAAACCATAGTGGGAAACCTTACCCATAATCAAATGATACTACTGCAGATAGTATGTGTATACAAATGGGGTCTGCACATGCAGAAAGGCCAACTGCCTAGAGCACACTGCTCAAATGGGAGTACAATAGGATAGTTAAATCCTAGAATAATGTACTACTCAAAATAGCATCTCCAATGTTGGATTCAGTACTGGTTAAGCTCTGATAATTGCCTTCAAACCTTCCTTGAACCTTCTCTATGGTATGATCATATGATCTTCAATATTCTCACATACCATGGTATAATACCATAACCTTACATACCATGTCCCATATCCTATATATCATCAATTGAGATCTTACATATATACAAAACCTAAGACCAAATGTGTAGGTCAACTCACTAAGAATATTACAATAAAATCAATTACAAAAAAGTTAAGATGTGATGCATCATTTCAACTCAATACATTTACAACAATATCCAATCAATAAATCATCTCCATAACCTGTCGTGCTGATCTGGAATAGATAATGCATACCAGTCCATAACCTAGAACAATTAGCCGGTAACAACAAATATGTCAACCCAATTAGACCATTAACCAAAGTACCAAAACCAAGTATCCAAACCATGTCTTCAACATAACCAAGTGATCTCCAGATGATAACAAGTCATCTTCAGTGTCGGTGAACAATATAACCTGTCGATGAACAATATAACGGTGACTGTGCATAAGTCACTCAACTTGCCGGTGAACACAATGTGCTGATTCAACATAACCAAAGATCTCCAAAAGGATAGGTGTTGACATCAATGAAAAAACTAATGCAACACATCCATAATACCAACAACTTCTTGTTTTCTTATTCTCTTTGAAGATTTCATCAGGTTCCACATTATTTTCATCAATCATCTTTCTTGCCCATAGTGATCTTTTCTTATTGTTAGGATTTTCAGCATTCTCAAAATTAGATGATTGAGGTTCATGATCTTCTATGCTATTCTCCCTCTGATTCTCAATTGTAGGCTTTTCTTCTGATTATGTGGTTTGATCATCTTCTGCACTTAGAGAGAGTTTATAAGTAGCATCTTCTTCAAATTTGACATCTCTACTGATTTCAATAGATCTTCATCCTACAATATAGACTCTGTATCCTTTAGTGGTTTCATTGTAGCCAACATATATGCCTTTCTTCCCGAAAGGTTCTAGTTTGGTCCTCTTTTCTTTAGGAACGTGAATATACACATGACAACCAAGGATTCTTAGATGGCTTAAATCTAGTTTATTCCCTATGAAGGCTTCTTCAAGTGTTATATTCTCTAAGATTGAATGAGGGTATCTGTTTTGAATGTACACAACTATATTTGAGGCTTCATCCCACAATGAGTTATGTAGATTTTGATCATGCATCATGGCTTTAGCACCTTCGATGATGGTTATGTTTTTCTTTTCTGTGATTCCATTCTGTTGAGGATTATAAGGTACTATATAGTCCCTCTTAATCCCAACAGAAATGCAGAATTCTTTTAAAATTTTCAGAGATATATTCACCCCCATTATCTGATCTTAGAGTCTTTATTTTCTTTGTAGTTTGATTTTCCACTAAGGCTTTAAATTCTTTGAATTTCAATAACACTTCATTTGATTCTTTGAGTTTTATGAAATAGATCCAAGTTTTCCTAGAGTAGTCATCAACAAATATCACGTAATACAATATTCCCCCTACTGATGGTAATGACATTGGACCACACAAATTAGTGTGGACAAGTTCTAGTACAACTTTTGATTTGTTTTCACTTGAAGGAAAGGACCCTTTTGAGTTCTTCCCTATAGAACATTCTTTACAAGTTCCAACATGATCAGATTTTAGATTGGGTAATCCTGTGGTGATCTTTCCTATAGAAGATAGGGCACTAAATCGAAGATGTCCTAATCTTCTATGTCAAATTTCATTAGAATTTGATACTTCAAGATTTAGTGCTTGTTTTTTAGCATTACATAGTTTATATAAACTACCATCTCTAGATCCTATAGGAATAGCAATCTTTATGTTGGAATTTTTAGGCCAGAGTAGAACTTTATCTTCATGGAAGGTGACGCGATATCCTTGATCAGCTAGTCCTGAAATAGAGACCAAATTCCTTTTGATACCTGGTACAAAAAGAACATATTTCAATTGTAATGTAGCTCTTGTTCTTAATTGAATTGAGCAGGTCCCAATTCCTTTCACTAGATAGGTAGAATTGTTTCCAATTGTAACTTATTCAATTGAGTGCCCTTCAAAGGTTTCAAATTGATCTCTAAATCTGGTTATGTGTCGTGATGCTCCGCTATCGATTATCCACATGTTTGTTTGAATTTAGTTCACTTGATAAGGCTAAGAAGAATAGAGGATTCTCTACTTCCTTGACTTCAATTATGGTTTCTTGGGCTTTCTTTCTTTCTGGGCAGAACCTATGAGTGTGTCCAAATTTATCACACCTGTAGCATTGAATCTTGGAGAAGTCTCTATTTTTATGATTATTTCTTCTCTTCCATTTGAACTTCTTTTTCGTCCCTTTGTTTCTTGTGTTAGCACGTAGTGCTTGAATTTATCCCTCTTTGTTTGGACCCATCCCTCTTGTAATTAGTCGAGATTCTTCTTGAGTGCAATCATTCTTGAGTTGATCAAATTTTGGTAGTGTCGGTCAAGCACTAATGCCTTGAATAAAGGATTCCCAACTGGATGGTAATCCCTTAAGTGCTATTAGAGATAGCTCCATATCATCTACATTATTTCCAATAGTTGACACTTGGTCTTTCAACTCTGAAATCCTCATGAAATAGGATGTGATTGTTTCTCCTTTGTTCATGTTGATATGCATTAATTGTTGTTTTAAAGTGAGCAATCTGCTTGCATTATTTATTTCGTGTATATTTTGGATGGTCTTCAACATATCATAAGTTGTAGTTAGTTTTGATATGGTTGGAAGAATGTGATCTTTAACAACATCAATTATTATTTTCTTAGCCTTGTTGTTATGTCTTTTCCAAGTTGTTTTCTTTGGTTCATCTTCGGGCATCTTTGTGTCTTCTTCTATGTATGCATCCAGTTCAAGTTCTTGAAGAATTTCTATAATTGAAATTTTCCATGAGACAAAGTTGGATGTGCCTTCGAGTCTATCCTCCACTCTAACACTATTCACTATGATTGTTCTTCCTTTGATTTTGAATGCAAGTTTGAATTTTAATTAAAAATGTCACTATCTTTTATTTATTTCTCTACCAACTTGGCTCTGATACCATGTTAAGGAATTTAGATCAGAGATAGAGAAAACAATAGTCTTTTCTTTCAATGTATATTTGATATATATATTTGATTATGTCAAAGAATAACTGATTTAATATTGACTGCTTGTTGTAAACGTAATTGCCACTATTATTGATTATCATTTTTGGCAAGCATCTGTATCATATGCATATCAGTGAAGGGTTATGTCTATGTAGAGGCATGATGTCACGTAGGGTCATGACCCTACGTAGCCATAGCGCTTCACTATACATTGTCAACCATTATTAGTTATGTACCGAATTTACTTACAGTGCTCGATACTATCGTGCTTAATAACTGTTCGATAGTAGTAATACCACATACGATTTGAAATTCATCAGATACAATGATAATATGTTAATGTTACTTTCATTATATATATATATATATATATATATATATATATATATATATATATATATATATATATATATATATATATCATAATATATTGCTTGCTTCCATCCGATGAGGCTACATCCTTAACACCTTTGGTTCCACATGGTTGGGTGGTTGATGCCTTCTTCCATTGAGATGTTCTTTGTTGGATGCTCTTGTGTGTTGATGTGGATTCATATCTTTTTAGCTTATGGATGGATTCTTGTAGCAGATTGATGTATCATGATTCTCAATGATTATATTAGAATAAAAAGAGATTATGTATCATGAGATAGTTGTACTTGTGGATTGAGAATATGTGACTTTATGTTAGGATCTTGTATTCATATGTAATGAAAATATTATAATAGGATTGGAATCATGACCCTTATAGTAGATTATGATGTTGTACCTTGGATATTGCTCATTAATGAAAATAAGGTTTATATTCATGGTTAATGATGTTATTGGATTATTATTGAATGGGATAGAGTATGTGTTCTTGGTTGGAAGAAGTTAATTAATTATCATGGTTGTCTCTTGGACATGTATATGTATTAGATATTATGATCATACTCATGATGGTAATGGATTAGTTATTTGGCAGGTGATTTTTAATGATGGTTTAATGAAGGTATTAGTAAAGAGGTAATGGAGATTAGAAACATTTAGTATTGGTGCTTTTAAAATAAACCTAAGGGAATTGGTTAAGGATAGATCATACTTATGATGGTTGAATTTGTAGATATTTTATATATGATTGTAAGGAGTAAATGATAAAGGAAATGTTAGATTGCTTTATTTTGTGACAGTAGGCTTGATGAGGTTGTGCTTGATGAATAATGATGAACAGTAAGTACTCAACAGATATTGAGAGGGGGGGTGAATTAGTATAGTAAAAAAACTTCCTTAAACCACTTTGACCACAAAGACTGCACTAACTGGTAAATAGTATCACCGATCTAAAACAAGGCACTACCGGTAAAACACAGTGAGTCTGTGAAAGACGTAAACCAGTAACACTTAGATCTTCACAAAACCTAATATCTCATTTCCACTTCACCCATATGCTTAAACAAGTAATACATCATCAGAAATATAATGACCACTGGATCAACATGCTTTACCACTTAACAGAAAACATTAAGACATCACATGAAAAACCATCACACATAACACACTGATTTTTCACGTGGAAACCCAACTAGGAAAAACCACGGTGGGGATGAATACCCACAAGTTGTTCTTTGAACTCTTCTAAAGTCCGCTTTGTTAGGAGCTTAGTCTGGTTAAGGACTTTACAATAGGTTCTACTAGGAACCGATCTTGCTAGGGATCACCCGGTTAAGGTATGGCTAAATACCCGATTAAAGGTTAGAACCCTATTAAAGGTTACCTCGCAAGAGGATTTGAAGAACTCAATGGTTTTGAGTCACCCTGCTAAAGGATTTATAAAAAGCCTGTTAAAGATACCCAGTTAAGGGATTTTCCAACTGCTGAAATGGTTATAAGTCAACAGGTAAAACATTGATCTGATAACAGCACTAAATGCCAAGGCAGATCCACTTTAGTTCCTTTACTTCTGCAATCACACTCTACAGATCTCTACTCACTGCAATGGTCTAGAAAGAATCATGTTACTACTTATCAAATTGCCATTAGTTTTATATACAAAGTCATTCTATATACTCTAGTTGGTTACCACTACCGAAATATTTAGTCGGTATGAACAATCTAGTCGGTTACAGAAGGAAAACAGTCACAAAGCCCAGTATACACCGAGCTGTCTACCAAGTGTTATTTCATGTCTATCGATCAATAAACATAATACACCGAGTTGATATACACTGAGTGAAACGTGTTACCAAATTCATTGAACCTGGACACACATATGAAAATGTGTTACAAGATCGAGGCACATAGAACCGTTATCGCATTGGAAATTACACATCTAGATTTTGTATAATTTTGAGGTTATCTAACCAATGAAATATTTTGCATGGTTATTTACTCAAGAAATCATGTTTGTAAGATCGAAGCAATGAATCAGATCGACGACATAAGAAATCTATTTATACAGCATGAATTTAGGGTTAGAGATATATGTGAATGAGAGAAATGTGTGTGCATATGTGTCTGAAGCAAGACTTATGTGATACATGAGAAATCACAGAGTATTATGACTGTTACAGAGACACAGAGGTCACCGAGAAGGTTATCAGAGAACAGTCAAAGAACAGAGTAAACAGAAGGGTTTACCGAGTTACTTTATGAGTTACCGAGGTATGCTATAGGCAAAGTAATCTTATTTTGAGCATATAGAATCTGCTACAGCATTTCAAATGTAAAGTTGCAGATATTTGTAAAATCTTAATGTAATATTTTGAAGTTGTAAGAGAAACCTTTAACAAGGTAAAAGACTCTAATCAAGTCTATAAATTGTAAATCCTCTAACCAGGTGCAACATTTATATAGTGTTGTAAAATCCTTTAGCAAGGTAGATCTAACAGATCTTGTTACTCCTAACAGGGTAAGCTATCAGAAATAGCTAAATATGTATCTCTAACTGAGCACTCTTTATTATTGCAGTAGTGAAGTTGTGGGTGCCATCCCCACCGCAATTTTTCTCTCTAACCAAGAGTTTCTGCATAACCAAAATATATGTGTTATGGAGTGAATCATGTATGATTGTTACTCATTTGTTTTACCTTTATGTTATGTTACAGAATTTTTTGGTTTAGGCATAATAGTAAAGATATTGTTGATAAAAGGATTTGAAGTACTGATTCACCCCTCCCCTCTCAGTACATTAGCTTTCCATATTGGGCCTAACAATTGGTATCAAAGCTTCAATCTTGGAAAAGGGTTTAACTGCCTAAAGAGAAAGATCTTATCAATGGAAGGCTACAAACAATCTCAGAGGATTGTGTATCTGCAAGAAGAATTGGATCATGCTAATCAAGTGATTGCAGACATGCAAAGGCAAATGAAAAAATCTCTGAAAGTGAGAAGAAGATTATCTGATGATTTGCAGGACTCTCAAGAGTTAGTGGAACAAATTGAGACATCATCTGAGAATAGTATGTTTGAAGAGACTGAAGAAATGATTGGACAATTGAAAGAAAAGAACAAAGCACTGGCTGATCAACTAAGAGCAATGAAAAGAGAACATGAACATTTCAGTACACAGATGACTGAAAATCTTGATGCATTGAGGACAACTGAGGACAAAGTAAGAGATCTAGAAAGAGAGAAACAACAACTTGAAGCTTTAGTATCTGATAAGGATGATGAAATCATAAGGTTGACTGGGATTCAACAAAATATGACAGATCAACTAGGTTATGCACATCATGAAGCAAATCTGAAAGATGATGAGAATCAAGCATTGAAACTTGAAGTATCAAGGTTGAGCAATGAACTTGAAATAGAGAAGAAATCCAAGGAAACACTAAAGAAGAGTTATGAAGCATCAAAGATGTTGGCTGAGCAACTGAACACAAGATGACCCTACAAAGAAGGAGGACTCGGTTACAAAGGAAAAGACTCTACCAAGAAGGGAATCTACACTACTGAGAAAGGAGAATCATCAAAACAAGCTGGAAAAAGGAATAACATTAAAAGGAAGAAGCCTATTTGCTACTACTATGGAAATCAAGGTCATACTGCCAACATGTGTCAAACCAGAAAAGGTAAGCAACCAAATGCCACTAAGACCAATGGTTATTGTTACAATTGCAATAAATATGGTCACACATCTAATCAATGTAGGAAAAAGTCTGTTAATAATTATCAGAAAGCAAAATTCAAAGGGTTTTGTAAAAACTGCAATAAATATGGACATAGTACCGAGAAGTGTTGGTTTAAGCAAAAGAACCACATGTGGTCTGCACACCAAGCAAATACTAGAGGTTGCCGAACTCACACAAATCCTTATCAATAATATTCTGTAGTACCATGGGATTACAATACAAGGATATGGTGTGAATGTTGTGGAAGATATGGACATATAAGTGCCAACTACTTTATAAGGTTTGGAATGAATAACCGAAGATCATGGAGAAATCCTGGTATGGCATGTTTTCATTGTCACAAAGTTGGACACTTGGCTGGAGATCGCAGAGATCAACCTAGAGAAGACACTGAGGAAATAAAAGAGAAATTAAAGATGATTTGGAGAAACAAGGAAATTGTGTCAAATAAAGAAAGCACCTTACCTACCGAGTTAGGTTCTCCCACTCCAAATTAATCGGTAAAGGTATGAAGGGACTGCATTCTCACAAGGTTAAATCTTAAACAGTTCCTATTTTAGTATGTACTAAATTCAAAATCTGCATAGTAAGATGTAGCAGTAAGTTTGAAATTCTATCAAAGTCTTTTGGAGCACTTTACAGGAAATCTGTCAAGTCGGTGAATTCAGGAAGCCTGTCAAGTCGATATATGAAGGAAATTTGGTTACTCGGTTAAAGCACAAAAAGGGAAAGAAAGTTAAGTGAACCGAGTGAATTTAATGTCTTTGACCTAACTTGCATGGAGCCCAATAAGGTATTTTTGAGTACTTAAAGGTTTTTCGTGCTCATTTTCATTCACCAAGTTTTCCAAAAGCAAAGCAGAGTGAATCAAGGCAATCAAACCATCTTCAAAGCAAAAACCAAAGTATTTACATCGAATCTCATCGCATTGCTAAGCTAGTTTATCGAACTCATTAAGTTGTTATTATCTATTGAGTGTGAAGTGTCTATCGTTTGTTAAATTTCTCAAACCCTAAGGTTCCTATGTCAATTTTTATCTCAAATCAAAATGGCACCTAAGATCCAAGACCCCATTGTTGTCAAGAATGTAGAGAAGCCCTCACTAAAATACTCTTTGACTCCCAAAATTGCATCCGAACCGGAAGACAAAACTGCCTTTTCACTCATCCCGAATCGAGTCTTGTTAGTCGAGGATGTGAGATTCTTCACAAAATGTCGTGTTGAATAACTCGGTCATGTTGAGATCAAAGATGCATATGATGAATTGTGCATAGATGGTAAAATGGATAGCAAGTATGAGCATAGTGATTGACTGAAGCCCTAACCTATCCCCGTGTGTTCAAACCCCAGTGGGTCAAGTTTGTACTAAGCTGAGTGCATGATGATTTTATGTGGCTACAAGAGAAATCGTTTAAGATCACTAAAGAAATCATTCATCTGATCACCAGTTATCCTATCTATGATCATGCCGAGCATAGAAAATGATATCACAGAAGGAATTGATCAGTTTGACTGGAGTAGAATCTGATTGTAGAGGTCTGAAGTTGAACAATGTCAGTGATCCTGAACTCAAATTTGCCATTAGAGTAATTGGTTACTGTTTCTTCCAATCGGCAAGGGAAAATAGTGTACCCTATGCAGCAGTGGACTTAGCATACAAAATTGTTAAGAACGGCATGAAAATTGACTTGTGTGAAGTATTGTTGAAGAACTTGTTTGAAAATCTGAACACAATCAGGAAGCCAAAGAAGAACAACTCGGCAAATACTCTAAAATTTGGATCACTAATTGTATGTATGTTTTTCTACTTTGAGAAGTTTTTTCCAACAGTCGGTAAAGTTGTTTGGGAACTACACCGACTAATCACCCATCAGATCAATGACTTCATCAAGAAGTTAGGTGATAAATTTAATGATATAATGGATGATTACTTCAGCAAGTTCCAAGAGAAAATGCATAATAGGTACCGGATTCCACGACAGCTGGTAGAAAAATACAAAGATGAAATATGTTTTGAGGTCAACACCGATTACTGTTATGTGAATGATGTGGAACTGAGGACTCAATCTTTGTCACCTATGGGTTACGAGATTGATTTTGATATCACACAATAGCAAATCGATGCATTTCTGACACTACCAAGGCATGCTACCGAGCTGAGGTATGCAACCTATGAAGAGGTGAAAGAAAAAGTAAAGATGAGCATTGTAGTACCCAAAGCTACAAGGAAGGCATCAAAGATGATTAAGGCATTAACTGAGAAATTCGAAGAAGAGCCTTCCTCCACACCTATCAAAGGTGTTCTAGCCATCACCGAAGAGGAGACAAAAGCCCAAGAAGCAGCCATAACACTTAGCACCGAATTGCCTAAGGGAAAAGTGTTGAAGAGAAAGAAACAGGACACTTCAATGGCCCTACCGACCCCTGCAACAAAGAGACCTAACACAAGGGCATCTGTTACATCACCGAGTAAGAAACAAAAGACTATTGTCATTCCTAAGGTAACTAGAACTTACAAGAAATCTACTTGAAGACTCATTTTGCCAAAAGAGTCGAGTGATACCGAATCTGAAGACGCAAGTAAATTTCAGATTGTGAAAAGCAAGAAGGTAGATGTACATAGTGTAGAAATTTTTTTTAATAATCTAAAGGAATATGGTGGATTTGGTGGATTCAGATTTGTCAAATATGAATCCAGATCTGCTGATGAAAAGAGGTAAATTGAAGAAGTTGTCATTTGCACACTTCTAAAATTTCGAGTGGTCCCATTAGAAGTATGTAATTCTATTCCTAAGGAATTATATGCACATATTGAAACCAGATGGCAATATGCCCTAGACTCAAAGAAACAAATCAAAGAAAGAAGTCTGGTGCATCTCTTTCCTGATATGTCGGTTGATGAAATAAAAGAACATCTGACAAACAACCAAACACAATTTACAGTAAAACAAAAAGCCTTGAAATTGATGAATGGCCTGTATATAGAAGTGGAGAAGGAAACAAAAGAGCAATGGAAGGACATCCTTCGAAGAAAGAATGTTGGTGAACAATCTACAGTGGAAATAGTCAATGTCACCGACCAAGAGCCTGATGTCACCAAGCAAGACCCTGCTGACACCATTCAAATAGATGAAGATATCATGGATGCAGAGGCACCTGAACAAGAAATGATAGAAGGCAATGCTTATGCAAAACTTGTCTCCAGTGAATCTATTTTGGAACAAGTTCAGCCTTACCCACCGATCAATCAACCTGCTACAACTGAAGCTCCTCAGGATACAAGTGAAGGCACCGAAGGTCAAAAGTCTACAGCAAAAGGTACTTCACAAGAACAAACCTCTCAAGCACCTTCTAGCATGGAAAATGTTACAGTTGAAACACCAAGCACCGAGACACCAAAGGACACTACCGAGGCTAAAGAAACTAACCAAAGTGTTGTCTCTACCAAGCAACCTACCGAGGGTCCTCAAGCCTCTCAAGCTATTGTAGTGGTTCACCCAGTGAAAGGTAAAGAAAAGAAGTTGAAAAAGCATAGTTTCAAAATTGATTTATCGAAACCAATAGTGTTGCCCAATGTAGACATCTCCAAATTGAAAGGGCAAGCACTCACTAAATTTGGTGAACTGTGCAAAGCAAAGGCCGAACAGGAGAAGCAACTAGCCATACAAAAGAAGAATAAAGTACTTCAAAAGGTAAAGACCTTACTATCAGATATGCTACCTTTAGCTACAGTATCAACCGATGCAGCCATCCATATTCAATTGGATGAACTCCTAAATCAGATTGACAAATCTGGAGTAGATGCATCCAAATACTTGAGCAAACTAAAAGACAAGGAACTAATTGCCAAAATGATAGAGGAAGTACATAAATCCATTGTTGTTGGCAAGGTAAAACTTGTCAAATTTATTGCTGAGTTGTCCCCTCAACTCAAGCACATTCTTTCATTATTTCAGAAACTCTACACATTTTCTTTATTCCTTAAGGACATTAAGAATAAAATAGAGGCAACTGAGAAAGAGATCATTGATCTCTCAAATAAGTTGACCCCCGAGCCCAATTCAATTCAAAATTTTTATACTAAGCTACAACTGCTCATGGCTCAACAATTGGAACTGAGAAATGAAGAACACAAGATCAAGATGGACATAATGACACTGCAAACATTATTCCTTCCTCATCTTTCATTTGTTCAAGAACAGCTAAACTGAGCCACTTACCTCTCTACTACACAAGAGGGAAGCACTTTAGATGGCTTAATTTCATTATTGGCTGATATTAATGCACAAAATTCTTTAATGGACAGTGTAAAGGATGCACTCTCTGTCGCTCTCATCGAAGCCAAGACAAAGTACAAATCCATTTTTGATCAGTTGCCAACTCCAAATGGTAACTAAATTTTGATGTTTGTCAAAAAGGGGGAGTATATCATCAAAGTATATATAGCATCAAAGTACACAGGGGGAGTGTATATTATTCAAAGTATCAAACAACTGGAGTGTAGTTACAGGGGGAGTATACTGAGCAGAATGAGCAGAATAAGCAGAGTATCCAAGAGCAGTGAACCGAGCAATGATCAGAGGAAAGAATAGTGATTACAGAGTATTGATCACCGAACACACATAATCAGAGTTTTGTACAGCATATTGATAAGGGGGGTATATTTGATTATACTATTTCATTGACTAATGGATATACTGTATGTTTAGTCAAATTTTGTAAAGTATACAGATTTTTGAGTAATGACTTTGAAAGTAGTTTTGTCAAACATCTCAACTAATGTCAAAAGGGGAGATTGTTACTACTTATCAAATTGCCATTAGTTTTATATACAAAGTCATTCTAAATACTCTAGTCAGTTACCACTACTAAAATATTTAGTCAGTATGAACAGTCTAGTCAGTTATAGAAGGAAAACAGTCACAAAGCCCAGTATACACCGAGCTGTCTACCGAGTGTTATTTCATGTCTATCGAGTAGTAAAGATAATACACTGAGTTGATATACACCAAGTGAAACGTGTTACCAGATTCATTGAACCTGGACACACATATGAAAACGTGTTACAAGATCGAGGCATATAGAACCGTTATCGCATTGGAAATTGCACATATAGATTTTGTATAATTTTGAGGTCATCTAACCAATGAAATATTTTGCATGGTTAGTTATTCAAGAAACCATGTTTGTAAGATCGAAGCAATGAATCAGACCACCGACATAAGAAATCTATTTATACATCATGAATTTTGGGTTAGAGATATATGTGAATGAGAGAAATGTGTGTGCATATGTTTATGAAGCAAGACTTATGTGATACATGAGAAATCACAGAGTATTATGACTGTTACAGAGACACAGAGGTCATCGAGAAGGTTATCAGAGAACAATCAAAGAACAGAGTAAACAGAAGGGTTTACCGAGTTACTTTATGAGTTACCGAGGTATGCTATAGGCAAGGTAATCTTATTTTGAGCACATAGAATCTGCTACAGCATTTCAGATGTAAAGCTGCAGATATTTGTAAAATCTTATTGTAATATTTTGAAGTTGTAAGAGAAACCTTTAACAAGGTAAAAGACTCTAATCAAGTCTATAAATTGTAAATCCTCTAACCAGGTGCAACATTTATATAGTGTTGTAAAATCCTTTTGAAAGGTAGATCTAATAGATCTTGTTACTCCTAACAGGGTAAGCTATCAGAAATAGCTAAATATGTAGCTCTAACCAAGAACTCTTTATTATTGCAGTAGTGAAGTTGTGGGTGCCATCCCCACTGCAGTTTTTCTCTCTAACCAAGAGTTTCTGCGTAACCAAAATATATGTGTTGTGGAGTGAATCATGTATGATTGTTACTCATTTGTTTTAGCTTTATGTTATGTTACAACAATTTTTGGTTTATGCATAACAGTAAAGATATTGTTGATAAAAGGATTTGAAGTACTGATTCACCCCTCCCCTCTCAGTACATTAGCTTTCCATATTGGGCCTAACAAATCAAGTATCTCTTCACTTGGATACACACACAACCATTTGCCAACAAATTCACAATGCAAATCATCATTGACCTTATAGACAACAATTAGGTCGGTAGCCAAAACCTAAAACCCTAAGCATCTAGGTTATCAATACAGTCAGTCCAATCCTGACCGTTCAATCACATTGCATAATGTAAAACAATCTTGAACAAATCTCAAGACATTCTCCATCATTCATTCTTTTTCGCTTCTGGAAGTTGATAACCCATCACGTGCTCTTCACCATTTACTGAGACTTCGCACATTCCCAAGGTAGATAGGGTCAATCTTCTTCATGCAAGATCCTCAAGGAAATCCTTCATGCACATAAGGCTGACATGGCAACATGATCTAATCTTCATTTGAATGCTAACCCATCACAAGATATCGTCGATCAAATCAGACAAACTTGAAATGCATCAATCGGAAGCCCTGAAGCTGAGACTACCAACTGGTAGTCATATCAAAAGAAACCCCGATACTGGTTCACATTCCAACATACTAGTTCACCATTTCGCATATACCGGTTCACTTCATACCATCATATCGGTTCTCTTGCTAGTTTTCTTTCTTCAGTATACTGGTTCATACTTTAGCATATTGACATCAATGACAACATACAATATCATCATGTCATCAAACTCTGCACATATGCCAACAATCTCCCCCTTTGGCATTGATGGCAATATACAAAGATATCTCTCCACTTCACATCTTCTCCCCAATCTCTTCCATATAAAAACTATAGATATCTTCTTTGCTTCACATCTTCTCCCCCTTTGACAACAATGCCAAAGTGGAGGCACAGACATCCATGTTCCACTATGTTGCTCCCCCTAAGGAGTAGCATCCTTCAACACACCAATCCAGAAAAGATTTGACAATGCAATACCTGACTGATGTGGAGCACATACCTTTAGTTCACCTCTTGAAGGGGCAACACCCCTAATTCACCTCTTAAATAGGTAAATGTAGCCTTCGGTAGAGGCTTGGTGAATATGTCTGCTAACTGATCCTTACTGGAAACATGTTCCAATACAACCTCTTTGTTCTAAACTTTCTCCCTCAAGAAATGATACTTGAGCTTGAAGTGCTTGGTTCTAGCATGCAATACCGGATTTTTGGAAATATTAATTGCACTTGTGTTGTCACAAAATATGCTCACCAGTTCAAATACAAGGACTTTGAAACCACTTAATACATGCTTCATCCAAATTGTCTGAGTGTAGTTCATAAATGCTACTACATATTCTGCTTCTGCTCTAGGCTGAGAGATACAACTCTGCTTCTTACTCATCCATGAGACTAGTCTACCACCAAGAAAGAATGCACCACTGGTTGTGCTCTTTCAGTCATCCACATTACCAGCCCAATCAACATCTATAAACACCCTGAGGTTGAAATCATTACTGTATGGATACCACAAACCATAATCTATAGTTCCCTTCAAATATCTAAGAATCCACTTGACTGCTCCCAAGTGGGATTCTCTTGGAATTTTTTGGAAACATGCAGCAATGCCCACTGCATGTGCTATGTCTGGTCTGTTGTGTACTACATAGTGCAACTTACCAATCATTGACCAGTAATCTTTCTCATTTACCAATGTTGAGTCATCTTCTTTTGACAATTTACAACCGATCATCATTGGTGTACCAACCGGTTTGCTATCTTCCATGCCAAAGGTCTTCAACGCCTCTTTGACATACTTGGACTGAGTGATAAAGATACCATCTTTCATTTGTTGAATTTGTAGTCCAATGAAGAACTTAATCTCTCCGATCAGTGACATCTCAAATTCCTTCTTCATCTCATCTACAAAATCATGACTCATCTTGTCATCTCCACCAAAAATTATGTCATCAACAAACACTTCACAGATCAAAATTTGATCTCCTTCTAACTTTAGATAGATATTGCTATCTTCACTTGTTTTTTCAAATCCAATCTTCACAAGATGTGAGTGTAAGCGTTCATACCATGCTCTAGGTGCTTGCTTCAATCCATACAAGGCTTTATGTAGCCTACACACCATATCATTGTCTTTTGATAGGGAAAACCCATATGGTTGCTCTATATACACTTCTTCTCCAAGTATTCCATTCAAGAATGCAGATTTCACATCCATTTGATACACTTTGAATCCCTTGAAGGCTACATATGTAAGAAGCATTTTAACTCCTTCCAATCTAGCTACTGGAGCAAAGGTTTCTCCATAGTCTTCTCCTTCTTCTTGAGCATATCCCTTACATACCAGTGTGGCTTTGTTTCTTACCATTGCGCCATCTTCATTCAACTTGTTTCTAAAAACCCATTTGGTGCCAATAATATTTTTATGCTTAGGTCTAGGTACCAAAGACCATGTACCATTCTTTTCAATCTAATCAAGTTCCTCTTCCATAGCCTTAATCCAGTCTTCATCTTTGTGTGCCTCTTTGAATGTTTTAGGCTCAAATTCAGAAATCATGCAAGAATTTTCTCTGACCTTTCTTCTTGTAAGAATTCCTGCATCCTTATCTCCTATGATCTACTTTGGATCATTATGTAGCTTTATATATAGGAATGATCTTAACTGATTCCTCTTGCTTTTCTTCTTTATCCTCATCTTCATCTATATCAGCAGCTACTGGTGTAGAAGCACTATTACTTGTACTTGGTTGTTTTGCAACCAGTTCATCTACCACTTTCTTACTGTCGGTTTGCTCAAGTTTCTCAGAGGTTTCATCAACTCTAACATTGATACTTTCAATAATTCTCTGAGTCCTATTGTTAAAACACTTAAGAGCTTTGCTCTTGGTGGAATACCCTAGGAATATTCCCTCATCACATTTTGCATCAAACTTGCTTTGGTGTTCACTCCTCTTGATATAACATTTACTACCAAATACTCTAAAGTAGCTTACTACAGGAGTCTTACCGGTCCAATACTCATAAGGAGTGTTATCGTTACCTTTCTTGATGAGTACCCAATTCATAGTGTAGACTGTAGTGCTCACCGCTTCTCTCCAAAAGGTGTGAGAAACCTTACCTTGAATTGGCATCATTCTGGCTGCTTCAACTACAGTCTAGTTGTTTCTTTCTGCTAGGCCATTCTGTTGTGGAGTCCGGGGGGCAGACAATTGCCTCTTGATGTCATTCTCTTCACAATACTTATTCAATTCTCCAGAGGTGAACTCACCTCCTTGATCGGTTCTAAGGCATTTGATCCTCTTACCGCTTTCCTTTTCAACTAGTGCTCTGAAGGCTTTGAACTTTCCAAAAGCTTCAGACTTGTCTTTCAAGAATGTAACCCATATCATTCTTGAGCAATCATCAGTAAGAATCATAAAGTACCTATCTCCCTGAACACTCCTAGTTTTCATAGGACCGCACAAATCAGTATGCACAAGATCAAGTAAATTATCTGTTGTGAAAGATTTACCTTTGAAGGTTGAGGAAGATATTTTCCCCGGTTGGCATTCTCTGCACAAAGGATTCTCTGATTTGTTTAGCACAGGCATTCCTCTAACTGCCTTGATCTTACTAGCCTTCACAATATTATCAAAATTTACATGGTAGAGTCTCCTATGCCATATCCAACTGTCATCAAACTTAGCCATTAGATATTGACTGATATTTGTATTTAACTGAAATAAGTTACCTTTGGTCTGCATATCAGTGGCCATCAGTTCACCACTCTTTCCTTTTATTTTGCATACTCCATTTTTGAATTCTAGAGTGAGCCCTTTATCATTCAGCTGAGCAACACTCAAAAGGTTATGCCTAAGACCTTCTACCCAATACACATTATCATCACTACTTTTTCCATTTAGAGAAATGGACCCTTTGCCTTTTACCATACAAGGTGCATCATTACCAAATCAGACTACACCTCCATCATACTCTTCCAAAGACATAAACTTTCTCCTATCACCAATCATGTGGTGAGAACAACCATTGTCAATAATCTACTCATTGGAATTATCAAAGTGGGAGACAAGAGCTTTCTTGTCTGACACATCTTCCTTAACAGCTACAAATACTATGTCATCTCTTTCTTCATCTTCTGATTCATCATCAATGACACCTTCATCAACTGCAACAAGACAGTTTCCCCTTTTTCCTCCTTTGAACTTTTTGAACCTCTTCGGTTTGTCCTTATTATCACTATTAGGACAGTTTACAACAATGTGTCCTATCCTATTGCAAGAAAAGCATTTCAAAGGGAGCTTACCTTTGTATTTTCCAGTTCCCTTAGGAAGTCTCTTGGCCAGAAGAGCTTCAAATTCCATCAGGATCTCCTCATCATCCATATCTCTGCTTTGTCGTGGTTCACAACTGGTACTAGATTCTTTACCCTTTCTAGATAGTGCAAAAGATTCTTTAAAGGTTGAATCGGTTTTCTGAACACTGCCATCATAATTGTTTATCTCATATGCGGTCAACTTAGCAATGATGGAATCTAGGGACACCTTTGTCTTGTCAATAGATCTCAACTTCTGAATAGCGGCAACCCTTATTGCATAGACCGGTAATAAGGTTCTCAAGACTTTGCTAACAATGGTGGAATCATCCATTGTACCTCCTGCACTCTTGATGTCTCCAACAACATCTTTAATCCTTATCCCATATTGTTGAATTATCTCTCCTTCAACCATCCGCATGTCTTCAAACTTCCCTCTAAGTCTTTCTTCCTTAGCTTGCTTCACATGCTCATCACCGCCATAGATAGACTTTAGAGTATCCCATACATCTTTGGGATTATCTTTTTCCTGAACATCTATAAACTCAACATCAGATAGACTGCTGATGGGAGCTTCCATGACTTGCCCATTCTCCTGAACTTCTCTTCTTTGATCATCGGTGAGAGTACCGATAGGGACAACATAAGTATTCTCAACATAGATCCAGCGTTGAGCACCCATGCTTTTAATGTATATCTTCATTCTGTCCTTCCATATCTTAAAGCTATCTCTGTTGAACTTAGGATGTTCCATCTTCATCATTAGAATAGGATCTTTTCCTCAAGCGGTTAAGCTTACAACACAAAGGACCTAGGGGACGCTCTGATACCAATTGATGAATAATGATGAACAGTAAGTACTCAATAGATACTAAGAGGGGAGGTGAATTAGTATAGACAAAAACTTCTTTGAACCACTTTGATTGCAAAGACTGCACTAACTGGTAAACAGTATCACCAATCTAAAACAAGGCACTACTGGTAAAACACAGTGAGACTGTGAAAGACATAAATTGGTAACACTTATATCTTCACACAACCTAATATCTCATTTCCACTTCACCCATATGCTTAAACAAGTAATACATCATCAAAACTATAATGACCATTGGATCAACATGCTTTACCACTTAACAGAAAACTTTAAGACATCGCATGAAAAACCATCACACATAACACATTGATTTTTCACATGGAAACCCAATTGAGAAAAACCACGGTGGGGATGAATACCCACAAGTTGTTCTTTGAACTCTTCTGAAGTCTTCTCTATTAGGAGCCTAGTTTGATTAAAGACTTTACAATAGGTTATGCTAGGAACTGATCCTACTAGGGATCACCCGGTTAAGGGATGTCTAAATACTCGGTTAAAGGTTAGAACCCTGTTAAAGGTTACCTCGCAAGAGGATTTGAAGAACTCAATGATTTTGAGTCACCCTGTTAAAGGATTTACAAAAAGCCTATTAACGCTACCCGGTTAAGGGATTTTCCAACTGCTGAAATGGTTAGAAGTCAACAGGTAAAACACTGATCTGATAACAACACTAAATGCCAAGCTAGATCCACTTTAGTTCCTTTACTTCTGCAATCACACTCTGCAGATCTCTACTCACTGCACCAGTCTAGCAAGAATCAAGTATCTCTTCACTTGGATACACACACAACCGATTGCCAACAAATTCATAATGCAAATCATCATCGACCTTATAGACAACAATTAGGTCGGTAGCCAAAACCTAAAACCCTAAGCATCTAGGTTATCAATACAGTCGGTCCAATCTTGACCGTTCAATCACATTGCATAATGTAAAACAATCTTGAACAAATGTCAAGATGTTCTCCATCGTTAGTTCTTTGCCACTTTTGGAAGCTGATAACCCATCACGTGCTCTTCACCGTTTACTGAGACTTCGCACAATCCCAAGGTAGATAGGATCAATCTTCTTCATGCAAGATCCTCAAGGAAATCATTCATGCACACAAGGCTGATGTGGCAACATGATCTGATCTTCATTTCAATGCTAACCCATCATAGGATGTCGTCGGTCAAATCACACAGACTTGAAATGCATCAACCGAAAACCCTGAAGCTAAGACTACCAACCGGTAGTCATATCAAAAGAAACCCTAATACCGGTTCACATTCCAACATACCAGTTCACCATTTTGCATATACCGGTCCACATCATCATACCAGTTCACTTCATACCATCATACTGGTTCTCTTGCCAGTTTGCTTTCTTCAATATACTGGTTCATACTTCAGCATATTGACATCAATGACAACATACAATATCATCATGTCATCAAACTCTACACATATGCCAACAGTGCTCTTATGTTAGTTAAGTAATGGCATTGAGATACCCTAGAGAATGATAGTTAATGAATTATATTTATTTCCACTTGCATATTGAGTTCATATGATTTTGCTCTTATGATTACAGTTAAGTTGAAATGTGCATATTTAGTAAAGGGTGAATTAATTTATATGTGTATTTTAATGATGTGTTGCATTAGATGATGTTTTTCTTTTTAAATCTCTATTTGCATGTTAGTTAGTTATATTTCTCTAGGGTATTTTGGCTGGCATTACAATGTTCATGTATATCACATTGCATATAGTATAAGAAATAGATGTCACTATATTATTTATTGACAAAAGAATCATGTTTTAAAATAAATGCACTATCAATTCACAATTGATTAGTGGAATGCATCCTCTGATGTGTACTAGTTAGATTGATGCCCATATCAAATTTAAAGCTAGTGTCATTACTATCACTCTAGTCTCACCATGCAAGACCCCAGTCATAATCAATTGGTCTTCAATAAAATAACATTATTCTCCTCTTTTTTCTTTAGTGTCCATATATAGAAGATGATTATTGGTACATTTAAATGTTATTTTATTTTCTTTATTGTTGGGAAAGGTGTCAATAATTTGATTTCATTTCCCTTTGTTTTATTAGAGGAAAACCAACTAGGTCATCCATAGTCTTTATCTTTTTGAATTGTTACCTTTCTAGGCCCCCTTCAAGGTAACCTCATCCATTTGGGAATTTTTACAATTGTTACTAAGAATTTTTATTTTTTTTCGTGGTTGTACTTGTATTGTAGCTCTTTTATGCTCTTGAAGCATTTGAATGTCATTGGGCATTACTCATCCTAGATACAAAAGGTAATTTCATTTCATTATATAATATAATTTGTGGGTTTACAATTCATTTTTCAAGTCATAAATTACATAAAATGAAAACAAGTTTATATGCATATTGGCCAAAAATCACATTGAAGGAGGGAAATGCAAATTGAAAATATTCTATTTTTTAATTGATACAAGTTTTGTTTAAGATAATATTATAAATATATCATAAATAGAATATAAATTGAGTAGTACAATTTTATCTTTAATAATCTTAAAAACTACAATGGCTAAACATTTGAGGGGGAAAATTGCAAGTTGAAAAACACATTATGTTTTTCAACTTATCGAGGTTTATCCTAAAGATAATAACAAATATTCAAATAATGGTCTAAAGATAGGTCCAAAGTAAGGCTCCACAACCAAAAATCCAAATGGTCATACAAAGTGCAATGGATTTACCATTTAGGGTATGGATATAACCTAAAGATATGCATGGGTTTGTTCAAGATCTCATGTCTTCAATAATGGCATCCAACATTTAACACACCTATTCATAAACAAGAGCAAACAAATGATAATGCCAACAAACATTTTAGAGGTTATCATTTGCATGAACTAAATAGACTAAGATCCAAGCAATAATTATCACCTAGTAAGGACGAGTGTTTTAAAAATGAATATAAAGCTATGTACTAATGTTTTGTTATTCACTAAATGGCTAACAATGAATGCAATGTCTACCACCTACAAATATGCCCAACATTCAAACCTCACTCTAAGCATAGAATATTTTTTCTTTTATGCTCATTATTGAAATACAAATTTACCTTACTTATGTAATAGGATCTATACTACTTGAATACAACTTAAGTGCATAAGTTTCCCTATTTAATGACATCTATAATGGTGATTGATGAATGTAATGGTGGTTGTCATGGTTGCAACCTTTCATGTTGTTTGAAATATATCACTATATTCTATATTTCATCTAGATAGCAATGATTGATCATGTGAAAATTGTTGCCAACACAAACACTCTAACATGTGAAAATTTTTCAAACAAGTACAATATATAGCTTATTAGCTCCATGATTTTTGGAAACTCAAGTTTTCATGATGGGAATGCCTTACCCATGTTGCTCGATGATGGATGAACACATTATATGGAGCATTTCATATTGAGGATGTTATGGACTATTAGATGGTATGAATTATATGTAGTTTAACTTTTTTCATTAACCATGGTCTATTACACACAATAAAAAATGGTTAATAGATAGTATTGGAAAACATGAAAAAATGGATAAGTTGTGGATAACTATATATAAATGTGTCTATATAAGAATAGATAAAAACTAGAGAAATAAGTACAACTTCATATAAATTTATTAATATACAATTATATTAACACTTTCTCTTAGAATATATATATATAAATAATTGAAAAATGACACAAGTATATAAATTTCAGTATTATTATTATGTTTGTGCCTTGCACATGACATTGATTAGACTCTATTTTTCTAGAACTATTAGATGATACAAATTGTATGAAGCTTAACTTTTACCATTAACTATGATTTATTACATATAATTACAAATGATCAATAGATATTATTGAAAAACATGTAAAAATGAATAATGTGTGGACAACTATATATAAATGAGTCTATATAAGAAACAATAAAAAATATAAAAATAAATACTTCACACAAAAATTTTAATATGTAACTATATTAACACTTTCTCTTAAAATAAATACTAATTAAGAAATGTCATAAGTATATAAAATTCACTATTATTATTATGTTTGTCTTGTGTTCATGATATTGATTACACTCTTTTTTTCAAGAACTATTAGATGGTCTAAATTGTATGAAACTGAATTTCCACCATTAACAATAGTTTATTACATCTAATCACAAATGATTAATAAATAGTATTGAAAAACACATAGAAATGGATTAGGTATGAACAACTATATATAAATGTGTCTATATAAAAATAGGTATTGTAAAGACACCCCGTATGCGGTTTTATTTTAAAAATAGCTTGTACGCGTTGTTTATAGTACAGGGAGTCCATATGCGCTTTTGATTGTTTAGGCTTGTGAATAGGCCTGGATGACAAAGGTGCGGGTTGGAAGATTGATTTCCCTCCATTTCTCTCCTTTTTTATGTGTTTTGTTTTATCAACTTGGTTTCTCGACTTTGTCATCATCAGGTTTACACTTCATCAAGTGGGTATTTCTAAAATTGCGACCATATTTTCACCCATCTTCTAAGCTTTCTAACCATATAATTTTTTTAAATTGAACAACAATAACATATTATTATTGAATTTCTTTTATCAGTGTCTCCATAGTTCTCAGAGACATACGTGTACCATTTTTTTAATAAATTTTGATCTACTTATCCAAATTTTAAAAACTATATATATTATAGTAGTGCACTTTATTATTTACAATTTTAAAAAAAATGTATTTTCGATTGTTTTGGTGCAAGTTATACTTCGCGCACGAACGAGTACCTGATTTTTCAGGATGTGCTCGATTGAAAAAATCATAAAAAAAAAATACTAAATAAAAAATTACAAAAAAAATACACAACTTATAGTGATCACTCTTAGCTATCTTTATGCCAAAGTATTTGTCAAAATACTAAATATAACTATGACTTTTTTGATACGCACGTCAGACACTATGTTATGTTTTTTAAAAAAAACCAAGGTCCATTTTTCGTGCGCGAAGGATTTGACCCACTTAATCTTATCCAATTTTGAAAAAAATTAGTATTTTGGAAACTAGACTCAGAGTACTATAATATTTGTTTTGTGATTATCTTCATATCTTGAGTGGATGATTTGCAACTTTTGCCTCCAAGTTCAGGTTCACCTGATTTCAGAAAAGAAAAAAAAAGTGTCCACTTATACCCCCCTTTTTGCACACCATCTTTGTGCACTTACCCTAATGTATATGTGTATTTTAATGATATGTGTTGCATTAGATGATGTTTTTTTTAAAAAAAATCTCTATTTGCATGTTTGTTAGTTATATTTCTCTAGGGTATTTTGGCAGGAATTACAATGTTCGTGTATATCACATTGCATATAGTATAAGAAATAGAGCTCACTATATTATTTATTGACATAAGAATCATGTTTTAAAATAAATGCACTATCAATTCACAATCAATTAGTGGAATGCATCCTCTGATGTGTACTAGTTAACATGTATCAAGAGATACTTGATTGATGCCCATATCAAATTTAAAGCTAGTGTCATTACTATCACTCTAGTCTCACCATGCAAGACCCCAATCATACTCAATCAATTGGTCTTCAATAAAACAATATTATTCTACTCTTTTTTCTTTATTGTCCATAGGTAGAAGATGATTATTGGTACATTTAAATGTTATTTTATTTTCTTTATTGTTGGGAAAGGTGTCAATAATTTGATTTCATTTCTCTTTGTTTTATTAGAGGAAAACCAACTAGGTCATCCATAGTCTTTATCTTTTTGAATTGTTACTGTATATGGTGAAAATGGATACAACAATATTGAAAGACTAAATGAATTCAACCACAAAACCCTAGCCTAGCAACAACAAAGATCCACCATAACATATGAAGATTACCTAAGACAATGCAAATCAAATGAAATCACAAAGATTATACCATCACATGTCCAATAGGGTTTGGATCTTCATTCTTCCTATCTCCATTGATCTTGCTTGATATATTTGCTCTCAGATTTTATATGTGCACAAGAGCTCAACAAAGAACGGAAATGTGGTTGCAAGTACGATTGCATATGAAAGTTCAAAAGCGTAGTGTAGTCAATTGATCAGTAAGTTAGTTAGGGTTGATAATGAAGAAAGTGTCTCCTTATATAGAAGACACTATATGAAATGGAGGGATATGATTGAGAGGTGTAAAAGATAAATGGTCGGCTATGATTAGAGAGTAGGTAAAAGAAATAATAAAATAATGAGAGGATAGGTAGTCTAGGAATTAAGAGATGGATGACATGTGTCATAGGTAGAAAAGGTTAATGAATTAATTAAATAAATAAAGATTTATTTAATTAATAGAGGAAGTGGGATCAATTAAATAAATAAGATATTTATTTAATTAAGGAAAAAAAGATAATTTAAATAAATAAATGTATTTATTTAAATGAGAAATAAGGCTAGAAGAGGATAAATGAATTAATTAAATAAATAAAGATTTATTTAATTAGATAGGACAATTTTAGGTGTCTACATTTTGCCCCTCTTTGAGACAATGCAGTTTGTCGCGTTGTTTCAAAGAAGATAATATGAACTGATATAAAGTTGCTCCAAGATGGGAATGATATGCCCCCTCGAGAGATTGGATGAAAATGTTTGGAAAGATCGCAGACGATCTCTCGATAAGAAAGAAAGGCTAGAATGGACTGATTGGATAGAGTGACAAAGTCGCGGGATAATGAAGACTGACTCGAGAAACAAGGGCTAGGGCTAGGGCTAGGGTATTCTATAAGATAGACCACGAGGGGTTGACATCCTCATTGTCATCCACACATCCAAGAGATCAGAGTGCAAAGATAGCATAGAGCAGTCATCAGTCAACGGTGATGGCATTGGTTCACAGATTTGATCACGTTTGCCAATTTCAGAGGCCAACAGATGCAGGAGAGCCAGTAAGTACCGCAAAACCTCCTTGTACTTTGTTGCAATAAGTGTTGTCATTAATGAATCTTAGGTAGTGCAATAAATGCATTTTAGGTATGTCAAACAATGTCAAAAACGTTGACGCCGGTCTGTGTTGGTTCTAGGCGTGTCTGTACTGATGTCAGGTGTGTCTGTGTTTGTGCCAGGCGCGTCTGTGTTTGTGCCAGGTGCGTCTATGCAGGAAAAGGCATCTATGTCAAATGCGAGCACGTATGCGTTGTGCAGGCGCATTTGTGTTATGTGGGCACATATGTGCATAGCAGGCACGTTTATGCAATATGTAAGTGCGTTTATGTCATGAAGGCACATTTGTGTAAAAAAATGTGCCTGTATGTCTTCTATGGCAAATCGACAGTTCTCTGATGAACATACACTGTTGATTGGATAAGCTGCTGAGAGGATACACTCAAGTAGGTCCTCTAGGGAAGACTAGAATAGAAAATAGGGCTAGGATTGACAATTCTGTGATAGAACATACGTTGCCAATTAGGAAACTACTCAAGAGGATACACTCAAGCAGAGGCCCTAGGATATGATAGATCGAGGCACTTTGTGATGAATAGTGAGTACCAAGACAGAGTACTTTGTGATGAACAGGGAGTGCTAATATGAGCAGCACTTTGTGATGAATAGGGAGTGCAAAATATGTAGTACTTTGTGATGAACAGGGAGTACCACTAGGATCAATAGCAACACTTTGTGATGAACAGTGAGTGCCACTAGGATAGAAGCAACACTTTTTGATGAACAGTGAGTGTCACTAGGATAGAGTATCATAAGAACTTAAGATAAAAAAGAAGCATTTTGTGATGAATAGGGAATGCCATTATGACTGACATGATTGATTTGCTTGACTGCAGGAGTACCTACCTATGTTGGAGTCATGGGAGAGATTCCCATCAACTCAGAGGTTACGACCAGAGCTGACATTTGAGGATAAAGCTGCGATTGAGGTTATGGGTTTGCAATTTATCTATATGTGCCTGAGTTTTGAGCGAAAATGGGATTGCTGACTGCACTTGCTGAGAGATGGCACTCTGAGACATGCACATTTCATTTGTCGATGGGTGAGATGACAGTCACCTTGGAGGATGTGTACAGGATTCTAAGGATATCGATTGATGGGGAGTTGATACCCTATGATCGAGACGGAGATAGGGATGCTCTAAGACGAGTGTTTTAGGGTCCAGGACTAGAGATGAGGGTTGGACATGTGGCGTGGGATACCATGACACAAACCGGATTGGCGCTACCAGTGGTACTAGGAGGAGTGATCAGTGGGTTCCTATGTCTGGATAGGGCGACACGAGGGCTGGCTATGGGCTGGGGGAGCACATTGGAGACACTGGTGACACAACATAACAGAATGCATGGGGACTGTGCGTGCTGGCACACTTATACTATGAGCTTCATCAGTTTGTATACCATGGATCCATAGGATTGGGCTGCGACGTGACATTATTATAAGTATGGGCTTATGAGCATCTGTCAGTGACCTGACCGATACATTTCAAAGGTAGGGGCCATGGGTGCAATTTTGTTCACTTATATGATATGATTACATCTCAGCCACAGATCAAGACACTAGAGCACTAGTGCAAGGTCATCGATGAGATTGACACTGTGGTATGGACACCATACCGAGAGTGTAAAGAGTGGGAGGATGATGCAGTGGAGCTTCCATACACCTTTGGGATTAGGTATCTGATTGGGCAGACACCCTATGTACTGGAGAGGTAGTTGGTTGACAGGGTTTGCAGGCAGTTCGGCAGGATTCAGCGGATGCCACAGGGTTCCGGGATGTATGCTCGGACAGTCAGGGATCAAGCACACTTCAGGTCGTTGTTATCATATGATCAGGTAGTGATGTAGCTGGTAGAGATGGTGCCCATGCGTTGGGATATGTGGCCAGAGATAGAGGATGCATGGATGGATGCAGAGTATACTGCATATTTGGCTGAGCATCCATTTCCTCGACTGACAGATCTAGGGGAGCAGATAGATGGAGGTGGTGGGGGGGATGAGGATGATGATGGAGATGGTATTACAGATGCCAGCAACACAGGGTCTCAAACAAGTATAGGGATAGGGATAGGGACAGGGACAGGGACAGGGACAGGGACAGGGACGAGGACAGGGGCAAGGATAGCCACAAGAGCAACCATAGGTATAGATGCAGGTAGAGCCATAGGTACAGGGGGAGAGGAGGAGGAGCAGGATGAGCTACTGGAGTTGAGGGAGATCTGCTAGGGATAGGCAAATGAGATCCAGGATCTGGAGAGGGAGACAACTAGGCTCAGGAGACAGCTGAGGGACACAGAGTAGGAGCGGGATCAGGCCATTCAGCGCTATACAGAGGCTGAGATGAAACTAAGGGTAGGGAGGTAGGCAGTAGAGGACACAGGAGCTGGTTATGCTTATGTTCTGCGAGCCAAGGAGGAGATAGGCTACTGGAGAGACCTATACTATGGAGCCATACCACTAGACCAATGGGCTAGAAGCTTTCGTAGACCATCGCGAATAGCGACGACCACTGGAAGGAGGCATAGGAGACAGGCATCCAGCGGTGGGGTTATGGGTCCTCCACCACCACTAGATAGAGGGGACAAGAGAGATGATCCTGGGGCGGGTCCTTCCAGGGCTCAGACTCCATTGAGGCCAGGTGGCTCCGAGGGAGGGAGTTCATCATAGCCTTAGAGGGCTCCCTATGTATCAGTTTTGTACCATTTTGTATGATGACATCTTCGGGTGATTGTAGCCATATGATTTTGACATCAATGTATCATGACACTTATGATTATATATATATGAGATGATTCATCTTTGCGGCAGCTATATGTATGTGTACCTATGTGATGCTTCTATATGTCTTATGATATATGTTTCTATGTGATGATTATGATATGGATGCAAATATGTACATGAGAAAAATGCAATATTTTTGTTCTTTTATGTTTTTAATATGTTATGCATATGCAAATGTGAATGTATGAAATGTGGATGAATACGATAATGCAAATGACTATATACATGATGAGAATGTAAAATGTGATAACATGTGTTGTGTGCAGGATGTGATGCAATTGTGATATCTATATGTATGTATGAAATGCTTATATGTGGTAATGTAGGTGAAACTACATGAGATGCAAATGTTTTTGGTGTGTCATTATACTCAGTCGTGTGATAGCAGGCTACACGGACTCAAGAAGGACGATGGAAGTCAATCAAGAAAGGGAGATGGAAGATAGAAGATATGAAAGTGAAAGAGCTTCTTGTGCGTTATCATCATTGAGCTTTATTATGGCAAGTAGGTTATGACAATCGAGGCATATGTTCGACCCAGAAAGTCATTGTACCTGTTTGCATGGAGATAAGACAGTCACAAACAAGGAATGCCCCAGTTCACACTAGACTCACAGTGTCCTCATATCCTTGGACAAGTCATAGCATTACTAAGCGACAATCCGCAGACAGCAAAGAAAAAGAGGTGACGATACCCCATCCTCATTTTTCTAGTCAAAGACATCCTGGAGATAAAATCTCTAGTCAAAGACATCCCAGAAAAGCTAAAAGACATGTCACCTAAAGATAAAATCAAAAGAAAATCAAGACTCAACACCAACATCCACTGTTTTCCTCAAGTTTAGTGTCTCTTGTCACTTGTATAAGTCTTATTTGATTGTGGTCACAATATTTACTTTCACAAAAGGATAGATAGCACTGAACCATATGTTGTCCGAGTCTATTGAAAGATTTGATTTGTTGAAGCTCGTTGTTGTTGTTGTGTCTCATATGAAACTGACTGAATCCATGAAACCGATACTTTATTGCGGAGAAGATGGAACTTTATTGTGGATTGGTGATGCAAATGTTGCTTTATTGTGGATTGTGCGTGGATAGACTAAAGAAAACTGGAAGAAACTGTACTCCTCGAAACATGTGATGCTCTCAGTTCCACACCCATCACTAGACGTAGGATTTGCCTTAGCCATAGATAGGAGCTGATTTATTATGGATGGAAAGGGGTGAAAAGAGAGGTTTATTATGAATGGTGAACCAATCTTGGGTAGATCAATAACAAGCCATGATGGGAATGTGTAAAGTTTATTATGAATGAATAGTTCATGAGTGTGTGCAAAGTGAAAGGATGAAATGGAATCCTGAAGGAGGGAGGAGCAATGTCTCTATGCATGGTGTTGGTGACCCAGTTTTCACCATGGTACTTGCCAAGGCTCTTGTTTACCAGGTTTTCACCAAGTAACAATTTTTTATGTTTTATGATTTTTTTTTGTATTTTTGAATTTTTTTTATTTTTATTTTTTTTGAATTTTTTTATTTTTTTTGTATTTTTGAATTAGGATATTCTGAAGAGCTATGTGTAAAACCTGTGAAGGCGCATACTGTTGATAGGATCCTCCAAAGGTTCACCCTCTGTGGTTGAGAGCTGATATGCACCAGATCCATATGTTGTTGTGATGATGTAAGGACCAAGCCAGTTTGGTTCGAATTTGCCCTTCTTCTCTTTGTCTTGCTGATTTTTAGGATTTTCTCTGAGAACCAAGTCACCTACCTCAAATGTGTGAGGCTTGACTTTATGATTGTAGTTGTGACTCATTCGTTGTTGATAAGTCTTGAGGTGATTAGAAGCAGTTTGTCTTCGTTCATCCAATAGCTCAAGTTCTTGTAAGCGAGAGACCCTGTAGTCTTCATCACTGATAATGTTTTGCAAAGATATTTGTAAAGAGCATAACTTGACCTCAATAAGAAAGATAGCTTCAGTGCCGTAAACAAGTGAATAGGGTGTAGCTCTTGTAGGTGTGCGGACGCTTGTGCAGTAAGCCCAAAGTGCGGGATTAAGTTGGATATGCCAATTGTGGCCAGCGTCGTCGACTGTCTTTTTTAGGATTTTAAGGATTGTTTTATTAGACCCCTCAGCTTGGTCGTTACCTTGGGGGTAATAAGGTGTGGATAAATGATGGGTTGTATGGAAGTGGTCACAGAGTTCATGAACATCCTGATTTTTGAAGGGACGCCCATTATCGGTGATGATGGAAATAGGAATATCGTATCAACAAATGATATAGTTGAGAATGAATGTAGCAATTTGTTTTCCAGTGACTCGTGTAAGAGGCACCACTTCGATCCATTTTGTGAAATACTCTATGGCAATGATGATGAATTTATGACCATTGGAGGAAGAAGGGTGAATCTTGCCTATGAGATCGAGTCCCCATTGGCAAAAGGGACAAGGAGTTGCAATTGGTTGAAGTTCTTGTGTTGGCGCATGAATGAGGTCTCCATGAATTTGACACTGCTTACATTTCTTGACAAACTGATATGAGTTTCTTGGCTAAGGAAGGACCACTAGAATGTGGACCACATATCCCTTCATGAACTTCATGTAACGCAATTTGAGCTTCGTCCCCTTCTAAACATCTAAGAAGAATGTCATCTAGACCTTGACGGTATAGGATATCGACTAAAATGACATATCGAGAAGATTGGCGAATGAAAGTACGACGTTGGTTATTGGATAGGTCAGGTGGAAGGGTATTGTCACGAAGGTATGTGAAAATAGGACCATATAACTGGGACTCAGGACCAATATCACATATCATCTCAGTAGGAGTGATCTCATATGAGGGAACGAAAAGGTTATTCACCAAGAACTCATAGCGGGTCTCATTCTGTGGTAGATCGATTAGTGAAGCAATTATAGCCATGGCATCAGCAGCTCAATTCTGCTCTCTTGGTATCTGCTCAAAGTCTAACTTCATGAAATGTTGTTTCAAGTCATCCACCATTCTTTTGTAAGGCATTAATTTTTCATCCTTTGTTTGGTAGTCATCAGTTGCTTGACGAATTACAAGTTGAGAGTCCCCAAAAGCATGAAGTTCCTGGATCTTCCACTGAACTGCAATCCATAATCCAGTTGTTAATGTTTTGTATTCCGCTATGTTATTAGTGCAAGGAAATGATAATCGATATGATTTTGGTATGAAATCCCCTTGAGGAGTTATGAAGAGGATACCAGCTCCTGCCCCATGCTGTGTGTATGAGTCGTCAAAGTATAGCTACCAAGGCTTTGTGTGTGATATTGTCAAGATGGATTCATCTGGAAATTCTGAAGTTAGAGGAACATCATCTATCATGGGAGCATCTGCTAACTGATCTTATATAGCTTGTCCTTTTATTGCTTTTCTATCCACATACTCAATGTCGAATTCACTTAGGAGCATCACCCATTTGGCTAGTTGCCCAGTAAGCCTTGCTTTATTGAGAAGGTATTTCAATGGATCAATCCTGGCAACCAACTTAGTTTTATGAGTTAACATATAATGTCATAATTTATGTGAAGCAAAGACCACAGCGAGACACACATGCTCAATTGGTGTGTAGTTTAGCTCATATCCCACCAATGTGCAACTGATGTAGTAGACTTCCTTTTCTTTGCCCTCAGCAACCTGTTGTCCTAAGAGTGCCCCCAGTGTTGTTGAAGTAGCTGATATGTATAATAATAGAGGTTGATCTGCAACTGGTGGCATTAAAACTGGCAGATTCAGAAGATAATCTTTGAGTATCTAGAAAGCCTGTTGACAGTTATCATCCCATTTGAATTTGATGTTTTTATGTAGCAAGTGCTGAAAAGGATTACATTTATTGGCAAGTTGTGCTATGAATCTTCGTATGGACTGGAGTCTCCCTTGCAAAGATAGAAGTTGACTGATGTTTCGTGGTGGTTGCATCTCTAGGATGGCCTTGACTTTTGTTGGATTGGCTTCAATTCCTCTTCTTGATACAATGAATCCCAGGAGCTTCCTGGAGCTTACTCCAAAGACACATTTCTTGGGGTTTAATCTTACTTTGTATTTTTCCAACTGATCAAAGACAACTGAAAGTATGTCCAAATGTGTATCTTTGTCTATTGATTTTCTCAAGAGGTCGTCAACATAATCTTCCACAGTAATGTGCATGAGATCATGAAAGATAGTAGTCATGGCTCTTTGATGTGTAGCGCCTGCATTTTTTAGCCCAAAGGGCATGACATTCCAACAGAAAGTTCCCCAAGGACAAGTGAATGATGTTTTGTGTTGATCCTCGGATGTGATTTTTATTTTATTATAACTAGAGAATCCATCCATCAAAGATAACATTGCATGACCTGCTATGAGATCTACAATCAAATCTATGTTTGGTAATGGGAATTCATCCTTAAGACAAGCTTTGTTGATGTTTCTGAAGTCTGTACATATTTTGATGCTACGATCTGGTTTACTGATAGGCACTAAGTTGGAGATCCATTCAGGATAATCAATTGGGCGTATGAATCCGACATCCAATAATTTTTTCAAGCTCTGCCTTGACTAATAATGCCACTTGTGGATGCATCTTTCTTAATTTTTGTTTGACTAGTTTTGCCCCTGATTTAACTGTCAAATGATGCATTACCAAATCTGGATCCAATCCAGGCATATCAGCATATGACCATGCAAAATTGATTTGTCGCTCTGTGAAGAAACTTATGAATTTTGATCTTTCTGTCTCCATCAGGGATTGAGCCAGGAACATGTTATGTGGACTTTCTTTTGTACCAATGTTTGTTTTGATGGTTTCCTCTACCAACATAGATGATTTTTCTTCATATGATGCTGGGAGAATGTCGAGCCTTCCATCCTCGGGTGCCTCAGAGAGGTTTTCACCCTCAGATACATCCTTTCTTTTTACTTTTTTGGGGTTAGACAGCGCCACAACGTGATTTTCACCATAAGACCCTCAATTTGTTTTTATTTTTATATTTTTGTGACTGGAAGGCCCGACACCCTCACCAAAATATGCCACGTTGTTGAGTTCTATAGTGTATCCTGCTTTATGGTCCCCAGGGGGAAGATCATCTCGTATGCCTAGATAATCAATAAAGGCTTCATCATTTTGGAATGTGTTGAATTGTGCAGGTCCTTCATGGTCCCAGTCAATAAGTTGGTGGTGAACAAGGGGAAGGCCTTTGATGTCTTCAAAGTTAGTGGGGCTAAGAGTGAAAATGCAGTTATATTAAGGTATGTCAAGGTAATCATCGAGGTCATCATTGGCACTCTCCTCCTCTGTCTCGATCATGAATGAATCCAAATTATCATCACTAGTAGCACATTCTGGGATAGGTGTTCTCATTCTATGTGATTTCAACCTAGAACCTAGAAGCAAGGACTGCGTGGGATCCTCAGAGGTTGTTTCTTGACCAACCTTGATTTTTTTATAAAATTTCTCTCCTTCTGTGGGTTCATCTGGTTCTCTGAATGTCTCGGTCAGTTCATAGTCACTGAAGGATTTGTCTGAATCCCATTCCCATTCATTGGAGTCTATGGAATAGCAATTCTCTTGTTGATTTCTGGGAGCTTTGATTTGTAATGCTTCTCCTGTCTTTTGAGTGTTTACCTTGGAAGTCATGAAACCAAGTCCTTTAGAGAATTCCTTTTTGAATGTCAATTTAGGTTGTAAAGGTTCAATGATGCCTTCCTTTCTTAAGCCAAGAGGACTTTTGCCATCATACCCAAATTTTTGTAGGATCTTGAATCCTTTGCCATATTTTTCACATGGTAGGCTGATGTGATCTTGTGTATCATTTTCAAGGTCTTTGTAAAGCATTTTGTATAAGTCTTCTTCTTCCAGTTCACCCCATCTTTGAAAGATAGTAGGGTCCCATTTGAGTATAATGATAGATACCTGCTTATTAGGATGTGGTCTTCCATATTCTTTTGGTGTTCCATATTCTTTTGGTGAACTCATAACTTGTTGTAAGCACATGGTTTGATTCAAAGTGTATTCACCCATGCCCTTGTCTTGAAATTTCCCTTTAAGCTCACCTTGTTTTGACATCGAAGGTTTTAATGATTCAGGATCAATGTATGCAAAAGAAGGGACAACTTCCCTATTACTTGGAATGATCGTCTCAGTTTTCGATCTCAAGTTATTGCAGTATATGAATGGATTAGGATCACCATTAACTGTTATTTCAACTTCGTTGTGAGGAAACTTAATGCATTGGTGATATGTAGATGGGACTGCCCTCATTTCATGAATCCAAGGACGTCCTAGTAATATATTGTATGTGAGATCCAGGTCTAGGACTTGACAAACCACATCCTTTATAACTGGCCCAACTTTGAGGGGCAAGGTGACTGTGCCTTTGGATGAATGCTCTTCATCATCATATGCCTTGATGGTAATTTTGTTTGTAGAATTCATAGCTTTATCAGAATATCCCAATTGTTTAATAGTGCTCAGTGTACAAATGTTCAGACCTGCTCCTCCATCTATCAAGACTTGTTTTACTCGATGTTTGTGTATGAAGGCTTCAATGTGTAATGGTGCATTATGTGGTTGACTTACGGAGGCATTGTTAGCTTTTGTGAATGTAAGGGAGTGTGGAACAGAAAGGTATCCCACCATGGCTTAAAACTAGTCCATGTTCAGATCAGTGGGGACAACAGTGTCTCTCAAGATTTTGTCAAGAATGGCTTTATGTACAGGGGATATGCGTAAGAGCTCAAGGATGGAGATAAGCATCGGTGTCTTCCCTAACTGTTCTAAAAGGTCATACTCAGGTTTGGTTGATAAGGAAGCAGTGTTTTTAGCTGGAGCACCTTGCAAAGTGAATTTACCTCCACAGGTTGTGACATTATATTCAGAGGTAGGTTCGGAAGAAGATCCAATGCCTTTTAGGACAATCTTGGGTCTTTGGGTGGAATTCTCAGGCGTTTTATCCTTGATGATAATGGTAGAGACATAATTATCCATTGAAATATGATTGACAGTTGAATCATAGTTATAGGATGCTCTGGTATAGTTGGTTTAGTCATCTATGGCTTTAGCTTTTCCCTTGTCATGTTTTGGGAATGGTTCCTTAAACATCTCATGTTCTTGATTGGATGAGTGTCCTTCAATCTCAATGTCACCTCTATCAATAAGATCTTGTATGATGTTCTTCAGTCGAAGACAATTACCTGTTTCATGACCTTTGCTCTTATGAAATTTACAATATTCATCATCATTCCACCAATTTGGTTTGACCTTTGGCTCATATGGAGGAAAATCTAGAATTGTGATTATCTTGTTTGCCACTAGCTTTTTGAAAACGGACTCAAGTGGTTCTCCCAATGGAGTGTACTTCCTTCATGACTTGGAAGTTGTTTGAGTATTCACTTAACTGTTTGTAGAGCTTGATCCAGAAAAAATGATTTTGGGTCGCACTGTATTGGCATCAACAACACCATCATTGACTGTGTTCTTGTTTTTATTCCAAAATCTTGGCTTATCTTTTCTTTTAAAGTCCTCTTTGTTTTATTTGAATATCTTAATGACTCCTTGTTCAATTAGGACTTTCTCTGTTGCCAAGCCTTTTTCAATGACGTCCTTGAAGGTGGACAAACAAGCTTTTCTTAGGCCATAACCAATGTCTTTGTTGACATTCTGGGTGAACATCTCTACCATTTGTTTCTGTGGAATTTCACAAGAGCATCTACTAGCTAGATTCCTCCATCTTTGTAAAAATGATGAAAAAGATTCTCCATGCTTTTGCTTGGTGTTGCACAAAGTGGTGACTGATATGTCTGTCTCTATGTTGTATGAGAAATGTTGGATAAATGCCTCTGCTAAGTCACCCCATGACTTAATTCTAGGTGGAAGTTGGGAGAACCATTCCATAGCTTGATCTCCTAAGCTTTGTGGGAATAATCTCATAAAAAATGTCTCTTCTGCTGCTACCTCAATGCAAGCTATGAAAAACTATCTTATGTGTGCCTTAGGATCCCCTTTTCCTCTATACTTATCAAATATAGGCATCACAAAGTGTGTAGGAAATGGAGGCATTGGAATGATTTTGTCAAATGGATAGGGACATATGTCTCTCATTGTGTAAGTTGGCTTCGGTGTATTTATGTCCTCCATTTTTTCTATTGTAAATCCTTGATTTGTTGTTCCAAATTGTTCTTAGGTGGATATCAACTTCTTGGACCATATCCCATGCCTGAAGCACTGAGTGGGGGAAGGGAATGTTGCATATATGGATGATATTGATCATACACATGTTCATATGGAGGAGGTCTATAATGATGTTGCATATAAGGACCACTTGGTATAGAGTCATGATGAGGAATGAAATATCTGCTTTGTCCATGTATACCATATTCTATATGCATTTCATGAGTTTGTTCTAATGTGTTGCCCCCAAATTTGACACAGGGTTTCCTTGTGTCCAAATTTTGAACATGCCTTTGGATATCCAATTGCTTTGGTGGTTGGTCCTTAGCATTTGTATGTGATTGAGTATAGTTTTCTGCATAAGACTTCCATGATGGTCTATGAAGGTGAGTATCATATGCTTGACCATGTACATGTTGGACCTTTGGTTTTTGAAACAAAGATGATGGTGATTTGGGAAGAAGATGTGGTCCTCTATTGCCTCCACTATTAGGCCTCCTTTGATCCATGTTGAGGTGAGGTTGTTGCAAAGGTCGATTTTCCATTATTTGAGACATGTCAAAATCATGAGGGATCTTGGCTCCACTTTGTGCCATCACTTGCAAGAAGTATTGTCTATCTCTCCTCATTATTTCCTCAACCAATTGATTGAAACGGGGATCCATAATGGTGTCTTCCACTTCTGGTGAATGTACTGAAAAGTTGTCCATATTATCATTGTGTGTATCATTGTTGTTTGTGGTGTCCATGTGCTCAACATTTGGAATGTTTCTATAAGCATCCATGTTAGGTAATGTAGTATGATTAGAATTGAAAAAGATATCATTGTCATATTCATAGGAACTCATGTTTGTGGACTCTTGAGCCTCTTTAGTTTCTCTCCTAGATTTTTGGGAACGGGTTTCAACCATGAGCTAGGTCTTGACCAAGTGTGTGAGACTAGATGAAAGATGGAAAGAGTATGGAAGACCAAGGGTTGGATGGAATGTAAATGAATCTGAAGTGTACTTGCAATGTCCAAATTGTAAGACCAAGTATGTATGTAGTAGAGTAGGTGTGACTTCCAAAGAGATGATAGTTTCTCTTGATGAGGTAAGTTGACCTTGACTCTAAGTAAGACCAAATGAGACCCAAAGGTGATAGACCTTGATGAGGGACCACTTAGCAAAATGTTGTTGTATGTAGTGTGTTGACAAAGTATGATGAGGACAAGCAAGTGACCTTTTGACTCAAGTTTAGACAAATGTGAATGTAATGCAAGGTGTAGAGCAATGATGGACTTTGTGAGACCCAAAGATAGGTTGAATTCTAGATAAAAACCTAGAGAGATACCTAGGAAGCTCAATAAGTCTGAAACTGACTGTTTCTTGTTTGTTGGACTGTAAAAGTTTTTCAATTCTGAACACAGACGTGCCTGTATACTTCACAGATGCACTTAAATGACACATACATGGTTCTGTCGAACACAGACACGTTGCTAAGATTTTGTAAATGCAATGTTGTTCAAAAGACACAGACATGTTTAGATGACATAGACATAGTTCTGTCAGACACAGACGCATTTTTCAAAATTGAGTGCGATTTTTTTCAATCTGTGAAGTGACTTGTTGTGACCAAATCTGAATGTTTGACTGTTTTTTTGTGACAAGAGGACAAAATCTTGATGAGGACTTAGTGTTTGCAAGTGTTTAGACTCAAAATGACTCTAAGAAAAGTGTGTTGTTTGATGTAAAATTGTTTTGCATACACTTGAAGACACAAAAGACACAATGTTTTGATGTTTGGTCTTGAATGTTTGAATGTTTAAAATAAGTCAAGCACAATTCTTATGGTTGGCCAGGACAATAGTTGTTGATTCCCACATGAGGCTACGTTATTCAGAGCGGATACTTAGATGCTTGACCCCACTAGCTCCACCCTCGACACTCACTTCTTAGGGCAGCCAAGCATCAGTCCCCACGAAAACTCCTCATGGCGAACTTTGTATCTCTACTAAGAACTGTATGTGTGTGGGCCGCTCCAGAGGTCCGACCTCCTGCCCTAACAACTAGAAGGATTTTGGCTTCTAAAACAAAAAGGTGCTAGTAAGGGCATCCACTCGTGTGGCCATACATGCGGCACTTTGAGCTTTGTAAATACAGAAGGCTCCCAGCCAGTAGGGGTTACGCCCTACAACTGATCAAATAAATTTGATCAAACGGGTTTATGGGGAGACATAGTGTCGGTATGAACTAATCAGCACACGTTATCCATAGTTTTCACCATGAATACAATTGTTTATAGTGGTTTGGAAGAGGTGGGTTTTCCTCGCTACCACTTGGGTCATTCTCTCCTCACTAGTAGTCCTAATGACCACACGGGGAGACAGACCCTCTAAATATGAAACAAAAAGAGCCTATTGCTCAAGACACAAAAGACACTGGTTCAATTTTAGTGCACCAACTGAAGTGTTTGGTAGTTTATAAAAATAAGGCACATAATAAAGATCAAAAGAAAATCCTTGTCAAGGTCCTGCAACAAAGATTTATTAGTAGTTTGGATTGTTTCAAATGATCACCCCTTCCTGCAAGCACACAAGTTAGGTAAATTTTAGATCCAAAAGACTTTGTGAAAATAGGGGCCTTCAACAAAATGATTTCTTTTCTTCTTTTGCTTTCAAGACAAGCTGCACCAATTTCGTTAGCTAGATCTGAAGATGTTAGCTCAATATAAACCAGATTTGAAATCCGAATGACAAAAAACCAGATCAAAGAAATCAAAACGCAACAACTGCACACAGACGTGATTACCAAAAACACAAATGCCTTATAAATTTGTAGACGCGATTAGATCTGACATAGACGCAGTTTCTGAACACAGACGCGGTTCCCGAACACAGACGTGCCTGAAGACTTCACAGACGCAACTAGGGAACAGAGACATGTTTCCTGGAATCTGCAAAAAAATAAAATATTGTCAAAGGCGCAGACGCGATTCTAGATGTCACAGACGCGGTAGAAAATGAAAAACACGATCCGAAAGTACGCAGACACGAAAATATCAAAATGTTGTCAGAAATGTCAGATCTGCCATTTCAAAAACACAAAATCTACAACAAAAGATGTTAAATGTAAAAGGGACAAGAGTCCCACCGGGCATGCCAAAGTGTGTACGGTGAAAATGGATACAACAATATTGAAAGACTAAATGAATTCAACCACAAAACCCTAGCCTAACAACAACAAAGATCCACCATAACATATGAAGATTACCTAAGACAATGCAAATCAAATGAAATCACAAAGATTATACCATCACATGTCCAATAGGGTTTGGATCTCCATTCTTCCTATCTCCATTGATCTTGCTTGATATATTTGCTCTCAGATTTTATATGTGCACAAGAGCTCAACAAAGAACGGAAATGTGGTTGCAAGTATGATTGCATATGAAAGTTCAAAAGCATAGTGTAGTCAATTGATCAGTCAGTTAGTTAGGGTTGATAATGAAGAAAGCATCTCCTTATATAGAAGACACTATATGAAATGGAGGGATAAGATTGAGAGGTGTAAAAGATAAATGGTCGGGTATGATTAGAGGGTAGGTAAAAGAAATAATAAAATAATGAGAGGGTAGGTAGTGTAGGAATTAAGAGATGGATGACATGTGTCATAGGTAGAAAAGGTTAATGAATTAATTAAATAAATAAAGATTTATTTCATTAATAGAGGAAGTGGGATCAATTAAATAAATAAGATATTTATTTAATTAAGAAAAAAAGATAATTTAAATAAATAAATGTATTTATTTAAATGAGAAATAAGGCTAGAAGAGGATAAATGAATTAATTAAATAAATAAAGATTTATTTAATTAATAGAAGAATTAGGCTCAAATAATTAAATAAATAAAATATTTATTTAATTAGATAGGACAATTTTAGGTGTCTACAGTTACCTTTCTAGCCCCCCTTCAAGGTAACCTCATCCATTTGGGAATTTTTACAACTATTACTAAGAATTTTTTATTTTTTTCGTGGTTGTACTTGTATTGTAGCTCTTTTATGCTCTTAAAGAACTTGAATGTCATTGTGCATTACTCGTCCCAGATACACAAATAATTTTATTTCATTATATAATATAATGTGTGGGTTTACAATTCATTTTTCAAGTCATAAATTACATAAAATGAAAACAAGTTTATATGCATTCATATTGGCCAAAAATCACATTGAAGGAGGGAAATGCAAATTGAAAATATTCTATTTTTTTATTGATACAAGTGTTGTTTTAGATAATATTATAAATATATCATAAATAGAATATAAATTGAGTAGTACAATTTTATCTTTAATAATCTTAAAAACTACAATGGCTAGACATTTGAGGGGGAAAACTGCAAGTTGAAAAACACATTATGTTTTTCAACTTACCGAGGTTTATCCTAAAGATAATAACAAATATTCAAATAATGGTCTAAAGATAGGTCCAAAGTAAGGCTCCACAACCAAAACTCTAAATGGTCATACAAAGTGCAATGGACTTACCATTTAGGGTATGGATATAACCTAAAGATATGCATAGGTATGTTCAAGATCTCATGTCTTCAATAATGGCATCCAACATTTAACACACCTATTCACAAACAAGAGCAAACAAATGATAATACCAACAAACATTTTAGAGGTTATCATTTGCATGAACTAAATAGACTAAGATCCAAGCAATAATTATCACCTAGTAAGGATGAGTGTTTTAAAAATGAATAAAAAGCTATGTACTAATGTTTTGTTATTCAATAAATGGCTAACAATGAATGCAATGTCTACCACCTACAAAATGCCCAACATTCAAAGCCCACTTTAAGCATAAAATGTTTTTTCTTTTATGCTCATTATTGAAATACAAATCTACCTTACTTATGTAATAGGATCTATACTAGACCTACTGGAATACAACTTAAGTGCATAAGATTCTCTATTTAATGACATCTATACTGGTGATTGATGAATGTAATGGTGGTTGTCATGGTAGCAACCTTTCATATTGTTTGAAATGTATCAATGTATTTAATATTTCATCTAGATAGCAATGATTGATCATGTGAAAATTGTTGCCAACACAAACACTCTAACTTGTGAAAAAAATTCAAACAGGTACAATACATAGCTTATTAGCTCCATGATTTTTGGAAACTCAAGTTTTCATGATGTGTATGCCTTACCTATGTTGCTTGATGATGTATGAACACATTAAATGGAGCATTTCATATTGAGGATGTTATGGACTATTAGATGGTATGAATTGTGTGTAGTTTAACTTTTTTCATTAACCATGGTCTATTACACACGATAAAAAATGGTTAATAGATAGTAAATTGGAAAACATGAAAAAATGGATAAGTTGTGGATAACTATATATAAATGTGTCTATATAAGAATAGATAAAAACTAGAGAAATAAGTACAACTTCATATAAATTTATTAATATGCAATTATATTAACACTTTCTCTTAAAATATATATAAATAATTGAAAAATGACACACGTATATAAATTTCAGTATTATTATTATGTTTGTGCTTAACTTTTACCATTAACTATGATTTATTACATATAATTACAAATGATTAATACATATTATTGAAATACATGTAAAAATAGATAGCGTGTGGACAACTATATATGAATGAGTCTATATAAGAAACAATAAAAAATATAAAAAATAAATACAACTTCACACATTTTTTTTAATATGTAATTATATTAACATTTTTTCTTAAAATAATTACTTATTAAGAAATGCCATAAGTATATAAAATTCACTATTATTATTATTATGTTTGTCTTGTGTTCATGATATTGATTAGACTCTCTTTTTCAGAAACTATTAGATGGTATAAATTGTATGAAACTTAACTTCTACCATTAACAATAGTTTATTACATAGAATCACAAATGATTAATAGATAGTATTGAAAAACATATAGAAATGGATTAGGTATGAACAACTATATATAAATGTATCTATATAAAAATAGATAAAATAAATAAATAAATAAATACAATTACACATAAATTTTTTAATATGCAATTATATCACACTTTCTCTTAAAACAAATATAAAACTAATTAAAAATAATACAAGATCTAAATTTCACTTTTATTATTATGTTTGTACCTTCCTTATGACATTGATTATATTTATTTTCTTTTTAACTATTAGGTGGTATGAATTAACTTAACTTTTACTGTTAACTATGATTTATTACATATAATAGAAAATGATTTATAAATAATTTCTACACATTTATTTATATGCAATTATAGTAACACTTTCTCTTAGACATACCAATTTTTCATAATCCATAATAGTTCCTTTTAGTGTTTCTGGATTCGTTTGCGTGTGTACTTTTGCATCAACATTTCGGATGACAAAGTGTGATACGAAATGTTGATGCAAAAGTATAGACAAACGAATCCAAAAACACTAAAAAGAACTCTCTTAGATTAAAAAGAAAACTAATTAAGACATGGCACAAGTATATAAAATTCACTATTTGTGCACTGCTCATTTTGTTGTTTAGGGAAATCGATATCCAACCCCTAGGATGCACTAATGCATAAATTACCCTCATACACCATAACTTACACATAGTTACATCATAGGGACCAAATGATCTACACATTCATCTTGTGAGTAGACTTTCTTTTTCAAGAACAACTTATTAACCCATTTTAGTTGTAATAAGAATATAGACACCTCGATAAAGGAGGGAGAAATTGGTAAATGCAAAGAGAAAGTGAGAGGCAAAGCTCCACATCAATTGAAAACTTTGATGAAATATTGACAACAAAGACAAGGCCCAATTTCATTTCTTAGTTTGTGGAAAAGGATAGATCAGGCATTACAAGAAAAGGAAAAGTGGATCCACCTAAAAACAATAATGGGGCCCGTAAAATCACATGGATTAAGAGAAGGCATTTTGGTAGGGAGAAGTATAATTAGTTGACATGTCAAGAGAAGAGAGGGGGAGTTGAAAGGAATGGATGAAAAGAAGGAGAAATCGCTATCCAATCCCTAAGATGCACCAATACATAAATTACCCTCATACACCATAACATACGCATTGGTACATTTGAGTGACTCGATAATCGTTCCCTGATTAGACACTCTTATTTTCAAGAACTTCTTATTAACCCATTTTAGTTGCAATAAGAACATAGACACCCCGACAAAGGATGGAGAAATTGGTAAATGCAAAGAGAAAGCTCGAGGCAAAACTCCACATGAATTGGAAACTTTGATGAAATATTGACAACAAAGAAAACAAGCTCCTCTCCCTCTTTCTTGGCTTGTGGAAAAGGATAAATTGGGCATGACAAGAAAAGGAAAAGTAGATCCACCTAAAAACAAAAATGGGGCCAGCAAAATCACATGGATTAAGAGAAGGCATTTTGGTAGGGAGAAGTATAATTAGTTGACATGTCAAGGGAAGAGAGCGAGAGTTGAAGGGAAGGGATGACAAGAAGGAGAAATCGCTATCTAATCCCTAGGATGCACCAATGCATAAAAATTACCCTCATCCACCATAACTTACGCATTGGTACTTTTGAATGACTCGATAATTGTTCTCTGATTAAACTTTGTTTCAAGAACTTCTTATTAACCCATTTTAGTTGTAATAAGAATATAGACACCTCGATAAAAGAAATTAAAATTGATAAATAACCCAAAAAAAAAAAACTCCACATTGATCGAAAACGTGAATGAAATATTAGCTAACAAAGACAAGCTCCTCCCTGTCCCTATCCCTGCCCCTCTCCCTCTTCCTCTCCCTCTCCCTTGTGGAAAAGGATAAATTAGGCATCACAAGAAAAAAGGGGAAAAGGGATCCACCTAAAAAAACAAAAACGGGCCCCAGCAAAATCACATGGATTAAAATCTTAATCACGTCACTTAACCACTTACGTATGGTAAACGATGGCTGGTTCAAACTGATATTCCTCAATCCACGTTAATGTGGGACCCACACGCTAAACCCCTCACTTAACTCCTCGAGTTGCATGTGCGTGGGAGACATGATTAACGACTATCAATCTTAACACTCTTGCGGGTCCCACCCATGTTACCCCCCATCCACTTTACAAACATTCATTGGTTCAAAAGATCAGTTAGCAGTTGGAGAAGTTTCACATTGACAAGGAAAAAGAAAAAACACAAAACAGTAGAACACAACATGCGGCGTTGATGGTGCTAATTCCATTTATTTGATTGATAAAAGTAGTACCTTATGATATTGGGGACCGTGATTTCGGATAAATTTAGAGCACGAGTCATATTAGTAGGTCCGCTCAAATCCCCATTAAATCCACGACAACCGTAACAGACCACATCAACGGCGATCGTCATCTTCCGCCGTTGTAGGGATGAATTTGGACCGTCCGATTGAGAATTACGATGATTAGGTTTGTTGGGGGGAAAATTTGAGAGGCGATTTTTTTTGGCGTAGTGGTGGGAATGAGAATGAGAGACTTTTGCGCTTAGTTTTTTGCCCATTCTAGTTAGACCACCAACATTAGTGTTTGTCCTAATCTACCATCCTTGATGATCGGATGGATTGAGCAGTGAAGAAAGTGAGGCTATAAGAAAGGCTTTTGATCGCACGGACTAGAGCATCACATTCTACAGCGGATGCTTTTGTGTTTTGCTTAGAGTTGCAGCAGAGTCGAATATTTTTGTAGTCTGAGAGAGATTCGAACCTGGGGCGAGTCATAAGATGGATTTTCAGATTTTGATGATATGGGTAGTGTTGTTATGGGTATCCTGCGGCAATGTACAAATCGTCAGAGCAGGATTGCACAGTAATTCTTCCTCCGCTGTGGAACAAGACCCCGACAGTGTGGCAAGGATGGTTCAAGAGTATGTTCCACTTTCAATACAATTTTTTTTTATTCTGTAAAGTTGGGAACAGCTTAAATCATATACATTAAGCTTATATTTCTAGATTTAAAAGTATTAAACATTCAGAGTTGGCTAACATTTTCTAAGTTTCACATGTTGCTTAATATGTGTGATCACACTAAGAATACGCACGCTCAGAATTAACTAACATTCTCTAGACATAATATATTTGCTTAATGTATGAAATAATCCAGTTTGTTTTTTGTTGTTCTGATTTTGCAGGAGCATTAACAGTACGAGACGAGATCTGGCTTATTTGTCATGCGGGACTGGCAACCCCATTGATGACTGCTGGCGGTGTGACCCTAACTGGCAGCGTAACCGCAAACGGCTTGCCGACTGCGCCATTGGGTTCGGCAGGAACGCCATTGGAGGCAAAAATGGTCGATTTTATATTGTAACTGATCCTGGCGATTATGACGCGGTTAATCCTCGACCTGGTACTCTGCGTCATGCGGTTATCCAGACTGAACCTCTGTGGATCGTTTTTCAGAGAAGCATGCTCATTCAGCTTAAAGAGGAGCTCATTATGAACAGTTTCAAGACAATTGATGGCAGGGGCGTCAATGTTCATATTGCTTATGGCCCCTGTATAACCGTTCAGTATGTGACAAACATTATCATTCATGGAATTCATATCCACCATTGCAGACCGGCTGGTAATGCCATGGTGAGATCTTCGCCTACTCATTATGGGTGGAGAACAATGTGTGATGGCGATGGGGTGTCGATTTTTGGTGGAAGCCACATTTGGGTCGACCATTGCTCGCTTTCCCGTTGTGCAGATGGTCTCATTGATGCTATCATGGGATCCACTGCCATTACCATTTCTAATAATCACTTTGCCCATCACAATGAGGTTTGTTGTCTTCCTAGAGAAACCATATTTTTAATTGTGTCTTTTTTTCATTTGTTTCTTGTGAATGATATAGAATCTTTCATCATATTAACGTTTTTGTGTATGGGAATGGGTAATGAGGTTTGTTGTCTTCTTAGTCATCTTTTCAATTGCACCACTTTTTCATTTGGTTTTTTGTGAATGATATAAAATCTTTCATCATATTAACGTTTGTGTGTATGGGAATGTGTAATGCAGGTGATGTTGCTGGGTCATAGTGACTCCTACACAGCTGATACCAATATGCAAGTGACCATTGCCTTCAACCACTTTGGGAAAGGTCTTGTGCAGCGAATGCCCAGGTAAGAGAGATGTGCACTATTTTGCACCTATATTTAAGCTTTAACTTGTTGAGATGGCTCATCTAAATTCTTACTGCTTGATATGTTATTGAATGTAGATGTCGACATGGATATTTTCATGTGGTGAACAATGACTACACGCACTGGGAAATGTATGCCATTGGCGGTAGTGCAAATCCCACCATTAACAGCCAAGGGAATCGATACCTGGCTCCTGTGAATCCCTTTGCTAAAGAGGTATCTACACAATGCCAACATCTTCTCTAGTTGTATTACATTAGTTTAGTTTACCCAATTGATGCATAGTGAAATCAATTAAATTAAACTGAGATGTGGTATAACTGTGTGTTAACATGCATAGCTTCAGAAATCAGTTGTGTGAATTTTTTTTGCTCGACATGGATTGTGGAAATCATATATCTAAACTAAAATGTGTTTTTTGTTTTGTGTTTTAAGGTAACGAAACGGGAGAATTTCAACACAGGTGAATGGCAGCACTGGAACTGGAGATCAGAAGGAGACCTGCTGTTAAATGGGGCTTTCTTCACACCATCTGGAGCAGGGGCATCATCAAGCTATGCAAAAGCATCAAGTTTAGGTGCAAGGCCATCTTCAATGGTGAGAAGCCTTACAGGAAATGCAGGACCCCTTTCTTGTAGGGCCAGAGCTCACTGTTAAACACAAATGGAGATTATTCTCTTCTGTTCCATTTCAGCTACTACGTCTATTTCTTCAAAAGTTCTGTCATTGCTTTATTCACCTACTTTCCCAATTGTACCCTATATTGTTTGGAGGAGTATTTTCAAAACGATTACATACATATCGTCTCCCCAACAACTTACTTTAATTTGAAGCAACTGAAAGCTATTCAAAACACTAACTGTGCGAATGCTAAAATGGTATCATACCAAGCAGTAGTGCAGAAGTGTTATTGTTGTTAATGGAATTCTTATATTCAATCGAAAAGCATAGAATTCCATTCTGTGAGTTGCCCACAAAATTTGCACCTTTACATATTTTTGTTCTTTCGACTACAAATAAAATCTTTTCGATTTTCGATTCGACTCCATTAAAAGAATGGATTAAAAGATTGGGAAGTGGATATTGGCGAGATAAAGGGAAACATTTGTATATTATATTATATAATAGCGAAATGAAAATGTTCGGCGAAAGTTGAACAAAAGTGCTAGGCATAAGTGGGGGTCGTTAGTGGTGTGGTGTGATGAGATATATAATGGGGTCCACGTTTTAATCGCAACTCAAGGAGCGACTATCCATCGCACGCGTGTACGGTAGATTTTTAATGGCATATAAATAATTATTATTATAATACTTCGTAGGAATATTTTGGTCACTAATTAGGTATTATTGATGTGATGATGAACATTGTATGTCGTGCGATTCTTCTCTATGTTGTAATTCTTATGCATATAAGGTTGTCAATCCATATATGTTTTATATGGAAATTAAATAAATATTATAGGAATGAGTTCTTTATAGTAGGTCAGGAAGATAATATAAGAGTTTTCAGTCATCATCAGGATGATAAGAGTTAGAGAGCACGCAGAGATGATAAGAGTTAGCCAGCACACAGAGATGATAAAATAAGGGTTTTCAGATTCAATGGTATGCGTTATGTAATAAAAAACCATATAAACCCTAATTTATATTATTGTTTATCTAGCAAGCCTCAAAACATGTTAGTAAGCTTTTGATTTCATCATTTAACCTTAAAATAAATAACTCTAATCCATTCTACTTCAATTGAACAAACACAAATTCTTCATTATATTCACAAAATAACAATAAACCTGAATGGCTTCTTTTAGTCAACATTTACGCTTGGAGAGAACATTTTCTCTCTATCAAGCCTTGGTCTTCACTTTTTATATTAATTTGTATTTATTTATAAACAAAGAATAAAGAAGAGAAAGAACAAATGAAAAAAAAAAGTATATATATATATATAATTTACCTAACAAATACAAGATGAAAATTCAAATGAAATTAGGACAATAAAGAAATAAACTAAAATTTTAAAAAGAAACAAAACAAAGAAAGTACAAAATACTTGAGAAAAGAAAAGAACAATAAAAATTATACACAAAAATTTGAAAAATATTGAACATAAACTCATCATACAAATAATGGAGTATTACATATGTATATGTGTGTGTGTGTGTGTGTAGATGTGTGTGTGTATATATATATATATATATATATATATATATATATATATATATATATATATATATATATATATATATATATATATATATATGTTTCCATACACGACATCGCATACAACAAAAGCATTCATTTGCACGCAGTAACCAAATCGAATCCCAAACCTATCTTCTCCTCTTATCATTTGCCATGCAATCAATTGGTTTTTTCATTCTATTATTTGAGAGAACTAAGTCTTAATTAGCGGGGAGTTCCATCCGCTTCAAATTAATGAATAAAATTGCATTGATCTGGGAATGGAGGAAGGGTCTTTTGCTTGGCTTCCTCCATTTACTCAGGAGAAAATGAGGTTTAAGATGTGAGGGAGCTAAAAAAAAAAAAAAAACAATGTCAAACAATGTAACATGCCCAAAAGTAAACCAACCCCTTGGGCTACTCCGAAAAACACCATCCGATTTCAAAGTAGCACGATCTAACTAAAAAATTTCACCTAATTGTGTGCACGTCTAGCATATTTTTTGACTATAGCAGGATCACCAAAACTAACTCCATCAAGTTCACCACCATAGAACTCAACAGTTACACCTACTTGTTCAACACTATATTTTGATTCTGCTCTCCTAAAAAGAATATCAACTTTCACAATTCCTTCTTCATCTACTAGAACGACTGGAAATGTTTCAAAAAAGGTAGGCATACGACGTACAAAAAGCTCATGTCCATGTTTATCTTTGAAAATAGGGTGTCCTAACCAACCAACAACAATTCCATCTCCATTGTCCATTGCACCCGCCCTAAATAACCCCCCTTTAGCTAGATTATTCCCAATGTAATCATAAAAAGCAAGTTTTTCGGGAATTTTTGACCAAGCTTCTGATAGACTTAGATTTTCAACCAGACTGGCACGAACTCGTCGATCTATTTCTTGTTGGAAGTATCCCTGATCCCACTGGTAACGAGTAGGACCAAATAATTCGATCGGAGTGGTTGCGGAACCATACCACATTGTTCCGGCCACAATGAAAGTTGCAAAAAACACAGCAGCAATACTACTGGAGAGGACAGTTTCAATATTCCCCATACGTAATCCTTTGTATAAACGTTGGGGAGGACGAACACTAAGATGAAATAGACCTGCTAATATACCTAATATACCTATTGCAATATGATGAGAAGCTATTCCTCCCGGAACAAAAGGATCAAAACCTTCAGCTCCCCATGTCGGATTTACAGGTTGTATTTTTCCAATTAGTCCATAAGGATCAGACACCCATATTCCAGGGCCATACAAACCTGTTACATGAAATGCTCCGAATCCGAAACAAGCTGCTCCTGAGAGGAATAAATGAATTCCAAAAATCTTAGGCAAATCTAAAGAAGGTTTTCCTATACAGGAATCACAAAATACGTCTAGATCCCAATATACCCTATGTCAGAGAGCTGCTAAAAAACACAAGCCAAAAAACACAATATGGCCGTATCCATGCCAAGAAATAAGAAACATAAATCCAAGAGCCCAAACAAGATGCCCAAATAAGAACATCCACGCCCATACAAATAAACTGTTCATACCAAAAGGATTGTATCCATTAATTAGTTGTGAAGAATTTAACAAAGGTAATCTCTTAACCATCCCATCAAATAAGTGGAAGACTCATTAAATTGAGCTAGAGATCCAATTGAGCTAGAGATCCCTGCCATAAGGTAATATGCTTCGAATGCCAATAGAAAGTGACCCATTCAATGGTATTCAACATCGAGAAAACTGCTAAATAAAAAGCATCCCGGACCGAAATATCGCAAGTACCGCCCCATCCCAAACCATCACAAGGAAAACTATAACCAAAATCTTTCTTATCAGACATTAGCTTAGAATGGTAGGCCTATAGAATGGTAGGGAGGCATCAGGAATGGTCCTACACGAAACCGGATCTGCTGCTGTAACCGGGAAGACAGCCGGGCTTGCCTAAAGGTAGTTTCATTCTTCTAGTCCCATTCCAGCTTCTTCCGGGTTAACGCTCAGTCTACAACCAGCGAACTATATTGCCTCCCAACCTCAACTACTATAAAGACCTTTATCACCCGTTTCTCGCCCCCGCCCCTCTACAAGTCAGATGGCTACTAAGGCTGGTAGCTCTGCAGGATCTACTGGTGCGTATGGAACTGCTCGTGCTGCAGAATCAACAGAACCCACTAAGTAAATAAATAAGAATCTACTGGCCAGATTTTTGCTCCCGAAATGTAGGATTATCACAACATAACCACCCATCCATCCCCACAGAGGACACCAATATTATGATTCGGGTGTGCGGGTATAGGACATCGACATTAATCATAATAAGGTGTGTAGTTTTAACACGCATTTAAGGCGGCATTTAGTAGACAGCAGAGGTACGGGTTGGGACAGAGACTCTAACATCTAAGGCAGGGTTCATCGGATGCTGTGAAAGCAGGAAAGGCATTTCCCGTCTCCAAAACAGTTCTAGGGCCCAGTGCTAGCAGCTGATTCTCCAATCGCATATAGAGTTACCGAAGCACGGGGAGCAGGAGATCCCATTACAGATTGAGTAGCGGGATCCCCAGCATCAGTAGCAGAGACAGAGTCAGCAGCCCTTTAAATAGTTATTCCGTGCACCTTCCGGTTTAACGAACTATAGCTCCTCGAACATTATCCTCGTTGAGTTCCATCCAGCCACCACCGTCCTTTCGAACACCCCACCCAACTTAACGTTTCTACCGTCACCTCTTCCCCCCCGGACCCGCATCTAGAGCTAGAATTCCCCCCGGGGGTATGGGCTAGGAAACATCCTTCTCCTTGGATCCGATGGAAAGAATGCTCGACCGGAGGTAATGGGAGCCAAGATGAACTTTCTAATGATCCGCAAGCAAGGTATTTCAGGGCCTTTATAAAAAGGAAATATACGTTTTGAATCAGTATTCAAAGCCTATTATTATTGCGATCTGTCATTGCCGCGAAAAAGCATGTTTCTCGGATTTCTCCTTTCAATTATTAAGTATTCTTTATTTAATAACAAAGAATTGAAGTAGATACTCATCTCAGACGGAGAAAATGGATTATGGGAGTGTGTGACTTGAACTATTGGTTAGGCCGTGCAGATCAATTTTAGGATCTGCCATATAAAGATTCAGATCAAAATGTGTCTCTGTCCCAATTTTCTTTTCAAAAATAGGAAGTTTAGAACCTGGGTAAAAGGCAAACACTTTGTTGTCTTCCAAGAGAGTTATTTCTATGATCGAATCCGAATTAGGCTCTGTGAGATCCAAGTAATAGTAATAGCATTACTAAGTAAAATTTATTATTTAAATTATCCTTTCCTTTTCATAGTATGAAAATGCATGCATTTCCCTTGCATTTCAATAGGGTAAACTATCGGAGTTAAAGAAGAACTTTCCTTCTGTTAAAAAGTACAGATCTATTATCTACTCTTACCGGGGATGAAATTTATGGTTTCCATTGGTGCAAATCCAATCACCTTGATGTGGGATGAAAAGCACTTCCTCATTGGTAGCGAATGGTCATCAATCCATTGAACGAGGAAATAATGCAAATTGAAAAACATAAAGAGATTATGTTTTTATTGCTGCAAGAACGAACAAAAGGTCAGCTACCTTGCCAACTCTCACAATTACATGTCGTTACTATATCTATAAATCTTATTATGAAAGTTTTTCTTACTTGATAATTTGGGGGGGTGGGGGAGAGGGGGGGGAAGAGTAGAGCTAGAGATGGTAAACTATACAAGTTACCAAATAACTCATATCTTAGGGCTCCGACATATAGAGAGGACCTTGCCGTTAGAGAAAGAACCATAGAAACGAAGAAATCCATAATAATATATATAGATCTTCATAGGAAATTCGAGAAGGATCTATCCATGTTGTCGGACCAAAAAAAGTAACCGCTCAAGATATCATGTTACCACCTTCTGTGAGAATAATCAATACTACACAACATATAGCTAACATAAACAAATCAATTACCTTAGATATATCATTACAAATTGAAAAAGGTCGCGCATATATTATCCAAAATCCAAATAATTACAATCCTAAGGATGAATTTTTTGCTATAGATGTTGCCTTTGTCTTTCCTATAGATGTTGCCTTTGCCCCTGTTCAAAATGTAAATTACAGTTCCTTTGTTTACCATTTACCTTTTCTTATCTTTTTTATATCTCAATTCCAATCTATTTTCCACTGGTAGAATGACCAAAGTAAAATGTCTAGTACATTAATATAAGAATGTTTGGTACATCATAATCGAATTATGCTATTAAAGAGAAAAGGAAAATAATTCCATCTAGAATTTAGACTTACATATCCATCTTTTCGGAAAGAAAAAAATCATTTGACAGAATATCCAATTAACAGCCAAATATGAAAATTTTGAATAATTTCAAGTGATTGAGAAAGGTTCACTTTCAAAATCTACCTTAATTTTCAATATCAGAATAACTTATATATTAATCAGTTAATGGAGTTAGGTTCACTTACTTCTCATTTTTATTTACTTTATTTTAATGCGAAATAATTAAGAGAAAAATTACGCAGCATTATATATGAAAGACCCTTTTTCAGCTTTGTCTTTATCTTTATGTCTGCTATCTCTAGGAGGTATTCCTCCATTAGCAGGTTTTTTTGGAAAACTTTATCTATTCTGGTGTGGATGGCAAGCAGGTTCCTATTTATTAGTTTCGATGGGGCTCTTTATGAGTGCTATTTCAATATATTATTATCCACAGCTAAGAGGAGATTACCATGAATCCTTTGATTTATGTTGCTTCTGTTATTGTTGTTGGATTATCTGTAGACGTTGCTTCTATTGGACCTGGCATTGGTCAAGGCACTGTTGCGGGACAAGTTGTTGAAGGTATTGCGAGACAACCAAAGGCGAAGGGTAAAATACGAGGCACCTTACTGGGTAAAATACGAGGCACCTTACCGCTAAGTTTAGCTTTTATGGAATGAATCAGGTATAGAACCAATGGGAGATACCTGGATCCAATTTAGAATTCGCTATTATATGTTTGCTTTAGTTTTCATTGTTTTTGATGTGGAAACAGTCTTTCTCTATCCATGGGCCACGAGTTTTGATATTTTGGGTCTATTTACATTTATAGAAGCTTTTATTTTCGTGATTATCTTAATTGTTGGTTTATTTTATGCATGCTTGTAATTGAGCGATTTTCGTTTGTTTGGTCCCTTAATCAAATCGAACTCGGCCCAATATTTTCTTTTAAGATTGAGTCGAATACCGAATGGATGGGAATAGATAATTCAGCTAGAGGAAAGAAATTTACCTCTATACCTACTAATATAGAAATATAATTTCTGGATTATTTGATGGGGTTGGTGGATCACTAGATCCAGGCCCAGGGAGCAAGGGCCTTCAATCTTTTTATATAAAAGCTCATTTTGAATTGGCTTTGTCCGAAACTTTAGTAAAAAAAAAAACTACAATAGCGTATTATGTAAAAATAATATTTTATTAAGTCAATTGTTCATTATTTTTCATGAATCATCGTAAATTCATTGGACAGATCAGAAAGAACCTGATGGAGACTTCCTTTTCTCTTTTTTGATCCGCTTCTAGTTAAATTATACTCTTTGGATCATTACTCATTATTTGTATGATGAGTTTATGTTCAATATTTTTTAAATTTTTGTTCATATATTTGTGTGTAATTTTTATTGTTTCTTTTCTCAAGTATTTTGTGCTTTCTTTGTTTTGTTTCTTTCTAAAATTTTAGTTTATTTCTTTATTGTCCTAGTTTCATTTGCATTTTCATCTTGTGTTTGTTGGGTAGATTATATATATATATATATATATATATATATATATATATATATATATATATATATATATATATATATATATATATATATATATATATATATATATATATATATAACTTTTATTTTTTCATTTGTTCTTTCTCTTCTTTATTCTTTGTTTCAAAATTTGTGTTCTTTAAGTAGCGTCTTTTGTTCTTTTCTAGTTTTTTTTGCTTCTCTTTGTTTTTACTTTTCCCTTGTTTTGAATTATTCTTACTAAGTTTTTCTTATTTTTCTTCTCTTTCCTAGATTATTGTGTCTTCCAAGCATGTGTCTCTTTCTCCTTTATCTCTTTAGTCTTTTTGATCTACTAATAGCCCGTTTTATGTTCTCTTTTCTTGCTATCTTACCTTGATGATGGATCATGGAGTTGATCTAAAACGTTGGTAATAATAAAAATTCACATGATCAAATCTAGAAACTACAAAGCAACATTGATATGAACCATGGAAATTTAATATTTTTAATTACATTCTTACATTACAAAAAAAAAAAATCAATGTTGGACAATTACCTATTTATTCATAGTGAAAACATAGTTTTAACCTAGCATACTAACCTTTAGAACTCCTCATTTTCCCTTGTAAACATTTAGGTATTATCTCAAACAATTTACCTATAACCATTTGCCTTCACACTTCCTCCTAAAATCATCTTCATGGACATTATTTGTTGTTTGAGACACTATTTTTTTTCCTCAGTTGCATATTGTAAAAGTTGAATAAGCTTTGCAGGGAAGAAAAAAGTTGACAATAAAACTGTAACACAACCACCATAAAAAGTGTATGACAACAAATAACAAGGAAAAAAATCCGAAAATAAAGATTAGGAAAAACAAAACCAAAGAGCAGTCCACCAAGAAACCTTTACGCACATTTACCCATTACTACTTCAATTTTAGCATTATTTGAAAAAAAAAACCTAATACCCACTTATTATTATTATCCTCCATCAATTAATTTTTTAAGCATTCAATTCCAATCCAATTTGCAAAGCAATTTTCCATTGGTAGAACATTTCTATTTGAGTTGGAACATTTTCATTTTCAATCATTTTGTTAGGCATGAAAAAAAAAATTGCTCCCAAAATCAAATCTTCCTCCATATGATAGCAACCTTTCATTCCACATCAACTTTTGACATGACAAACACTCCCTAATTTGGGTTATGTGGTGGGAGCTCATAAACATCAATTTGCAAATTAAGAAAAGGAAAATTGATGCCCCTTCAACAAGAAGCCACCAGAATCATGAAACTCGGTGCATTTTTGGATAAAGAAAAATCCAATTAAAGCCATGTTGATGTATTGAGATGCCCTCCTATTTTAACTTTTCATCAAAAAAATAATGTTATATTTGCTTTTAATAATGTTATATTTGCTTTTAATATTTTTCAATATCTATGACATGGTAGGGTATTAAAAGGTGCATTAAGCAATATTTTAAACCTTTCATAGCTCAAATGAAACATTAGAACAATGCTTAGTAACACCCATTAATTTTTTTTGAAATGGCAATTGCATGGTGCTTCAGGAGGAAAAATGATGGGATTTGAAGTTGTAATAAAGGATGGAGATATTTTTTAAAAACATTGAAATTTGAGAGCTCCCTTGTAACCAAGGATAATCTATATGTGCTTTTTTTTTATATTCTTAAATTTATCTAATATTCACAAAATTAAATTCGAAGACTGATGATGGCATATGGACCCTTATAAAAGTATTAAAATTGAGATTTTTTTAATTTTGAGGATGCTTTATGAATCCATTCGTGAATGCTAGAACATTAAAAGTAGGCCCAAAACTCATCCAATTATCTTGTAAATGACTTTCCACAATCATATTGAATCATCTAAACTTTCTACAAAATAGATTTTGAAGATGAGCTATACAAAAATTAGATAAAAGAAAAGGAAAAAACATAAACCCCAATGCCAATATAGGGGTAGGTAGGGTTGTTGATAGATAGGAAGATAAATAATTACCAAAACTAAAAAATAATAAAAAATTATTATTAGGTAAAAAGAAAGATCATATTTGAAGATAGGAGGTAAAACCTAGTAAAATACAAATTTGAACTTTCCTTAGGCTTACTACAGGCTAATCCATCAAGATACATATACATAAGCATAAATTAAGTAATGATTACTAAGATTGATAATATATAGTGACTATTTTTAGAAAGGAAATGCAATTGAATGCAATATTTGGCTCTAGGACCAAAGAATGTATGCCAATAATGAATATCTAATATTTATTAATAATATGATCATAAAATAGTGTCAAAATCAATAAAACTTAAATGAAAGCCTAAAGAAGATCAATATGATAGAATATTCTAATTTATTCAAAAGATATAAATATTACAAGATTATTGATTACTTGCATTATAACAAGATGCTCACATGAGAGCTACAAGTGAGTACATAGGATACACCACCAAGAGATATGAATTTACAAGTAATGTGGGATAATGGAGTTGTAACCACATGTGTGCATAACATATCCATTAAAATAGGAAAGAACAAGCCATGTGAAGCAAATACAACCTACTTAAGTAGATACCTACCCAATCAAGCTTATTATATCTTAGTTGCACATAATATAATAAAGTAATTAATTAATTGAAAACATAAATTAATGCACATAATCCCCCTAAATATAGCTTAAGTGAGCTGGATAGATGGATATATATATATTTAAATTGACGCGTTTCCATGTTAGATTCCCATGTAAAAAAGCATACCCTTTAAATTAAGAGAAAGAGAAAGATAAAATTCATAGAAAAAAGTTCCCCTATAAGAAGATGGAGAAAGAAAAACATGTGACTCCACTCAAAAAAATTGAGAAGGATAAAACCTCATGCAAAAAAAAAAAAAAAACCCTATAATAGGAAGAAGAAGAGAGACCACACAACCCCCAAATGTATTTTCTCCTACACTAATAGTAGAAGCTCAACTTTGAATGCTAAAGATGATCTATGATTTTTAAACAACATTTCTCCCTTTAGGAAGAAAGAAATCCAAAGGTGTATGCAGAAGATATTGATGCACATCAAAAGGGGCACAAGGCACAAAAGAAAAGTTCAAATGTTAGTAGATTAGTCACAACCAAAACGAAACACAAATGAACTTACAAACCTTAAGATGCATATCAAGAGAGATGTAAAGCACACAATAAAGAACATACATAAACGAAAAAGGGAAAGAAAACCCCTCAAGATGCTCCCCAAAATGCTCATAGATGTTTCTCCCTTGTTCCTCTCCTCTCCAAGTCCCAAATGAGTGTAGCTCTCAACTTTTAGCACTATCCATGGATGTCATATGAAGATTCAAGATGGTTGTGAAAATGAAAACAAATGCTTATGCAAGTGTGAATGATTTACCATGAAAAAGTTCATAATTAATCTATATAAATCTTAGTATAATAACAATGCAAATGCTTCTTAATGCTCTCTAAAATGACTATATGTTTGATGCACAAAAGAATTCTGATCCTGATAATGAAGAATGAGAGCTCTATTTATAGGGGAAATAGGGCAATGGATGGTCAAGATTGAGTAATCTTAACAAGGGCTGGGATTGAAAGTTAATCAATCCATGTGATGGCTTTCATCCCAATCCCATGATGACAAATGTCAACATGAGATGGCTTGAGAGGAGAGGGAAGAAGCATTAAATGCTTGAGATGACATGAAGGTTACCCTAGGAGGGTTTGGTTAGGCTTGAGTTAGTGAATAAAGCTTTTATCCAATGAATAATGTCTTTATCCAATGGATAAACTCTTGTGCAAGAGTTAATGGGGATAACCATGGTCAAAGAAATGAATGCTTAAAGAGACCCATGAGTTAAATGAGGGTTGAGTTAAAGGGAAAGCCTCTAACCATGTGGGTAAGTTGAGTTAACCATTAATGGTTATGTAAGAGCCATAAATGGTTTGGAAGACTTTGGGGGTTAACTTGTTGAAGAATAAAAAGCCTTTAATGCATTTCAAAGACTTTGGAGGCTTTGAGAAGTGAATTCTCTTTGCTTAGGAATGTGACAATAATTAGGAGATGAATTAGGCTAAATTGGAATGGATTAGAAGAATCTAGAAGGGGTTTAGGAGGCAAGTGGGTTATGTAGGATTTTGCAAGTGGGTGAGGGAAAATAGGATTTAATTAAAATAAAATCTATTTATTGGTGCAACTTGTATTTGTACGAAAATGCAAGTGGGGTGGGATTTAGAGATTTATTTATTTAAATGAGGAAAGGAGTTAATTTAAACAAATATGTTTTATTCATTTAATTGTTAGAGTATGGTTTAATGAATTAATTTAAATAAATTGAATAATTTATCTAATTAATATAAGAAGAGGTTTAAGATGAATTAATTAAATATCAATTTAATTAACGGATGACTGATGGTTAAATAATCAAATAAATACTAAATATTCATTTAATTAAGTGGACATATTTATGTGTCTACATTTGCCCCTCTTTGAGACGGTGCGGTTTATTGCGTCGTTTCAAAGAAAGAAAGATGGGTATGAGAAATATGCCCCATAAATGTTAATTTAGTGGGTGGTATGCCCCCTTGAGAGATGGGCCAAAAAAATTTCAAAAAATCGGGCGATCTCTCGAAAAAGAGAAAGAAGTTGGGGGGAGGTAGAATAGAAGAAATTAGAAATAATGGTGAAAGGATGGGAGAAAACGAAGTGAATAAGGAGAAATGAGAGGCTTTTGAAGCTCACAGGGACCACGGCGATGAGCGGGGTGAAGTAGAGTTAGGGTTGGGGGGTATATTTGGAGGGGAAGGGGTAAAACTGTCTCATTTGCACCTATCTCCCTGGCAGTTTGGAGCTCTGATAGTGACCTTGGGCGAAGGAGTGAGCAATAATCATCATGGTCGTGCCTATAGCAGATCACCTACTAGAGAGGGTCCGCCAATACCAACGGCCAGAGGACTACGAACCGCCGGTACACAAATGTTGAATTTTGTTTTTGATGCATTTTTATCATGTTTTTCTCAAGTGTCAAAGTCCAAGTAAGACAATAGTGCTAGACCTATGTTTTAGCACTTTTGTCGCCTAAAGTAGCATTATTGTGAGTAGAGTGGCGTGATTGTGATAGATGCCCCAGTGTTAAATAAAATATCACTTGATGCTTATGTTGATTGATTCATTGGTTGTTTTGGTGAATCATAGTAGCCCCGTTGAGACTAGGTCATCTGTGATTAATGCTTGTTGTAGTCTAGGATTGCCATAATCGATTACCTGTTGAGACCCGAAGATACTTGATTAAAAAGTATGCGTTGATAGTCTAGGTTGAAACTTAAGAAAGTTTGTATCAAAACAATTGATATTTGTTGATATGTGTAGGAGGATCTACCCGTCTTATAGATGCAAGAGGGCATTCTGCGACATAGCAGCTATGTGAGCAATTGTCTAAGGTGGAGATCGATTGTGTGTGTGCAACCGGTTTATATGATATGATGTACCTAAATGTGATTCAGACGAATCGTGGATTATTGACAATGTTGGCCGAGTGATGCAACAATGAGACATGCTCCTTTCATTTGGCAATGGGAGAGATGACCATGACACTGGAGGATGTATGGAGGATACTGCATATCCTGATTAGAGGGGAGCTTGTGACATATGATCACCCCCTAGGGACGACAGTCGTACAGAGGATATTTACTGAGGATATATACATTGAGGATGGCTTTGTGGCATGGGAGGAGATAGCGGCACTCTATGAGCCACTACCATTAGTACTAGTAGGTATCATCGGGGGTTTGCTTTGCGTTGATCGATGTTCGCAAGGATTGGTCATTGGTTGGGGCCAGGTGATAGAGAAGATGGTGACAAAGGGGACCCATTATGCATGGGGACCATGTGTGTTGGCACACCTCTACAGGGATTTGCATGAGGCAGTGTACCAAGAGAGTAGATCACTAGGTGTAGTGATCACTTTGTTACATATATGGGCTTGGGAGCACTTGCTAGTCACACGATTGGTATGTTTGAAGTTTAGGATGATAGATTACCCCTATGTATTTATGTATGGAGGTTTGATGACCAAACCCCATTTGGGGAAGTTGGAGTTTTGGCAGTGGGCATTAGATGACTTAGATACGGTCATATGGAGGCCTTACACTGATTGTGAGGACTAGGAGGATGATGGAGAGACCTTACTGTATGTATATGTGACTTGATTTTTGATTGGTCATACATCCCATATTGTGGAGAGATAGTTGCTAGGGAGAGTGATGAGACAATTTCGGCAGAGGCAGAGTATGCATGGGTAGTGCGGGAGAGATTTTAGTGGGGGGCGGTTTTTCTCTATGATCAAGCCCTTGAGGAGTTCCCTACATTACAAGTGAGACCATGGCAAATGAGGCCAGAGATTGTAGATGTGAGGGTGACAGAGGTGTATGCACAGTATCGCACCGCTCATTCGATTCTACGGATTTTAGATCCTGTAGAGCCCATACCACCATTTGAGGATGACAGAGCATCGCAACATGGTAGGAGGAGGAGAGTAGGCAGGGGTGGAGCAGGTTGGGGAAGTTTTGGAGGAGGTGGAGGTAGTGGGGGAGGTGTATTTGGGGGTGGAGATGGATTTGGAGGTGGAGGTGGCGGAGGAGGAGGATTAGAGAGGAGAGGCAGAGGTGGGAAGCCTTTACGACTGTCACAGGGCCCGTTGATACAAGGAGTAGCAAGAGCATGAGGGAGAGATGTCAGTGGTGGAGAGGGTGGTGATGAGGCGATGGAGATGGGATAGGGAGTCATAGGGGGTGGAGAGGAGCCTATGGAGATGGGAAAGGGAGCTGTAGGTGGTGGAGAGGGAGACCTATGATATTTTATGATATTACGGTTATAGACTCACTTGACAGTCGTCGAGGCACAACTGGATAAAAGATGTAGAGATTGCAGCCAGGGATGTCCAATTTTTGCACAGGAGGCCAAGTTGACTGTAGTTGTGTGAGAGAGAGATGATGCAGTGGATAGAGTGAGGGAGCTACAAGATAAAGTTCAAGTTTTGGAGGGAGTGCAGGGACAAGGTCCAACTCGGAAGGTGCTGAGGGAGATGCGGCGAGCAGGGGTAGAGATTGACTATTGGTGGGGATTATATGAGCAGGTTGTACCGAGTAGTCAAAGAGCAATGAGATACTCCTAGATGCGGCGAGTGAGATCAGAGCAGTCACAAAGGGGTCAAAGCAATGGTGGTGTGATGGGTCCCCCTTGACAAGATGGTGAGGGTGGTGGGGGAATGACATCTAGTCAAAGTGTCATTTGAGGTGTTTCTATGCATTGTTAGATTATTATTAGATTGATACTTGGATGGCTCTTGGTAGCCGATATTTTTAGACATCATTGTACTCTGATACATGTGTTCTTTTTGATGCAATATATGATTAGATCTCATTTTTATGGTGATGATATGATATGGATCCATGTGATGATATGTTTGCTTTATGCAACATGATGATATGAGTTATGCTTAGATACATGATATGGAGATGTTTACTTTCTAGATGTACATGTTTGATGATAAGATTTCTATATGTATGATATGGATGATTTGCTAACATGTGGATGCAGGTTAATAGATGGATGATGCTTTTATAATGATATTAATATGATGAAATGATGATGATTTATGCTAAATGATGAGATTAGATAATGAATAATGATATTTGATAGATAATATTGTACATGTTGAAATGATGAGATGATGATATGAGTAAACTATGCATGTTTTTAAGATGAATATAAATTAATGAAATGTGTATGAAAATGTCATATATGTTTTTAAATGAATGCACTAAAAGGATAGATGAGTGTATTTGATGATGGATAAACAAATGCACTTTAAAATGAATGCACTTAAAGGAGTAAATGAATGCACTTTATTGATTTGAATGCACTTAATAAATAAAATGTAACTAAATGAATGACTGAATGAATGCACTAAATGCAACTAAATGATGATGAATGAATGCACTTAATGAATAAATGCACTTAATGCAAGTAAATGATAATGAATGAACATACTTAATGAAACTAAATGATCATGAATGTACTTTAATGATTAGATGAATGCAACTTAATGAATAAATGTACTTTAAATAATAAAATGAATGCAGTGATTTAAAATCCAACTAAATGATAATAAATGCACTTGAATGAAGGAATGAATGTAATGATTAAATGCAACTAAATGATAATAAATGCACTTGATGCAAGTAAATGATATGAAATGATTTAAAAATGCAAATAAATGATAATGTCATTCCTACATGATATATGAATGTCAAGTTGGTAAGAAAATGTAGATATGGAATGGAGATGTGAGATGATGTATTAGAGAACTTCGTCATGATTGTACCCAAGACCAAGTTTATAGGCTTATCTTTCTCATAGAAACTTGAATTAATTGCATGTGAACAACATGTATGAACAATGAATGAGCAAATGGATGGGTGATATGCAACGAAATGCAATATAAACAGATGAGATGAAATGGTGATCCATGGTTTATTCACAGTGCTTAATTTTCATCATTGAGCATGGTAGTATCGATCTTAGCCGAGGTAGCAGAAACCAAGGTTGAATGTTTCACCTATAAACAAACATCGTAGACAAGGAAAGTTCCCCTCCATTCTAGTTCATGTACAAATGGTCGAGGTATATGTTGTAGTCAGTAAGCCATAGTGATCCATGATTGTATTTTTTCATAGGATCGCATAGCTTAGTGAAATTACCATGTAGACACCATTAGTATATTCCCTAGAACTTCATTGGAACAATCCGCAGACAACAAACAAAGAAAAAGATATCAAGAACCATCCTGACTACTCTAATCACTTGTGGATATCCTAGAGTAGCATAGGGACCTGATATAAATAAATAAATAATTGACCAAGTGCTTATCAGCCAAACAAAATTTTATTGTCAAAGAAAATGTTACCATGTCTTGTTTGTGAGGAAGGATGTATCCTTGTGAGACTCGGTATTCTTCATCATCTATTAGATTGTGCAAGGATACCCCTAGAGATGGTAATTCCACCTCAATAGGCAAGATTGCTTCTGCTCCATAAACCAGTGAGTAGGGGGTTGCGCCTATAGGGGTTCGAATGCTAGCTCGATATGCCCATAGTGTTGGATTCAAACGAATATGCCAATCACAACCAACATCATTGACTGTTTTTTTGAGGATCCTTATTGGATGTTTTGGCTTCACCATTGCCTTGTGGGTAATATGGGGTGGAAAAATGGTGTTGGATATGAAACTTCTCACAGAGCTCACGAACATTTTGATTTGAAAGGGAGCTCGTTATCTGTGATGATGGACATAGGTACACCATACCGGTAAATGATGTAATTGAGGATGAATGCGGTGATCTTCTTGCCAGTAACTTGGGTGAGTCGAACGGCTTCGATCCACTTTGTGAAGTATTCTATGGCGATAATGATAAATTTATAACCATTGGATGAAGATGGATGGATTTTACCCACAAGGTCAAGTCCCCATTGACAAAAGGGCCATGGTGTTGTGATAGGTTGTAATTCTTGTGTTGGGGCATGTATCAGATCTCCGTAAACTTGGCACTTCTTGCACTTTCTGACAAAATAGTAGGAGTCTTTTTCCATGGAGGGCCAATAGTATCTGACTCACATGATTTTCTTTGCTAGTGAAGGACCGCTTGAGTGAGCCCCACAAATTCTTTCATGTACCTCTTCCAAGGCTTTTGTTATCTCATCTTGTCCCTAACATCAAAGGAGAGTAACATCAAGACTTTGTTTGTATAGGGTTTTGGCAATGATGGTGTATCTAGTGGTTTGGCGGATAACGATTTTTCGTTGGTTGTTTGATTGGTTAGGGGGGAGTATGTGGTCACGTAGGTAAGTGAAAAACTCACCGTACCATGGGGAGTCAGAATTGGTAAGGCGACATATCATTTCAAATTCAGGGATATCATAAGCGGAGATCCAAATTTGTTCTACCAAGTTCTCATAGCATGTCGAATTTTGTGGAAGATCTAGGAGAGATGCAATTGTAGCCATTGCATCGACAGTTCGATTCTAATCTCTTGGTACTTGCTCAAATGTGATAGTTGTAAATGATTCTTTGAAACTATCCACCATCCTTTTGTACAACATGAGCTTATCATCCTTTGTTTGGTATTCATTAGTAACTTGTTGAATGACCAATTGGGAATCTCCATATACTTGTAGCTCTTTTAAATATATAATATAATATATAATATATTATAATATTATATAATATATATATAATATAATATAATTATATAATATATTATTACATTATATATTATATAATATTATATTATATTATATAATTATATAATATTATAGAATATTTTATAATTTAATATTATATTATATATTCTATAATATTATATAATTATATAATATAATATAATATTTTATAATCTAATATTATATTATATATTATGCATTATATAATATATAATGTAATATAATAATATATTATATATTATATAATATGTAATATATAATATATTATTATATTACATTATATATTATATAATTTATTTTTTAATTTAAAATTACCTATAAAAATCGGATATCCGTTTTATTCGATATCCGATTTGCTTAGGTGTTTACCATGCCAAGGTGTACTGACACCTAGGCCAAGCAAAAAGTCAACATGGATTTTTGCATTTTTAGGCGAGTGGAGAAGGCTATTTTTTCACATCGCCACTTTTTGCCCCCCCCATGATCCTGCACTAACCCAAAAACAAAAGTTAGAGTCAGTATCAGAAGGTTGTGTGTTCGATTCACATCGGGTTCACCAAATGATGCACATCAAAAGGAGCACAAGGCATAAAAGACAAGCTCAAATGTTAGTAGATTAGTCACAACCAAAATGAAACACAAATGAACTTACAAACCTTAAGATGCATATCAAGAATGATATAAAGCACATAATAAAGAACATACATAAACGAAAAAGGGAAAGAAAACCCCCCAAGATGCTCCCCAAAATGCTCGTAGATGTTCCTCCCTTGTTCCTCTCCTCTCCAAGTCCCACATGAGTGTATCTCTAAGCTTTTAGCACTATCCATGGATGTCATATGAAGATTCAAGATGGTTGTGAAAATGAAAACAAATGCTTATGCAAGTGTGAATGATTTACTATGAGAAAGCTCCTAATTAATCTATATAAATCTTTGTATAATAACAATGCAAATTCTTCTTAATGCTCTCTAAAATGACTATAAGTTTGATGCACAAAAGACTTCTGATCTTGATAACGAAGAATGAGAGCTTTGTTTATAGGGGAAATAGGGAAATGGATGGTCAAGATTGAGTAATCTTAACAAGGGTCGGGATTGAAAGTTAATCAATCCATTTGATGGCTTTCAACCCAATCCCATGATGAAAAATGTCAACATGAGATGGCTTGAGAGGAGAGGGAAGAAGCATTAAATGCTTGAGATGACATGAAGGTTACCCTAGGAGGGTTTGGTTAGGCTCGAGTTAGTGAATAAAGCTTTTATCCAATGAATAATGCCTTTATTCAATAGATAAAATCTTGTGCAAGAGTTAATGGGGATAACCATGGTCAAAGCAATGAATGCTTGAAGAGACCCATGAGTTAAATGAGGGTTGAGTTAAAGGGAAAGCCTCTAACCATGTGGGTAAGTTGAGTTAACCATTAATGGTTATGTAAGAGTCATAAATGGTTTGGAAGACTTTGGGGGTTAACTTGTTGAAGAATAAAAAGCCTTTAATGCATTTCAAAGACTTTGGAGGCTTTGAAAAGTGACTTATCTTTGCTTAGGAATGTGACAAGAATGAGGAGATGAACTAGGCTAAATTGGAATGAATTAGAAGAATCTAGAAGGGGTTTAGGAGGCAAGTGGGTGAGGGAAAATAGGATTTAATTAAAATAAAATCTATTTATTGGTGCAACTTGTATTTGTAGGAAAATGCAAGTGGGGTGGGATTTAGAGATTTAAATAAATATTTATTTATTTAAATGAGGAAAGGAGTTAATCTAAACAAATATGTTTTATTCATTTAATTGTTAGAGTATGGTTTAATGAATTAATTTAAATAAATTGAATAATTTATCTAATTAATATAAGAAGAGGTTTAAGATGAATTAATTAAATATCAATTTAATTAACGGATGACTGATGGTTAAATAATCAAATAAATACTAAATATTCATTTAATTAAGTGGACAAATTTATGTGTCTATAGATATTATTATTCTCTAAAAAATAAGATAATAAAATACATAATGTGTGTATCTTAAATCTATTAAGACGTTGTCATATTAGTGTCAAAAGGTGTTATATTCAAATTAGGAATCACGTGTCTAAGTAAAGAATGTGACAATTTATCTAACCATGCGGAAATTGATGAAGAATGAGTACCAAAGATGTGGATGACTCCTTCAAGAGCTATTAAAATGTCTTCAAGTTGATAAAATATTATGGAAAATGCTAGTAAGATAAATCATGTGTTGTGAGCTAATTCAAGTATAGTAGCTGTAGACATTCAAAATTGGTCATCAGTCCTACATCGCTAACCTAATTTTTAACGTGTTTTCTATGTCACATTTGATCTTCATCATATGTTGACATTGTGTCATTCTTTTGGTTTCATTTCATTTCAAATCCAACCCTAATCAGTTTTGTTCATTCACATTTGGTCTTAAATAATTATGATTGATATTTTATCATTTTCAAATCATTAAAATTAGTCTCATCTTGACAATTAGACTCAATTCGCTCTTTGTTGATAATTAATCAGTCATTAATTATCAACATCTTTATCAATCAATTTCAATCAGTCTTATGTGACACATTATTTTCCTTTAATGGCACTTTATCAATCGATCTTATCAGTCTCTTATCAAAATCATTATCAATCTTGGGTCTTTTTCAATCTTTGTCCTATTTTGTTGTCAACCTCAGTCGATTGTCATTATTTTTTATCAATTATTAGCCAATCGATCATCACTATTAGGACCTAATTCAACGATTGGGTTGATATCTTAAATTGTTCAAATCATTTCCCCTAGGTTGATTAATTAAATAATTAATCAATTCCCTTTCTTACTAACACGTCCTCCCTTTTGAATAAATAAATGAATATTTATTTATTCTTTCACTTTGTTTTTACAATTAATATTTTTTATATTAATTGGCTAATTTGAGTTATGAGTGGAATTAATAATTTTAATTTATTAATTCCACCTCATTCTTGTTTAAAGGGAATATTTCGAGTACAAATGGAATTTTCCATTTTCCTTTTGATTTAATGCCTTTTTCTCTTCACTTCTAATGGTAATTTCCCTTTTAACTCATTCTTGCACGAAATCTCAGCCATTGGATTGAGTTGATCTTGTTCGTTCAATGTGATCTTTGTTAGATACTTGATCAGTCCCAAAGACACTGATAGGGGGGTGGTGGATCAATGTCTAACTGGTAAACAAAAGATTTAAACTTGTTGGCAAATTTATAACCCAAATTAATATACCAGTAAGAAAATAATAATGCAATAAAGAGAAACAAAAGTATAACCATCAATGCACACCATAACACAGATATTTTTGGCGAGGAAACCCGGTAGAGGAAAAACCTCGGTGGGATTTGTGACCCACAATATTTACTCACTGGCCAATATGAATATATATTACTTATACAATAGGGGTCTGTACATGCAGAAAGGCCAACAACCTAGAGCCCACTGCTCAATACAAAACAGGAGTCCCACTGAGTACAAAATTGGATGATTAAATCCAATGACAATGTAGTGCTCAAAATAGCATCTGCAATGCTGGATTCAGTACTAGTTTAAGCTCTGTCAGATACCTCTGCCATAAACCTTTCTTCACTCTGCTCTGCTCTTATTCGCTCATAAAATAATTACATCATAATGCATATATAGTTATTCACTCTCATATACTACATACATTCATTACCTAATTATATTTCCTTACTTCGCTTTCTTACATACAAAATGACCTACAAGATCTCATACATATATGAGTCTTTACAATACATAATGTCGGCTATACAAATAATATTACAATACAAAACAATATAATTTCCATGTCGGCTAGGAGTGTCGGTAAGATCTTCTGTCGGTGTAGACTAGATGCTGGTGAGAATAGATTTGTAGTGCCTGTTGATGTCGGTAAATGATGTTTGTTGCCGGTGTAACCTGTGAACCAAATTACCAGTTGGTTGCCATCAATGACAACATCAACTATTCTCATATGAGTGTATAATGCCAAAAATCTCCCCCTTTGGCATTGATGGCAACACTCATGAGAAAAATCCAAAAATGAAGTCCAAAACTGATCCAAAAATAAAAGTGCTCCCCTTGAGCAAATGATCCCTTCTGTACATTTGTCTCCCACACTACTAATCCCCCTTTGACATCAATGACAAAGGATGTAAAAAAGAATCAAAGAGTTCAAAATTCTACCTCAAAGTTTGTAACTGGTTATGTACAATTTGGGAGATATTCGCTAAAACCAGATTAAGACTCTGCATAAATTTAGTGCTGTCAGAAATAATGATTTTAGTTTGTCTAATCATCTCGGTCAGATAATGCATTAGTTGCTCCGGTGATCTTTCTCCTTGAATGGTTGCTTTAGACAACTCAATCCGTTGTGTTAGAAGGTTGTCCAATCTAGGACCAAGTTTATTTTTCAACTCCCGGGCCTTCATTCTTATCCTTGCTTTTTCCTTTTCTAGTTTTACAATCTTTTCTTCAAAAACTATCATTTCTTGATCCAAAACTGAAGTAAGTTCCGAAGAACCTATCATGTTGTCTACTATATCATCAATCTCCTTTTGTGTTTTCCTTATTTCCTCATCAATATCCTATGTTAGGTGGCGAGGCTTGCATGCTTCCTTATACAATTTTTTATATTCCAAAATAGTGGAATTAAGTGTCGGTAATAAAGAATCAATATGCTCAGTACAGTCTTTAATAGTCTTATCAAAGAATTTACTTTTCTCCTTATTCACCCTTTCCGTAACAGTCTCTTCATTAATTTTATCTACAGCTAGAATATTTGAACCAATGAATTTGGACAATGTGTCCAATTTACCTAAAGATCCAGAAATATGATCTATCTTACAATCCGGTGCAATCAATTTCAAAATAGGTAAAGTATCATCAATGGCCTTAAATGCTAAGGCATTGCACTCAATGATCTTCTTTATGGAATCTAAAAGTACATCTGTCACATTAGTAGGCCTATAATCCATAATGGAAGTGCTAGGCGGAGTGTGAGGTTCTGCAGTTGGTTTCTTCTCATCTTCGGATTCCTTAACCACTTCTGCTATCTTGCTTCCATCATTAACCTCTTCTTTATTCATTGTTTCTTCCTTCTGCTCACTCTGTTTTTCAACTTTGTTTTCATCCTTACTGTCTACCTTACTGACTATTGGTTCAACTATACTCTATTCTTGTCCCTTTCTAGTTTCAGTTTGTGCTTCTACCGATTTCTCAATGTTAAGCTAAGTATCATCAGGGATGGTATCTGTTTTCTTAACTTCAGTTGTTTCCTCAATATTCTGTTGAGAGTCAACAGTGTTGACTAGTGACTTAGAGATCTCAATACTTATAGTTTCAATTTCTTTACCTCTGAAGTTTCCTTATCCATGACAATGTTAAAATCCTAGGTGTCCACATTCATGGTAAAAAGAATTTAAGACTCTGGATTAGTGTCATCTTTTGTCATTTCATCTGCCTTATCTTCCGGTTGACTATCAGTTTGTGTTGGTGCCTCTATAGTTATTGGTGGGGTGTCATGTGTTGGTGGAGGAAGGTTATCCTTGACTATGATGTCAAGTACACTACCAATTTTCCCTTTACCTTTATCTTTTTGATATACCTTAGCAAAAGATTTATCCATTTTTTGTCCGTCCTTCTCTTCTTTCTTCTCTCTTTCCACAAAAAATATATCCCACTTATTTGTTGTCTCATCTGCAATTTCCTTAACTCTGCTTGCCATAAGGCTAACATGTTGGTGACCGCTCATAAAAACTGTTCTATTTGCCTCTAATATTCAATCATCAATTTCCTGCTTGGAATTAACAGGATGCACAACAAGTAGAGTTTCTACCTTTAATTTCTTGTCTAACTCCATTACAAACATTCTCTTAGTCTCTAATCTTAAGTACAAATCATTTGGTAGATCATCTACAACTTCAATAAGAACTTTCTTGTATATGTCTAGGTATAAAATAATGCTTCCCTCTATAGTATCCTTATCTGAATCCTTGAAAGAACGATAAAGTTTATTCACATTACCAAGGTTGCCTTCTTGGGTGATTTCATTAATCATCTCTTCCGGTGTAAGAGTATCTGGTGCCTTAGGTTCAGATTTCTTCTTTGGAGTCACTTTCTTCTTTAGACCACTAGGCTCTCTTACAGCCTGTTGTTTCTTTCTCTGTGTTCTTGACTTCTTGGGAGATGGAGTAGGTGTCAATGAGGGTTTTATTTTCTTCCTATCCACTCTCTTGAATTCAACTGCCCTGTCACTATCAGAATCAGATGAAGTAGCCACAGGGGAAATGTGAGTTAGCGGTTTCTACTCTGATTGACTTTCATTCACACTAGCAACAATACCACCAAGATTCATCAATCCTTCTATAACATCCTTTACCATCTTAGAAGCATCTTTTATAAATTTGTCTCTTTTCTTCCTCTACTTCATCATAGCTACACCACTTTCAATGGTTTCAACATTTCCAAAAATTTCCTCTAATGGTTCCAGTGGAGCATCTAGGGGTATTTTAGCATACGAATCTAAGATGTGAGAATCCACCTCATATCCCATTTTAGTAATCCAGACAGTTCTGGGTCTAACTGCTTCCATCCAGATTTCATCTCTTTTCACTACAAAGCATATCTATTTATCATACTTATCCACAATGCTTTGGGGAATCCTTTCCCTTTGTCTCTTTTTAGCTTGGAAATTCTTGAAATAGTCTTTTACTAGCTCATCGCCATCATATCCCATGCTGGTGATTGCCTCCTTTATCTTTTAACTGAGAAATCCTTGAATGCTCTGAAAATACCTTTGTTGCTTCGCCTTTAGAATGTCTTTTCTCAATTTCGTTCTCTTCGAATGCTTGGATGCTTGGTGAATTGAAATGAGAAGTTATCGTGCCTTTATAACCAAAAATTAACTCAACTGCAATAAATGCTTCGCCGGTGAAGTGAAAACTCCACATATCCACTGCTAAAGAAGAAATATAACTTCTTACCACCAACAGAGGGTAAATGCATGATTTTCAATTTGTTGCCATACCCCTAAGGATTATTCCTTAGTTAGATGAAGAATCACCTGTTGGTGCAGGATTACTTTGTTTTGCCGGTGTAGAGACAAATTCATCAATTCTCTAATCTCTCTTCCTAATCCATTGTTTAGAAAATTCTTGCTTGATTTTAGTCACCTTTTCTTTGCCTTTGATATTGGATCCTTTAGTGTTTGTCGGTATAGTCTTACTTCTACAAAATTTTGCAATATGCCCAATCTTGTTACATGCATAACAAGTTACATTGTTTCTCTGAATAGCCTTTCCATAACCTTGACCAGTTTGAGTTCTGTATTGATTAGATAAATGTCCAAATATACCACAAACATAGAATTTCACATTCATTATACAATTTTCTGAGTTATGACCATTTTTATTGCATTTGGAACATTGACCGGTGGGTAAGTTTGTATTCTGATTATTCCTAAATCTGCACTGATTTGCTCTATGACCAAATTTGTTGCAATTAAAACATTTCCTATTGAATTTATAAGCATTTGGTTGCCTTACTGGTTTGTTGTGATCATGATTGTTTGCAGTCCTAGAACTTTCTCCATGTTCAAATCCAAGTCCAACTGTATCTCCATCAGGTTTTTGACTTTTCAGCATAGCATCAAGATTATCTGAACTCTTGAATTTGTCTTTGTATTTATTTGCAGTGACCAAATCACCTTCCAAAGTGCTAACTTGTCTCATAAGTTCCTCTTTGTCATGTTGCATGTGAATCAAATCAGTTTTAAGCATATCATTTTCATAACTAAGCCTTAGAGATTCATTTTATCTTTCATTAAGTCTTTTGGCCAAATCTTCTCCATTCTTCTTTCTATCTTCAATATCCTTGCATAGTCTCATGGTTAAATCTTGCATCTCATTCTTCATGTTGATGTTCTCTTGTCTCAATTTCTCTGCAATATCTCTGAGAGTTTCTTTTTCTTCATCATCTTGATTTTGCAATTGCACATGTAATTCTTTTCTCTTATTCTTTTATATAACCAGGTTATCTTGAAGTGCTTTGATGAATTCCCAAGCAGTTCTGAGTTCATCTTCCAATTTGATATTCTTCAATTTTTCTGCATCAAAATCTTCAAGAGCTCCTTCCAATTGTTGTCTCAAACTTTCCATCGGCACTGGTTTCAGAATCTTCCTCAAGTTGTTATGCTTCTGCAAATAGAGAATTGGGTTCTGATACCAAATGTTAGATACTTGATCAGTCCCAAAGACACTGAGAGAGGAGGGGGGGGGGGGGGGGGGGGGTGAATCAGTATTTAACCGGTAAACAAAAGATTTAAACTTGTTGTCAACTTTATAACCCAAATTAATATACGGGTAAGCAAATAATAATGCAATAAAGAGAAACAAAAGTATAACCATCAATTTACACTATAACACAAATATTTTTGGCGAGGAAACCCGGTAGGGGAAAACCTTGGTGGGATTTGTGACCCACAATATTTATTCACTGGCCAATATGAATAAATATTACTTATACAATAGGGGTTTGCACATGCTGGAAGGCCAACAGCCTTGAGCTCACTGCTCAATACAAAATAGGAGTCCCACTAACTACAAAATTGGATGATTAAATCCAATGACAATGTAGTGCTCAAAATAGCATCTGCAATGCTGGATTCAATACCGGTTTAAGCTCTGTTAGATACCTTTGCCATAAACCTTGCTTCGCTCTTCTTTGCTCTTATTCGCTCATAAAATAATTACATCATATTGCATATACATTTATTCGCTCTCATATACCGCTTACATTCATTACCTAATTATATTTCCTTACTTCGCTTTCTTACATACAAAATGACCTACAAGATCTCATACATATATGAGTCTTTACAATACATCATGTCGGTTATACAAATAATATTACAATACAAAACAATATAATTTCCATGTCGGCTACGAGTGTCGGTAAGATCTTCTGTCAGTGTAGACTGGATGTTGGTGAGAATAGACTTGTAGTGCCTATCGGTGCTGGTAAATGATGTATGTTGCTGATGTAACCCGTGAACCAAATTACTAGTTGGTTGCCATCAATGACAACATCAACTATTCTCATCTGAGTGTATAATGCCAACAATCTCAAAGTCTATAAATTGGGCTCTTATTTCCTCATTTTGGACATCTTAGCAGTTTACATTTACGCTATCATTATGTTGAATCCATATACTTTTAAATCTTCCAGTATTCTCGCCTATCATGTTTTTTTCCCTTGTTTCATATGAGTTGCATAATGGATTGAGCCAACATACCAACATAATTAGAGGAGAAAGAAGGAGTAGCGAGGCCTTCATCAAAGGAGCTTGGATGGTTTGATTGTTCAATTTATTCATTTCATTTATGCTTTTTGATGACCTTGTTGTGGATGTGTTTGATTTTACATATTTATGTGTATTTTCTTGCTGCAGTAGTCATGGATGTATAATGCTCGCTACATGCAAGATAACTAAACTAATTAGAAATTGGTACAACTATAGAAGATGCCAACATAGATGATGACTAATTTGAATCTATGTATTCATGAATATTTAAAAAATTAGTCAATAGGGAAGCATGGAAGGTGGAGAAAGAATATGAGGTCTATAACTCATGAATGTTTATGAAATTAGTCATTATGGAAGCATGGAAGGTGGAGAAAGAATATAAGGGTTTTAATGTACCCTCATGAAATCATAATTAGAAGATACAACTCCATAACAATCGTTGTCCAAGAGGAGATGAATGTCCTCAATAATTTCTTCAAGATTTGAAAACTACAACTCCACAAATTAATGAGGAATGTATGGTAAGTAAACATTAGACAATGAGGTAGATCATGGAGATAAATATGATCCTATTACAAGGAATCGCTATCTAATTATGGATGAAGAAATATTAGACACTAATGGACCAATAGGTGATGATGGAGATGGGATCTCAATGCATGTAATATATCTACATTATTCATCCCATGATGATGTGTCTATACAAGATTCTTACATATGAACACTAGATGTATTTGCCAATGTTAGAGTACAAGGATTTGGAAAACTAATTTGTGATTTTCTTGAATAAGTTACTCCAGTCCATCAATTTGCATAAAAAATATATTTTCATTGAATGGATTGTATTCTTACAATAAGCATATATTTGACTTTGCATGATTTGGAAGACTTTAAATAATAATCATGTTAAAGAGGGATAACCCTTGATGAGACTATTCATCTACATTAGATATTAAAGTAATTTGAAGATCATATGATCTATATAGAGACAATGAGAGGAATCTTATATAAGATACTCAAATGGAAGGAGAAAGTATGAGAGACATGCTTAACTCCCCCAAGATTCCTCAATCTTGAAACCAATAGGAGAAAATGAAAAACCACAAGATCACTCTTTAATTGCATTATGAAAACCTTCAACAAATTATGATAATGGCACTTTATGCTTAGGGTAATTAAAACCATCACTTGTGAAATGCGTAAAAGTGGACTTGATCTTAGTGAATACAAATGCCTCAAGAGGCCAAAAGTTAGAAACTATGATTATGTAGAATGAGAAAAAACCATGTTACCACTATGCAATACATGAAAAATCATGCACTTGAAAAGAAGTCTAAATGAGCCCAAATGAAGCCTTAGAAGTTCTAAAAATGAGAATGGGCCAATTAAACCTTTGAGAAGCTACAATTCCACAAAATATTAGATACCAAATTTAAGTATCATCTACACCACTATGAAGCTCCCAAAAAATTACTTGAAAAAAAAAAAAAAATGACTGGGAATGGAGAATCTAAAGTTTAGGTGTAAAAAATAAACCATCAATGGTGAGGGAAGCAAACTATGGGGAAGAATGTTGATATCAACATGAGATCATTCAATGCTAGCTAATGAAATATAAACTTGCTAACATAACATATTATCTTAATCTTAAAATCGCCATTCAATTTTGAAAAACTATCTTCATATGTAGAAAATTATCAATCTAAAAGACAAAATTGTTACTTAGAGGCAAATGTACACCTAAGTTGGCCTAGTGTTGGAGAACTTGTACTCTTGAAAAAGAGGTCACAAGTTCAAATCATGCAGCTCGTTTGTAGCATAGTTAGGTGCCTCTTGCAAGGAGTACAAGGTGGTCCCATATTACTATAAGCCAAGGTAGTCCCATATTACTATAAGCCATCTGTACACCCATAAATAGATTGTCTGATATTGTGGACTTTAGAAGGATCCATTTCTAGTAGTAGATGAATATTTCAAGGGCTAAGACATCAAAGTACTAATAAGTCTCATTGGAAAGAACCATTAATGATGAGTTTGCACAACAAGAAGGTAGCCACAAGGTCTATAATTGCTACAAAAGACTATAAACTTGACAGTTATTATAAAACTGATAAAGATTTTTACTTACTATTGGTTTCTTGTCACCTGTAGATTTTTACCCATTATAGCCTACACTACAAAACTCACTAAGCCCACATAAGGAGTAATCATTAACCATTAATCAAACAATTCTAAATATTTGTTATGATTATGCCTATGCAATATGAGACTAAAAAAGATATGCCAACATTGTAGAATATTTTGTAGACATTTTGGCTTCATTCATTGATGTAGATCCCTACACAACTTCACCCCTTCGAATATGGAGATAGGCATAAAGACACCTAGTTGAAGAGATGATGACCATGAGCATTTCCAAGTGGAGATTAGTGGAGGACAGGTGTAAGACGTTGATTGCAGCAATAATTGTGTTGGAGAAAAATCCGAAATGATAACCCAATTAATTTATTTGAAAGTGGCGCACCTACGAGGAAACATATTTGGTTAAAACAAAGTACATTAACCACCATCCGTACTAAAGACAAGCATTTTATCCAGAAAAGAAGCCATTGTCTCAAAATCCCTTAGTGAGGTTATCTATTTCTTCCTAATTTGGTTGATACATTATTGTATGATTTTATTGATTTTTGGTATTTTTTTAAATTTTAGTTATATTAAAGCTTGGTCATAAAAAATATTTTAATTATTATTAATAATTAAATAGGGAATGATATTATGATTTAATTTTTTTTTATTGATAGTGGAAATAAAAATAATTGACGAGTGTGTTTTTATGATTATTTCTTGTTATTTCATAATATTTCGACCTTACAAGTTTGTAGTTGCCAGCTAGAATAAAGAGGTAGTGTATATAATCATATGATTTAAAGAGTATATAACATTGTTCAATTGTTGAGGATATTTTTTTATTTGGAATCTAAAGTAGGGAAGATGAGAGTAGAGTCTATACAAGTATATTGAGTTGTTTTATTCATTTTATGAAAAGCTTGTTACTTACTATTAATGATTATGTAATTAACATTGTAGAAGATTAAAATACCGCTAAGCTTGTCGCGTAATGAAATGAGACACAAATAATTTAATGATAATGTTAATCAATTTGTTGACATAAGAAATTAACATGGATTTAAAAAATTTCTTAATGAATTTTTTTATATGAAATGTTATAGCTTTGCCTATTTTATAAACTAAAGCTTTATCAAGTTCTATTTACTAACAAATTGAATAATGCATGTATCCATATTCGTTTTCTTTTATTTAAAAGATAGAGTATTCCCACCTATTACTTGAGAGGCAGTGCATGAGTTTTCTTATTCAAAATTAGATGTACCTCAATACTATCCTCTATTAGTGTTTTGGAAAAGATAGAGAATGCTAGATCATATGAATCTTTGTTGTTATTTTTATCTTAGATTCTTTATTATTTAGAGATCTTGAAGGTATGGAGCTTGGAATTGTTATTTTGATGGTTTTCTTCAATAGCAAAGAAGTTTGAAACATTTCACTATTGATAATATACTATATAGTAGGTTGCCCCAAGTCAAACAACACAACCTTATTTTGGACAAGTATTCTCTTTATTAATTTCTCGATATTCTTTACCTATGCCCAACCCATCCAAAAGTTATTTTGTGGTAACATTCTTGCTTATTCTAGTGGCTTGATTCTAATGATTGTAAAAGTAGACAACTTAAAGAAATAATGATACCCAATTTTGAAAGCTTCAAATTAAAATTAAAACTTTTCCACCATGTTCACTAGCTATTACGAGCCAACTTAATACTGTTGGCATTATGTGAACCGATATGAGGACATAATGACATTGTGTGTTGTCATTGATGTCAATATGATGAAGAGAAGAGAACCGGTATAACACTGTGAACGGACATTTGTGCCAAAGTGAAGCGGTGTGTTTGTTCAAGGTGAACCGACATATGGTTACGAGAACCGGCACATGGAAGCGTTGTATGACTACCAGTTGGTAGTCTCAACTTCAAGGTTTTCGGTTGAAGTGCTTCAAGCCTGTATGGCTCAACCGGTGACTTTGTGTGATGAGTTAGCATGGTAACGAAGAACAGATCGTGTTGCCACGTAAGCCTTGTGCGCATGAAGGATCTTGCATGAAGGAGATTGTTCCTATATACCTCGGGAATGTGTGAAGTCTGTAAACAGTGATAACATGTGATGAGTTATCAGCCGCCAAGAAATCGATGGAAAACGAATGATGGAGAACGTCTTGAGATTGGATCAAGACTATTTCATTTAATGCAGTATGCTCAACGGTCAGGATTGAACCGTTTGAATTCCTTAACCTAAAAGGTTTAGGGTTTAGGGTTTATGCTACCGAACTATCTGTTTCCTATAAGGTCGATGTTATGTTTCTTTCTGAGGTTGTTGGCAAAAGTTGTGTGTGTGTGTATCCAAGAGAAGAGATATGTGATTCTTGCCAGACCAGAGGAGAGAAGTGATACCTGCAGAGTGTAAGTGCAGAAGGTGAAGAGGAGCTTAAGTGGATCTGCATTGGCAATGAGTGTTGTTACCAGATCATTGTAATACCTGTTGATCTCTAACCACCTCAACAGTTGGAAAATCCCTTAATAGGGTAGCTTTAACTGGCTTGCTATAAATCCTTTAATAGGGTGACTCAAAACCATTAAGTTCTTGAAATCCTCTGACAAGGTAACCTTTAATAGGGTTTAACCCTTAACCGAGTATTCTAGCCATCCCTTAACTGGGTGATCCCTAATAGGATCAGTTCCTAACATAACCTATTGTATCAGTCTTTAACCGAACAAGGCTCCTAACAGAGCGAACTTCTAAAGAGTTCAAAAAAAAGCTTGTGGGTATTCATCCCCACCATGGTTTTTCCAGTTGGGTTTCCACGTGAAAAATATGTGTGTCATGTGTGATGTCTTCTTCATGTGATGCTATGTTGTTTTTTGTCAAGCGGTGAATCATGTTGATCTAGTTGCTTATATGTATATCTTTGATGGTAGATTACTTGTTCATGCATTAGGGTGAAATGGAAATGAAGTGTTAGATTGTATGAGAAGATAAGTGTCAACCGGTTTATGCTTGTCTCAGTTATTCTGGGTTTTGTCGGTTGTACTTTATTTAAGGACTGGTGTTACTGCTTGTCTGTCAATGCACAGTGTTTGCTGACAAACCGGTTTAAGAGTGTGTTTTTGCCTGTACTGATTCACCCCCCCCCCTCTCAGTACTTGTTTGGTACTATTCGTTCATCATTGAGTTATCAATTGGTATCAGAGCATCCTCTAGGTCCTCTGTGTTATAAGCTTAACCACTTGAGGTAAAGATCTGTGTTATAAGCTTAACCACTTGAGGTAAAGATCCCAATCTAATGATGAAGAGGGAAGGTCCAAAGTTTAATAGAGAAAATTTCAGTATATGGAAAGACAGAATGAAGATATACATCAGAAGCATGGGTGCTCAACACTGGAGCTATGTTGAGAATGCTTATGTTGCCCCTACCGGTACTCTCACCGATGACCAAAAGAGAGAGATGCAGGAGAATGGGCAAGTCATGGAAGCCCTAATTAGTAGTTTATCTAACATTGAGTTTATTGATGTCCAAGATAAGGTAAATCCCAAAGAGGTATGGGATACTCTTGAAAATATCTATGGCAGTGATGAGAATGTAAAACAAGCTAAAGAAGAAAGCCTCAGAGGGAAGTTTGAAGACATGTGGATGGTTGAAGGTGAGACCATTCAACAGTATGGAATAAGAATCAAAACCGTTGTTGGAGATATCAAGAGTGCAGGTGGTAAAATGGAAGATTCCACTATGGTAAGCAAAGTCCTGAGATCCTTATTACCGGTCTATGCAATAAGGGTTGCTGCTATTCAGGAGCTGAGATAAATAAACAAGACTAAGGTATCCCTAGACTCCATCATTGCAAAGTTGACAGCCTATGAGCTAAATAGTTTTGATGGCAGTGTTCAAAAGACTGAATCAACTTTTAAAGCTTCTGCTGTACCGTCCAGAAAAGGAAAAGAAGCTAGCACTAGTGGTGAACCAAGACAGAGCAGAGAAATGGATGATGAGGAGATTCTGATGGCATTTGAAGCTCTTCTTGCTAGGAAAATCCCTAAATGAACTGGCAAATACAGAGGTAAGCTCCCTTTGAAATGCTTTTCTTGCAATCAGATAGGACATATTGTTGTAAACTATCCTAATGGTGACAACAAGGACAAACTAGAAAGGTTCAAGAAATTCAAAGGAGGAAACTGGAGAAATTGTTTTGTGGCAGTTGATGAAGGTGTCACAGATGAGGAATCAGAAGATGAAAAAAATGAAGATATTGTGTTTGTTGCTGTCAAGGAAGATGTGTCAGACAAGAAGGCTCTTGTCTCTCAGTTTGATAATTCCAATGAGTGGATCATTGACAGTGGCTATTCTCACCATATGACTGGTGACCGGAGCAAGTTTCTATCCTTGGAAGAATATGATGGTGGTGTGGTTCGCTTTGGTAATGATGCACCATGTATGGTCAAAGGTAGAGGGTCCATCTCTCTGAATGGAAAAAGTAGTGTTGACAATGTGTATTGGATTGATGGTCTCAGACACAACCTTCTGAGTGTTGCCCAGCTGAATGACAGTGGTCTCACTCTAGAATTCAAGAATAGAGTGTGCAGAATCAAAGGAAAGAATGGTGAATTGGTGGCCACTGACATGCAGACCAAAGGTAACCTATTTCAGCTGAATGCAAATATAAGTACATGTCTTATGGCTAAATTTGATGATACCTGGATATGGCATAGGAGACTCTGCCATGTAAACTTTGATAACATTGTGAAGGCTAGTAAGATCAAGGCAGTTAGAGGGTTGCCGGTGCTAAGCAAACTGGATAATACCTTGTGCAAAGAGTGTCAATTGGGGAAAATGTCTTCCTCAACCTTTAAAGGTAAATCTTTCACTGCTGACAATTTGCTTGATCTTGTGCATACTAATTTGTGTGGTCCTATGAAAACTAGGAGTGTGCAGGGTGATAGGTACTTCATGATTCTCACTGATGACTGCTCAAGAATGATGTGGGTCACATTCTTGAAAGATAAGTCTGAAGCTTTTGTAAAGTTCAAAGCTTTCAGAGCATTAGTGGAGAAGGAAAGCGGTAAAAGAATCAAGTGCCTAAGAACTGATCAAGGAGGGGAATTCACTTCCGGTGAATTCAACAAGTACTGTGAAGAACATGGCATCAAGAGGCAACTGTTTGCCCCCCGGACTCCACAACAGAATGACCTAGTAGAGAGGAATAACCGAACTGTGGTTGAAGCAGCTAGAACTATGTTGATTCAAGGAAAGGTAGCCCACACCTTTTGGAGAGAAGCGATGAGCACTGCAGTCTACAGAATGAACCGGGTACTCATCAAGAAAGGTAAGGATAAGAATCGTTATGAGTATTGGACTGGTAAGACACTTGTGGTTAGCTACTTTAGAGTGTTTGGTAGCAAATGTTACATCAAGAGGAGTGAACACCAGAGCAAATTTGATGCGAAATGTGCTGAGGGAATATTCCTAGGGTATTCTACCAAGAGCAAAGCTCTCAAGTGTTTCAATAATAGGAATCAGAGAATCATGGAAAGAAATAATGTAAGAGTTGATGAAACCTCTGAGAAAATTGAGGAAACCGATAGTGAGCAAGCAATAAATGAACCAGTTGTAACCTTCTGGGAACCAGTTGTCAGTCAACCAAGTACCAGTAATAGTGTTCCTACACTGATAGATGTAGATGCTGATACTGATGGAGATGGGGATGAAGAAGAAAAGAAAGAGGAATCATTCAAGACCATTCCTCAGTATGTCAAGCTGAATCATGATCCTAAGCAGATCATAGGAGATAAGGATGTAGGAATCCTTACAAGAAGAAAGGTCAGAGAAAACTCATGTATGATCTCTGAATTTGAGCCTAAATCATTCAAAGAGGCACATAAAGATGAAGATTGGATCAAGGCAATGGGAGAGGAACTTGACCAGATAGAGAGAAATGGTACATGGTCTTTGATACCCAGACCGGAGCATAAAAATGTCATTGGTACCAAATGGGTTTTCAGAAATAAGTTGAATGAGGATGGCACAATGATTAGAAACAAAGCCAGACTAGTGTGTAAAGGATATGCCCAAGAAGAAGGAGAAGACTATGTTTAAACCTTTGCTCCCATAGCCAGATTGGAAGGAATTTGTATGCTTCTTGCATATGCAGCTTTTAAAGGATTCAAAGTATATCAAATGGATGTAAAATCTGCATTCCTAAATGGTGTACTTGAAGAGGAGGTGTATATAGAGCAACCAGATGGGTTTGCCCTATCTGAAGACAGTGACATGGTATGTAGGCTACATAAAGCCTTATATGGTCTAAAGCAGACACCTAGAGCATGGTATGGACGCCTGCATTCCCATCTTGTGAAGATTGGATTTGAGAGAACAAATGAAGATAACAATATCTACTTGAAGTCTGAAGGAGATCAAATCCTGATCTGTGAGGTATTTGTTGATGACATTATCTTTGGTGGAGATGACAAGATGAGTCATGAGTTTGTAGATGAGATGAAGAAAGAGTTTGAGATGTCACTCATAGGGGAGATTAAATTCTTCATTGGACTGCTGATCCAGCAGATGAAAGATGGAATCTTTATCACTCAATCCAAGTATGTCAAAGAGGTGTTGAAGAACTTTGGCATGGAAGATAGCAAACCGATTGGTACACCGATGGTGACCGGTTGTAAACTATCCAAAGAGGATGACTCAACATTGGTTGATGAGAAGGAATACCTGGTAAGTTGCATTATGTAGTGCATAGCAAACCGGATATTGCACATGTAGTTGGCATTACTGCAAGGTTCCAAAAAAGTCCAAGAGAATCCCACTTGGTTGCAGTCAAGCGGATTCTTAGGTATCTGAAGGGAGCTGTTGATTATGGATTGTGGTATCCATATAGCAAGGATTTCAACTTGAAAGTATACACAAATACTGATTGGGCAGGTAATGTAGATGACCGAAAAAGAACAACCGGTGGTGCATTCTTTCTCGGTGGTAGATTGGTCTCATGGATGAGTAAGAAGCAGAGTTGTATCTCTCAGTCTACAGCGGAAGTAGAGTATGTTGCAGCTTTCATGAACTGTACTCAGATAATTTGGATGAAACATGTGTTAAATGGCTTCAAAGTTCATGTATCTGAACCGGTAAGTATATTTTGTGACAATACTAGTGCAATTAATATCTCCAAGAATCCGGTTTTACATTCTAGAACCAAGCACTTTGAGCTTAAGTATCATTTCTTGAGGGAAAAGGTTCAGAACAAAGAGATTGCACTGGAACATGTTTCTAGTAAGGAGTAGTTAGCAGACATATTCACCAAGCCTCTCCCAAAGGCTACATTTATGTACTTAAGAGGTGAATTAGGGGTGTTTCCCCTTCAGGAGGTAAACTAACAACATATGCTCCACATCAGTCAAGTATTGCATAGTCAAATTTTTTTTTGGATTGATGTGTTGAAGGATGCTACTCCTTAGGGGGGACAACATAATGGAATAGGGTAGCTTGTGCCTCCACTTTGGTGTTGTTGTCAAAGGGGGAGAAGATGTGAAGCGGAGAAGATATCTGCAGAAATTTGGGGAGAAGATGTGAAGCGGTGAGATATCTTTGTATATTGCCATCAATGCCAAAGGGGGAGATTGTTGGCATTATGTGAACCGGTATGAGGACATAATGATATTGTGTGTTGTTTTTGATGTCAATACGATGAAGAGAAGAGAATCAGTATAACACTGTGAACTGGCATTTGTGCCAAAGTGAAGCGGTGTGTTTGTTCAAGGTGAACCGACATATGGTTATGGGAACTGGCACATGGAAGCGTTGTATGACTTCCGGTTGGTAGTCTCAACTTTAGGGTTTCCGGTTGAAGTGCTTCAAGCCCGTGTGGCTCAACCGGTGACTTTGTGTGATGAGTTAGCATGGTAACAAAGAATAGATTGTGTTTCCACGTAAGCCTTGTGCGCGTGAAGGATCTTGCATGAAGGAGATTGTTCCTATCTACCTCGGGAATGTGCGAAGTCTATAAATGGTGATAACATGTGATGGGTTATCAGCCGCCAAGAAATCAGTGGAAAATGAACGATGGAGAACGTCTTGAGATTGGATCAAGACTATTGCATTTAATGCAGTATGCTCAATGGTCAGGATTGAACCGTTTGAATTCCTTAACCTAACAAGTTTAGGGTTTAGGGTTTATGCTACTGACCTATTTGTTTCCTATAAGGTCGATGTTGTGTTTCTTTTTGAGGTTGTTGGCAAAAGTTGTGTGTGTGTATCCAAGAGAAGAGATACGTGATTCTTGCTAGACCAGAGGAGAGAAGTGATACCTGTAGAGTGTAAGTGCAGAAGGTGAAGAGGAGCTTAAGTGGATCTGCATTGGCAATGAGTGTTGTTACCAGATCATTGTAATACTTGTTGATCTCTAACCACCTCAACAGTTGGAAAATCCCTTAACAGGGTAGCTTTAATCGGCTTGCTGTAAATCCTTTAACAGGGTGACTCAAAACCATTGAGTTCTTGAAATCCTCTAACAAGGTAACCTTTAACAGGGTTTAACCCTTAACCGGGTATTCTAGCCATCCCTTAACCGGGTGATCCCTAACAAGATCGGTTCCTAACATAACCTATTGTATCAGTCTTTAACCGGACAAGGCTCCTAACAGAGCGGACTTCTAAAGAGTTCAAAAAAAGCTTGTGGGTATTCATCCCCACCGTGGTTTTTCCAGTTGGGTTTCCACGTGAAAAATATGTGTGTCATGTGTGATGTCTTCTTCATGTGATGCTAGGTTGTTTTCTGTCAAGCGGTGAATCATGTTGATCTAGTTGCTTATATGTATATCTTTGATGGTAGATTACTTGTTCATGCATTAGGGTGAAATGGAAATGAAGTGTTAGATTGTATGAGAAGATAAGTGTCAACCGGTTTATGCTTGTCTCAGTTATTCTGGGTTTTGCCGGTTGTACTTTGTTTAAGGACCGGTGTTACTGTTTGTTTGTCAATGCACAATGTTTGCTGACAAACCGGTTTAAGAGTGTGTTTTTGCTTGTACTGATTCACGCCCCCCGCCCCTCTCTAAGTACTGGTTTGGTACTATTCGTTCATCATTGAGTTATCAAATACATGTTTCATGCAACATGTTATTATTTCATAGTATTTAAATACATTCATTGTATACTTAAAAATATCATGATGAAATTGAGTAATCATATGCAAATCCCTATTAAGATAGCATTGATATGCGTCTTGAGTTAAATTTCTCAAGTCATTGATAATATCACCACTACTCGCATTTAAATGATACTCTAAGATTAATAAAATATGTTAATTATAAGAAAAGTGAAGTGTATCGATTGATATTCTTACCTCTACATTAAACTTGGAGGGAACATCTAATACATGTTTTCTTTTCTTGTAATTGGTTGTAATAAATCAATATGGTGTTATTGATGTAGTGGTCTTATATTGTATCCATGAACGTTTTTATATGATTAATTAGCTTAAGTATGAATCATAACCAAGTTAGCATTTTGAAAATGAAAGATTACTTGATAATGATTATAAGCTTTATCATTATGAAAAACATTATTAAAAAAAAACACAAATCTAAAAAAGATTGCTTCTAATTATCCTTTTATTTGACAAACTCATAACTAAATAAAACGTTTAATTATATAACTAGAAAACAACTTTGAAATGAAGAGCGTAGATTGACATTCTTACCTCTAAAATTAACCTTGAAGAGAAATATCTAATGCATGCTTATTTTTCTTGTAATTAGTTATAATAAATTGATACAATATTGTTAATGTAGTGACCTCAGTTATATTTGCATACATAAATATTTTATATGATTAATTAGCTTAAACCTGAATCATAACCAAATTAACATTTCAAAAATAAAAGAACACTTAAAAATGATTATAATCTTTATCATTATGAAAGACATTATAAAAAAATACATTGAAAATTGCTTCTAATTATAACATGTGACAAACTCATAACCAAATACAACTCTTAATTATATAACTAATAAAATAAACTTTGAAATGAGTAAGTTACCCACAACATTTTACAAACCCCACAACTCCATATTAAAAAAAAGGTTTCTATCATATTTATACTAAATCTAATGAAACTAGCACTCCTATTTCTATCATTAATCAAACTCTCACTAAACTAATCCCTAAATATGATAAGCTATCAATAAACAACTCTTTCAAAATGATTAGCAAGGCTTTGGCACTCAAAATAAATCTATTACTTAGGAGATTGTGAAGTAAGGCTTTGTTGGTCAACATGCACATATAATTTATTGACATTAGACATTGTTGACTTTTGTTTGAAGTGGAGTAGTGGACCCATCATTTTTCTTTCATCCTTTTTCATCAATCACCATCAAGTGCTTTGAACATGTAGTTAGTTGCACGCCTTTATTTTGCTTCCATTATCACTTGCATGTGGGGGAAGATTGTAGGTATACCTCAACTCTCAATTTAACGTGTAATTGCATGATCTCTCATTGTCTTTCACTTTCCCCCAACAATGGCACTAAATGCTTTTCATTTTAGTTGTATGTAGGGAGCAAGAGTACTAGCCCACATGGCTCTCTCAATAGGTACGCTAGGATGCAACTTCCACTTTTAATATATCTGGTTAATTATTATTATTTTTAGTGTAATAATTTAGTTACATTTTAAAAGTCTAGGAATGATGTAGGGGATGTTAAAAAGAGATTTAGGGTTTGGTAGATGATCATTTTAAAGTTTGTAATAGCGATTGTATGTTTTGGTTTGGTTTAGATTTGTGTCTATTAGGTGGAATTGATACATGGGTCTAAATTTTATAGGAAGGAACTGAAGTAAATTGATTGCTGGGATTCAGTTACCGCAATTTTTTGATATGTAAATTTCGATAATTGTTTGCAAACATCTTTAGGGAGTTTGATGAGTCATAAGGATTGCGTTCTCCTCATCAAACCTTTGGTTGGACCAATTCAATGGCTTCAAAACAAGGATCAAGGATAGTAAGCGAGAATGCAATAGATGTTGTATGCTAATGTAATGCTCTAATAATCTTTTAGGTAGTTCTTGTAGTATTCCATCTAATCCTAAATAAGTGAGTGAATGTCTTTAAATACATCGACATAACACACAAATCAACACAAAAGTGCACTCGGTTGGCTCACAATGGCTAGTGGGAAGGTTAATAAGGTGTAAAATTTAAATTTTGAATTTTAAAAATTCAAAACTCAAATATGTGGAAATGACTTAGATCAAGTCTACACCTACAAATCTAATCTAAGGTGATGAATCTTTAAGTTTGGATGATAATGAGATTGCAATGGATTGGTCTCATTATTCAAATTCATGTATGAATTTCCATGCATAGACTAATCATTGTATAAAAAGGAGTCTAATCAAACTGACCCAAAGCATATTGAAAAATATAATGTATGCTCAGACATTAATCCAAGCGAATGTGATCAAACCCTAGATTAGGTCCAAATATATGAAAATTAGTGTTATCAAATTTGAAAATGTAAATTAGAAATCCTAGAAGAAGGTTGTGATGTGGACAATTGAATAGAGTAATAAAAAAATATAAAGGAGAATAAACTTTCCTTAATATGTACCATAAGCTAATCCAATCAAATATACACAAATAAGTATAATTTAATTTTAAAAATATATGACAACTTGATATTGATAATTTATAATAATTAAATGTGAGAAATATAGAAAAAAAAATAATACACACAACTTATAAATATATAAAGAAATACATATATAATATATGAATAACATAAAACAAATAATATACAGATAATACATTTAACTTCTCTTAATATGTAATCTAAGCTAATCCAATCAAATATACACAAATAAATATAAATTAGTTTAAAAAACACATATGACAGCTTGATATTGATAATTTATAATAATTAAATATTAAAAATGTAGAAATAACTTATAAATAAATAAAAAGATACCTAAATAATAATAAGACAACATCCCTATTCAAAATTAATATTAAATCATTCCCCTCAAAATAACCACAAAACTAAATAGAAATAAAATAAAATAATAACAACCATGAAATATATTATATTGGCCATGCAAGTTAAAGAGATTTGATTGTAAGCGAGACATGGGCAATAGTTAATTGCCTAGTACAAAAGGATGTCCTTGCCCGTTAATGACGCTTCTAGAAGCATACTATATTATTTTTATAATGATTATTATAGAATGTTGCACATGGGCGAAGCTTCTTTTGCACACAAATTCAAACCACCTAAACATTATAACCACAAATGTCAAAGTGACTAATTATTTGAAGAATAAGAATGTCTAGTGATAGGTGATATATATTATTATGAGACTATAAATTGACCCATGTGAGTAGACCCTATATATAGGTAGTTCGGTGGGATAGAGAAAATTTCTTGGTAAGACAAAGTGAAGCTTCTTTGTTATTTCAATAAATTTGTTAAAAAGTATAATGTTCAATTTTGATGTGTGGTTAGGTAAATAAATATAATTTGAATATGTGGTCTATATTTTCTTAATGGATGTATTAATTATAATTTTTTTTTTTTTGTCAATTTTGCATGTCTAGATCAAATTTGTCTTTTGGAATTGGTGGTATTTTAAAATATTTTTGAAGGATTATCATTCTATTGCAAGGGGATACATTTTCAAAGGCCAATCCCACAAAAAAACAAGGTAAAAGATTGAAGACAATGATGTTTGATCATGCATATGCTCCTAGGATGAATGCGAACACCAATGGAAGTGTTACCTTATCTAAATGTAAGCATTATTCAAACAAGAGATGCATTGCGTCAAGTTCCTTGCCTATAAGTGTTAGATATAGTAGTTATTGTTAGGTAGAGTAGTTGATGATTGCAATTAGATTGGTAGAAACATAGAGCATTCATGTACATCATTAGTCATCTAGCTGATTGCTCTTTGTTTCTAGCTCTCTTTTTTTGGTGATGTGTAGGAGGGCAAATTTTTGTTGCAGTAAGGAACTTGAGCATAAAATTTTCGTCCATCTTATTTTCAATTGATTTGGTCTACTTGAAAGCCTTTTTCCTACAAGTGTGTTTGGATTGGTTTAAAATTCTATTCAAGCAATCATGTTAGAATTATAAAACGTGAACCACCGAAATTATTTGTAGCATCTTGCACCCCATCTTTAATGAAAAAATAATAATTAAAATAAATTTAATATAATTAATAAAAAATTATTTTGTATCAAGTATCATATAGAATCACAAAGCTCATTTTTGCTCATTCGAGCATCCACGTTACAAACTTATTACAAATACCAACTCCTTTTGAGCAAACTTACTACAAATACTAGCTCCTTTCGAGCACCAAACTAGAAACAACAATTGGAAGACCAAGGGTCACAACTTAGAAATCCACTTTAAACAATGAGACAAATACAACCAATGGAAGAACAAGAGTCACAACTTAGAATTCTACACAAAGGTGTCCCTCATGGGAGTTGAACTTGGGTCTCCACATTGAGAACTCAATGCTTTAACCAACTAAGCTCAACCCCTTGGACATTAATAAAAAAAAATTACTATTTGGAGCTATTATATATAGATTATAAATATTTGTATCTATTTATTTTTATACAATTAATGTGTACATTATATAAATAATAATAGATACAAAAATAAATAAATTGAATAAAGTATTAAAAAACAATCAAAACATTATATATGATTAATTGTTAGATAGATAATACATAAAGTAGGTAAGTATTTTTTAAAGATTGTATATTTAATTGGATAGATATTGATATCACAAATGTCATTCAAGGAGACAACATAATGTTAAAGTCAACATGTACATTTATTAATATTATATATGTCAATCAAGTCATTAATTGAGCTCACAAAATTTATAGACAATAAAAAATAACTTGATTTTTGCAATGGCTATTCCACACATGAACCAATAGAAAGAAAGAAAAATGACATTTTTAAGTTATTAAATTAAAAAAAATTATAAACTATAGAGATGTTGGTCAAAAAATTTAATTCTAAACAATGATTGGTTGAACTAATAAAAAAGTTGAATTGAATGAATGCATTATATCCTCCTAAACTAATAAATATTGTAATCCTCAAATGAATGCTTTTGAATACCTTTAAAATACAAGTACATAACAAGAGACGCAATGCGTCAAGTTCCTGCCGATGGTGTGAAGGTTTGGTTTAGTCTTAAGATTTGGTAGCAATAGCATTTAGAGTGGTCACTTCGAAAGTTGTTTTAAGAACAAATTTGATAACAAAAAAAAAAAACTAGAAATATTGTTCTACAACATAAATCATAAATTTTAAATTCTTGTATTGGCCTCATGTAAGAGTTGCCTATCAAAATATTTTTATTATGAGCATGAACTAAAAGATAAAGAGTAGATGAAACAATTGTTATGTGGAAGCATTTAAAATATTTTTAAGGATTGACCATTATTTGATGTTTATGAGTTAACTAGGTAGAGAAATGATTTAGGTTTTTCCTTATTATCATTTTATGCAAATATCCATGTAAGTGCATTAGTCATAATGTGCAAACTTGTGAAGATTGAACTGAAATAAGAAATCATAATTGTTTATATGACTTTAGTAATTCTAAAATCACTTTACAAAGTTGGGAAGTTACAAAATTCACATCTTGTTAAAATGACATGTTGAACATTTTACATTAATATATCAAACATTGAAAAATAAGAAGATAAAATCTTAGCAAGCAATGACAAAATAACAAAACAAATTTAGTTACAGATCAAAACTACATCACTTAAGTTTTTTGGTACCTTAATCTAATTCCTTGAAATGAAGTTCAGTTCTTGAAAAAAAAAAAAAAAACATGCATTAATAAGTCATGTAACGAGGTTCAATGTTTCAATAGAAGGAAACAAAAATTTAGGTCCATAAAATTTGCACGTTTTTAAAAAATACAATTCCTTTAAAAAGATAAAAAGATAAACGCATGCAAATTTGATGAGAAAGATGAAAACTGATGTCATTTCCAGCAGCATGGCAAAAACTCTAATTTAAAAGTAGAGGTTAGGTGGAAATGCTCTTCAACTACTACATGCTTACAAATGAATGAATCTTTTTGTAGGAAGACATGTTCAAGATCATTGTTCTTTTCAATTCAATATTATATCATGTAAAATTTATACCCAAACCAAATAAATATTCAAATGCATTAAAATAGATTATTAAATAAAACCCCACTTCAAGTTAACAATAGATTACATTTGGTCAATTTTTTAAAATTCTTTTACTGCAAGGAAGAAAAATGATTGAAATTTTTTAAATGTCGTTGTAAACAATTACACTGCAAAGTAAAAGATGAAAAGAAAAAAATATATATTTCATTTTGTTCTAATTTTGTTATACACATTTTTTTTTTTTTTCAGAAATCACCTTTGCTTCTTACTCTAAACCTTTCAAAAAGAGAAATATATTGAAAATAAACATTTGAGAAAGAAAGAAATATATTAGACTCATGGTTTATTTAGTCTTTTTGAAAGCGTGGTAATTTGTGGGAAGACCACGTGCATCAAACAATCAGCTACCAAGAGCTGATTATAGACAATAGCTGTCAAAGCCAGGGCAAACTAGTAAATCACACTACCATTTCTTATGCCAAACCTCTAATATTTTTGTATTCTCCTCGTTTGAAAGAAAATCAGTAGCTACAAGAACAAAACAAAAGAGAAAATGGTGAAATTAATCCTCATCTAATTTCACTCTTTCTAATTTTTAAAGATTTATTGCTATTTTAAATAGAACAGCCCACTGCATCTGTTGTTTCCATGTAGTTGCTTGGGTTCTTTCCTCTCAGAAATTTTTGTCTTCCAGGTATTGTTGGTGATGAAGAATATCACCATTGTAGAATGGCTCTCTAGCAACACAGTATGCATAACAACCAATTTATGCCCAGATTTACCCTGCGAACAATGTCAACTAGAAAATCCCTCTAAAATTTCCTAAGAAATAAATTTAAAGCACATTTTTTCCTCGACGAGACTGTTTTGAAAAGATAAAGAGAAATATGCCAATTTCCATTTTAGGATTTTGATTTTCAAGAAGCCAACCGAAAAAAAATCTCCAACCAAGAGGAATGTCAACACATAATTTCAGTTGTCAGGTAATTCAAACATTGCTATTCAAGAAGGGTTTCCATATTCTTTCTGTTGCTACTATTTTATCACTGCCTTTAAAGAAACTTTGAACCCCAATTCATGTTTTGGATTTTAAATCCCTGCCAAATCGTTGAAGTCAAAAATCAGAAAAATGAGCACTGCTGTAAAGCGAAATCAGAAGAAATAAAAGGCTTAAAAAAATTAACCCATGTTATAGAGGAATATTAAAGGAAAACCTGTTGTGCATTTTAACTAATATTGAGATTGAATAACCATCTAAGCCCAAATCCAGAACCTGCAGCACAAGGGAATCAAACTTGGGTCAATTGAAAAAGTGAAGAAACTAACAGAGCTCGTATCCTCAACCTCTGATAGGAAAAACCATAGAAATTAGCATATTTTTCTTATGGATATTAGAAAAGAAACCTAATATGAAGATGTTCACAAATATTGAGTAATTTGACAGCTTTCATGGCAACCTGCATAACCAGTATCCTTTCTAACAAAGGGATTGTGATGGATTAATGAAGAGATGTGCCTAGGTTTTTTATTTTATTACTGCATTCAATTTCCTTACCTGTCCTTATTCAATAGAATAAGATTTTTCTAGATTTTTGGAGATTGGGCAAAACAGGTGGTTGCATTTGATTGGGTTTTTTGACTTTATATTTATGATAAGATTTCTTTTTGGAGACTTCTAGCTAAATTCGATTGGGTTTTTGACTTTATATTTATGATAAGATTTTTTTTTTGGAGACTTCCAGCTAAAAACTATAGACATAAATATTTGCTTTAGAGGGGAAAAATTAATGCTACCATGACTGTAGCAAGTATAACCAATCAGAGAGGAAATAAATAATTTTGATAAAATTATTAAAATTTGAAGAAATAAGAAAACTTTATAAATGCGAGTAAATTTTTTTAATTCAATGACCTGATTGGACAACTAAAAGAAAAAAATTTGCATCTAACGGATGCATAAGTATTCTTGCCTATCGGCAAGAACTAATAATACATCATGTAAATATGTATTCATTTAGTTCTAGCTTAGTTCTAGCTAAGAAAGGAATAGAAAGAGTTGAACAAAATTTAATTTAATTTTTTTAAATATTAGACATAAAATCTACATGCATGACGTAAATTTTTATGAGTGTAGATTCAACCCATCAAAATTTGGGAGTAACCCAATTAAAATCTTTTCATTTTAGTTCCAACACATATAAGAGGTTTCAATTCCAAGTTATTGTCCAAAAGTTATGATCAAAATAGCTTGAACATTTATCTTTTGGTTATCATGATAAATGGGTGTCAAAATCAAGGTGGAATTAAAATGTCTAAGGATAAGTGCATTTATAATTATAATACGAAGAATACATGGGAATGTGGGCACATGTGGATAAGTTATGTATAAGTTTATTCTCTCAAAATGGGTATAAATCTAAATCTAAAGGATGTGGGATTGTGTGTTAATGGAGCAATAGTAACAAGATAATATTCTAACTTCCTACAAGATTGCGCCATTTTTTAAAATGTAAATGTATAAATTTATTCTCTCAAAATGGGTATAAATCTAAATGAAAAGTGACATATTTCCTCATTAAAATTTTCTCCACTTTGAGGTGCATGTGAATCCTAAAATGGTTATGTATCTCAAATTGTGTAGCACTCCCAAACATGTATGCAAGGTAAATATTCAGACAATAAATGATACTATGGGATTTAATAGAAAGCAATAGATCATGTAAGATGTTGTGATGTGGGTTTGGTACTACCTAGAGGAGCTTGTAAAATAAGATAAAAAATATCATGAGTGGCTTTTGATGCAAGTAAACCGAATCTTGTGTCACTAATCATAAATAAATTATACCTCTAAGGAAAGTGGTAATGTTTTCTTCATCTGATGGTCAATGGGTGATAGGGATTACGAAACATTGAAGAGCACACAAAGAATGAGAAGTGGGGATGAATTAATATTTTAATATTTTTAACCTAAACCAAATCATCAATAATAATATCAAAAGTGACTACGCAAGAAGTGAACACATCCATACAAGAGAATATCAAATTTACATGGTCACCCTAAAGGGAAACACCATAGTGGGAATAGTTGCTTGGATCTACTGCCCAAATCTTACCTTACAAAAGAAAAAAATTGAAATTATAATTATTTTGCAAGCACCAAACCACAAGAATTTCACTAGAAAGGAGACACCAATCCCTTTACAATCTAATTTATAGGAACCAATTCATAGTGACACCAATCCCCTTAGACTAAGCATCAAATCAAGGATTGAGAATAACTTAGATCAAGAGGCACCAACCACAAATTACAAAATGAATTATATAATAGTAACATATAATTTTATCATAAAGATCTTCATAAATTCAATCTATTGTTGGAAATCTGAGTTGATTGTTGGATATGTTCTTGTACTATTGCAGGTTGCTCTATCTGATGTTGTTGTTGAGTTTGATACATGTTTTTTTGTCTGATGTTGGTATTTCTATTGAATTAATGTTGGTGGAGCTTATCTGGAAAGTTATAGTTGGGACACTTTCAATATGCAAGAAAGAGTACGTAATGCCTTTGGATAGTGAAGGTTATGTTTTGAGATTCTGAATATGTTGTATCATCATAATGTTTGATTCGTGGACTGAAGAAGCTTTTTTTTGTTGTGTTCTGACCGTTCGAGTGTCTGTTAGATTGGTCTAAAAATTGCTTGGTGGCCTCCAGTCCATCTAATAAAAAATGTTTTCAATCATGTCTATCCATTGAATTTTGAGTTTTCTATAAATTGAGAGCTCTTTCTTTGCCAAATCATCTAACTTTCAAGTAATTCTATTCTGTCAAATTGTCTAGCAATAAACTAACAATAAATTAACTCTTAGAATTGTCATTTTGTCCAATTAGCAATCTAACTTTTGAGTATTTTAGCCTTCTAGCAATTAGCATCCTCATTTTGTTGAAATCAGTTCATCTTAGAATCACACTTTCGAGTTATCCTTGCTATCACCTTTCTTTCGTTCATACTTGCACCTGCATAATCAGAGTGACATCTATTAGAGAAGAAAGAAAGAACTGGAGCCACATTGAAGGAATGGTGATATCTATATTTAGCTTTCATTATTTACATTTTCTTTTGGTGTCTCTATTGGTAGGATGAGGATAAATTTGCATAGTTGTTTAAAAAGTTTGTGATTTGCTTTAGATTATGCATGTGGTTTGATTTCTTGTCTAACTCAATTTTCCTAATCTACAATAAGAGGAGTACCCTTCATCAAGTGATTGTTGAACCTAGGGTAGGACTGAGAGGGTGGGGGGGGGGGGGTGAATCAGTCCAAATAGAAATTAATGCAACACATAAATAATTAATCAACAATACATCCAACAAATGAACACCAAGATTTTCTACGTGAAAAAATCAAACAGGGAAAAACCATAGTGAACACTTGCCCACAAAAATATCCACTATGTATATCATACTACAATAAAAAGAGATCACTACTCTAGAATTACAAACCAAGGCTAACTGCTCTTGGGGCATGATACAAAAGAGGACTTGCAAAACTTGAAGCTAACTTTAATGAGGCAAGATACAAAAATGATCTGGAAAATAAGGATCTCTTGATCATAAAGTTGTCCTTGAACTCTACATCAAGCGACCAACATCAGCACAAATCAGACATTTCACCAACACAACAAGATATTGCTGCACCACAGACTTTACAAACTAACACCAATTCATAACAACAAGTTTGACATCAATGACAACCACAACAACACATACTTCCAATAGTGGTATTAGAGAAGAAGTTCTTGAGTGTGTAAATAGACCATCAAAAACCTAAGGGTCAAGCACAATCAATATAGCATAAAATAAAGCCACCCAAACCAAAAATAATCAAGGCAGTTCACTCCAAGAGAAGGAGGGGCCCCAAATACATCATAACATATCCTTCCAAGATGAATATAATGATATGAACATGATAACACATCCTCCAAACTCACAATAAAACATAGTGTGCAGATAGGAAATAAAACTCATTAATCAGTTAGCCAAAAGACATCTTCCAATTCAAATCATGCCACGTAGATCTCCACACACAATGGTGAGACCCAAAATAATATTCTAACTCATTCTCCAATGTGTATCCAAACCAAAGAACATGATCCAAACAAGATAACTCAATCGCACACATCGAACCATAACACCATAGCTCTCTTATGACACAAAGACACCACAAGAGAAACAAACTAAGAATACTACTCGAGCTAGAAAATCATGTCCACAAAAATTTAACTCAAATCTTAGCATATGCGAAGGCCACTGAAGAATTTCCAGACTAGTCTGACAGACACTCTTATTGTCAGAGAACAAAAATAATGAACTTGTGCAAAACATAACCAAAATTCCACAACCAAAACCAAAATATCAAACTCAATTGCAATCCAAAACACAACTACAACAACACGAACATATCCAAACCAAAATCCATCCGAACAACCAAGTTTGATATCAATGACAACCATACAAACTCGTGTTTCCAACAATATCCCCCTTTGTCCTTGATGACAATACTTGAGCACATAAAATCATCTCTACCTATCAACAAGTTCTCTCCCCCTTCGACATCAAAGGAATGTTGGAATCAAGGATCACTGAGAGGGGGGGTGAATCAGTGATCTACCGGTTAGCAGATTTTCAAACTTAACCTTAAACCATTGGAAACATACAAATGAAACTGAAATGCAGAAACATAGAACAAACAACCACAAAAGTACAGCACTGGATTTTTACGTGGAAACCCAAATGGGGAAAACCAATGTGGGATTTGAACCCACAATATTATTCCACTATGGCCAGTAGAAAAACAATACTACACTATAGGGAATGCACAAGCATTCAAGCACACTACCTAGAGCTCACTGCTCAAGTACAATAAGAGCTACAACCCCAGAAGGCTCACTGCCTTACTGATTGGTTACAATGATAAATTACAACAAAATGAACTCTAAGATAGCATCTACAATGCTTGGATGATTTTCGGTTAAGTGCCAAATATACCAACTGGATCACCTCTATTGTTATGCTTTGTTCTGTCCCGTTCACTATCTCAGTCAGCTACTAGATCAAGAATGCACATGTGAAACTACTCCAAAACAGATTCTCGATCACCACTCACTCACATACAATTGCATCGTACACCAAAAAGATCATCCATACCAAACTTATATATTGGCAACCACAAAATATATCATACATCATGTCAGTCTTCTAGTGTAACGTGCAGTCTCATGTTGGCTTGATTGGATCACCAAAGATAAATGCGGATCACCAAAACAATAATAAAATTATCTCTATGTTGGCTCAATCAACCCAAACACAATTCAATGCACCACAATCACCAAAAAGATTCCAGACCAAAACTGCTATGTTCTTCCTGGAAAACCAATTAATTGGCTACCAGTTAACATCCACTTCTAGAAATCAAGATCCATGATTACCGGATAGGAATCTCATGAAGAGTTGCCATCAATGACAATCCTAAACCAATAATCAACCATTAGAGGCCACCAGATGAGTGTCAATTGCTAACAATCTCCCGCTTTGGCATTGATGGCAACACTCATGAAAAATGGTTAAGTGTTGAGAATTGTACACTGGATCAAAAGAATTTCTAAGGCTCCCCCTTAGACAAAGAATTCAGAAACTTGTAATTACACTCTCCTGCTATACATTTTTCACCTTATCTCTTTCCCTTTGACAACAATGCCAAATATGGGGTGCTACCCAAAAGTTATATACAAAGATAATTATAAATACTTGAAGATGTCAGCATAAATGGTCTTCAAAAATCCTAGGTGAGTGTCCCACCTGCTCTTCAAATTATCCAAAACTGTAATATACACATTAAATACAGTGACATGAATTTCTACCTCCTTCAGATCAGATGGCACATGATGAGCCATTTCCTTCATACTGTCTACCTTATTGCTTAGCATGGTGTCCAACCAGGGGGTAATCAAGTTCCAGAGTTTACCAAGTTTCCTCAAAATTCTATCCTTCTCTACATTGAGGCTTGAGATTTGATCATTTAGTGCCAAAATTTTTCCTTGAACACTGCTGGTTAGTGCTACATCAGGATCAAAGGACTGTGAAATGCTAGCAAGCTTGCCCTGGAAAACACTTATTTGTTTGTCTATATCTACATTGAATTCAGGAAAAATTAAACAAGACTTGTACAATTTACCACCTTCAATCGAGCATCTAAAATAACCTGCAAACCTTTATTTAATCTCACCACATCATCCTCAATCATCTTCCGAAATGTTTGCATCCTAACATCAATCTATCCAGAACTTTCTTAGTAGCAGACTTCTCTAAAGAATCAAAAAATTTATTTACACTGTTAATCAATTGCAACAATTTATCAGAGGAGTTATTGTTAGAATCTAACTGTACATCCGGAGCCACCTTCTACAAAACATCAACCAACATCAAAATGAGCTTCTTATCTTTAGATTCAGACTTTACTAGATCTTGGCTTGCCTAATCTTGAACAACAGCTGCGAGCATGAGCTTCTCTGTAGGAGACATCTGTCCAAGGTTGACAGGACCATCTAGATTAATGGAGATCTGAGGTGGGGTCTAGTAACCAGAGGAGTGAAAATTTCTAGATCAACTACTCCTTTGCTCTTGTTTGACTCTGCAACCTTTGCCTCCGCACTCTCAACATCCTTTTTCTCTTCTCCATCCCCTTTATCTTTTTCACCAGTGTTGCCACTTGGTGCAGTGTCATCCTTTTGGATCTCGGGGGCTGCTGGATTGTTTACCACCAGAGGGTTACCACCTATCTTAACATCAAGTGTTGTGTTACCTTGATCTTCTGGATGTCCCTCAGTCTAAGTTTCATCATTTTGACCACTAGAAACACCTTTCTTTTCTTTCGGCTAAGAGGACTTAAGTGCATCTTTGCATAACAGATCATTTACAATTATTTTCCTCCATACGTCCTTTGTCTCTTTCCTTACCTCTTCCACTTTCCCAATCATTAATCTCTTTACTCTGTTAAAGATTCTAAACTCTTTCTTGTTAGCCTCTTAGATAATTCTTTTGACTTCATCATGAGTAATACAAGTGCAAACATTTATCAACTCTCTTTCTTTCATCTCCTTGTCTGTTTTGTTGGCAGTTAGTCTACTTTCATCAATAAGGTTGTACAAATCCTTTGGGATGCTCTTCTCCAACTCAATCAAATTTTTGCTAAAACTATGCAAATATAATACAATTGCTTCTTCTACCTTTCTCTAATCAAGCTCATTTTAGATTTGCATAACACACTCCAATATCCTTCAGATTACCATCTACAATTATCTCATCAATTAATTGATCTACCGACAATGAAGGAATAGATGCGAATTTACCTTGTTTGATACCAGACTCAAGTTGAGTCTTGATATGACTTCCTCTCTTGGGACTTTCGATAGGAACGGGATCATATTTGGCCTTCTTGCTTTGTTGGGATCCACCTGTCTGTAGCTTCCTCACCATTCTAACAAATTCACCTTTCTTTTTTGCCTTTCCTGCTTCCTCCTCAGATTCTGTCTCAAAGGCCACTAGAGTCACAACAACATAAGTCTTCTTGCACTTCTCCTTCTTCTTTAACACACCTTTCCCAGATGGGATAGGTCCTGAAGATGGCGCCATTGGAGCAAGAGAAAACTTGGTCTCTTTTGGTTTGAGCTTGGAGGGAACCTGATCAAACTTAGGCTTCTTGGTTTCCTCTTTGACCTGCTTTTGTGCATGTTCTTCTCTTGCCTGCTTCACCTCCTCACAGGTGAATCCCATCTATGCTTCCACCTCCTTTGCTACCTCCTCTACCATCTTTATAAATTTCCTTTTTCTAGCAGGTGCAGTGAGTTGCATGTGCAACTTAAGATCCTTCTCCTTGAATGTTCAAAATATTTCTTCCTTAGGATCAACTAGTTGACTCAATAAATGTTGAGCATATGCCTTGAGCGTGATAGAGTAAACTTCATACCCCATGAGCATGATCCACAATGTCCTAGGCTCCACCGCTTCCATTTAATATTGATCTTTATCTACCATGAAGTATATGGTTTGCTGATATTTCTCTACTATCTCTTTAGAGATTCTCTCTTTGTTTTTCATTGCTGCTTGGAAAGATTTGAAGTATCCCCAGAGAGTAGATATTCTCATTTTGGCATCTTCGATTCCCAATAATCTCTCTTTGATTTGCATACCCATTGATCTATCATAGGCCCATTGGACCTTTCCTTTCACACTAGGTATCTCATTCAGGAAATATAAGGCCAAGCAAATAAGAAGAGTTCCATATTTAAAAGTGTGCCTCTTGTCTTGCTTAATTTTATTCAAATTACTCATCAATTCATTAAGATGGACTATACACAATTCATACCTTTTGTCTTCTTTCAACATTAAATAGGCTGAGTATATTTGAGTATCAGAGACATAGTTGTGTCTGCTTGATTGGTAAACCTTGTATCCGACTACCACCGATGCAAACTTCACATCATTCTCCAGAATGTTGCTGATAGTCATAGATCTGTTGTCAAACTTGAAACCAATAGTAGCTATCACCATGTCATTTGATACTTTCCTCAGACTAGGTACTTTACCAGTTTCACTGAGGCATGTCACAACTCAAATTGCTTGTTTGGTAATCTTGTGAGGCCTGTCAAGCCATATACTCATCATGAACTCAACTGAGTATGTACCGAATCCACTCTGCTTCGACAAACAATAGGAAATGTACGAACTATGAAAATCCCTTGTCTTGAAGAACTTTGTACTCTAGTTTGAGGTTTCCCAAACTGCTCGCCAAATGCTTTCTATACAAGTCCAACATATCTGCTTTACCAAGCTCCTCAAGATCACAATGGATATATGCCCTAATATCTTCATTATGAAGAATGTCGTAGGGTACCAAAGAAAATGCACCTTCCAGATCATCTTCAATAGAATTGAAAGGGTGTTTCTTGGATACAGGTATGGCCCTACCCTTAATTTACACGACCAATGGGGTAGCAATGCCAGAAGTTGAAGCCATTTCGAATTTAGGGTTCACAGAAATAGATAGTCTGAATAGATAAATACCTTGATTTTCAACTGAGCACTGAAATTCACTTTAGGATTTTTGAAATTGTTGTTGAAATCGCCAAATCAGTTCTCTCTTCTTCTTTGCACTATTCTCTTGATCGCATTGTGATGAATGAAGCGTTGAAATGCCTTTTTATCCATCAAAAACCTAATTTTCCATTGCAATAAATATTACAACCAGTTACCTTGATTTTCACAGAGTCACTTACCAGAGCATCAAATCTACTCTAAAACTTTTGGATAACATCTGCATATATGATTTAAGCCTTCTGCAACCTTCTAGAATCGATTACAGAATACCGAAGAGGGGGTTCTTAGAATCTACATGAAAAGCTCCCCCTAAGGCACAAAGGCCTAGTTGCCAGATGAAGATCCTCCATCAGATTCGGGTGCAGATTCATTGTCTGGTTTGGATTCATCTTTTCTAACCCACATCTTCTCATGCTTGTCTCTGATCTCTTCTACCTTTTCCTTTCCCTTCTCATCTGATTTGTTCTTGTCTACCAGAGCACTATTCATGCTTTTGGAATACTTAGCAATGTGACCGGTTTTGTTGCATGCACAACAAACAACATTTTTCTACATAGGTATGAAGTTCATCTGATTTGGTCTCTTCCTGCACTGGTTAGAGATATGTCCAAATATCCCAGAAGCATAGTACCTCTTGTTTTGGAAGTTATTCATAACTGCTCTACACATATTTGACTTGTGACCAAAATTATTGCATATGAAACACCGACCGATAAAGGTAGGAACATTATTCATGTTGTTCATTCCATTATTCATTCCATTATTCATCCTACTTCTGCATTGATTCATCATATGTCCAAATTTATTGCAAGTAAAGCATCTAACATTGAATTTATGAGCATTAGGTTGTCTTACTGAAGGTTTCTTGTTTTTCTTCTGATCGGGTTTTGCATTTCCTTGTCCAGATCCAAAGGATTCACCTTTCTCAAATCCAAGTCCTCGCATGTCCTTTCTATGTCTCTAACTATTCAACATCTCATTAAGCCTTGTTGAGCTAGCTTTGAATTTGTCTTTGTATTCATTAGTAGTAGAAAGTTCATCCCTTAAGATAGCAATCTATCTTTTAAGTTCTTGACCATTATTCCTTCATTGTGTTAACTCAAGCTTCAACTGATCATTCTCATAGGTAATCCTGAAGCATTCATCAACTCTTTCCTTCAATGATTGTGCCAGATTATCTTCATTTTTCTTCCGGTCCTCAATTTCCTTAGTCAGCCTCGTCACAATGGATTGTATCTCATTCTTCAAGGCAACATTCTCTCTCTCTCTCTCTCAAGCTTGTCAACTTCATCACTTTTGCCCAGATTTTCCATGATTTGATCTTCTTTCTCCTTCAGCTTGTCCATTAATTCCTTCCTCTTGTCTCTTGAAGTGTTCACTTAATCCTTCAAGTCATTAATGAAATCATCAACAACATTCAGGTTTCTTTTCAAGGAACTAATCTCATTTATAGAAACATAAAGATCTTCAAGTGCCACACTAAGCTGTCTCTGAAAATTGGAATCCATTGTTTCAATCTCTCGAACCTTCCTCAAATGGTTAAGCTTCCTCAGAGGAACTAGGCTCTGATACCAATTGTTGGAATCAGGGATCACTGAGAGGGGTGGGGGTGAATCAGTGATCTACCAGTTAGCAGATTTTCAAACTTGACCTTAAACCACCAGAAGCATACAAATGAAACTGAAATGCATAAACATAGAACAAACAACCACAAAAGCATAACATTGGATTTTTATGTGGAAACCCAAATGGGAAAAAACATGGTGGGATTTGAACCCACAATATTATTCCACTATGGCTAGTAGCAAAACAATATTACAATATGGGGAATGCACATGCATTTAGGCACACTGCTTAGAGCTCACTACTCAAGTACAATAAGGTCTACAATCCCAAAAGGCTCACTACCTTATTGATTGGTTACAATGATGAATTACAACAAAATGAACTCTAATATAGCATCTACAATGCTTGGACATTTCTTCTGGTTTGAGTGTTCAGTGTTGTGTTTTTGGGTTTACTCCCTTGTGTTCATGGTCTTTGTTGTGTTCGAGTTTCATGGTATTTGGATTTGTTCTTGGTGAGTTATCGATTCAGGTATTGGCCTGGTTGATATGTTCTTATCGGTTAGTCTGGTAGTGAGTTAGATTGGGTTGCAGTTGACCTTCGTGACTTGCAAATCATTGGAGATGTTTCTTTGGGCCTTAGCTGGTATTCCCGAAGGTTCTTGCATTGTTTTATGTTTTGTGTTTGTTCTTAGTGATTTGAGCCGACATGCTACTGTTGCACGTTTCATGAACCAGTTGGTCTTTGGGCCGACTTGATTGAGTTGTAATTATTTGTGGATGGTATAAATGGAAGCCGGTGAATCATTTGAGAATATAAAAATTAGAAGATAGAAGACAGAGTTATGAGATTGAGCGAAGATGTAGATCTGACAGGATTCTAATCCAGTAAGACTGAGGTCGGAAGGCTGAGGTCCGGATTAGGATAGTCACTCTGGATTAGGATAGAACCGACAGACTATTTATGGAGGTTGATCTATTATGAGGATGATCTACGGATCTTATAATTGTATTGTAAGCATTATTTGTATCCTGGATTGCGATCCAACATGTGGTATTTGTAACCCTTCAGACTGTAATAAGATTTATTCAAGCTATTTACCGGTTGTCTTATGTTATGTTACTAGTTGTTCTTTCTGCTATTTCTAGCATCTTGTTACCGGTTACCAGTATGTTTTGCATGATTTATGTGTTAAGATGCAAGGTTGGGTTGTCCTTAATTGGATCTCCCTCCCTTGACTGTGTCACAAATATACCGACTGGATCACCTCTGCTGTTTTTCTTTGTTCTTCCTTGTTCACTATCTCAGTCAGCTACCAGATCAAGAATACACACTTGGAACTGCACCAAAATGGATTCTCAATCACCACTCACCCGCATACAATTGCACTGTACACCAAAAAGATCATCCACACTAAACTTATATATCGACAATCACAAAATTGATCATACATCATGTCGGCTTGCTAGTATAACGTGTAATCTCATGTCGGCTTGACCGGAAAACCGGATCACCAAAGATAAATGCGGATCACAAAAATAATAATAAAATTATGTCTCTATGTCAGCTCAATCAACCCAAACACAATTCAATGCACCACAATCACTGGAAATCTTCCAGACCAAAACTGCTATGTTCTTCCTTGAATACCGGTTAACTGGCTACCGGTTAACACCTGCTTCCGAAAATCAAGATCCATGATTACTGGATAGGAATATCATGAATAGTTGCCATCAATGACAACCATAAACCAATAATCAACCATCAGAGGCCACCACATGAGTTTCAGTTGCCAACAAGGAAAAAGGAAACACACAATATGTTGATCATCCAACACATACTACATTGTTGGTATTAAGAGCACCAACAACATCAATCTAGGAGAAAAAATATAAGCTCTAAATGCGCCCCTAGAAAGAGGCACCACTACTATGCATCTATTTCAAAAAAGGAGGGGTAATAACCCCTAGTTTCTTCTTGAGATACTCAAAGGTATCCTTCATTAAGACCTTAGTGAAAATGTTTGTAACTTTTTCTTTTGTATAGTTATACTTCAATTTGACTTCCTTTCCTGCAACCTTCTCCCTTAAGAAATGATATCAGATTGAGATTTTTTTAGTTCTTGAATGCATTATCAAATTCTTTGAAATGTTTATAGCACTAGTATTATCACACAAAATAGGAATAACTTCATCATATACCACTTTGATATCTTTAAGAGTCAATTTCATCCACATAACATGAGTATATAAATATGATGTTTCTATGTATTCTGCTTCTACGGTGGATAGAGATACTGAATCCTACTTCTTACTCCAAGAAACCAACTTGTCTCCCAAGGAAAATGCACCACCACTAATACTTTTCATGTATCAATACTTCTGACCCAATCAACATTTGTGTATACTTTCAACATAAACTATCCATTCTTCTATAATGGTGTAATTTGGAACTAGGGTTTCACCAAGTAGGATAAGACCACTAATTAACCAAATTAGCCAGTACATTGAAAGATGGGTGAACCTAATAGATATAGCCTCGATCCAAATAAGGAAAGAGCTGGAATTATGATGAGATTCACTGGTTAGGGTTTGGTTCCCTCTTTCTAAATTGAAATTGATTGATAACTATGAAATTAGGGTAAAATGATGGATGATTGAATTAATTCAGTAGAAACAGTAAGCTACAGATGTCCCACAGAGCTACCAACTTCGGTCTAGATAAAAGATGTCTTGAACTTGTTCTAAGAAGTTCACCCTAATGTTTTGGACCAACTAGTATCAATTTGCCACGGTCCTCCAAATTTTTCTCCACTTAAATATGACTTGTTCGTCACCATTGACTCTATTGAATTTCCCAAGTACAACTCCGCACCTATTTCTTGCACACAAAAATACAAGGAAAGATGTGGGGAATAGGGGTTTGCCTTAAATCTCACCCCGATTTTGAAATTAACCATAAATTGAAATAATGTAAATACCGAAATAAATGTTAAGGAGATATATCTTAGATTTGTAATTGTTGATGATGATGCAATTCTCTTTGAATATAATCACAAATGTTGCACATAATGTCATGACAAACACATAGACATGAAAAACCCTAATCACACACGCATGGTTGTGTGAAGATTTATGTGACTTTTCTCCATAATGGTTGAAGATGAATATGCAACATTGAATATTTAAATATGCTTGATGATGAATTCTTCACAGATGCACAAATATTAGGGTATGCTTCTTATGTTAAAATAAATTGTTAGTATGTCTTTATATAGGGTTACCTAGATAAATTACCAATTAGGCTGGCCTCCAATAGTCATGTTTAGTTACGAGGATCAATTTCTGGTGAGGAGATACAACACCTGCCACAATTCAAATTTAGGCCCCATTGAGAGGGACCATGGGGTTTTAAGGCGCCATGGTGTAGACCAGGGTATTCCATGCCTTGGTTCCTCTACAAATAAGACCAAGATAAGGTGTTAGGGGAAAGGGTACCTCACCGTGGAACCCACCAATCGATGTTCTTGGCCTCAAAGTTGGAGAATGGAGTCAAATTAGACCTAGAGATGGGATGGGGATAGGACATAATAGAGGGAGCACAAACATGAGATGAAAATTGGACTGGTGGCAATTTACGATGCTACATTTTGGCCCCCACTTTAATGAGAATATGATCCTACACAAATACTCGTGGTAAAGTGGATAAAAGATAAGAGAGAGAAGCAATTAGGAGTGAGATCACAAGGAGTATAAGACATCACTATTTTTGAAGAGCCAAGTCCCCAATCTAAGGATATTAACTTACACAATCACATGCAAGGACACTCAAAACAAGACACAAACTAAGACAAAAGACTAAAAGACACACAACACAAAAGATAAAAACCAAAACAAGACCTCAAGTTAGTTAGCTAGCTGAAGAGACCTTGATAATCAAAATGTCTCAACCACTAATATCATTCTTGAAATATCATCACAAAGAAACAAGCAATCACATAAAAAGAGAAAGAGCATGCATCAAACTATGAACCACAAATAACAAAGCTATGAGTTCACGGGGAGAAGAAAGGGGAAACATGCATGTCATGAGCTAGTTGTGTTTGGCTAGGTGATCCATGAGAGGAAGAGAAAGAGAGGACATGGATACCACAAAGCTATTTTTGTTTTTCTAGGTGATTCCATGTTGGTGAGGAGAGTCAAAATAGTCTAGCTATGTTTTTCTAGGTTCACTCATCCTGCACATGCAACTATCTATTTTCAAGAGTTAAGCATCTCATGTAAGAATTTGTTTTGTCTAGTTTTGAGTATGCAACAACCTGTGTAAAACATAAAATAAAAATTCAAATGTTTTTTTTGGTTTTAGGCATGATGCATCTCGTGTAAGACTTTGTTTTGCCTAGTTTCGAGAATGAACACCCTCTGTAAGACAAATATATGCCTAGTTTTGGGAACATCTCATGTAAGACTTTGTTTTGTCTGATTTCAAGAATGTCTAACCTCGTATAAGACATATATAAATGTTGTGTTTGGTTTCAGGCATGAACCATCTTTGTTAGTTCTGATACTAAAAGTAAAGTACAGATGCCAATAGCTAACAAGATGAGAGGGGGGGGGGGTGAATCATACAAACTTAAACTTCCATAAAATCAACAGATTCAACCTTGGTAACTTATACTTCAACAACTTAACCAAAAACTGCTAAACATGCAAACTCATGAACACATAATCATCATAACACTCATAACACTAGATTTAACGTACCAAATAGGGAAAAACCACTGGGGGATTTCGGACCCATTAAGAAATATACTCTTCTAGAGTATGCTCGGTTAAAAGCAAATCTTGTTAAAGATTACAAACACATTGCTAGATGTGACCCGGTTTAGGGATTTCCCTCAAATCTGTTAGGATCTTCATTTTGTTAGAAGTGACCTTGTCAAAGGATTTCAAACACTCATTTAGAATGTTACCTTGCTAGAGGGTTTACAAATAAGACTGTTAAGTCCACTCGGTTAAGAGATTTTCTGTCACTTACAAACTAACAGTAATAAAATATATCTGCAACTTCACATCTAAAATGCTAAAGTAGATTCTTATTTGCTCAGAACAATCTAGTCATAGGACTTATCTTGTCCCTTTGTTGGGCTCTCTACTCTGTCATTCAAATAGGTCTTCAAGCTTCTGTGCTCGGTAATCACTATGTAGCATTCCTGTGCTTACACTTGCCCACATATATTGTTTATTAACAATTCCTTATTTATAAACAATTGCTAACCACTAAATCTCCTTGATCACATTTGCCATGATCAATCTTAGCCATTAGATCTTCAAAATTGACCAGGTTCAATGTATCCTTTCGATCTGAAAATGTTTTACCTTGCCTAGGGACTTGCATTCCCTCCTTGGAACTTGCACAAGGTTATTGCGGTTCAATCTGCGCTGTAGATCTTCCTGCCGATTTTCCTTTGCCATAGATCCTTAACAAACTTCATGCATGGCATACTAATCATTTATACATCTCTAGCTCATCATTGTCCTTCATTAAATAATGCTTGTATTCATCCAATGCACACTATCATAACTCGGTTGCAACTCGGTAAATACTAAACTTTACTCGGTAGACATTTCACCTTCATTAACCGATATCGATAACCTTAGGGTTTATCGACTAGGTTCCTTAGGGTTTACCGACTAGGTTCTTTACTCAGTGACATAGTATAGTATTAACCTTACAATCAACAACATATGTAGGATATCAAAACAATCTAAACATCATGATCTCATCATTGTCTAACTCGATAATAGTTGCCCATTGAATAACTTATTCCTCATCTTGTTCATCACATTCTTTCTATGTCTTTTACCGACATCTTAATTCTCTTCTAATCAATCTTCTCAAGATATGGCAATATCATACTGAATCAGATAATCAATTTCTTGACATCAATGACAAAATAATGTTATAAAGATAGTTATCATCCTTCTTCAGTTATATCAATAATCTTCAACAACCTTCTCAATATCCTTATTGAATATCAACAATCTTTCTTTCTACTGAAATGCCAACAATCTCCCCCTTTGGCATTGATGGCAAAATGAACAATTAAATGGTAATACCAACAAGATATTCAAATTGATTCGGATTCAGATTGCTGTTAGACTTCTCCTGTTATCCTTGAGCTGTTAAAATATTCTAAAGTCTTCTGCCTTTGTTATTAGGCTTCTGAGCTGTTGACTTGCATTTAGTCTTCTCCGTTTTTCAATCTTCTCCCCCTGTCCTTAATCTTCTATTATTTTCATCCTTCAGGGCTTTACCATTCAGTCAACCATTTAGTCTTCTCCCCCTTTGACAAAAATGCCAAAAAGTAAAAGAACTAAATCATGATTTCTTCCTCTGTGAAGTGATTTGGCTTGCTGTGTATCATCTCACTCTCAATCAGATCAACTTGTTTCTATTCACTATTTCCTGCACACCTTTAGAAAACCTTCTAAAGTGTGTAAATCAACATCAATCCACACATAATATTCTGTAGATTCTGTTGGCATTTTTGATGTTCATGTTGTGATTGTCATTGATGGACACACACTTGCATTAAGATCCTCTTTATATGTGTGAGTTAGAGCACAACCGGTATTTGTTCCAACCGGTATGTTGTGTTATAGTCTTTAGACTATTGATGTTTTGCAGAATGTGTTTACCGCTCTGAAGCGGCATGTCAATCCCAAGCGGTTCGTGGATACCAAGCGGTACGAGGGATTAAAGCGGCATAACACATTGTTACCAGTCTTCATTTTTGACAAACCGGCAAGGATACCAAGCGGTACGAGGGATTAAAGCAACATAACACATTGTTACCAATCTTCATTTTTGACAAACCGGTAACCGGTATTTTGTATGAACCGGTAATACTCCGTGATGAGTTACCAACTGACATTTTGTGATGAGTTACCATCCACTGATCGTTTGACGGTGCTGACTCTCTGGCGGTGCTTTTTGTGTCATGTTATCAAATATGTCCAGATGCATTGAACCTAGGAAATTGTATTGTAATCCTATTGGACCGACATGAAATCAAATTCCTTTATAAGGACATCATGTCTAGGGTTCTAAGGTTGTTGTTGTTGAGGTTGATGTTGTTACTAGGGTTCAAGGTAGCTGAAGAGTTAGAGAGAGTATGAATGTGTAGAAGACTGAAGTAATGTTGTAATGCATTAAGATCGAGCTATCAAGGATCTAACCAAGCAATCTATGCTATTTGCTAGATCATTCACTTGTTGATTACTCACATCTTCGACAGGTCTGTAGCCCTTAACCGGGTAGGCCCAAAAGCCTCTTGTAAATCCTCTAACAAGGTGGTTCACATCTGTGGATCTAAAATCCTCTAGCAAGGTAGTCTTTAATCAGACTTATCTCCTAACAGGATCTGTTCTGGTAAAGAACGACCTTATCCGGTCTGACCTTAACCGGTCTAGTTTCTATTCTGCAGATAGTTACTTGTGAGTTCCATCTCACCGTGGTTTTTCCCATTTGGGTTTCCACGTCAAAATCTCTTGTGTTATGGTGTTTGTGCTTCTGTGGGTGAATGCATCATTAGCTATTTGGTTTGCATGTTTGTTAACCGGTTTGTCTACTAAATTGTTTTACCGGTTTTTTGTTAGTCTTGCAAAGTGTTTAAGTGCAAAGATTTTTAGCATACTAATTCACCCCCCCTCTTAGTATTCATCAATTGGTATCAGAGCCTACCTTTCTATAAGTTTAACCAATTGGAAAGAGATATGGGGGAATACACCTCGAGGGAACTTACTCAACGATTCACTTAGTCTGAACAAGCCTATAATGATCTTATGGTCAAATACAAGGCATCTCAAGCAAAAAGGAGAGAACATGCAGAAAAGCTGATGGAGCTGTCTGAAAATAGTTCTGCAGATGAAGAAAACATGGAAGCCCTAATTGCAGAAGTAAATAAGTTGAATGAATCAAACTCCAACCTGAGAAAGGAGTTGGAAGGACTGACTATCTGGATGTGGCAAGAGCTTGAGAATCGGAGGAAAACTTAAGATCTAGTGAAGGACAAAGATCATGAGATCTCCAAGTTGAAGCAACAGATCAGTGCACTAACTGCTCAACTCCATGCTAGCAAAGTGGAAAAGGACGACATGCAAGGTGAACTGAACAATGCCATCTCTGAGAATGAAAACCTGATGGAAGCAAATGTTGCTATTTCCAAAGAACTCTCTGAGTCAAAGGAAATACTTGCTAAGTTCAACAAGAGTACTGTCAAGCTTGAGAAAAAGCTTGAATCTGCCAAACCGGTCAAGAATACCAATGGACTTGGTTATTCCGGTCATGAGGAAGGTGAGACCTCTGGTACAAATGCTGGAGCATCAAAGAAACAACCGACATCAAAGGATAAAGGTAAGAAAAAGTTTAAACCTGTTTGTTTTAACCGTCTTAAAGAAGGACATACTGCAAATGTGTGTAGGAGTAAGGCTTACAACAATTTTCCTTATTTCCTAAATGATAAGCCTAGATCCTATAGATTCAATGGTAACTGTTATCCATGCAACAAGTTTGGGCATAGAGCATTTGAATGCAGGTCTATCATGAATGACACTGGAAGATATCCTCAGAGGACCCAAGGAGTTGGTCCTGAACCTTTTGTGAACCGGAATCACAACCGGTTTAATGTCTTCAATCATCAGCCAAGAAGCAGTGGCTATCAAGCGGCAACCGGATGGAGAGAAAATTGTATGATCTGTCATGGTCATGGTCACACTGCTGCAACATGCAGAAGGAAGAATGGAAACATGAACAATGGACCTTGGAGAGCATCTGGATTGGGTTGCTATCACTGCAACAAACCGGGTCACATTGCTAGATTATGTAGATCAAGAAAGAACATATTTGATGACATACCAGTCACTCCGGAAGGAAATATTGATGTTCAAACAGTTCAAGCAGATATGAACAAAACCTAGAAGAAGAAACTAGTGGTGTTACAAGAGGAACCGGTTTCTACACCTAGTGTGGAAATATCGGAACCGACAAACTAAGCCTTAGAAAAGCTTAGGGGGAGCAAATGACGAAATGTCTCAAACCCCGGGTTAACATTGGTAAAAGACCTTAACCGGTATGTGATACCTACCATTTGGCAAAAGATCAGAAATGGTAAAAAGGCAAATTATGGTTTACGCCCTAATAGAGGAGCATTAATGGCGGTAGGTGAGAGATATGTTTAAAAGAATTTTTCAAATCATTTCTCACTATCAATTTTTCAAGCAAAGAATAGTTTTACAAAGAGCAAAGCGACGAAAAGGCGATTTGAGATGAGATCTTGAGAAATTGGGAAACCGCGAAGGAGATTCGAATTCAAACTGCAAACGGTCAAGTGGAGAACACAAAGCGGTGATTCAGCAACCGACAGAGTGTGGAGTGAAGGAGAATCGGAAAGCCCTAAATTCATGTGTTTAAAAAAAGGGCATTTCTCAAAGTTCTTAAAGTTTCTATCATGGCTTCCGCAACTCATACCAGTTCTAGTGCATCTAGTGAATCTGAAAGTTTTATTCAACGAAATTCCAAGTATAATGCCCTATCACAAGTTCTAGCTGGTGTGATGGTAGAAGAGGGAATTTCTGACTACATAGACTACAAGATTGAAGACCTAGGGTCTCTAGCTATCCACTCCCAGTTAGGTTTTTTTTGTGGCAAGGATAAGAAAATCAAACCAGAGTATAATATCTTGGAGAAGAAGAAACTCCACAATGTTGTCTACTTCTTGGAAGATTTTACAGAGGATCACATAAGGATCATTTGGAGTAGAGTCCATAGTGACAAGATGTACCTAGAAAGGACGCATGATATCACGCCGCAGGCAATTCATGCAGTCACCGGTTTCTGCAATACAGGGGATGTGCCAGCCCTACAGACGGTTATCAAAACTGAAATGTCCAAGCTCACCGGTTCAGTGAGTGACTCACATGGCATGATAGTCAATTCAATCAAGGATGATCTGGTGAAGTATGCATGTATGGTGATTGGTTACCGAATGTTCTCAGCCAACAAAATTAACTCTGTATCTATTGCAGCGGTAAATGCCGCTTACCGGATGATAAAGGAGGATGCATCATTTGACCTATGCACCGGTATGCAGAGGCAGCTCCTATTGAACCTAAAATCAATCAAACAAGACAATGCACCGAGGTTCAAGTTTGGACAACTATTGGTTGGGTTACTCTTTTACTTTCAAGGATACTTCCCAGGAGTGCGAGACATTCAGTGGTCTGCGGACCAACTGGTTACCAAACAGATAAAAGAAAGTTTGCAAGCAGTGGGAACCGGTTATCTTGAAGTTCTGAACAAGTATTTTGATGAGTTCAAATGAAAAATGAGCCAAAGAATGAGAATATCAGGTGACATCGTCAAGAAATATGAAGACGATATATGTTTCACCATCAAGGTGGATCAATGCATAATGGAGGTTGTTGAGCCTAGACAGGAAGAAGTTGAGCCAATGGGCTATGAGGTGATGTATGACATGATGGAAGGGTATGCCTCTACCCTTATTGCCTCACCTCTTGATCCTAAGGAAAAGAGGACCGAAACCTATCTGGAAAGGGTTACACCGGTCGAGGAACCCTCTGCAAAGAAAGGAAAAGAACCTGCAGTAAAGAAGGCAAAGGCAGTGCTTGCAGTAGCAGCATCGGTTACTACTGCAACTCCAAAAGTGACCAAGCGGTCACCAGCCAAAAAGAAACCGGAAGCAACACTAGCTAAAGTCTTCGAGAGGAAAAGGAAGACAAAAAGCAACTCTTCGGACTCAGAGGAAACTATGTCTGAGGAGCAACCCAAGAAGGAAAGACAAACAAGAAAGAAGACAAAGAATGAACCGACATCATCTGCACTGGTAAATATAGATATCTCCTCCTATAAACCTTTGACACATTGTCAAAGAACAATAAAGAATATTAGGAGAAAATTACTACATGATTTAGTAGAGTACTATGATGATTTTAGTGATGAGGAGAAAGAGGAAGTGCTACAGGAGATTATTGTTTATTTGTGTACAAATGACCAGTCGCCATCAGAGATTAAATCTCAAACACTGGATTCTTTGTATAAGGCATTAGATAATAAATGGCGCATTGCCATAGAAAAGGAATAGGAAATTTAGGAGAAAGTTCTTGCTTAGTACTTTCCCGACCTGTCAAATTCTGAATTATTTGATGTTATTGACCAAATTAAAGGACTCTTCTTCACTAGAAGAAGAAGACTCTAGCTATTAGAAGGAAGAGTTGATGATGTCGAAAAGGACACTCATCAACATATGGTAACCGCTGTCCAGACTCACAAAGCGCGTCTAGCCAACTGGCAAGCTGAAGAAGAACCGATTATATCCAAACCGGACGAAGTATTTGAGGATGAAGAAGAGAAGCAAAAAAAGGAAGAAGAAGAGAAGAAGAAAAATGAAGAAGAAGAGAAGAAGAGAAGAAGAAAAAGGAAGAGGCTGAGCAGAGGAAGAAGGAAGAAGAAGAGAAGAAGAAAAAGGAAAAAGAAGAGGATAAGAAAAAGGAAGAAGAAGAGAAGCGGAAAAAAGAAGAAGAAAAGAAGAAAAAGGATGAAGAGGAGAAAAAGAAGAAAGATGAAGAGGAGAAGAAGAAGAAGGAAGAGGAAGATAGGGAACAGGAGAAGAAGAAGGAAGCAGAGAGGAAGAAGAAGGAAGAGGAAGATAAGGAACAGGAGTAGAAGAAGGAAGCAGAAAAGAAAAAGGCTGAGGAGGACAAGGAAGTGGAGAAAAGGAGAGAAGCGGAGAAGAAGAAAGAGGAAGAGGACAAGGCAAGAAAAGCAGAGAAGAGCACCTAGATGGAGACTCTGAAGGCAACCGCCAGTCAAGCCAAACTGGCTGACCTCACCAACCCTATCGATCTCCAGTCTGCAAGTGAAACGGAGCTAATGCAGAGCATCAAGATAGCTCAAGAGTGCCTTGAAAACATATGGAGGAAGAAGGAGCAAGATGTAATTCAAGTGGCTGTGGACACACTTACCGGTTTGATACCCGGTACTAACCTTCCAAGCACTGAATCATCACTGGCCAAACTTAAGCTACTATGCACAATTATGGATGATCAGGTGCAGAGCTTGGAAGAGGTAGCTGAGGCAAATGTCAAGAAAGAGCATCAAAAAATTCTTAACATTGCTCTGGTGAAGAAGTTGAATGAGCTCCGGTCTGAACTACAAAAAGACCAAAAGGATATAAGGGATGCTTTGGATGAGGGAAATCTGCTACTTAGCAAAATCTGTCAACCCCATCTGTTCTATGATGATGTGCTAGCTCAAAAGAAAAAGCTTCAAACAGACTTACAGTCCTACATGAGCACATTCAAGCCACCTTATGATTCCTTTGCAACTTATGGGCAAACCGTTCACCGGTTTCACATCCAATCAACAAAAATGGAGCAAGAGATCAGCACCCGCTCTAGAGATTTGTAGGAGTTACAACTGGTTCTACTCCCATGACTGCAAATTCTTCAGAAGTGCTATATGAACCTGGATGCCTTGATAGTTACACAGGAGATGAGCATAGTTGATACCATGGAAGAATAGGTCTCCTAGATGCAAACAGAGAAAGAAGTTGCCACCTCCCTACTTGAGTCCTAGTCTTTATCGATGAAACAATTTTTGCAGGACTTCAAATATGTTTTTGACAAGTATTATTCCTTATTGTCAGAAACTTTTATTATTTTAATATCAAATAAAAATAGGGTTGTTCAGTTGTACTTTGTCATTGTTGGCAAACGGGGAGAAGAATTCTATTTGGACTTTGGGAGAAGTATTGGGAAAAGTATCTGGTATCAAAATTTTGATATATGCTCTAAATATCTCTATATGCAAAATTGTCATACATTGTATTGTTAAAGGGATAGTGTATATGCTTAGGGGGAGCAATTTTGCTAATGACATGACTTTGTTGTAAAACACTTAGATATCAAAATTTTATTTTCCTAAGTGTTGCCATCAATGCCAAAGGGGGAGATTGTTGGCATTTTTGATGTTCATGTTGTGATTGTCATTGATGGACACACACTTGCATTAAGATCCTCTTTATATGTGTGAGTTAGAGCACAAGGGGTATTTGTTCCAACTGGTATGTTGCATTATAGTCTTTAGACTATTGATATTTTGCAGAATGTGTTTACTGGTCTGAAGTGACATGTCAACCCCAAGCAGTTCGTGGATACCAAGCGGTATGAGGGATTAAAGCGGCATAACACATTGTTACTAGTCTTCATTTTTGACAAACCAGCAAGGATACCAAGCGGTATGAGGGATTAAAGTAACATAACACATTGTTACCAGTCTTCATTTTTGACAAACCGACAACCGGTATTTTGTATGAACCGGTAATACTTTGTGATGAGTTACCAATCGACATTTTGTGATGAGTTACCATCCATCGATCATTTGACAGTGTCGACTCTCTAGCGGTGCTTTTTGTGTCATGTTACCATATATGTCCAGATGCATTGAACCTAGGAAATTGTATTGTAATCTTATTGGACCGACATGAAATCAGATTCCTTTATAAGGACATCATGTCTAGGGTTCTAAGGTTGTTGTTGTTGAGGTTGATGTTGTTACTAGGGTTCAAGGTAGCTGAAGAGTTAGAGAGAGTATGAATGTGTAGAAGACTGAAGTAATGCTGTAATGCATTAAGATCGAGCTATCAAGGATCTAACCAAGCAATCTGTGCTATTTGCTAGATCATTCACTTGTTGATTACTCACATCTTCGACAAGTCTGTAGCCCTTAACCGGGTAGGCCCAAAAGCCTCTTGTAAATCCTCTAACAAGGTGGTTCACATCTATGGATCTAAAATCCTCTAGCAAGGTAGTCTTTAATCGAACTTATCTCCTAATAGAGATTGAGATTCTCAACAGGATCTGTTCTGGTAAAGAACATTGTAAGACCTTATCCGGTCTAACCTTAACCAATCTAGTTTCTATTCTGCAGATAGTTACGTGTGAGTTCCATCTCACCGTGGTTTTTCCCATTTGGGTTTCCACGTCAAAATCTCGTGTTATGGTGTTTGTTCTTCTGTGGGTGAATGCATCATTAGCTATTTGGTTTGCATGTTTTTTTAACCGGTTTGTCTGCTAAATTGTTTTACTGGTTTACTGTTAGTCTTGCAAAGTGTTTAAGTGCAAAGATTTTTGGCATACTAATTCACCCCCCCTCTTAGTATTCATCAAATTCATTGAATTGATGCTTTCACTGAACTCGGTCAGTGAGTAGAAGATAGGGGTAGGACCCCTAACTTGCTTCTGAGATACTCAAAAGTGTCCCTTGGCAACGACTTTGTGAAGATGTCTGCTAATTGCTCCTTTGAACTGATATATTCCAGAACAACTTTCTTCTCTTGAACTTCTTCTTTGAGATAGTGATACTTTATAGATATATGCTTTGTCTTAGAGTGCATTACTGGATTCTTTGAAATGTTAATGGCACTAGTATTATCATAGAATATAGTTACTGGCTCGGTAACTTTCTCATTTATACCTTCCAACAGTTGTTTGAATCATGCTATATTGGTACAATTCAATGATGCAGCAACATATTCAGCTTCTGCTGTAGACTGTGAAATACATCCTTGTTCTTGCTAAGCCAACTTACTAGTCTTTCTCCCAAAAAGAAGGCTCCACCACTTGTGCCTTTCCTATCATTTATGTTGCCTGCGCAATCAGCATCAGTATAAACTTTTAAATCAAAATTATTCCTCTTTTCATATACTAAGCCATAATCTTGAGGGCCTCTCAAGTATCTGGAAAATCTCTTGATTGCTGTCATATGGGTTTCCTTGGGATCTGCAGAGAATCTTGCTACAATACCTACTGCATGTGCTATATCCGATCTACTATGCACAACATATTGCAACTTTCCAATCATAGATCGATAAAGTGTCTCATCAACAGACGCAGATTCATCATTCTTTGATAGTTTACAGTTAGTAGTCATAGGAGTACTTACTGGTTTAGAATCCTCCATTCCAAATTTCTTCAAGATTTCCTTTATGTACTTGGATCGAGTAATAAAAATCTCATCTTTCATTTGCAGTATCTGTAAACCTATAAAATACTTTATCTCACCGATTAGTGACATCTCAAATTCTTTGCTCATTTCATTTCCAAAATTTTTGTATAAGGAGTCATTTCAACAAAATATAATGTCATCAACAAATATGGCTGAGATCAATATTCCATTGTCCTCATCTTTCTTCATGTACATATTGTTGTTTTCACTTGTCCTTATAAAACCAATCTTGATTAAGTAAGAGTGCAGTCTTTCATACCATGCTCTAGGTGCTTGTTTCAGACCATATAAGGCTTTGTTTAGTTTGCATACTTGATCTTTACTTCCGTCTTCAACAAATCCTTCAGGTTGTTCAATGTATTTTTCTTCTTCTAGTATACCATTCAAAAATGCAGATTTAACATCCATTTGATATACCTTGAAATTTTTGAAGGCAGCATATGCCAACAATGTTCTTACTCCCTCATGTCTAGCCATAGGTGCAAAAGTCTCACCATAATCTATTCCTTCTTCTTGAGCACAACCTTTGCAAACTAGTCTTTCTTTGTTGTGAATGACCTCACCTTTTTCATTTATCTTGTTTATGAAAATCCACTTTGTATCGATTACATTTTTTGTCCTTTGGTCTTGGGATCAGTGTCCATGTGTCATTCTTCTTGATTTGATCAATCTCTTCTATTATAGCATTTACCCAATCTTCACTGTTAAATGCCTCTTTTACTATTCTCGATTCAAATTCAGATATCAGACATGTGTTATGTCTCAGTTTGTTCCTTGTCATCACTGGATCATCCTTATCTCTTATAATCTGACTTGATACATGATGTCTTTTGACATATTTGGCTAATATAGGCTCGGTAGGTTCTGTATGATCTTCTTCATCACTCGGTAACTGGACATTATCTTCATTTTCTTTAGCAGCTTTCTCAGTAGGATTTCTCGGTTGAACATAAACAAATTCTTCACAATCTTCTGGTTCTTTGGAATTTCCTTCATCATTTCTTTCTGCAAATTCATCAATTTTCACATTTGCACTTTCCACTATTTTGTTAGATGATTTGATCAGACATTTAAATGCTTTACTTCTAGAAGAATAACCAAGAAATTTTCCTTCTTCACTTTTCTGATCAAACTTTCCATTTCTGTCTTCTTTGTGAACATAGCATCTACTTCCAAAGATTTTAAAGTAACTTACATTAGGTTTCTTGTCATACCAGATCTCATATGGTGTCTTCATAGTTCCTTTCTTCAGTTGAACTTGGTTCAGGGTGTAAATTGTAGTGTTGATTGCTTCTCTCCAAAATGTTTGAGGTACCCTCTTTTCTATCATCAGGGTTCTTACACAATCCACAATTGATCTGTTTCTTCTCTTGGATATCCCATTTTGCTGAGGTGTTCTCGGTGCAGATACTTGCCTCTTTATACCATGATCATTGCAAAATAAGTTAAATTCATCAAAAGTGAACTCTCCTCCTCTATCAGATCTAAGACATTTCAACTGTCTTCTTGTTTCATTTTCAACTCTTGCCTTGTACCATTTAAACATTTGAAAAGCTTCTGATTTTTCTTTTAAAAACATAACTGACATCATCCTTGAGTAATCATCGACAAATAATATGAAATATTTATCACCATAATAACTTTGAACTTTCATGTGACCACAAAGATCAGTGTGTACTAGATTTAAAATTTCTTTAGAAGTGTAGGACTTACTTGTAAAGCTTGATCTTGTCATCTTACCCTTCTGGCATCCTTGACACATAGCATTCTCTGGTTTTTGAAGACTGGGTAGACCTCTTACTCGGTGCTTCTTACTTATTTTGATCAGATTATCAAAATTTACATGACAAAACCTTTTATGCCATAACGAAGTATCATCTATCTTTTCATAGAGACACTTATTCCCAGTTGAGTCAAGGTGAAATGTGTTACCTTTTGTTTGTGTCCCGGTAGCTACTAACTTTCCATGCTTGTCATGAACTTTGACAATTCCTTTCTGAAATTCTATTCGGTATCCTGTATTGTTTAGTTGTGCTACACTCAACAAATTGTATTTCAAACCTTCAACCCAGTATACATCATCACATTTAGCATTGTCAAGAAGTGTTATAGATCCTTTACCTTTCACCAGACATGGTGCATCATTACCGAATCTTACATAGCCTCCATCATAGTCTTCTAATTTAACAAACTTGTGTTTATCACCTATCATGTGATGTGAGCATCCATTGTCTATGATCCAAGAGTCATTAATATTTATGTGAGATATTAGGGCTTTTTCTTCATACCTTTCTTCATCAAATCCATCTTTAATAGCCACATAAACAACTTCCTCTGTATCAGTTTCATCAGATTTATCATCATTGGATTCCTCATCTGCTGCTAGACATGTCTTTCTATCTCTCCTTCTGAAGTCTGGGTGTCCTCTGTATTGGTTATCTTTCTGCCTGTTATCTCGGTATTCACTCTTTTCACTAGATTCTTTGTCAGGGCAGTTAGAAGCCATATGTCCTATTTTATCACAATTGAAACATTTTAAAGGTAGCTTCCCTTTATACTTACCTTTTCCTCTCGGTAACCTTCTAGCTAATAATGCTTCAAATTCTTCTTGCTTCTTGATTTCTTCGTATAGTTTGTGCACTTTTTCCATGTTCTTGCAAAATCTTTCACTTGCTCCACTATGATCCCCTTTAGAGTACTTACTCATTCTATCATTGTAATCATCAGATTCACCAATATGAAAAGAACTGAATGCAGATTCTACTTTATTTACCGAAGACCCACTGTTATCAAAATTACTTAACTGAAATGCATATAGCTTACCAATAGTAGCATCCAAATAAATTGGCATGTTAGGTACAAACCTCAATTCATTGGTTGCAGAGACTCGAATAACATAAGCTGGTAGAAGGGTTCTCAACAACTTACTTGTTATATCCTTTTCTTCTATAGTTCCACCCTCTCCTTTAATTTGATTGACAATCTCCTTTAGTCTTGTACTATATTGTGTTATGTTCTCACCTTCATTCATTCTCATGGATTCAAGTTGTCCTCTTAGACTATCTACTTTAGCTCTTTGAACATGTTCATCACCTCCATACACATATATGAGCTTATTCCACATTGCTTTTGCATCATTACAACCTTCTAGATCATTAAACTCTGAGTCAGTCAATGCTGATGTTATTTCAATCATAGCTTGAATATGTTCTTTCTTTGCCTTTATCTCTTCCAAGGTCATAGGGTTGGTGCTCGGTGCAATGTAATCATTCTCCAGATAATATGTTGCATATTCTCCAATTCCTGATAAATGCAGCTTCATCCTTTTCTGCTATGTGGAGAAACTTGACTTGTTCAACTTCGGTGAATCCCTTTTATACATCTTCGGATCTTTGCCTCAAGTACCTCTAAACTTTTTCTTCCAGAGTCCAAAGCTCTGATACCAATTGTTAGTTCTGATACTAATAGTATAGTACAGATGCCAATAGCTAACAAGATGAGAAGGGGGGGTGAATCATACAACCTTAAACTTCCATAAAATCAACATATTCGACCTCAGTAACTTATACTTCAGCAACTTAACCAAAAACTGCTAAACATGCAAACTCATGAACACATAATCATCATAACACTCATAACACCAGATTTAACGTGGAAACCAAAATAGGGAAAAACCGCTGTGGGATTTCGGACCCACTAAGAAATATAATCTTCTAGAGTATGCTTGGTTAAAAGCAAATCCTGTTAAAGATTACAAACACATTGCTAGATGTGACCCGGTTAAGGGATTTCCCTCAGATCTGTTAGGATCTTCCCTTTGTTAGAAGTGACCTTGTCAAAGGACTTCAAACACTCATTTAGAATGTTACCTTGCTAGAGGGTTTACAAATAAGACTGTTAAGTCCACTCGGTTAAGAGATTTTCTGTCACTTACAAAATAACAGTAATAAAATATATCTGCAACTTCACATCTAAAATGCTAAAGCAGAGTCTTATTTGCTCAGAACAATATAGTCATAGGACTTATCTTGTCCCTTTGTTGGGCTCTCTACTCTATTATTCAAACAGGTCTTCAGGCTTCTGTGCTTGATAATCACTATGTAGCATTCCTGTGCTTACACTTGCCCACATACATTGTTTATTAACAATTCCTTATTTATAAACAATTGCTAACCGCTAAATCTCCTCGACCACATTTCCCATGATCAATCTTAGCCATCAGATCTTCAAACTTGACCAGGTTCAATGTATCCTTCTGATCTAAAAATGTTTTACCTTGCCTAGGGACTTGCATTCCCTTCTTGGAACTTGCACCAGGTTATTGCGGTTCAATATGCGCTATAGATCTTCCTGCCGATTTTCCTTTGCCATAGATCCTTAACAAACTTCATGCATGACATACCAATCATTTATACATCTCCAGCTCATCATTGTCCTTCATTAAATAATGCTTGTATTCATCCAATGCACACTATCATAACTCAGTTGCAACTTGGTAAATACTAAACTTTACTCGGTAGACATTTCGCCTTCATTAACCAATATCGATAACCTTAGGGTTTACCGACTAGGTTCCTTAGGGTTTACCGACTAGGTTCTTTACTCAGTGACATAGTATAATATTAACCTTACAATCAACAACATATGTAGGATATCAAAATAATCTAAACATCATGATCTCATCATTGTCTAACTCAGTAATAGTTGCCCATTGAATAACTTATTCCTTCTCTTATTCATCACATTCTTTCTATGTCTTTTACTGACATCTTAGTTCTCTTCTAATCAATCTTCTCAAGATATGGCAATATCATACTGAATCAGATAATCAATTTCTTGACATCAATGACAAAATAATGTTATAAAGATAGTTATTATCCTTCTTCAATTATATCAATAATCTTCAACAACCTTCTCAATATCCTTATTGAATATCAACAATCTTTCTTTCTACTAAAATGCCAACAATCTTGTGTAAGACTTTGTTTTATCTGGTTTTAAGAATGAACGCCCCATGTAAGACATGCAAAAATATAGTACAAAGAGGGTGATATATTATTCCCCCCCTTAAGATGTCGATATGACTCTATGTTGATGTCTTAAGGAAGATAGAAACAAGGATGCACACCTTCAACGTCAAAGAGATATCCTTTTAGGTAAGAATGTTAATAAATCAAAGTTAAAGTAGTAATACTCTTATAAGAAAGGATAATATAGTTGAAGAAGATATCTCTTGTAACAAGTGTAAGGGGATCCTTGGAGGAGAAGAGATATTTTCTAAAAAGAAATGCACCTCCAAGAGGAGTTTCTTGAACAAAAATAACATCATTGGCCAAAAGAGAGAAACGAGAACAAGAATGCATACCTTCCTCCTATTGCTAGGTGAGAGGGATTCTTGATAAAGGATTACACACTATTTAACCAGAGTGAAGCATTTGTTTCAAATAGATATACATTTCCAAGTAAATAATAGGTTATAATCAAGGATATACACCTCTTGCATAAGAGAGAATCCTTGAGAAAACAACAAATTCACACAAGGAATGACACTGCATCATAAGAAAACATTGCTCAACAAAGAAAATGTGGATCCTTAGAAAGAGTAGGAAAGATCAACACCCTCCAAGCGTAGGGATGATGAGAAAGAATGAAATCTCACCAATCATTAACATTTCAAATTCCTTTTGCATCTCTTTGCAAATTCTTTACAGAGACCATCACTTCCTCCAAATATAATATCATCAACATAGACAACAATAATCAACAGTTTGTTACTTTCAACCTTAAAATAAATATTGTTGTCAACAATACTTTTCCTAAAATTTTGTTGTAGCAAATATCTATGCAATCTAGGATACCAAGCTTGAGCTTCTTGTTTATATCCATATAGTGCCATCTTTAATTCACCACTTGACACAATGATTTTTGACATGGAAACCCAAATGGGAAAAACCACGGTGGCGATCAATACCCACAAGTATTATGAACTCTTCTAAAGTTCGCCCTGTTAGGATCCATGCCTTGTTAGAAACTTTACAAAAATGTCTTGTTAGGAACAGATTCGGTTAAGGACCACCCAGTTAAGGGATTGACTACAATACCCTGTTAGGAGTAGACTCGATAGAGGGTTTCAAATCCAAGATAACAGATCATCTAGTTAGAGGATTTAGAAAACACCAAGCCTGTTAAATCTTACCCGGATAAAGGATTTAACTGTTGTAATTGTTAGAGAACAACAAGGTTTTTCTGATCTAGTAATAACACTACTCTTCTTGATAAGATCCTTTTCATGCTCCTCTCTACCTTCAAACATTCTGTAGATACTCCTTCTGGTCAGGCAATTAATCACACTAACACTTAACCAAAATTTCCAACACTACTACAAAATAACTCATCGACCTTATAAGCAAAACAATAGATTGGTAACACATCACAAAACCTAAGATCTCATAGAGATTACAAACAAATCGGTTCAAACATGACCGTTAGATTACATAGAAATAATCTCCACATTGTACAAGACAACCTCGACCACTTGTTGATCACCGCTCATCGAATCTTGTAACTCATCACGCGGTTTCCACTTCATGCTATGCACTTACTCATTCCCAAGATAAAAATGTTATCTCTACATGCCAAAAACTACTTTGAAACTCATCACGTGCATCATGCATACGTGGCATTATCATCTTCGATCACCATTTGATCATAGATCAACACAACCAATTCACCAAGCTCCATCGGTTAGGGTTTGGCATATCAATAGGTAGGGTTACCGGTTGATCTCACTACTACAATAGTAATACCGGTTTCCTTCACTTTCTCAACTACCGGTTGCATTACAACTCCATTACCAGTTATAATTGACATCAATGACAACACTATAGTTTATCAATGCAATCTTCATGCAAATGCCAACAATATCCCCCTTTGGCATTGATGGCAATACAAGTATCAATACCCTTTCATTGTGATGATTGAGAGTAATGCACATACATAGGTATAGGAATCCTGGTTTACATTTTTCCATGTACTCTCCTTCAACTGAGTCTCCATGTCTTCAGCTGGTAACTAGCTATAGTTCTTCTCCCTATCAATCATACAATTCTTCTCCCCCTTTGACAACAATGCCAAAGTGAAAGTAAAACATTCAGTGTCATACTTCACTATTTTGCAACAATGATTTGCAACTTTTTGCTCCCCATGTGGAGTAGCTCCACTCTACACCAATCCTTCTTCAAGATTCTTCAATTAGCTCCAGGACTGATGTCTTCCACATCTGTTCAATGAGCTTCATGTAGGGGCACAACCCCTAACTAACCTCTAAGATACTCAAAAGTAGCCTTAGGGAGAGGTTTAGTAAAGATATCTGCTAGTTGTTCCTTAGTAGATACATGCTCCAGTAACACATCTTTACTCTGCACTTTCTCTCTCAAGAAATGATATTTCAGCTCAATATGCTTGGTTCTAGCATGCAACACCGAGTTCTTTGAAATATTTATTGCACTAGTGTTATCACAGAAAATCCTTACCGGTTCTGTGATCTTCAACTTGAATCCTTCCAAAATGTGTTTCATCCAAAATGCCTGGGTACAATTCATATATGCTGCAACATATTCAACTTCAACAATTGACTGTGATATACAACTTTGCTTCTTGATGCTCCAAGATACAAGCCTTCCTCCAAGAAAGAATGCACCTCCAGTTGTACTCTTCATGTCATCAATATTTCTTGCCTAGTCTACATATGTATATACTTTCAAATCAAAGTTACCTGCATATAGATACCATAATCCATAATCAATAGTACCTTTTAGATATCTGAATATCCTTTTAGTCGCTACCATGTGTGTCTCTTTTGGGTTTTTCTGAAATCTGGCAACTAATCCAACTGCATGAGCAATATCGGATTTGCTATGAACAACATAATGTAGTTTCCCTATCATAGACTTGTACTCTTTTTCATCAACGGATGCGACATCATCCTCCTTAGATAGTTTATAGCCTGTAACCATTGGTGTCCCAACTGATTTACAGTCTCCCATTCCAAATGTCTTCAATACCTCTTTCACATATTTGGACTGTGTGATAAAAATGCCATTCTTCATCTGTTGAATTTGCAAACCTATGAAGAAATTTTATCTCTCCTACCAAAGAAATCTCAAATTCACTTTTCATCTCATTTGCAAAGTCATCATTGCCTCCAAAAAATAATATCATCCACAAACACTTCACTAACCAGTATCTTATCTCTTTTCAGTCTTGAGATATATATATATCTTCACTGGTTCTTTAAAAACCTATCTTCACCAAGTGTGAATGTAGTCTTTCATACCATTCTTTTAGTGCTTGCTTCAAACTGTATAGTGCCTTGTGTAGTTTACACACCATATCCTTTGCATCAATCAAAGCATAACCATCTAGTTGTTTAATGTAGACTTCTTCTTCCAGTATTCCATTTAGAAATGCTGACTTCACATCCATCTGATATACTTTGAATCTCCTATATGCTGCAAATGTAAGTAGAGTCCTAACACCTTCCAATCTAGCAACTGATGCAAATTTCTCTCCATAGTCTTCTCTTCTTCCTATGCATAACCTTTGTATACCAATCTGGCTTTGTTTCAGACTACTACTCCATATTCATATAGTTTATTTCTAAATACCCATTTAGTACCTATTACATTTTTGTTCACCGGTCTCGGTACTAGGGTCCATGTATTGTTCTTCTGAATCTGGTCAAGCTCTTCTTCCATAGCCTTGATCCAATGATCGTCTCCAAAGGCTTCCTTTTCTGTTCTAGGCTCAGTAGTGGAGATCATACAAGAATTCTCTCTTATTCTTCTTCTAGTTAACACACCAACATCTTTATCTCCAATAATTTAATCAAGATTATGATTGAGTCCTAAATACCTTGGAATAACATGATCATTATCTTCAGGTTCTTCTTCCTCACTATCTTCATCTTCTATAGAATCTACCTATTCCAGTTGAACTGGTGTTGCAACATTCATTTCACCAACTTTTGGCTTCACCGGTTTTGGTTCCTAAATCAGAATGTAAGGTTCATATTCCTTCTTCTCCTCACTAGTTTCTCCTAAATCTTCAGGACAATTATCCACTTGGACATCAACACTTTCAATGATTTTCTTTGTCCAGTTGTTGTAATATTTGTAGGCTTTTCGCTTGGTGGAGTAACCAAGAAATATGCCTTCATCACTCTTAGCATAAAACTTACCAACATAGTCAGCTCTCTTGATAAAACATTTACTACCAAAAACCTTAAAGTAATTGACATTAGGTTACCTATCATACCAGTATTCATAAGGAGTTTTATCCTTACCTCTTTTAACCAATATCCGGTTCATAGTGTAGACAACTGTGCTGACAACTTCTCTCCAGAAAGTCTTAGCAACACCTCCTTGTATTATCTTAGTTCTAGCAGCTTCAACTACTGATCGGTTGTTCCTCTCTGCAATACCATTCTGTTGTGGTGTCCTAGGTGCAAAAATATGCCTCTTAATTCCATTGTCTTTACAGTATCTAGTGAATTCCTCTGAAGTAAGTTCACCACCTTGATAAGTTCTTTAGCACTTTATCTTCTTTCCACTTTCCTTTTCAGCTAAGGCCCTGAATTCTTTAAACTTGCTAAAGGCTTATGTTTGGTCCTTCAAGAATGTGACCCACATTATTCTTGAGCAATCATCAGTGAAAATCATAAAATACCGATCACCTTGAATACTTCTAGTCCTTATTGGTCCACAAAGGTCTGTATGAACCAAATCTAGCAAATGTTCTGCTGAGAAATATTTGCTCTTAAAAGTTGAGGATATCATCTTTCATAACTGACATTCCTTACACATAGCATTGACCAGTTTATCCAACTGGGGCAAACCTCTTACATACTTGGACTTACTGACTTTGACAATGTTATCAAAGTTTACATGATAAAATCTTCGATGCCAAAGCCAACTATTTTCTACTGTAGCAATTAAACAATTATTGACTTTAGGATTTAGGTGAAACAAGTTACTTTTTGTCTGTTGACCGGTTGCAATCAGTTCACCTTTGCTTCCTTTAATTTTGCATATTCCATTCTTGAATTCCAATGGATAAACTTTGTCATTGAGTTGAGTTACACTCAAAAGATTGTGTTTCAATCCTTCAACCCAGTAGACATCATCTGCACTGCTCTTTCCATTAGGAGAAATGGTTCCCTTTCCTTTTACCATGCAGGGTGAGTCATTTCCAAATCTCACAACACCTCCATCAAATTCCTTCAAAGTAAGAAACTTACTCCAATCACTGGTCATGTGGTGTGAACAACCACTGTCTATAATCCAATCACTAGAACTATCCATGCGACAGACTAATACCTTTTGATATGATGTCTCCTCTTTAATGGAAACAAAGACAATGTCCTCATTTGCATCTCCCTTAGATTCCTCATCTGTGATTCCTCCATCAACTGCAATGAGGCAATCTCTTTTACCTTTTCCTTTGTACTTCTTATACTTCTCACGTTTATTGTCATTGTCTTCATTTGGACAGTTAGCTTCAATATGTCCAATCTGGTTACATGCAAAATGCTTCAAAGGTAATTTACCTCTGTACCTACTAGTACCTCTGGGTAACTGCTTGGACAACAATGCTTCAAGGTCAATTAGACTATCTTCATCATCAACTTCTCTGCTGGATCTTGACTCATGACTATGACTAGCATCTATCCTTTTCCTTACCGGTGGATTAGAAACTAAAGATCTAAATGCAGATTTTGATTTTTGAACACTTCCATCAAAACTATTTAATTCAAATGCAATTAGTTTACCAATGATGGAGTCAAGATTTACCTTAGTTTTATCAATAGACTTAAGTTCCTAAATGGTTACAACTCGGATAACATAGACCGATAGAAGGGTTCTCAACACCTTACTAACCACTGTGGTATCTTCCACTTTACCTTCGACACTTTTGATCTCATCAACTATCTCCTTGATCCTCTGACCATACTGTTGAATATTCTCATCTTCAACCAGTCACATGTCATCAAATTTACCTCTCAAACTCTCCTCTTTGGCAATCTTCACATGCTCATCACCGCTATAGATATCCTTAAGTTTCTTCCACACATCATAAGTAGTCTCCAAACCATGGACATCAACATACTCTAAATCGGACAAGGAACTGATAATGGCCTCCAATGCTTGATTATTCTCTTGTTCCTCCTTCTTTTGATAATCAAACAAAATCCTAGTAGGCAAGGTATATTTGGTAACATGTTCCCAATATTGAATTCCTAAGATTTTGATATAGATCTTCATCCTATCACTCCAGATTCTGTAGTTTTCCCTATTAAACTTTAGACCTTCTTTCTTCATCATGCTCTTCTAGATCTTTACCTCAAGCTGTTAGGATTAGACAATAGAGGACCTGCAATGCTTTGATACCAATTGATGATATGATGAACCAATAAGGATCCGAACAACTACTGAGAGGGGGGGGGGGTGAATCAGTAGATAGAAAACAAACTAAACTTTCACCAAACTCAAACGCAACTCATAAATCAATCACTAAACTAAAAACTGCAACTGGACTATCAAGTTTACTGGTTGACTAGCATACCAAAATAACAACGTAATAGATCTGAAACTCTCAAACCATTTAACCAAAACATAAAACCACTTTACTAACAATAGTAAAAGCACATTTCAGATCACTTCTGGTCATCTTAACACATCTAAGTGACTTTACCAGTTAAACAAGTTAACCATATTAAAACATAACCACAAAAACCATTCACCACTTGACACAATGATTTTTGATGTGGAAACCCAAATGGGAAAAACTACAGTGGCGATGAATACCCACAAGTATTCTAAAGTTCGCCCTATTAGGAGCCAAGCCTTGTTAGAAGCTTTACAAAAATGTCCTGTTAGGAACATATCTGGTTAAGGACCACTCAGTTAAGGGATTGACTACAATACCATGTTAAAGATAATACCCTATTAGGAGTAACCTTGATAGAGGATTTCAAATCCAAGATAATGGATCACCTGGTTAGAGGATTTAGAAAGTACCAAGCCTATTAAAGCTTACCCGGTTAAAGGATTTAACTATTGTAATTGTTAGAGAACAACAGGGTTTTGTTGATCTGGTAATAGCACTACTCTGCTTGATTAGATCCTTTTCATGCTCCTATCTGCCTTCAAATATTCTGCAGATACTCCTTTTGGTTCGATAATCAATCACACTGACACTTAACCAAAATTGCCAACACTACTACAAAACAACTCATAGACCTTATAAGCAAAACAATAGGTCGATAACACATCACAAAACCTAAGATCTCATAGAGACTACAAACAAATTGGTTCAAACATGACTGTTAGATTACATAGCAACATTTGCACATTGTATAAGACAACCTCGACTGCTCCTTGATCACCGCTCATCGAATCTTGTAACTCATCACATGGTTTCCACTTCATGCTATGCACTCACTCATTCCCAAGACAAAATAGTTATCTCTACGCACCAAAAACCACTTTGAAACTCATCACGTGCATCATGCATACATGTCATAATCATCTCCGATCATCATTTGATCATAGATCAACACAATCGATTCACCAAGCTCCATCGGTTAGGGTTTGACATATCAATAGGTAGGGTTACTGGTTGATCTCACTGCTACAATAGTAATATCGGTTTCCTTCACTTTCTCAACTACCAGTTGCGTTACAACTCCATTACCAGTTACACTTGACATCAATGACAACACTATAGTTCATCAATGCAATCTTCATGAAAATGCCAATAGACTTAACATCCATTTGAAATACCTTTAAATTCTTATAAGCATAAAAATCAAGAAACATTCTTATAGCTTCCATCCTAGCTACTAGAGAGAAAGCTTCTTCAAAATCAATACCTTCTACTTGTGAATAGTCTTTACATACCAGTCTTGCTTTGTTCCTTGTGACCTATCCTTGTTCATTTAGCTTTTTTAAGAACTCTGACTTAGTTTCTATCACATTTTTTTCCACTGGCCTAAGTACTAGCTCTCATGTATGATTCTTTTGTATCTATATTGGTTGAAAAATTTTTAAACTGCAAAGGTTTACAAAATGTGGGTTTCAGCCATAGTGTGTGAGGTTAAATCTATCCTCATAAAGGGGAGGTTTCCTTCTTATTTCCTTTCCACTAAGGAACTAGTATCTATTCTAAAATCAACTATTTATTATATCCAAGGATGTTACAATCATCCAATTCTCTCTTTCAGAATGAATGTTTCCTTATTCTCTTTTTTCTGAACGAGGGGTTCCAATTCTCTAAATAATTGTAAATTTCAAGATACTAGCATGAGCAATAATAATTGATAAAGAGTTAAGCTAAGCAAAAGAACAACCTAACAATGTACTAGTGCAATTTATACAATTGAGAAACTTGCGTCGCACAAAGACTTCCACAATTTCTTATCTAATTTTATCTACAAAGATAATATTGTATTGAAGCGCAAAGAATTTCAAATGTAATATTACCTAAAACATATGAGAGAGAAAATTTGTAGCTGAAAGACATCATAATTTCCTATCTTTTGACTCTGACTTCTAGCTTCCAAACTTGATATTGTAGCTCAAAAACTTTTAGATATCAAATTCAAATTTATTTTAAAACTCACATCAATAACACTTCAAATAAATTCAAGGTCATATAATTGCATTGACATAGGAACACTGCATTCATATGAAATAATGCTTCAACAAAAAGTTCGAAGGCACAACTGGTCCTTTATTCACTTGAAAAATGTTTCACAAAATAAGCACAAAGTCTCAAAATGCTACACAATTTGGTAGAGTTTTTATTGCAATGCTAAAAGATTATTATTTATAATGAGCATCCTCATATATATAGGAGAGGGACTATAAGAAAAATTAGGAAAAAAATCAACTAACTATGACTAAGTCAAAAGTAGAGTTCTATTTGACATAGGACTTGTGCAATCCTACATGTAAAAATGTATATAGAAAATTACTCTTGAAGTGTCAATTACTAACTACAAAAATGCACCTACATCTAAAAAGCATGAAAAATGACTCATTGTCATAAAACACTTCATTTTGATCTTGTTTGAGAAACTCTTCAAATTTTTGTAGAGCAATATTGGTTTGGGACTCACCGAGACCTTGAGTGTGATTAGTGATGACCTTGACCTGAGTAATAGAATCTCCCAAACCAATGTAACATTTCTTGTGTTTCTTTAAGAGAGATCCTAAGTTGTCTAGAATAACTTGAACATCTACTAGTTTGTTAATCGAGGATATGAAAAAATCTTCTTTATCAACTTCTTCACAAACTAGAAAAATGAATTCCTTGATGATTGCGCTCACATAAAATGTATTTTTATTTTCATCTAAGAATGTGCAAGGAAATTCTGATATTTTCTCTACAATTTCTTTTCCCTTATCTACACATTCCTTCTGTTCTTTCCACATATCTTTAATGAGTCATTCCAGGGTTTTCATCTGATATTCCAGCACCTCCCACTACACAATGTACATGTCTCGAGTGGGAAGCACTCCATTGTCAACCAATATTTGCAATTCAAAGTCTTCTAGCTTCAACCAAGCATCAAAGTCCTTTTCCTACATTTCTAGTTCTTGTGAGAGAAGATCTAGTATTTTGTACACTTTGGACTTTACACTTTCCAAATTATTAATCAACGCAACTATAGAGCTCAAGAGATGTGTTCCTTGAATTACCTTTCTATCCATCCATTCACCAACTGCCCTGCCCCATGAAGAGACCCACTCAACTTTCTTTCACTTGCTCATCGACTAATAAAGTTACTGGCTCAATTATTTGTGAAGATGTAGTTATCTTTATCAACATAGTGGTGAATTGTTCTACTTGTGCCTTAAGCTTATCTTTCTTGATCTTATCCTCATCATATCTTTCCACAAAGTTGTTTATGTTGGTATTTTGGAATGGTTTTGTCATTGATGTCAACACCTACTAAACTCTTATCAACTCTGGCACTTTGGAGAATCAACAACATTCACTGGCAAGCAAGTGACTCATGCATAGTCACTAGTATCTGGTACACCGGCAAGATATAATGATCAACGACACTTGGAATGATATGGAAAACACATGGTTATGTCGAAGACATCATTTGGACATCTTGTCCTAGATTTTTGTTCATTGGTATATTCATAGTTGCATATTTTCTATTACCAACAAATAGGTCTAGGGTTACACCGACAGGTTTATCTTTTCCAGATCAACATGGCACGTTATGGAGATGATTAGTTATTGTTGTAAATACATTAAGCTGACATGTTCAATCAGTTATTGCATCGGATATTATATTATTTGTAAAAAAATTTTATTGAAATATCTTGTAGAGCTGACCTACTAAAATTGGTCTTAGGTTATGGTATAAATGTAAGATCTTATTTGTAAGATCAAATGTGGAATGAGAAGAAGGTTTTTGTGAAGGTATATGTGAGAATAAGCAGAGCTATACATGCAAACATCATTTGAAGGTGAAGCTAGGTTTTTGTGAAAGCATATTAGCATTACACCGGTACTGAATCCAGCATATGAAGATGCTATTTTGTGCAGTACATTCTTATTGGATTTAACCATCCAACTGTAGTCAATGTGACTCCCATTTTGTGATTGAGCAGTGAGCTCTAGGTGGTTGGCCTTTCTGCATGTGCAAACCCCATTTATGTATACTTGCTATATGTAGTAGTATCATCTGATTGTGGATAAGATTTCCCACCATGGTTTTTCCCCTTACAAGGTTTTCACATACAAATATTGGTGTTATGTGTTGTGGATAACTTTGTGTTTATGTTTCATGCACTAATCCTTACCGGCATAGCAATTAACTGTTAAAAATGTTTACCAGCATATTTAACTGGTTTACCGGTATTAAGCATTAAGTTGGTTAAATTGTTTTTGATTTAAATTTCTTTAATAGTTGATTCAACCCCCCCCTTCTTAGTTGTCTCTGGGACCTAACAGTTTGATCATCTTCTATAGTACCATCATCGGTTTGCTTGCCTAATTCAATTCTCTTGATGACATAATATATAGGTTGAATTTTATCATTGTTTGTATTTGGAGGAGGTACACCAATCTCAACATACTTTTTATTATACTTGTCTACCTTGACTCTAGAAAGAGTCTTGGCCTTCTTTGTGTTGGCATATTGGCATAACTGATAATGTGAATGGATATTGGCATAACTATTGATGATATTGATGAACCTGTATAAGGACCGTTGGTGATGATATAGTTGAGATGTTGTTTGATGACTTGATAATCAGTTTGTGTTGTCATTGATGGCAACTATGGTTACATTGTTCTATCATGTTATCTAAGTCATTTATGATTGACCAGAAAGATATGGAATGGATTTGATAGTTTACTGGCAAATAGGACTTTAAACGATAAATGTGAAATTGTGTTATGCTTAAGTAATTGTATCTAGATATTGTTGAACAATTTTGTGTTGTGGTTTGGAACATGTATTTGTAACATTGTAATAAGGTTATGACCAAAACCGCATCATGTTTTGGCTATCAAAAGTCATGTTTGTGATTGACTGATCTATTTTCTGTAGGGTTTAAGAACCGATATTCAAATCTTATAACTGATAATGATTTTGAGTTTGACAGTGTATTACATTATGTTTTTAAGATGATGATGATGTGGTTGAATCTACATGAAGTGTTTAAAAATATATTTTGGTATGATTAAAGATGGAATCTCTTGGGAAACAATGAAGAACATAGAAGAATGTTTTAAGGGCTTGATTGCTTATCAGATCAAAGTGTGATGATGATTGATGATCATTCAACGATTATAATTGATTTGTAATTTATTGTAATGATCCATATAATGATATGTAATGACTTGTCAAGATCTTTGATGATCTATGATGTAAATATTAATATGAGGTTAGGGTTTTGTAACCAGCTAAGTTGTAAAGTCTATTTAGGGTAAGTCTATGATGATTTACTATGTCGATGATCAAAACAAGTGTGTGGCCAAACCAGTGTGTGTCTGCTAGAGAGAACCATATTGGAGCATAACATGATATGTACAAGCAAGCAAATAGTGTTATTTTCATATCATACATATGTTGTTCCCTAACAGTTGCAACATACTCAAAATCCCTTAACTGTGTAGGTCTTGATAGGCCTAATTGTATAAATCCCTTCACCAGGTGATTCATTAGCTTGGGTTCTAAATCCTTTCACAAGGTTACTCCTAACAGAGTAAAGCTCCTAACAGGGCCGACGTAAATCCGTTAACTGGGGGACTCCTAACAGGGTTTGCTCCTAACCAGGCTAGGCTCCTAATAGGGTGCATTCTGAAAGAGTGCAAAAATATTGTGGGTATCAATTCCCACCATGGTTTTTCCCATTTGGGTTTCCACATAAAAATCTTGGTGTTCATATGGTGATTGATTTGTGTTTGTTTTAAGTTGATATCTTTCTATTGCATGCATGATATGGAACACTTAAATGAGCAGTTTGATAAATTTGATTAGTAGATTGATTTCAGTGTCTACCAGTACTGGTTATGATCTATTTTGGTGAAGTATTGATCAATTTTATTTAATATTTCAGTTTTTTTTAATACTGATTCACCCCCCCTCTTAGTATTAATTAGATCCTCTAAATAACACTTTGTAGTCTTAGGCTTTACTAGAACCAACTAGTTGAAGTCAAATTCATCTAGGAAGATGGCTTGTTTCCTCCTCTTGTGAGTATTTGAGAGTAACCAAAGGTGGTAAGGAAGAATCATCTTCAGCCCCTACAACCATTGTCTAAGGAGTTTATTTTCCCTATATGACAATGGTTACAATAAGTGGAGTGGAAGTCACAATAACATGTGGAATCTCTATGGTAAAAGCATTTGGATTGTGTGTCATCTCTAACATGAATATATCAAAGTCATCCAACATGGTAGTAGATACTTTAAACAAGTTTGGGAAGGAAGAAAATACATTTTCAATATTGTCCTGAGGAGTATCTAAGGCTAATTCACTAGTGGTAGAGGAAGGAATTGTATAGACAACCACACTAGAAGCTATTCGAGTATATGAGACAGTGGAACCAAAAGAAATAGACTCAAAAGTAGAAACTTATGGGGTGCAACAATTGGAACAAGTTTTGTTACCTAAATAATAAACTCCTATGTATCTTCATGTTGAGGAGCTTCAAGAGTTCCTGTAAATATTTCCTCATCGTATTTCTCTTCTTGTTCTTCATCTGGTAGTCCTTCTTCCTTATATTGTCTTTCATCAATAGGTTCATCTTCAAATTATCCTTCTTCTGGTTCTCTTTCCTATTGAACAACTTGAGTGGAAGACTCTTGATCTTTACCTTTACTCTTTTGCATAGTAAACTTGTATTTTAGGCCTTTTTCTGGAGTCGTAGGATCTTTCCTATTCTTAGTTCTAAGCTCTGATTTTTTTCCAATATGTCCATTATTGTCATCTTCTAACCTCGTGTTAAATGGTCTCAATTGAATTCCTTTCTGTGATAACCAAACATTGGTGTTTTCAAGGATCTTTTGGAATTTTGCTCTTATGGAAGTCACCTCCTTCTAAGATCACTGGATGAGTGGAAGTGGTGTGTCGGCAATCTTTTTTCTCACATATGCTTGGTCTAGCATATTTATATCATCCTTTAGACTTTCAAGAATATCTGCTAGATTGAGGATTTCAGTCTGCTCCAGAGTAAGATGACAAAAGTCAAGCCTCTTGATGTCTTCTTCAATCCCGCAATCTATCCAAATATCTTTTATGAAATGTACATGAGTGTAGCTATTTTTCAATTTATTCTTCATTCCCCTATAATCAAAATCTCTCCTAGCTTTGAAATTTTTCATTGTGATTCTTCTCATTTCTTCATCCATTTTCTTGGCTTTGTAGATGGAAGAAATAGAATGTATGGTCAAGGTAAATTTAAAACCAATTTTATGGGATCTCGATTTCCATTCATGAATTGCAACCCTTTGTCAAGCTAAATCCATGAGAACAATTTTATCGAATGGATATCTAGGAAGCATGAAGGGTTGATTGTCAAAAGTCCTACCTTGAGGTAGGTGAAAGTAGGGAACTGCAAGAACATACATACATATTGGTTGACCACATCCCAGGCTTCATTTGATGCTCTATTCTTTTGAAGGCATTTGTCAAGCATACAAATGTAATGATAGAAGGAAGCATCATTGACTCTCTTAAAATGATGTACGCTATTTTTAAAACAAGATAGGAGTAGTAGTCATGAACTCGAACATGTCTTCTCTCTCCCTCTATAGACAAACCTCAAAAGTTCCTCATTGATGCTACAACATAAATCAAGTAGCAATTCATATAAAACATTAGAGTGGTAGGTACCTCGATGAGATGGTCATTGCATTACTTATCTATTTGCCCCAATATATTTTTTGCTTATTTTTCTTGATGACATGGATGTATTGATACATCCACTCAAGGTGTGTGTGTAAGAGGTAGGAAGACCTTTTACTCTATTGATAAGAGTAACCAAATCATTTACCTCCTCAATGAAGTAATTGTAGTGAAAGGTCTTAGGCCATCTATCAATCGTGGGTCTTGGAGTCTTCAACCAATTATCATTCATATTTCTTTGGCACTTGTTTGAGTGTTTCTCATAATAGGCTTGGGTTGTTTGCATGTCAATATAAACATACTTTCCTATATTTAGACATTTGAAGATGGCGTTGAATAAATCTTCATGCAACCTAATGATCTTTTATACCGTCTACATGTTTGACACTTATGCTTTTAGCCACTGTAAGAACAAATTCTAGGTTTTGTGTAGACATAGGAAAAGCTAAAACCAAGTGAATACTATCGTTGATGGTTGACTCCATTTTTTAGTACTTTTTTCAAGGTGTGCACCCTTTGTCTCCTTGTGGTGTACAACACAGTGCTCAGGTTTGTGGCATGGATTAACTACCTCAGGTCGATTCTATAAGTCTAGTGGTTGTATCAGGCATTAAAAGGTCGATCTTTTGGTGCAACAACAACCACAATTGTAACAAGTGGTATCAGGGTATGGTCATAGGTTCAAACCCCTCTCTTGCACTAGGGAGATTGTTGCAAGGTGTGCGCCCTTAGTCTCCTTGTGGTGTGAACCACATCTCTTAGGTTTGTGACATGGCTTAACTACCTCCTGTGGATTATATAGGTCTAGTGGTTGTTGTTAGATAGTTGAGACAACTTGAAGACAACTGAGAGGGGGGGGGTGAATCAGTTGTCATAGATTGCCAGAAGCATTAGCAATTTGAAACAACAATACCGAAACCCAAAATAATAATATCAGAATAGCAGTTAATCCAATTAAGCATAAACAATAATCACAGAATAAAAGTCATCCACACAACACCAAGATTTGTATGTGGAAAACCCAGTAAAGGGAAAAATCATGGTAGGAACCCTACCCACAGTCAGATAATACTTCTGCAGTAAGTATGTGAATTTTCAATGAAGGAGCCTGCACTTGCAGGAAGGCCAACAACCTAGAGAACACTGCTCATCACAAAAGGAGCCTCACTGACTACATATAAATCTAGACTACAATCTGGAGATGTGTTGAACTGCAAAAGATAACATCTTCTATTCCTGCGTACAATTCCGGTTAAGCTCAATACCAGAGGACTAAATCCTCTTACACAAACCCAATTCAATCACCAATGATCGACCAACTCCTCTTCCTAAATGATATTACATTATTCACACATTACTTTCCTTGACCATGACCTCTTAAAATAACCATGATGATCTACAATGAGATCTTACATCTGATGAATAATGATGAACAACAGATACCCCAATAGGTACTAAGAGGGGGGGGGGGTGAATCGATACAGATAAAAAATCTCAATGACTTATCTAGCTAAAGCAATACCAACTGGTTATCACCAGTACTAAACTTAACCATGGCAATATCGGTCAAACACAGTAGGACACTAGACACCATAAACTGATAAGTCTGAATACATCAAATACAATCAATGTACAACATCAACTTTCACCCATAAACATATGCATATGGTATGCTAATAATACCATAACCTATTAACTCTACATACATGGTCTTTCAACCAAATACTTCAAAAACATCACATGAAAAATACATAACACATGACACAGATGTTTCACGTGGAAACCCAAATGGGAAAAACCATGGTGGGAATGAATACACACAAGCTTGTTTTGAACTCTTTTGAAGCTCACCTTGTTAGGAGCCTAGTCTGGTTAAAGACTTTACAATAAGGTTCTTTTAGGAACCGAACCTGTTAGAGATCACCCAGTTAAGAGATGGCTATATACCCTGTTAAAGGTTGAAACCCTGTTAAAGGTTACCTCACTAGAGGATTTAAAGAACTCAATGATCTCAAGTCACCTGGTTACAAGTTTTACAATAAGCCTATTAAAGCTACCTGGTAAAGGGATTTTCCAATTGTTGCAATGGTTAAAAGACAATAGGTAAAACTATGATATGATAACAACACTACATGCCAAGGCAGATCCTTTTCGTATCCTCTACTCTGCAATCACACTCTGCAGTTTCCCTGTTTACTGGTATGGCAAGTATCAAGTATCTCTTCACTTGGATACACACACAACATTTGCCAACAACTTTTCAATACAAACATCATCGACCTTATAGGTAACAGAAAGGTTGGTGGCATAAACCCTAAACCCTAAACATCTTAGGTTTACCACGCAGGCGGTCTCATCCTGACCATCCAAACATATTGCATAGAAAATTTACAATTCCAAATAGATCAAAAGTCAATCTGCATCGTTCATTCATCACCGCTTATGGGAATTAGTAACCCATCACGTTTTCTTCTTATGCCACTAAGAAGAATAATCATTCCCGAGGTAGACTTCAAACACAGTCGATCTTCTCATGCGTCAATCCTTTATGCTCTCAAAGATGATGTGTCACCTTGATCACACAGTATCATCAGTTCATCACACAAGCTGGATCGACAAGCCAATAACCATAGAGCTGAGACTACCAACCAGTAATCACACTTAGTGAAACCCCGACACCAGTTCACTGAGTCTCCACATACCTCTTCATATGGATTCACTTGAACTTATTGACACCAATGAAAACATACATTATCATCATATCAACATACCAGTTCATCATATTCCATTGATATCCAACAATCTCCCCCTTTGGCATTGATGGCAATACTCAGTGTAATATTGCAATTAGAAACATCACAGACCAGTGTGTCTTTATCATCAGATATCTTCCATATCTTCTCCCCATACATCTGTCATATATATATCTTCTCCCCATACATCTGTCATATATATATCTTCTCCCCATACATCTTTCATATGTATATCTTCCATATCTTCTCCCCATACATCTATCATATCTATATCTTTTATATCTTCTCCCCCTTTGACAACAATGCCAAAGTGGAGGCATAAGGTTCCAAAATCTACTATGTTGCTCCCCCTAAGAAGTAGCATCCTTCAACACATCAATCCTGAAGGATTTTTCATTTGTAGTACTTGACTGATGTGGAGCACATATCTTTTAGTTGACTTCATGAAGGGGCAGAACCCCTAATTCACCTCTCAAATAGGTAAATGTAGTATTCGGTAAGGGCTTAGTGAATATATCTGCTAGCTTCTCCTTACTGGAAACATGTTGTAATACAACCTCCTTATTCTGAACTTTCTCTCTCAAGAAATGATATTTAAGCTCAATGTTCTTAGTTCTAGCATGCAATACCGGATTCTTGGAAATATTTATTGCAATTGTGTTGTCACAAAATATATTCACCTATTCAGATATAGGTACCTCCAAACCTTGCAATACATGCTTCATCCAAATTGCTTGAGTGCAGTTCATAAATGCTACTACATATTCTTCTTCAACCGTAGATTGAGAAGTACAACTCTTCTTCTTACTTGTTCACGATATTATTCTTCCACTGAGAAAGAACGCTCCACTGGTTGTGCTCTTCTAGTCATCAACATTGCCTCACCAATCAACATCAGTATATACCTTGAGAGTATAGTCACCATTATATGGATACCACAATCAATAATCAATTGTTCCTTTCAGATATCTAAGAATCCTTTTGACAACTACCAAGTGGGATTCTTTTGGAGATTTCTAAAAATGAGCAACTATGCCCACTGCATGAGCAATATCTGGTCTACTATACACCACATAGTGCAGCTTGCCAATCATTGACCGATACTCCTTTTCATTCACCAGTGCCGAATCATCTTCCTTAATCAATTTACAGCCAGTCACCATCGGTGTACCAACTGGTTTTCTTTCCTCCATGCCAAAAGTCTTCAGTACCTCTTTGACATGGTTGGACTGGGTAATAAAGATACCCTCTTTCATTTGCTGAATCTGTAACCCAATGAAGAACTTTATTTCTCCTATTAGAGACATCTCAAACTCTTTCTTCATTTCATCTGCAAATGCAAGACTCATTCTATCATCTCCTCCAAAGATTATGTCATCCACAAATACTTCACAAATCAGAATCTAACCACCTTCTGATGTCAAGTAGATGTTGCTATCTTCACTTGTTCTTTGAAATCCAATCTTCACAAGATGAGAGTGTAGTCTTTCATACCATGCCCTAGGTGCTTGTTTCAATCCATACAGGGCTTTGTGTAATCTACACACCATGTCACTATCTTCTGATAAGGCAAACCCTTCTAGTTGCTCTATATACACTTCTTCTTCTAGGATTTTATTCAAAAAAGTAGACTTCACATCCATCTAATAAACCTTAAATCCCTTAAATGCTGCAAATGCAAGTAGCATTCAAACACCTTCTAATCTAGCCACGGGAGCAAAATTTTCTCCATAGTCTTCTCCTTCCTCCTAAGCGTATCCCTTGCATACAACCTTGGCCTTATTTCTGACAACTGTGCCTTCTTCATTCAACTTATTTCTGAAGACCCATTTGGTACCTATGACATTTTTATGTTCCGGTCTAGGCACCAAAGACCATGTTGCATTCTTTTGTATCTGGTCTAGCTCTTCTTCCATTGCTTTAATCTAGTCTTCATCTGTAAGAGCTTCTCTTGAAGTCTTGGGTTCTAATTCAAAAATCATGCAAGAGTTCTCCTTCACTTTTCTTCTAGTGAGTATACCTGCATCTTTATCTCCTATGATTTGCTTTGGATCGTGATGTAGCTTCACATATCTAGGAATGATTCTAGCCTGATCTGCTAGCTTTTCTTCTTTACTAACTTCTTCTTCTTCTGTAGCTTCTATTGGTGTAGGAACATTGAGATCTTTACAAGTTTCTTTCTTAACAGGTTCCCAAAAGGCTATACCCGGTTCATCTTCCACTTCTTCATTGCATGTTTCCTCAGGTTCCTTAGGGGATTCATCAACCTTGACATTGATACTTTCAACAATCTTCTGTGTTCTATTGTTGTAGCACTTGAGAGCTTTTCTCTTAGTGGAATATCCGAGAAATATTCTTTCATCACATTTTGTATCAAATTTGCTCAAATGCTCACCTCTCTTGATATAACACTTGCTACCAAACACTTTAAAGTAACTTGCAGTGGGAGTCTTCCCTGTCCAATACTCACAAGGGGTTTTATCTTTACCTTTCTTGATGAGTACCTGGTTCATAGTATAGACTGGAGTGCTCACCTCTTCTCTCCAAAAAGTGTGAGGAACCTTTCCTTGAATCGACATTGTTCTAGCCGCTTCAACTATAGTCCTGTTATTTCTTTCTGCTATGCCATTCTGTTGAGGTGTCCTTGGTGTAGATAGCTACCTCTTAATACCGTTGTCTTCACAGTACTTATTGAATTTGTCAAAAGTGAATTCTCCTCCTTGATCAGCTCTCAAACATTTTATCTTTTTACTACTTTCTTTCTCTACTAATGCTCTGAAAGATTTGAACTTTCCAAATGCTTTAGACTCGTCTTTCAAGAATGTGACCCACATCATTCTTGAGCAGTCACCAGTAAGAATCATAAAATACCTATCTCCCTGAATACTTCTAGTTTTCATAGGACCACACAAATCAGTATGCACAAGATCGAGTAAATTTTCTGCTGAGAAAGACTTACCTTTAAAAGTTGAGGAAAACATCTTCCCAAGTTGACATTCTCTGCACAAAGAATTCTCAAGTTTGTTCAACAACGGTAATCCTCTTACTACTTTGATCTTACTAGCTTTAACAATGTTGTCAAAGTTCATATGATAGAGTCTCCTATGCCATATCCAACTCTCATCAAACTTAGCCATTAGACACCGACTTATCTTGGCATTCAACTGAAATAGGTTTCCTCTGGTCTGCTTGCCAGTGGCAATAAGTTCACCATTCTTCCCACTTATACTGCAGTCTCCACCTTTGAATTCCAGAACTATTCCTTTGTCATTCAACCAAGAAACACCCAACAGGTTATGCTTAAGACCTTCTACCCACTAGACATCATCTGCACTACTCTTTCCATTTAGTGAGATGGATCCTTTACCTTTTACCAAGCACAGTGCATCGTTGCCAAATCTGACACTACCTCCATCACATTCCTCCAGAGACAGAAACTTTCTTCAGTCACCAGTCATATCATGAGAACAATTGCTATCAATTATCCACTCATTGGAGTTGTCAATGCGAGAGACACGAGCTTTCTTGTCAAATACTTCTTCCTTTACTACTACAAACACCATGTCTTCATTTTCTTCATCCTCTGATTCTTGTTCAGTGACACCTTCATCCACAACAACTAGGCAATTTATTTTCTAAACCTCTCTAGTTTGTCCTTATTGTCATTGTTAGGACAATTAACAACTATATATCCTATCTTGTTGCAGGAAAAACATTTCAAAGGAAGTTTACCTCTATACTTTCCAGTTCACTTTGGAAGTCTTTTAGCAAGAAGGGCTTTGAACTCCATTAGAATATCTTCATCATCCATATCTTTGTATTGTCTGGATTCATAGCTGGTACTAGTTTATTTTCCTTTTCTAGATGGTATAGTAGATGCTTTAAAGGATAAATTACTCTTTTGAACACTACCATCATAGCTATTCAACTCATATGCAGTTAACTTTGCAATGATAGAGTCTGAGGATGCCTTAGTTTTATCAATAGATCTTAGCTCCTGGATAGCTGCTACTCTGATTGCATAGATTGGTAACAATGATCTAAGAACTTTACTAACAATAGTGGCATCTTCAATCGTTCCACCAACACTTTTAATATCACCAACTACTATCTTAATCCTAATAACATACTGCTGAATGGTCTCACCCTCAACCATCCTCATGTCTTCAAATTTTCCTCTAAGGCTCTCTTCCTTAGCTTGCTTTACATGCTCATCACTGCCATAGATGGTTTCTAGTGCTTCCCATACCTCCTTAGGAGTATCTTTGCCTTGAACATCAATAAACTCAATATCTGACAGGCTGCTAATAAGAGCTTCCATAACTTGCCCATTTTCTTGGATTTCTCTCTTTTGATCATCAGTCAGAGTGCCAGTGGGAGTCACAAAAGCATTCTCAATATCGTTCTAGTGTTGAGCACCCATACTCTTGATGTAAATCTTCATTCTGTCCTTCCATATTTTGAAGTTATATCTATTGAACTTAGGACCTTCCCTCTTCATCATTACAGTAGGATCTTTTACCTCAAGTTGTTAGGCTTATATCACCGAGGACTTAGAGGCGCTCCGATACCAATTGATGAATAATGATGAACAACAGATACCCCAATAGGTACTAAGAGAGGGGCGTGAATCAGTGTAGATAAAAACTCTCAACAACATATCTAGCTAAAGCAATACCAACTAGTTATCACCATTACTGAACTTAACCATGGCAATACCAGTCAAACACAATAAGTGGTGCAGATCACCTAGCTCAAAGTTGTCTTTTCTTGCATTTTAGAGTTTTTGTGTGATTTCAATTTATTTTATGTTGTAATAAGGTGGAAGAAATCCTATGATTCTTTTTGAAGCCATAGTTTGGTTGTCCACACTTTTGTTGTGCTCAAGATCCACAGTTGTCATTATCCTGAAATATTGTCAAAATGTCAATATTTGGTTTGTACCAGGTGGATGCTTGGAAACTTGATAGAATGTTTGGAAATGGTTTAAATCCATTTTGGGATTCCATTTTAGTGATTTTTCAGGCCTTGAGAGCCTTGGAGTGTGTTTTTGCACTCATAGGTAAAAGTATTCAGAAAATTGGTCATGACAATTTTTAAATTTTTTAGGCAAAAGTTGGTTGGAACCAACTTAAAATGGTTTATAAACCCTTCTAATCATCTCCAATAATAGGTTAATCAACTTTTGGTTTGCATTCAATTCATTTGCCAAGGGTTTCCTATGCTTTTTCTCACATTTGGACTGTTTGTGCTTTGAATTTTTTATTTTGTATGACTTGTACGGTCTGGTATGGTGATCATAGTAGCATAGGAATTTATAATTTTGTTTTACCTTTACAACAAGTATAATATGAAGGTCTGAAGTGCTTTGGATTAAAAGTTATCACTATTTTTGTAAAAATTGCTCATAAACCCTTGAAATTTGGGGTTTTGATTGTAAAAAGGCATTTTACCTGAGCATCCATGAATGAAACAAGTTGAAATCAATTGGATGGCTTGGGTAGGCTCTATCAATAGTTTTAGAGTAGGCTTTTTGTATTTTTTCAGGCCACAAGGAGGAGAATGGGTGAGATGAATAACACACAAGCTTGTAGCTAGTGTGTGGGGGCAGTAGAGATTGCTCATTTTCAGTGCCATGGAGAAGTGATACCCTAGCAAGCCATAGTGTTTTGGAAATATCTATGGGTGTAACAAAATAATCCAAGATTTTTTGGGTTGGTGATTTTGACTGGTGAAGAGTTTGGAGCATATCTTCCAAAACTGCCTGGAAGCCCTAAACCCCTTTTAAATAGCTCTTTTTTCAGTTACCCTAGTTGTATGAAAAACCAAGATGGGAAACATTGTGATCTTGTTTAAATTACAAATGGGTATCTGAATATGTAAAAATATCTAGGGGTTCTTAGGAAATTTTGGGGAAAAATACCAAAAAATAGTCCAAGAAGGGCTAGTCAAATAGGCCTAATAGCAGCCGGTAGAAGCAAGTTGAAATCCTAGGGCTTGGGAGGAAGGTGCAGACCTTGTCAATGCATAAAATGACCTTGAAAATACCTTAAAAATAGTACCATAACCTTTCAACACGCTTTTAGAGTGAAGATCCTTGGTGGAGGTCTTTGGAGCCTAGTTGGAGCTTTGGGAACCTAGTAGGAGACCATCTCAAAATCAGAGATTTGGGTCAAAACAAAAAAGAAACCTCAAAAGACTATACCTAGAAGGCAAGCCAGTATATTTTAGGTGTTGGAGGTCTAAGGAGTGTACCCTAACAAGTTACCTTGGAGGAGCTTGAGTAGAAGGGTGAGTAGAGGAGTTGGGGTGAGTAAGGGTGAATTGGAGAGCTAGGCACAACACCTTTGCATCAGTAAGACACCAGACACCATAAAATGATAAGTCTGAATACATCAAATACGATCAATGTACAACATCAACTTTCACCCATAAACATATGCATATGGTACACTAGTAATACCATAGCCTATTAACTCTGCATACATGTTCTTTCAACCAAATACTTCATAAACATCACATGAAAAATGCATAACACATGACATGCAGATTTTTCACATGGAAACCCAAATGGGAAAAACCACGGTAGGAATGAATACCCACAAGCTTGTTTTGAACTCTTTTGAAGCTCGCCCTGTTAAGAGCCTAGTATGGTTAAAGACTTTACAATAAGGTTCTGTTAGGAACTGATCCTGTTAGAGATCACCCGGTTAAGAGATGGCTATATACCCTGTTAAAGGTTGAAACCCTATTAAAGGTTACCTCACTAGAGGATTTAAAGAACTCAATGATCTTGAGTCACCTAGTTATAGGTTTTACAATAAGCCTATTAAAGCTACCTGGTAAAGGGATTTTCCAACTATTGCAATGGTTAAAAGACAACAGGTAAAACTATGATCAGATAATAGCACTACATGCCAAGGCAGATCCTTTTCGTATCCTCTACTCTGCAATCACACTCTGCAGTTTCCCTCTTTACTGGTTTGGCAAGTATCAAGTATCTCTTCACTCGGATACACACACAACATTTGCCAATAACTTTTCAATAAACATCATCGACCTTATAGGTAACCAAAAAGGTTGGTGGCATAAACCCTAAACCCTAAACATCTTAGGTTTACCACACAGGCAGTCTCACCTTAGCCGTCTAAACATATTGCATAGAGCATTTACAATTTCAAACAGATCATAAGTCAATCTACATCATTCATTCATCACCGCTTATGGGAATCAGTAACCCATCACGTATTCTTCTTATGCCACTAAGAATAATAATCATTCCCGAGGTAGACTTTAAACACAGTCGATCTTCTCATGCGTCAATCCTTTATGCTCTCAAATCTGATGTGTCACCTCGATCACAGAGTATCATCAATTCATCACACAAGTTGGATCGACAAGCCAATAACCATAGAGCTGAGACTACCAACTGGTAATCACACTTAGTGAAACCCCAACACTGGTTCACTGAATCTCCTCATACCTCTTCATACCAGTTCACTTGAACTTATTGACATCAATGACAACATACATTATCATCATATCAACATACCGGTTCATCATATGCCAATGATATCCAACAACATCTTATTTATACAAACCCTCGACCATAAACAATCAGGTTGACCACTAGACAATAAACCAATTACATAATTATAAACCATGTTAGCCTTATACCAAAACAAATAATATCCACACATAAGATATCCTGGAAATATAAAAGTAGGTCCTATCCACACATTACATCAATGTCGGTCCATAACCTAGATCAACCGGGACCAAGTATAGGTCCACAGGCTTCAACAATGATCTCCGAATGCCAAGTCTCAAACAAGATCACCAACAACATCCTGAAAATCCATTAGAAGCTGCACCAACACCAATTATGTAATGCATCAAAGATCTCCACCAAAATCTCTGCTGGTGAAACCCTCGTCAGAACCGAAAACCACTCTTCATTGCAAGCAAGATAGCATCCCATCACCAAACCAAAACCAACTGACCAAATATGAGTATAAGCATTATGAACAAGTCAATTCCATCACTAGATTATACCGGATTTAACTGGATCATGTCGGATCCAAGTTAACCAAAAACCACTCAACCTACCGGGACCATAATGGTGCCAGTAAAGCATCCAAACAACTAGTGTTGACATCAATGATAAAACATCAATGTAACACATAATCAAATCCACCAAATGGCCAACAGTTGTATCGAGCATTAACAGGTCGATCTTTTGGTGCAATGACAACCGCACTTGTAACAATACTTAGGTGGCACTTTGACTATCTTGAGGATTTCCTCAAGGCCGAGATGGCCCATTTCTATGTCTCTGATATTATCAATGTTGGATGACACTAAAGAAGGCACAAATATGGGATGAGGATCTTGCTGCTTGAATTTCATGTTTCTTTTGCTAGGAAATGGCTCCATCATCTATTAGGAAGTTGAAATTGCAACATTTTATGGAAAAAACCTTTAAGAGTTAGAACAAAATCCCCATGAGACCTTAAAAATAAGCCTATCAGAAACATCCTTCACTTGAAATAGCCGGCTTCAGGAGGACCATTTATGATTATGCTCTAGATTCACAAAAAATGGGTTTTAAAACCCCTATAGACTAGGAAAACGGGAATCAATTCAAAAAATGAAACAATGCATGCAATCTATCTAAGCTAATCATAGAAAATCAAATTGCATACTACATTTCCTAATTCTACCAACAAATTATTTGAAATAGAACACAATATAAATAAATACAAACGATTCGATGTGCTCCTTCAATAAGACCTCATTGTTCTTCCTTTTGGTTCTAATGTGGATATGTCACTCTTGATAAGCCAGGTGCAAGAAACAACAAAAGTGAAGGGGCTTGATTATCTAGATAAACTAGATTATTTGGATAAACTGACATTATAAGATTACTTGAAAAAAGGATTATCAGATTGAAGGAGTCCTCAATTTATAGAGAAACTAGAGATTCAACAGACAAGCAAGATAGAAAAGATTTTTGGTTGGATGGTCGGACAAGATTGAATGGACGATAGAGTTGTCATTTGAGGAAGGATGAAGGAGGAGGAAAAAGCGACAAAAATACAAAAAGAAGATTTTTGGGGATGCATACCTCATTTTTAAAATAAAAATTGAAATTAATAAGATATTTAGGATTTTTGAAAATCAAAGATAATCCCTGAGATAAAGTTGCTATTTTTGAAATTGGGGAGATATCTTCAAGTAAAAAATTGAGAAAGCGAATATTATCCTCATGCAAGAAGATAATTAGGAAAATTAAATAAATAAAGAAATTTGTTTAATTCAAAGACATAATTGTTAGGCCCAATATGGAAAGCTAATGTACTGAGAGGGGAGGGGTGAATTAGTACTACAATTCCTTTTACCAACAATATCTTCACTGTTATGCATAAACCATAAACTGATGTAACATAACATAAAGCTAAAACAAATAAATAACAATCATACATGATTCACTCCATAACACATATATTTTGGTTATGCAGAAACTCTTGGTTAGAGCCAAAAATTGTGGTGGGGATGGCACCGACAACTTCACTACTGCAATAATAAAGGTTGCTCGGTTAGAGCTACATGTTTAGCTATTTCTGATAGCTTACCCTATTAGGAGTATCAAGATCATTAGATCTACCTTGCTAAAGGATTTTACAACACTTATTCTAAATGTTGCACTTGGTTAAAGGCTTTACAATTTATAGACTTTGTTAGAGTCTTTTACCCTGTTAAAGGTTTCTCTTACAACTTTAAAATATTCCAATAAAATCTTTACAAATATCTATAACTTTACATCTAGAATGTTATAGCAGATTCTATGTGCTCAAAATGAGATTACCTTGCTTATAGCTTACCTCGGTAACCCATAAAGTAACTTGGTAAACCCTTCTGTTTACTCTGTACCTTGACTGTTCTCTGAAATGCTTCTCGGTGACCTCTGTGTCTCTGATAGACGCATTACTCAATGCTTCCTTATCTGTCACATGTGTCTTGCTTCACACACATTTATCACTTCTTTTTTTCTCATTTTACTGATCCTCAATTCATGTTGTATAAATAGATATCTTATGTCGGTGATCAGGTTCATTGCTTCGATCTTACATACATGATTTATCGAATGAATAACCATGCAAAATATTTCATTGCATATATGACCTCAAAATCATACACAATCCTTAAGTGCAATTTCCAATGTGATAATGGTTCTATGTTCCTCGATCTTGTAACATGTTTTCCCATGTGTGTCTAGATTTAATGAATCTAGTAACATGATTCACTCGGTGTATCATTATTTTTCCTTGGTAGACATGGAATGTTACTCGATAGACAACTCGGTGTATATTGGGCTCTGTGACTACTTTCTTCTATAATCGGCTGCTTTGTGCATACCGATTGAATGTTTCGGTAGTAGTAACCGACTAGAGTATATAGAATGACTTTGGATATAAAACTAATGGCAACTATAATAAGTAGTAACAATCTCCCCTTTTGACATTAGTTGAGATGTTTGACAGAACTACTTTGAAAGTCATAACTCAAAAATCTATATAATTACAAAATTTTGAGAAAACTGACAGCATATACTTTTGTCAATGAAATAGTATATTCAAATATACTCCCCTTATCAATATACTGTACAAAACTCTGATTTTGCATGCTCGGTGATCAATATTCTGAACTTGGTTCTTTTTGGTGATCACTGCTCGGTATACTCCCCCTATATACAACATTTCCCTCTTTGGTACTTTGATGCTATACTCACTCCCCCTTTTTGACAAACATCAAAACTTAGTTACCATTCGGTGGTGGCAACTGGTCAAAAATGGATTTATACTTTGTCTTTGCATCGGTAAGGGCAGCAGAGAGGGCATCCTTGACACTATCCATAAGTGATTCTGAGCTGTAATGTCAGCTAACAGTGAAATTAGTCCATCTATGGTGCTTCCCTCTTGTTGAGTGGATAGGGGGGTAGCTTTGTTGATCTATTCTTGGATGGATGAAAGATGAGGAATGAATGATGTTTGAAGTGTCATTATGTCCATCCTTATCTTGTGCTCTTCATTCCCGAGTTCCAATTATTGAGCCATGAGCTTTTGTAGCTTTGTATAAAAATTCTGAATGGAATTTGGCTCAATGGTCAACTTATTTGAGAGATCGGTGATCTCTTTCTCAATCACTTCATTTTTATTTTTGATATCTTTAATGAATAAAGAAAATGTACAGAGTTTCTGAAATAAATAAAGAATGCGCTTGAGTTGAGGGGTCAACTCAGCAATAAATTTGAAAAGTTTAACTTTGCCAATAGCAATAGCTTTCTGTACCTCTTCAATCATTTTAGCAGTGAGCTCCTTGTCCTTTAACTTGCTCAAATATTCAGATGCGTCTACTCCAGATGTCTCTATCTTGGTTAGGAGTTCATCCAGTTGAATGTGGATGGTGGTGTTAGGCCCAATATAGAAAGCTAATGTACTAAGAGGGGAGGGGTGAATCAGTACTCCAAAAAATTTCCTTGATAATAACCTTACTATTATGCATAAACAGAATAGTGCAGTAACATAAAATAAAACTATAATCAACAAATAACAATCATACATGATTCACTCCATAACACATATATTTTGGTCACGCAGAAACTCTTGGTTAGAGAGAAAAATTGCGATGGGGATGGCACCCACAACTTCACTACTGCAATAATAAAGAATGCTTTGTTAGAGCTACATTTAGCTATTTCTAATAGCTTACCTTGTTAGGAGTATTAAGATCAGTTAGATCTACCTTACTAAAGGATCTTTACAACACTATATAAGTGTAGCACCTGGTTAAAGGATTTACAATTTATAGACTTGGTTAAAGTCTTTTACCCTGTTAAAGGTTTCTCTTACAACTTCAAAATGTTACAATATAATCATTACAAATATCTGCAACTTTACATCTAAAATGCTAAAGCAGATTCTATGTGCTCTAAATAAGATTACCTAGCTTGTAGCATACCTCGGTAACCCATAATGAAACTCGGTAAACCCTTCTGTTTACTTTGTTCTTTGACTATTCACTGATAACCTTCTCAGTGACCTCTCTGTGTCTCTGTAATAGTCTTCCTTCATGCATACACACTGCTATCTCATTGCATCTCATATCAGATCATATCATCTTATCTTTCTAACCCTAGAATCATGTTGTATATAAAGATCTCTTACAGCGGTGATCTGATTCATTGCTTCGATCTTACAAAAAGATTCTTCGAATGAATAACTAAACAAAATATCTCATAGGTTAGATTGGCCTTGTAATCATACACAATCTCATAGTGCAATTTCCAATGCAAAAATGGTTAGATGTGCCTTGATCTTGTAACATGTTTTCATGTGCATGTCCAGGTTCAATGTATCTAGTAAAACATTTCACTCGGTGAATGTCAACTCGATGAGTTAACTTTACCACTCGGTAGCCATGAAACTTTACTCGGTAAATAGCTCAGTGAATACTGTGTTCTGTGACTGCTTTCTTCAGTAACCGACTAGACTGTTCATACCGACTTCTCTGTGTGTACTGACTGCATGATTCGGTAATACTAACCGACTAGAATATAGTATGACTTTGGATATGAAACTAATGGAAATTTGATAAGTAGTAATAGGTGGCATATTTTGTCACTGTTGCTTCAGATAGCATATCGGTTAAGAGTGCGTTCACCTTCTGAAGTACTTTATTTTTCTTTTGAATAGCCATTTGCTTCTCCTATTCAGCTTTGGCTTTTCATAGTTCATCGAATTCAATGAGTGCTTGCCCTTTTAATTTGGATATATCAACATTGGGCAACACTATTGGTTTTGACAAATCTAATTTGAAACTATGCTTTTTCATTTTCTTTTCTTTACCTTTCATCGGTTGAACTAAAATAATGTCTTGGGAGGTTTGTTGACCCTCGGTAGGTTGCTCGGTAGAGGCAACACTTTGGTCAGTTTTTTAGCCTTTGTAGTGTCCTTTGGTGTCTCTGAGCTTTGTGTCTCGGTTGTAACATTTTTTAGTGCTAGATGGAGCTTGAGAGGTCTATTCTTGAGAAGTAGCTTCTTCTGTTGTTGACTTGTGACCTTCTGTGCCTTGTTCCATATCTTGAGGGGCCTCGATTGAAATAGGCTGATTGACCGGAGGATAGGGCTAAACTTGTTCCAAAACTGATTCACTGGATACAAGTTGGGCATAAGCATTCCCTTCTATCATTTCTTGTTCTGGTGCCTCAGTGTCCATGATATCCTCATCAACTTGTATAGTGTTAGTAGGGTCTTGCTCAATGATATCAGGATCTTGCTCGGTGACATCAACTATTTCAACTTCAGCTTGCTCACTAGCATTCTTGATTCGAAAGATTTCCTGCCATTTTTCTTTGGTCTCATTCTCTACATCCAAGTAAAGGCCATTCATCAATTTCAGGGCTCTTTGCTTGACTAGGAATTTTGTGTGGCAGTTTTTCAGATGTTCAGTGATCTCATCTACCGACATGTCTGGGAAAAGATGTACTAGACTTCTTTCTCTCATCTATTTCTCTAAGTCCATGACATACTTCCACCTATTGTCAATATGCAAATATAATTCATTTGGTAGAGATTTAGATACTTCCAATGGGACCAATCAGAATTTCAATAGTGTGTAGATGACAGCTTCTTCTATTTGTCTCTTTTCATCATCAGATCTGGATTCATATTTTACATATCTGAATGATCCAAATCCACCATATTCCTTCAGATTAGTACAAAAATTGTCAACACTATGTACATTTACCTTTTTACTCTTGACAATCTGAAATTTGCTTGCATCTTCAGATTCAGTGTCACTAGACTCTTTAGCCAAAATGAGTCTCTGAGTAGATTTCTTGTAAGTTTTTGTTACCTTTGGTGTGGCAACATTCTTTGGTTTCTTACTCGGTGATGCTGTAAATGCTCTTGTGTTAGGTCGCTTTGCTGGAGGAGTCAGTGATACTTTTGATGCCTGTTTCTTTCTTTTCAAAACTTTCCCTTTAGGCAATTTGGTGCTTAGTGTTATAGTTGCCTCTTGGGCTTCAGATTCCTCTTCGGTGATGGCTAGAGTGCCCTTGATAGGTGTGGAGGAAGAACCTTCTCCAAATTTCTCTGTTAATACCTTGATCATTTTTGTTGCCTTCCTTGTAGCCTTGGGTACTACAATACTCATGTTTACTTTTTACTTCACTTCTTCATATGTTCCATACCTCAGCTCAGTAGCATGCCTTGGTAATGTAAGAAAAGCATCTATCTGCTATTGTGTGATGTCAAAATCAATCTCATAACCCATAGGTGGCAAAGATTGAGTTCTCAGTTCCATAACATTAACATAGCAGTAATCAATGTCCACTTCAAAACATATGTCATCCTTGTATCTCTCCACTAACTTGGGTGGAATTCTATATCTATTATGCATCTTCTCCTGAAACTTACTGAAATAATCATCCATAATATCATTAAAATTATCACCTAGCTTATTGATGAAGTCATTGATTTGATGGGTGATTGGTCGGTGTAGCTCCCAAACAACTTTACCGACTGATGGAAAGAATTTCTCAAAATAGAAAAACATGCATACCAAAAGTGATCCAAATTTTAGTGTATTAGCCGAATTGTTCTTCTTTGGCTTCCTTATGGTATTGAGATTCTCAAATAGGTTTTCAACAATACCTCACATAAATCAATTTTCATGCCTTTCTTCACAATTTTATATGCTAAGTCGACTGATGCACAAGGTACACTATTTTCCCTTGCCGATTGGAAGAAACAATAACCTATTACTCTAATGGCAAACTTTATCTCTGCATCTGTGACATTGTTCAATTTCAGTCCCCTACAATCAGATTCTACTCTGGTTAAACTGATCAATTCCTTCTGTGATATCATTTTCTGAGCTCGGGCATGATCATAAATAGGGTAGCCGATGATCAAATGAATGATTTCCTTGGTGATCTTAAATGGTTGCTCTTCTAGCCACATGAAGTCGTCATGAACTCTGCTCAGAACAAACTTGACCCGTTGGGGTTTGAAGACACGGGGATAGGTTAGGGCTTCGGTCAATCCCTTGATTTTGATGTGTTCATATTTGCTATCCATTTTACCATTGGTACACAATTCATCATATGTGTCTTTGATCTCAACATGACCTAGTTCCTCAACTCGACACTTAGTGAAGAATCTCACATCCTCGACTAATAAAACTCTATCCGGAATGAGTGAAAATGTAGTTTTGTCATCCGGTTCAGATGCAATTTTGGGAGTTAAAGAGTATTTCAGTGAGGGATTTTCAATGTTCTCAACAACAATGGGCTTCTGGATCTTAGGTGCCATTGCAGATTTCAGATAAATACTAACAAAAGATCCTTAGGGTTTGAAGACTTTCAAACGGCAGACGCTTTCTACTTAGCAAATAATAACAACTTGATATGATCGGTAAACTCTCTTGATAATGCATTGTGATTGATGTAAATACCTTTGAATTTGCTTCAGAGGAGGTTTGATCACCTTTGATTTGCTTTGCTCTGCTTTCTTGAAAACTTGGTGAGTGAAAAATGACCGCTTAATAGCTTTAAGTATTCATTGTACCTCATCGGGCTTCGTGCAGTTAGGTCATAAAACATTAAATGCACTCGATACCACTACTTCTTTTTATGCTTTTATCAAGTAGCCAGACTTCCTACATTTATTGACTTGACAAGCTTCCAAAAGACTTTGATAAAATTTCAAATTTTCTAATGCATCTTTAATTATGCAGATTTTGAACTAAGTACAAGATGAAATAGGAACTGTTAAGATTTGACCTTTGAGAGAATGCAGTCCCTTCATACCTTTACCGATTAATTTGGAATAGGTGCACCTAGCTCGGTAGGCAAGTTACTTTCTTCATTTGACACAATTTTCTTCTTTCTCCAAATCATTTGTAATTTGCCTTTTATTTCCTTAGTGACTCCTCTAGGTTGATCTCTGTAATCTCTAGCCAAGTGTCCAACTTTGTGACAATGAAAACATGCCATACCAGGATTTCTCCATGATCTTCGGTTGTTCATTCTAAACCTTATAAAGTAGTTGGCACTTATATGTCGATATCTTCCACAATATTCACACCATATCCTTGTATTGTAATCCCATGGTACTACAAAATACTGTCAATAAGGATCTATGTGAGTTCGATAGCCTCTAGTATTTGCTCGGTGTGTAGACCACATATAGTTTTTCTTCTTAAACCAACACTCCTCAGTACTAAGTCCATATCTATTGTAGTTTTTACAAAACCCTTTGAATTTTTCCTTCTTATAATTTCTAGTAGACTTTGTCCTACATTGGTTAGATGTGTGACCATATTTGTTGCAATTGTGACAATAACCATTAGACCTAGTGACATTCAGTTGCTTACCTTTTTTGATTTGGCACACGTTAGCAGTGTGACCTTGTTTTCCATAGTAGTTACAAATAGGCTTCTTTCCTTTGATATTCTTCTTATTTCTAGTTTTCTTTGATAATTCTCCTCTCTCGGTTGTATGAATTCCCTTCTCGATAGAGTCTTTTCCTTTGTAACTGAGTCCTGCTTCTTTGTTGGGTCTTCTTGTATTCAGTTTCTCATCCAACATCTTTGATGCTTCATAACTCTTTTTCAGTGTTTCCTTGGATTTCTTTTCTGTTTCAAGTTCATTGGTCAACCTTGATACTTCAAGTTTCAATGCTTGATTCTCATCATCTTTCAGATTTGCTTCATGATGTGCATAGCCCAATTGATCTGACAGATTTTGTTGAATCCCAGTCAACCTTGTGATTTCATCATTCTTTTCAGATACTAATGCTTCAAGCTTTTGTTTTTCTCTTTCTAGATCTCTTACTTTATCTTCAGCTGTCCTCAATGCATCAAGATTCTCAGTCATCTTTGTGCTGAAATGTTCATGTCCTCTTTTCATTGCTTTTAGCAGATCAGTTAGTGCTTTGTTCTTCTCCTTCAATTCTTCAATCATCTCTTTAGTCTCTTCAGATATGGTGTTCTCAGATGATGTTTCAATTTGTTCCACTAACTCTTGAGAGTCCTACAAATCATCAGATAATCTCCTTCTAACTTTCAATGATTTTTGCATTTATCTTTGCATGTCTGCAATCACTTGATTAGCATGATCCAACTCTGCTTGCAGATACACAATTTTCCGAGATTGTTTATAGCCTTCCATTGATAAGATCTTTCTCTTTAGGTTGTTAAACCTTTTTACAAGATTTAGGTTCTGATACCAAGTGTTAGGCCCAATATGGAAAGCTAATGTACTGAGAGGGGAGGGGTGAATTGGAACTACAAATCCTTTTACCAACAATATCTTCATTGTTATGCATAAACCATAAACTGCTGTAACATAACATAAAGCTAAAATAAATAAATAACAATCATACATGATTCACTCCATTACACATATATTTGGGTTACGCAGAAACCCTTGGTTAGAGAGAAAAAATGTGGTGGGAATGGCACCCACAACTTCACTACTGCAATAATAAAGGTTGCTCGGTTAGAGCTACATGTTCATCTATTTTTGATAGCTTACCCTATTAGGAGTATCAAGATCATTAGATCTACCTTGCTAAAGGATTTTACAACACTTATTCTAAATGCTGCACCTAGTTAAAGGCTTTACAATTTATAGACTTTGTTAGAGTCTTTTACCCTGTTAAAGGTTTCTCTTACAGCTTCAAAATATTACAATAAAATCTTTACAAATATCTACAACTTTACATCTGGAATGTTATAGCAGATTCTATGTGCTCAAAATGAGATTACCTTGCTTATAGCTTACCTCGGTAACCCATAAAGTAACTCAGTAAACCCTTTTGTTTACTTTGTACCTTGACTGTTCTCTGAAATGCTTCTCGGTGACCTCTGTGTCTCTGACAGTCGCATTACTTAGTGCTTCCTTATCTATCACATTTGTCTTGCTTTACACACATTCATCTCTTCTTTTTTTATAATTTTACTGAACCTCAATTCATGTTGTATAAATAGATATCTTATGTCAGTGATCAGGTTCATTGCTTCGATCTTACAAACATGATTTATCGAATGAATAACCATACAAAATATTTCATTGGATAGATGACCTCAAAATCATACACAATCCTTAAGTGCAATTTCCAATGTGATAATGGTTTTATGTTCCTTGATCTTGTAACATGTTTTCCCATGTGTGTCTAGATTCAATGAATCTGGTAACACGATTCACTAGATGTATATCAACTCGGTGTATCATTGTTTCTGCTCAGTAGACATGGAATGTTACTCGATAGACAACTCGGTGTATACTGAGCTTTGTGACTACTTTCTTCTATAACCAACTGCTCTGTGCATAACGACTGAATGTTTCGGTAGTAGTAACCGACTAGAGTATATAGAATGACTTTGGATATAAAACTAATGGCAACTATAATAAGTAGTAACAATAATTAGATAATTGAATAATTAAAATGAATTATTCAACTATAGGCTAAAATGAATGAACCTTTAATTAATCAAATAAGATTGTTTAATTAAAGGAGATAAATCAAATTAATCAAATAATGCAATATTATTTAATTACTTTTAAAAGGGGACAAGGTTTGATGAAATGATGAAAGAGTAGGGCAGAATAATTAGTAAAAAGGGTTTTAATTAATTACTGAATTAATTAAACCTAAAAGGGCATTTTAGTCAAATTGACATTCAATCACCAAAAAGGGGTCAAATTAAGTCAATTTGGGTCAAAATGAATGAAATTGGAAAGAATGAGAAAGTTTGGGTAGGAAATAGGAAAATTGGTAAAATTAGGTCAAGTTAACGACAAATTGACATGTTAATAACGAGAGACACAGGTGATGCAGATTTCAAGTGTCTAAATTTTGTCCCTCTTTGACAATGGGATTTCTAAGTATTGTTTCAGAGAAGATATGAATGTGAATTAACATCAAAACATGCCTCAAACATGGTAGGATATGAGGGTGCCTACTCAAGAAATTGAGCGAAAAGATTCGAGAAAAGAGTTTAATTTGTTGACAAAGAAAGAACGATTCCAGGAATCAAATGGAAGCAAAAACGAAGCCAAAATGCAAAAGATACAAGCTTCGTAAGGAAAAAGGGACCGTGACCAGTGCAAAAGGGGAGTGCAAGCACACTCATCTAGGCAAGATGAGGGGGGTAAAAAGGGTTGGGTGGGTGTAAAGAGATCATTTTTACTCTCTCATTTGGAAATTTGGAGCTCTAAAGCTTGGAGGAAGGAGGAAGAATCATGTGAATTCCAATCAAGATTCATCACAGGGAATACATGTAGAGATACCGACGACCGATGGGTGCAGGACCACATGTATGTAGTTGAATGCCTGCTTGTCAATTTTTTATTTGTGTACGCCTTCCTACTTTAATTTTCTTAATTTTTAATGCATGTCAGGGATTTAGATAGGGTGTGCACAATTGGTTGTTCCTTTTGCGTAGTTAGGAGAACTTACTATGTAGTTGGGGGACCCTATTGTGCAGTTGGGGAAATCTACTGTGCAGTTGGGGCAATCTACTATGTAATTGGGGAAATTACTGCATATTTGGGGCAATCTACTACATAATTGGTCAAAACAACTGTGCAATTGGTCGAGATAGGAGATAAGGTAGGGATTCAACTAGGTAAATTAGGGTTTGGGAGAGACTAACATGGGGTTCAACTAAGTAGGCCAATGTAGGCTCACCAATTAGGCTTAGGATGTGCACTAACTAGGGCTGATTTGAACTTTACCTAATCATATTGTAGGTTGAATTGCCACCTCTACAGGCTCGTGAGAGTCATCCATCAAGCCTTGCACTATATCATCAGATAGATGAGTGGGAGAGGAATTTATTGCTAGGCTTAGTGTTACATCACATCACATACATGCTTGATATAAGGGAAAATGGGGCTATGATTACAACACTAGTAGAGTAGTTGCACTCGAAGATGAACTCATTCCATCTATCAATAGAGAGGTGATCATTACACTAGAGGATGTGTGGCACATCCTTAGGATTCCTATTCATGGGTAGCTAGAAGTGTATAAGCCATCTATGGGGAGAGAGGCTTTGAGCTTGTTATTTGAGGTTGATGAGGATGAGTTATGCATTGTGGATTATGAGATTAGGTGGGATACTATGGAAGCACAACATCATATGTTGGTGATAGTAATCACTGTGGTCATAGAAAGATTGGTTGCACCGGATAGGAGAGGGCATGGATTTCCTATCGGATGGGGACAAGCATTAGAGCACATGGTGTTAGAGAGTATGGTATTGGCTTGGGGACCATGCATGTTGGGCATGTTATACTTCCATCTGCATCAAATTGTATACAAAGAGGCTTTGATACTCAGTTACAAGATGACACTACTACAAGCATGGGCATATGATCATATTGCTATGTCTCAGCCTATACCGGAGAGACAAGTATGACCTAGGTTACCATATGTGTATTTCTATGGTGGGGCCTTAGCATGAGGAGTAGTAGGAAATAATCTATTCTATAGACATCAACTAGATTGCTTGAGGTATTTTACATGGAGACCATACAGGGATTGTGAGGGATGGTTAGAAAAAATCAACACCCTCCTTATTGATAATAGGATAGGTATTTGATAGGATGGGTGATGATGAGGCAGAGGGTTTGTGAGATACAAATATTAGAGAGTTTTCAACAATAGTTTGAGGAGAGACAAGATATTCCAATAGGTATGGCTCATGATGCATGATCTAGGAGAGAAATAGTAGATTGGGGTCCTATTATCATGCTATGTGTAGTATTTTCAGAGTTTCAATAGTTACAGTCGAGGCAATGGGGTGTAGATGGAGATGTGATAGATGCAGGTACCACAAAGGCTTATGATAGATGGTTTTCTAGGCATAGGCGGATTCCATTAATAGGTTTGGATATTTCAATTCTGAGGACCCCAATCTGAGATAGGAGAGGTCAGAGGAGGGGATGGGATGGAGACTCAGACACAAGGGATGAGGATGAGTTGGGAGAGGATGAGGAGGATGGAAACTCAGAAGTTGGAGAGGATAGAGAATCGGAGGATGGAGAGTGAGAGGATAAAGATTCATATATGTTGGACAAGAAGCATGATGATGCAGTGGTAGAGCAACATAAGCAACATGGAAACCCAAATAGGGAAAAACCACTGTGGGATTTCGGACCCACTAAGAAATATACTCTTCTAGAGTATGCTTGGATAAAAGCAAATCATGTTAAAGATTACAAACACATTGCTAGATGTGACCCAGTTAAGGGATTTCCCTCAGATTTGTTAGGATCTTCACCTTGTTAGAAGTGACCTTGTTAAAGGATTTCAAACACTCAATCAGAATGTCACCTTGCTAGAGGGTTTTACAAATAAGACTGTTAAGTCCACTCGGTTAAGATATTTTCTGTCATTTTCACAAAATAACAGTAATAAAAATCTATCTGCAACTTCACATCTAAAATGCTAAAGCAAATTCTTATTTGCTCAATACAATCTAGACATAGAACTCATCTTGTCCATCTATTGGGCTTCTATACTCTATTATTCAAACAGGTCTTCAAGCTTCTATGCTCGGTAATCACTATGTAGCATCCCTGTGCATATATTTGTCTGCATGCATTGTTTATCAATAGTTCCCTATTTATAAACAATTCGCCAACCGCTTAATCTCCTTGATCACACTTCCCATGATCAATCATAGCCATCAGATCTTCAAACTTGTCCAAGTTCAATGTATCATTTGATCTAAAAAATGTTTTACCCTACCTTGGAACTTGCATACATTTCTTGGAACTTGTGCTACGATATTGTGGTTCAATCTGCGCTGTAGATCTTCATAACGATTTTCCTTCACCATAGATCTTTTAACAAACTTCATTCACAGCATACAAATCATTTAATTAGTTCCAACTCATCAGCTTCCTTCATTAAATAACATATGTAACCATTTAATGTATTCTATTACAGCTCAGTTACAACTTGGTGAATACTAAACTTTACTCGGTAGACATTCTACCTTCATTAACCGATAGCAATAACCTTAGGTTTTACCGACTAGGTTCCTTAAGGTTTACCAACTAGGTTCTTTGCTCGGTAACATAGTATAGTGTTAACCTTACAATTTACAACATATGTATGATGTTAAAACAATCTAAACATCATGATCTCATCATTGTCTAACTCAGTAATAGTTGCCCATTGAATACCTTATTCATCCCCTTATTCATCATATTCTTTCTGTGTCTTTTACCGACATCTTTATACTCATCAAATCATACTTCTCAAGATATGGCAACATCATACTGAATTAGAAAAACAATTTCTTGACATCAATGAAAAAATAATAATATTAAGATAGTAAACATCCTTAATCAGTTATATCCATAATCATCAACAACCTTCTCAATATCCTTATTGAAATCCCAACAATCTCCCATTGTTTGTTATAATGGCAAATGCCAACACATATTGCTATGTGTCAGTTGATGAATACTGCGAGGGGGGGGGGGTGAATTAGTATGCTGAAAAACACTATATTTAGACACTTAAATAGTCTAGTAATAAACTGGTAAAACAGTTTAATAAACAAAATGGTTAATACACATGCAAACTAAATAGCAAATAAGCCATTTACCCACAGGAGCAATAACACCATAACACAAGAGATTTTGACGTGGAAACACAAATGGGAAAAACCACAGTGAGATGGAACTCACAAGTAACTATATATAGAATAGGAACTAGACCGGTTAAGGTTAGACCAGTTAAGGTCATACAATGTTCTTTACCAGAAAAGATCCTATTAGGAATCTCAATCTCTGTTAGGAGATAAGTCCAGTTAAAGACTGCCTTGCTAGAGGATTTTAGATCCACTGATGTGAACCACCTTGTTAGAGGATTTACAAAAGGCTTTTGGCCCTACCCGGTTAAGGGCTTTAGACTTGTCGAAGATGTGAGTAGTCAACAAGTGAGTGATCTAGTAAATAGCACATATTGCTTGGTTAGATCCTTGATAGCTCGTTCCTAATGCATTCCAGCATTACTTCAGTCTTCAACACATTCACTCTCTGCCTCTTCTTGTAGACCTAAACTTTTTTTTATCTTTACACTCACAAAAACTCTTCAACCACCTTAAACCTTAGCAACTCCTTAAAACCCTAGACATGATGTCCTTATCAAGGAATCTGATTTCATGTCGGTCCAATAGGAATACATTACAATTTCCTAGGTTCAATGCATCTAGACATATTCTGTAACACGACACAAAAAGCACCGTTAAAGTGTCGGCACTGTCAAACAATCAGTGGATGGTAACTCATCACAAAATGTCGGTTGGTAACTCATCATAGAGTATTAACAGTTCATACAAAATACCGGTTGCCGATTTGAAAAAAATGAAGATTGGGAAATATGTGTTCTATCGCTTTGATCCTTCATACCACTTGAGATCCTTGAACTGCTTGGGGTCAACATGCCACTTCAGACCAATAAACACATTCTGCAAAACACTAATAGTCTAAAGACTATAATGCATCATACCGGTTGGGAACGATTGTTGGTTGAGCATAACTCATACATATAAAAGTGATCTCAATGCAAGTGTGTCCATCAATGACAATCACAACATAATCATAAAAAATGCCAACAATCTCCCCCTTTGGCATTGCTGGCAACACTTAGGAAAAAAAAATTGACCTCTAAGTGTTTTACAACAAAAATCATGCCATAAGAAAAATTACTCCCCCTAAGCATATACACTATCCCTTTTGTAGAAAATACAATGTATACTACTCCTTAATAGAAATAACATGAAAGTATACATCAAAACATTCAAAATTTATACTTCTCCCCCTTTGCCAACAATGACAAAAAAAATATTATAGACTAACCTCTGTTTCATTAGTATTAAAAGAATAAGTGTTTATGACAGTAAAGAGTAAAACTTGTCAAAAGCTGATTTAAAGTCCTACAAAAATTGTTTCATAGATAAGGACTAGGACTCAAGTAGGGAGGTAGCCACTTCTTTCTCTATCTGCATCTGAGAGACCTGTTCTTCCATGGTGTCTGTTGTGCTCATCTCTTGAGTCATCGTTAAGGCATCCAGATTGAGATAACATTTCTGAAGTATTTGCAGGCGTGGGAGTAGAACCAATTGTAGTTCCTGCAAATCTCAAGTCCGGTTGCTCATTTCCAACTCTATTTTGGCAGAGTGGATATGAAACCGGTGAATGGATTGCCCATAAGCTATAAAAGAGTCATATGGTGGCTTAAAGGTGCTCATGTATAACTGCAAGTCATATTGTAGCTTTTGCTTCTGTACAAGCACATCATCACATAAGAGATGGGGTTGGCAAATCTTACTCAGTAGTAGATTTCCCTCATCCAAAGCATCCCTTATATCTTTTTGAGATTTTTGCAGATCAGACCGGAGCTCATTTAGCTTCTTCACTAGGGCAATGTTGAGATCCTTTTGATGCTCTTTCTTGGCATTTGCCTCTGCTACCTCTTCTATGCTTTACACCTGATCATCCACTACGGTGCATAGGAGCTTCAATTGTGCCAGTGATGAATCAGTATTGGGGAGGTTTGTGCCGGGTAACAAACCGGTAAGAGTGTCCACCGCAGCTTGGATCACATCTTTCTCCTTCTTCCTCCTTATCACTTTAAGGCATTCTTGAGAAACCTTAATGCTCTATAGCAACTCCATTTTGTTTGCAGACTAGAGGTCAATAGGACTAGTGAGGTTAGCCGGTTTGGCTTGACTACCGGTTGCCTTTGGAGTCTCCATCTGAGTGCTTTTTGCCACTTCTTCTTTCTCTTCTTCCTTCTTTTTCTTCTTCACTTCTTTTTGTTGCTCCTCTTCCTTTTCCTCCTCTTCTTTCTTCTTCTTCGCTTCCTTTCTCTTCTCCTCTTCCTTATCCTCCTCTGCTTTCTTCTTCTCTGCTTCCTTTCTCTTCTCCTCTTCCTCATCCTCCTCTGCTTTCTTCTTCTCTGCTTCCTTTCTCTTCTCCTCTTCCTTATCCTCCTCTGCTTTCTTCTTCTCTACTTCCTTTCTCTTCTCCTCTTCTTTATCCTCTTCTTCTTTCTTCTTCTTCGCATCTTCTAGTTTCTTTTTCTCTTCTTCCTCTTTTCTCTTTTCCTCCTCTTTCTTTTTCTTCTCATCCTCTTTTCTCTTTTCCCCCTCTCTCCTTTTCTTATCATCCTCTTTTCTGTTTTCCTCCTCTTTTCTTTTCTCTTCATCTTCTTCCTTTTTCTTCTCCTCCGCTTGCTTTTTTGCTTCCTCCTTTTTGCCCTCTGCTTCCTTTTTCTTTTCTACCTGTTCTGCCTGCTTCTCCCATCCTGTTGCTTCTGATGGTGTACCTTGAGCAACATCCTCTACATCCAAAGCATCGACATCAATAGTGTCTATAGGTTCAGTAACCGGGTTTCCTTCATTATCAAACACTTCATCTGATTTTGTTATTGCCAATTATTGCTCAGCCTTCTTGTTGGCTTGAAGCACTTTGTGCGTATGTACAATAGTTGTCATATGCAAATGAGTGTCCTTTTTGACATCATCAATTCTCCCTTCTAATAACTAGAGTCTTCTCCTTCTAGTGAATAAACGTCCTTTATTTTGATTGATGACTTCAAATAGCTCAGAATTGGACAGGTTAGGAAAGTGTTGGGCAAAAACTTTCTCCCTTATTTCCTATTCCTTCTCTACGGCAATGCACCATTTATTATCTAAAGACTTATAAAAAGAATCCGGTGTCTCAGATCTAATTTCTGAAGGCGACCGGTCATTAGCACACAAATACTTAATAATTTCCTACTCAACTTCTTCCTTTTCTTCATCATTGAAATCATCAAAATGATCTAATAAATCATTCAATAACTTTCTCCTAATATTTTTAATAGTTCTTTGACAATGTGTCAAAGGTTTGTAGGAAGAAATGTCAATATTTACCGGTGCCGATGATGCCGGTTCATTCTTTGTCTTTTTCCTTGTTTGTCTTGTCTTCTTCGGTTTTTCTTCGGACACAATTTCTTCTGAGTCTGATGAATTATTCTTTGTCTTCCTCTTCCTCTCGAAGACTTTGGCAGGTGCCGCTTCCAATTTCTTCTTTGCAGGTGACCACTGTTAGGCCCAATATGGAAAGCTAATGTACTGAGAGGGGAGGGGTGAATCAGTACTTCAAAACTTTTCTTCAACAATAACTTTAGTGTTATGCATAAACCGAATAGTGCAGTAACATAATATAAAGCTAAAACAAATAGATAACAATCATACATGATTCACTCCATAACACATATATTTTGGTTACGCAGAAACTCTTGGTTAGAGAGAAAAACTACGGTGGGGATGGCACCCACAACTTTACTACTGCAATAATAAAGGTTGCTCGATTAGAGCTACATGTTTAGCTATTTCTGATAGCTTACCCTATTAGGAGTATCAAGATTTGTTAGATCTACCTTGCTAAAGGATTTTACAACACTTAAACTAAATGTTGCACCTGGTTAGAGGCTTTACAATTTATAGACTTGATTAGAGTCTTTTACCCTATTAAAGGTTTCTCTTACAACTTCAAAATATTACAATAAAATCATTACAAATATCTGCAACTTTACATCTGGAATGTTATAGCAGATTCTATGTGCTCAGAATAAGATTACCTTGCTTATAGCATACCTCGGTAACCCATATAGTAACTCGATAAACCCTTTTGTTTACTCTGTTCTTTGACTGTTCTCTAAAATGCTTCTCGGGGACCTAAGTGTCTATGTAACAGTCATAACACGTAGTGCTTTTTACATGTCTTGCTTCATATATTTCTATATCTTCCTTTCTATCATGCTACATGTATTTTTTTGATCTTAATCCATGTTGTATAAATAGATCTCTTATGACAGTGATCCATTCATTGTTTTGATCTTACAAACATGTTTTATCGAATGAATAATCATGCAAAATATTTCATTGGTTAGATGACCTCAAAATCATACACAATCTTTAAGTGCAATTTCCAATGTGATAACGGTTCTATGTACCTCGATCTTGTAACACATTTTCATATGTATGTCCAGGTTCAATGAATCTGGTAACACGTTTCACTCGGTGTATATCAACTCGGTGTGTCATCTTTGCTGCTTGGTAGACATGGAATGATACTCGGTAGATAGCTTGGTGTATACTGCGCTCTAAGACTACTTTCTTCTATAACCGATTGGACTGTGCATACTGACTAAATATTTTGGTAGAGGTAACCGACTAGAGTATATAGAATAACTTTGAACATAAAACTAATGGCAACTTGATAAGTAGTAACAATCTCCCCTTTTGACATTAGTTGAGATGTTTGACAGAAACTACTTTCAAAGTTATAACTCAATAATCTATATACTTGCAAAATTTGACTATACTGACAGTATATACAATAGTCAATGAAATAATATGTCCAGATATACTCCTCTTATCGATATACTGTACAAAACTCTAATTTTGCATGCTCGGGGATCTACTCTTGTTCTTTGCTTACTGTTCTGTTCACTGCACTTGGATACTCTACTTACTCTGCTCGGTATACTCCCCCTGTATACTACACTCCTATTGTTTAATATTATACTTTGATGCTTTGAATACTATATCACTCCCCCTTTTTGACAAACATCAAAATTTAGTTACCATTCGGTGGTGGCAACTAGTCAAAAATAGATTTGTACTTTGTCCATGCTTCAGTGAGAGTGATAGAGAGGGCATCCTTTACACTGTCCATTAAAGAATTTTGCGCTTGAATATCAGCCAATAATGATATTAAGCCATCTAGAGTGCTTCCCTCTTGTGTAGTAGACAAGTATGTGGCTCAGTTAATCTATTCTTGGACGGATGAAAGATGAGGAAGGAATAATGTCTGAAGTGTCATTATGTCCATCCTGATCTTGTGTTCTTCATTTCTTAGGTCCAATTGTTGAGCCATGAGCTGTTGTAACTTTGTATAGAAATTCTGAACTGAATTGGGCTCCATGGTCAACTTATTTGAGAGATCAGTGATCTCTTTCTCAATTGCTTCTATTTTATTTTTGATGTCTTTAATGAATAAAGAAAATGTATAGAGTTTCTGAAATAAATAATGAATGTGCTTGAGTTGAGGAGTCAACTCAGTAATAAATTTGACAAGCTTAACTTTGCCAATAGCTATAGATTTTTGTACCTCTTCTATCATTTTTGTAGTGAGTTCTTTATCTTTTAGCTTGCTCAAATATTCTGATGCATCTACTCCAGATGTCTCTATCTATGTTAGGAGTTCATCCAATTGAATGTGGATGGCTGCATCTGTTGACACTGTAGCTTCAGGTAGCATATCTGTTAAGAGTGCTTTTACCTTCTGAAGTACTTTATTTTTCTTTTGAATAGCCATTTGCTTCTCTTATTCGGTCTTTGCTTTGCATAGTTCACCAAAATCAATGAGTGCTTGTCCCTTTAATTTGGATATATCAACATTGGGAAACACTATTGGTTTTGACAAATCTACTTTGAAACTATGCTTCTTCATCTTCTTTTCTTTACCTTTCACTGATTGAACTAAGACAATGGCTTGTGAGGCTTGATGACCCTTGGTAGGTTGCTCGGTAGAGGCAACACTTTGATCGGTTTCTTTAGCCTCTGTAGTGTCCTTTGGTGTCTCGGTACTCAGTGTCTCAGTTGCAACATTTTCAGTGCTAGAAGGATCCTGAGATGTCTGTTCTTGAGTAGTACCTTCTCCTGTTGTAGACTTGTGATCTTCGGTGCCTTTATCTGTATCCTGAGGGGTTTCGGTTGAGACAGGTTGATTGACTGGTGGATAAGGCTGAACTTGTTCCAAGACTGATTCACTAGATATGAGTTTTGCATATGCATTGCCTTCTATCATTTCCTGTTTCGGTGCCTCTATATCCATGATATCTTCATCTATTTGAATGATGTCAAAAGGGTCTTGCTTGGTAACATTAGGATCTTGCTCGATGATATCAACTATTTCAACTTCAGCTTGCTCACTGGCATCCTTGTTTCTAAAGATTTCCTACCACTTTTCTTTTGTCTCATTTTCCACTTCAATATACAGCCCATTCATCAGTTTCAAGGCTTTTTGTTTGACGAGGAACTTTGTGTGGTAGGTTGTCACATGTTCTTTTATTTCGGCTATCGACATGTCAGGAAAGATATGTACCAGACTTCTTTCTTTGATCTGTTTCTCCAAGTCCAGGGCATATTGCCACCTGTTATCAATATGTGCATATAATTCTTTTGGGAGAGAATTAGAGACTTCTAATGGGACTAATTGAAATTTCAGAAGTGTGCAGATGACAGCTTCTTCAATTTGTCTCTTTTCATCATTATTTCTAGATTCATACTTTAACATATCTGAATCCTCCGAATCCACCATATTCTTTCAGATTAGCATAGAAATTTTCAACACTATGTACATTTTCCTTCTTGCTCTTGACAATATGAAATTTGCTTGCATCCTCAGATTCAGTGTCACTAGACTCTTTTGCCAAAATGAGTCTCCGAGTAGATTTCTTGTAAGTTTTTGTTACCTTGGGAACAGTAACACTCTTTGTTTTCTTACTCGGTGAAGCTGCAGATGCTCTTGTGTTAGGTCGCTTTGCTAGAGGAGTCGGTGAGGCCTTTGATGTGTCCTGTTTCTTTCTTTTCAACACTTTTCCCTTAGGCAATTCGGTGCTTACTGTTATAGTTGCCTCTTGGGCTTCAGATTCCTCTTCGGTTATGGCTATAGTGCCTTTGACAGGTGTGGAGGAAGAATCTTCTCCAAATTTCTCCGATAATGATTTTATCATCTATGTTGCCTTTCTTGTAGCTTTGGGTACTACAATGCTCATTTTAACCTTTTCCTTCACTTCTTCATAGGTTCCATACCTTAGCTCGGTAGCATGCCTTGGTAATGTAAGAAATGCATCAATTTGCTGTTGTGTGAAGTCAAAATCAATCTCGTAACCCATAGGTGACAAAGATTGAATTCTTGGTTCCACAACATTCACATAACAGTAATCAGTGTCTACTTCAAAACATATGTCAGCTTTGTATTTCTCCACTAGCTTGGGTGGAATCCAGTACTTGTTATGCATTTTCTCTTGAAATTTACTGAAGTAATCATCCATAATATCACTAAAATTATCTCCTAGCTTCTTAATGAAGTCATTGATTTGATGGGTGATTGGTCGGTGTAGTTCCCAAACAACTTTACCGACTGATGGAAAGAATTTTTCAAAATAGAAAAACATGCATACAAGTAGTGATCCAAACTTTAGTGTGTTAGTCGAGTTGTTCTTCTTTGGCTTCCTGATGGTGTTTATATTCTCAAATAGGTTTTTCAACAACACCTCACATAGATCAATTTTCATTCCCTTTTTCACAATTTTGTATGCTAGGTCTACTGCTGCACAGGGTACACTATTTTCCCTTTCCGATTGGAAGAAACAGTAACCTATTACTCTAATGGCAAATTTTAGTTTTGCATTAGTGACATTGTTCAATTTTAATCCTTTGCAATCTGATTCCACTCCGGTTAAACTAATCAATTCCTTCTGTGATATCATCTTTTGAGCTTGGGCATGATCATAAATAGGGTAACCGATAATCAGATGAATGATTTCCTTTTTAATCTTAAACAGTTGCTCCTCTAACCACATGAAATCATCATAAACTCTACTCAGAACAAACTTGACCCACTAGGGTTTGAACACACGGGGATAGGTTAGGGCTTCAGTTAATCCCTTGATCTTAATATGCTCATACTTGCTATTCAATTTACCATCGGTGCACAATTCATCATAGGTGTCTTTGATTTCAACGTGACCGAGTTCTTCAACATGACATTTGGTGAAGAATCTCACATCCTCGACTAATAACACTCTATCCGGGATGAGTGAAAATGTGGTTTTGTCATCTAGTTCAGATGCAACTTTGGGAGTTAAACAGTATTTTAGTGAGGGCTTTTCAACATTCTTAACAACGATGGGATCTTGGATCTTAGGTACCATTTGAAGATTTCAGATAAAAACTAACAAAAGATCCTTAGGGTTTGAGGATTTTCAAATGGCAAACACTTCACACTTAGCAGATAATTATAACTTGATAAGATCAGTAAACCAGCTTAACAATGCATTGAGATTGATGTAAATACCTTGAATTTTTCCTTGTAGAAGGTTTGATCACCTTAGATTTGCTTTGCTCTACTCTCTCGAAAACTTGGTAAGTGAAAATGACCGCGTAAATGCTTTAAGTACACAATATACCTTATCGGGCTTCATGCGGGTTAGGTCAAAAACATTAAATGCACTTGGTTCCACTAAACTTTCTTTCCTTTTGCGCTTTAACCGAGTAACCAAACTTCCTTCATTTACCGACTAGATAGGCTTCCTGTATTCACCGACTTGACAGGATTCCTGTATAGTGCTCCAAAAGACTTTGATAGAATTTCAAACTTACTACTACATCTTAATTATGCAGATTTTGAATTAAGTACAAAATAAAATAGGAACTGTTAAGATTTAATCTTGGGAGAATGCAGTGCCTTCATACCTTTACTGATTAATTTGGAATAGGTGCACCTAACTCGATAGGTAAGTTGCTTTCTTCATTTGACACAATTTCCTTCTTTTTCCAAATCATCTGTAATTTTTCTTTTATTTCCTCAGTGTCTTTTCTAGGTTGATCTCTACAATCTCCAGCCAAGTGTCCAACTTTGTGACAATGAAAACATGCCATACCAGGATTTCTCCATGATCTTCTGTTGTTCATCCCAAACCTTATAAAGTAGTTGGCACTTATATGTCCATATCTTCCACAACATTCACACCATATCCTTGTATTGTAATCCCATGGTACTATAGAATACTGTCAGTAAGGATCTGTGTGAGTTTGGTAACTTCCAGTATTTACTCAGTGTGCATACCACATATAATTATTTTTCTTATACCAACATTTCTCGGTACTGTGTCCATATCTATTGCAGTTTTTACAAAACCCTTTGAATTTTGCCTTCTAATAATTGTTAACAGACTTTGTCCTGCATTGATTAGATGTGTGACCATATTTATTGCAATTGTAACAATAACCATTGGACTTAGTGACATTCGGTTGCTTACCTTTTTTGATTTGGCACATGTTGGCAGTGTGACCTTGATTTCCATAGTAGTTGCAAATAGGCTTCTTTCTTTTGATGTTCTTCTTGATTCCAGCTTGCTTTGACGATTCTCGTCTCTCAGTAGTATGGATTCCCTTCTTGGTAGAGTCTTTTCCTTTGTAACCAAGTCCTGCATCTTTGTTGGGTTTTCTTGTATTCAGTTGCTCATCCAACATCTTTGATGCTTCATAACTTTTCTTCAGTGTTTCATTGGATTTCTTCTCTATTTCAAGTTCATTGCTCAACTTTGATACTTCAAGTTTCAATGCTTGATTCTCATCATCTTTCAAATTTTCTTCATGATGTGCATAACCTAGTTGATCTAACATGTTTTGTTGAATTCCAGTCATCCTTGTGATTTCATCATTGTTATCAGATACTAAGACTTCAAGTTGTTGTTTCTCTCTTTCTAGATCTCTTACTTTACCCTGTTAAAGGTTTCTCTTACAACTTCAAAATATTACAATAAAATCATTACAAATATCTGCAACTTTACATTTGGAATGTTATAGCAGATTCTATGTACTCAGAATAAGATTACCTTGCTTATAGCATACCTCGGTAACCCATATAGTAACTCGGTAAACCCTTCTGTTTACTCTGTTCTTTGACTGTTCTCTGAAATCCTTCTCGGTGACCTCTGTGTCTCTGCAACAGTCATAACACTTAGTGCTTTTTATATGTCTTGCTACATATATTTCTATATCTTCCTTTCTGTCATGCTACATGTATTTTTCTGATCTTAATCCATGTTGTATAAATAGATCTCTTATGACGGTGATCCATTCATTGTTTCGATCTTACAAACATGATTTATCGAATGAATAATCAAGCAAAATATTTCATTGGTTAGATGACCTCAAAATCATACACAATCTTTAAGTGCAATTTCCAATGTGATAACGGTTCTATGTACCTCAATCTTGTAACATGTTTTCATATGTATGTCCAAGTTCAATGAATCTGGTAACACGTTTCACTCGCTGTATATCAACTCGGTGTGTCATCTTTGTTGCTCGATAGACATGGAATGATACTCGGTCGACAGCTCGGTGTATACTGCGCTCTGAGACTACTTTCTTCTATAACCGACTGGACTGTGGATACCGACTGAATATTTTGGTAGAGATAATTGAAAAGAGTATATAGAATAACTTTGAACATAAAAATAATGGCAACTTGATAAGTAGTAACAACCGCTTGGTCACTTTGGGACCTGATGGAGTAACTGGTACCGATGCTGAAGGCACTGCCTTCCCTTTCTTTGCTGAGGGTTCTTTAACTGGTGTCACCCTTTCCAGATAGGTTCCGATTCTCTTTGCCTTCAGATCAAGAGGCAAGGCAAGTAGGGTAGAGGCATACCCATCCAGCATATCATACATCACCTCATAGCCCATAGGCTTCACTTCTTCCTGTCAGGGCTCAACGGCCTCCATTATGCATTCATCCACTTTGATGATAAAGCAAATGTCCTCTTAGTATTTCTTGACAATGTCACTGGATATCCTCATCCTTAGGCTCATCTTGCTTCTGAACTCATCAAAGTACTTATTCAGAACTTCAGGGTAACCGGTTCCAATTGCTTGCAGGCTCTCTTTGATCAGCTTGGTAACCGGTTGGTCGGCAGACCATTGAATATCTCCAACTCCTGGGAAATAACCTTGGAAGTAGAAGAATAACCCTACTAGTAGTTGTCCAAAATTAAGTTTCAATGCATTATCCTGTTTGATTGATTTGAGATTTAACAGAAGTTGTCTTTGCATGCAGGTGCATAGATCAAACGATGCATCTTCCTTGATCATCCTATAAGCGGTATTTATCGCTGCAGCAGATACAGAGTTAATTCTGCTGGCATGAAACGTCCAGTATCCTATCACCATACACGCATATTTCACCAGGTCATCCTTGATGGAATTGACAGTCATTCCTCATGAGTCGCTCACTGAACCGGTGAGATTGATCATTTCAGTCTTGATGACCCTCCTCATGGCTGGCACTTCACCGACATTGCAAAAACCGATGACGACATGAATAGCTTGCAGTGTGATATCATGTGTTCTCTCAAGATACATCTTGTCACCATGAACTCTGCTTAGAATGATTCAAATGTGGTCATCTATGAAATCCTCTAGGAAGTAAACAACATTGTGAAGCTTCTTCTTCTCCAAGATACTATACTCCGGTTTGATCTTTTCATCCTTCCTAGAGAATAGACCTAGCTGAGAATGGATTGCGAGAGACCCCAGGTCTTCAATTTTACAATCTATATAATCAAAAATGCCTTCTTCCACTATTACACCAACAGGTACTTATGACAAGACATTGTATTTGGACTTGCGTTGAATGAAGTTCATAGAATCAACGAGTGCACTAGAGATAACATGTGATACGGAAGCCATGATAAAATAGAAAACACGAGAAATACCTTTCGGAAATCAAGAATTTAGGGCTTGCTAATTCCACTTTGCCTCACACTTCATCGGTTTCTCAATCACCACTTTGAGTTCTTCTCTTGACCATTTGATATTAGCTTCTGAATCTTCTTCAAGGTTTTGAAATTTCTTTGAATCGCAACACAAATCACTTTTTCTTCGCTCTGTACTTGAAAAACTTCTTCGCTCAAAAAATGATAGTCAGAAAGAGTATAAAGATTGGTTGCACCGGATAGGAGAGGGCATGGATTTCCTATCGGATGGGGACAAGCATTAGAGCACATGGTGTTAGAGAGTATGGTATTGGCTTGGGGACCATGCATGTTGGGCATGTTATACTTCCATCTGCATCAAATTGTATACAAAGAGGCTTTGATACTCAGTTACAAGATGACACTACTACAAGCATGGGCATATGATCATATTGCTATGTCTCAGCCTATACCGGAGAGACAAGTATGACCTAGGTTACCATATGTGTATTTCTATGGTGGGGTCTTAGCATGAGGAGCACTAGGAAATAATCTATTCTATAGACATCAACTAGATTGCTTGAGGTATTTTACATGGAGACCATACAGGGATTGTGAGGGATGGTTAGAAAAAATCAACACCTTCCTTATTGATAATAGGATAGGTATTTGATAGGATGGGTGATGATGAGGCAGAGGGTTTGTGAGATACAAATATTAGAGAGTTTTCAACAATAGTTTGAGGAGAGACAAGATATTCCAATAGGTATGGCTCATGATGCATGATCTAGGAGAGAAATAGTAGATTGGGGTCCTATTATCATGCTATGTGTAGTATTTTCAGAGTTTCAATAGTTACAGTTGAGGCAATGGGGTATAGATGGAGATGTGATAGATGTAGGTACCACAAAGGCTTATGATAGATGGTTTTCTAGGCATAGGCGGATTCCATTAATAGGTTTGGATATTTCAATTCTGAGGACCCCAATCTGAGATAGGAGAGGTCAGAGGAGGGGATGGGATGGAGACTCAGACACAAGGGATGAGGATGAGTTGGGAGAGGATGAGGAGGATGGAAACTCAGAAGTTGGAGAGGATAGAGAATCGGAGGATGGAGAGTGAGAGGATAAAGATTCATATATGTTGGACGAGAAGCATGATGATGCAGTGGTAGAGCAACATAAGCAACATGAGTATATATAGGATATAACAACAGGGGATGATATCGAGCATATCTCAGATGATCAGACTGTGTGAGGAGAGGTCAGATTTTAGAAAGAGCATATTACAAGATTGGAGAGACACATAGTTTCATTTTAGCAGGTCAAGGTAGCAGAGATGGGGAGAATGATAGTAGAGAGGGATCAATTGAGTGCTGAGAGAGCAACACTATTAGCAGAGTGAGATGCACATATGACATAGAAAGGGAAGTGGGTAGCAGAGAGGGATGCCTTGGTAGCTTCTTAGGAAACAATGATGGTGAGAGCATAGTTAGCAGATCAGTAGGTGCAAGAGTTCATTGAAATAGTACAGGACATGACTATGCAAGAGACATTTGATCGGTTGAGAGATTGTGGTGAGAAGATTCGATATTGGAGGTTTCTATATGAGGGAGTGGTACCATCAAACTAGAGAGAACCATCATTTGTAGCAGTTCAGAACCAGGAGAGGTTGTGGAGTAGGACATATTCTCAGAGGACATAGAGCAATGTGGGAGTGATAGGTCCAGTGAGGCAAGAAGGACATGGGATAGGAGGAGATGCATCCTCTAGATAGGGAAAAGATCAAGAGGACCGAGGGAGTACACTATGAGACACCCAAATTTAAAGATTGGATACTTTGTAGTATAGACACTCTTTTGATGATGTACTGAGCCTGCATGCTCAAAATTGAGATAAACATTGTGTATTATGTTATAGCTTATGATGATATATACATGACATATTCCTATGTGATTTGAGATGTTATGGGACTTATGATGTGTATGATTATGGTAATGCATTTTGATTTCATATATGCAAATGGAAATTATTTCAATTAATATGATATGCAAATTATAATATGAGAATGCCCTAACGTGTTGTGGATGCGAGATGGATATGTGACATACACATGGAGGTTGTAGATGACAAGATTTAAAAAATGGGCTCTATTGATGAAAGGGATGTTAGTAACCAAAAACAGGATGTTAGATGAAAAATCAGAACGAGAAATTAGTGATATACCTTGCTTTCATTCATGCACCTTTGGTGATAGAGATTTTTTTATTTTAATATGGCAAAACAGATACATCACATCGTGACATATAAGGTTAGAGCAATATTGCGATCCTTTTTGCAAGAGTAACAAATACATTACAGATAAGGAATGTGTCCATGATATGTTCTGAAAAAGTGGGGTTGTATATCAAGGGTCGAGGTATGTGCATAAGTCATAAATGATGAAACCAACAGACACCCAAGATTACATGATTTAGAACATCATGAACAACATCCCACAAACAAACAAAAAAGAACAAAAGAGGTCATGAACCATCTTATCCATTCTCATCACTCGGTGATATCCTCGAATAGCATAGGAACATGACCAAATATAAATCAAGAAAAGATAAGACTCACTAGATCAAGTGATCCAACAACCATTTTGATCTTGTTGTCAAAGTTAATAGTTTTTTTTTGTGTTTGATAGGACGATCACGATGTCTAGTTTCAGAAATGGAATATCTCATATAAGACAGACACAGTTTGGTTTTGAGTATACTGCAACCTATATAAGACAAATGATGGTCGAACAAATAACAAGTTGATAGGTTGATTGATTGATGCGACAAGTTTGATCTGTCTGACTTGTCGATCCGATTGATAGTTTGTCTATTGATATGTGGTTTGATAAGTGCAATGTTTCAAATTTCCCATTTGTGTTTGTTGAAGTATCTGTCGGTTTGCTAAAGGATAACTTTATTGCTTGGATTTTTTATTTTTGCAATTATTTGAATGTTTTTGGAGATTTCTTCAGAATCATCTTCAAAATGTTCGTGGGTTGAGTTTTTTTTTTTAGGAAATTATTTGGATGTTTTGATTTTTTTTAGGACATTTGCAATTTTGAGGATTTTTTCAGGATATTTTTCAATTTTTAGGATTGTTTTAAGGATATTTTTCAATTTTTATGATTTTTTTAAAGACATTTTTCAATTTTTAGGATTTTTCTAGGACATTTTGCAATTTTTAGGATTTTTTTCAAGGCATTTTTTAGTTTTTAGGATTTTTTAGGATATTATGCAATTTAAAGGATTTTTTCATAACATTTTTCAATTTTTATGATTTTTTTTAGGACATTTTTCAATTTTTAGGATTTTTTCAGGACATTTTCCTATGTACATGCGTCATTCTCCAATCTTGTGGCAAGAAGGATTCCAATGTTTGATCATGATAAAGGAGGTGTCCCCAATATTGGGAAAACTATATATAAAGGTCAAAGCGAGAAATATATACAGGACTGGTGTCAAAGTAGTAATGAGTGCTATCTAGTTCCAAGCCTTGACAGGGGGATCTAGCGAATTGTGTTGGCAAGATGGATGGAAAATCTATCACAGGTAGGAATAAGATTCAAAATGAATATCGATAGATGATGGATCCATGAATTGATACGTGTGGTACCTGTTTGCCAGGTTTTCACCACGGTACTTTCCCAAAGCACCTGTTTGCCATGTTTTCACAAAATGGGTGAATGATTTTTTTTTCTTCTTTCTTTTTTCAGGACCCATATATCAATTTTTTTGTTCTTTTTTAATGATCATATATCAATTTTTTGTTCTTTTTTTAGGATCATATATCAATTTTTTTTATTCTTTTTTTGGGTACAGTATATAGACTCAAGCATAGTATTTGCAAAGATATATGCTATTGACTGGTTTAGATGAGGGTTCTCCCTCTAGTGTTGCCAATTGATAAGCACTAGATCCAAAATATGCAATAACCACATAAGGGCCTAGCCAATTAGGCTCAAATTTTCCTGGTTTCTCCCATTCTTGTTGATTTTTAGGATTCATTCTAAGGACCAAGTCTTTGATTCCAAAGTGCCTATCTTTAACTTTCTTGGTGTAGTTCCTCCAGAGATGATTCTAATATGATTGCAAATGAGTAAGAGCAGCTTGGTGTTACTCATCCAATATTTTAAAATCATGCAATCTCAAGATCTTGTATTCTTCATCATCTACAATGTTGTGCAAGGATACTCTCAATGAAGGGATTTTGACCTCAAGGGGAAGAATTCCTTCTATTCCGTAGACTAGGGAAAAAGGTGTAGCACCGGTAGGGGTTCAAATACTAGTTCGGTATGCCCACAAAGCAGGATTCAATTGTACATGCCAATCATGGCCAACATCATTGACATTTTTCATAAGAATTTTAATAATGATTTTTTTAGATGCCTTTGCTTAACCATTACTCTACAGATGGTATGGAGAAGAAAAATAGTGATGGATATGTTAGTTGGCATAAAGTTCTTTTAATGATTTATTTTTGAATGGGCAATCATTGTTGGTAAGAAAGAGAGGCTCGTCGCCAAAGGGATCACTACCAGCATGATGAAGAATAAAAGAGAAAGAATCCACCACTAATGCACTTCTACAACCATAAGATCTGTAGACACCTTCGGCTCACTACTTTTGGTAGCTAACACATGAAAGTTCACACTACTCAATACTTTTCACCAATTGAAACACCATTGTAGTCACATAAATCTGTCCAGTTTAATTAAATGAATATTTGCTATTTATTTGATTAAAAATCCACTAGCCATCAGTTAATTAAATTAATATTTAATTAATTCATCTCCAAACATTCTCCTATTAATTAAATAAATTATTCAATTTATTTTAATTAATTCATTAAACCAAATTCAAAATCAATTAAATGAATAAATCATATTTATTTCATTTAAATCCCCTATTCCTCTTTTAAATAAATTAAATCAAACATTTATTTAAATCATTTATCCCCCCCCCCACTTGCATTTTCCTACAAATGCAACTTGCACACATTTATTGAAATAAATGAATTTTTTATTTTAATAAAATCTTATTTTCCTTCACTCACCAAACCCACTTGCAAATCTAATCCCCTTCTAGATTCTTCTAACCCCTTCCTAATTAACATAATCCATCCCCTAATTATTGTCACATTCCTAAGCAACATGGAGTCACTTCTCAAAGACTTCAAAGTCTTTGAAAAGCATTTAATGCTTTGTGTGTTCAACAATTTAACCTCCAAAGTCTTCCAAAACCACTAATGGCTCTTACATGACCATTAATGGCTCTTACATAGCCATTTATAGTTATTTCAACTTGCACTCATGTGTCTCCTCAAGAATTTATTGCTTTGACCATGTTTATCCCTTTTGCCTTTGCACAAGAGTTTATCCATTGGATAAAAGTTGTATTCTTTGAATAAAGAATTTATCCATTCAACTAACCTTGACCTTAACTCCCAAGGTCATGTCAAACATTTAATGCTTATTCCCTCTCCTCTCAACCTATCTCACATTGACACTTGCCATCCTGGGATTGGGTTGAAAGGCCTCACATGGATTTGATATCTTTCAATCCTGACCCTTGTTGAGATTACTCAATCGCAACCATCCATTGCTCCATTTTTCCTATAAATAGAGCCCATTTCTTCATAATCCAGATCCTGAAAACTTGCATGCATTTAAGATATAGTGAATTCTAGAGAGCATTTAGCATAAACTACTGATATCTTGTCATTTTGGTTAAAATAAATCATTTTAGTATCAATAGCATAGTATTAGCTTTTTATTCACATTTAGAGCAAATACTTCAATCTCAAACCTCCATAAGCATCCATAGTGCAAAAAGTTGCTAAGAGCTACACTAGTTTGGAACTTGGAGAGGAGAGGAACAAAGGAGAAGGAGCCAAGAGTATGGTAGAAGGCATTTGGAGATGTCTTCTTGCATTTACATTCATAGTTAAATGTTTTACTTTGTTCTTGGTGTCTCTTTTGATATGCCTGCTTAGGTTGATCTTTGGTTGAATAACACTAACCTTAATACTTGTTTCTTGTTGTTTGTGTGTTATACTACCACAAGTTTTGATCTAACACTTGCCCTTTTTGTAGAGCATCAACCATTAATCAAACAATCAGGGAGATAGATCTCTTTCACACACCTTCATCACATTTCACTTTCTTTCACATACATATCCATACAACCATGCATACATGTTATTTATATCATCCTCACATATGGAAAGTCTCCCAAGGTTAGCTAAGCATCACAACTAAACACAACTCAAATTAGGTCAGAACTAAACATTCTTGTAGTGGAAAAGAATGTAAAGTGAACCACAACACATCTTAATTAGGACCAAATTTAAACATGAAACGCGTTATACAATGATCCATAATTGGGGAAGCAATAATTTGAAGTGTGGAGACCTGAAATCAAGACTAGTAAACACCATCAAACTTTGAAATGATGCTTTCAAAGACCAAGAACACATGCCAACTAAATAGAATGAAGCTAAGGACATTATCAACTTAACTCCAAAACCGCAACACGAGAAACCATAACGTAGAGAAATGCAAAGCATGCATTACATATGGAAACACTATCATACACTGTCAAACATACTAGTAAACACAACTTCCTTATCACAAGAATCCAGAGAACCAAGTCTAGAATATAACATCTCTAAATATCGCTTAACAACATATCCAAACTAAATGAATAAATATACAACATAGAAGATATACAGAGAAAATATCTCAACACAACTGCACAGAAAACTGAACATCACTTATACCAACCAATCACTAATAACAACCAAAGCATGTTGACATCAATGACAACACAGAAATAGCTCATTTTGATCAACCTTACAAAAAAATTTAATCTTTTCCCAAACGTCCTCAAGAATGTTATAATGCATCACCTTCACTAGTTTAGAATCTTGTCAATTCTCTCAAGATTGCATTCCATGCGTTGTCATTGCTTTCATATAACCTAATTACTTTTGGAATTATTAGAGCAATAGAAAGATGATTATGAACATCTTTGACTGAGCTTCAAACTCCATACCCTAAAGATGACGCATGAGCTTTCATTCTTACTTTCCAAAATGTATAGTTTTTACCATCAAAATTAGGTACCTTGTAAGATCCATCTTGTGTCATATCGGACCTTCCTTAAGTGGTTAAGCTTATTTTAGAGGAAATTGGCTTTGATACTATAAAGTATGGAAAATTTGGAATTAGGGTTTCACCAAGTAAATCCACTAAATAACGTAATAATCACAATACATTGAAAGAGGGTTTGACCCAATAGATCTAATCTCAATCCCAATGGGGAAAGGTATGAGATTATAATTAGATTCAACTTGTTGGGGTTAATAATCCTCTTTCTTAGTTGAATTTGTAATGTAATTATGAAATTGGAGAAAAACCATAAATAATTGAAGTAATCTGAAAGAAACAGTAAGCTACAGAGGTCTCATGGAGCCACCAACTGAGATCTAGGCAAAAGAAGATGTTTAGCACTTGTTCTCAGAAGTTAAAATTGATCTTTTAGGACCAGGTAGCACAGATCTACCTTGATCCTCTGAATTATATGTCATCAAACACTCAACCAATTCATTGTTATTGACATTGTTGAATTCTCTAAGTACAACTCCTACACCTATTTCTTGCACATAGAAAGAGAGGGAAATATGTTGGGAATAGGGGTTTGCCTTAGGTCAAACCCCACTTTTGGAATTAACCATAAAATTGAATTGATAATAAAAGAGTATAATGAAATGGGTTCCTTTGGAGGGAAAGGCTGAAAAATTATTCAAACAATAATGTATACCTTGATGAAGTTTTGTTTGACCTTCACAAAGGTTTTAGGGTTTCATGTAGGGTGTCCTCATAAAATATTGATCATGGATGCCACCTTCAATACTTGAACTTGATTTCACTTCTTCTCCAGTGCTTGATGATTGACTAATTGCTTGCTCACTTGAATTGAATTTCATCAAAGTGTAATTGAGATCTTGATTTCAATTTGGTCTGAAATGAGAGGGGTAGATCTTCTTTTATAATTGTTTGCCTGAACATCGAATTGAATTTTCAGAACAAGACAACATAGGATCCAAATTCTTACTCATTTGTGATAATTGTTATGAGGCCCCATTTTAGGGCTTGATTAAGAGGACTAGGGTGTACCACCCCTGGTCCTAAAAATCAAGACACAAGAATGGGGGAGAATTGGGTCAATGATGAAAATTCAAGTTTGGAATGGGGTATGAGGAAAATTAGCACTGCAATTAGGCATCAAAGGCTACAACACCAAAGTGAAGCCTAGGTGAGGACAAAATTATAAGCAAGTATAACCCCCACTTTAGTGAGAGTATGAGACTAAGAATACTCACAATAAAATACAAAGTTGCATTGAATTATTTTTACCAAGATATCAAAGAGACAACAAACACTAAGCCCTGAGGTACTTTAGGATCTCATTACTCCCAGGCGATAGAATCATTACTGCACTATCCTAGTAAGATTTTCTTACTATGAGTCATGAAAAATAAAAATACCAAATAATAAAGAAAAAGGCTTAGTTTGGAAAGTAACTTGAGTATCAAAAAAATGTCATGGTGTGTGCATAAAGTGCAACACTAAGCGGAGTGTATGCCCCAATGTTAAAGTGATTGCATACACCTTATCAGGAGCAATTTATTTAAGGTAGCATGCATCCAAAAGATGAGCACATTACAACAATCAGACACCCCAAGAAAGGAAAAATTAAAGGATAATGGTCACAAAACATATATGAAAAAGCACATAAGGGATCCACTAACCATGGGGTCAATATGCTCTTATGATAAATAATGTATATTAAGGATATTTATATTAAATTGACCTCATCAACCAAAGGTAATGGAACTATAAACATAATTTAATAATTGAACATGTTTCTTTTTGAGTCAACATGGAAGATACCAAAAAGAGCTCTCTATGCTTTGCATCATCCCAAAGTAGACAACATAAGGCATAACATTTATAAGAATGGAGATACAAATAGAAAAAAGTCACAACAGATTTTGCCTCTTTAGTTCCTTGCACCAATTGAATAACAAGGGTTATCCAAAGAGAACCTAACATAACACAAAAGCACATCAAGCAACACATTGTAGGGGAAGCACATTACAAACAAGAAAACACATAAGAAAGAATCCACGGTATGAATTAAGCTAATCAAGGAAATCATCCACCACCCAATCTTGTTGAACGTCATTTAGCGATGGTGCACAAAATGAAAGAGGAGTCACTTTCAGAATGATAGATGGAGCTAGTGCAAGTTACAAACAAGGACCATGATCTAATAACAAGTCATGTTGTTTGTCACTAGGAGCTAGGGTTAATGCTTTTGAAAAGTGTGATGATAAATCATGATTAACATTAACAAGCTCATACATATCATCAGAATCAACATTGTTAGCATGAACAACATCATCATCCATATCATCATCTAGATTAATAAAAATTGGATTTCTAATGCAAAAAGAACTTGAACCATCATTTTTCTTAAGAATTTTTAATCTTGGTGATTCAAGTTGAACTTCCTCCCTAGGTTTAGGAAAAGGTTGGACAAATGGGATCAAGTCAAAATTTGGTGTCTTCATGGAGGAAATGGTTTAAGAAGCAAGCTCATGAGCCTTAGCACAACTTTTTTGTCAACATTCTCTCGCATAATGGTTCCTTTTAGTTTTATCCAATACTTGTTAAGGTTGAGGATCAATGGACATAGGCTTCTTTTCTTCCTTTAAAGGAGGAGGAACAAGAGAAAACCTACTAGGTTGAGACATAAAAGATGCAAAGTGCTTTCCTTTGCAAGATGTAGGAGGTGAGATTGGGGTATAAATAGGAGGAACAGAAGGAGTAGGAAGAATCCTAGGTTCATTATGAGGAGGAGGAATATACATAGGATCTCTCATCTTACTCAAAGACATGATCATCTCATTTTTCCAATTTTGATAAGATAAGAAAAGGATGTCACTTCGAGGCTTAAGAGGTTCAAGTTGTTTAGGCCAAAAGTAATCAAGAGTGAAATTACCACACTTCATTGTGCATTGTTAAAGTCTATGATTAATTGTTATGATAGTACCATTATGAGGGAATTTTAAACATTTATGGATTGTAGAAGGAGTAGCTTTCATGGAAGAGATCCAAGGAGGTCCCAACTTCATATGAAACTTATCTGATGTAGGAATAATAGAAAAAGTCACATCTAAGAACTTAGTACCAACCTCAACAAGGAGAGTAATAGTACCAATATTAGGGCAAGAGAAATTGCCATACACCTTGTCCACAACATCAAATTTTGTTGAATATCTGGGCAACTAAGAGGAGGGGTGAATCAGTTGACAATTTTTTTTTCTTTTAACCTTAATGCACGGATCTGGAATATGTAAATAGAATTAAAAGAATTTGAAAATGCATGCAAGAATCATATAAGACACAAGAAACACCAAAATTTACGTGGAAAACCCAAGAAAGAGAAAACCACAAAGAATGTTAATTCTCAATATTTAACCACCAATTATGGTGACACTAGTTAAGGTGATTTTTACAAAGGGTGGCTCACTGCCAATGTTCTCACTACTGATGGACTCATTGATGAACTTATAAGGAACTGAGAGGGGGTGGTGAATTAGTGCAAGAAAAAACAATATGAGTCTGATCACCAACATAAACACTTTAAAACTTATCAAGCATAAGAGGAATATCACCACATAAGCTAATGCCCAATAAAACAAATTATGCATAACACAAGAGATTATACATGGAAACCCAAAAGGGAAAAACCACAGTGGGAGTTAATACCCACAAGATTCACTATCTACAGAATAGAAATCTTGACTGGTTAAGGTCTTACAAATATGTCCTATTAGAAGCAGACCTGGTTAGGAGTCACCCGGTTGAGGGATTTAAATGATAAGCTTTGCTAGGAGCTATGACCTGTTAGAATCAACCTCGCAAGAGGATTTAACACTCTGATATAGAGCTACCCTATTAGGCGATTTACAGATTAAGGCATGTTAGTGTTAGACAACTCAAATAACCTGAGGACAACTAAGAGGGGGGGTGAATCAGTTGTCAATAGATTACAGAACTTTAAGCATTCAAATCCTTATTATCGAAACACATAAACTCAATATTGGAATGCATAAACCAAATATCAAAATAACTAATATATCAATTAAGCATAAACATAAATCATAGAACAGTTACCATCCATCCAGAACACATGATACCAAGATTTGTACATGGAAAACCCAATAAAGGGAAAAACCATGGTGGGAAGCCTACCCACAGTCAGATAATACTTCTGCAGTAAGTATGTGATTACAAAATGAGGGGCCTACACATGTAGGAAGGCTAATAGCCTAGAGCGCACTACTCATCACAAAAGGAGCCTCACTGACTACAAAATAAATCCATACTATGATCTGGAAAGAAGAATGAACTACAAAGATATCATCTTCTATGCCTGAGTATAGTTTCAGTTAAGCTCAATACCAAAGGTCTTAAACCTCTCTTACCAACCCAATTCGATCACCTATGATCGACCAAAACTCCTGCATATGATTACAACATTATTCACACAAGTAATCGCATAACCATCCCATAACCATAATTCCATTACCATGATCTACAAAGAGATCTTACATCATATTTATACCAACCTGGGACCTAAACAATTAGGTCTGCCACCTAAAAGATAATACAATAAATTCATAACATAAACCCACAATCCAATGATCAAACAAGTCAGTTTAGGATGAAAATAATGTAAATAAACCAATCATTAAATCTTGTTGGTAACACATTGGGAACATCCTCCAATACGTTACATAAATCGGTCCATAACCTAGATAACACCAGACCAAAAATAGGTCACCATAAACCAAATCAAACACCATTGATCAACAGGAACATGAACAAGATAACCAACAACATCCTGAAGTCCATCTAGAAGTTGCACCAACACCACTTATCATGTGCATCAAAAGATCTTCAACAAAGCTCTGCCTATAAAACCCTTACCGATGACCAAAAGGCTTACTAGAACAAATGATAGTATTTGAGTCATCAAATCCTGAACCAACTAATCATGATACGCATCTAAATAGAATGAATGACAAATCCAAATCATTTCCACAAACCAAATCATACCAGAGCATACTGGATCAATATCATAATCCAGCCACTCTACTGGAACCAACCGAAAACCGATAAAAAACTAAAACAGCTAGTGTCGCAATCAATGACAAAACATCAATGCAACACATAATCAATTCCTCCAAATTTCCAACAATTAGGACCTACCCGGTTAAGGGATTTTACTGCTACAAACTATTAGGGAAAAAATAATTCAAATGATCTTCATCTAACACCTCTATGTCTGATAAGATCCACATCAAATCCTCAAAATATCAATAATACATCAATACAGAGCTTCACAAAACATTGCACAATCAACTTCGCCTTATTCACCTTCGATCTCACACACATACTCATTTATATATATATAGACTTGATACCTCATCACACTTTTTATAAACATTTACATTTAGTCAACTACAACCTTGGAACAATTTCCTAGGTTTAATGAACCTAGACAAACTTACATCGCATTCTTTACTTATATCGGCCACCGACATAACAAATTAAAACCTATGTCATTTTCGATTTAAGTGACTATATCACTATCGGTTAAGTGTTCATCAGAATGTCTGCTTTGTACATCAAATCTCTCTTGTCTAGTTGAATCTACCAATGTGGTTATGAACATAGCTCCAAATGCTTGTCTCCATCACTACTGTAAAACCGCATCATCCAACTTTTCATGAATCACCTGTACCGGTTGTCGGAATGCAACTCTATCTCAATTTACCGGTTGAGATCTTAATTACCAATTCATTGGTAAACTGCCATCTGTACCAGTTATACCTTAACGGTTGTCTTCCAAGACTTAGATGACCACAAAAACATTGTTGCCATCAATGACAACACAAGACTTAGTCATCAAACATTAATCTCAATCTATTGATCAAATTCATCAATCAATCATTTACCAATTGCATATCAACAACAATCTTTATTGATTCAGTCAAATCCCAACACTCACTGCCTTGAAAGGCTAATTGCCAATATGCTCACTGCCTTGAAAGGCTCACTACTGAAGAAGAAAGAAAGACAAAGAGAATCCACCACAAGAAAAAAATAGTTTGCACTGTTAGAACTTCTTTCGGTATTAATCCATAATAATAAACTCACACAATAACTAATTCTTTTAATCTAATTCTTTTAATCTCACATGTATTCAACACAAAAAGCCATATCCCAAGTCATCAAATCAAAATCCTATATATACTGTCTCCAGGAAACATAATTCTCAATGTTGGCTGAGACAGAGATCAAAAATAGGTCTCCACTAAACATTTTGGTGGTGGTAAGAAATGAGAAGTGGACCATATCACACTATTCCTCATCAAACATATCAACACACTAAATACATCACCAAAGCTGAACCTAAAATGGATCTGCATGATATACAACCTCCATATCCGGTCTAAGGCCTCGAGCTCTAGACCAATTTGGACCCAAAGATAATGCATAGAAACATCTTTCGAGAGGAAACCTCCAACACAACATACCTAGATCAAATAATCCTGCTCACTATACCACATTTGGACTTAATCTGGGCCAAAGGATTTGACATCAATGACAACACATAATGAAATGCTAACAAAATTATCATATGTAACTTGATGCAATTGTATGATATAAAGATATTCTTTAGTAATCACATTTATCATACACATTGGATCAATAAGCACTCTTCATGAGAGCTTTTCTTTGATCTTCATAGCGATATATAATGGCCCATCAAGTGCAACAATAGTCTCACTGGGATCAAAAGTAATTCATAGGTCTTTAGGAGGTATGGGTTTATCCACAAGATTCACAACACTGTTAGATTCCCTACCAAGGTCATCAAGAGAAAAGGCAAGAAACTCAGACTCAACAACATTAATAAAATGAGAAGGAAAAGGATTGGTGAAGATTAGAAGGTTTTGATTAGGAGGAGCTATAGAATCATTTACCTTGTTATTCACACTAGCTACGGATATAGTATTATTATCAATGGTCTTGAATTTTACTCCTCAATGTATAAAATTTCTTGGTATCACAGCTAGGTTGATGGTGATATTGACAAAAGGCTTTGGGATCATGATAGGTGGAAATGGTTTAGAAGTGTCAATTGGCTTGATGGGAGGAAGTTTCAACATATTAGCATTTATCAACCTTGATGTTCTATTATGCAAAGTCTCAAAAAGAGGAATTAATTATTTTCTAGAGTATCTAGATAAAGGGGCCACATCTAATGGCGTGGTTGCTACTTGAGTGTTGTTGTTGTCGTCTATCTTGATGTAACCTTTGTTTGGTTTAAACATCAAAAACAACTATTGAGCACCCTATAACTTATCAACTCGAGCCATTGAAGGAGATGATTCAAATTGACTCATTTAAAGTTGATATATGAAGCACAACATACAATTGCATAAAGGATGTTAAATATTCAGGCAACTGAGGGGGGTTGAATCAATTGACAACTTAAACTTTTTATTCAATACATTCACACATCTGGAATAACCAATAGAATTAATTAAAGATGATATAACATAAAAGCACATACACAAAACAGAACATATAATGAACATTGGATATGACATGGAAAACCCAAGAAGGAAAAAACCACAAAGAATGTTAGTTCTCAATATATAGCATCGGTTAAGGTAATTTTTACAAAGTGTGGCTCACTACCAGAATGCTCACTATAAGCAGGCTCACTAGCTAGAAAAGGGCTCACTACCAAAGGGAGAAGAAAAAAGAGAATCCACCACTGTAACACAATCTACAATACCAAACTATTTTTGGTGTCTTGGCAACAATACACTTCATACATCATCAATCAAATTATTCTTTTTTAGTCTCGTACATCTTCCATATCTCATACATTCATATCATCCACATATTTATACTGTCTCTGGAAACATAATATTCTAAGTCGGCAAAGATATAAATTTGAAATAGGTCAACACTAAACATTCTAGTGGTGGGTGTTGGCAATATTGCATTATAATAGACAATGAAAGATTGTTGGCATTTCTTAAGGATATTGAGAAGATTGTTGATGATTATGGATATAACTGATTAAAGATGTTTTACTGTCTTGATATTATTATTTTGTCATTGATGTCAAGAAATTGATTTTCTAATTCAGTATGATGTTGCCATATCTTGAGAAGTATGATATGAAGATTATAAAGATGTCAGTAAAAGACACAAGAAAGATTGTTGGCATTTCTTAAGGATATTGAGAAGATTGTTGATGATTATGGATATAACTGATTAAAGATGTTTTACTGTCTTGATATTATTATTTTGTCATTGATGTCAAGAAATTGATATTCTAATTCAGTATGATGTTGCCATATCTTGAGAAGTATGATATGAAGATTATAAAGATGTCAGTAAAAGACACAAGAAAGAATATGATGAATAAGGTATTCAATAGGCAACTACTACCGAGTCAGACAATGATGAGATCATGATGTTTAGATTGTTTTAACAACATACATATGTTGTAAATGTAAAGGTTAATACTATACTATGTTATCAAGCAAGGAACCTAGTCGATAAACCCTAAGGTTATCGCTATCGGTTAATGAAGATGGAATGTCTACCGAGTGGAGTTTAGTATTCACCGAGTTGTTACTGAGCTATAACAGAATGCATTAAATGTTTAAATGCAGTATTTAATGAAGGAAGCTGATGAGATGGAGCGAATTAAATGATTGGTAAGTTGTAGGAGAAGTTTGTTAACGAATCAAAGACAATGGAAAGTCGGCATTAAGATCTACAACTCAGATTGAACCGCAATACCCTGGCACAAGTTCCAAGACAATTATGCAAGTTCCAAGGTGGGGTAAAACATTTTTAGATCGAAAGATGCATTGAACCTGGACAAGATTGAAGATCTGATGGTTATGATTGATCATGGGCAATGTGATCAAGGAGATTAAGCGGTTACCTAATTGTTTATAAATAGGAAACTATTGATAAACAATGTATGCGGGCAAGTGTATGCACAGGGATGCTACATAGTGATTATAGAGCACAGAAGCTTGAAGACCTGTTAGAATAACAAAGTATAGAAGCCCAGCAGATAGACAAGATTAGTTCTATGTCTAGATTGTATTGAACAAATAGGAATCTGCTTTAGCATTTTAGATGTGAAGTTGTAGATAGATTTTTATTACTATTATTTTGTGAAAGTGACAGAAAATCTCTTAACCGAGTGGACTTAACAGTCTTATATGTAAACCCTCTAGCAAGGTGACATTCTGATTGAGTGTTTGAAATCCTTTAACAAGGTCACTTCTAACAAAGTGAAGATCCTAACAGATCTGAGGGAAATCCCTTAACCGGGTCACATCTAGCAATGTGTTTGTAATCTTTAACAAGATTTGCTTTTAACTGAGCATACTCTAGAAGAGTATATTTCTTAGTAGGTCCGAAATCCCACAGTGGTTTTTCCCTATTTGGGTTTCCACGTTAAATCTGGTGTTATGAGGTTTATGATGTTCATATGCTTTTGAGTTTGCATGTTTAACAATTTTGGTTATATTACTGAAATATATGTTACCGAGATTGAATCTGATGTTTTTATGGAAGATTAAGTTTATATGATTCACCCCCCCCCTCTCATCTTGTTGGCCATTGGATCTGTACTTATATTAAGTATCAGAACTATCAATTGGTATTAGAGCTTTGGACTCCGGAAGGAAAGTTTAAAGGCACTTGAGTTAAAGATCCAAAGATGTATAAGAGGGATGCACCAAAGTTGAACAAGTCAAGTTTCTCTACATGGCAGAAAAGGATGAAGCTACATCTATCAGGAGTTGGAGAATATGTGGTATACTATCTGGAGAATTATTTTGTCACACCAAGCACCTATCCATTGACTATGGAAGAGATAAAGGTGAAGCAAGAACATATTCAAGCAATGATTGAAATAACATCTGCATTGACCGATTCAGAGTTTAATGATCTAGAAGGCTGCAATGATGCAAAGACAATGTGGGATAAGCTCCTATCAGTATATGGAGGAGATGAACATGTTCAAAGAGAAAAAGTAGACATTCTAAGAGGACAACTTGAATCTATGAGGATGAATGAAGGTGAGAACATAACTCAGTACAGTACAAGACTAAAGGAGATTGTCAATCAAATCAAAGCAGTAGGTGGAACTATTGAAGAAAAGGATATAACAAGTAAGTTGTCAAGAACCCTTCTACCAACTTATGCAATCCGAGTCTCTGCAATCAATAAATTGAGGTCTGTACCTAATATGTTAGTTTCTTTGGATGCTACTATTGGTAAGCTACATGCATTTGAGTTAAGTAATTTTGATAACAATGGATCTTCGATAAATAAAGTTGAATCTGCATTTAGTTCTTTTCATCTTGATGAATCTAATGATTACAATGAAAGAAAGTATAAGTACTCTAAAGGAGATCACAGTGGAGCAAGTGAAAGATTTCGTAAGAACATGGAGGCAGTACACAAAATATATGAGGAAATCAGAAAGCAAGAAGAGTTTGAAGCACTATTAGCCAAAAGGTTACCGAGAGGCAAAGGTAAGTATAAAGGAAAACTACCTTTGAAATGTTTCAATTGTGATAAGATAGGACATATGGCTTCTAACTGTCCTAACAAAGATTTTACTGAAAAGAGAGATTATCGAGATAATAGACAAAAAGATAATCATTACAGAGGACACCAAGACTTCAGAAGAAGAGATAGAAAGACATGCTTAATAGCTGATGAGGAATCTAATGATGATAAATCAGATGAGACTGATACAAAGGAAGTAGTTTATGTGGCTACCAAGGATGGATCAGATGAAGAAAGGTATGAAGAAAAAGCCCTAATATCTCACATAAACACTAATGATTCTTGGATTATAGATAGTGGATTCTCACATCATATGACAGGAGATAAACACAAGTTTGTTATGTTAGATGATTATGATGGAGGCTATGTTAGATTTGGTAACGATGCACCATGTCCGGTAAAAGGTAAAGGATCTATAATACTTCTTGATAATGCAAGATGCAATGATGTTTATTGGGTTGAAGGTTTGAAATACAATTTGTTGAGTGTAGCACAGCTAAACAACACAGGTTACCAAATAGAATTTCAAAAAGGAATTGTCAAAGTTCATGACAAGAATGGAAAGTTAGCTGCTACCGGGACACAACCAAAAGGTAATACATTTCACCTTGACTCAACTCGGAATAAGTGTTTGCATGCAAAGATTGATGATACCTGGTTATGGCATAAAAGGTTTTGTCATGTCAATTTTGATAATTTGATCAAAATAAGTAAGAAGCACAGAGTAAGAGGTCTACTGAGTCTTGAAAAACCTGAGAATGCTACGTGTCGAGGATGCTAGATGGGTAAGATGACAAGATCAAGCTTTACAAGTAAGTCCTACACTTCTAAAGGAATTTTAGATGTAATGCACAGTAATCTTTGTGGTCCTATGAAAGTTCAAAGTTATTATGGTGATAAGTATTTCATACTATTTGTGGATGACTATTCAAGGATGATGTCAGTAATGTTTTTAAAAGAAAAATCAGAAGCTTTTCAAATGTTTAAATGGCACAAGGCAAGAGTTGAAAATGAAATAGGAAGACAACTGAAATGTCTTAGATCAGATAGAGGAGGAGAGTTCACATCTGATGAGTTCAACTTATTTTGCAATGATCATGGTATTAAAAGACAAGTCTTTGCACCAAGAACTCCACAGCAGAATGGAATAGCTGAGAGAAGAAGCAGATCTATTATGGATTGTGCTAGAACACTAATGATTGAAAAGAAGGTGCCACAAACATTTTGGAGAGAAGCAATAAGCACAACAGTTTACACCTTGAACCGAGTTCAATTAAAGAAAGGTACTTTGAAGACACCATATGAAATCTGGTATGATAAGAAACCTAATGTAAGTTATTTTAAAATCTTTGGAAGTAGATGCTATGTTCATAAAGATGATAGAAATGGCAAATTTGATTAGAAAAGTGAAGAAGGAACATTTCTAGGTTATTCTTCTAGAAGCAAAGCATTTAAATGTCTGATCAAATCATCTAACAAAATAGTAGAAAGTGCAAATGTGAAATTGATGAATTTACAGAAAGAAATGATGAAGGAAATTCCAAGGAACTAGAAGACTATGATGAATCTGTCTATGTTCAACCGAGAAGTCCTACCGAGAAGACTGTTGAAGAAAATGAAGAGAATATCCAATTACCGAGTGATGAAGGAGATCATACAGAGCCTACCGAGCCTATATTAGAAAAGTATGTCAGAAGACATCATGCACCAAGTCAGATTATAGGAGATAAGGATGATCCAGTGATGACAAGGAGCAAACTGAGATAGAACACATGTTTGATATCTGAATTTGAACCAAGAATAGTGAAAGAGGCATTTAATAGTGAAGATTGGATAAATGCTATGATAGAAGAGATTGATCAAATCAAGAAGAATGACACATGGACACTAATCCCAAGACCGAAGGACAAAAATGTAATCGGTACAAAGTGGATTTTCAGAAACAAGCTAAATGAAAAAGGTGAAGTCATTCGAAACAAAGCAAGACTAATTTGCAAAGGTTATGCTCAAGAAGAAGGAATTGATTATGGTGAAACTTTTGCACCTGTTGCTAGACTTGAAGGAGTAAGAACATTGTTGGCCTATGCTACTTTCAAAAATTTCAAGATATATCAAATGGATGTCAAATCTGCATTTCTGAATGGAATATTAGAAGAAGAAGTTTTCATTGAACAACCTAAAGGATTTGTTGAAGACAATAATAAAGATCAGGTATATAAATTGAACAAAGCTTTATATGGTTTGAAACAAGCACCAAGAGCATGGTATGAAAGATTGCACTCTTATTTGATTAAGATTAGTTTTATAAGGACAAGTGAGAACAGCATCATGTACATGAAGAATGATGAAAATGGAATACTGATCTCAGCCATATTTGTTGATGATATTATATTTTGTGGAAATGACTCTTGATGCAAGAACTTTGGAAATGAAATGAGAAAAGAATTTGAGATGTCATTAATTGGTGAGATAAAGTATTTTATAGGTTTACAGATACTGCAAATGAAAAATGAGATTTTCATTACTCAATCCAAGTACATAAAGGAAATCTTGAAGAAATTTGGAATGGAGGATTCAAAACCAGTAAGTACTCCTATGACTACCAACTGCAAATTATCAAAGAATGATGAATCTGCATCTGTTGATGAGACACTCTACCGATCCATGATTGGAAAGCTACAATATGTTGTTTACAACAGACCAGACATAACACATGCAGTAGGTATAGTTGCAAGATTCTCTGTAGATCCTAAGGAAACACACATGACAGCAATCAAAAGAATTTTTAGATACTTGATAGGCACAGAGGATTATGGCTAAGTATATCAGAAAGGAAATGATTTTGATTTAAAAGTTTATATTGATGCTGATTGGGCAAGCAACATTGATGACAGAAAAAGCACAAGTGGAGGAGCTTTCTTTTTAGGAGAAAGACTAGTGAGTTGGCTTAGCAAGAAACAAGGATGTGTTTCACAGTCAATAGTAGAAGCTGAATACATTGCTACAGCATTGAATTGTACCAACATTGCATGGACCAAACAACTATTGGAAGGTATAAATGAGAAAGTTACTGAGCTAGTAACTATATTCTGTGACAATACTAGTGCCATTAATATTTTGAAGAATCTTGTAATGCACTCTAAGACAAAGCACATATCTATCAAATATCATTATCTTAGAGAAGAAGCACAAGAAAAGAAAGTGGTGTTGGAATATGTTAGCACAAAGGAGCAAATATTAAATATCTTCACCAAGCCACTACCAAAGGACACTTTTGAATATCTCAGAAGTAAGTTAGGGGTCCTACCCCTATCTTCTACTCACTGACCGAGTTTGGTGAAAGCATCAATCCGATGGCTCTAATGAATATCTTTTGGGAATTGATGCTGAGTTATACACTTTAGGATGTTTTCTAAAAGTGTACAGGAATTAATACAGGAATTCTTCAAGGAACAGGAATTGAAGACAAATGCTCTAACTGAGACTCGGTTGATACACAATAGCAGGAAATTTCTTACAGAAAGAAATTATGTTTTAGTTCTTTACTTTTTGGCATTGTTGTCAAAGGGGGAGAAGACCTACAAAGGGGGAGAAGACTACTATAAAGGAGAGACGACTGAGAGAAGACCTATCAGGGGAGAAGACTAAGACCAAACTGAGCAGACTACAGATTGGGAAGTAGACTGAAGAAATGAGGAGAAGTCTAATGTATGGGGGAGAGCATTTCAGCATTTCAGAATCACAGCAATCCGAATCTATTAAGGTCAAATCAATTGGTTTTGCCATCAATGCCAAAGGGGGAGATTGTTGGCAATATTGCATTATAACAGACAATGAAAGATTGTTGGCATTTCTTAAGGATATTGAGAAGGTTGTTGATGATTATGGATACAACTGATTAAAGATGTTTTACTGTCTTGATATTATTATTTTGTCATTGATGTCAAGAAATTGATTTTCTAATTCAATATGATGTTGCCATATCTTGAGAAGTATGATATGAAGATTATAAAGATGTCGGTAAAAGACATAGGAAAGAATATGATGAATAAGGTATTCAATGGGCAACTACTACCGAGTCAGACAATGATGAGATCATGATGTTTAGATTGTTTTAACATCATACATATGTTGTAAATGTAAAGGTTAATACTATACTATGTTATCAAGCAAGGAACCTAGTTGGTAAACCCTAAGGTTATTGCTATCGGTTAATGAAGACAGAATGTCTACCGAGTGGAGTTTAGTATTCACTGAGTTGTTGTCGAGTTGTAACCAAGCTATAACATAATGCATTAAATGTTTACATGCAGTATTTAATGAAGGAAGCTGATGAGCTGGAGTGGATTAAATGATTGGTAAGTCGTGGAAGAAGTTTGTTAACGAATCAAAGACAATGGAAAGTCGGCATGAAGATCTACAGCTCAGATTGAACCGCAATACCTTGGCACAAGTTCCAAGACTATTATGCAAGTTCCAATGTGGGGTAAAACATTTTCATATTGAAAGATGCATTGAACCTGGACAAGATTGAAGATCTGATGGCTATGATTGATCATGGGAAATGTGATCAAGGAGATTAAGCGATTACTTAATTGTTTATAAATAGGAAACTGTTGATAAACAATGTTTGCGGGCAAGTGTGTGCACAGGGATGCTACATAGTGATTACCGAGCACAGAAGCTTGAAGACCTGTTAGAATAACAGAGTATAGAAGCCCAACAGATAGATAAGATTAGTTCTATGACTAGATTGTATTGAACAAATAGGAATCTGCTTTAGCATTTTAGATGTGAAGTTGCAGATAGATTTTTATTATTGTTATTTTGTGAAAGTGACAGAAAATCTCTTAACCAAGTGGACTTAACAGTCTTATATGTAAACCCTCTAGCAAGGTGACATTCTGATTGAGTGTTTGAAATCCTTTAACAAGGTCACTTCTAACAAAGTGAAGATCCTAACAGATCTGAGGGAAATCCCTTAACCGGGTCACACCTAGCAATGTGTTTGTAATCTTCAATAGGATTTGCTTTTAACCGAGCATACTCTAGAAGAGTATATTTCTTAGTGGGTCTGAAATCCCACAGTGGTTTTTCCCTATTTGGGTTTCCACGTTAAATCTGGTTTTATGAGGTTTATGATGTTCATATGCTTTTGAGTTTGCATGTTTAACAGTTTTGGTTATATTACTGAAATATATGTTACCAAGGTTGAATCTGATGTTTTTATGGAAGATTAAGTTTGTATGATTCACCCCCCCCCCTCTCATCTTGTTGGCTATTGGATCTGTACTTATATTAAGTATCAGAACTATCAGTGGGAAGGAATGATAAGTAGACCATACCACAACAAACATCAACAGTAAGATCGACATGTTACATCCATCACAAATTCTGGACCCAAATCACAACTCACATGCTACACAAATTTCATTACTCATCCTTGAATTCTGTAATTCGGACCCATAATAGCACTACCTAGCTTAGCAAAAATATGAATGAAAACAAGATACTCATGAATATAATCAATCAATACCATATCCAGCAAATAGAGAAATTTGGATCGTCATCAACACAATCAATCTGTGTTGAATATCACATCTTTTGGAGCACCAAAGATTTTGAAAATGCATCTTCCATATCACTAACACCAATATCATATGTTGACATCAATGACAACCATCAACATCAAATTTGCAATTGTCTCCCCCCTTGTCCTTGATAACAACATCCATCAACAACAAACACTTAACTTTTTCTGCATCATCGTATCGATATCTTTGCACATATCTACAAACCAATACATATGTTTGCAGCTCTCCCCCTTTGACATCAAGGAAAAAGGTGAGAATAACTCCCCCTATGAAACTTGCTCATGCTTCCCCTAAGAGGAAGCACCCAAGAATCAATCTAGATAAGAATATACAAGCAAATCACTGGACCAATGCACATCCAAATATCCATTCATTCAATATAAGAAAGGGTACTGTCCCTAACTTCTATCTGATATACTCAAAATTATCTTTACATAATACCTTCATGAAAATATCTGTAATTTACTCTTTTGTAGGTACATACTAAAGCTTTACTTCATTATCCAACATCTTTTCCCTCAAGAAATGATATCTAATAGATATATGATTTGTTCTGGAATGTTGTACCAGATTCTTAGAAATGTTTATTGCACTAGTCTTATCATACATAATACCAATATCCTTCAATGTATGCTTCATCCATAGAATCTGTGTGCAACATGAAGATGTTGAAATATATTATTCTTCAGTTGTAGATAAAGATATAGAATCATGTTTCTTGCTTGACCAAGCAACCAACCTAGACCAAAGAAAGAATGCTCCACCACTTGTACTTTTCCCGTCATCAACAATTCTTGCGTAATCTACATCTGTATAAGATGTCAGAGTAAAATATGAATTTCTAGGATACCACAAACCAAACTCTTCTATTGCTTTTAGATATCTGGAAAAAAAATTACTGCTACAACATGTGATTCTTTTGATTCTTGCTAAAATCTGGCTGCTAAACAAACTGCATATATGATATCTGGTTTGGTAGCAATCAAATATAATAGTCCTCCAATCATTGATCTGTACTGACTTGCATCAGCTTTAGGAGATATATCCTCTTTCGTAAACTTGCATCTCCATTGATCATAGGTGTACACACCAGTTTGGAATTCTCCAACCCAAACTTTTTCAACAATTCCTTAATGTATTTAGACTGAGAAATGAAAATTCCTTTGTCATTATGATTTACATGCAAACCAAGAAATAAATTTAACTCACTGATCATGGACGTATCAAATTCCTTCTATATTTCATTAGCAAACTTCCTACACATGCCTTCATTACCTCCAAATATTATGTGATCAACATATACTACAACAATCAAGATTTTACCTAAGTTAGTTTTGAAATATAAATTGTTGTCAACAAATCCCTTCTAAAAACCTTGATCAATCAAATACTTATCTAACCTTCCATGCCAAGCTCTAGGGTTTTGTTTCAATCCATATAGGGACTTCTTCAATTTTCAAACAATGTTCAAATCATCTTTCAATTTAAATCCTTATGGTTGTTCAATGTAGACTTCTTCTTTCAATTCTCCATTCAGAAATGTTGACTTCACTCCATTTGATAAACCTTGAAATCTTTAAAAGTTATAAAAACCAAAAATATCCTAATTGCCTCTATCTGGGCAATCGGGGCATAGGTCTCCTCAAATTCAATGTCTTCAACCTGTGTGTAACCTGTTCAAACCAACCTTGCTTTATTTCTCACAACTTTTCATTTCTCATCCAACCTATTCTGAAATACCTATTTTGTTCCAATCACACTCTTGTCTAACGGTCTGTGAACTAGTTCCCATGTCTAATTCTTCTCAATCTAATGCAACTCTTCTCTCATTACCTTCATCCAATTCTTATCATTACAAGCTTCTTCCAGTTCAATCTTAGATAGTAAACATAATAGAACTTGTTCTTGAGCCTTTGCTTCTTCTGATAATTCCTTTGTTTTTATCTCCAATAATATGATCCATTGAATGATTTTTCCAAACATATCTTGGGGTTTTAGATGTAGATACCAGAACACACTAAGTTTCCTTTTCTTTCTCTTCTTCTCTGGTTTTCTCTTCCCTTTTTTTGTCAATCGATTCATCAGATTCATAACCCGCCACTTTGTTAGAGTCTTTAGAAATGCCTTCATCAACCTTCATGTTTGCACTTTCAACAATCTTATTTAGTCTTTTGTTGTAACACCGGTATGCCTTACTCCTTGTAGAATATCCTATGAATATGCCTTCATCTTCTCTATTGTCAAATTTTCAAAGATTATCTTCATCTCTTTGGATATAACAGTTGCTTCCAAATACCTTGAAATATTTCACTGTCAGTGTTCTACCATGCCATAGTTCATATGATATCTTTCCATATCTTTTCTAGTATAGAATTTTGTTAAGAGTGTAGACTATTGTGTGAATTGCTTCTCTCCAATAGACTTATGAGATTTCTACTCCTTTGATCATTGTTCTGGTTGCCTCTTGTATAGTTTGATTCATCCTTTCCACTACACCATTCTTTTGTGGTATCCTAGGGGATGATAATTAATACCATGTTTCTCACAAAAATTGTTAAACTCATCAGAAGAAAATTCTCCTCCTCTGTTAGACCTCAAACACTTAATCTTTTTGTCAACTTCATTTTCAGCTCTAGGCTTGAATATCTTAATGTTTCTAATGCTTCTAACTTCTCTCTCAAAAATGTAAACCATGAAATTCAAGAATAATCATTAATCAACAACATGAAATACTTCTCACCTTGTATACTCCTTGTTCTTGTTGGACCGCATAAGTCTATGTGTGCTAAGTCCAACAATTCAGTGGACAACTGCTCCTTTCCTTTGTATGTTCCTTTTGTCTTCTTTCCAACTTGACATTCTTTGCAAATATTGTTATCTGGTTTGGTCAACCTTGGTAATTCTCTCACAACACATGATGAATTGATCTTTACCGGAATACCAAAGTTGATATGACATATTCTCTGATGCCAAAGGTAGCTATCATTGATCTGAGATAACAAACAATGTCGTGTAGCTCCTTCTAGCAAATACATGTTTCCACTAGTCTTTTTCCCCACTGCAATCGAAATTATGGATCCCTTCCAGATCTCACAATCACCATCCTGAAAACCAACATTGTAACCATTTTTACACATTTTCCCAGCACTCAAGTGATTATGATGCAGATCCTTCGCATAGTAAACATTGTCAGTATTATATTTTCCATCAAAAGAAATAGAACCAACTCCCACAATTTGTGTTGTCTAATCATCTCCAAACCTAACTAAACCTCCATCATACTTTTCAATTTTTACAAACTTACTTTTATCACCAATCATATGATTTGAACATCCACTATCAACTAGCCATTCATTTCTATCTCTCCTAGCATGTAAGGCAATAACAACAATCTTAGGAATATCAATCTTAGGTACATCCTTTTCTACCAAAAAAAATAATCACCATCTTCATAGTCTGATTCATCATTTGAAATACCAACATCACCTTTAACATAATAGGCTCTCTTATTAAACTTCCTTTTACCTTCTCTAAAATTTTGTCTTGATCCTTTTTCCAGACATCGAGTAGCTATATGACCAATCTTTCCACATCTAAAGCATTTAAGAGGTAACATACATTTATATTTGTTGATGCCTTTCTTCAGTTTCCTTAAAAAATTTGCTTCCATCTCATCTGAACTTTCATCCTCTGGATCTTCCTCAGAGACTTTAAAAGCAAATTCAGATTTAGCTTTGTCTTTTCCAAACTTCCTTATCTCAAATGCACACAAGTTGCCATATAATTGTTCCCTAGTAAACTTCTTTGGATCATAATTTTCTTCAATAGTAGAGATCTTATCATTGTATCTTTCCAGTAGAGACATTAGAATCTCTCAATTATGTCTTCATCTGTCAAGGTGTCGCCAAGTTCTTTGATTTCATTTACTACACTATCAACCTTTTGAAAATAGCTTGTTATATCTTCTCCTTCTTCCATTTTCAAGTTCTCATATCTGTGCTTAGCTTTTAGCTTCTTTAATAATTTGACTTTGTCATTTCCTTCATAGATATCTCTCAAATTTTTCTAAATTTCATAAGTAGTACTCAATGAAATAACCTTTGTTAATTCATTCTTTGGTAAAGCACTAAAGATAGCATGCCTTGATTTTTCATTCACTTCATATACTTGAATCTCATCTAGAGTGGTAAGACCATTTGCCGGTTGTACATACTTATTTTTCACAACTTTCCAAGTGTTGTAGCCTAAGGAGATCAGGTAACCTCTCATTTTCACTTTCTAGAAGCTATAGTTGGATCCTTTAAAGATAGGAATGCTTAGTTTATGTGTCATCAGATTAGGATCTACCTCAAGCGGTTAAGCTCTTCTCCAAGGAACCAAAGCTCTGATACCAATTGTTAAATATCTGAGAAACTAAGGGGGGGTGAATCAGTTGACAACTTAAACTTTTTCTTTAATAAATTCACACATCCAGAATAACCAATTAAATTAATTAAAGAAAATATAACATGAAAGCACATACACAAAACAAATCACATAATGAACACCAGGTATGACATGGAAAACCCAAGAAAGGAAAAACCACAAAGAATGTTAGTTCTCAATATATAGCACTAGTTAAGGTGATTTTTAAAAAGGGTGTCTCATTGCCAGAATGCTCACTGTAGGCAAGCACACTGCCCAAAAAAAGTCTCACTATCGAAGGAAGAAGAAAAAAGAAAATCGTGATGTAACACAATCTGCAATACTAGAACTATTATGGTGCCTCAACAATAATACACTTCATACGTTTTCAATCGGATTATTCTAAATTAGTCTCGCACATCTTCCATATCTCATGCATTTAGATCATCCACATATTTATATTATCCCCATGAAACATAATCTTCTAAATTGGCCAAGACAAGAATTTGAAATAGGTCAACACTAAACATTTTGGTGGTGGGAAGGAATGAGAAGTAGACCATACCACAACACACGTCAACGATCAAATCAACATGTTACATCCATCACAAATTTTAGACCCAAATCACAACTCACACACTACACAAATGGCATTTCTCATCCTTGAATTCTAAACTTAATCCGGACCCAGAGTAGCACTACCCAACTTAGCATAAATAAGAATGGAACCAAGATACTCATGAATACAATCAATCAATACCATATCTGGTAAATAGAGAAATCTGGACCATCATCAACACAATTGATTCACACTGAATATCACATCTTCCAGACCACCAAAGATTCTGGGAACACACCTTTCGGATCACTAACAACAATACCATATTTTGACATCAATGACAACCATCAACATCACATTTGCAACAAAGTAAACTCAGAAAATAGAAGTTTATCTCTAATGTCTTTTTGTAAATTAGCAATAAAAATTCTTTGAACATCATGAACAAGCACTTGATAAGCAATTTGAGAATGCAAATGTTTATATCTACCAATAAAATCAATCACTTTTTCTTTATCTCCTTTCTTACAATGAATCAAATCAATCAAAGTAATTTTAGGACCAATATTATTTTGAAATTGTTGAATGAAAGCATTAGCCAATTATTGAAATGAAGTAGTAGAATAAGGAGACAAATAATAATACCATTGCAAAGCTTTATCCCTAAACTTTCTAGTAAACAATTTATCCATAAGTTTTTGGTCACAAGAAAAATCACTACACAAAGTTTAAAATGTCTTCAAATGAGTCAAGGGGTCACCTTCTCTATTATACAACTCTAATTGATGGACTTCCATATGTTTAGTGGAAACCGCACAAACAATGTTATCATATAATGCGCTTGCTACATCAAATGTAGGAACATTGAACTTGGATTGAGTAATGGAAGCCTTTTTGTTGTAGGGATGTAAACGTTTGGGCTAGGTTATTGATGGTTTCTTTGGTGGATGGATTGAAATTGGGCATGTTGGATGGTGATGGAGGAATAACATTGTTATATGTAGGTGGAGATTGAGAATAAGGAGGTGTAACATTGTGGTATGTGGGTATGGGAGATGATTGGGATACAAATGGAAGACTCACAAAAGGAGGTATGTAAGAATATTGATTAATGGGATTGACCCCATTATTAGCATGCGTAGGATTAACATTTTGTGTGGAAGTAGCCATGATACAAGATGTAAATGTAGGCACACTAGGATAAAAATTGAATTTATAAATGTAATAAAATACTATAATGAAATACTTTTCTTTTGAGGGAAAGGCTAAAAATAATGGAAACAATAATGTATACCTTGATGAATTTTTGTTTGACCTTCACAAAGGTTTTAAGGTTTCATGTTAGATGCCTTCATAAAATATTGTTCATGGATGTCACGAACTTGACCTCACTTCTGCTCCAATGCTTGATGAATGACTGATTACTTGCTCACTTGAATTGAATTTCACAAGTGTATTTGAGATCTTGATTTTGGTTAGGTATGAAGTGAATGGAGTAGATATCCTTTTATACTTTTTTTGTCCTAAGAATCAAGACTCCAGAATGGGGGAGAAACTGGCAGATGATGAAAATACAGGTTTGAAATGGGGTGTGAGTAGAATCAGCAATGCAATCAGGCATTGAAAGCAGGAATGCCAAAGTGAGTCCTATGTGAGGAAAAAAATGTAAGAGTACAATTTAGGATGCTACATATACCAATTGGTGAACACACCTCAAGACTAAGAGGGGGTGGTGAATTAATCTTGAACAAAACTTAAACTTCTTATCACAATTCAAATTCAAAATCTTAATCTAATCAAGAGAAAAGAAAACCAATGAACACTAATGCACAAGAGAATGCCATATATACATGGAAAAAACAAGGGAAAAACCATGGTGAGAAATATCTCACAATATATGAACAAGTTTACAAATTTTTTTAAAGGCTCACTGCCTAAGGAAGCACACTACTCCTTGAGTTGACTTGCTGCTAAGGTTCACTACCTTAGGAAAAGATAAAAAAAAAGGGGGACCTGTCAAAGAGACTCATTATCTCAGAGAAGGAAACATGAAAATATGAGTTGCAATGAATAAAAATTCAACATCACAACCTCCAACAGACTCCTTAGAATGTAGGTGTTCTTGACATGCTACCTCAAGCAACCATTAAGTAGTTCAAATCCAAAACTTCTACCACACACTTTTTCTACTTCAACTGTGCATTTGTCACAATCCAGACAAATACACACTCTTGAAACTAATTTGGCCTTCTATTTATATCCTCTACAAGAAAGGAAAATATCCAATTAGGTCAAGCGGAATAGGGGACAAGCAATGATCCAACAAGTCATCCTCAAAACATCTTTGCAGTGAAAGCACTCCAAACTAGAAGATATAATGGAACTAAAACAACTTGTTACATATTTACATGTAGCTCCAAACATCAAACATGATGGAGAACATTTGCACAAGTTAGCAACAGGGTAATGTGTAGATGAAACGTGTATCCCATAACCAATCGACACAAAAACACAATTTTTGAAAGAATTTATGCAATGTGGTTCACATCAAGGCATAGAAAGGCCCATTGAAAAACCATCGCAACCTCCAATCTAGCACAAATCCCCAAATGCATAGTGCAAGAAAGAGAATAAACCTTGGAAACTAGATAGTTATAGATCACCTTGAAAACCAACTCCAGACAAAATACTACACCAAAAAGATCAATCATTATCATATAAGAGACATGGAGGCATTTCATGAACTCTCAACTATTAGGCCCAATATGGAAAGCTAATGTACTGAGAGGGGAGGGGTGAATCAGTACTTCAAATCTTTTCTTCAACAATAACTTTACTGTTTAGCATAAACCAAAAACTGTTGTAACATAATATAATGCTAAAACAAATAAATAACAATCATACATGATTCACTCCATAACACATATATTTTGGTTACGCAGAAACTCTTGGTTAGAGAGAAAAACTGTGGTGGGGATGGCACCCACAAATTCACTACTGCAATAATAAAGGTTGCTCGGTTAGAGCTACATGTTTAGCTATTTCTAATAGCTTACCCTGTTAGGAGTATCAAGATCTTTAGATCTACCTTGCTAAAGGATTTTACAACACTTAAACTAAATGTTGCACTTGGTTAAAGGCTTTACAATTTATAGACTTTGTTAGAGTCTTTTACCCTGTTAAAGGTTTCTCTTACCACTCAAAATATTACAATAAAATCTTTACAAATATTTGCAACTTTACATCTGAAATGTTATAGCAGATTCTATGTGCTCAAAATGAGATTACCTTGCTTATAGCATACCTCGGTAATCCATAGATTAACTCAGTAAACCCTTCTGTTTACTCTGTTCCTTACTGTTCTCTAAAATCCTTCTCGGTGACCTTCTGTGTCTCTAATAGTCACAATACTTAGTGCTTCCTTATCTATTACACATGTCTTGCTTCATACACCTCTATATCTGATCCTTAATTCATGTTGTATAAATAGATCTCTTAGGACGGTGATCTTGTTCATGCATCGATCTTACAAACAAGATTCATTGAATGAATAACCCTAGAAATTATTTCATAAGATAGATGTCCTCAAAATCATACACAATCTAGAAGTTCAATTTCCTATGTGATAACGGTTCTTTGTTCCTCGATCTTGTAACACGTTTCCACATATGTGTCCAAGTTCAATGAATCTGGTAACATGTTTCACTTGGTGTGTGTTCACTCGGTATATCATTTTTGGTGCTAGGTAGACATAGAGTGTTACTTGGTGGATAGCTCGGTGTATACTAGACTCTGTGACTTCTATCTTCTGTAACTGACTGCTTTAGTGCTTATAGACTGAATGTTCCGGTAGTATTAACCGACTAGAGTATATAGGATGACTTTGGATATAAAACTAATGACAACTTAGTAAATAGTAACATCAACAACATCCCCATATCATTCTTTCATGTCAAAACAAGCTAGTGCAACCAAACTAATACAAAGTTCATCATACCTGGATGCCAAGACAACACAATCATGAGATCAATCATTAAAAACTATACTTGTTGTACACTTCATCATCTGAAATTTGAATTGAGACACTGCATAGACAATATAAGTGCATCCTCCAAGCCACAGGAGTGAAAACATCAATTTAGAGAAATGCAAAGTATTTTCTATACTAATATTGAGCAACAACCGACCTGCTAACAAATTGCATTCACCAAAGAACATTTGCAGAAACACTAGGACCTAAAAAGATAAGAGTGCAACATCCACAAAAAATACAATTTAAGCTTCAAAGTGAAAGAACATAACTTCAAGTGTGGATGAATGTAGAGCATTCTCCCAGAGGAATGTAGAGCATTCTCCTAGAGGAATGTAGAGCATTCTCTCATACAATCTTTAACACACCTTCCTACAACTTTATACTTCATCAATCTATAAGGACCAAATCAACTTTGCAACATCAATTGCTCTCTTGGGAGAAATCAAGAGAGATGGAACAACAACTTGTATCATGTTCAAGACATTAGCAACACATCCACTTTCATCACCATGCTTCTAATCCTCATCTTAATACTTATAGTCCTCAACTTAATATGATATGATAACATCTTTGCTAACAACAAATAAGTCGACATCAAATATGAATCTCATCACTATCACTCTCTATCACCATAATTGTTCTTCAATATAACACATCGTCACATTATCATAAAAATCATACATGATGCCAAAACACACTAAGTATAGACATCAACACCATAAGGGTGAACATCCAACCATGAAAATCAATGGCAACACACACATGATAGACTAACCACCAACCATCTATACTATCTCATTAGCACTGATCTACACTCTACATCACTAAGTGTTGAAAATAATGGACAACACCATAACTACACAAGAGACATCCAATCTTCACAACATTCAAGGTTGACATCAATTACAATGCCACAATTTCCAGCATATTCATCTTATGTTCTCTTCTTCCATTGTTCTTGTAGTTTCACTACTCTTGGGGGATGAGTTCAATTCAATACAATCATACTTGATATGCATGCTTTATCTAATGTGCATGTTGACCCCAGATAATGGATCCCTTATGTGTTCTCTTTGTGTCTTGTAACCATTGCCTTTGATTGGGGGCATTTCACTATTGCGATGTGCTTGTCTTTTGGATGTAAGTATGCTACCTTAAAGCAATTGCTCCTAGTAAGGTGTACACAATCACTTTAATGTGGGGGCACACACTCCTCTCTTTGTTAAACTGTGTACACACCCCACTAAGGTTTGGTTTGTATTAGACCATGGAGCTAGGTGTCATAGTCCTTCTAGACTAGGGCACCATACACTATAGTCTAGACCAAAATGGGCTATTTTTGAACCCTCTTAACGGTAAAAAATTGTTCAGCTAGAAATGATTTTTGATGGCGACCTTCTTCATAATTTTCAACATATTTCATGAGGATATGTATAAAAGTAAGTCTTATTGCCAATTCATGCAGAAGAATTAACTTCAACAACAAGTTTAAATTTTGCACTATTTTTGGATGATAGTGCATGGATTGGAAGATAGCATGATGTGTTGGCATCCTAACTCATAAATTATTGGCTAACTTTCTAGGTTATTTATCATCTACCGATTCCATTTCTAATCCTATTTTTTAGTTTCTATATTTTTCGTAGTCAATTATATTCTAGTTTCAATTCCTAACTTAACTTTAGCTTCGATAACATTATTTGATATAAGTTGGAGTGCAATTATAAATAAGACTAGTTAGCCATATTTTTATATTATTAATAAATAGTAAAAACTTTCTTTAAACTTAATCTTATTCATCATATATGGATAGAAGTTGAGAATTTAGATAAAATCAATTAAGCTTCAACTTTGAACCATCATAGAAGCTTAATTATTAAATATGAATTGATCATTTATTATCAGAAGAAGAAATCCATCAATGAAAGTCTTTTTAACTCATCTTTGGTGGATGATAATTTTGTATTGTAAGAAATATTTGAAAGCTTAAGAGATAATCATTAACTATTTTTTGTCCAGTTTTCTTACATTGCATTATATTTGAAAATTGTTAATTTTATTTACCATTAGAATGTATAGGAAGGGGATCGCAAGAAATATTAGATTCACTAACTATTTGATTCATTTTCTCAATCACGTATATTATATGTGACATGGTCATGAGATCACAAGAAGTTCACCAATTCATGGAGAAGAATTAACTTCAACAAGTTTACAATTATCTTGCTTAAAGATTTACAAATTATGGAACATATTATTATTCCTTTGAGTTTCATATTTTCAAGATGTGCATTGTGCTCAATTATCTTTAAGATTCATTTTCAAGAAAGAGATGAGTAAAATTAGAAAATGAAAGAAGGCAAGATCCTAGGGAAAAGCATTAGGTTAGGTTCAAAATCATATATTCACCAAAAATGTAAGAAAAATAAACACACCTACAATTAATACAGGTAATGATTGAATGATAAATGAAAAATTAATAATCAAATATGAATTAGATAAGTATTTGAGACTACTAAATGGGTAATAAATACTTAGCTCTTTATTGATTTTGTGTTGTCAAATACATGAATATTTTATTACACATTAAAGTGGACAATTTATCTTAGAATTCTAGAATCAAATCTTTTCTTTTGAATCCATGATAAACTTGCACTATGAACCCAACTACTTTGGGAGTAGGCCACACTCATCTTTTAGCCCAATGACATTTTGTCTGCATGTTGTTTTGTCTTCTAATGATGTGATCTTTGCTAGTTTGCTTCTATATTTTGTAGTTGCTTATCCAATAAAGAGTTGTGTTATGCCAGTGGGCTCTTGGTCTCTAGGTGAAATTGAAAGGTTCTTAATGAGCTCACGAGAGACCAAGTCTTGTTGAGTACAAGGCTTCAACATCATAAGGAATGAGGTTGGGATCATACCCTGGGTGAATTTGGCGGAACATATACACCTCAATCCTTGACTCTTAGCCAAAGAGGTTTTAATCTAAGACTTATGTTTCTTATTGAATAGCTAAAAACGACTTTGTGAATGAAAAATCTTCCATTAAAAAAAAAAGTTATACTATAAAATAATCCTCGAAATTTTTTTAAAAAATATTATAAGAAAGAAAACTAGAGCATGCCATATTTATTTAATCCAAGGAACACAGTTACCCGTACAACCCAATCTAGAAGACAGAGATGTTAAAGAGATTGGGACTGGGTAGAATAGGAAAATAAGTTGATTAGTGCCAAAAGGATAGCATTCAAAGAAAGTCCCATTCCTTCCTCTATAAGCATTTAAGTTGAAGACAAAAAAGTTAAGCAAAAGGCTATTAGCACCCATTTTGTCTAGTACCTACCGTTATAGATACGTGTACACCCACGTGACAACACCAATCAAAGGGACATGGGCCCTTAACATTTTATAAGAGAAATACTTTATAATTGCCTTTGAGAGTTTGCATGGTGCATGCAACGACTCATTAATTAAATAAATATTTATGCTAAATATTCATTTTCATTTATTTATTTAATGGTTGGAGAAAGAGTTTTTCAAATCAAGCATATGCCAATCCATAGATATCTTACACGTGGTTAAATAATAGCTTTTCATTCTCTGTGCACATGGCTTCTACATCAATCAAGCATGCTATGCTATGATAGCATCAATGGATAACTGTATTTTGGATTCTTCTTGCATTTAAAATTCAAGTAACATGTATATATGGTTGATGATAAGGACTTGGGAACTACAATTAAATTATCCTATTAAATATTTAGGGAGATGGATAAAGTTGGTTGGTGTTTTTAGTTCTACAAATGATATTTTGTAACTTGTTTTATTGGAATTTTAATATTATGTTAGGATAATATTGTAAATGTCATTATAAGATAACTCGTTTTTACAAAAGGTCAATATGTTTTGTCAAAGGTTTCATCAAAAGGTGAGATGTTGATTTTCTTCTTTGATTGTAATTATATATAGCTTAGGGTTGTTTTATTTTATAGAGACAATTGTGAAATCCTTTTCAAGGATTAGACATTAAAAAATGAGTAAGGAAAAAAAACCCTAGCGCCTAAAACAAGTCATAAAATGTTACAGTGGAGATTTTTCCAAAAAAAAAAGAAAACTAGTATATTTTTGTATTGATCCTTCGTATCTATAAGAAATACAGCACAAGTAGTAACACTTGAGAAGTTAATATTCATACTAATTATAAGAAATCATATTAATCTAGTTAGGAGAACAATTGCACAATAAAATAGAACCAAAGAATATCAATAAAGAAATAGACACATGACACAAGATATATAATGGGAGAGCCCTTCATTAAAAATTTAAACTCTGAAGTATACACAATGTATTATTAAACAATAGATTCAATTGCAGTATAATAAAATAGTGTCAATTAGGAGCAATCCATGATTAGATCTATTACATTATGCATATGTTCTTTAACATGTTAACAATGTAGTAGTGTCACAGCCATGTTTCCATAACCATAACCTGATGGAACTATCAAGAGCAATAGAGAATTGAAAATCTCTTTAACCATGGAAAAAATTTAATAACACAACCCTACCTTCTAACCACTTCCTTCAAACAAATATCCCATTCCAAGCACTATATATAGGTCAGATGAATAAGAAAACTTAATCTTCTAATCAACCCAAAAGTCATTACAACCTCTAAGGTAAAAACCACATGACCCTTAATTTAATTATTGTGCTCAAGATGGCATGTCTTTATACAACCCCCAACATACATTGAATTATTGTTTTTAAATGCTGCATTTAACAACTTCCTAAGAAATTATTTCTCTAGCCAAAGTATACCATCTCATTTCAAGAAGGACTACAACTTTGCAAAATATAAAATATTTATACAAGGTATATAACACATTTCCAATTTACTCTCATTGTTTGTATATATTACATAATGGTTCAAACATAGATCAAGAAAAAATCACTACACAAAGAAAGCATCCTTATAACCAACTTGAATCTTCTAAACTCTTTTTTTCTCATGAGATCAAACAAAGAAACTACAACATTTAGGACTACACTTGATCAATTTTCTATGATTGTACATTAAAAGTAGTGGTTTCTACCATATTGGTGGCACTTTTATTATCACAATCAATCACAAAAATATCATGCTATATACTAAACTTGTAACTTAGGATCAAAAGAAAAATTATTTCTTTTAAATATGTATTCTCACATCTAGGAAATCAACCCATAATTACTAGCCATGCATGTACTTCTCAAACTCATCCTTGTAACTAAATCCACAAGTCAAGAAAACCTATTCTCATTGATGACATCTTCATAGTTCAAGCCCCATTCTCATGAAAAGATAAAGTAATGACTATAAAACATCTAAAAATGGGTTGGCTATACCTTTTAGACCATTCTCCACTAAGTATGTTAAACTCACATCCAACAACAAGTGTAGGATACAAATGTTTTTCCTAAAACCTCATTGAGAGATTCACCATTTTAAAAATTGATATCTAAACACCCAAGAGATCTCGAACCAACCAAACTCCAACTACAACATTACAATATATAAGATTTCTCTCTTGAAGGTAAAGGATAATTGTAGTCAACTAGGTATCATCCCTAAATCATAACCATTACTCCCATTTCATATATAGAAAATTCAAATTCTAGGAATTCCATATGGCTTTATGATTTGCATCTTCACATTAGAATAACATCTATTAATGATTGATATATTTTTCTCAAATGCATCTATATCATGTCAACAATCACATAGTTGATCTAGGATCTATAATGACACTATGACACATCACTACCAAATCTCACACTTAAAGCTATTGTGATAAACCTATGATATATTCTCAAACACAACCATGTCATACCAAAACTCTTGTTGTGCACACAAGAACAACCCATGGGGTCATCATCAAACATATGTCTCAAAAAATTTGAAGATCAAACATGGCCCTAACATAATCAAAGAACTCAATGTAAAACCTAGAGTTACCAAAGGGAAAATTAAACCCACCATCTCCAAACCAGAGATATAATTTATCATAGCCAACTATGTTCTTGCATGAAGATATCATAAAGCTAGGATTCAATGCCTCATGTTTATCATAGTGTCCCCAAAGCACCTTAAAGATAATCAATCCCTAGCTAACATATTCACTTCAAGCCATTTTTACTACCAAAATTCCCACTAATAATTAATCAAAATATTCTTACTGAAGTATGGTTAATGTCATCTTAAAACATAAAGAATTTGCTAATGTGCCATGGCTATGATGACTTAGAATTTCTCTAACTCAACCATTATCATTACCAAAACTCATGTTGAAGAATGAATCTAGGTCTTCCCTTGAAAAAATAGTATGTCCTAAAAACACATAAGAACGTGCACTAAGGTCTCATTGTGGTAAGATTAAAAAAATTGAAATTAGGTATTGTTGTGGAAAAGCCTTGAAAACCCCCTTCCAAATAACTTTATCTATTATTATGGCAACATCTCATTGTCTCTTCTTTCAAGAACCATGAGATAACATTATGGTAATGTTTTAGGATGTATCCTAGAATTTGGGTATTGCCATATTGAAACCTAATGCTTCCCCATCCCTAATAATTTCTCTTAGGTAAAAGATATAACTACTAAATATTTTAGAAGCCATTAATTTCACATATAAACTCAAAATTAGGTGCCAATTTTTTGAAATTAAATAGTAATTTGATATAAACCTAAATATACAATCCAAAATTATCGAATATTTCTCACTTGGGCATTAGCTTAGGTCCTTTGTCATATATTTAAGATTCCATGCCCTTAAAATTATCACACTAGTTACAACTTGAGGTAAAATTTTGGAACCTATTCAAATTTTCACCCTCCATGGTAATGTAAGGTAAATGGCTTGAGGTGTTATTTGAGGAACAAATTGTCCCTACTTGAAACATTATCAAGGTGATAGCAAGAGTCCACAACAGGAAAAAATATAGTCCTTCTTTTCCAAGAGTAAATTAAAAACATCATGTCGTCAAAGATACCATTACAATGATTTCTTGGGGCATCCCTTAAGAAAAAAATTCCCAAGAGATAACCTTAGTGATATTTTCCCTTACCTTTCTACTAATTGACATGCCAATACATCGAAAATGGTTTGAAATTCCAACTAACTAGAATTGATAACATGCCAAATTTTACTTCAACTTTTTACATGCAACATGTTGGTACAAAAATAAAATCCACAAAAAAAAAATGTCTGACATTCATAGGTCAAAAAAGCATGACCAATGCTCATTATAAAAAAAACTCAAATATTATGAAATGTTACAATTTAGATCCAACAAAAGTAATGTAGACCCAAAAACATGTATTTCAACTTTTTTAAAAATGACGATCTATTACCAAAAATAAATCAAGATATAATAAGGATGTGTCAAAGATTCCATATTATTCCCACAACTAGGCAAATACACATTTATAATATCACCAAAAATATTAAAAGGATTTGAAAATCAACTATCCCACATCAATAGTTGTAGCAACTCAACATTGTATTGATCAATGAAGTAGGAAATGTCTTAATACAAAGTCTTATTCTTTATTAATTAAAAAATAGTCAAAATAAAATATGTAGTTCTTTGTAGATTATTCTTAGCAGCATTTCTAATTCTTTCTTTGTAATCACACATTCAAAAGTTCCTATGCATGGAGAGATAATATCCCTATTGTCATTAATACTAAAATTGTAATTTTTGACTTCAAGATCAATAACCTCATAAATAATCTTCTCATGACAATTTATTTTCTAGTATTCATTTATAATTCCATAACTTTTAGTAAAAAAATAATCCATCTTTCTAATACCATGGGGCTGAAATCGAACTGATTTGATATCGGATTTGTACACCATTGTTGATCCTTCATCAACAATCTTCACGATTCTCTCTTTTGGAATCTTCAAGGTCATCATAACCCATGAATCGATATCATAAAAGTGGTTCTATTGTGCTTCCTTTTCAATTTAAACATACATATTTCTCATTTTTTTAATAAATCATAAAACCTCAATGGAAAGAACGGTTTTGGGTAAAAATGGAATCGGGTAGTTTTAGGACCTAATCCCACTTTCATCCAAACATTGGAATACGAAAGCACCTAAATAAGTGATCCTCTTTACCAAATCTTGTGAAAGAGAGCCAAGGGATACTTTTAAGGTTTATATTCCTTCCTTGATATGAAAGGGAAAATGCTAAATGTATGAGAATGCAAAACTAGGCTAATAAGATGGATGAAAGCAACTATAACAACATTAATAATAGTTTGATAAAGAAGCATAACTAAGACATAAGATACATATCTAAGAATAAGGATATGATGTGCACTTGTGACACCAAACTGAGCCTAACTTGACAGGACCAGTGCGTTGTACGCCCTAGATTGAGAAAATGGGTTGAGCTGCAAACTGTTTGACTGAATTCTGACTCAGTTTGAGAATTTCTTGTGAAATCTAAAGAAATAATGCAAATTATAAAATCAGTATTGTGTAGATCTGAAACTCAAATAGAGATATGAAAATAACATGAAATCATATAAAATCCTAAGGAAAAGGTACAATCCAATCAACAGTCGGTAATCTCCTTATCATTCTTCAATGTATCCTAAAGCTTCCATGATTGATGAAAATGTTGATGAAGACTTGATTGATAGATGAATTTGTTGATTTTAGACTTCACACAAAACTACTCTTTCACTTCACAAGGATCTCCTTTCAAATTGCTAGATTAGGATCCTCAAATGAGGGAAAGAAAGACTTTATATATGAAACCCTAACTTTAAATTTGATAAAAGGCCAACTTAGAAATGATAAAAATTGACACCAAGCGGGATTTGAACATTATAATACCGCCAAATTAAGCTCTTCTAAATTCGGGGAAAAAAGTTCGGGGCCACGTAGTATACTACCTAGTCCTGTCAACTTTTTTCAATTTTCTATGCATGTGAGATATCATGATTATAAAGTCAAATCCACCACGATAGGTCAATCCAAGATGTGTAGATATGCTAAAATGTGCCTTGAAGATTGAAATTAGGACATTATTAGGATTAAATTAAGATGAAATAAAAAGGGGCACACTTAAGGTTAAGGGCCCAATTTTATATTGTGTGAATTGATGAGAGAGGACTTTAGATTTAATTAAATTAATAATTAAATGCCTAAAGAAGCCCTATAAATGCAATATGCAATGGTACACACTAAGGCGGGTGCTAACCTAAGCCTGGAATTGGACAACACTAATTAGGGGTGTACAATTTATGACGCTACAAGAACAAGCCAAGAGAAATCAAAATTTGCATTCAAGAAACTAAAAAAACCAAATAAAATTTCATTTTGTTAAAAGTTATTTCTACCATTCAACCCAATAATATTCCTCATAAACAATGACCAAAAATTATTAGCATATGTTTAATAAAAAATATGATAAAACGTTTTAGACAAATTGCAAATGCTACTAACTAAATAATCATGAAAATCAAAAGAAGGACCAATAGAAATATTTTCAAATAGAAGAAGCCATCTAAAATAAATATGTTTTGGTTTAATATATTTACACCATATTTTTTTCTAAGGGGGAGAGAGAAAAACTTGTCATAAGAAAATAACATTTCAAATGATTTTGACATGAGGAAAAACCTCTTTAGAATCATTAAATAGCCTATACAACTTATTTTCATTCAATTTAATGAATGTACACCAATTGTAAGTTATTAATAGTTCCATAGTTAAATTTCATCTCTAGCAAGAAATTTAATTTTTAACAATTCTCTCATCAAAACAAAAAAAAAATCTTCTATAAGAATCAAGTGTAGAGTATTCAGATTTGAAATAGGATATTTTTTAGCTAAATAAACCCTCCAAATTCAAATTTTACTTTATAATTCCAAACCTTTACAAAACAATGTTGTAGCAAAGTAAGAGGTTTATTGTTCAAATGTTAGTTCCACGTATGGATTTGAAATTGAAAAAAGTACCCTATTCTCCTTTAAAATATTAAATACCTTTGATTAGACCTCTTAAATGTTAGGATTCCCACAGAAGGTGGGGGAGGGGGGGGGTTGTGTGAATCAGTTTCTAACCGGTATGAGCAAATTCTTAACTTAAAACATGCAGAACATATTAATACTGTATACCGGTAAACAAAAAGTAATGCAATAAACAGAGATAACAACAACCACATGAAAGGCACACCATAACCTCGGTGGGATTTGTGACCCACAATATTCACTTACTGGCCAATAAGAGAATATTACTGCTACAATAGGGGTCTGCACATGCAGGAAGGCCAAGTGCCTAGAGCTCACTGCTCAAATACAAAATAGGAAGTCTCACTGACTTACAAAATGGGTTATATAAATCTAGTGTCTTGTACTACTTCAAAATAGCATCTATAATGCCAAATCCAGTACTAGTTTCTGCTTTGCTTCTTACATAAACCCTTAGCCTATAATTCACATAATAGGTTTGTCTTATTTCTCCTAATTACATTCCTTCATTACTTAAATGTTCTACAATGATCTCTTATATATATATATATATATATATATGAGTCATTTTACAATGTTGCCAAGTCGGCTTACAGTAATTAACAAAATATATTACAACAAAATTCTTGTCGGCCTTTGTGTCGGTATGTTTCCTTTCACTGTCGGTGCTAGTGGTTTGAGCTGCCAATGTAGAGTCTGATCTTGCTAGTGTCGGTGGAATGCCTTGTCGGTGTCATGGGATTGTAAGGTTGCCATCAATGACAAAACCTTCAATCACCTACAATGTCTCATTGGAGTGTGCATTTGCCAACATTAAAATCTCTCCAAGCTCTCCAAATGTTGTTAAATATATTAGACCTTGAAGGTCTTATTAAGGAGACCTTTCTATTATTTTTTTATTTTTTTTAACAACTAACTATATTAAGTACTTGATAAATGCCTTCTATAAATGATGAGGATGCAAAATATAAATTGAGGAATCAAATCTACAATTCAAATCTTATTTTACACCAAATTGACACCTCATCAAGCTAAGAATTTTTTTGAAAATGATGAAAGAAAATAGGTGTTCTCTCACTATCAACTCTTTGTTTTTGATATTAAAAGCAGCCAAAACAAGGGGGTTAACCCAGGAGTAGAACAAGGAAACAGTGGCAAGACAATGCTGAAAAATGGAAGCAGGAGCGGGAGCGGGAGGAGTTTCCTGCGTAGGAGTTGCAGAAGATGGGGAAGATGATGTTGTGGATGAGGATGATCTCATCCCTCTCCTCCTTTCACCTTCTATGCCGTCTGATGGGGCTCTTCAGAGCTCTTCTTTGCTGGAATGGTGGGTGGAGGAGTTTGAAACTGAGGAAGGAGTGGAGGCTGCGACAACGATGGAGGCGTTTTGGCAAGGGTTTTTTGTGGCCTCTGTTTTTGGTCATCAGGGGTGTGCAGTGGTTCCTATCAATGGCCTCTTTTCTACTCTTTCTTTGGTGGGGGGTGTTTTCCTATTAGTGTTTGGGCAAATCTGGGACCCTAGCGGATCTCTTGTGGAGAGGCTCTATGTGTTCTCTCCTCTCCTTTGTGTTGAGGATTTGTTGTTGTTCTGGCCTTTGGCGCTCTAGTTCTTCAAAGGAGCTTCCTTTTTCGGTTCTTCTTTGTTAGGCTACTCTCCTATGGAGGTAGAGAATTGTCTTTGGTGTGAACCTTTGAGAGGGGTTTCTTGGCTCTTGCTCTCTTCCCCTCCTTGTCTATTAGAGGTGACCATATTTCCTATGGAGGTGGACTTTTGGTGGAGGGGAAAGGGCTGGTTTTTGCTTGCTGCTGGAGAGTGCTAATTGTTGTCTTTCTGCTTCATTCTTCGTCCTGTAGAGATGGAGCTCTTTCCTACTGAGGTGGAGAGATGGAATGTTGGGGATTTTTAACTTTTGGTGCTCCTCTTGCAGAGTTGTCCTTGGTGTGAACCTTTGAGAGGGGTTTCTTGGCTCTTGCTCTCTTCCCCTCCTTGTCTGTTAGAGGTGACCATATTTCCTATGGAGGTGGATATTTGGTGGAGGGGAAAGGGTTGGTTTTTGCTTGCTGCTGGAGAGTGCTAGTTGTTGTCTTTCTGCTTCATTCTTCGTCCTGTAGAGGTGGAGCTCTTTCCTATTGAGGTGGAGAGATGGAATGTTGGGGATTTTCAACTTTTGGTGCTCCTCTTGCTGCTGGCTATGGATGTCGGTTTCTTCTCTCTTGGGAGTCTCCTTGGGTGGGGCTGGAAGTTCTTTTTTCCAGACTCCCAGCTTGTCTCCTAGGCTGGTTCCTTTTTGTTGTTTCTTGGTTTGGCCTCCTTCCTTCTGGTTTTTGGGGTCTTTGTTCCCCCTTCTTCTAGTTGTGGGTTCCTGGTTTATCCTATAGGCAGGACGATTGCTAATAGTTTTAAAGGACATAGTTTGTCTTTCTGTTGTCTTTCATTTGGGGAAAATCCTGTGTTTGGAGTTCTGAGCTCATCATTTAAGGTTGAGGGTGCCTGGAAAAACCCCTGGTTGGTGGTTTTGGGTTCCATTTTAAAACCCAGTTTGAAGGTTGAGGGAGCCTTTCAAAACCCCTACTAGCCAGACTCAAATTGTATGAATATCCGATGTAATCTGGTGTTGTTATTGAAGGTTAGGGGTACCTTTCAAAACCCTGATAGTTGGCTAAGGGTGCTTGGTATACCCTCGATTATTACTGTTTCGTGCTATAGTTTGGAGCTGTAGCTTTGTTGGGTGTCACACGACTATGCTGGTTGTTGCTAGTTTTAGTCATCTTTACTGGATTTTGGCTGTGGTTTTTCATAGTTTATTTCTTTTAGTAGCCTACTTTGTTGGGTTCTAGATCCCGGTAAAATCTATTGGGTTTCGGGTCCCTCCAAAACCTGTTGTTTGGGGTTTCGGGTCCCCTCAAAACCTGTTTTTCCCCTAATCAAAAACAGTGGCAAGCCAACTGTCAACAAAACATCAACAAAATTACAGCCCTCTTACTTTCCTCTATCAAAAACTATAATCATTATACGTAAGTTCAGCAGATATATAAAAGTCATAATAAACAGAGTAAACATATGCCACATAAGGCGACAAGTGGATAAGTTCAAATATAAACAAAAAATAAAATTATAAACTCTTTGTTGAACACACAAGATGTGTGTGGTTATGCTCCAATGGAGTTATGATATATATTTTTCTTTATTAAAAAAAAAAGGTAAATTTAATTCATGAGCTTCTCAAGAAAAATTCCCACAAGAGATTCTATTTACAAATCAAGGAGAGATGATTGATCAAGGGTTGAGATTGATATAAAAGATTAATGGGGCGGGTTTATTAAGAGGATTGGGAGAGAGAAGCATCCAAACAATACCTTTAATTCATGCAATTGATGAGGCCAAAGATTAAAGGGATTTTAATGGTTAAGATTCCCTTGCAAATAGATAGAGGGCGAGGATAAAAGAAGACATGTTTGGAAGTCCAAATTTATAAGAGACATATGAAGGATGAGAATATTCTTAGAGAAATCGATGGATGGAATTTGATATGAGAATTTAATGGGGAAGTAAGAAGTGTGGGTCATGTATATGCATGAACTGTGCAATTGGATTTATTAGTTAACTAATGGTCGGATGGATAATTTTGAGAGTTCAATAAAAAAATTGTATTTATTTAAGTTTTGTAAGATAGTTAGGTGAAGGGTGAAATTAGATAAATATTGAATTTATTTATTTAACATGTCTATAAAAGAAGAGTAGATAAGGGATTAATAGATTATATAAATAATTTTATTTAATTATTGTTAGGAAGATAATTAGAAAAATTAATTAAATAATTGGTTGTATTTAATTTATGGTGAAAGATAATAAAATTGAGTGTGGTTATAATATGGATGATTTTGGATGTCCACATTTTTAACCTCTTTCAAATGGCACTGTGACTAAACAAAGAAATATCACTTCAAAGAAGAGTAACAAATATCATTACTAAGGTCATATTGTTTCTAGATGTATCTAAGTAGGTCCATATGTTGAAAGTAATTGGGCATAATGAACTTTCCTAGATCAAATTTCCATACGTAATTTAATTTAATGAACAAGGATTGAAAGATTTGTTGAAAAAGTACTTAAATAAGTCTCATATTACATTAGGGATATCAACATCTTTAATATACATAATCACATCTTCAAGATAGTTTATCAACATAACTTTTCATGTTACTTTCTTAAGTTTTGTGGGCATTCTAAAGAATTTGATTTATCAAATCTTAAATCACAAATATCTTTAATAATATGAAAGACATTTTTCTATATACATAAAATTAAACAAAGGTTTTTATAAGATTCTTAATTATCCAAATTATAAAATAAAAAACACTGAATACAAGAAATAAAGAGAAATGCCCTAAATCATTTATAAATGTCATCCTTCAATTCAAAAGCATTGTCGTAAACATTTGGTACCAACAAATAGTTAAGAGAATTTATGATTGTTTAGATGGTTAGTACAATTAGATCATTTAAAAAAATATCCAAGCTCAGTGGACCTTTTTTGTCCCAATCAATGAGTTCTAGGTAACATAGAGATATCTTATCATAAATTTTCGTAAAGATCATTGATAAGGCAATTATGATACAAATGGAATAGTCACTCAGATCCAAAAATGTATCAATCCAAGCTTGTCCATCCATATATTTATCTTGGGGACGGGAATCATCAAGATCTCTAATGGTTTCAATCAAGTTATAATCACTAGAGAATCTGAAGGAATCTCATTCACATTCATTATGATGTTTCGATATAAGAGTCATCAGAAGTACAAATGTATTTATTGGTAAGCAACTTAGTACTTGAAGCATCCATTTCCAATGGTGTATTCCCTAGTCCATTATTCTTGGGTAGAGCTTGAAGTTGAATTTGTTCAATGATCCCTTGTTTATGTGAACCGAGGCTATTATGTCCATTATAGCCCTTTTGTTGCATGATAGTAAATCCCTTACCATATCTCTCTATAGGTAACTTGAAACATGTTGGCATTCTTCTTTGTCCTTAAATCCAATTGGAGATGTCCTCCTCTAAGGACTCTTCATTAAGTTCTCCCCACTTGGTGAGGATGGTAGGAGGTTGATACTTAATAATGACCTTTGTTTTCTATTTGACTAGCCATGGATTTCCATATGAACCAAGTGAGGTTGGTAATTTACCTACACAAAATGAGTTAGTAATAGTGTATTATCTACACCCTCTTTCTTGAACATGAATCTTGATCTCAAGAAGAAAAGTGGATGGAATGGAGGATTTTGATAATGGTATTGGGTTGATGTAGATTGAAGTGGCAAAAGACGAGGCTTCTTAATCAATGGGTATTTGATACTTAGGAGTGTCTTTCAAGTTATTGAAATATTTAAAGGGGTTATGATCACTTGATATAGTGATCTCAACTCCATCATATGGGAATTTGAGGGGAACGATCTTCATGACATGAATCAATAATCAAAGGAGCATGTTGTATTTGAGATCAAGATACAAAACTTGGAATGGGGTGTCCTAAATTGTTAGTCCAACTCTAATTGGAAAAGTGATTACCCTTTTGGAAGGGTGCTTTTCATCATCATATGCTTTAATACTAATTTTCTTTGATGTATCTATACAGCCCTTAGAGAATCACAATATTTAGACCATTTTTATATTGCAAATGTTTAGGCTTGCTCCACCATCTACCAAAACTTGTCTGATGTTATGTTTGTGAACATAAACTTCTAGATGGAGAGGATTTTTGTGAAAGGGTTTATGTGTGGGTATGTTGTGTTCAGTAAATATAATGTGATGTATGGTAGAAATGTGTCCCACTTAGGCCTTAAATTCATCAACATTTAAGTCATTAGGAACAAAGTACTCTTGTAATGCCTTGTCTAGAACTGACTTGTGACTGGGAGATACATTCAATAGATCAAAAATGAAAATTTGGGTAGGTGTCTTTCATAAGATTAAATGGGATGTGGGTTGTGATTTTGAAGTGGCCCTTTGCAAGGTCACTTTGGGTCAACGTGTTGCCATAACATAATTAAGGTTTTTTCTCTTTACTGTGACACATTGTTATTAGCTTGTTGACTATGGTTGACCATATATTTGTGGGGTAAATTAGCATTATTTTTGTTATTCCCTAAATTGGAGGCTTTACCCTTACCATGATTTTGTAGAGGATATATGGTGTGGTCTATGTATGATGATCTAGAAGGGTTTTCGACGATTACTTCCCCTTGGTCAATGAGATCCTAGATTATATTTTTTAGTTTGTAACAACCCGAGGTTTTGTGTCCTTTGGCTTTGTGGTACTCACAAAAGTCATTATCATTCCACCAAGCAGGTTTTAAATGTTCAATTCATAGTGTTTCACCTCTGGTAATGTGATAGTCTAGGATTGGACATGCTTCTTCAAAGCTCACTCAATAGTTTCCCCTAAGGGCGTGTAGCTTCATCTTGGGTTTTTTTTGCTGGTCTGTGGAGGACCACATCATTGGTTCATTTGAGTTGCATTCGCTAAATAATTGTTAATCCATGGTTGGTTGTTGTTGAGGGTTAGCACATTTGCATTTGAAGGCCCTTGGAGACCAATGATGTGTTGAGCCCTATTGACTACTTTAGTATCAACAACACTAACATTTGTTTCCTTTTTTTTTGTGACCAAAATTTCATATTATCATTCAATGTGTTAGATTTGTTGTTATTGTTGTTTACTTTGAAAACTCAAAATTCCTTTTGCAATTAGAGCTTTCTCAGTGGCGATCCCTTCGTTTATAGCCTAATTGAACATGTTTAAACATTGAACTTGCAATCAGAACATCATTTCCAAATTCAATTTTTTAATAATTGATTTGGACTAGTTCCCTTTATAGTATGTGTCATAAGAATTTGCTCACAAGACTTCTCCATCTCTATAACAATGAGGTCAAAGCTTCTCCATTTTTTGTTTGGTATTGCAAAGGTTTGTTATTGTTATCCCATGTTCAACGTTATACAAAAAGTGTGCAATAAACTTCTCAACTAGTTCATTCAATGTTTGTATACTATGTGGTAGATGTGAAAACCATTAGGTCCATGATATATGTGTCAATATGAGCAACCTCAAGGCAAGCAGTGAAAAATTCCCTAACATGATCTCTAGTGTCTCCCTTTCCCTTGTATATATCAAATTTTGGCATTCCAATGTTTGATGGTAAAGGTGGCATGTATAATGTTATGTCAAATAGGTAGAGACATAAGTTTTCCATGTCTTCTTCGATCCTATAGCTTGAAGGTTCATCATTTGTCATTCTATATTTTGCACTTGTTGCACTAAGATATCCATTAGTGTCAATGGAGTGTGTGTTGTTTTGAAGGTGGTAAGCCTAGTTAGGATCTATGAGGAGGTTCATGTTTTGGTGAACTACGGTTGGTTAAACGTGTGCATGTTTTGCTTAGAATCATATAAGTTATGGTGAAATGTGTTGTATCTTATCATAGGTTGAGTGGTATGGGTGAATTTGAATGAAAATGTTGGTTTGGGTGGAGGTACATATGTGAACCAAGACTCGATCAATGCATTGTATTGAGAGAAGTATGATGTGGGTTTGGGGCTTGGTTGTATGTGTTGGTGGGAATCATATTTTGTTGTGGTAATGGGGGGATGTGTTGCGAGTTAATATTTTGGTTAGGTGGTGCACCGTGAGAGCTGGAATGTTGATTGTTGGTTCAAGAATCCAATGGGAGTGAAGTGCTTGCTTGGGAGGTATTAGCATTATTTACCTGGGATACATGAGATGGTATGTTAGTTTTGGGTTTTGAATCAACAAGTTGTGAGTTGTGTTTTGGTTGTTCATGCTTAGGAATGTGTTGTTTTGAGTTGGGATGGTGTTGGTTTGGTCTAAGGGTTGTGCATTGAAGAGTGGGTTGTTGAATTGTAAACCATATGTAGGTGACACATGTGTGTTGATGTGAGTACTGTTAAGAGAAGCATTGATCAATTGCATACTTGTGGGAAGTTATTAAGAAACAAGGTTGTTAGCAAGAGGACACATCAAGTAGTAAAAAAATAATGGTTGTAAGCTTATGAACTTCAAAGTTTGACAAGGGGCCTAAATAAACCCTAAAAAAGTTGGATTGATAAGAATTAGTATATCACAACTAAAAACAATTGAAAGCAAGCACGACTTAAATACTTGAGTGGGTTAGTTACTTGATCGAGCCTAAGCTCAATACAACCAAGAAGTGGATAGATAGAGATTCAAGCCTATAAAAGATCTCCCTTCTCTCTCTCTCATTGGGGCAATGAATAAGCCAAAGCCCCAAGATTCTTATCTCACTTAGAGGAACTTACATGTTGAGTAACTTTAGGGTATGATATGCATCCCTTGCACCAATCAAGTAACGCTAAAGGGTGGCCTCTAAAACATCACAAAGGTGTAAACACCTTTGTAATCCATCTACAAGCATGAGACCTAAGTGCAAGTGAAGGTCCCTTCACCTTGTGTCCTAAATCACCAGGGGCCCCAAGGCTATGCCAAACACAACATGATTGGATTGAAGTACAACTTTCACTGTCCCCCTTTATATAGCCCATAGAAGAAACAAAACATGCTTGACGTCAAACCCTAAGGTGATGCTAGGCATGCCTCCTACTTGAAAAAAAAATGGGGAAGCTACATATATTTCTCTTACACCCATGCTCGTGTGGGAACACAAGGAGAGATGATACATATATACTTGACCTCAATAAAACACAATAGATTGTGCAAATGTACCAATCACAAAAAATAATCATTTATTCCCTTAATGAAATTGAAGTATTTACTACCTAAACAAATACAAACACACTTCAATGACAAAACTTGACCATGAGTTATCATCTTCTAAAGCAAAAATCCACTTTTATCATATTAGGCTTGGATTTTCATATTATAAAATACCCTAATTCACCTTTGATGTTCAAAAGGGGTTAGGGTTTTCTTCTAAAAGTGGGTTTAAGTAGTGAACTCATAAGAATTGCACACACTTCATAAGGATCTAAGGTATCTAAAAGAGCACCCATAATCTCAATAACAATTTAACATTATTGCAACAACCTACATGTTACTGTTGGCATATGTGCAGAGTATGATGACGTGATGATATTGTGTTGTCATTGATGTCAATATGCTGAAGAGTGAACCGGTAATATGCTGAAGAATGAATCAGTTTAGTGAAGCTAAGCAACTGACAAAGAGAGCCGGTACAATGTTGTGAACCGGTATATGTGCAAAAGGTGAAGTGGTACATTTGTCCAAGTAAACCGGTATGTTGAAGAGTGAACCAGTATATGGAATGTTTTCTATCAAGGTTTAATATGGTATGACTATCGGTTGGTAGTCCGTCTCAGGATTTTCGGTTGAAGTGTTTTGAGCCTGTGTAAATCAACCGATGACATTATGAGATGAGTTAGCAATGTAATGGAGATTAGATCGTGTTGCCACGTCAGCCTCGTGCACGTGAAGGATCTTGCATGAAGGAGAGTGATCCTATCTAGCTCGAGAATGTGTGAAGTCCCTGCAAACAGTGGAGAATGCATGATGGGTTATCGTCTCCAAGAAGCGGTGAAGAATGAATGATGGAGAATGTCTTGAGATTTGTTCAAGGCCATTGTATTCAAATGCAAAGTCTTCAATGGTCAGGATTGAACCAACTGAATTGCTCAACCTAGATGTTTAGGGTTTAGGGTTTATGCTACCGACCTATCTGTTTCCTATAAGGTCGATATTGTGTTTCATGTTGAAGTTGTTGGCAAATGTGATTCTTACTAGACCAAATAAGAGAATTGATACTTGTAGAGTGTGTGTGCAGAAGGAAGGAACTAAAGCGGATCTGCATTGGCATTGAGTGCTATTACCAGATCATTGTAATACCTGTTGATCTCTAACCACTTCAAGAGTTGGAAAATCCCTTAACATGGTAGCTCTAACCAGCTTGTTGTAAATCCTTTAACAAGGTGACTCAAAGCCATTGAGTTCTTAAAATCCTCTAACAAGGTAACCTTTAACAGGGTTTAACCCTTAACCGAGTATTCTAGCCATCCCTTAACCGGGTGATCCTTAACAAGATTGGTTGCTAACAGAACCTGTTGTAACAGTCTTTAGCTGGGCAAGACTCCTAACAAAGTGGACTTCTAAAGAGCTCAAAAACAGCTTGTGGGTATTCATCCCCACTGTGGTTTTTCCCAATTGGGTTTCCACGTGAAAAATATGTGTGTCATATGTGATGTCTTTTTTATGCGATGATTTTGTTGTTTTCTGTTAAGCGGTGAATCATGTTGATCTAGCAAGTTATTATATTTCTGATGATAGATTACCTATTTATGCACAAGGATAATGTGGAAATGAGGGTGTAGGTTGTGTGGAAAGATAAGTGTTTTCGGTTTATATCTTTCACAGTCTCATTGTGCTTAACCGGTCGTAATCTGGTTTAAGACCGGTGTTAGTGATTGCCAGTCAAGTTCACTGTTTGCAGTCAAACCGGTTCAAGAAATTTGTTTGTGTCTGTACTGATTCACCGGTTTGGTACTTGCTGATCATCAATGAGTTATTAATTACACCTAGGTCTTAGTCACATAAACTCATAGCCTACATATCTATCCAATTGTTGAATCAATTTAAGGATCTAATTGAGCTAGATCCCTAGATATATCTAATGCACTACTTTTCCTATTTTTAGACATTTTGTGTGTAGGAACAAGTGCAAACAAGTCTATCAACATTGAAAAAATTTAATTACACAAAGACATAGAAGACATTATCATGTCTATATAGGATGCTAATCCACCAAGGACATTAGCATGTACATCATTACTACTAATAATCTCATCCTTGATAAAACAAACAATATCAAAATATAGAAAATAAGACTTGACCTCAACATTATTGCCTAATTTCTACCTCATTCCAACTATCAAACACCTACACTAAAATACACAAACTTCCCTATTTTTGTCTTCTTCCCACCCCACTTTCCACCTCATTCCAACTATTGAACACAAACACAAACACAATTTATTTACCCTCTTCTATGTCTTAATGTAGTTTCAATCTCAACTTCATATTCTTTATTATTTAACTCTCAAACATAGGTTTATCACAACTTATATATTATTATGAAGTAAAAACACATAAATAACTAGTGATTAGGTTATTCCATCTTTATTTAGAGATTTGTCTTGTCTTCTTGTTCTTTTCCCATTGCATGTGTTATCTTGGTCATGCCTATGTAGGTGGGGCAATAAACTAAGAAACGTGGTAGTTTGATCATGTATAACTAAACTCATATTTAATTTCCCTATAACTAAAAGTTCAAACATGACAACCTAGTGTAAAACCCAAATCATATTTAATTTCCCTAAATCCAAAAGTGCAAACATGACAACTTAGTGTAAAACCAAAATCATTTCCTCATGGACAACTAAGCCTTGCAACTTTGTACTATTATTATACACCATGTGAAGTGAGAGTACCCTAATGAATGCACTAGGAAGACAAAAAAGACACATATATTTAGGTAGTGAGATGTGTAAGTTTTCAAGCCCCCATATGCTAAAATAGGCAAAAAAATAAGACATTTAATACATTCATACACACAAGAATGGTCACCGACAAATACAAAGGGGGGAAGGCTGGGGGGGCACTCCTATTCATATTACTACTCAAAAAAATCTAATAATATAAAAATTCGCGGGAGGAAAAAGACAAAAGACGGCACAACACGTGGGAGAGACGGTGAGATGTGAGATTTTGCATGTTATGGTGGGTCCCACCGTTATACCAAAAATTTCCCCCGTTCCCCCGCCTTCGGGTTTCTTGCGGGTATATCTTAACACTAAATTGCATGTGGAATTCAAAGTGCAAAATAAGTCCCAATTATTCACTGCTGCTGTCCCACCTGGCCGCTTCTGATTGGACGTTAAGACGCCCACCCATGTTCTGGGGTTCCCCGGCTGTTTTTTTTTTAAACCGAAAATCTGCAGGACTTTTTAAGGTCACTTTCTTTTTTTCAAAATTATCTTAAACACCATATTCCCTAGAGACGAATATTCTATTCTATTCGCTGGCCCCAAAGAGACAGTTAAACAGTTGGAAGAATACATGATTATTAACCGTATTCTGACGTGGCATAGCTATTTTCTTTACCCGTTGGCTGACGTGGCATGGCTATTTCAGTTTGGCGGAGCTATCAAATTTAGCGGTTTGGCCAGAAGCGCAATCAGTGCAAACAACAGCAATTGATAGGTGGGAGTGGAAAAAGAGATTATCTGAGTCTTTGGTCATCAACTAACTAACTATTTGGTAGGGACCAACTAACTATTGTGCCTAGTTGTTGAGGGTTTCGTAATTATTCCTTGCATCTAACGGTGTATGTTTTGGCCGTACCGGTGGGAGAAGATATGGGCCGTAGATGGTAGTGTGACCGGGTAAAAGCTATCAGTGGCACAGACTGCCATTTTATGTTTTTTTGTCCAAATTGTGTATAGGGTCAATGATAGGGAATTGTATAGAGTAACAGAGTTTGTATAGTGTGTGGTGAAAAAGAGATGTGGTGGGAATGTGCGACTTCTGCTAAGTTTTTTTAGTAGGCCCGGGCTTAATCTTTCGATTAGACAAGATTAAACTTGCAATTTACGAAGTTGTGTAAGAATGCCCAAATCTGGCCTATAAGTAAGGCGTCCGATCACAGGGCAGAGCACAAAACCTGTACTGACAGTCGCCATATCTCCCCTGCTTCCAGTCCACTGTCTTGTTTGCTCAGCATTCTCTTTAGCTTTAGAAAGTTGCAGCATTGTCTAACCAGACAGAGCTTTAGAGCCCAGGATCTGGTGGGTGACTGTGAGTGTGAAGATGGGCATTCGGAGTTTCAAGATTTGGATAATGCTGGCAATGGCACTTGCAGCACTACTTTTTGCCAATGTCTGCTCTGCAACACAGAGCAATTCCTCTGCTGTAGAAAAGGATCCGGACAGCATTGCTGAAATGGTTCAAAAGTAAGATTTCTTTTCCTCCCCTCTTTTGTGGGGCATGCTAGAAATGTAGATATTTAAGCGCATTTCGACTCTGTTTTTCGACCATTCGCTCTGTTTTTCGACTCTGTTTTCTGTGTTTTTGGTTGTTGAGATTTCGGGATCATTGCAATGGTGTTTGCAGGAGCATTAACAGTACGAGGCGAGAACTGGCTTATTTGTCATGCGGGACTGGGAACCCCATTGATGACTGCTGGAGATGCGACCCAAACTGGCAGAACAACCGCAAGAGGCTCGCAGACTGCGCCATTGGCTTCGGCAGGAACGCCATTGGAGGCAAGAATGGGCGATTTTATGTGGTAACAGATCCTGGTGACTATGACGCTGTGAATCCTCGCCCTGGCACTCTGCGTCATGCTGTCATCCAGACCGAGCCTCTGTGGATCATTTTCCAGAGAAGCATGGTGATCCAGCTCAAGGAAGAGCTCATCATGAACAGTTTCAAGACAATTGACGGCCGAGGCGTCAATGTCCACATCGCCAATGGGCCCTGCATTACCGTTCAGTACGTGACTAACATCATCATCCATGGCATTCACATCCACGACTGTAAGCCCGCAGGGAATGCAATGGTGAGAGACTCCCCTACCCATTACGGGTGGAGAACAATGTGTGATGGCGATGGGGTGTCGATCTTCGGCGGAAGCCACATTTGGGTCGACCACTGCTCACTTTCCCGTTGTGCAGATGGTCTCATTGACGCCATCATGGGATCCACTGCCATTACCATTTCCAACAACCACTTTGCCCATCACAATGAGGTCTGTTCCCTTCCTAACCATATTCTCAATTTCTCTCCCCCTTTTCAAATTTAGTTCTTAAAATCTTTTTTCTTAACCATCTTTCCCAGTTGCTCTGTTTTCTAATTCTTGTTCTGGTTGGTCATATAAAATATCCTGTAGACGAGATGATATTAAATCTTGCATCTCTTGTCAATTTAGTTCTGGTTAATGGTTTTGTGTATCTAAATGGGATAATGAATTGGTGCAGGTAATGCTGCTGGGTCACAGTGACTCCTACACCCAGGATGTCAATATGCAGGTGACTATCGCTTTCAACCACTTTGGTGCAGGTCTAGTACAGCGAATGCCCAGGTAAGAAAGTCATACATTGTGTTTCGTCAAACACCACATTTTAAATTTTAACTTATTTAAATGAGTCATCTGAAACATGATTGAATGCAGATGCCGCCATGGATACTTCCATGTGGTAAACAATGACTACACTCACTGGGAAATGTATGCCATTGGAGGCAGTGCCAATCCCACCATCAACAGCCAAGGAAATCGGTACCTGGCACCGATTAATCCCTTTGCAAAAGAGGTACCTTACATTACCCTACCTTACCTAGTACATGGTTGCACATGCATAAAGTTTCTGGTCAATTTGGTCGTTAAAGAGAGATGTGACGCCTTTGCTTAACAGCTACATCGCATATGCTTAGTTGAGGACTAATTAAAGCAGGAAAAGTAGGATTTGCAACTACCCATCTTGTGACATAATCATGCTTGTTTGTTTGTTTCAGGTAACAAAAAGAGAGGATTTCAACCCCAGTGAATGGGAGCACTGGAACTGGAGATCAGAAGGAGATCTGATGTTAAATGGGGCATTCTTCACACCATCTGGAGCAGGGGCTTCATCAAGCTATGCAAAGGCATCAAGCTTAGGGGCAAGGCCTTCTTCAATGGTGGGAGCTCTTACTGGAAATGCAGGAGTTCTTGGTTGCAAGACTGGATCTCACTGCTAACACAACACACCCACAAATCTCTCATCGTTATCAGTATCATTCTGTTCTGGTTCTGTTCTGTTACATTCCATTCCATTGAAGTTTCTATGTCCTCTCTGGTTTCCAAAAGTTTTGTCATCATGGTTTATTCAGCTAATTCTCCAATTGTATTATGGATATATATATCTTGTTTGGAGGGGAGAATTCGAGTATATATATATGGTCTCCCATACCTCCCTTATTTTCAAAGGCAACCTCGGCCTACCATGAAGGCTGTATGATAAATATAGTTGGAGGCGCAGAAGTGTTGTTGATGAACTCCTTTTCACTAATATCAATTCCAATTGTTCTCTTGCTCTAAGACTTGTGATCAAATCCACCATTTGCCATCTAATTTTATTGTATTAGACTTAAATCAAAACAAATATTTAACAATGAACTTTGTATGAAAGTAAAAGAATAATTTCAAACAATAGTGTTTAATTGGATACAAACCTATTCAAAATGGTTGTAATATTGTGCATTGAAAATGTGAGTCTTTATGCCGACATGTTGAAGAAATAATAAAAAAAAACAAAAAAAAACTACACCTTTTCATTTAGTTTTATGTATGGTTTTGGCCAATGTCTTGATGTGTTTGTTATAAATTTTTATTTTTATTTTTTATATTATTCACAAGTTTGTTTTGCGGTTTAATATGGTAGTATAAACCTATGTTGACTCTTCACCTAAAAGTTGAGGATTTAATGGATATCCATTTTGTCAAAGTTGTAAGACATGATCCCAACCTCATATGTTATATCATATCTCCAAGGGTTTGGAACCTTGAAGGAAGAGACAATAAAAGAACATACCATCACCCTGGCATACACTATTATTGTAGTTGGTTTATTTACTCAATTTAAATCATTAGTCTAAGTTTTATTTTTAGTCTAACTTTCTAGCGTAGGTCATGTTCATAGTTACAAGGTTGTTCTTGTAACCACAATCTTGATCTACTTAAACATAATATTAAAATCAAATATTTTAGCTAGTTACCTCATTTTTACACTTTGATTATTATGTTCAATATGCACTCATTTTCACAAATATTTTCACTTTATTATTATGTTCAATATGCACTAATGTTCACAAAGAATCATTGATCATTACAAGAACAATCATTTACATTTGCACTCAAAACTTTAAAATCAAGTCAGGAATCTAAAATATCACACTCATCCTAGAGTATTTGAATTGTCATTCTAAAATTCATATATCATCGTATAGGACTCTGATGTCAAAATCTAAGACTCTATATCCAAGTCTCTATATGTCAAAATCCAGAAGTAATTAGAGATTGAATTATTGATATAAAGTAATTAGAGATTGAATTATTGATATAAAGTGAGATCATGATCAAAATCTAGATTTGTCATTTTAATTTAGATTTATATACTTTAATATCCAACACATTTCAAATTTCCAAAACACACAAATGTCATTGTCTTCATTCATTAACATTCATTTTCAAGCACAAAAATTAAACAATTTCCCTTTCTCCTATTACTATTTATAATGTGATTGTACCTTCTTTTAATATTCCATCTACTCTTTAACAACTTGATTTACTCATATCTACCTAATTATTACATTGTAAGTAATTGTTGAAGTATTAGAAAACACCACTTTGGAAGAGAAAAATAGAAAACGCCCCTTTAGAAAAGGACAAGGACAAATGGTATATGTTCCCTCCGTCACGCGAAATAACGGTAGAGATGACGTGAATGATTTTATTTGAGCCACAAGAACATAAATAATTCAGAACAATAATGATGTTTAATTTTTTTTACCGGTTAAATATAAATTTTCATATTAAATGTTATTTTATTATATGGAGAACAGGGTCCATTGATTAGAGCTAAAATTTTGTCCCTTCAATATTAATATATATATGATTTTATCTAATTAGAAATGTATTCATGTACGATCCAAGTTCAACTCTCATGAAGGACATCTTTGTGGAATTCTAAGTTGTGACTCTTCGTCTTCCATTGGTTGTATTTGTCACATTGTTTAAAGTGGATTTCTAAGTTGTGACCCTTGGTCTTCCAATTGTTGTTTCTAGTTTGGATGCTCGAATGAGCAAAAATGAGCTTTGTGAACTATCCTTAATAGAAAAAAAAAGAAATTAAATAAATTGATCATTATATATATAGGTTTGTGCAAACAATTTAAATTAGGCACCTATGATCTTATATATATAGGTTTGTGCAAACAATTTAAATTAGGCACCTATGATCTTATATTCAAGGACAATTGCTAGGTCATTAATTGGAATGAAACATATGAATGAGATTTATCATTCAAAAAAATTGCTTGAACACATTTTCTAATAAATAAGTAAAAATGTATTAGTATGTCCAACTTTTCAATTGTATTGGTCCATAAAAATCTACACTTTAACCATTTAGTTCATTTTGTCAATTATACCAAATGAATTTTAATGAATTTTAAGATAATGTAAAATTAGAAATGTATTCATGTATGGTCATATTTTACCTTTAAATACGATTTGGATTGGGCACCTAAGATCTTATGTTCAAGGACAACCGCTAGGTCGTTAATTAGAATGGAATATATGAATGAGATTTATCATTTGAAAGAATCCCTTGAATGCATTATCTAATAAATAGGTAAAAACACATTAGTGTGTCCCACTTTTCAATTGTATTGGGTCATAAAAATCAACACTTTGAGCATTTAGTTTATTTTGTCAATTATACAAAATAAATTTTAATGAATTCAAAGATAATGTAAAATTAGAAATGTATTCATGTATGATCATATTTTACCTTTAAATACGATTCAAATTGGGCACCTAAGATCTTATGTTCAAGGACAACCGCTAGGTCGTTAATTAGAATGGAATATATGAATGAGATTTATCATTTGAAAGAATCCTTTGATTACATTTTCTAATAAATAGGTAAAAACACATTAGTGTGTCCCACTTTTCAACTGTATTGGATCATCAAAATCAACACTTTAAGCATTTAATTCATTTTGTCGATTATACCAAATAAATTTTAATGAATTTAAAGATAATGTAAACTAGTGATTTGTGCCATTTTCTTTGTATTTTTTTAATTAAAAAAATAAAAAAGTTTTCAATCTTTTTTTTTTTTTTCCTTAAAAAGTATACTATGTTTTAATTATTTGATAATGAATGACATTTATTATAATACATAACTTTTACTATAAATAAAATCTTTCTAAGATTTCTTGGAACTAGATCACTAACTCCATTATCTATGACATGACTTTTTTAGTGTTTTAAAATTGAATATGTATTTGTTATTCATTTTTTTAATTCATACTTATAATAACTCAAGCCTACATTTTAACATAACATATTTTTCTTTTTCCTAGTATTGAAATTGATATATTTATTTTTTTAAACCAAGACATCAAGTGCATTTCTTATCATTTTTGTGACTTAAATATTTATTTTTCCAATGTCTCAATTAAATTTCTATATATTTTTTTTGCAATGGATCTATCTTCCAAGTAATATAAATAATAAATATAAAATTAAGAAAATATGTTATGTATTATATTTTTTGAAAACTAATTCTTATGGTTGTGTACAAATAAAATATTATCAATTTTTTTTTTAATTTATTTATTATATTTTTAGAAATCTAATTCTTATGACTATGCATATAAAATCTGGTCTTTAGTGATTTTGTTTGGACACGATGCACACAACATGCATTTGACTATTTTAACCTCTAAGCTTACAAAATGTGGATAGAAGAAAACACTTTCATAGGGGCAATACATAATTAAGTTTAATTGAAGGTATGTTCAATTGAAATCTCTTAAAAATAAATCAAACAAATCTCACTACTACTGCATGGTGCCACACCCTATTGTGCATGCACTAACTAGGTTCTATGAAAATTTTCAAACCACAAATACATTCCACATAAATTTTATGCAAGAAACTATTTTAAAATAATATTTAAATTTTATATTATAAAATAATTATAAAGAATACACAAGATGACATTAGATGTTCCTTGCAAAAAATCTTTCAAGGAAAACTCAACCTTCAAGGCAACACACAATTCAATGTATTATCTCGACAATAAGATTATAATACATTTATAGAGCTTCTGCATGTACAGCTTAATAGTGATGAGAAACTTAGTTAACTTCTCCACGCCGTTGAGAAAATAGAAATCATGTACTCATGCATTCCAATTCATGTTATTTATCACAAAACATGTATCGTCCCTATGCCCCAATTGCTAATCCATAAAAGTACCCTTGTGCTTGCTTTTATAGGCCAAGGTTGCATAAAACTACTAAGAAAATCATTGTAGAGCATAAAAATTATAAAAATAATTTAAAAATTTACATTAAAAATTAAAATAAAGAGGTATTATATTACCATCATTTGGTTCATTTATTACATCCAATATCTTTGCTTTTTAAAGCCATTATTTTCTCATTGAGAGAATAACTTCTCGCACAACTAACTAACTTAACAAATACATTATTAAAAAATTGTAAACCTTAATTTTGTAATGACCCCCCTTAAAACTTACATTATGAAAAAAGTAAAATAATAAAAAATTTATCAACATCAACCTAAACTTCTCTGTCTAGGCAAATGTCTTGATTTTCCAGCTCTTCATCAACATCAACCCAAACTTCTTTGTCTTGGAAAATGTCTTGATTATCCAAACTGCATCAAAATCAGCCCAAACTCTTGATGTTTGAGATTTTTTTTTATTATCCAATTGTGCGTCAACATCAACCCAAACTCCTCTTGTTTAGGCAAATATTCTAATTATCCAATTGATACTCAACTATCCATAACTAGTTTGTGAATTCAACTGTCCACAAACCAACAACAACTCACTAAGTTTGTGGATTCAACTATCCACAAACCAACAATAACTCACCAAGTGTGCCAAAGTTTAAAAAAAATCAAGTTGATTATGTGAGTCAAAAAGTCATGTGTGTGGATGATTATGAATGGAGCTTTTTGGATGATTGTAGGAAAAAAGTTACTAGTTGTTTGTGGTAAGATCTACAAATTTAAGGCTACAAGAGATGTCCACCACTCTTGATCATCTATTTTTAAAGAATACAATGACATATTTCCTAGAGGAAATCCTTGAAATGCCTCTAAAATGTGGATTTGACTTCTCTATAGAGTTGGTTCTTTGAAGAGCGCCTATTTCAAAGGTACCATGAGGGATGAATGTATGAAACCTTCAATAATTAAAGTTTCAACTAAATGAGTTGATTGAGAAAGGTTTAATAAGACATAGTGTGTCTCCTTAAGATGCAATAATACTCTTTGCAAAGAATAAAGATGACACACACACAATCCATATTAATTATCAAATATTCTATGAAGCTACCACAAAACAAGTATGCATTATCCCAAATAGAGTACATGTTAGATCAACTTAGAGGGGCATATATTTTCTCACAAAATTATTTGAGATTAGGGTATTGTCAACCCTACATCAAATATGGAGATATACATGCAATCTCCCTTTAGACAAGTCGAGGTCATTGTGTATTCATTATGTTGTCATTTGGTTTAACAAGGACACCCAAAACATTTATGAATCTAATGAATAATGTCTCTTGAGAGAAGCTTGATAAGTTTTTGTTATCTTTCATTGATGCCATACTCGTTTACTCGAAAAATCAACAAGTGCGCGAGAGTATTGAAGGCCCATTCTACACTATTTAAGAGAATAAAAGCTTTATGAAAAGTTGTTCAATTGCACGTTTTTAAAATCTAAAATCTAATACTTAGATCATGAGATCAACAAGAATAGAATGGTGGTTGATCTTACAAATTAAAACTATAATAAAAATTTACCTTATTACAAAAATAAACCTCTTATTTATCAAATGAACATTTTTTTATTAATATTTTAATAAATACTTATATACGGACGCATCTATTCTGGCTCCAAAATTAACGATAGTACGGATTGACTAACACGCGTGTTAGTCGCGCGTTTTACACTGTCGATTTTACAATAAACGGCTGCGATAGACTAACACGTTACTATCACGCTGTACGAAAAATCTATTTTGGAATCAAAATAACTTCGACCCTTATATACATCCAAACTATACTCATTATACTCATTCATGTTATTATGCCTCTCAAATTAGACATTCCAAGAGAACTATTCATGGCCAAAACATGAAAAGAGGAACGCTTAGAGCATGTAATCATTATAAGAAGATGCGCTTAATGAATTCAAAGAAGAAATCCTTAGCTTACAGGAGAAGCTGTCGTTTACGCACAAAACATTGCATTTATCACTTTTTTTCTTCTACAGGAAGATGATAATAATATTATATGCATTTCACTGTGTTTTGTACCGTTTAAAAACATTGCATTTATCAGTTTTTTCTTCGACAGGAAGATGCTAATAATATCATATGCATTTCACAGTGTTTAGTACCGTTTAAAACTTGGATTTTTCTCCTATCTACGCAAAAGTTGCGAATCTAACACCACTGTGTCTTGATCACAATCTTTTTTGTTTTTGGCTTGATTATGACATTGAATTAGATATTTTTATCACACAATATTTTATCAAACTCCTGAATACTTTTCTATTGCATTTATCCACATTTAATGGAGATCATATCTATTGGTTGAAGTTATTCTGGCTCTAAAATAGAGCTTTCGTATAACATGATAGCAACATGTTAGTCAATCACAACCATTTATTGCAAAATCAACGATGTAAAACACGCGACTAACACGCGTGTTAGTCAATTTGTACTGTCGTTTTGGAGCCAGAATAGATGCGTCCATATTCACTTATACCTTTCAGCAAGGGGAAGATCTTTTAACTAACCTACCAAACATAGAAAACATTTAGATTTCTTTCTCTATCACTCATTGAAATCAAACATTTTTATACATTCAACCTCGTTCTAGTCTTATCTCTACATAATCATTTCATTATCAATCCACATTTTCATGTATTTGTGATTTTGTATTTATTATTCGAGGTCAATTTTATGGTGGATGGGTTCAATCTTACATAACGTGAAATTTGTTTTAAATTTAACTTTTGTTTTTTTGTATTGTCTGTTAGAAGTCAATTTGAAGCATATTTGTGCAACTATTCATTATGTCTTTGTATGTAAAGGCATGCATTTGTACAGTTACACACATTCATGCATCATTTAAAAATCCTATGGCTGATGGCGATGGCATATGAGTATGGAAGCGAGTGAAAGTTCAAAACCCTAAAATGGAACACTTAATCGATTTTTGGGGTTATCAACTAGGTTTTCAACTAAGGAATGGATAAAAAGGGAAATTCCAAGAATAGGGGCATAAATTCTTGCAAGAATGACCTAGGTAAGATCTCTCAAATGGGTTATCATTGATGAGCTAAAGGGGGGCATGAAATGTCAACATATACCATTTGTACTACTAGATAGGTTAGTTAAATTACAAGTGAATAAAGCAATGAAGACCATGTTCCACAAAGAGTACTATGGAGTAAAATATTTTTTATAATGATAGATCCAATTGGTAGGGTTTCTATCATCAAATTTGAGGATATCAAGTTTGGGTCCTTGAGGTATTATGTTAGAGTGTGAACTAGAATCAATATGATCAAAGTGCCTATAGAAGGATTTAGGATCAATCAAGCTACTGGGAGATTCATTAAAGAAGGATATGTTGGACTCAAAATCCTCCAATTTAGTAGTTACTTTTAGCATGAACATTTCTCGTGTGGGTGTATTCACCATTAGGATGGGTCTCATAGTAGCCAAAAAAAGTGTGCCAAAGTTATACAACAAAATAATCAACTTGAAGAGAGTAAAAAAATGGGGCAATTGATTAGATGATAATTTTGAAAACATGCCCTTTTTTTACCATTTTTTAACTTTAGATCTATGTGGGTTGGAAATGTTGTTGATTTTTATTATTTATCACTTGGTGGAGAGTTATTTTCTATATCTTGTGTGTTTATATAGAATATCTTGGTGCAAATATGGTGTAGATAAATAAGCCCACTATGCACAATATGATTAGAAGTAATAAGGCCCACTAAACACAATCTCACAAATCATAGAATATTTGAAATCGTAGGCATCCAATTTTATGTGTAATAGTTGCTAGTGGTCGTGTTTAATACTCCAAATATGCCAAGGTCGAGAGAAAAAAGGGGAAGAAGGAAGGCCTTTAGAGGGAGTGTCTAGTTTGTGAGCCTATAAATATACTAATCCAAATGAATCATTAATGATTCTAGCAACTTCCTAAGGATAACTACTCATTGATGTATCATAGCTTATAGACCATTGGTGAATTCTTAGGGCTAAGTTTAAAAAAACTAGGGGTCTTCTAATATACCTAAAGGTACATGGAAATTCGTGACCATATTAATAAGCTATCAGATGTTGTAGTTTTGGAGGGGAACCCCTCCACCCTTTACTAGAAACCTATATGGGGAATTTATCTCAAGCTAGAATAATATCTCTTATGTGATATTTGAAAACACATGATACAAGGTTTCTACCTTAGAAATAGAAAAACATCTGAGCCTAAGAAGAAAAATGGACAATCTTTTGGGAAATAATATATAATGTTAGTTACTTCACAAACCTCTTTTTGATCACTTAGTGTAGACATATAAAAATGACCGTATTCCTAAATGAATATTTTATGTTCATTCCTCTACTTCGTTAAAACTAATTTAACTAAATCACCCACATTCTTCTATTTAATTAAGTAAATTATTCAATTTATTTAGTTAAATTCACTCAAGCCCTTTATGTCATTTAATTGAATAAATCATTTTATTTAATTAAATCCCTTCTTCTAACCTTTTAATTAAATTTACATTTAATTAACAGTTTACCCCAAATTGAATAAATCTAATTTATTCAATTTCCCAAATTGCAACCAAATTGAAATAAAGTAATTTATTTAAATTAATTCTATTTTCCCTCACCCACTTGCATTTTCCTACATCTCCCACTTGCATCCTAAACCCTATTCCTAATTTCTTCTAGAATCCATCTAATCCTAATCAATTAACCCCAATCCCATCCATTGTCCCTTTTTCCTCAATTTAAGAAGGTCACTTCTCAAATTTGGAGTAAAGTCTTCAAAAAGCATTAAAGCCTTTATCCATTCAACAAGCTAACTTGTTGAATACCCCCAAATTTGGAAGGACTCTTACAAATTTGTCCCCAAAGTCTTCAAACCATTAATGGTTAACTAACCCTTAGTGGCATGGTTAGAGACTTTTTGACTAACTTAACCTCCATCTAACCCAAGGCTCTCATCAAGCATTTATTGCTTTGACCATGGTTATTCCTTTAACCTTTGCACAAAAGTTTACCCCTTGGGTAAAAGCTTTATCCAATGGATAACCCTAACCTAACCTTAACCCTTACCTCCTAGGGTAACCATGAGGTCTTCTCAAGCATTTAATGCTTCTTACCTCTCCTCTCAACCAGCCTTATGTTGACAATTGTCACCATTTCATTGGTGAAAATTGAAAACATGGATTGACAACTTTCAAACTTGACCCTTGATTAACTCTTTCAATCTTGACCATCCATTGCCCTATTTTCACTATAAATAGGGTTCTCATTCCTCCATTTTCAGGATCCATGCAAGCTTTTAGTATCTCATTTATGCTCAATTTTATTAACACATATAGCTTCTCTTTGTAATAGGAATTAATCTAATAAGCATTTTAGACTATTTTCTTTATCATTAGTGTAGACACCTAAAATTGTCCTATCTAATTAAATAAATATCTTTATTTATTTAATTATCTTTAGCCTAATTTTTCTATTAATTGAATAAATCTTTATTTATTTATTTAATTCATTTATCCTCTTCTAGCTTTATTTCTCATTTAAATAAATACATTTATTTATTTAAAATACCCTTTTCCTAAATTAAATAATTATTTTATTTATTTAATTGGTCCCACTTCTTCTATTAATTAAATAAATATTTATTTATTTAATTAATTCATTAGCCTTTTCAACCTATGACACATGTCATTTATCTCTTAATTCATACACTACCTACCCTCTCATTATTTTCTTATTTTCTCTACCTACCCTCTAATCTTAGCCGACCATTTATCTTTTACACCTCTCAATCTTATCCTTCCATTTCATATAGTGTCTTCTATATAAGGAGATGCTTCCTTCATTATCAACCCTATGCACCCTGATCAGCTGACTACCCGATGATTACTCGACTACACTACGCCTTTGCACTCTCATATGCGATCCTACTTGCAACCACATTTCCGTTCTTTGTTGAGCTCTTGTGCACATATAAAATCTGAGAGCAAATATATCAAGCAAGATCAATGGAGATAGGAAGAATAGAGATTAAAATCCTATTGGACATGTGATGGTATAATCTTTGTGATTTCATTTGATTTGCATTGTCTTAGGTAATCTTCATATGTTATGGTGGATCTTTGTTGTTGTTAGGCTAAGGTTTTGTGGTTGAATCTATTTAGTATTTCAACATTATTGTTATCCATTTTCACCTTAAACATTTTGGCACGCCTCGTGGGACATGGATTTTTGTTAGATCTGTGTTTTTTTTCGCAGGTTTTTCTAACCCTATATTGTTGTTTTGTAAAACAATTTGGAGAATAACCTTGTGCAGCTAGGGTTTTGGACACAAAATCAAGATCTTGGAGATATTTGATATGATCTCACAAACGGCTTTGAATTTTGGCATCAAATTTTGTTTGCAAGTCAGGACCATTATCAGAGGTGTTCAGTAATTTTTTTTGATTTTTTGGATCAATTTTGCATTTTATATGAATTTTTTATGATTTTTTATTATAAATTTAATTTTGAGAGAAAATTAGCAAATTTTTTGGATTTTCTTACATTTTTGGAAATATCTCCAAATCATACACAGGATATGTTCTTTGTGATTTTAAATTTGATGCAAAATATCTCCCTAAAAATCAGATCTTTAAAAATTAGGGTTTTGCATTATTTTGCTCATATCTCACAAACTACTTAGATTTGTTGCAGGACTTTGTTTTTGAAGGTTTGGAAGATCATCAAGAGTGTCCAGTAAAAATTTTAAATTTTTTGGATCCATTTTGCATTTTATATGAATTTTTAATGATTTTTCATAAAAAATTAATTTTTGGAGCAAATTAGCAAATTTTTCGGATTTTCTGACATTTCTAGAAATCTCTTGAAATTTTATAGGTGTTCTTTTTTTATGATGAATCATATCTTTGAATTGGTCAACAAAACGCATTGTTGAAGGCCCCTATTTCATAAAGTCTTTTGGATCTAAAATTTACCTAACTTGTGTGCTTGCAGGAAGGGGTGATCATTTGAAACAATCCAAACTACTAATAAATCTTTATTGCAGGACCTTGACAAGGATTTTATTTTGATCTTTATTGTGCCTTGTTTTCATATATTATCAAACACTTCAATTGGTGCACTAAATTTGAACCAGTGTCTTTTGTGTCTTGGGCAATAGGCTCTTTTTGTTTCATCTTTAGAGGGCCTGTCTCCTCGTGTGGTCATTAGGACTACTAGTGAGGAGAGAACGACCCAAGTGGTAGCGAGGAAAAACCATCCTCTTTCGAACCACTATAAACAACTGTATTCATGGTGAAAACTATGGATAACGTGTGCTGATTAGTTCATACCGACATTATGTCTCCCCATAAACCCGTTTGATCAAATTTATTTGATCAATTGTAGGGTATAACCCCTACTAGCTTGGAGCTTTTTGTATTTACAGAGCTAAAAGTGTTGCATGTATGGCCACACGAGCGGATGCCTTTACTAGCACATTTTTGTTTTAGAAGCCAAAATCCTTCTAGTTGTTGGGGCAGGAGGTCAGACCTCTAGAGCGGCCCACACACATACGGTTCTTAGTAGAGATACAAAGTTCGCCACGAGGAGTTTTCATGGGGACTAATGCTTGGCTACCCCTAGAAGTGAGTGTCGAGGGTGGAGCCAGTGGGGTCAAGCATCTAAGTATCCGCTCCGAATAGCGTAGCCTCATGTGGGAATCAACAACTATTATCCTGGCCAACCATAAGAATTGTGCTTGTCTTATTTTGAACAATCAAACATTCAAGACCAAACATTAAAGCATTGTTTCTTTTGTGTCTTCAAGTGTATGCAAAACATTCTTACATCAAATAACACACTTTTCTTGGAGTCATTTTGAGTCTAAACACTTGCAAACATTAAGTCTTCATCAACATTGTGTCCTCTTGTCACAGAAATACAATCAAAATTTCAGATTGGGTCACAACAAAACAACTTCACAAATTGGAAAATTTTACAGTCCTGTAAACAAGAGCAAATAGTTTCAAAATTCTTGACCTTCCTAAGTTATCTCTCTAGATTTTCATCTAGTATTCAACCTATTTTTGGGTCTCACAAAGTCCATCATTACTTTACATCTTACATTACATTCACATTTGTCTAAACTTAAGTCAAAAGGTCACTTGCTTGTCCTCATCATACTTTGTCAACATACTACATACAACAACATTTTGCTAAGTGGTCCCTCATCAAGGTCTATCACCTTTGGGTCTCATTTGGTGTTACTTAGAGTCAAAGTTGACTTACCTCATCAAGAGAAACTATCATATCTTTGGAAGTCACACCTACTCTACTACATACATACTTGGTCTTACACTTTGGACATTGCAAGTACACCTTAGATTCATTTACATTCCATCCAACTCTTGGTCTTCCATACTCTTTCCATTTTCATCTAGTCTCACACATCTTGGTCAATACCTAGTTCATGGTTCAAACCCATTTCCAAAAATCTAGGAGAGAAGCTAAAGAGGCTCAAGAGTCTGTAAACATGAGTGCCTATGAGTATGACAATGATATCTTTTTCAATTCTGATCATACTACATTACTTGACATGGATGCTTATAGAAACATTCCAAATATTGAGAACATGGACACTACAAACAACAATGATACACACAATGACAATATGGACAACTTTTCTGTACATTCAGCAAAAGTGGAAGACTCCATTATGGATCCCCGTTTCAATCGATTGGTTGAGGAAATAATGAGGAGGGATAGACGATATTTCTTACAAATGATGGCACAAAGTGGAGCCAAGATACCTCATGATTTTGACATGTCTCAAATAATGGAAAATCGACCTTTGCAACAACCTCACCTCAACATGGATCAAAGGAGGCCTAATAGTGGAGGCAATAGAGGACCACATCTTGTTCCTGAATCACCATCATCTTTGTTTCAAAAACCAGAGGTCCCATACACACATGGTCAAGCATATGGTACTCACCTTCGTAGACCATTATGGAAGTCTTATGCAGAAAAATATACTCAATCACATGCTAATGCTAAAGACCTACCACCAAAGCAATTGGATATTCAAAGGCATGCTCAAAATTTGGACACAAGTAAAACCCGCGTCAAATTTGGGGGCAACACACTAGAACAAACTCATGATATTCTTGTAGAGTATGGTATACATGGACAAAGCAAATATTTTGTTCCTCATCATGACTCTATACCAAGTGGTCCATATACATAGCATCATTATAGACCTCCTCCATATGAACATGTGTATGATCAATATCATCCATATATGCAACATTCTCATCCTCCACCCAGTGCTTTAGGCATGGGGTATGGTCCAAGAAGTCGGTCTCCACAAGAACAATTTGGAACAAAAAATCAAGGATTTACAAAAGAAAATGGACGACAGAAATACACCGAAGCCAACTTACACAATGAGAAACATATGTCCCTATCCATTTGACAAAAGCATTCCAATGCCTCCATTTCCTACACACTTTGTGACACTTAAGTTTGATAAGTACAGAGGCAAAGGAAATCCTAAGGCACATATAAGACAGTTTTTCACAGCCTGCATTGAGGTAGCAGCAGAAGAGACATATTTGATGAGATTATTCCCACAAAGCTTAGGTGATCAAGCTATGGAATGGTTCTCCCAACTCCCACATGGAATTAAGTCTTGGGGTGATCTAGCAGAGGCATTTATCCAACATTTCTCATACAACATAGAGACAGACATATTAGTCACTACTTTGTGCAACACCAAGCAAAAGGATGGAGAATCTTTTTCATCATTTGTACAAAGATGGAGAAATCTAGCCAGCAGATGCTCTTGTGAAATTCCACAGAAACAAATGGTAGAAATGTTCACCCAAAATGTCAACAAAGACATTGGTTATGACTTGAGAAAAACTTGCTTGTCCACTTTCAAGGACGTCATTGAAAAAGGCTTAGTGATAGAAAAGGTCCTAATTGAACAAGGAGTCATTAAGATATTCAAGGAAAACAAAGATGACTTTAAAGGAAAAGACAAGCCAAGATTTTGGAACAAAAACAAGAACATAGCCAATGATGGTGTTGTTGATTCCAATACGGTACGACCAAAAATCATTTTTTCTAGAACAAGCTCTACAAACAATCAAGTCAATACTCAAACAACTTCAAATTCACGAAGGAGGTAGACTCCATTGGGAGAACCACTTGAGTTAGTTTTCAAGAAGCTAGTGGCAAACAAGATAATCACAATTCTGGATCTGCCTCCATATGAGCCAAAGGCTAAACCAAATTGGTGGAATGATGATGAATATTGTGAATTTCATAAGAGCAAAGGTCATAAGATAGGAAATTGCCATCGACTAAAGAACATCATACAAGATCTTATTGATAGAGGTGACATTGAGATTGAAGGACACTCATCCAATCAAGAACATGAAATGTTTAAGGAACCATTCCCAAAGCATGACAAGGGAAAAGCTACAGCCGTAGATGACCAAACCAATTATACCACAACATCCTAGAACTATGATTCAATTGTCAATCACATTTCAATGGACAATTATGTCTCTACCATTATCATCAAGGACAAAACACCTGAAAATTCTTCCCAAAGACCCAAGATTGTCCTAAAAGGCATTGGATCTTCTTCCGAACCTACCTTTGAATGTAATGTTACAACTCGTCGAGGTAAATTCACTTTGCAAGGTGCTCCAGCTAAAAACACCGCTTCCTCATCAACCAAGCCTGAGTATGACCTTATAGAACAGTTAGGGAAGACACTCGCACTCATATCCATCCTTGAACTCTTACGCATATCCCCCGCACATAAATTCTTGACAAAATCTTGAGAGACACTTCTATCTCCACTGATCTGAATGTGGACCAGTTTCAAGCCATGGTGGGATACCTTTCCATTCCACACTCCCTTATATTCACATAAGCTTATGATGCCTCTGTAAGCCAACCACATAATGCACCTTTACACATTGAAGCTTTCATACACAAGCACCCAATAAAATGAGTCCTGATAGATGGAGGAGAGGGTCTAAACATTTGTACATTGAGCACTATTAAACAATTGGGATATTCAGATAAAGCTATGAATTCTACAAACAAAATTACCATCAAGGCATACGATGATGAAGAGTGTTCATCCAAGGGCACATTCACTTTACCTCTCAGAGTTGGGCCAGTTACAAAGGATGTGGTTTGTCAAGTCCTAGACCTCAATCTCACATACAGTATATTACTAGGACGTCCTTGGATTCATGAGATGAGAGTAGTCCCATCTACATATCATCGATGTATCAAGCTCCCTAACAATGGAGTTGAAGTGACCGTCAAAGCTGACCCAAATCCATTCATATATTGCAACAATCTGCGACCTAGATTAGAAATAACAATCCCAGTCAATCGAGAAGCTATTCCTTCATCAACATATGTGGATCCAGAATCCTTAAAAGCTTCTACATCAAAACAAACAGAGCTCAAAGAAAAATTGAAGTTTAAAGACCTGGGATGTGGTGAGTATATTTTTCATGTTGATCAACTCCCACTATCTCCTAAGGTATTCATCCAACAAGAACAACCTACAAATAACTTGCAATACCAAGGAATTGGGTGTGAACCGCCTAGTGTTGTGGCTACTAAGTTTGAATGCAAATCTCCTCTAGTGGTACAAGCAACTCTTGATATCAATAGTCCTAAGAGTGGTTCCAGCGAAGAATCTATTGAGTGTATCACCAGCCCTCTTGAGAGCTCACATAGCCTTACCATTTCATCTACTCATTCCATTTCCACTCCACTTCTAGACTTAGATCAACAAGAATCACAAAAGCCCTCACTTATTGGGGATCAAAAATCAAGATTTGAAAAGAAAAATCTAAAAGTCAATAATAAAGAAAAGTCCTTCAGTCCAAATCAAAATCAAAAGCTACTGGACTCCACAAAAATCAAAGTCAAGGATAAAAATCCTATGAAGCAAAAAGAACAAGCGTTTATCTCCCCTAATATCAAAATAACTGGGGGCAAAAGTCCTAAAATTTTAAGTCAAAAAACATACTTGTTGATCCTATGTCTCCATCATGTCGTCCTACTTTCACTTCTTTTCACAATCATAAGCCTCCATCACTCAACCACTTGTTCCAAACATACATCCCCTTTAGGCGATACATCACGGACCTTTAATGGAGCTTCCTCGAGGGACTTTGTTACCAGGGATGCCCAAACTTCTTTAGGTGACACACATATGGGCCTATGTAGTCCACACACTAGTAATTTTATCTCAGTTCCTTTATCAAGGAAGACAATCACTCAAGCTACACATCATTCAATCAAGGAACGTCGAAGCTACAATCATAAGATTAAGCCTTGCCCATTTGAGGTGGGTGACTTAGTTCTCAAAGAAAATCATAAAAATCAGCAAGACAGAGAGAAGAAGGGCAAGTTCAAACTAAATTGGCTTGGTCCTTACATCATTACAGCAGCCTATGGATCTAGTGCATATCAACTTTCAACTCTAGATGGCGAACCTTTGGAGGATCCTATTAACAGCATGCACCTTCACAGGTTTTACATATAGCTCTTCAGAGTATCCTAATTCAAAAATACCAAAAAAATCATTAAAATTAAAAAATACAAAAAAAATCATAAAACATAAAAAAATGTTACTTGGTGAAAACCTAGCAAATAGGCGCCTTGTGACACAAAAAAAATCAAAAAAGTAAAAAAAAACATTTTCATCCAATGGTGAAAACCACTTCAGTGGCGCCCTACGCAAGTACCATGGTGAAAATTGGGTCACCAGCATCATGCGTAGAGACATTGCTCCTCCCTCCTTCAGGATTCACTTTCATCCTTTCACTTTTTGCACACACTCACGACCTATCCATCCATAATAAACTTACACATTCCCATCATGGCTTGTTATTGATCTACCCAAGATTGGTTCACCATTTATAATAAACCTCCCTTTTCACCCCTTTTCCATCCATAATAAATCATATCCTATCTATGGCTAAGGCAAATCCTACGTCTTGTAATGGGTGTGGAACTGAGAGCATCACATGTTTTGAGGAGTACAGTCTCTTCCAACCTTCTTTAGTCTATCCACGCACAATCCACAATAAAGCAACATTTGCATCGCAAATCCATAATAAAGTTTTGTCTTCTCCGCAATAAAGTATCAGTTTCATGGATTCAATCAGTTTCAGATGAGACACAGCAGCAACAATGGGCTCCAACAAATCAAATCTTTCAACAGACTCAGACAACATTATGGTTCAGTGCTATCTCTCCTTTTGTGAAAGTAAACATTGTGACCACAATCAAATCAGACTTATACAAGTGACAAGAGACACTAAGCTTGAGGACTATAGTCAATGTTGGTGTCGAGTCTTGGTTTTCTTTTAATTTTTATCTTTTGGTGACATGTTTTTTAGCTTTTCCAGGATGTCTCTGACTAGAGATTTTATCTCCAGGATGTCTTTGACTAGAAAGGCGAGGATGGGGTATCGTCACCTATTTTTCTTTGTTGTCTATTTATTGTCTCTCAATAATGCTATGATGGGGTATCGTCACATCAAAAAAATAATGTGTTCATTTTTAGCTAAAATGAAAAAAAAAATCCCTAAAAATCAAATAATGTCCTAAAAAAAATCCCTAAAAAGTCAAATAAAGTCCTGAAAAATGAACAAAAAAATTGTAAAAAACTCGAAATTCCTACAAAGTGAAAAACATCAAAATCCAAAAACAATTTCTTTGGCATTTTGCATTTTGTCAATAAATGGTCCCCTTTGTGCATAGACAGATCACTGAGCATACATCCAACGACAATCAATCAAACATTGTGCTTTAATGAAATCACGCATTAACAGATAAACTGTTCGACCAAGCAAGCATTCAACCTAATCACAGTTGTCACATCAATCCAAATAGCATCAACATTACCATTGGTCCTTGTCAACATTATCATGGGTCTTATACAGGGTGTGGTATACTCAAAACCAGACTGTGTCCTGTCTTCGACGGGGTACCGCATTCCCTGAAACCAAACAACATGATCATTCTTGTTTTCCACTTTTGACAATGACGATCAGACTGTTTGTTTGACTTGGTTGAATTTGTGCGTCTTATCTTTTTACTGATTTATCTTTGCCTTCGATCATGTTCCTATGTTGCTTGATGATGTCACTGAGTGATTTAGAGTGACCGGGATGGTTCATGGTCCCTTTCTTTTTTTTTTTGTTGTTGTGTTTGCTGTTTGTGGAATGTTTGTCACAAACTGGGGCAACTATATCATTGGGTGTCTGTGATAAGTACGTTCTCTTTGTGAACGCCGCACAGACCTCGACCCTTGATGTATGCACCCTAGGATGCTTCACTCATTCCTTATGTGCGATGTGTCTGTCTTTTGCAAAAGGGGTTGCGTTCCAGCTCTGGCCTTCAATGCCATGATGCTCTGCATCCGCTTTGCTACAATAAATAAAGGTTCTCACCTACTTATGTGCATTTGTGAAAGCAAGTTTTCCTTCATCTCTAAATGTTCTCTATCTAATTTCTTCTTACTAACATTTCTTCCATCAGTCTTGACAGTCTGTTCGGTCTAGTTCGGTCATAAGTGCACAATTGCACTTGTGCACACTATCTTGCGCTTGTGCAGCATCAAGCTGCGCCTGTGTACCTTACACAGGCACAGAACATCTCTACATAGGCACAGAATGCGCCCACACAGGCGCAGATCTGCATTTTTCCCTCCCTTGTGGGCCCCACAATGTCCTGCAATCAAGCAAAATTCATGAAATTGAACATATGGGTTTTTGACCTACATACTATTGCTCCCACGTCATCTGGTTGTCTGTAGGTGCATACACTTTCCCCAAGGTGATCAATGTTCACCATCTCTCTGCAAGGGTCCTTTTTCCTGAGCAACAACTCCTCCACTTTGGCCAGTGCAAATGAACTCTTTTCCTTCTCCTTGTCTCTTATATAGATCTTTGTCAGTACCTAGATGGACGTGCATGCTCTCCATCTTGTGATGGTCGCGGTCTTTTGCGCCTTCCACTACTTGTCCTTTGTGCATCCGACCTTCGATTTTTTATCCGTTCGAACCTATCGTCTTCTGTCATTATTATCGATCACTTTGCCTCTTTTCTGGATTTTTCCAGCCAATTCCTCGAGGGGGCATGCATATTTTATTGTTATTGTTTGGGGCATTTTCATTATTGTTCTTTGAAACAATGCTTAGAATCGCATTGTCTCAAAGAGGGGCAAAATGTAGACGTCTAAAAATGGTCAACGCTTGTGGAGTCATACTTTAACATTTGCGCATTGCCTTATTTTAGGGTTCTTGCGTCGCATTAACATTTCTTCTATATTGCGCACTTGGTCTTTATCATTTGCGAGCATCAAGTCCTTCTTCTGCATTCCTCATTTTTATCGCTTTCAAATTAGGTCTTGTCGATAGCAATCTTCAGTCATGATTTTGGTCGATCTTATCCTGTCGCATCATGGTGCGTGCTCATTTATCATCATTTTGGACATCGTCAATCCTAATCGATGATAGAATTAGGGTTTTGTCCTCTTGTCAATCTTTCAATCATCTTTTAGTAATCATTTGCTATTATCAACTTATCAATCTCGTCATTTTGCGATCGTGTCCTTGTCAGCCTTGTCATTTTGCGATCGATTCGTCATTGATCCTTGTCCTTGTCAATCTTGTCATTTTGCGATCGATTCATCATCGATCCTTTTCCTTTTCAATCATGCCAATTTGGATCGATTAGTCATTGTTCCTCGTCAATTGGTGCCTATCAATTTGATCTCCTTGTCAATCTTGGTCAATTTGTCATTGATTTTTGTCAACCAATCTCAATCATTTATCAACATTGGTCCTTTGTCAATCAGAATCATGATCGAACCTATATTAATTTCTTGTTGTCTTGACCTAAGTCCTTGTCCTCTTATTTCTAGGGTTTTATGATTTGTTCATTTAATCATTTTCTTCTTCTTTGTGGGGTAAATAAATCTATTTATTTAGTCCTAGGTCTCTTTCATGAATTTATTAATGGATGAAAACCTATTAATTAATTCACCTAATTTCTATTTCATCTTTTTCCTCAATTTTCTAATTTGCTAATTTCTCCTAATTCCTAATTTCTATTTCTCCTATTTTCTTTAATTTTTCTAATATTTCCCCTAATTTCATGGAATGGCATTTCAATCTTGTCATAATTTGTCATACATCTTGCATAGCAACTTTTCATAATTTGTGCATAATTTGTCATATGCCTTGCATAGAAATTGTCATACATTTGTCATAATTTTGCCATTTTTGATTTGAATTTTCTTTCAAATCTCTTCATGCTAATCTTGTCCTCTCTCCAATTTGTCTATAAATTGGATGATTTTCTTCAATGAAAGGATCACTCAATCACATTTTGAGTAACCTTATACTTCGAATTTCATCAACAACTTGCTTTCTACTTGCATTTTGCACTTGTAGGTGAGATCCACATCAAATTTGAAGGTGAAAGAAGAACAATGGAGCCACATGAAGGAGATATCTGTGTCAGTTTGCTCTGACTTCATTTGATTTGAATATCTTGTCTTTATGTCTTCATTGAATGGATTGGGATTGCTTTCATAGCAGCTTTAGGTTTTGTGGTTGTCCTAATTGCTATTGTTTTGATGATTTTCAATTTCCTGACCTACAGATATCTCAATTACATCACATCCTGCACACAACACATGTTAGCACATTTTACATTCTCATCATGTAAATAGTCATTTGTATTATCATATTCATTTGCATTTCATACATTCACATTTGCATTTGCATAACATAAAAAACTTGAAAAATTAAAAATATTGTATTTCATTATGTACATATTTACATCCATATCATAAGTATCATAAAACATATAGAAGCATCACATAGGTACACATGTATATAGTTGTCGCAAGGACGAATCATCTCATATATATATCAAAAATCATAAGTGTCATGATACAAAGATGTCAAAATACATATGGCTACACAACCAACCCTCATGTCGCCCTATCCAGACACAGGAACCCACTAATCACTCCTCCCAGCACTGCTGGTAATGCTAATCTAGTTTGTGTCATCGTGTCCCATGCCACATGTCCAACCCTCATCTCTAGTCATGGATCCTGAAACAATTGTCTCAGGGCATCCATGTCTCCGTCTCAATCATAGGGTATCAACTTCCCATCGATCGATATCCTTAGAATCCTATACACATCCTCTAAGGTGACTGTCATCTCACCCATCGATAAATGGAATGTGAATGTCTCTGAGTGCCATCTCTCAGCCAGTGCAGTCAGCAATCCCATGTTCGCCCGAAACTCAGGAACATACAAAATATGTCGCAGGCCCATAGCCTGAACCGTTGCTCTCTCCTCAACTATCAGCTCTGCTCGCAAACTCTGAGTTGATGGGAATCTCTCCCATGACTCCAGCATAGGTAGGTACTCCTGTAGTCAAGCAAATCAACTGTGTCAGTTAAAGTGGCATTCACTGTTCATCACAAAATGTTGTTCTTTTTCCTAGTGCTCATATTTATCATATGGCGCTCTATCCTAGTGACACTCACTGTTCATCACAAAGTGTTGTTGTTTATCCTAGTGGTACTCCCTGTTCATCACAAAGTACTACGTGTTTTTGCACTCCCTGTTCATCACAAAGTGTTGCTCATATTTGCACTCACTATTCACCACCCAAGTGCTGCTCTTTTTTTTAGCACTCCTTGTTCATCACAGAGTACTCTGTCTGGTACTCACTATTCATCACAAAGTGCCTTGATCTATCCTATCCTAGGGCCTCTGCTTGAGTGTATCCTCTTGAGTAGTTTCCTAATTGGCAACGTATGTTCTATCACAGAATTGTCAATCCTAGCCCTATCTGCTATTCTAGTCTTCCCTAGAGGACCTGCTATTCTAGTCTTCCCTAGAGGACCTGCTTGAGTGTATCCTCTCAACAGCTTATCCAATCGACATCGTATGTTCATCACAAAACTGCCGATTTGACTTTGAAGACATAAACGTGCATTCATGACACAAACACGCCTTAACGTTTTTTACCCCGCTTGACATTTTTTCTAGACATACCTAAAGTGCATTTATTACCTACCTGCCATGCATTTATGGCAACAATTAATGCAAAAAGGTACAAGGAGGTTTTGTGGTACTTATCGGCTCTCCTGCATCTACTGGCCTTTGGAATCGGTGAACGCGATTGAATCTATGCACCAATGCCATCGCTGTTGACTACTGCTGCTCTATTCTCTCTCCAAACTCTGATCTCTTAGATGTTTGGATGACAATGAGGATGTATACCCCTCATGGTCTATTTTATAGACTACCTTGGTCCTAGCCCTAGCCTAGTCTCCCAAGTCAGTCTTCTTTATCCTGTGACTCTGTCACTCGATCCTATCTGGTTAGTCCATTCTAGCCTTTCTTTCTTATCGAGAGATTGTCTGCAATCTTTCCAGACATTTTCATCCAATCTCTCGAGGGGGCATATCATTCCCATCTTGGGGCAACTTTGTATCAGTTCATCTTATTTTCTTTGAAACAACGCGACAAGTTGCATTGTCTCAAAGAGGGGCAAAATGTAGACACCTAAAATTGTCCTATCTAATTAAATAAACATCTTTATTTATTTAATTATCTTTAGCCTAATTCTTCTATTAATTAAATAAATCTTTGTTTATTTAATTAATTCATTTATCCTCTTCTAGCTATATTTCTCATTTAAATAAATACATTTATTTATTTAAATTACCCTTTTCCTAAATTAAATAAACATTTTATTTATTTAATTGATCCCACTTCTTCTATTAGTTAAATAAATCTATTTATTTAATTAATTCATTAGCCTTTTCAACCTATGACACATGTCATTTATCTCTTAATTCATACACTACCTACCCTCTCATTATTTTCTTATTTTCTCTACCTACCCTCTAATCTTAGCTGACCATTTATCTTTTACACCTCTCAATCTTATCCTTCCATTTCATATAGTGTCTTCTATATAAGGAGATGCTTTCTTCATTATCAACCCTATGCACCCTGATCAGCCGACTACCCGATGATTACTCGACTACAATACGCCTTTGCACTCTCATATGCGATCCTACTTGCAACCACATTTCCGTTCTTTGTTGAGATCTTGTGCACATATAAAATCTGAGAGCAAATATATCAAGCAAGATAAATGGAGATAGGAAGAATGGATATTAAAACCCTATTGGACATGTGATAATATAATCTTTGTGATTTCATTTGATTTGCATTGTCTTAGGTAATCTTCATATGTTATGGTGGATCTTTGTTGTTGTTAGGCTAGGGTTTTGTGGTTGAATCTATTTAGTCTTTCAACATTGTTGTTATCCATTTTCACCTTAAACATTTTCACCTTCTCTTTAGCATGTCAAGTCTTAACAGTAGAGCTTCACCAGGATCTAAAAATAAGCAGTGGTAGTTAGCGCATTTTGAAAACAGTTTAGCACTTTGAAGCATCAACTTAGCGTGTAGAAGTCAAACTTTAGCATGCAGGGTTTAACTATTAGCGCATATGTGGCCCATATTGGCGCGTAACCTTTTGAACCAAAGCTAAAGCAAAACTAAACAGTATTAACTAGTTAGCACATATCAAGGGGCAGCGTAGCGCGTGGAGTCTTTTCACTATTGCATAGAGAAGTTTTTATAGCGCATTGCGTCTTTGTTCTAGTGCATAGTCAAAACCAAAAAAATAGGGGGCAAAATAGAGGTCAATTTTGAAAATTTTGAAACCAATTTTGAAAGCTTTCCTTCATCAACCTGAACTTCATCAATCAGAAAACCAAAAATAGAGTATCAAAAGTTGTTTCTACAAGCAAATTTTCATCAAGCAACGTTGCCTAAAAATCTGAAACTAGTCACAAGATAAACATATCTCTCCTATCAAAATCAGGAAACATCATCACAAGTGGCAAATAGGTCCTTTAAATCAAATAGGTTTTTATCCCAAAACACACTTGTTTAAAACTCCAAGTTGTCAAATCGAGCTTCCATATCGAGAAAGCTCGTATTCCATATCATTTGACGCACTTTGTCGTGAGGGGGCATCTAAACCTTCAATTTGATAAAGTAAAACTTAAGTTTCCAAAACAAGCTAAACTGAATCCAAAACAAATCAAAGGAAACCATTGATCGCTTGTGCATGACTAATCCTCATATTCTGAGAAGAAAGAATATTTATCATAACACTAAGTTGAAGAAACAACAACCGAGTTCTTCGAAACTTGCGAAAAGAAATAAATTTTTTATACATCAATCGTCAACTCTTCAAATCTCATCAAACATTCCTTCGTCATATACAATTACATCTTCAAAACAAAAAAATGAATTTGACAAGGAACCATTAAGGAGTAGAGAATTTTGTCAAAAGTCCGCATTCAGCCAACAAATAAATCATGGAGGAAAGATCAATCTAGCATTCTTTCCCAACGAGTGCATCACTTATAACATACCAAGGTTGCCACCACCAACCCCCGAATATTTCTAAATGCCCATTGTCACTCGCTCTCAATGAAACAAACAAAGCAAAACACAACCAGAATCCAGCATGAATCGGAGATTATCAAATCCTTTCGAGCATCCAAATCTAGAGGACACCAAAATTTTTGAAGAGCTTCTTGAAGAATGTCAAGAGAGCGCTTCGTTTCAAAAACTTGTGGAAAGACTCATGGAAAATGACAAGGAAAAATACCTACTCATGCTCACAAGCAAAGGAGTTAAACTTCTTGAAGACTTTGACACGAACATTTTTAGAACAATATCTCAACATTACGAATATCAAGAACAACAAAGAGAGGAAGAAGCATGTGACCCTGAGCAAGATATTCCTGAACAAAATCTACCAGAACAAAATATACCTGAGCAAAACATCCCCAAGCAAAACACACCGTTCCATAGACCATTTCAGCCTAGAATTAATGCAAGGGAAGAATTCTTCCCTCGGCAAAATAATGCACCTTTGATTGCTCTTTCTCAACAAATGCAAATGTTACAAAGACAAATGCAAGACATGCAACAAGGGACGACAATACGGTATTCATTAACTAAAATTTGTCCCTATCCGTTTGACAGAAGATTGAACATGATACCTTATCCTCCAAACTCAGACGTTCCCAAATTTGACAAATATGATGGAAAAAGCGATCCCCGTGATCATGTTCGTGAATTTTGTACAATGAGTCTAGAATTTGCTCATGATGATACCTATTTAATGAGGTTATTCCCAAGAAGCTTGGGAGGACAAACAATGGAATGGTTATCCAAAATCACACCTCCTATCAGATCATTCGATGAACTAGTCAACAAATTCATAACTCAATCTTCCTATAACATTCAACATGCTATAACCATGTTAGACGTATGTAACACCAAACAGAAAAACAATGAAACATTCATGGTATTTCTTCAATGTTGGCAGCATATGGTTTCAAGATATCCTCGTGATGTACCCGAAAAAGGAAAAGATGGAAATTTTCATTGACAACTTGAATAGTGAGATGAGTTACAAACTCAAACTCCAATGCATACCATCTTTTTCTAAATTGATTGAGAATGGCATCCAAGTAGAAGAAGCACGTGTCAAGAAAGGAACGTTGAAATTTTTCAAAGAAGGAACAAGTTCATCCAATTACAACAACTAAAACAACAACTTGGACAAATCCAAATTCTAGACTAGAAACAAAAACAATGGAAATGAAGGAGGAAATGAATCAAATTATCCAAAATCAAAGTAGCCCATGCTCACATTATCAGGTAATCCTCAAGCTATAAAGAATCCCAAAGGTGCTAACCCAGGCAATAACACTTATGCACTGGATACGAATCAAAATCAACTCAACACAAAAAAAAACCAACAATACCCAAAACAATAACACCAATAGGGGACCTAATCCAAACTCACGGGGTAATGCAAACAACTTTCTGAAACGCATTTATATACCACTAGGGCAATCACTGGAGTCAACATTCAAAGAACTCCTAGCAAACAAAATTATCTCTTTACCAACAATCAACAACTATGAACCACAAATCAAACCACCCTAGTGGAATGACTCACACTTTTGTGATTTTCATCGCAACAAAGGTCATCAAATAAATGATTGCATGAGGCTGAAAAAAATTGTTCAGGACATGATTGATAGAGGTGATTTAATGCTCGATGGTCTCAAGACAAATGGTGACCATGGAGCTTTCAAGAATCCTCTTCCAAACTACAACAAGGATGGAGCTTCAACCTCAAATGATACACGTGGAGCTCGTATCAATCACATATACAATAACACCATTAATCGCATATCAGCTGAGGACAATCAAGTCAATGTTATCACAATCAAAGATAGGCGTGAACATGAATCCGTCAATGTAACAACTAGAGCTCAAAAATACGTCTTGAAGGGACATATGTCAACAACAAACACCATACCCAAAATTCAATATGATCTAGTCAGTCAACTGCGCAAAACTCCTGCTCAAATATCTATACTGGAGTTGTTAAAACTTTCGCCAAAACACAAAGACATATTGGAACAAGAATTATTGGAAACAAATGTACCTCAAGATCTAGATGCTGACAAATTCCAAGCCATGGTGGCTCATATGACAGGGCCTCATAACCTCACTTTTTATGAGCATGATAATATCTCATTGAGCCATCCACACAATACTCCACTTCATATTGAAGTCTTGGTCTATAAACATCGAGTTAAACGAGTATTAATAGATGGAGGAGTTGGACTTAATATTTGTACCTTAAAACTTATCCGTGCATTAGGCTTCTCTGAGGAGTCTATTGATCCATGCAAAAAGATCACTATAAAGGCATATGATGATGAGGAAAGATCATCCAAAGGAATTGTACTATTTCCAATTCAGGTGGGACCGATATAAAAGGATACTATGTGCCAGGTCTTAGACATAGACCTCACATACAATATCTTATTAGGTCGACCTTGGATACATGAAATGCAAGCGGTACCCTCCACTTATCACCAGTGTGTTAAATTCCCCTACAATGGGCAGGAGGTTTCTATATCAGCTGATCATAATCCATTTCAGCATTGTAATGCTATGGGGGCAGCCCAAGACAGCTTGGTTCCACATAATAGAGAGAAACAAAATTCTCAGCACCAGATCTTCAACAAGAAAAGTCTACATCATTATCTATGGATTTCAAGCAGAAAATGAAAATCAAAGAACAAGGCATGGGAGAATACTCTTTGGAACCCATGTGTTTGGCCAACTTACCAACATCACCTAGATCTTATGGATTACCTACATCATCAACACAGCAAGCAACTTAGCCCATCACCAAGTTTGATGGCACATTTATCCAACTCGGCACTCTAGCACATGAATCTGAGGAAAAGGACATCATTAGTTGGCTATACAAAGATGAGGAAGAAGACAGAGCAACTACTATGGAAGTAGCTATACCAACACACTTATATGGAAAAGGCTACTTAATCATGCAACAAATGGGATACAATGGCAAAGGCCCTATTGGTAAACGTTAGGAAGGTGTCACAGAACCATTGGATCCTCCTTCACAATTCAGTAAAGACAAAAAGGGATTGGGCTTTGAACTCACTCTACTACCAAAGAGGGCACCACACAAAAATCAAAAACCTCAGTGGAAAGCAAAGAAGGAGTACAAGGAAGATTCCTGACAGGAGGCACTATTTGAGTCAACTGAGACAATACGCAAAGAACGTGAACATCAAGAAAGAAAGCACCATCAAGAGAAGCCCATCATTCAAAAGAAGGAAACATCTACATAAGTACATCATATTCAAGAACTAATATCTGGCAAAGAGGAATCACCTCCTGATTATATCATTCCTCCTCGAGAAGAGACAGTATATGAACAAATGCAAAAACTGGAAGCCAGATCTAACACAAAATTAGAGAAAACTATCAAACTTGTATCAATCATCAAAGACCTGTTCTCACCCTACAACATACCAGTTCACAACACTAATAGAATCTAGGATGATACCTCTGAGACTGATTCCAATGAATATGAATGCGGCAGTTGTTCTAACATTACTGAAGATATTTGTGCAAAAGATAGTAGTACACCCATCTCTCAAGAAGAATACGGCATAGAATCTAGACCACTTGAATTTGGTCCACAAAATATCTATGACATCGAGGAAAATGAGCAACAACATTATGCACAAGTCTATAAGGAAGATGATACCATCGAAGACCTTGACAAGATCCTTAACTTCTTTAACACCCAGGCCAACCACGATGATACTTCCATCCTGACACTTACATTAGACGAACTTGATCCACGTAACGACTCCCTACCACTTGTCTTTCCTGGCCTCATAGACAAGGATGAACCTGAAACTCATGATATACCAATTTTCCCAACTGACAAATCCATTATCCATTACTTGTGTACCGTTAACCCGAAAACAAACTCTACCAGTTAAAAAAGTAATGATGTCTACAACGAGGGGAGTGCCAAGTCTCTCAGTCGCAAAAATGAGCAAAATAAAAGATCTTCTGCTGAAAACTAGTCAATGGCAACAATAGATTACACAAAAGTAAAAATAAAGGACGCATTTGAGGGTGAAAACCTTTTTAAGGCACCTAAAGATGGGAGACTTGACACTATTTCTAAGCATTATCATGAGTGATCACCCATATTGATTGAGCCCACTCAATCAATCAACATTGGTACTACATAAGTAGCCAAAAATATACACCTTGCAGAATCTTTGACAAAGGAAGAAAGATCAGAATTTATTAAATTTTTTAAAGAAAAGCAAATCAACTTTTCTTGGTCATATGCAGATATGCCTAGGATTGATCCACAATTAATCATGCATCACTTGTCCATTGCTCTAGGAGCTAAACCAGTTAAGCAAAAACTAAGAAAGATGAATCCACATGTAGCACTCATGGTCAAAGCTGAACTAAAGAAACTGTTAGACGTCAGATTTATCCAACCTATCGACTATGCTGAATGGATTTCCAACATCGTACTTGTATCAAAACCAAATGGCACTATGAAGATTTGCACTGATTTTAGAGATGTCAACAAAGCCTATCCAAAGGACAACTTTCCTTTGCCTAATTTTAGCATAATTGTAGACCTCACAGTAGGCCATGCAATGCTATCACTAATGGATGGTTTTTCAGGCTATAATCAAATCAAGATAGCCCTAGAGGATCAAGATAGAACAACGTTTACTTGTCCGTGGGGAACATACTGTTGGAATGTCATGCCTTTTGGCTTAAAGAATGCAGGAGCAACTTATCAATGAGCAATGACAACAATCTTTCATGACATGATACATACCTTCATGGAAGACTATGTGGATGATTTACTAGCTAAATCCTTCACGAGAGAAGAACATCTAAGCATCTTAGAAAATATTTTTGATAGATTAGAAAAATTCCAAGTCAGGTTCAACCCTAAGAAGTGTATCTTTGGGGTTACATCCGACAAGTTACTAGGCTACATAGTTTCAGCTAAAGGTATTGAAGTGGATCCAGCAAAGGTACAAGCCATTATGGAGATGCCATCACCAAAGAACATCAGCCAGCTTCGATCTCTACAAGGACGACTCCAATCAATTAGGCGATTCATTGCTCAACTAGTAGATAAAAGTCTCCCATTCAATCATTTGCTACATAATAATGTACCATTCAGATGGGAAGCCAAATGTGCAGAATCCTTCTATCAAATCAAGCAATATCTAATGAACCCACCAGTTCTAGTACCACCAATAGCAAGGAAGCCACTCATTCTCTACATTTCAACAACAAACATATCACTAGGGGCATTGTTAGCACAAGAGGATCAACAAGGCAAGGAATGAGCTATCTATTACATCAGTAGGACATTGAATGGATATGAACTCAACTATACATTCATTGAGAAAGCTTGTCTAACAGTGGTATTTGCCTCTCAAAAATTTAGACACTACATGCTAGCTCACACAATTAAGCTAGTTGCAATTATTGATCCTCTCAAATATTTACTCAGTAACGAAGCTCTTACAGGCAGATTGGCTAAGTGGGTCATGATCCTCAGTGAATTTGATATCCACTACATAGAGCAAAGAGGCTATCAAAGGACAAGCAATTGCAGATCAACTGGTAGAAGCACCACTACCTGGAAAACAAACTATGGAGATCAAATTTCTAGACAGAGACGTTCTTTCTATAACCACCAAACAATGAACCTTATATTTTGATGGATCCTACACCCAACATGGCTCAGGTGCTGGCATTCTATTCATCACTCCCGAAGCACACACTATACCAAGATCTTATAGGCTTATGTTTTCATGCACAAATAACATTGTTGAATATGAGGCATTGGTTATAGGCATCAAAATGGTCGTAGAATGGAGGATCATAGAATTAAAAGTCTACGGAGATTCACAACTAGTCATAAATCAAATCAACAATGACTATCAGACAAAGGACGACAAGATGCTACCCTACAAGTGAATGGTGGATGATTTCAAACAATATTTTGTACACATCACCTTTGAGCAAATATCAAGGTTGGAAAACAAAGCAGTCAATGCCATGGCTACTATCGCTTCACTACTACAAATTCCAGAGCAACAAACTCGTTATGAGTTTCTAGTAGAGCAACTATTCTCCCCATCCTATGCTCATTCTAAATCCCATGTTATCTATGAATTGACCGGTTCCGACTCTCCGTTGTATGGACTGATATATGACTATCTTAAGAACAATATCCTACCCATTGACCTATCCCGAAACCAAAAATGTAACTTTATCAACAAGCCGCCCATTATACTCTTACTGTTGATACTTTGTACCATCGAGGTCTAGATGGTACTCTTCTTCGTTGTCTTGATCATAATGAATCTGACTCTGCTTTACACGAGCTTCACGAAGGTATCTATGGAACACATTCAAGTGGTACTACTCTTGCTAAAAAGCTTCTAAGGATGGGATATTACTAGCCAACAATGGAAAAAGACTCTTATCACTTTTCGAAGAAGTGTCCTAAATCCCAAATCCATGGCAATCTTATACATGCACCAGCACATGAATTGCAACCATTCACAACATCCTAGCCCTTTTGTCAACGGGGACTAGACTTGGTTGTCAAAATTCATCCTTCATCTTCAAATGGACACAAGTTCATTATAACTGCAACGGAATACTTTACCAAATGGATTGAAGCAGTCCCCATGACCACAATGACTGGGAAACAAATTGCCTCTTTTATCCTTAATTATCTAATCTGCAAATATGGCATTCCAAGTTCCATCATCATAGATAATGGATGACCTTTCAAAAACCAAGATGTACAAGAACTATGTGAAAATTTCAAAATCCAACATCGTTATTCTACACCTTACTACCCACAGGGGAATGGTCAAGCATAAGCATCCAACAAGACAATATTAAAAATCCTAAAGAAAACAGTGAATAATGCAGGCAAAGATTGACATATACAACTCAATCCAACACTTTGGGCATACAGAACTAGCATCCACACACCTAGAGGAGCTACACCATATTCATTGGTATATGGATCAAAGGTAATTTTACCCTTGGAGGTAGAAATTCCATCTCTCAGAGTCTCTTTGAAAGGTTTAATCCTAGATGAAGAGTATCGAGTTAACCGACTGCAAGAGCTTGAACTTCTAGATGAATGACGCCAATGTGCCTACACTCATCTCAAAGCATATCAACAATGGATGTGCAGGAGCTACAACCACAAGGTCATTCCCCGAATTTTTAAAATTGGTGACCTAGTACTCAAAGAAAATCCTAGAAATCAACAAGATCGGGAAAAGAAAGGGAAATTTGAACCTAACTGGTTAGGTCTCTATGTCATTATATCAGCTTATGGATCAGGTGCCTATCAGCTAACAACTTCAGAAGGAGATGTTCTCGATGAACCAACTAATAGCATCCATCTAAAGAAATACTACACTTGAGTAGTCTAATACACGGAAAAAGCAAGAAAAAATAAAAAATATCAAAAAATCAAGAAAAAAACAAACAAAAAGGTACAATAAAAGTAACTGGTGAAAACATAGCAACAGGCGCTATTGTGAGAGGACATATTCTCTATCTATATCCATACCATTATATCCACAGTAAAGCACTATTAGCCATCGCCTGACATTTTTATCACAATATCCATCCAGGACATACTTAGCGTAGTCACTATCCTAGTTTATCCACATATCCTTTCACCGCATCTCATCATGGCTTGGTAATCACTGTACATATCCACATTTAGAAGCACACTTGACTAGAGGCAGTATAACTTGCAACACATTCAAGCCGTCAAAACTTGTCGCAACTCAGAACATCGTATCCAGCAAACAACACTCGCACAATCGCCAAGCAAAACATTGATCGCTTAACAGGATTCACAAAATACGATGGATGATTTTTTTTGAAGTATCAAATGTTGCATCTTGCATAAAGTTTTGGCTATTTTTGCATTTGAACTTTTTTAATTGTTGGATCCTCTAAATTTTCTCAACAATGCTTCAAAGCTAGAGAACATTGTGGGGACTCCAATATTTTCTTAGTTTTCTGTCTATGAGGCAATCATTTGTACTGTGTAAATACTTGTCTCAAGACATGATTCACAATATATCACTGAAGACATGATTCCACTTTATGCGTACAAATGGTTTAATCTTTTTTGTTTCTACGCAATCCGCACTTAGGTCATCCTAGTTCAATTATACCTTGACGCTTGTGCTATCTTGCAAAATCAAAAATCTTGAAAATTTTTCTCAGGTCATTATGGTTCAATTATACCATTATGCTTGTATAAATTTTCAACATATCCCAAAACAAATCAATGCTCAATGATGATACATACAAAGAAAGCAAACAACATGTGGCTATACAGGGATGACAAATGCAGAATGAGGATGCTCAAAATCAATTAGTTGCATATCAAATCAATTAGTTGCATATCAAATCAATTAGTTGCATATCATGTTACAATTAGTTGCATATCATTTTAAATCTGGCATAAGTAGCACAACTTATCATTATCATACATCTCATTTTCAAGATACATCTCACAACATATCATATCATACATCTCATTTTCAAGATACATCTCACAACATCATGCATTATCACATCATATTCATCACATCCAAGAATTGCATCATCATAGAATAAACAAAAGCATGTAGAAAATATAATCCATAACACATCACATGAGGAGCAAAGAAAATGGTGTCGTATATATATATATATATATATATATATATATATATATATATATATATATATATATATCTCAAAAAATGATCAATGTACAAAATATATCATGTCAGTGCCAATACAACAAAATGATCAAAATACAATAGAGACAATGTCTCTCAGGTATGACTATATCCTGAAGGAGACGGTCTCGCTGCAGATGTCCCAGCACTTGGATATCCAGGTAGATCCTGTCTAGGAGGCCCTGTCATGCCTCTGCTCTCTGTCCTCGACCCAATATCTCAAGATCGACTGGATCTCGAAGCGATGAAACTCTACACTTGGTGGCCCCTAGGCACTGCATTCTCATAATGGTGCCGGTAATACTCCGCCTCCTTGGCTCTCAAAGCCAGCTCTCTCAATGTGTCTCTCATCGGGCCACCTGTTGCCGCTCTCTACAAACTCGCTGCCAGCTCCTCTACTCGACCCCACCGCTCTATCTCAGTATCATGCTTTGTGGTCAATTGAGTAATCTGACACTGATGCGCCAACATCTGTGTCTATAACTGCTACACTAACAACTGCAACGATCTAATATGAGCATCCTCCACATGTGTCAAAATCCGCATCTGCAGGGGTACCCCCTGTCCCTCTACCTATCCTCGGTGCAGGTGGAGGTAGAACATCTGAACTCCTCCTCTGGGCTGGTCGTTTGAAGTCATCATACCCTCCCACTACCGCTATCACCTCCCCAACCCTCTCCTCACCCCCAACCCTGATAGCCAAACCTCATCTCCCTCTATCCATCACAGCCCGCCGCACAGCTCTCTACGCCCATATCCCCCTATCTCCACCATCTCCACCCCTATCTTCTCTCCTCCCCCGATCCAATCTCCCTCTATCTCCTCGCCGACCTCGGCCACCTCCTCCTCCATCACCACCTCCCTCATCTACCTCCTCATCGTCATCAAAAGCCGCAATCATCTCAGCTGGATCTGATATCCTGGCCACTGCACGTGCTACAAAGAGTGCTGCAAACTCATCAGTCATCCCTGCATCCACTGTCTCAGGGGCATAATCCCAAATCTAGTTGGCTAAATGAAAGAACTCCTCCACTACCGCCGCACTATCAATCGTAGGTCCCCAATCTAGAATATCCTGTCTCCGTCGAGCATAAAAACATGCTCCCTATGGAATCCCCTGTTGTCGACCATACTGTCGCAGCACCCAGCTATGCAGAAACCTCTCAATAACAAAGGGCGTCCGCCCCATCAAATATCTGGTCATATAAATGTAGGGCATCCCCATCCCATCCTCTGCCCATACCTCACAACTTGTATATGGTTGCCAGACGACCGTATCAATATCATCTAAAACTCTCCTCCAGTGCTCTAGTTTGCCTAGCTTATGTTGGACAACTATCCCTTGGTACCCATATGCATACGCACACCCAACAAGCCTATCTCTGTCCACCAGTGGCCTAGCTTCGGGAATATGCTCCCACGCCCATACCTGTAGCAGTGTCACTCCAGCTGATAAACTGCCATAACCTAAGTATACCACCTAATGTAAATCCTTGTATATGTTAGGCCCAATATGGAAAGCTAATGTACTGAGAGGGGAGGGGTGAATCAGTACTCCAAAACTTTTCTTGAATAATAACTTTACTGTTATGCATAAACAGAATAGTGTAGTAACATAAAATAAAGTTAAAACAAACAGATAACAATCATACATGATTCACTCCATAACACATATATTTTGGTTACGCAGAAACTCCTGGTTAGAGAGAAAAACTACGATGGGGATGGCACCCACAACTTCACTACTACAATAATAAAGAATGCTTGGTTAGAGCTACATTTAGCTATTTCGAATAGCTTACCCTATTAGGAGTAACAAGATCTGTTAGATCTACCTTGCTAAAGGATTTTACAACATTTATTCTAAATGTTGCACTTGGTTAGAGGCTTTACAATTTATAGACTTGATTAGAGTCTTTTACCCTGTTAAAGGTTTCTCTTACAACTTGACAATATTACAATAAAATCATTATAAATATCTGCAACTTTACATTTGAAATGTTATAGCAGATTCTATGTGCTCAGAATAAGATTACCTTGCTTATAGCATACCTCGGTAACCCATATAGTAACTCGGTAAACCCTTCTATTTACTCTGTTCTTCGATTGTTCTCTGAAAACCTTCTCGGTGACCTCTATGTCTTTGTAACAGTCTTCTCCATGCATACATGCACTTAACTCATGCTGTATAAATAGATCTCTTAAAATGGTGATCCAATTCATTGCTTCGATCTTACAAACAAGATTCCTCGAATGAATAACTAAACAAAATATTTCATTGGTTAGATTGATCTCGTAATCATACACAATCTTCTAGTGCAATTTCCAATGTAATAACGATTAGATGTGCCTCAATCTTGTAACGCGTTTTCATATGCATGTCCAGGTTCAATGTATCTGGTAACACGTTTCACTCAGTGAATATCAACTCGGTGTGTCATCTTTACTGCTCGGTAGTCTCAAAAAGATACTCGGCAAACAGCTCGGTGTGTACTGCGTTTTGTGACTACTTTCTTCTGTAACCGACTAGACTATGCATACCGACTTCTCTGTGTGTATACCGACTGCATGATTCGGTAGTTCTAACCGACTAGAATATATAGTATGACTTTGAATATAAAAACTAATGGCAATTTGATAAGAAGTAACAATATAAGTGGGCCAGCATAGCCGACCCCATGCAAATCGGCAACCCTGTATTACAATATCCTCCAGAACTAATCCCCGCCCCACTACTAGTCCCTTCGACCTATGGTCGAGACATAAGAACCCACCTATGAAACTTGCCAAAACTAATGGTGGAGCAGTGTAATCCAAATCCAAGAACTCCTATTAGGGGATCTCATACCCACAAACAATATCATCCTGCAAGATCCGGCGAAGTGCCTCAGTCCCATCCTCCTCAGTCTGCTCATAGGGTAGCAATGCACCTACCACAGGAATCCATAGAATCCGGTAGCGATCCTCAGGCGTCACTGTAATCTCGCCTGTCACCAAATGGAAGGTGTTCGTATCACTATGCCACCTCTCTGCCAATGTTGTCAATAAACCTCAGTTCATGATAAACCGAGGCATATCTAACAATGAGGTCAGGCCACACCTCTCAATAATGTCTCTATCTACTTGTGTCAATCATGGTATCAATGACCACGGTCTCAGAAATCGCTCACATGACTGAACCACTCCAAGATGCTCCTGTCAAAAGCAAAACAAGTCCAATATTAGTTTCCTCATCAAAACATAGATGCCAAAATCAAATTCATATCAAAACTTAAAACTTTGTAAATCTAAATCAAAATCCACATCATATCAATCCATTAAATCATATCAACTTGAAACACAACTCAAGTTTCACAATCATATCAACTTGTAACACAATTCAAGTTTCACAATCATATTAACTTGTAACACAACTCAAGTTTCATATCAACTTGTAACACAACTCAAGTTTCACAACCATATCAACTTGTAAAACAACTCAAGTTCCACAATCAATGTAGCTTGTAAAACAACTCAAGCTCCACAATTCATATAAAAAACATTCATATCAAAAACCACATCTCAAATCAGCATCAAATTTATATCAACTTGAAAAATTGCAAATCAAATCAAGTTATATCAGAACTCATATTGGACAACTCATCAAAACAATGACAACAGACACACAGACTGACAATTTGCACCTATCCCGGTAGAACTAGCATCAACCTACCAATTTTCTTCATTCACAAATCACACTATACCAAAAATTTTCCCTATGCGCTAAACAATCTTGTCTACGTGCTAAAATACTTATCATGCACTACTCTGTCCTCGCTAAGCGCTACTCAATCTACCCTATGCGCTAGCCAAAACCTATCCACTACCCTTTTCTTCCAAAGTGCCACCTAACTTATCCTAAGCGCTAAACTACCCTATGTGATATTTTATCCTGCTTTTGCGCTACATATCTATCCCTATGCGCTAGGTCATACCTACGCGCTATCTAGCCCTACCCATGCGACCTCCTAGAAACCCTATGCGCTAGGTATTTCCTATGCGCTACCTATTTTACCCTATGCGCTACCCTGTGATCCCAGTGCGCTAAAGTAATCCTAAGCGCTACCCTAACCTGTCGATGCCCTACCCTACACTTTTCAGATGCTACCCTATTTCATTAAACCCTATGCACTACGAAACCTATCGTATGCGCTATTTATTGACCCTGACGCGCTAACCCAATAGATCCGCGTGACAAATTGAAAAAATCACTAAAAATGACAAAATCAAAAATAAAAAGGGGTCAAAAAGGTTGACTTACTGGTGGTCCATACGCAATGAGCCTCCGATACCTCTGCACACGCTCGAATCGATGAGTAGAATACGAAATCGGCATGTTGACTTCTCTCCAAGTGTCACTTTCTCTCAAGTCAACAAGCACAAATAAGACAAAAATAAATCACTTTTTCCCTTTTATAGGATAAATCGAGATTAGGGTTCCATGGAGGAATGTGAAAATTGCTCGTCGTGTCTCATACAATCCTACCCAACAACATTATCAGGAGATGAATCAATTTATCACATTCCACATAGACAAAAATTTAAAATACAATCAAATTTTTCACGACAAATGAAATTTTCAACATTTTGATTTATCTCCCGAGGGGGCATTATCAACATCATTTATCAAATCTGGGGCATGACATAAACATCTTGACATAAAAACTGATCATAACCAAATCATGACAACACATCATTTTCTTTGAATCAACATGTGTACACACGTCACTTCAAAGAGGGGCAAAATGTAGACATATAAAAATGACCATATTCCTAAATGAATATTTTATGTTCATTTCTCTATTTAGTTAAAACTAATTTAACTAAATCACCCACATTCTTCTATTTAATTAAGTAAATTATTCAATTTATTTAGTTAAATTCACTCAAGCCCTTTATGTCATTTAATTGAATAAATCATTTTATTTAATTAAATCCCTTCTTCTAACCTTTTAATTAAATTTACATTTAATTAACAGTTTACCCCAAATTGAATAAATCTAATTTATTCAATTTCCCAAATTGCAACCAAATTGAAATAAAGTAATTTATTTTAATTAATTCTATTTTCCCTCGCCCACTTGCATTTTCCTACATCTCCCACTTGCATCCTAAACCCTATTCCTAATTTCTTCTAGAATCCATCTAATCCTAATCAGTTAACCCCAATCCCATCCATTGTCCCTTTTTCCTCAATTTAAGAAGGTCGCTTCTCAAATTTGGAGTAAAGTCTTCAAAAAACATTAAAGCCTTTATCCATTCAACAAGCTAACTTGTTGAATGCCCCCAAATTTGGAAGGACTCTTACAAATTTGTCCCCAAAGTCTTCAAACCATTAATGGTTAACTAACCCTTAGTGGTATGGTTAGAGACTTTTTGACTAACTTAACCTCCATCTAACCCAAGGATCTCATCAAGCATTTATTGCTTTGACCATGGTTATTCCTTTAACCTTTGCACAAAAGTTTACCCCTTGGGTAAAAGCTTTATCCAATGAATAACCCTAACCTAACCTTAACCCTTACCTCCTAGGGTAACCATGAGGTCTTCTCAAGCATTTAATGCTTCTTACCTCTCCTCTCAACCAACCTTATGTTGACAGTTGTCACCATTTCATTGGTGAAAATTGAAAACGTGGATTGACAACTTTCAAACTTGACCCTTGATTCTTTCAATCCTGACCATCCATTGCCCTATTTTCACTATAGATAGAGCTCTCATTCCTCCATTTTGAGGATCCATGCAAGCTTTTAGTATCTCATTTATGCTCAATTTTATTAACACATCTAGCTTCTCTTTGTAATAGGAATTAATCTAATAAGCATTTTAGACTATTTCCTTTATCATTAGCTTAACTCATAAACTAGTATATCATGTTAGGATAGTATTGCTACTAGTCTTGTCATATTATAGTATAGTTTATTGCATTTGTAGAATCATGCATAGATAGGATGCATTTTCATACCTAAATCAATCATAAGCATACCTCGTTCTTGCATTTGTCATCCCTAAGCCACTTTGCTCAGTGATCTGAGAGCAAAGGCATTGGCTTGAGGGACCTTGTGAGATAGAGAACCATGGAACCAACCTTGGAAAGTTGAGTCATTATTCATGACTCCATAACTTGCACCAAGAAGTCCTGTGGGTGTGTGGACAAGCCTCTTTGAACTTCATTTTTTTTACATTTTAAGTTTCATTGCCCCGCTTTTCCCGCATACACTTAGATCTTGAGAAAAGAAGGTGGGAACATATTGGGGTAGTTGTATAAGGTATGAAATAATTATTTGTGGTAGATCATGGCCTTGGGAGGAGCTTTGACATCAAATGTGATCTTCCTTATTAAACATTAGCTTAAAATATAAAATACAAAAAATAGAAGTGGGAATGTGAACATAAAAATGGTATTATATTTGATTTGATAAAGTCAAATTATAGAATATCACAAACCTCTTCAAGGAGGAAACCTCCTTTAAGTAGTACTCAATACACTATAATTCATGGATGATATATTCTATAATCAAACCTTTTATTTATACTTATTCTACCCAAAGGAACTACTACTTCCCATATGTGTAAGTCAAACCAATTTAAGAAAAGAGATGATTTATAAGGCATATATATGACTGATTATTTAATTAATAAATATTATCAACCGTAAATAATTAGTAAAAAATAGTCAGGACCAGAGCTCCTAACATGATTGGGCACTAAGGAGGCATTGATTCAATGAGTGAATGAAAGAGGAAATATGTACATGGGTTATCTAGATCCTAATAAAGATTAGGTACTCACTACAATTTTTTTTAAATAACTAGTAATCAATGAGTTGGTATATAAACTTTTTTGGTGGTGCTTAATGATAATGTGGTACTTAATGAGTTGATTTTTTTAATTTTCCACAGTGTTGTAAAGAAATATAAAATCATATCAAATAGATTAAAAAGGTAAGAAAGCATGGAGTTAGGCATGGGTAGAAAATGTCCAATATTTAAAATGGTCAAGCAAATAGGAATTTGATTACAATTTTTTGAACTAAAGTGAACCTTTTGGTGGTGCTTTTGGGATCTTATGATATAATCCTAAGATTGTATTGGATTCAAAAAAAAAAAAAATTAAAAATCAAGTTGATTTTGTGAGTCAAAATTTTACTCGTGTGGTTGATAAAGGATGAAGGACCTTTCTGGATGATTGTAGGAAAAAGTTATGAGTTGTTTGTGGTAAAGGCTATAAATTTAAGATTAAAAGAGATGTCCACCACTCTTAATGTTTTTGTTTCTACAACTTCAAATAAATTCTTGTAATGTTTTTGTTGTGTCCTAGTTCAAGTTTCAAGGGCTGAAGAGTGCAAGAGTTGATAATGATGTTTTGTTCACGATTAAGGTTTTTGGCCTTCCAAATTGAAGTGTTGTGTATCTATTTGTGTTGCACCAGCATGTTTTGATGTGACAGTAAGAAAGATGCATTTGGGAATGTTGTGTTATGTTGAAAGGGCATCCTTATGTGCTCCACATGGTATTGGATGATTTGTTTGATGTTTTATTGTGTTTGGTGTTAGCTTTTCAAGGTAATTGTTGTGGTTTGGCTAGCAAAGGTTGTTCTCCTTCTTACGTGCTATGTCCTTAGGAGTTTGTGTCAGCTTTGGAGATTGTGATAAGTTGTATTTGGATCCTAATTTGGCTTTTGTGCATCCACATTAAGTTAATTCAATTGGAAGATATGTTTTTTGGGCCGACTGGTTGTGTGCTATATGATTTATCTACACTTTACCTTGTTGGTGACTTTGGAGGATGTGTGCTAGCGGTTTTTTATGTTTAGGGCTACTTAGAAAGATGTGATACGATGTTTTAGGTCCTATCTATCTCGTAGATTGGACCTCTTTTCACCACAATTATGTTTGGTGGCCAACTTGATAAGACATATATGCTTATCATTTGTGTTTGGTTGACCTAGTTGATGTTTTGCGATGAGAGGATGATATATTTAAAAGATCAAATCAGTGTGGATAATGTGGAATGTCGAAGATGAAAATCTAACATAGTAGAGGTGTGCAACATGAATTAGTGTGTTGATATGATCATATCAATTGCAGAGTATGCTATGCAAAGTTGAGGCAAAGAAAGTGTGTGGTGAATGGTTCGAAGTTGGTCGCTTAAGACAAAGATTCAAGGGCAACTTCATACTTGGAGATTGTGGGAGGTAGTATGATGAAGACTTATTCATTTTGATTCAAATATTCATGTACCTTGCTCGAAGATAGTGTTTCTCCCTAGCAAGTTCTTTGTATCTTTTCCTGAGGCAATGACTCCGAGCCTGCAAGTCCTTCCAGGAGTAGTGATCTTCCTTGGCAGTGTACCTAAAACAAATATTGCAATCTTGTTCATACATTGTGAGTTAGCTCTCATCGTGGTTTTTCCCTATTTGGGTTTTCCACATTAATCTAGTGTTCTCTTGTGCATGGTGTTTATTGTTTTATCTTTCATTCTTGTTGATAAGATTAAAGATAAATTGGCATTGATTTGTGGTATAAAGTTTAAGTGATTGGCCAAGACTAATCCACCCACCTCTCTCTCTCTCTCTCTCTCTCTCTCTCTCTCTCTCTCTCTCTCTCTCTCTCTCTCTCTCTCTCCATCTTGGGGTGTGTCTAACATGGTATATAATTTTTTTGGTGGAACTTGATGGTAATATAGTTGGAAACATCACTAGTGTTCTAGAAAATATTAGAGGCTATTGCTTTTTTTATTTATCCTAGTGTTGTAAACCAATATAAATTCACAACAAATTGATCAAACAAGTGAGAAAGTATAGAGCTAGACATGGATAGAAAAGTCCAATATTTGAAATGGTCAAGCAAATAAGAATTGGATTACAAACTTTTTACACTAGGTGAACCTTTTGGTGATGCCTTTGGGATCTTATGATCTATAATCCTAAGAATAAATTGGCTTCAAAATTTAAAAAAATCAAGTTGATTATGTAAGTCAAAAGGTCATATGTGTGGATGATTATGAATGAAGAACCTTTATGGATGATTCTAGGGAAAAGTTACTAATTGTTTGTAGTAAGACCTACAAATTTAAGGCTACAAGCGATGTTCGCCACTCAAGTGAACATCTATTTTACAAAAAATACAATGACGTATTTCCTAGAGGAAATCCTTGGAATGCCTCTAAAATGTGAATTTGACTTCTCTATAGAGTCGGTTCTTTGAACAACACCTATTTCAAAGGTACCATGAGGGATGAATGTTGGAAACCTTCAATAATTAAAGTTTCAGTTAAATGAGTTGATTGAGAAGGGTTTAATAAGACATAGTGTGTCTCCTTAGGGTGAAAAATACTATTTGCAAAGACAAATTATGACACACAGAGAATCTATATTGATTATTAAATAGTCTATGAGGCTTCCATTAAAACTAGTATGGATTATCTCAAATATAGTACATGTTAGATGAACTTAGAGGAGCATATATTTTCTCAAAAATTATCGGAGTTTAGGGTATTGCCAACCCTACACCAAAGATGACAACATACATGCAATTTCCTTTAAGACAAGTCAAGGTCATTATGTATTCATTATGTTGCCATTTGGGTTAACAAATGCACCCAAAAAATTCTTGAATCTAACGAGTAATGTCTTTTGAGAGAAGCTTTATAAATTTGTCTTAGCTGTCATTGATGCCATACTCATTTACTCTTAAAAATCAACAAGTTCATGAGAGCACTGAAAGCTCGTTCTGCATCATATAAGAGAATAAAAACTTTATGAAAAGTCGTTCAATTGTACATTTTTTAAATCTAAAATCTAATACTTAGATCACGTGATCAACAAGAATGGAGTGGTTGTTGATCTTACAAATTAAGACTATAATAAAAACTTACCTTATTACAAAGAAAAAACTTATTATTTATCAAATATACACACTTTTATTATTATAATAAATACTTATATACACCCAAACTATACTCATTCCCTATTCTATGATTTCAAGTTTATCATGACATTCCTTTTGAGAGAACTCTTCATGACAAAACATGAAAAGAGGAACGCAATCATTATAAGAAGATGCGCTTAATGAATTCAAAGAAGAAATCCTTAGAAGCTGTCGTTTATGCACAAAACATCCCATTTATCATTTTTTTTCCTTTAACAGGAAGATGATAATAATATTATATGCCATTCACACTCTTTTGTACTGCAATAATTTGGAGTTTTCTCCTATCTACGCAAAAGTTGCGAATCCAACTCCAATGTGCTTTGATCACAATCTCTTTTGTTTTTGGCTTGATTATGACATTGAATTAGATATATTTCTATCACACAATATTTTATGAATATAAACTCCTGAATACTTTTCCATTGCATGTGTCAACATTTAATGGAGACCATATCCATTTACTGGCCTTTCAGCAAGGGAAAGCTCTTTTAACTACCTACCAAACATAAAAGAGACTTAGATTCCTTTCTCTATCACTCATTCAAATCGACCATTTCTATACATTCAACCTTGTCTACTCTTATCTCTACATAAAGATTTTGCATTCATCATTTGAGGTCATTTTCAAGGTGGGTGGGTTCAATTTTAGGTAATGTAGAATTTGTTTTAAATTTAACTCTTACTTTTTTCAATTATCTAGTAGGAGTCAATTTGGTACATATTTGTGTATTATGTTTTGGTATTTAAAGACATTCATTTGTGCAATTACACACATCCATACATCATTGAAAAATCCTCTGATTGATGGTGATGGCATATGCATATGGATGCAAGCGAAAGTTTAAAACTCCGAAATGGAAGACTTAGTCAATAGTGAATGTTTTTCGGGTTTTCAATTAGATTTTCATGTAAGGAATGGATACAAAGGGAAATTCCAAGAATAGAGGCATAAATTCTTGCAGGAATGTGCTAGGTAAGATCTCTCAAATGGGTTATCATTGATGAGCTACAAGGGGGCACAAAATGTCAACATATATACCATTTGTACTACTGTATACATTAGTTTTCCAAGTGAATGAGGCAATGAAGACCATTTTCCACAAAGAAGCAAATTATTTTTTAGAATGATAAATCCAACTAGTAGGGTTTCTACCATCAAATTTAGGGAAATCAAATTTGTGTCCTTGAGGTATTATGTTAGAGTGAAAACAAAAATCAATATGATCAAAGTGGCTATATAAAGATTTAGGATCAATTAAGCTAAGTTGGGAGATTCATTAAGGAAGGATATGTTAGACTCGGATTCATCAAATTTAGTAGTTACTTTTCACATTTATTTCCCTTGAATGTGTATTCACCATTAGGATGGGTCTCATAGTAGCACAAAGAAGTGTGCCAAAGTTATACACCAAAATTATCAACTTGAAGAGGAGAAAAATGGGGCAATTGGTTAGATGATGATTCATTTTTTTAATTTTAGATCTATACGGATTGGAAATGTGGTTATTTTTTTTATTTTTCACTTGGTGGAGAGTTGTTTTCTATATCTTGGTGCAATATGGTGTAGATAAATAACCCCAATATGCACAATATGATTGAAAGTAATAATGCCCATTAAACACAATCTCACTAACCATAGAATATTTAAAATCGTGGGTGTCCAATTCTATGTGCAATAGAATTTAACTCCAAATAGGCCAAGGCCGAGAGAAAAAGGGGAAAGAAGGAAGGCCTCTAGAGGGAGTGTCTAGTTTGTGAGCTTATAAATATATTGATTCAAATGAATCATTAATTATGTTAGCTCAACTTCCCAAGGATAACTACTTATTGGTGCATCATAGGGTATAGACCATTGGTGAATTCTTAGGTCTGGGTTTTTAAAAAAAATTAGGGGTCTTCTAATATACTACATGGAAGTTCATGACCATATAGATAAGCTATATAATGGTGTAGTTTTCGAGGAGAATCCCTCCACCCTTCACTTGAAACCTATAAGGGGAATTTATCTTAAGCTAGAATATAGGTCTTATGTGATATTTGAAAACACATGATACAAGGTTTCTACCTTAAAAATAGAAGAAAAAAAATTCTTAAGAAGAGAAAGGGACAATCTTTTGGGAAAAAATATATAGTGTTAGTTACTTCTAGAACCTCTTTTTCATCACTACGATCTTGAGAAAATAATGTGAGAACATATTGGGATTGTTGTATAAGGCACCAAAGAATTTTTGTGGTAGATCACGACCTTGGAAGGAGCTCTGATGTCAAATGTGACGTTCCTCATTAAATGTTATCTAAAAATATAAAATACAAAAAATAGACTTGGGAATGTGAACATAAAATAATATTATATTTGATTTGATGAAACCAAACTATAGAATATCATATGCCTCTTCAAGTAGGAATTTTCCTTTTAGTGGTGCTAAATACAATACAATTCATGGACGATATATTCTATTATCAAACCCTTTATTTATACTTATTCTAGGCAAAGGAACTACTACTTCTCATATATGTAACTTAAACCAATTTAAGAAAAGAGATAAGTTATAAGACATATATATGATTGTCGTGCCTATGAAGTGTGATACCTGCAGCTACAACACAAAACACTCAATAGATCATTACAAGCATGGTTAGCAAATAATAAGCAAACAAAGATGAACCATGACAAAGCGACCTATCGCCTCCTAAGAGATGCGAGTATGGATTCGCTCTCAGATCTGGATAAGCAATCCCAGTGACTTGACTACACCTAGATAGAGGATTTGAAATGATAATGATATGCAAAGATGAGATTGAATATGCTAGATTGATCCAAGAGATTAATTAAGCTAATGATATGCATGATTAAGCTATGATGATGATGCAATTAAGCTAGAAAAGAGATTGATTAAGCTACATGATTCAACAATTATGCTAGAAAATGATCATTTAATTAAACTAGATCTAAGATGCAATTGCTTAAAACAACAATTCTCAAATGATATGCCTATAGTAACAATGCATAAGATGAAAATGAGATGGGATCCTTATTGCTCCAAAATGGGGGATATTTATAGGATTTCCACGACCAGAGGTGAGCTGGCAAGAATCAACGGTCAAGATTGAGTCTGAAGATATCAAGGGTGAAATTGGAGGAGGTTGAAGAAGAGGTTGGAGGAAGAGACACTTGTCATCTCTGTAGTGACAAGTGTCAAGGAGCTTTGCTCATAAAAGGGCAAGTGTCCAAGACAGGAGACATGGCCAAAGTGCCATGTGTCTCAAGAAGAAAATATCCACACCATAGGAGGTTAGGATGTGCAAGATAGGATAGGGTTAGTTAAACCCAAGGTTAGGTGGAATGGTTGAGGTTAGAGGGATGGTTAGGTTAGGTGGTTAGAAGTTAGGAGGCATGTGGGTAATTTGAATTTAAAAATTCAAATAATAGGAAAAGACTAATTAATTCTCAACAACTCATAAATTGATTTGTTTTAATTAATTAGAGGGTTAGAAGAAGTAATTGAAGTGGGGGGAGGATTAATTAATTTGAATTAATTAATCAAAGGGGACTATGGAAATGAACCTATTAAATAAATACTTAGATTTATTAATAAGTAGATGAAAGGGAGAATTTAATCAAATTGCCTAATGAATTCAATTAAATTAGGAAGGGGGGTTAATTAAATAATAGCTTATTTAATTAATTATCTTTAGACCATTTTTACCTTAAGAATTAAGCATTAGACCTAATATCGATTTCTTGATTTTCACTTTTGCGACTAGGAGATTTAACACCCACTTGACTTGAAGATACGTTAGCGGAATCCCTGGTGAAAGTTGTTGCAAGTTTGATTTCATTAAGATATAAGGATATGGCATGGTCATTAGGAAAGGTATCAATTGCAATATGTCCTTCATTTTCCCAATCCATAGGTTCGGGAGGGATTAAGGATAAAGGATCCTCATGTTGAATTATGTCAAAGATATTAGGGGTCATGATAGAGATGTCAGAGCTTTCAATATGTATTTCCATGTCTAGAACGATACTCTCATCATAATGACCTTTCACAATTAGCTCCCGATTGTCCTCGATTAAGTCCAAGTCAACCGAATGTGATCCTAATTCAAGTGAACTAGTTCCTAACGTTTTTCCTGCATATGTGTGAACTATATCGACTCCTACATCTTCTTCATCCCTTTCAATTTCATGTTACTCTTGTTTGTTTTTCCATGATAGAAAATATTCTTCGTTCCCTCGATCTCTTAGCTGCATATTTTTTTCCATGTTTGACAAAATTGAGGCAAATGATTGTTCTTTGGATTGTGTGCTTGAAGATGCTGCCTCTCTGTTATGTGAAACAATAACCTCTTGAGCTGATTTCAGATTACTACAACACTGTAATGGATTTGAGTCTGTTGAGATCGTGATTTCTTGCTCATTGTAGGGAAATTTTAGGTACTGATGACATGTTGATGGAATAGCATGTATGTCATGTATCCATGGTCTTCCCAAGAGTAGATTGTATGGTAAGTCCAAGTCTAGAACTTGACATGCTGTGTCTTTTTGCAAAGGTCCCACACTGATGGGTAATATCACAATTCCTTTAGAGAAATGTTCTTCTTCATCATATGCTTTGAATGTGATATTTTTCAGGGGATCAATTGCATCTTCAGATTAACCTAGAGCACGGACAAGACTCAAAGAGAAAATGTTTAAGCCAGCTCCCCCATCTTTTAGGACATGTTTAACGAGCATTCTATGAAAGATGACTTCAATTTGCAAGGTAGCGTTATGGGGATGTTGCAAGGAATCAATGCTTGGATATGAAGGAGATGAGCTTTGAATAGGGTCCTTTGAAATAGGTTTGTTGGGTATATAGTTTGGTGAGGATGCTATGGAAGATTCTTGCAAGCTTTTAAGAGGTGTAGGAATAAATGCCTTTGGAGAGTCAATTTGCTTATGGGGGAATGAGCCATTGCTAGACATAGATGCGCGATTTTGATCTTCTTTAGCAAAATCCTTTAGGGATCCCTTTAAGAGTTGCATAAAAGAGCCACCTTTCTTTGGAGATGTATTTGAATCCTTGTTAGGTTTTGACATAGTTGGATTTTGATTTTGGACTTGTTTGATTGCTTTGATATGTTGGCTTGTTATGTCTTCTTCTTGTATTTTGCTTTGGTATTGCATGTTGCTATGATCTTCAGCTATTTCAAATGTTTCTATTTCCATTTCAGCGATCTTATGTCTCTGTGCTCTATTTAAAATGGGAATACACGCGTCTTAGATATTGTGCTAGGATTCGATTGTCCAAAAGGTGTTTTGATAAGGGATCAACTGTCGATGTAAATGTGATAGAGTGATATGACACGAAAACATGATTCAAGTGTTTAAAAGTTTACAAGTTTTTCGATCTTCGATTTTGGAGTGCAATGATGATGATTTGATAAAAACCAAGTCCAATAGGAACGATATATCCTACGATGTGGGACAAGATTATTCTGACCAAGCATTGTAGTTTCGTGATAGAGGATGATAGATCACGATGAGAAACTATGTTTGAGTGATCAGTTTATCAAAGAGGGTGATAATGCACTTTGAGATGTTTAGATCTTGAACTTGTTGAGGGTGAGTACTTGAAAATCTTGAGGTGTTTAGCATTAGAATCTAATTTTGACAAATGATAACTTGACCAAGAGAACAAAGAAGACAATCTAAGCATAAAATGATAGATAACAGGTGTTCATGATCACTGCAAATTGACCGAGTAAATATGACAGACCTGGAAAAGATGTGCAAGAAGATAATTCTGGACCAACAGAGATAGAAATTCGTACGATAGTTTAAGCAACTTTAGATGACAATACATACATGCCCATATGACAAATCAGAAATTTCATATGGCAATGTAGAAGCTCGTACGACAATTCCCACTAAGCAAAACGATAAACCAGAGGCCTCATACAACAAAAATTTCTAAACCATACGACAAACAAGAAGGCTCGTACAACAATACTTTCTAAACCATATGACAAACAAGAAGGCTCATACGATAAAACACAAGCTCATACGACTCAAGACAGAATAGAGGTAAAATATGTTGTTTGGACATATTTTTTATCATTGAAGTTTGATGTTTTGCTCATGTTTTCCAGTTTTAAATGTTTGATTTTCTGTTTTAGGTATGAAGACACAACAAACAAGCGATATGATAAGTGACCTCAAGCACATTACGCTACCTAAGGAAGTTGGTTGAGAGAGAAAACATTTGCTTGCAAGCTTAGGTACACACCCAATAGCTAATCAGAATATGGTCGCTGAGTCTCACACAATGGATTCTCAATGCCGTATTATCCGACTCGAAACGCTAATGGGGGCACGATATGGCAAGTGTCTTGGCAGAGTTACTATCTCTCTTGCACAAAGATTATCACCCTTTTGGATGTGAATCGAGTAGCTTCTAATTTAACTGGAACTAGTAAGGGATTCGTTCGGCGTGTCGGAGTATAATACTCAATTAAGAGGTCTCCCAGCCTTGAAAACCAGGGTTTGATATACCTGAAGGTACGGAGGAGATCTTTTCCCAAGCACTGTCGTTGACTTGATTTTCATCAAATCACATTTATTTTATAGTGGGTTGGAGTACTTGGCGTTAATCATTCCCACTTAGGTCGTTCCCCTCTCACCGACCTTAATGGCTAAGAGTTATTAGGTTCTCGGGAGGGCAGGCCCACTAAAGATATGCACTAATGAAAGCAAAGGATGAGTCTAGCTTTCCGATCACCTAAGAAAGGTGAGAGCATACTCGCCTATCATCAAAACACATAATACATGATTGTTCATTTCCATTAGCAAAAATAAGTGTGCCTAAAAAGTTTAAAGAAGACATAAAGTTTGGTTGAGTTCTCCTAGGCAACTTGCAAAATAGATGCTTTAGTAGTCATGATGTGTTTTGGTGAAATGAAGCTTCAACAAGCGTAATCTTCGACAATCATCCTACAAAAAACTAGTTAGGCTATTGGAAAACTCACAAACAAACCAGGGTTAGCATTAGTAATAACCAAATTGAAGCATGAAAACCCTAAAATGCAAACTATTTTGAAAAGATAGAAGCAGAATTTCGTACGACACTATTTACCTAATCGTACGAGTGTCTTTTTGTGACTGTACGAGTGAAAAACAAAGCTTGTATGATAATTCAGTATCCTTAAAAGCTCGTACGAGTTAGAATGAATTCTCGTCTGAGTGCACAAAGGAACTTGTACAAGGCTGAAAAGGAACTTGTACGAGATTCTGATTCTGATCCGACTAGAAATGAAGGTTTGATGATACTTGAGAGGCCAAAAATGAGATTTCCGACCCCACGGTGGGCACCAAAATGTTGTGCCTGTGAAGTGTGATACCTGCAGCTGCAACACAAAACACTCAATAGATCATTACAAGCATGGTTAGCAAATAATTGATAACTCAATGATGAACCACTAGTACCAAACCGGTACTAAGAGGGGGGGGTGTGAATCAGTACAAACACAAATACAGTACAAAACCGGTTTGACAGCAAATACTCCAAATGACTAGCAAACAGGGATACCTATTCAACACAAACTGCAACTAGTAAAGCCAAGAGTGTCTAAAACAAGTATTGACTGGTTGAACACTTAGCTTTTCATTTAACTCAAAACAACACTACCATTTCACCCTCATGCATGAACAGGTAAACTATCATCTGATTGTCACAACAGTTACTTTAGTATGCTTTATAGACAGGCATTAAACACAGAACCATTATATGCTCAACAGGTAATAACAAAGCATCACACATGACACACATATTTTTCACGTGGAAACCCAACTGGGAAAAACCACGGTGGGGATGAATACCCACAAGCTGCTTTTGAACTCTTTTGAAGTTCGCTCTGTTACGAGCCTTGTCCGGTTAAAGACATTACAATAGGTTCTGCTAGGAACCGATCCTATTAGGGATCACCGGGTTAAGGGATGACTATAATACCCGGTTAAGGGTTAAACCCGGTTAGGGTTACCTTGTTAGAGGATTTCTAGAACTCAATAGCTAAAGGATCTCCAGAGCTCTATAGCTTCTCAAAATTCATTAACCTCGAGTTACCCGGTTAAGGGATTTGAATCAAACCGGTTAAGACTACCTTGTTAGGGGATTTTGCATCAAGCCAGTTAAGGCTACCCTGTTAGGGGATTTTACAACTGTTGAAGTGGTTAAAGATCAACAGGAATTACAATGATCTGACAAGAACACTCAATGCTAATGCAGATCCGTTTTGGCTCCTTTTCTCCTTCTGCACATTCACTTTGCAGGTATCTCTTCTCTCCTTTGGTCTGGCAAGAATCATGTATCACTTCCCTTGGATACACACTCACAACTTTTGCCAACAACCTTAGGAAGAAACACAACATCGACCTTATAGGAAATAGACAGATCGATAGTAAAAACCCTAAACCCTAAACCTGTTGGGTTAAGCAATTCAAGCGGTTCAATCTTGACCGTTGAATCATATTGCATTAAATGCAACAATCTTGAATCGATCTCAAGACATTCTCCATTGTCCATTTTCCACCGATTTCATGGCGGCTGATAACCCATCACGCATTATCACCGTTTGACAGACTTTGCACATTCCCGAGGTAGATAGGAATAGTCTTCTTCATGCAAGATCCTTCACGTGCATAGAGCTTACGTGGCAACACGATCTATTCTCCATTATACTGCTAACTCATCACACAAAGATCACCGATTGAGTCACACAGGCTTGAGGTGCTCCAACCGGAAATCCTGAAGTGTAAACTACCTACCAACCGGTAGTAACACAATGCTTCCATGTGTCGGTTCCCGTAACTGCATGCCGGTTCATCTTGAACAAATATGCCGCTTCACTTTGGCATATAAACCGGTTCATACATATGTCAGTTCCTCTCTCTTTTCATCTATCACATGTGCCGGTTTACACCATGTCTCATATTGACATCAATGACAACATACAATATCATTATGTCTTCATGTCGGTTCACATAATGCCAACAATCTCCCCCTTTGGCATTGATGGCAATATACAAAGATATCTTCTCTGCTTCACATCTTCTCCCCCATTTGCTGCAGATATCTTTTCGCTTCACTCCTTCTCCCCCTTTGACAACAATGCCAAAGTGGAGGTACAAGCATCTTTGTTCCATCATGTTGCTCCCCCTGAGGAGTAGCATCCTTCAACACATCAATCAACCAAAAATTTGTCTTTCCAATACTTGACTGATGTGGAACAATTACTTTTAGTTCACCTCCTGAAGGGGCAATACCCCTAATTCACCTCTCAAATGCACAAATGTTGTCTTTGGGAGAGGCTTGGTGAATATGTCTGCTAACTGCTCCTTACTGGAAACATGTTCAAGTGCAATGTTCAAGTGCAATCTCCTTATTTTGAACCTTTTCCCTCAAGAAATGATACTTAAGCTCAAAATGATTGGTTCTAGAATGTAAAACTAGATTCTTAGATATATTGATAGCACTTGTGTTATCACAGAATATACTTACCAGTTCAGATACAGGGATCTTAAAGCCTTCCAGTACATGCTTCATCCAAATTGTCTGAGTGCAGTTCATGAAAGCTGCAACATACTCTGCTTCCGTTGTAGAATGAGAGATACAACTCTGCTTTTTACTCATCCATGAGACTAGTCTACCACCGAGAAAGAATGCACCACCGGTTGTGCTCTTTCGGTCATCCACATTACTTGCCCAATCAACATCTATGAACACTTTCAGATTGAAATCATTGTTGTATGGGTACCACAATCCATAGTCAACTGTTCTCTTCAGATACCTAAGAATCCACTTGACTGCAATCAAGTGGGATTCTCTTGGACTCTTTTGGAACCTTGCAGTAATGCCAACTGCATGTGCAATATCCGGTCTGCTATGCACTACATAATGCAACTTACCAATCATTGATTGGTATTCCTTCTCATCAACCAGTACAGAATCATCCTCTTTTGTCAATTTGCAACCGGTCACCATCGGTGTACCAACCGGTTTGCTATCTTCCATGCCAAAGGTCTTCAGTACCTCTTTGACATATTTGACTGAGTGATAAAGATTTCATCTTCCATCTGTTGGATCTGCAATCCAATGAAGAACTTAATCTCCCCTATGAGTGACATCTCAAACTCTTTCTTCATCTCATCAGCAAACTCATGACTCATCTTGTCATCTCCTCCAAAGATAATGTCATCAACAAAAACCTCACAGATCAAGATCTGATCTCCTTCAGACTTCAAGTAGATATTGCTATCTTCACTTGTTCTCTCAAATCCAATCTTCATAAGATGGGAATGTAGGCGCTCATACCATGCCCTAGGTGCTTGCTTTAGACCATATAATGCTTTATGTAGCTTGCACACCATATCACTATCTTCAGATAGGGAAAACCCATTTGGTTGCTCTATATATACCTCTTCTTCAAGTACACCATTTAGGAATGCAGATTTTACATCCATTTGATATAATTTGAACCTTTTAAAAGTTGTATAAGCAAGAAGCATACGATCTCCTTCCAATCTGGCTACAGGAGCAAAGGTTTCTCCATAGTCTTCTCCTTCTTCTTGAGCATATCCTTTGCATACCAATCTAGCTTTATTCCTAATCATTGTGTCATCCACATTCAACTTGTTTCTGAACACCCATTTGGTGCCAATGACATTTTTATGCTCAGGTCTGGGTACCAAGGACCATGTACCATTTTTCTCTATCTGGTCAAGTTCCTCTTCCATTGCCTTGATCCAGTCTTCATCTTTATGAGCCTCTTTGAATGATTTAGGCTCAAATTCAGAGATCATACATGAGTTTTCTCTGATCTTTCTTCTTGTAAGGATTCCTGCATCCTTATCACCTATGATCTACTTAGGATCATAATTCAACTTGACATACCGAGGAATGGTCTTAACTGGTTCTTCTTGCTTTTCTTCTTCATCCTCATCTTCATCAGTATTAGCATTCATCGATTCAGGGACACTGTTACTAGTACTTGGTTGGCTAACAACCGGTTCCCAGAAGGTTGCAACCAGTTCATTTACAGCTTGCTCACTGCCGGTTTCCTCAATTTTCTCAAAGGATTCATCAACTCTTACATTGATACTTTCCATAATTCTCTGAGTCCTATTGTTGTAGCACTTGAAAGCTTTACTCTTGGTGGAATATCTTAGAAATATTCCCTCATCACATTTAGCTTCAAATTTGCCCTGATGTTCACTCCTTTTGATCTAACATTTGCTACCAAATACCTTAAAGTAGCTAACCACAGGTGTCTTACCGGTCCAATACTCATAAGGAGTTTTGTCCTTACCTTTCTTGATGAGTACCCGATTCATAGTGTAGACTGCAGTGCTCACCGCTTCTCTCCAAAAGGTGTGAGCAACCTTTCCTTGAATCAACATGGTTCTAGCTGCTTCAACCACAGTCCGGTTATTCCTCTCTGCTAGGCCATTCTGCTGTGGAGTCTGGGGGGCAGACAGTTGTCTCTTGATGCCAAATTCTTCACAGTACTTGTTGAATTCACCGGAAGTGAATTGCCCTCCTTGATCAGTTCTGAGACACTTGATCCTTTTACCGCTTTCCTTCTCCACTAATGCTCTGAAAGCTTTGAATTTCCCAAAGGCTTCAGACTTATCTTTCAAGAATGTGACCCACATCATTCTTGAGCAGTCATCAATGAGGATCATGAAGTATCTATCACCCTGCACACTCCCAGTTTTCATAGGACCACACAAATCAGTATGTACAAGATCAAGCAAGTTGTCAGCAGTGAAAGATTTACCTTTAAAAGTTGAGGAAGACATTTTCCCTAATTGACACTCTCTACACAAGGTATTATCCAGTTTGTTTAGCACCAACAACCCTCTAACTGCCTTGATCTTACTAGCCTTTACAATGTTATCAAATTTTACATGTCAGAGTCTCCTATGCCATATCCAACTATCATCAAGCTTAGCCATAAGATAGGTACTTACATTTGCATTCAACTGAAATAGGTTACCTTTGGTCTGCATTCTAGTGGCCACCAATTTACCATCTTTTCCTTTGATTCTGCAAACTCCATTCTTGAATTGCAGAGTGAGGCCACTGTCATTTAGCTGGGCAACACTTAGAAGGTTGTGTCTGAGACCATCAACCCAATACACATTGTCAGCACTGCTCTTTCCATTCAGAGAGATGGACCCTCTGCCTTTGACCATGCATGGTGCATCATTGCCAAAGCGAACCACACCACCATCATACTCCTCCAAGGATAGAAACTTGCTCCGGTCACTAGTCATATGGTGAGAACAGCCACTATGAATGATCCACTCATTTGAATTATCAAACTGGGAGACAAGAGCCTTCTTGTCTGCCACATCTTCGTTTACAGCAACAAACACAATGTCTTCATTCTCTTCATCTTCTGATTCCTCATCTGTGACACCTTCATCAACTGCCACAAAACAGTTTCTTCAGTTTCCTCCTTTGAATTTCTTGAACCTTTCCGGTTTATCCTTGTTGTCACTATTAGGACAGTTCATAGCAATATGTCCTATTCGGTTACAGGAAAAACATTTCAAAGGTAGCTTACCTTTGTATTTACCAGTTCCTTTTGAAAATTTCCTGGCAAGAAGAGCTTCAAATTCCATTAGAAACTCTTCATCATTCATTTCTCTGCTCTGATTAGGTTCCCCACTAATGCTAGACTCTTTTCCTTTTCTGGATGGTATAGCAGAGGCTTTAAATGTTGATTCTATCTTTTAAACACTGCCATCAAAACTATTCAGCTCATAGGCTATCAACTTGGCTATGATGGAGTCCAAGGACACCTTAGACTTGTCTATTGATCTCAGCTCCTAAATAGCAGCAACCCTTATTGCATAAACCAGCAACAGGGATCTCAGGACTTTTCTTACCATAGTGGAATCTTCTATTTTACCACCTGCACTCTTGATTTCTCCAACAACCGTTTTGATTCTTATTCCATACTGCTGAATGGTCTCACCTTCAACCATCCGCATGTCTTCAAACTTCCCTCTCAGGCTTTCTTCCTTAGCCTATTTTACATGCTCATCACCACCATAGATATTTTCAAGAGCATCCCATACCTCTTTGGGATTTACCTTGTCCTGAACATCAATAAACTCGATGTTAGAAAGACTACTAATAAGGGCTTCCATGACTTGCCCATTTTCTTGTATCTCTCTCTTTTGGTCATCAGTGAGAATACCGGTAGGAACAACATATACATTTTCAACATAGCTCCAGTGTTGAACACCCATGTTTTTGATGAATATCTTCATCCTGTCTTTCCATATATCGAAATTTTCCCTGTTAAACTTTGGACCTTCCCTCTTCATCATTTGACTAGGATCTTTTCCTCAAGCGGTTAAGCTTACAACACAGAGGACCTGGAGTGCTCTGATACCAATTGATAACTCAATGATGAACCACTAGTACCAAACTGATACTGAGAGGGGGGGGATGAAACAGTACAAACACAAATACAGTCCAAAACTGGTTTGACAACAAATACTCCAAATGACTAGCAAACAGGGATACCTGTTCAACACAGATTGCACCCGGTAAAGCCAAGAGTGTCTAAAACAAGTATTGACCGGTTGAACATTTAGCTTTTCATTTAACTCAAAACAACACTACCATTTCACCCTCATGCATGAACAAGTAAACTATCATCTGATTGTCACAACAGTTAGTTCAGTATACTTTATAGACAGACATTAAACACAGAACCATCATATGCTCAATAGGTAATAACAAAGCATCACAAGATAAAAGCACCACACATGACACACATATTTTTCACGTGGAAACTCTACTGGGAAAAACCACGGTGGGGATGAATACCCACAAGCTACTTTTGAACTCTTTTGAAGTCCACTCTGTTAGGAGCCTTGTCCGGTTAAAGACATTACGATAGGTTCTGCTAGGAACCGATCCTGTTAGGGATCACTCGGTTAAGGGATGGCTATAATACCTGGTTAAGGGTTAAACCCAGTTAGGGTTACCTTGTTAGAGGATTTCTAGAACTCAATAGCTAAAGGATCTCCAGAGCTATATAGCTTCTCAGAACTCATTAACCTCGAGTTACCCGGTTAAGGGATTTGAATCAAGCCGGTTAAGACTACCCTGTTAGGGGATTTTGCATCAAGCCAGTTAAGGCTACCCTGTTAGGGGATTTTACAACTGTTGAAGTGGTTAAAGATCAATAGGAATTACAATGATCTGATAACAACACTCAATGCTAATGCAGATCCATTTTGACTCCTTTTCTCCTTCTGCACATTCACTTTGCAGGTATCTCTTCTCTCCTTTGGTCTGGCAAGAATCACGTATCACTTCCCTTGGATACACACTCACAACTTTTGCCAACAACCTTAGGAAGAAACACAACATCGACCTTATAGGAAACAGATAGGTCGATAGCAAAAACCCTAAACCCTAAACCTGTTGGGTTAAGCAATTCAAGCGGTTCAATCTTGACCGTTGAATCATACTGCATTAAATGCAACAATCTTGAATCGATCTCAAGACATTCGCCATCATCCATTTTCCACCGATTTCATGGCGGCTAATAACCCATCACGTGTTATCACGATTTGATAGACTTCGCACATTCCCGAGGTAGATAGGAATAGTCTTCTTCATGCAAGATCCTTCACGTGCACAAAGCTTACGTGGCAACATGATCTGTTCTCCATTATACTGCTAACTCATCACACAAAGATCACCGATTGAGTCACACAGGCTTGAGGTGTTCCAACTGGAAATCCTGAAGTGTAAACTACCTACCAACCGGTAGTAACACAATGCTTCCATGTGCTGGTTCCCATAATTGCATGCCGGTTCATCTTGAACAAATATGTCGCTTCACTTTGGCATATAAACCGGTTCATACATATGCCCGTTGCTCTCTCTTTTCACCTATCACATGTGCCGTTTCACACCATGTCTCATATTGACATCAATGACAACATACAATATCATTATGTCTTCATGTCGGTTCACATAATGCCAACAATAATAAGCAAACAAAGATGAACCATGACAAAGCGACCTATTGCCTCCTAAGAGATGGGAGTATGGATTTGCTCTCAGATCTAGATAAGCAATCCCAGTGACTTGACTACACCTAGATGGAGGATTTGAAATGATAATGATATGCAAAGATGAGATTGATTATGCTAGATTGATCCAAGAGATTAATTAAGCTAATGATATGCATGATTAAGCTATGATGATGATGCAATTAAGCTAGAAAAGAGATTGATTAAGCTACATGATTCAACAATTATGCTAGAAAATGATCAAATTAAACTAGATCTAAGATGCAATTGCTTAAAACAACAATGCTCAAATGATATGCCTATAGTAACAATGCATAAGATGAAAATGAGATGGGATCCTTATTGCTCCAAAATGGGGGATATTTATAGGATTTCCAAGGCCAGGGGTGAGGTGGCAGGAATCAACGATCAAAATTGAGTCTGAAGATATCAAGGGTGAAATTGGAGGAGGTTGAAGAAGAGGTTGGAAGAAGAGACACTTGTCATCTCTGTGGTGACAAGTGTCAAGGAGCTTTGCTCATAAAAGGGCAAGTGTTCAAGAGAGGAGACATGTGGCCAAAGTGCCATGTGTCTCAAGAAGAAAATATCCACACCATATGAGGTTAGGATAAGGAGGTTAGGATGTGCAAGATAGGATAGGGTTAGTTAAACCTAAGGTTAGGTGGAATGGTTGAGGTTAGAGGGATGGTTAGGTTAGGTGGTTAGAAGTTAGGAGGCATGTGGGTAATCTGAATTTAAAAATTCAAATAATAGGAAAAGACTAATTAATTCTCAACAACTCATAAATTGATTTGTTTAACTAATTAGAGGATTAGAAGAATTAATTGAAGTGGGGGGAGGATTAATTAATTTGAATTAATTAATCAAATGGGACTATGGAAATGAACTTATTAAATAAATCCTTAGATTTATTAATAAGTAGATGAAAGGGAGAATTTAATCAAATTGCCTAATGAATTCAATTAAATTAGGAAGAGGGATTAATTAAATAATTGCTTATTTAATTAATTATCTTCAGACCATTTTTAGGTGTATACAATGATTGATTATTTTATTAATAAATATCAACAAAAGTGACTAATTAGTAAAAAATAGTTAGGGCCATAGGTCCTAATATGATTAGATACTCAAGAGGAATTGTTCCAATTAGTGAAGGAAAGTGGAAATATGTTCATGGGACTGACTAGATCCTCAAAAGGATTAGGTACTCACTAGGAAAATTTATAAAATAATTGATAATCAATATGTTGGTATATAAACCTTTTTGGTAAAACTTCATGGTAATATAATCAGAAACACCACTATTATTCTATTATTCTAGAAAATTTAGAGGCTATGGATTTTCCTAAATATTTTCCCTAGTGTTGTAAAGAAATATAAAATTATAACAAAGAGATTGAAAAAGTGAGAAAGCATAGAGTTAGGCATGGGTAGAAAATGTCCAATATCTTTAAAATAGTCAAGCAAATAGGAATTTTATTGCAAAATTTTTGCATTAAGGAGAACCTTTTGGTGGTTCCTTTGGGATCTTATGATATAATCCTAAAAATATATTGGCTTCAAATTAAAAAAACATTCAAGTTGATTCTATTAGTCAAAGGGTCATGTATGTGGTTGATTAAGGATGAAGAACCTTTTTGGATGATTGGAGGAAAATGTTATTAGTTGTTTGTGCTAAAGGTTAAAAATTTAAGGCTATAAGAGATGTCCACCACTCTTAAACACCTACTTTAAAGACTACACTGGCATATTTCCTAGAGGAAATCCTTGGAATGCCTTTAAAATCTGAATTTGTCTTCTCTATAGAGTAGGATCTCGAAACAACACCTATTTCAAAGGTACCATGTAGGATGAATGTAGCAAACCTTCAAGAATTAAAGTTTCAACTAAATGAGTTGATTGAGAAAAGTCTAATAAGACATGGTGTGTCTCCTTAGGGTGCACTAATATTCTTTGCAAAGAAGAAAGATAACACACATATAACCTATATTGATTATCAAATACTTTATGAATCTACTATTAAAAGAAGCATGCATTATCTCAAATACATAACTTATTAGATCAACTTAGAGGGGCATATATTTTCTCAAAAAAATATTTGAGATTAGGGTAATGTCAACCCTACATCAGAGATGGGCATATACATGCAATTACCTTTACGACAAGTCAAGATCATTATGAATTCATTATGTTGTCATTTGGATTAACAAATGCGCCCAAAACATTCATGAATCTAATGAGTAATGTCTTTTGAGAGAAGCTTTATAAGTTTGTCTTAGCTTTCACTGACGCCATACTCATTTACTCCAAAAATCAACAAGTGCATGAGAGCATTTGAGACTCATTCTGCAATATTTCAGAGTATAAAAGCTTTAAAAAAATTATTCAATTGTACATTTTTCAAATCTAAAATCTAGTGCTTAGATTATGTGATCAACAAGAATGGAATGCTTGTTGATCTTACAAATTAAAACTATAATAAAAATATATCTTAATACGAAAAATAAAACTCTAATTTATTAAATGCACACTTTAATTATTTTAAGTAAGTACACAAACTATACTCATTCCCTATTCTATAATTTAAAGTTTATCATGCCTCTGAGATTAGACATTCCTTTTGGGAGAACTATTCATGACAAAACATTAAAATAGGAATGTTTAGAGCGTCTAATCATATTATAAGAAGATGCGCTTACTGAATTGGAAGAGAAAATAAATGCTTTTAGCTTACAAAGAGAACGTGTCCTTTACGCAGAGTACATTGCTTTTATCATTTTCTTCTTGTACACGTAAAAGATTATAATAATATTATATGCACTTCACACTGTTTTGTACTGCTAATAACTTGTAAATTTGTTTTTGGCTTGATTACGACTTTGAATTAGATATCAATATTTTATGAATATAAACTCCTGAATACTTTTCTATTGCATGTGCCCACATTTAATGGTGACCATATCCATTTACTCAAGGGGAAGCTCTTTTAACTACCTACCAAACATTAAAAAGTTGAAAGATATTTTTCCCTTCTCTATCACTCATTGTAATTCAGCATTTTAATGTATTCAATCTTGGTCTAGTCTTATCGGCTGAAGCTATTCTGGTTCCAAAATAGATCTTTCGTACACCGTGTTAGTGACAGGTTAGTCAATCGCAGCCGTTTATTGCAAAATCGACGGTGTAAAACGCGTGACTAATACGTGTGTTAGTCAATCCGTACTGTCATTTTGAAACCAGAATAGACGCGTCCAATCTTATCTCTATAAAAACATTTATTATCAACTCACATTTTCATGCATCTTATTTAAACCTCGAGATTTTATATTTACTATTTTTTGATATGTGGGTTCAATCTTACATAATAATTTGTTCAGAATTCAAGTTGTCAATTCGTACATTTTTCTATTATCTATTATTGACATTTCATCATGGGAAAGCTCCTTTAACTACAAAGCATAAAAAACTACATTTTTCCTTTCTCTCACTCATTGAATTTGAGCATTTATATATATTCAACCTTGTTCTAGTCTATCTGTACAAAGTCATTTATCATCTGTTCACATTTCCATGCATCTTATTTATGGCTTGAGATTCCACATTTATTATTGGGTCACTTTTATGGTGGGTGGATTCAATCTCACATGATGACTTGTTATAAATTCAAGCTTGTCAATTCATACAATTTTCTATTATCTATTATGAGTGAATTTGGTGGGCATTTGTGCAACTACTCATTGTTTTTTGATATTCAAAGACATTCATTTGTGAAGTTACACACATCCATGCATCATTTAAAGATCCTAATTATTAACACAGAGTGTTATGTAAATATTTCGATTTGGAGCATTAGAAGGAACCAAAATCTGCATCAAATCTATGTAGGACATTTGCATGTGTAAGAGTGTTGTATTTAATAGTCATTCATGACTATAAAGTTGATATAGTCGAGGGGTCAACCTAGGATAACATGACCCCATCACAATCTCCCCATTATATTATTTTAGTATAATATTTTTTATATAGGATATTTTATTGTTAGTATATTTCTACAAATGTTATTTTTAAGTTTACTAAGGTGATATATTTTTAATTACTAAGGTAGGATAAGATAATGAGTTGCATAGTCCATGGGATTCTAATTTTTTCATATCCTTATAGATTTGGAAACTTAAATTAGAAATCTTTTTCTTATCATCATTATATTTAAAATCTATTGTGATATATATTTGTAGCTCAATATTATTCATGCCCATTTACTAACAAAAGAAGCATTGCCATTTCTTACAAGGTTTTTAGAGATTTATCCTTTTGGTAATTAATTTCTATTTAAAAGAATAATTTTATTTCAGAGCACTAGATTTTGGTCATAAATTTGATCACAAATTCTAACAAGTATCTAATATTGTTGGTCTTTATAAATTAGCAGACAACAAATATTTCAAAGGATCAAGTTGTAGAAGTCTACTTTTGCATAGAGTTAAACCATGTTCCAAAGATTAATTAGTCAATATGCTACATAGTGTGGGCATTTACCATAGGAATTGATTATTTCACATGCTTATAAATTTGTTTGACCAATTAAATCATTCCTCATTTGATGCCTAAAAAATCACAAGTAATATCTTTTTTTATTAATTGCCTAAAAGTAAGACTTTCTCACACTAGGGAAATTGATCTAATTTTTGTTGACTAGTTGAAACATTGCTCTCCTCACGCCTAAAAATAAATTTTAATTTGCATTTAAATTATGAAAATCTTGTGATCAAATTTGATGATTTGAGATAAGATTCGATTTAATTTAAGGGATTTGATTTGATTTCTAGGATTTTATTTTCTTACTTAATTGACTTATCATTCGAGTATATAGTTGTAATCGTCATTACTTCATGTCTTCTCAATGCTTTCATTTCTACTTGATGTGCAATATTTAGTTGATGAGCAATAGGTGTGAAGCTTTAAAAATGCTATTGGATGTGCACTATTGAATTATACATGTTTAAGATTGAGGACAAGTGATTGGGCTTTAACAATCCAAGAGACAAAGTGACTATTAATAGTGCTTGTAGGGGATGCCATGATCAAGAGAAACTATTTGTTTTTCTCAAAGTTTCAATTCATCCTTACCTTTGATCTCAAGACCATCAACTAGTTGTGGATGAAGTGCAACAATAACTACTTCCTCTACGATGTGCAATGAAGGATACCAAGAGACTTATGAGGAGGATCCCTATGACTCCCAACATCTACTATGGAGTGAGGTGAGAGGGAGAATGCAAGAAAACTATTATTATTTCTATTATTCATGGTAATTTCATGAGTAAATTTTATTTTCTTTTTAAGATTATAGACATGCTCAAAACCAAATTTGGTAGATGAGAACCCATTCTAGGATGAAATGGATCCTTGTCAATCCTTTTGGTCTAGTTGAATATATTCCCTCATTTCTCAAGAGAGGTAATGTATTCCAGATAAGTGTTCTGACTAGGTTAGAACTTAGAAAACCGCCCTTACCTTGTACCTTTCACCTTTAATAAGAATCATTCTTTTTTTATTAAAATTAAATTCTGTATGAAATATGTAAATTAATATGTCACATGGCTACTTCAACTCAAACCCTCAATATATTGTCTAATGGGGGCTCAAAATACAACCATAAAACATTACCATGGGTCAAAACAAGGTTTCGAAAAACCATGGTAAAAATCCATATGACCTAACTTAGTGAACAACCTCTAAGCATAGTAAATTGCTTCACATGACCTCCATGTGGCCAATAATTTCTTATCCAACTAAGTGGGCTTCATCAAGATGATTTGTAACTACCACAAGCCCCAAAAATAGCACATGCAAAGACATGCAAGCTTGGGTTTCCCAACTTGGGAAGCATGCAAGTGACACGCATGACAAAAGTCACTAACTTCCAAAATGGACACCTAAGTTTAGTATTCTTCCAAGATACTCTTTCAACCACTATTGACAAGCTTTCACAAATTACTTCAACCTTCCAAAGTGGTTGAATTGGTCAAGGATTTCTTAATTATGCCTTGTATCCTCAATTGACATGTGTCCAACTCCCTTGTAAGATACCACCTTAAGGAATTGGCCAAATATTTATTAAATAGTTAGGCCCCAAAAACATTAAATTTATTTAGGAGAATATTATTCCAGACATTGCACAAAAAGTTAAATAATTATTTTTTGGTTGATGCAAGATTTCCCTTACGCCACTAGATGCTCTTGCATAAGACACCTAAGGTTTAAATATTTTTTTGTGAATATGGATTCACAAAATGGAGTTGAGTGATAAATCCACCCTTTAAGATTGTGAACAACCTGCAACAAACTCCATCACTGAAACAAGTACCTTTGATAATTATTTCTTTCTTCTCTTCCAACACCTAGCTAGAACAAGCATTCTTCTTTGACAACTTATCTCTACACTCAACCTCTTGAATGTGGAATCAATTCCACCATAAATTGACATTCTCTTCTAGTCTTGTGGGATTCAATCGACCATAGTCCAACCACCTCCACCAAAATGTGCATGCACTAAACTTTGCAACACCATACAAATCCTCTATGTACCATACATCACTAGAAAAATCCTATTGAACTAACTTACTCATAACATGCAATCATCATCATTCTCAAATTTAATAAAATATGATTCACTATTCTCTTTTGCTTCGATCTCATCATACTCACATCCTTATTTAAAATAATATTTATAAAATTAAATTTTACCTTAGTTCGACTCACTACTACAACTCTAACTTTATCTTCAACATGATATGCCACTACTTTTATGCCAAAATAAAGACATATTGTTGCTACAAACTACTCTTCCACATTTAAAACGTCATTAGAACAATAATCTTGAGATTCATCATCCACATTCTTTAACAAATAATCAAGCTCTCTAACCATGGAATTTGTATCTTCACTACTTCCAAATAAAGAATCATTGGAAAAATCCTCTTTTACCTTCACATCTCATTCCTCAATTTCAACCTGCTCAAAATGATTTATTGCTGCAACAACTTTCTTCATTTCTACAAACTTATACTCATCAAAGAAAATATTAAAATCTAATTTTACCTCATTAACTTTTGCTACAAATTTTTCTCCACCCGCAATAAGTTTGTCCCATTCTTCTTCAATTTGAACTACTAAATCAATCCTTCCCAACTTCATATGTGTCCTCTAAAGAACTCCGTTTTACTGTTGCAAACTCTGTAATATCATCCTCCATGTCTTCCAATAGACATTCCTCAGCTTCAAGTTCATCAATTGCTTCATATTCATCCTCTTCCTCTTCTCAGTGTCACATGCATGAAACTCTAATGAATCTTATTTCTTTTTTGCATTCAAAATATCATTAGAAAGATAAATAGAATTACCATCATCTCTTTTCTAAGAAATGGCTCTTTTCCTTTCCAACATCAGTTCTATTTCTTGTAATTGTTTCTTCAATTCTATCATTTCAACTCTTGTTTCCTCTCTCTCTCTCTCTCTCTCTCTCTCTCTGATTTTCCAAAGTCTCTCTAATTTTCTCAAGTCTAGGAATCCTAAGAATACATCCAATGAAAAATTCATTTTCCTTTTTCTCTTTTCTATACTCAAGGCCTCACAAAACCTCAACACAAATCTTCTTATCAACACTCTTAGGTTTTGTTGCAAACAACCTCACATTCAATTATCTATTTACAAACTCAGGAACCTCAGCTCAACAAATCCTCTAAGTATATCTTCTCGCAAGTTGTACATACATATGTAACAAACTCACACACACTCAACCCTCAACTCAACCTTAGGTGTACGAAGACTCTCCCTCTCAAACCACACACATTTCAGACACTCAAATGAGTTGACTTAAATCTAAAATAACTTAGAACCAACAAGGTAATTTCAATAGGAAACTTGAATATTATGTTCTATTGATAAACTGGAAATAAATTACAACTAAGTTGCACTTAAATTACAATGTTTTCAACCTTTTAAGAACATACAACAATCTAAAATCTAATATAAATCAACAAATTTCTAATGTAAAATCAACAAATAAGCAAAAGAAAACTACAAGGAATTCATCCCAACAGTTGAGCTATAGTTGCACTTGAAATTTGTCCTTCAACCTATGAAAGTCAACCTGCAACTGTGAAATTGAAATCTCCAGCTCAACCCTCAATATATAGGCTCCTAGGGGATCACAATACAACCATAAAACATTATCATGGGTCAAAACAAGTTTTTAAAAAACCATGGTAAAAATTCATACAACCCTAACTTAGTGGACAACCTTTAAACATAGTAAATTGCTTCACATGACCTCCACATGGCCACCACTTTCTTATCCAATCAAGTGGTTGTCATAAAGATGCTCTGTAACTCCTCTAAACCACAAAAATAGCACATGCAAAAACATGCAAGCTTGGTTTCCCTCGTTTGGGAAGCATGCAAGTGACACGTGTCAACATGCATAGGCATGCATGACAAAAGTCACCAACTTTCTAAATGGATGTCTAAGTTTAGTATTCCTCCAAGATGCTGTTTCAACCACTATTAACAAGTAATCACAAATTACTTCAACCTTCCAAAGTGGGTGCATTGGTCAAGGATTCCTTCATTATGCCTTGTTACCTCCATTGACATGTGTTCAACTCCCTTGTAAGATGTCAACTTAAGGACATGGCCAAATATTTATTAAATATTTAGGCCCCATTAAATTTATTTATTAGAACATTAATTTAAACATTGCATTAAAATTTAAATAAAATATTTTTGGTTGATGCAAGATTGCCCTTACACCTCTAGATGTTAGAGCGTCAATATACCACAAGATAGCCAATTGATTTTAGCCCCTTTAACAATGTCTAAATTTGTGTAAGGATGTAAGTAATGTTTTAAAACACTTCTAGGAATTTGCTCAATCTCAAGGATCAAGTTATTTTTACTTAAATCTTTAAATGGATTGCAATGATCAAGTTATTTTTACTTAAATCTTTAGATGGATGGACTTGATGATGATGAAGTGAGGTGAAGAACAATAGGCAAGCATTTAATATGCTCCTACAATGATCTCACAAGTAATACAAAATTATTATTTTTTAAAGTCCTTGACCTAGTTGCTCTTTTCACATTCCATATTTCTAGATGTTGTCGTTTGGATTAACAAATGCACCCAAAACATTCATGCATCTAATGAGTAATGTCTTTTGAGAGAAGCTTTATAAGTTTGTCTTAGCTTTCACTGACGCCATACTCATTTACTCTAAAAATCAACAAATGCATGTGAGCATTGGAGACTCATTCTGCAACATTTAAAAGTATAAAAGCTTTATGAAAAGTTATTCAATTATAATTTTTTCAAATCTAAAATCAAATACGTAGATTATGTGATCAACAAAAATGATCTTACAAATTAAAACTATAGTAAAAATGTATCTTAATATGAAAATAAACATCTTATTTATCAAATACACACTTTTATTATTTTAAGTAAGTACATAAACTATACTAATTCCCTATTCTATGATTTCAAGTTTATCATGCCTCTCAAATTATACCTTCCTTTTGGGAGAACTATTCATGACAAAACATTAAAATAGGAATGTTTAGAGCGTCTAAACATATTATAAGAAGATGCGCTTAATGAATTGGAAGAGAAAATAAATGCTTTTAGCTTACAAAGAGAACGTGTCCTTTACGCAGAGTACATTGCATTTATCATTTTCTTCTTGTACACGTAAAAGATTATAATAATATTATATGCACTTCACACTGTTTTGTACTGCTAATAACTTGTAAATTTGTTTTTGGCTTGATTACGACTTTGAATTAGATATCAATATTTTATGAATATAAACTCCTGAATACTTTTCTATTGCATGTGCCCACATTTAATGGTGACCATATCCATTTACTCAAGGGGAAGCTCTTTTAACTACCTACCAAACATTAAAAAGTTAGAAATATATTTTTCCCTTCTCTATCACTCGTTGAAATTCAGCATTTCAATGTATTCAACTTTGGTCTAATCTTATTGGCTGAAGCTATTCTGGCTCCAAAACATACTTTTTGTACAGTGTGTTAGTGACAGGGTAGTCAATCGCAGCCGTTTATTGCAAAATCGACGGTGTAAAACGCGCAACTAACACCTGTGTTAGTCAATCCGTACTGTCGTTTTCTCTATAAAAGCATTTATTATCAACTTACATTTTCATGCATCTTATTGAAAGCTTGAGATTTTATATTTACTATTTTTTGATATGTGGGTTCAATCTTACATAATAATTTGTTCAAAATTCAAGTTGTCAATTCGTACATTTTTCTATTATCTATTATTGACATTTCATCATAGGAAAGCTCCGTTAACTACAAAGCATAAAAAAACTACATTTTTCCTTTTTCTATCACTCATTGAATTTGAGCATTTTTATATATTCAACCTTGTTCTAGTCTATCTGTACAAAGTCATTTATCGTCAGTTCACATTTCCATGCATCTTATTTATGGCTTGAGATTCCACATTTATTATTGGGTCACTTTTATGGTGGGTGGATTCAATCTCACATAATGACTTGTTATAAATTCAAGCTTGTCAATTCATACAATTTTCTATTATCTATTATGAGTGAATTTGGTGGGCATTTGTGCAGCTATTCATTGTTTTTTGATATTCAAAGACATTCATTTGTGCAGTTACACACATCCATGCATCATTTAAAGATCCTAATTATTAACAAAGAGTGTTATGTAAATATTTCGATTTGGAGCATTAGAAGGAACCAAAATCTGCATCAAATCTATTTAGGACATTTGCATGTGTAAGAGTGTTGTATTTAATAGTCATTCATGACTATAAAGTTGATATAGTAGAGGGGGTCAACCTAGGATAACATGACCCCATCACAATCTCCCCATTATATTATTTTAGTATAATATTTTTTACATAGGATATTTTATTGTTAGTATATTTCTACAAATGTTATTTTTAAGTTTACTAAGGTGATATATTTTTAATGACTAAGGTAGGATAAGATAATGAGTTGCATAGTCCATGGGATTCTAATTTTTTCATATCCTTATAGATTTGGAAACTTAAATTAGCAATCTTTTTCTTATCATCATTATATTTAAATCTATTGTGATATATATTTGTAGCTCAAGATTATTCATGCCCATTTAATAACAAAAGAAGCATTGCCATTTCTTACAAGGTTTTAGAGATTTACCCTTTTGGTAATTAATTTCTATTTAAAAGAATAATTTTATTTCAGAGCACTAGATTTTGGTCATAAATATGATCACAAATTCTAACAAATATCTGATATTGTTGGTCTTTATAAATTAGCAGACAACAAACATTTCAAAGGATCAAGTTGTAGAAGTCTACTTTTGCATAGACTAAAACCGTGTTCCAAAGATTAATTAGTCAATATGCTACATAGTGTGGGCATTTACCATAGGAATTAATTATTTCACATGCTTCTAAATTTGTTTAACCAATTAAATCATTCCTCATTTGATGCCTAAAAAATCATAAGTAATATCTTTTGTTATTAATTGCCTGAAATTAAGACTTTCTCACACTAGGGAAATTGATCTAATTTTTGTTGACTAGTTGAAACATTGCTCTCCTCACACCTGAAAATAAATTTTGATTTGCATTTAAATTATGAAAATCTTGTGATCAAATTTGATGATTTGAGATAAGATTTGATTTAATTTAAGGGTTTTGGTTTGATTTCTAGGATTTTATTTTCTCACCTAATTGACTTGTCATTCGAGTAAATAGTTGTAATCATCATTACTTCATGTCTTCTCAATGCTTTCATTTCTACTTGATGTGCAATATTTAGTTGATGAGCAATAGGTGTGAAGCTTTAAAAATGCTATTGGATGTGCACTATTGAATTATACATATTTAAGATTGAGGAAAAGTGATTGGGCTTTAACTAACTAAGAGACGGAGTGACTATTAATAGTGCTTGTAGGGGATTCCATGATCAAGAGAAACTATTTTTTTTTCTCAAAGTTTCAATTCATCCTTACCTTTGATTACAAGACCATCAACTAGTTGTGGATGAAGTGCAACAGTAACTACTTCCTCTACAATGTGCAATGAAGGATACCAAGAGACTTATGAGGAGGATCCCTATGACTCCCAACATCTATTATGGAGCTAGGTGAGAGGGAGAATGCAAGACAACTATTATTATTTCTATTATTCATGGTGATTTCATGAGTAAATTTTCTTTTCTTTTTAAGATTATAGACATGCTCAAAGCCAAATTTGGTAGATGGGAACTCATTCTAGGATGAAATGGAGCCTTGTCAATCCTTTTGGTCTAGTTGAATATATTCCCTCATTTCTCAAGAGAGGTATTGTATTCCAAATAAGTGTTCCGACTAGGCTAGAACTTAGAAAACCTCCCTTACCTTGTACCTTTCACCTTTAATAGGAATCATTCTTTTTTTATTAAAATTAAATTATGTATGAAATATGTAAATTAATGTCACATGGCTACTTCAACTCAAACCCTCAATATATTGTCTAATGGGGGCTCAATATACAACCATAAAACATTAACATTGGGTCAAAACAAGGTTTCAAAAAACCATGGTAAAAATCCACATGACCCAACTTAGCGAACAACCTCTAAACATAGTAGATTGCTTCACATGACCTCCATGTGGCCAATAATTTCTTATCCAACTAAGTGGGTTTCATCAAGATGATTTGTAATACCACAAGCCCCAAAAATAGCACATGCAAAGACATGCAAGCTTGGGTTTCCCAACTTGGGAAGCATGCAAGTGACATGCATGACAAAAGTCACTAACTTCCAAATTGGACACCTAAGTTTAGTATTCTTCCAAGATGCTCTTTCAACTACTATTTTCACAAATTACTTCAACCTTCCAAAGAGGGTGAATTGGTCAAGGTTTTCTTAATTATACCTTGTAACCTCGATTGACATGTGTCCAACTCCCTTGTAAGATGCCACCTTAAGGAATTGGCCAAATATTTATTAAATAGTTAGGTCCCAAATACATTAAATTTATTTATAAGAATATTATTCCAGACATTGCACAAAAAGTTAAATAATTCTTTTTTGGTTGATACAAGATTTCCCTTACACCACTAGATGCTCTTGCATCAAACACCTAAGGTTTTTTTTTTTTTTTTTGTGAATATGGATTCACAAAATGGAGTTGAGTGATAAATCCACCCTTTTAGATTGCGAACAACTTGCAACAAACTCCATCACTGAAACAGGTACCTTTGATAATTATTTCTTTCTTCTCTTCCAACACCTAGCTAGAACAAGCATTCTTCTTTGACAACTTATCTCTACACTCAAACTCTTGAATGTGGAATCAATTCCACCATAAATCGAAATTCTCTTCTAATCTTGTGGGATTCAACCGACTATAGTCTAACCACCTCCACCAAAATGTGCATGCACTAAACTTTGCAACACCATACAAATCCTCTATGTACCATACATCACTAGAAAAATCCTCTTGAACTAACTCACTCATAAAATGCAAATCATCACCATTCTCAAATTTAATAAAATATGATTCACTATTCTCTTTTGCTTCAATCTCATCATACTCACATCCTTATTTAAAATAATATTTAGAAAATTAAATTTTACCTTAGTTCAATTCACTTCCGCAACTCCAACTTTATCTTCAACATGATATGCCACTACTTTTATGCCAAAATAAAGACATATTGTTGCTACAAACTACTCTTCCACATTTGAAACGTCATTAGAACAATAATCTTGAGATTCATCATCCACATTCTTTAACAAATAATCAAGCTCTCTAACCATGGAATTTGTATCTTCACTACTTTCAAATAAAGAATTATTGGAAAAATCCTCTTTTACCTTCACATCTCGTTCCTCAATTTCAACCTTCTCAAAATGATTTATTGCTGCAACAACTTTCTTCATTTCTACAAACTTATCCTCATCAAAGAAAACATTAAAATCTAATTTTACCTCATTAACTTTTGCTACAAATTTTTCTCCACCTGCAATAAGTTTGTCCCATTCTTCTTCAATTTGAACTACTAAATCAATCCTTCCCAACTTCATATGTGTCCTCTAAAGAACTCCCTTTTACTATTTCAAACTCTATATCATCCTCCATGTCTTCCAATAGACATTCATCAGCTTCAAGTTCATCCAACACTCGTAGGTTTTGTTGCAAACAACCTCACATTCAAGGATCTATTTACAAACTCAGGAACCTCAACTCAACAAATCCTCTAAGTAGATCTTCTCGCAAGTTGCACATATATATGTAACAAACTCACACACACTCCACCGTCAAGTCCTTGTGCAAACTGCCTCACATTTGGTGCTTTGCTTGCACACTTGGGAACACTAGCTCTGATACCACTGATGTACGAAGACTCTCTCTCTCTCAAACCACACACATTTCAGACACTCAAATGAATTGACTTAAATCTAAAATAACTTAGAACCAGCAAGGTAATTTCAATACGAAACTTGAATCTTATGCTCTATTGATAAACTGTAAATAAATTACAACTAAGTTGCACTTAAATTATAATGTTTTCAACCTTTTAAGAACATACAACAATCTAAAATCTAATATAAATCAACAAATTTCTAATGTAAAATCAACAAATAAGCAAAAGGAAACTACAAGGAATTCATCCCAACAGTTGAGCTATAGTTGCACTTGAAATTTGTCCTTCAACCTATGAAAGTCAACCTGCAACTGTGAAATTGAAATCTCCAGCTCAACCCTCAATATATAGGCTCCTAGGGGATCACAATACAGCCATAAAAACATTATCATGAGTCAAAACAAGTTTTCAAAAAACCATGGTAAAAATTCATACAACCCTAACTGGACAACCTTTAAACATAGTAAATTGTTTCACATGACCTCCACATGACCACCACTTTCTTATCCAATCAAGTGGTTGTCATAAAGATGTTTTGTAACTCCTCTAAACCACAAAAATAACACATGCAAAGACATGCAAGCTTGGTTTCCCCCGTTTGGGAAGCATGCAAGGGACATGTGTCAACATGCATAGGCATGCATGAAAAAAGTCACTAACTTTCTAAATGGATGTCTAAGTTTGGTATTCCTCCAAGATGCTCTTTCAACCACTATTAACAAGTAATCACAAATTACTTCAACCTTCCAAAGTGGGTGCATTGGTCAAGGATTCTTTCATTATGCCTTGTTACCTCCATCGACGCGTGTCCAACTCCCTTGTAAGATGTCGCCTTAAGGACATGGCCAAATATTTATTAAATATTTAGGCCCCAAATACATTAAATTTATTTATTAGAACATTAATCTAAACATTGCATAAAATAAAATATTTTTGGTTGATGCAAGATTGCCAATTGATTTTAGCCCCTTTAACAATGTCTAAATTTGTGTAAGGATGTAAGTAATGTTTTAAAACACTTTTAGGAATTTTCTCAATCTCAAGGATCAAGTTATTTTTACTTAAATCCTTAGATGGATGGACTTGATGATGATGAAGTGAGGTGAAGAACAATAGGCAAGCATTTAATATGCTCCTACAATGATCTCACAAGTAATAAAAAAATATTATTTTTTAAAGTCCTTGACCTAGCTGTTCTTTTCACATTCCATATTTCTAGATTATTCATTACTAATTAAGGTTAGTCTTTAAATATATCACCTGATCGTGTAATCTGATAAATTTATATTTTAGTCAACTCATAATTGCTACTAGAAAGATGAAAAAGATTTGAATTTGAATTTTAAATTGTGAACTTTTATGGATTAAATAAAAATGAATATAGAACTTATTGAGACAAGAGACTCGTACATCTCACCTTGTACAAAAAACATGAAATATGAAAAATAAAAAATAATATTTTTTAAATGATATTATAAATCATTTTACATGCTAATTAATATATTAATAACTATACTGTATTACATCGTTAAAAATATATTTCACTTGAGTACTTAAGTGTTTCCCTTATAATTTTACTGAAACCAATTTTTTTAAAGCAAAGCAGCGATAAATTCTTTTAACTGAAAGACTATATTTTTAAAGGTTACACTTATGTCAATGGGCCTTGGGCCTTTGGTCTATTGGTGAAGTTGAAAGGTTCTTAATGAGCCTACCAGAAATCAAGTCTGTCTCGCTGAGTGTAAAGCTTCAACATGTAAAAGAGATTGTGTGAATTTAAAGAAACGCTTTTTTTTGACCCAATTGATTACCATATTCATAAAGTAAAAACGGCCTTCCATAGCTTTTGCATGTTTTGAGGAAATTTTGAAAAATCAACATTCCACATCAAATGAACGGAACAACGGTCAAACATGCGACAGATGACCAGAAAAAAGCTTCAAGAATACTCTTTTTCCAATATTATACTTTTGGCTCTGGCATTGAAGCAATTGGGGAAATCATCCCGAGGAAATTTTTACAGTCGACTGCAATTTTTAAGCAAATTTGAAATAGAAAAAACAATTTTACAACACTTCTGCGCCTGCTGCCTTTGCACAGAGCAGAAGATTAGGTTGCAGGCCGAGGTCGCTAAAAACGTAAAAACATGATGGGAGTTAGATAACGAAATTCTCCCATCCTTGACAGAAAATATGCTTAGTTACACAGATTCAGAGAAATTGAGAAAGTGAATCTGGGAATCTCAGCAGCGAGCTCGAGCCCTGCAATGCAGCACGCCTGCGTTTCCAGTGAGAGGACCCACCATTGATGATGGCCTTGCTCCCAGACTCGATGCCTTTGCATAGCTGGCCGATGCCCCTGCCCCTGATGATGTGAAAAAGGCCCCATTCAGCATCAAATCCCCTTCTGATCTCCAGTTCCACCCCTGACATTCATTGCCATTGCAGTTTTCATGTTTGGTCACCTGCAAAAAATAAAACACAGACAAACATTAAATTACCTGACACTGACATTCAAGTACAATAAGATCATTATAGTGATCATAGAATTTGATCCAAAATGTGTGCAGAGAAAAACTTAAATGCACTGCCAAAATCAGAAACTGTGCACTAAATGATGAACTGTAAAGATTATGTCTGCAAATTTCCAAAACAGAGGAAGTAATTTGCAGAAAGATCTGGTGTGCAGGGGCAATGGGTACCTCTTTAGCAAAAGGGTTGGCCGGTGCGAGGTACCGGTTTCCTTGGCTGTTGATGGTGGGGTTAGCACTGCCTCCAATGGCATACATTTCCCAATGAGTGTAGTCATTGTTCACAACATGAAAGTACCCATGTCGGCACCTGCACAAGGGTTTAATACATTATCACCCTGTTAAAAATTTGGACAGAATAATCAATTAAACAAATCAAAAGTTGAATATATTGTTTGACCTCTTTCTTACCTTGGCATCCGTTGCACAAGACCTGCGCCGAAGTGGTTGAAGGCAATGGTGACCTGCATAGTGGAGTCCTGAGTGTAAGAGTCACTGTGACCCAGCAGCATCACCTGCATTTCAGAACCCCACCCACAAAAACCAGGCTCAAACATCATGAACAAGGAAGAAACAGGGTATTTTGATTTCAGGGCATGAGGAATGAGGATGGAATTTTCGTTACCTCGTTGTGATGGGCGAAATGGTTGTTAGAAATGGTAATGGCAGTGGATCCAATGACGGCATCGATCAAACCATCAGCGCAGTTCCACAGTGAGCAATGGTCGACCCAAATGTGGCTTCCACCAAAGATGGAAACCGCATCACCATCACTCCTTGTTCTCCACCCGTAATGGGTGGGGGAGGATCTCACCATTGCATTACCCCCAGGTTTGCAGTCATGAACGTGAACTCCATGAATGATGATGTTAGTGACATACTGAATGGTAATGCAGGGCCCATAGGCGATGTGGACATTGGCGCCCCGGCCGTCAATTGTCTTGAAGCTGTTCATGATGAGCTCCTCCTTGAGATGAATGAACATGCTTGTCTTGAAAATGATCCAGAGCGGTTCAGTCTGGATGACGGCATGGCGCAGAGTACCCGGAGGCGGATTCACAGGGTCATCACCCGAACTGGTGACCACATAAAAGCGGCCATTTTTGCCGCCGACTGCATTCCTGCCAAAGCCGACTCCACAGTCGGCGAGCCTCTTTCGGTTGCGCTCCCAGTTGGGATCACACCGCCAGCAGTCATCGATCGGATTGCCCGTCCCACATGACAAATAACCCAGTTCTCGCTTCTTACTCTCAATGCTCCTGCAAATCACCGCCATACACAAAATGTCAAGATAAAAAACAGAGCTCAATGCACTTCAAATGTTCAGAAGTTTGTCACAAATAATCTTACCTCTGAACCATCTCAGCTACACTATCTGCATCCTCTTCCACAGCAGAGGAATTCCCAAGTTTTGTTGCCCCGACATGGGCATGGGCACAGAGAAACCCTGCTAAGAATACCCAATTCATGAAACTCCTAATGCCCATGTTTAACACTCACAGATTCCACAACCAGAAAGCCAATCAAAGTGAAAGAATGCGAAATCAATACAAGAATGTGAATAAGTAAACAAGGCAGAATCCAAACAAGAATGCGAGTAAGTAAACAAGGCTGAACTGGAAGGGAATGGAATTACAGGGGAAGGGCAAGTTGAATGTGAGTAAGTAAACAAGACTGAACTGGGAGAGAATGAAATTGCAGGTGAAGGGGAAGCAGAGGAGAATGGATAAATGGTGGTGGTGGTACACTCATGGTACGGACACCTTTCTTATAGGTTTGAGAGTGGGATATACACTACGTAACTCACAAGTTTAAACTTTAATCCACAAAATCAAAATCAATTAGCTTGAAATGCAAACCAGTCCCTAGGGCCGGTCCTACATTAATTCCATGGACAAAATAAAAGTTTAGGAAATTGCGGATTTGGGTGATCCTTTTCCACCGAAGAGACATTATTATTGACTCTGGTGTGGACCGTGCTTGTGAGTACGGAGAAGATAGGCACGCTTCATGTGAGTAATTATTGTTGTAAAAAGCCCCAACGATCAAGACTAAAGACTATTCGGTGGGGGCAGGGCAGTTGCTGTTAGTTCGTTACTTCGTTGACGCAGTTAAAGCAGTCAGACAGGCCTTCACGGATTTCTGACCGTTCCACTGAAGCTAACTAGGTACTTTAAAACGGCTAGAAAAATGTGCAGTGGGTAGTCAGTTCCAGTACTTTATTGGATCAGGATGTATGATGACAAGTCTCTCGTTGGTAGAGTCTAAATTTGATGGTCGATCCTGACCATCAAAATAGCTTATTATTGATATCATTTTCCTTAAAAGGGAGGTAAAATACTTTTCAAACTAATACATATTGATATCATTTTCCTTAAAGGGAGGTAAAATACTGATCTTTAAATTTTGGGAATGGGAAGGGGAAGGCTCTTGAGGAAAATGGTAATATGTCATTCTTAAATAATTGCATAAATCAAGTATGATATGTAATTGATTTCAAAGTATGGGAAGAGCAAGGATCTCTAGGAAGCATATATCAATGGATATGTTCTTAAAGACAACATTATGTCCTAAAGGAGAGGCATTAAGGAAAATATTGCTATAAAAGAAAGCATGGTGTAATAGAAATTATGCTCGTGAAATGACAAGTATAAAAGAAGGTAATGCCACATAGCAACAAGCAACATCAAATAACAACACAAAAAAGGATCGAAATGCCTAGGATCAATATATGTGGGAATGATAATCAAGGAATAAGGATGTAAATATTATGATCCCCAAAGGATATAGAACTACAAGTACAACAAAAGAAGACACATAACTAACAACCAAAGAGAACTAAAATTTGTGTCAATGTGGGAGAGACCTAATTGTCTCAACACTTAGCATCATCCACAAAATATGAGAGGAACACAAAAGACTACATATGGAAAGAATACAAATACGAAAGAAAGAAAGGCACAACATGGAATTCCTCATGTATCTATGTACATACAAGGGTAATATGGATCTTAGAAGGAGAGCTAGAAAACATTTAACAAGCAAGTACATGAGGGTATGGGATAAACAAAGCAAACGATGCATGGAAAGAATGTAGAAACAAAAGAAAGGCAAAATATAGCGTTCCTCCTATATCCATGCATGTACAAGGGTAACATGGGTTCTATAAGGAAATTTGACAAAAGTTTAGCAAATAAGTGCATTAGGGTACAAACAAACACATGAGAGAAATATACCAAATGTCTAAACATATATATGTATATGAAATGAAAATGACTACTTGTACATACCATTTCCATAAATTCATATACATCCCAATCTCTTGTAAGTGTGGGTGGAGGCCACCCCTTAGGTTGCGGTGATTCCATAAGAATATAATAATGAGAGGAACAACCTCCTCCCATACATCTGTTGAACATGCATTTACAAGCAATCGTGTAAGATCATGGACAATGTTGGTATATCTACCATCAAACTAAGGGTCCATGGATTAGGCATAGAGATTACATTATCAATCTTCAACTATCTTTATTCTTAGTAAAAGTAAGAGTACAAAGAGAAGAAGATTGGGGTGGAGGAGCTTCCACTCTAGGGGATTTGATACAAAGGAGCTAAGAGGTGGATAAATAGGATTAGGACAGGCTTATGGAAAGGTGGGGTAATATTCAATATTTCTTTTGGGGAGAGGATGGTGGATGTCAATGCTTATGAAGGAGGGTCTTAACTAAAAAAAAATGTAGTGACAATTAAATATAAATGGAATCACGGAAGAAAGGTTGGTGGAAACAAGGGAGGTTTAATGGAAGGGGCCAATACTACTTTAACCTATTTAGATCTTTTCTCTCGAAGCTCCTAGAAGGATTATAAATAGGTGGTACACAAGGGGATAGTACCATTATCAACCAAATGACCTATAATAGATTTCAATCAAGTCCTAGGTCAAATCCCTAAGATGTGTGCTTTTTTAAAGTGTCATGGCAACCACATGATATTGACAAAAGACATTTTAAAATAAGTAGATTTCCACAATCCATGAGACTATCAGAATGTGCTTCTCCATTTGATTGTCTAAGTTTTTGTGGTATCAATGTTTTGGATCACACTCAATGATCCATCATGAAAATAATAAGAAAAAAAAATAAAAAATGAAAAAAGACATTTTGATGGTAGGTACCTGTGTAAAATAGGAATAAGATAATTGTGTAAAGTAATGGTTGGAGTAAGAGTGCAAAAATAAACCCATGACCAAAGAAGAAAGTAGTTAGGTACATTCTGACAGTGTTAGCAATAGTCATTGGAGGTCATCAAATTCGAGGTGAAGAGACTGTACAGTGAGTTACAGTACCTAGAGCCCGGGGCCCTGTATGGAATTTTCACCAGCTTCCATTTTTCTGTTATAACTACCAACTGTTAACCGTCTGGTAGAGTGGGGAGACCCACAATATTCTTCTTTTTGGGAAAATGGATTTTCGAGTCAATCACCGTACGCAATCTCTGCAACATTTTTCAAACTCCAAACAGAGAAAAGGAAAGGTAGCTCCGACAGACTTCCAATCACAAACTGATTCCATCTTATCACAAGAAACAAAATCTCTTCGGAAGAAGAAGATCTTTATGGGCCTGAACAAAAAAAATGGATATCTTAATCTTGGGGACTAGTTATGCCGACCATAGATCACACTTTTCCCAAGTTTCGGCTGAGTACATCCATGGCCCTCGTTTTGGTCTACCAGAGATTCCAGACTTCAAACATTTTTCCTTGCCCAATGCTTGCTAACTCCTTGTCGGAGGATGTGATAAAGAGATTTCAGTAACTTATTTTGTTGTACCAATTCGGATTCCCAGTTTATAGAAAACTGAAAAAACCCATCTTATTCCTATAGTTAGTTACATGGTAGGGACAGGCTTTCACATGCTATTGCAGTTTTCTTTTGTATTGTGAAGAGCTTAGAATTCTGTTTCTCAAGTGGAAGTGGATATGGATATAGATCTTTGTCGCATTATCTGTTTAAAGTAATTTGGGTCTACTTTGTATCATGCAAAGGCATCTAATTGTTCTGCAAATGAGGCTTACAATACTTTTATCATGCAACGGTATCTAATTGTCTTGCAAATGAGGCATACATATCTGTATCATGCAAAAGCATCTAATTGTACTGCATAATGAGGCATACATACCCCACCCCTTGCATTTGAACATGTGACCTCTTTTTTAATAGTACAAGTTAGGTCAACTCAGATGTACTTATGTTAGCTATGGATAGGGTCACACACAACTAAAAGTTTTATGTTAGGAAGCCTCCATCTACCCAAGTAAAAATTAGGAAGGCATTGTGGTTAGCATTGTTCAAAATCTCTATGCCATTTCTAATCTTAAGTACAATGTAGAGCAAAAGTAGTTTTTGGATTAGGTTGTGTTCACTTGTGTACAATTGACTCTAAAAAATAGTTTTACTTTATACTATAGATTGTGGAAATCTCTTAGGATTAATTAGACGCAATGTTTCAAGCTTTTTTAAATTTATGAGGGGTTATCAAAGGACCTAAGACAATATCTCTTTTGACCTGAGTCGATTAATAATAGTTTTGACATAGAGATCTCATTTGAAGGGTTATACCAAGCTTATTATTAACATTTGTGAATGATCTCATTAACTTAACAAGTTCCATCAACTCAATAAATTATTTGTCATATATAGAACAAATTAATATTACAAGCATGAAGAGACCTAATAGAAGTGCACACACATATGTTAATAGTCCCAATCTAAAAATTACAACGAAGTAGATTATTACTAATGTTAGGCGAAACTCATTTTTGTGTTGAATGTGAAATTTATAACAACATATTTGTATTGAAAACAGAATGTGTGAGGTTGTGCTATGATACCATACATGCCAATGAAATTAGAGTTCCTTTAAATATCTTCTTTCTTGAAAAATGTGCAAAGATTTGAATACATCAAAAGATGTAAACATGGTGTACCTGGTTATGAGGCCAATCTTTGAGTCCGCTAGAAAGTTTGGAGTATAATCTTTAAGTACACTCAATAATTTGTAATGTGTGTGTGCGCGGACATGTGTATACATGTATATGTATATGTATGTATGTATGTATGTATGCATGTGTGTGTATGTATATTTATATGTATATATGTATATATACATACGTATGTATGTATATGTGTAGTCACATAAATCTGTCCAATTTAATTAAATGAATATTTGCTATTTATTTGATTAAAAATCCACTAGCCATCAGTTAATTAAATTAATATTTAATTAATTCATCTCCAAACATTCTTCTATTAATTAAATAAATTATTCAATTTATTTTAATTAATTCATTAAACCAAATTCACAATCAATTAAATAAATAAAATCTATTTATTTAATTAAAATCCCCCTATTTCTCCTTTAAATAAATTAAATTAAACATTTATTTAAATCATTATCCCCCCTTCCCACTTGCATTTTCCTACAAATGCAACTTGCACACATTTATTGAAATAAATGAATTTTATTTTTATTAAAATCATATTTTCCCTCACCCACCAAACCCACTTGCAATCCTAACCCCTTTCTAAATTCTTCTAAACCCCTTCCTAATTAGCTTAATCCATCCCCTAATTATTGTCACATTCCCAAGCAACTTGGAGTCACTTCTCAAAGACTTCAAAGTCTTTGAGAAGCATTTAATGCTTTATGTGTTCAACAATTTAACCTCCAAAGTCTTCCAAGACCACTAATGGCTCTTACATGACCATTAATGGCTCTTACATAACTATTTGTGGTTATTTCGACTTGCACTCATGTGTCTCCTCAAGCATTTAATGCTTTGACCATGTTTATCCCTTTTGCCTTTGCACAAGAGTTTATCCATTGGATAAAAGCTTTATTCTTTAAATACAGATTTTATTCACTCAACCTAACCTTGACCTTAACTCCCAAGGTCATGTCAAGCATTTAATGCTTATTCCCTCTCCTCTCAACCTATCTCACATTGACACATGTCATCTTAGGATTGGGTTGAAAGCCCTCACATGGATTTGAAATCATTCAATCCTGACCCTTATTGAGATTGCTCAATCTCAACCATCCATTGCTCCATTTTTCCTATAAATAGAGCCCATTTCTTCATAATCCAGATCCTGAAAACTTGTATGCATTTAACCTATAGACATTTTAGAGAGCATTTAGCATAGCAATCTAATATCTTGTTATTTTGGTTAAAATCAATCATTTTTAATAGCATCTAGTATTAGCTTTTCATTTTACATGTGGAGCAAATACTCAAATCTCAATCCTCCATAAGCATCCATAGTGCAAAAAGCTCCTGAGAGCTACATTATTTTGGAACTTGGAGAGGAGAGGAACAAAGGAGAAGGAGCCAAGAGCATGTTAGGAGGCATTTGGAGATGCCTCATCATATTTGCTTATTTAGTTAAATATTCTTTCGTGTTCTTAGTATCTCTTTTGATATGCCTGTTTAGATTAGCTTTTGGTTAACTAACACTTACGATTTCTTGTGTCTTGTGTTGTTTGTCATTTGCTAACCTTGTCCATTTTGCAGAGCATCATTTGGTGAACCTGATGTGAATCCAAACACCCAAAAAATCATTTATTTTTTACCAATAACATGTTTGAATGTTGAAATTGTCACACAGGTTGCACTTTAGCGCTATTGATCACGTTATAGTGCTATTGAAACTTGTTGTTCTAGCACTATGGTTCTTACAATAGCGCTATTGTATCAAGTTTAGCGCTATTGACATGGTTTGAGCGCTTTTGACCCTGTTTTGGTGCTATTGATCCTGTTTGAGCGCTTTTGCCTTCTTTGTCTTTTTTTCCTTTTAGCACGTTTGTGTTAAATAGTGCGTCTGTTCAAACACAGACTAGCGCTATTGTAACAGAACGTTGTAAAAAAGACCTTGTAACCAAAAAAGTGAAAAAAATTTAGGCTTGTGGAAGCCCCCCTTAGGTATGAATTTTACTAACTGGTTATTGTTTGTGCAGGTTTAAAAACTCACCTCTTTAAAATCAAAAACTTTATTTTGGTGTTTTAAGAATTGAACAAACAAACTTTCCCTTGCTTTCCAGTTAGGCTCATTTGTTTTTGGTGCATTAAAATTGAACAAAACAAAATTTGTTTTCTTGCAAGTTAGGAAACACACTTTATTTGGTGCTTAAAATCAACACTTCAATTTTCTTGCATCAAACTAAAGAATTTACAATCCACACTTCAAGTTTTGGTGCACATAAAATACACAATCAACTTGTTTAAAACTTTGGCAAAACAATTTTCCTTCATGCATATGTGCTTCAATTTCAGTTGACCAGGATTTTCAAAATTCTAGTTTACTCAAACCTTTGCATTTGAAGTTAAAAATAACACTATGAATGTTGGAGCAACATCTCCAAATAGTTAGATCACATTGCAATGGCAAGTTAAAAAGAACAAGTGTTTTCTTGCTTGGCACACTTGTGCAAAAAGTTGGTTGAGTGGTCCTACTTCTAACACACACTATCCTCTCCCTTGGCTTTCGTGGTCTTAGGTGCAAGAGAAAAGTGTTAGTAACACTCAAAATTTTTATCTTTTTAAGAGAGGCCTGCCAAGAGACCCATCACTCTTGGGAACGACTTTGCGTGGTAAATCCTTCGAGCCACTATAGAAATCAGGTGAGAGCGAAAGCTATAGCCTTGGGTATAGCCATTCCTACAGTGTAACTGGTCGAAAGGACAAATGGGCCCCACCACTAGTTACAAGGCTCTTAAGTGAGTCACTGCAGAATGAACTTATGTCCAAAAACATCGAACATGACTAAACACCTTTAAGTAGTAGCCCACCCGTTCTATTGATTGAGGATATTTGCGATATAATTTAGTGCAAGAGCATAGATGGTTTTGCTCCCAAGATACTCACCATACATAATTCCTTGAGTAGAAACATAGTTTTTGAAAAGTCACTTGTGGCTTGATAAAAGTGGTGACTCCCCCATCATAGGGATCATCTATTAGTTATGCTCATGCAAGACTTAGTATATCACATCCTTACTTGCCACGGTGGGATTCATAAGGTATGTAGTACCAAAATCGAAGAAATATCAAGATGTGGGCTAAATTTATCACAATTGGCCATTTGACCTTAGGGATAAAAAGTGTTTGAAGTGTTTTCGTTTTAGTTAAAGACCAAGTGCAAATTGAGCCGACTTCAGGCTTTGGAAATATACCTTAAAATACATCTAAAAAGAAGGGTCATATAAAAGTCCAAGGATTGGGTTGATCTAGACCCATATTCGTTTGTGCCTTTGAGGCAACATTCTTGTGTTTGTGTGCTTGCTTTGTTTTCTTGTCAAAGAAACATCATAAAATCCAAAAATCAAAACAAGTATTCATCCAACCAAACATTTTTCAAAACAACTAAAAATACCAAAAACAAAGTACAAACAAAAAAAGTATCAAACTTTATGACCATTCTTCACATCTTGCGAAAGAAGAAACGTTATCAGAATATCAACTTGAAAAGAAGACCATTGAGCTCAAAGGCTTTAATCAAAAGGAGGAAATTCTTCTATCTAAATAGACAAATCTTTGTCTCCCATAGAGTTTTTCTACGTCACATGCGTCTCTACCTTCAAGGCAAAACAAACGAATTTGATTCAGAGTCATTAAACCGCAGAGCTTTTATGCAATATAGAGCTTTGAGTTATCACAAAAACCAAGGAGGTAAGATTAATCCCAACTTTTTCCCAAACGTCTTTATCACATACAACGTAGCTCGAGAAATACCACCAACACTCGAAAGGGAAGAGGTAGAGTTTGTTCCATTTGTGACACAAAGCTTTTATTAAAGTTAAAAACATTTTCATACATCATCACTTCATCATCAATCCGTTCCAACTCTCAAAACATTAAGAGGTTCTTGTCATGAGTTCTCTTTTTAGATATTGCTTGAATCAAACACATCACATCACTTTTTAGATTGTTTCTACATCTAGGATAAGCTCATCTTAAGAGACACATCTACGTAGGTTAAAACTAGTTCATGAGTGAATCCTCTCATTACTAGGTAGTTAAATCTGTAACACACCTCAAATTTCTCTACACTCTATCACATCCAACCTTATCAAAAACAAACAAGCAATTCAAAGAAGGAATTTCAGTTACATCCACCTTTAAGTGTTAGAGATCCATACACAAAACACTTCACCCACCATCAATCTTTCATTTCATCAACAACTCATCATCATTTTTCACACAACTTCAAACAAAAGCTTGTAAACAAAATGGCCCAAACCCGATCACAGTCAAAGCAACGAGAAATAGAAATGGAAGAAGAAGAAGAGGAAAATCTCAATGAATTTCAAGAAGCACTTGGAGGAAATGCAAATGACGAAAACCCAAGTACTCCCACTCCTGCAACAATAGAAAGGGCCCAGCATAACCCTCTCTTTAACAAACTTTTTGATGAAATACTCAGGAGCAATGCGGATGCTCACTTTTTAAAGCTCGCTCAAGAAGGAGCAAAACTCCCCTTTGACTTTGATCTTGCCCAATTAAGACAAGCATCAGAACGACAAAGTCGCCATGAAGAGGAAAGAGGTAGAGATCCTGTTAGATATAACATTCCTCGAGGTAACCCACCACCTCCTCCTCCAAATGAAATGGAGATGTTGTGGCAACAAGTCGAGAATCTCACCCAACAACTTCATAGTGGTGTCAAAACTAACCAATTCTCAATCAATGACATCTGTCCCTATCCTTTTGATAGGAATCTTTATATGCCACCCTTTCCATGAGGATTTGAAACACCCAAATTTGAAAAATATAGAGGAAAGGGAGATCCTCGTGATCATGTCAGAGGATTTCATTCCGCTTGCCTTGAAGTGGCATATGAAGACACATATCTAATGCGCCTTTTTCCCTAAAGCTTGGGTAGAACAACCACATCATGGTTTTCCCGACTATCAGGTGGCATTAGACCATTTGAGGAACTCATCCAGAAGTTCCTAGCTCATTACTCTCATAACATTGAACGCGACATCACCATGGCTGATATGTGCAACACTAAACAAAAACCAAGTGAACTATTCTCAGTATTCCTACAACGATGGCGTCAAATGTCTAGCAGACGTTCACTTCAGTTACTCGAATGAGAACTAGTGGAAATATTCATTTCCAACTTAAACGAAGAAATGGAATTTCACCTGGATGTCAAAGACACAAACTCTTTTAATGATATGATCACTAGGGGTTTGAAATGTAAACGGGCCCTCATCAAGAAAGGACTTATCAAAATCTATAATGAACCAAAGGATAGTCCTCGCCCACACTTCAATAGTGATAAACCAAGCTTCTGGAACAAAAATAAGAATATCGTCAACGATGGGGTTGTGGATGCCAGGACTATAAAAAGTGCACAACTTGTCGTTCAGTTTGCAGGACAGAATCCTCCACCTCAGAATAACACAAATATTCCTTCTAATCAAGGTCGCATCACATCTCACGATGAAACTAGACCTCGTTAGCAAAAGCAAAAACGAACATACACTCCCTTAGGGGAACCCATTGAAACAGTATTGCGACAACTCATTTCTCAAAATTTGGTCACTCTACCTAAAACATCAAACTATGAGCCTCAGGTCAAACCTGCATGGTGGAAAGATACTGAACACTGTGATTTCCACCAAGGGAGAGGACACAAGACAAGTAATTGTCACCGATTGAAAGATCTTATTCAGGATCTTATTGATCGAGGTGAAATTGAAATCGAAGGACATGACCCAAAAACAACAAACAATGATCATTTGATATTTAAAAATCCACTTCCATCCCAAGATCAAAGGGGTCCTTCCACTTCTAGGCGAGGCACTGATACCACGGATTATACGCAGGCTGCATATAATTACACTGTAAATCACCTGTATGATGCCAATGAACAAGTTGCAACTATAACCATCAAAAATCCCAACTCCAATTGCAATGTTGTTACACGTTGCGACAAGGTTACCATAAAGGCAGCTCCACAAGGCACCACCTCCATACCAAAGCAGTACAATCTTGTGGAACAATTAGACAAAATGCCTGTGCTTATATCCATTTTAGAGCTATTGCGCCTATTGCCATCTCATAAAACAATCTTGGATCAAGCACTCCAAGAGGCGTCAGTCCCTGTAAACCTGAATACAGACCAATTTCAAGCCATGGTTGGAAATATAAAGTCATCACCTTGTCTCACTTTTTCCGAAAGTGACAACTCTTCCTTCCAACAACCTCATAACGCTTCGCTACACATTGAAGGCTTTATCAACCAGCATATGATCAAGCGAGTCTTGATTGATAATGGAGCAGGCTTGAATATTTGTACCCTACAGTTGGTCATAGCATTAGGATATGCCATAGAATCCGTGGATCCTTGCAAGAAGATCACAATAAAAGCCTATGACGATGCAGAGCGTTCATCCAAAGGAGCGGTGGTACTACCAATCCGAGTGGGCCCTGTGGTAAAGCACATCATCTGTCAGGTTCTGGACCTTCCTCTGCCATACAATCTATTGTTAGGTAGACCTTGGATACATGCCATGCAAGCAGTTCCATCTACCTACCATCAATGTATCAAATTCCCACATAACGGTGTAGAGATCACAATCCTAGGCGATGCAAATCCCTTTGCGTATTGCCATAATATCAGCCATCAACTAGAGATTACCGTTCCTAATAATAGAGAAGCCATTTCCTCCACATCATATATAAGTCCCGCCTCTCTTGCCAGTTCAAACACCACTATACCAAAGCAAGAAAATCTTAAGATGAAAATAGCAGAGGAAGGTCCTGGGGAATACAACTTGAGTCAACTCTTTTGTGTGGGACAAATGCCCACTTCTCCTAGAACACATGGTAAACCATAGCAGTTACTCTAGCAACCACTAATCACGCCAACATGTGCTTTGACGCCTTTCATCCTTGGAAAGAGTCAAGAAGAAGAAACCCAAGATTAGGATTTAGCGGAATGGATCTATAAGGATCCCATCACCACTGATATACCGCAAGTTAAGCTTCCCACATATCAATATGGCAAAGGTCTCCTCATTATGCAAAGAATGGGGTATGACGGTCAGAGTGCTTTGGGATATTGCAAACAAGGACGACATGAACCTCTGCTACCGGAATTAAAGCCCAAAGGTAATGCAGGCCTAGGCTTTGAAAAAGAGATCTTTCCTAAACTCAAATTCAAAGGAAAACCTAGCAAACCATTATATCAGCCTATTGCAAAGAGGACACCTTTCATTATCAAAGTAGCATCAAACACCATCGCAACTACCCCACTAAGGCTCAAAATCTCAACACCACCATCTACAATGCCAATCATCCCACCAAGCGAACCAGTAATCCCATTGGCAGCAGCAATAACATCAATAGCACCATTAGCAGCAACAACTGTATCAGAACCCGCAACAACATCTACGACACCAGTAGTTCCAGCAGAAGCAACTGAGTCAACACTACTGATACTCCCCATATTGAATGCCTTAATCCCCATCGACCTTCCTGTAGCACCGCTCATTTCATCTACAAAGGTACATCAACCGACCACACCTACAGTATTTAACTCAAAGGACATCCCAATATGGTATAGTAATCGGATGCTGGAAAGTGACTCAGAGACTGACTCACATGAGTGGAAATTTGATTCTGTCCAGCTTAATACTTCAGATGAGGAAGACACATCACTACCTCCACCATGCAAAGACATCCCTGTTTATGGAGAAGTACAGATAAAGACTTCTTGGGTTCCTGAGCTAGAAACATCTTCCATAGACCCTACGTCTCATCCTACGCCTGATTCTGATAGGGAGAGTACCATCAATGACCTTCACTACAACGTCTTAACCCTCTCTGATACATCTAACGCACTTAACCTAATCAATGAAGTAATGCCCATTATCCACCCTGAACTCATTGAATGGAACCAACCAAATCCCACATGTCTTGACTTCTTCCAAAACGATGAGGCCATCATTGACTTTTTGGAATTAAGGGATAACCTACCAAGCGGGGATCACAAAGCTGGATTCGCCACAGAATTAAATAGCGCAACATACTTTGGGGCGGATGCCAAACCTTTCAGCTGCAAAAATATAACAATAAAACATGGATCTTCTAGTGAAAACCACACCGTGACACTGTTTGATCCAACAAAAGTAAAAAGAAAGAGCGTATCCAACGGTGAAAACCTCTCTGAGGCGCTTGAGGATGAAGGGTTTGACATTCTTCCTGCTAGTACACAACAGGAATGATCAACGATTCTCATCGAGGAATCCAAAGAATACAATGTGGGGACTCCTGAAAATCCTCATCTCATACATCTGGCATCTCTTCTCACTCTAGAAGAACAACCTAAATTTATAGAGTTCTTTCAAAAGCGTCAGATCAACTTTGCATGGTCATATGCAGACATGCCTGGGCTTGATCCTGATTTAGTCATGCATCACCTCACTTTAGCAGAAGGAGCCAAACCTGTCAAGCAGAAGCTTCGTAAGATGCTTCCTTAGATTGCAGTGCTAGTCAAAACAGAACTCAAGAAACTCCTAGATGTTAGTTTCATTAGACCAATTGATTATGCAGAATGGATCTCCAACATTGTGCCTGTCGGCAAACCAAAAGGGGGCATCCGCATTTGTATTGACTTCAGAGATCTGAATAAGGCCTGTCCTAAGGATGATTTCCCCCTACCAAATATCGACATCATAGTAGATCTGACAGCAGGACATGCCATGCTTTCACTCATGGATGGATTTTCAGGATACAATCAGATAAAGATCACACCAGAGGATCAACATAAGACAACCTTCACATGTCCATGGGGCACATATTGTTGGAATGTAATGCCTTTCGGTCTAAAGAATGCAAGAGCGACCTATCAACGAGAAATGACCACCATCTTCCATGACATGATGCATACTATGATGGAAGATTATGTTGATGACTTACTAGCAAAATCACTCACCAGAGAAGGACATCTCAACATATTAGATAAAATCTTTGATAGACTGGAATAATACCATGTTCGCCTCAACCCAAAGAAATGTGTCTTTGGAGTAACCTCCGGGAAGCTTCTAGGATACATTGTCTCAAGCAAAGGTATTGAGGTTGACCCAGCAAAGGTCAAAGCAATCATGGACATGCCACCACCAAAGAATATCAGTCAGCTAAGAACATTACAAGGACGACTTCAATCCATCTGAAGATTCATTGCACAATTGGCTGATAAGTGTCACCCATTCACACACCTGCTACACAAGAACATCCGCTTTCAATGGGATGCCAGATGCTAGCAAGCATTCTAGATGCTTAAAGACTATCTCATGAATACACCATTGTTGATCCCACCAGATCCAAGTAGACCGTTATTACTCTATATCTTAGCAACAAGTACAACTTTGGGGGTACTACTGGCACAACATAATGCAGAAGGCAAAGAATGTGCCGTTTACTACATCTCTCGCACACTGGTTGGCTATGAACTCAATTACACACCTATTGAGCGAGCTTGCCTAGCAGTAATCTTAGCAGCCACTAAACTGAGGCACTATCTGTTAACACATAAAGTACAACTAATTGTAAAGATTGATCCACTCAAATACTTACTCAGTAAAGCAGCATTGACAGGCCGCTTGGCCAAATGGGTGATGATTCTAAGTGAATTTGACATCGAGTATGTGGACCGTAAGGCTATCAAAGGTCAAGTTATTGTAGATCAGTTGGCCAATGCACCCCTCGTAGGCGATCATCCTCTCATTTCCAATTTTTCAGATGAGGAGATATTCATGATCACAACAACACAACCATGGAAACTATACTTTGATGGTTTGTATACTAGGCATGGCTCGGGGGTAGGCATTCTGTTTATCACACCTCAAGGTGATAGCATCCCGAAGTCTTATAGGCTCACATTTCCATGCACCAACAACATCACAGAGTATGAGGCCTTGATCACAGGACTCAGGCTAGCCGTACAATGGAAATTACAAGAACTACAAGTATATGGTGACTCACAACTGGTCATTCGACAAGCAATAGATGAATATCAGACCAAGGATGATAAAATCATGCCATATAAGCAAATGGTGGACACTTTAAAAGCATCATTTACTACAATTACCTTTGATCAGATACCAAGAGATCAGAATCGAGCTGCTGATGCCATGGCTACCATCGCATCTCTCCTAGATCTTCCACAGAATTCAACACGCTACGAGTTCTTGGTAGAACAACTTTGGATCCCCGCTTATGATATCCCCGAATCTGAGATGATATGTTGTCTTGTCGGTTCTGAATCCCCATGGTACGGTGAGTTCTACACCTACCTCCGTGATCACACCCTTCCTCCCAACCAATCGAATAACCAACGTAAAACCTTCATTCGCCAAATTGCTCAATATACCATTATTGCTGAAACCCTATACCGACGCGGTCTTGATGGTACTCTCCTTCGATGTCTAGAACAAGATGAGATAACAAAGGCCTTGGAAGAGGTACATGAAGGAATTTGTGGGACTCACTCAAGTGGTCCATCTCTCGCCAAGAAACTCCTGCGCATTGGATATTATTGGCCATCCATGGAAAAAGACTCCTACCACTTTGTCAGAAAATGCAAGAAATGTCAAGTTCATGGAGACCTAATACATGCACCGGCACAAGAATTGCAACCCATCACAACACCATGGCCTTTTTGTCAATGGGGTCTTGACCTTGTGGGTAAAATCCATCCATCTTCATCCAATGGCCACAAATTCATTATTACCGCCACCGAATATTTCACAAAGTGGATCGAAGCTGTTCCACTTACCCAAGTCACCGGCAAGCAGATCGCCTCATTCATCCTCAATTACATCATCTGCCGGTATGGTGTACCCATGTCCATCATCACAGATAATGGACTTCCTTTCAAAAATCAAGATGTCCGTGAGCTCTATGAGAAGTTTCATATCCAACACCGCTTTTCCACTCCCTATTACCCACAAGGCAATGGTCAGGCCGAAGAATCAATTAAAAACATATTGCGGATCCTAAAGAAGACAGTCAATGATGCCGGCCGTGATTGGCATGTTCAACTGAATCCAGCACTATGGGCATATCGAACTAGCATTCGAACCCCTACAGGCGCAACTCCCTACTCACTGGTCTATGGTGCGGAAGCTATCCTTCCTATTGAGGTCGAGATACCATCTCTACGGGTTTCCTTGCATAATCTTATAGATGACGAAGCATATAGAGTATCCCGTCTTCAAGACTTAGAATTACTTGATGAGAAGCGACAAGCTACATACAACCATCTCAAAGCCTATTAGCAGCGCATGAGCAGAAGCTACAATCACCGAGTTAGACCTCGTACATTTGAGGTAGGTGATCTTGTTCTCTGAGAGAATCCTCGCAACCAACCAAATAGAGAACATCAGGGAAAGTTTGAATCAAACTGGCTGGGTCCATATGTTATCACTACTGTATTTGGGTCTGGGGCATATCAGTTGGCTACTTCAGAAGGAGAACCGCTCGTAGATCCAATCAACAGCATGCACCTCAAATGGTTTTATACCTAAGCTGTACAGAGCATCAGGCTCCCCTGCATACCAGAAAAACAATCCAAAAACATTCAGATAAATGTCCTGAAGAAAATATAAAAACATCAAAATAGTAAAGAAAAATCATGCATCCAAATGGTGAACAAACACTCCGGTGGCACCATGGGTAATTGCGATGGTGAAAAACCTGGCAAATAGGTGCCACTCATAAAGGCTATGGCTCCATTATCTTTCAGGCTCGTTACGATCGCACTCATTACCTACACATATTCATCCATCCAAACCATGGCTTGTTATTTGATCCGTAATCAAAGAAAGTACTTCATGCGTCTTGCATCTCGCTTTTTCATAGTCATGTCTAAACTTGGGGGCAATGCCCTTAAATCTAGTTGATGGAAGTGGATTCTACATTACTTGTGATTCATTGGGTTCAACATTCAAAACTATCTCACAAAATCCAAAAACATTCAAAACTGTCTCACAAAATCCAAAAAACAGTCAAAACAATTCAAAAATCCAAAAACAATGGAAAACATCAAGAAACAAACAAAAACATGACACCACATTGTACATACTCATCTAAGTAGATACCACACCAACATTGAAAAATCCTCGCACGATGATCACTTCTCAAATTGACCAAAACAGTCGACATCAACAATCAAACTGTCTTTAACAAGGATGCATCCTTCCTTACCAAAACAAAGACAAAATGACGTTTTCTTTGACAAGAAAATTGTGTTAAGCTATCAAATACTTGGTTGATTTGTGAGTAATTCATTTGTTTCTATGTATCAGGTTCCTACAACATTGTTTATGTATCTGTGGTGCATTATTCCAATGAAGTACTAGGGCATGTACTAATGGTGTCTACATGGGAAGTTCACTAAGCTACATGATCTTATGCAAAAAGCAGTCATAGATCAGTACGGCTTGCTGACTATAGTGTATACCTCGACCATATGAGCATGAACCATTACCAAGGATCCATATTCTTTATTCTTTATGTATATATTGTTTGTTTGCAGGTACAATGCTCTTCGTTTGGTTCCTCCTACCTCATCCAAATTGGATAAAGGTTTTATCTCTTATTACGGTATGCACTTGTCTCAGGATATGATCAGCCTAAGATCAAGGAGGATGATCCAAGTCATGCATGAACGGAGATGATCCTTGTCTATTCCGCAAGCAATACTCTGGTCAACTTGACCCTTATATCAAGTCGTTTGTATTCACTTGCTATATCAAAATCCATGTAAGGAATACTCAGGTCATCTTGAATCATTATGTCAAGATGCTTGTATTCTCTTCCAACATTTTAAAAAGCTCAATGATGAAAATAGAGCACTATGGATCGTCATTTCATCTCATCTGTTTATATATTGCATTCCATTGCATATCACCCATCCATTCATTCATATGTAGGATTTATATGCCAATGTGAAAATTAAGCTGGTCTTGGATACAATCACAACCGAGCACTCTGATACATCATCAATGCATCATGCAAAGTCTCAAAAACCTTGCATTCCTCATGGTCATATCATCATTACATTTAGTTGCATTTTGCATTAAGTACATTCATGTCATTTTTAATTAAAATTGCATATAGTTCATTTAGTTTATTGACATTAGTCTTCATTAATCATTTGCATCATTGCATAAATAATTAGATTCATTCATAAAATCAAATTATCCTTGATTGCATTAAACCATTTACTATGCATTCATTTAGTGTCAGCTATCCATTATCATTTCATTATCCTTTATCATTTATCGTTGCATACCTTCATTTATCTATTCATTTAGTTAAAAGATGCATTCATTCATCCATTATTAAGTATCTTATTATGCTCATGTTAGGATTCATTTACATTGCATTCATTATCCCTTTTAATTGCATTAAGGTACAGTTATTAAACCATAATTTGTAGTATCATCACATTATCATTTTTACTTAATCATATTAAGGCTTTTAGAATCATAAAACCAGTTGTTTCCAAACATTGGTTCATACCATTTTATATATCCATTATACATATGCATTCATTTAGATATTATCATATAAACATTTGTACCTTACATTTTGTTTATCCATATTACATTCATCTAAAAACATCTAGATGCATATCCATACATAAACATCATTCATTCAAACAGTGCATTAACATCATTGCATATCCTTATCTCATCATTATATCAAAATAGGAAACACCAAAATCCTGTTCATAAATCATCATAAGCATACATCATCATCATGGCATTACATGCATATAAACAATGCATCAAACAAATCATACATATATAAACCTGCATTCATATGTCAGTATCCAACATCATAAATCATCATAAAAACATGCATATAAGAATCATCTCATCAATGCATACATATCCATCTAAGCAATAAACTCATAAACTCATCATCCTGCATAAACATCCATACATATCAAATGCATATCATCAAAATATGGGATCTCCTCATATATATCATCTCATATATCAGAGTACAATGAAGTCTACAAAATCGGCTACCAAGAGCCATCCAAGATATAGTCCAAAAATAAACAATGATACAATACATATATGCAAAAATGCTCTCTCAGATGTCACTCTGACCAGATGCTGTACCACCATCGCCACCTGCACCCCCACTAGTCCCCGCACCATCCGATCTATCTCTCCGTGGAGGCCCCATCAAAACCCCACTCATTCCTGCATCCCCTGATCTATCCCTCCGTAGAGAACCCATCACAGCCCCACTCCTCTGCATCCTCTGTGATCGCTCTGATCTGGCCTGCCACATTTGTGAATAGCTAAGTGCTCGCTGACTAGCTAGCACCACCTGCTCATATAACCCCCGCCAGTAGTCTATCTCAGCCCGTGCTCGCCGGATCTCCCTCATCACCTCCCCCGTAGGCCCCTATGCTCCTACTCCAACTCGGACTCTCTCCTGCAGCTCTGCTAATCTCTCCACCACACTATCCCTCTCCTGCAGCACTACAACCAGCTCTGACTCCCGTGCAAATAGCTACACATCCCTAGCCGCCACCTCCGCCTCCAAATCCTCTACACGGGTCTGCAAATGTGCTATCATATGATCCCTAAGATCTCCAGTGGCTCCCTCCCCGGTATCCATAGCAGCCTCACCTGTATCACCCTCTCCAGTAGCTCTCTCCCCTCTGTCCATCGGGATCTCCCTCTCCATACCTCTACCACCTAGTCTAACTCCTCCCTGCATCAGCGGTCCTTGTGATATCCGTAGTGGCAGTTCACCTCTCCCTCTCCGCTGAATCCAAATCCCCAACCCACCACCTCCCCCACCACCTCCCCCACCTCCTCCTCCGTCTCCACCATCTCCTCTCCCTCCTCCACCTACCATCGGTCCTCGACCTCCTGTCCTCCTCTGTCTCCGTCCCCTCTCATCCTCAAAATCAGGCATCGGCTCTGCTGGATCGGATATCTGTAGAATCGGATGTGCCACTTGGTACTGCGTGTACTCATCTGATACCCCTGCATCCACGACCCTCAGTCATATGTCCCAAGGCCTCGCCTACAGCGTCCGAAACTCTGCTAGTGCCTGGTCATATGGCAACACTGGCCCCCATGCATATCTCTCCCATATCACCTGAGCATACTCCCCTGATCCACTAGGCAGTCCCTGTTGCCATCCAAACTGCCTCATCACTCTCCCCGACACCTGTCTCTCTACATGGTACAAGGTCCTCCCAATGAGGAATCGGGTCATGAATACATAGAGCAGCATCTCTGCATCATCATCCCAGGGCTCGCACTCTAGGTATGGTCACCGTATAACTGCATCCAGATCATCTAATGCCCACCACCACCACTCTAACTTCCCCAGGTGGGACTGACTCATCATACCGCTATACATAAACATATACGGCTGATCCACTGCGTGGAACCTAAGACTCACTGGTCGAGTCACTCGTAGGTGCTCGCACGCCCAAATATGTAGCAATGTCACTCCCACTGCTAAGGAACCCCTCCCACGGTAAACCACCTCATGCAGCTCCTGATAAAGGTGCGCCAGCACGCACGACCCCCAAGCAAATCAGGTCCCATCGGTAATCGTCATCTCAATCACTTGCCCCCAACCAACGGCCAGACCATGTGATTGCCTGTCTGGACACAGTAGTCCTCCCACAATGCCTGATAGAACTGCTGGTAAAGGCTCGTATAATGCAGCTATCTCCTCCCATGCAATGGAGCCATCATCAATGAACACATCCTCATCGAAGAACCTCTGAACCGCTAGAGTCCCCCATGATCTGTCATACATGACTAGCTCCCCCCGAATCGGAATACATAGGATGCGCCACACATCCTCCAGGGTCACTGTCATCTCCCCCTATGCCAGATGAAAGGTGCACGTCTCGCTATGCCACCGCTCTGCTAATGCCGTCATCAATCCGTGATTCATCCGAATCACAGGCATGTGCATCACATCATATAATCCAGTCGCAGCAATACAATCGATCTCTGCCTCTATCAACCGATCCCACAACCCCTATGTCACCAGATGTCTCTCGCGTAACTGCAACACGCATAGATCCTCCTGCACATGGGCATCCATCAATCATCATCAGTTGTTTTGTTTCAAACTTTCTTAAAGTTTAAACCTAGACTATCAACAGATACTTTGATCAAGTATCTTCGGGTCTCAACAGGTAAGCAATCATGGCAACCTAGACTTCAACAGACATTTATCCTACAAATGACTCAGCAAAAAAGCGTATCAAAAGTGCTAGTTAAATGAGCAATAGCGCCAAAACATAGTTTTAGCGCTATTGTTCTGACTCAACTTGGACTCAGCAAAAAGCGTATAAAAAATGCATAAAAATTAAAATTTCAAATTTGCGTACCGCTGGTCCGTAGTTGTCTGGCTGCTGGAACCGACGAACTCGCTCGAGACGGTGCTCTGCAACTGGTACTAGCATCCTGATTACTATTCACTCCTCTCAAAAGTCACTGTCAGAGCTATAGTTTCACACTGGTCGCGGTCACAAATGATCATGTTTTCACCCCTTCCTCCCCATTTAAACCCTTCGCAATCACCGTAATTTTCCCCCGCTCACCGTCGTGGTCCCCGTAAACTTCCCAAGCCTCCCATTTCTCCATTTTACCCCCGATTTCTTCTATTTTTCACCCGCATTGCTAACGTCTTCTCTTCTAACACCCTGTCAATTTTCATTCTTTTTCGAGAGATCGTCCGATTTTTCGAAAATTTTCGGCCCATCTCTCTCGGGGGCATACCACCCACTAAATTTACATTTTATGGGGCTTTTCTTCACACCAGTTTTTCTTTCTTTGAAACAATGCGATAAACCACACCGTCTCAAAGAGGGGCAAATGTAGTCACATAAATCTGTCCAATTTAATTAAATGAATATTTGCTATTTATTTGATTAAAAATCCACTAGCCATCAGTTAATTAAATTAATATTTAATTAATTCATCTCCAAACATTCTTCTATTAATTAAATAAATTATTCAATTTATTTTAATTCATTCATTAAACCAAATTCACAATCAATTAAATAAATAAAATCTATTTATTTAATTAAAATCCCCCTATTTCTCCTTTAAATAAATTAAATTAAACATTTATTTAAATCATTATCCCCCCCCCACTTGCATTTTCCTACAAATGCAACTTGCACACATTTATTGAAATAAATGAATTTTATTTTTATTAAAATCATATTTTCCCTCACCCACCAAACCCACTTGCAATCCTAACCCCCTTCTAAATTCTTCTAAACCCCTTCCTAATTAGCCTAATCCATCCCCTAATTATTGTCACATTCCTAAGCAACTTGGAGTCACTTCTCAAAGACTTCAAAGTCTTTAAAAAGCATTTAATGCTTTATGTGTTCAACAATTTAACCTCCAAAGTCTTCCAAGACCACTAATGGCTCTTACATGACCATTAATGGCTCTTACATAACCATTTGTGGTTATTTCAACTTGCACTCATGTGTCTCCTCAAGAATTTAATGCTTTGACCATGTTTATCCCTTTTGCCTTTGCACAAGAGTTTAACCATTGGATAAAAGCTTTATTCTTTGAATAAAGATTTTATTCACTCAACCTAACCTTGACCTTAACTCCCAAGGTCATGTCAAACATTTAATGCTTATTCCCTCTCCTCTCAACCTATCTCACATTGACACATGTCATCCTGGGATTGGGTTGAAAGCCCTCACATGGATTTGAAATCATTCAATCCCGACCCTTGTTGAGATTTCTCAATCTCAACCATCCATTGCTCCATTTTTCCTATAAATAGAGCCCGTTTCTTCATAATCCAGATCCTGAAAACTTGTATGCATTTAACTTATAGACATTTTAGAAAGCATTTAACATAGCAATCTAATATCTTGTTATTTTGGTTAAAATCAACCATTTTTAATAGCATCTAGTATTAGCTTTTCATTTTACATTTGGAGCAAATACTCAAATCTCAATCCTCCATAAGCATCCATAGTGCAAAAAGTTGCTGAGAGCTACACTATTTTGGAACTTTGAGAGGAGAGGAACAAAGGATAAGGAGCCAAGAGCATGTTAGGAGGCATTTGGAGATGCCTCATCATATTTGCTTCTTTAGTTAAATATTCTTTCATGTTCTTAGTATCTCTTTTGATATGCCTGTTTAGATTAGCTTTTGGTTAACTAAAACTAACGATTTATTGTGTCTTGTGTTGTTTGTCATTTGCTAACCTTGTCCATTTTGCAGAGCATCAATATGTACTCACATTTTGGTCCTATTGATGAGGCTGATTCTTCCTATGTTGATGATTTAGATTTTGAGGAGAACTTTGGGTACTTGAACTTGGGGATTCTCACATGTGACCCCGTTCTTGAGTCTTGCATTTCATCTCCTCCTATTGATATCACATCACCTATTGCACTTTATGATGCAGCTACTGTGACAGTTTTGCTTTCTAGTGATTCAGTGCAACAGGATATTTCATGTCTTCCAGCTTGAGTTCATTGGGATGACTACTTGACAAACATTGCAGGTTTGTTTGTGGAGTCCTACGTTGCAAATTTGGGAGACATCATTGATGATATTCATCTTCTATTTGATGAAGATGATCCTTCTTCAATTGTTGCGAGGGAACACTTTGACCCTCTTGTTCATTCTCTACATGATCATTCTTTCAAGGTTTATATGATTGTGGACACTTTTGTACATTAGTTGGAGGAGGTCTCTTTATCCTTAGAGGAGACGTGGGTCTTTGGGACTTGTTCTAGATTCATCTCCACTAGATCTTGTAGTGCCTTTTTCAGCAGTGTGGAGTAGTTCACCACCTTTGGAAGGGGCAACTTTCAACATCGACATGGGGACACTTAAGCAGTTTTCAGAGATTACATTCATCATGAGTATTTTTCCTACATCTTCCCTTCATGATTGGGGAGACTTTATGTATACACCTTTGGTTTTGTTTCTTCCCAAGGGGAGGAACATTGTTCTACGTTTGTGGAGCAGTTTCTTCATTCAACTTTGAGCTTCTACCATTGGTGCATATTCTAAATTGAGGGGGGGTTACAATTTGGTCTATCGTCTTCTCTCATATGGGGGGGACTTTTTCCTCACATGGGGTTTTGTCCTTCACATACTTCTATGAGATTTATTTTATATAGTTTTCATCTCTCTTTTGGGGGAGGTTTTTTTCCCATTGGGTTTTTCTCTCTTTCCCCGCTTTATGAGAGATTGCATTAAATTGCGTGCATTTGCATTTGTACATGGGTACCTAACATGGCCTAATAGCCAGGACCCATCTTGCATTTCTTAGTTGCATTGTAGACTTAAGTGCATTCCCCTAAGCTGCACTTAAGGGGGGGTGTTGGTGTAATTATTTATTCATCTTGGATATAATTACACTTTACTTAAGTTTACTTAGGATAATGCATTTCATAGTAGTTTGGGTATGAGACACTTGGGAGTTTGTGCCACATTGGGATAGTGTGTGTGGAGAAATTCCACCTTTTGTGGTCTTATCTTGTTACATTCCACATTTAGTGGGTGATCCACCTCACGTGGAATATTATATTGTTTCTCCTACCTACCCTCATTTCTTATTGAGCCCCATGTCTTGATTGTGTGCTCACATATCCATATGGCCTTTCCCTTATAAGCAAGCTCATCTACATTGCATGTAACAACTTTTGATGATCCAGTTGATCAGTATTTTCATCTTGATAGAATACAGTTTATTCCTATCATCTATATTTTGTCTCTCTATTTTGTACTTTTCATTGAGCTCTCGATCTTGGCAAAATCTCACAGTATGCCATGCTCACCCTTATGAGAGAACATGACTTCCACAATAGCTTCAAATTTATGCAATTAGAAAGGTTTAAATTTAAAATTGAAAATCTCCATTTTACCATTTTGTGCTATCATATTTTTTGGAATTTGAAATTGAGTTCATATTTAAAACCAAACGGTGATTTTTGTTTTTTTGAATTTTTTACAATTGTGAACTTAGAAATTCAAAGTTTAAGTAATGGAGGTTGACGCAATTTTTTAAATTTTTGTGTATAAATTATTTTAGTAAACTTTGAATATTGTTATGTGCTTTTGGATGCTTTAGAATGGTAGAATTAATGAATCTTTCATGGAATTTCATGATAAAAAAATTAAGATCATTTTGAGAATTTTCTTGAGCCAAAATCTTGTCTTTTTTTTCATGCCATATTCAGTTTTGGAAATATGGATCTAGAATTTATGTCCTCCAAGTTATACCTAGGAGTTATTGTGTCTCGTTCCTTTTGTGCTCATGAGGTGACCTTGTATGCCTCATTCCTTTTGTGATTCTCTTTGGTTGGTGCTTGAGGCTAGTGGTGCAGGAGCACCTTGAAGGATTTGAAGACCATTTGAGCAATAAAGGCTCTTAGAAGTGTTTATAAGCTGTTTGAATGTTTTGAGTTGTAATAAGGTCTTTCAATACCATTCATTGTGTTTTGATTAGCCATGTAAGGCTTTGATGCCATTTTTGTAGTGTGAACTCCTTAGGACCTATTTGGTCAACCATGGTCAAATGACATCCAACATGCCTAAATGAGGCAAGCAATGCATTTTGTCTTCTATGTGGCCTATTTTTAAGGTTCATGATGTGTCCTAATAGGTTACATAGGCAAAAGTCACAGGTTGTGAAGTTTGTACAAAATTGTCAAATTTGATGACTTTTGTTGTCACTTGTAACTAATCTCCCTCCAACGGCTACCTAATTCAAATTTCAGTTGGATTTAGTTGAGGAGGTTGGAGAAAACTTGTTTAAAACATTGGATAATGAGAAGAATGATGATTATGAAGTTTGGATGTAAGACAGTGATTAGATTTTAATAAACACTCAGAAATTTACATAAATATGTTGTAATAGTGCTTTGTACGACCATAGTACGAACCCCATGTGCAGTCTAAACCATTGATTTGAATAGGCCTCTGATTTGATGATCTTTTGGTTTTGATTTGGTAGGAAAAGGCTGAGTAATAAGTGAGATATCTGCATTTTGGTGACAGGCGGTCTAAAAATCCTCCAAAACCAGGGTTTCTAAGGAAATGTACTCTTAACCCCACATTCCTCCAGCCAAATTGGAACAAATATGAGGAATGGTAGGGGAGACAATTTATTTTAGGATTTTCAAAGTTTTTGAGTGGGTCGTTGAACTGGTGGAGTTTGGGATCAAACCCTAGGCTAGGCATCTTCATGTGACTAGCGGGTTTTGATTGCTAAAAGTGGTGCATAGGTAAAACTAAGTGTTGTGGACCCTATATAACTATGGAATTGATGTTTTGAAATATGTGCAGACCTTTTCCATCCATTAGTGTCTTTGGATCAGACCTTTGGAGTGTGGTTGCTTTGTAAAAGTGGTCTAAAAGCCCTATTAGGCCTCCTATAGCAGCAATGTTTGACCCAATTAATGCAAGAGTTGGGTTCTAAGTTTTGGAAGAGTTTTGTGTCATCAATGGAGGCATAAAAAAGTATCAAGAGTCTATAGTATCATTAGGGGGATTTCCAAGGTCTGCCTTAAAAGTTCAAAATAGGGCTACTAGGAGTAGGCGTCTTGTTGAGGGCAGTCACCTTGATTGCATCTGTACAAACAAAAAGGTGTTGTTTTGGTTGTAGTCAATGTCTCCAGGGTTACAAAAGAGGTTCTATAGGGTCCATACCTATTTTTCAAAGGTGGATGTGTTGTAATCCAAGCTAGCCATAGGTGGCTACAAGAGAGTTGGTGTCAAGAATAGACTTGATGTGTGAAGTTGTATCTCCATGAGTTGTTCCTGGATATAGTGGGGTCCCATTGAGAAAAGGGCAGTGTAGAGGAGTCCTTTCATGTTGCTGTCAGGATTGCCGAAGAATCCATGTGAATGTTGAGACCTTAGTTGAGGGTCTAGTGGATTGAGTTTTTGTGAGAAGCCTTTGTTCCTTGGGGCTCTACATCAGCTAGGACCTTGTCCTTTTTCCTTTTAGAATGATGTGTTATCTTCTTTTGTTTATGTTGAGTGACTCTTGCATGTCATGTATGATGTTTTTATACTTTGTGATTAGTGTGAGCGTAACTCACTCCCTCTTATTTGTTGTGAGTATGTTTGAGGCTTATGTGAATATCCCCTAGCATAATGGGAGAAAATATTTGGGGTACCATGTGGTTGGGTGGCATAAAAACCATCATTGGGGTTCTAGGTTCTTTGGATGAACTCCAAGATTGAGAGCGAGTTGGTAAAGTTTTGATTCATTTATTTACTTTTTGTATAACATTATTTACAATGTAATTAAAGAAAAAATGAGTCCTTGTTGTTGGTATTATGGATGTGTTGCATTGGTTTTGTCATTGATGTCAACACTTGTCAACACTTATCAACACTTATCTTTCTCGAGATCTTTGATTATGTTCACCGGCAAGTTCAGTGACTTATGCACAGTCACCGGTATCTGGTTCACCGATAAGTTATATTGTTCATTGACACAAAGGATGACTTGTTATCATACGGAGATTACTTGGTTATGTTGAAGACATGGTTTGGACACGTGTTTTGGAGATTTGGTTATTGATCTAATCGAGTTGGCATATTTGATGTTACCGGCAAATTGGTCTAGGTTATGGACCGACATGTGTTATCTATTCCAGATCAGCACGACATGTTATGGAGATGATTTATTGATTGGTTATTATTGTAAATGCATTGAGCCGACATGATACATCACATATTGATTCATTTGTAATTGATTTAATTGTAATATTCTTAGTGACCTGACCTACACATTTGGTCTTAGGTTTTGGTATATATGTAAGATCTCAATTGTGAGATTGAAAAATGATAGGATAGGAGATGAGATAAGGTTGTGATATTCGGTATATGGGAATATAAGCAGAGCTACTCACGCATACATCATTTGAAGATTCAAGGAAGGTATGCAGGAGATAATCTGAGCCTAACCGGTACTGAATCCAGCATATGAAGATGCTATTTTGAGCAGCACATTATCTAGGATTTAACCATCCTATTGTAGTCAGTGTGACTCTCATTTTGTGATTGAGCAGTGAGCTCTAGGCAGCTGGCCTTTCTGCATGTGTAAACCCCATTTGTACACACATACTGTCTACAATAGTATCATCTGATTGTGGGTAAGGTTTCCCACTGTGGTTTTTCCCCTTACAGGGTTTCCACGTACAAATGTTTGTGTTATGTGTTGTGGATGTTATTTCTCTTTCTGTCTCATGCATTAAGTTTCACTGGTATTGTTATTAACTTTTAAACTGTCAACCGACATTAATTTTGGTTTATCAGTATTATGCATCAAGTTTGATTAAGTTATATTTAGGTTGAAATTAATAGACAACTGATTCACCCCCCCTCTCAGTTTCCTTTGGGTCCTAACAATTGGTATCAGAGCTAAGTCCTCTTTTTGCAAAAGTTTAACAGCTTGAGGAGATTCTATGGCAACTAACTATTTCAGGAAGGACAGTCCAAAACTTGATGGAACTAACTATGGTATATGGAAGATCAGAATGGAGACACATCTGAATTGCATTGGAAGAGACATATGGGATGTTACAAAGAATAGTTATGTTGGTCCTACACAGAGTCAACCTAATCCATCAAACTTGGCTAAAGATCAGGAGAATGATTGCAAAGCAAGAGAAGCACTTTTGAGCACCTTGTCAGATCAACAAATCATGGGGTTATTAGACCGATCTACTGCTAAAGCTATTTGGGACAAATTGGAGACATTGAATGAAGGTGATACCACTGTCAAAATTGCAAAACTGGAATGCTTCTGGGTCAGGTATGAAAATCTGAAAATGGAAGAAGATGAAAGAATTTATGCTTTTATGGAAAGAGTTATTGAAATTGTTTTGGGTATACAATGTTGTGGAGGTTCCTTAAGTGAAGATGAGATTGTTTCTAAAGTTTTAAGAGAATTTCCACCTATATACAAAATGAAAGTAACTGCTATCAATGAGTTAAGACCTATGCCTAATACATCAGTATCTAGAGATACCTTGGTTGGAAAACTTTCAGATTTTGAGCTTGAGGAGTTTGGTCCTATTGCTACAATTAAGACAGATTTGGCTTTCAAAGCATCATTATCATCTACAACATCATCACCATCAACTGATAAATCTGATTGGAAAGCACTCTATGCAAAAGAACTTGAAGACATCAGAAGGGAAAATGAAGAACTTGAAGCACTATTTGCAAGGAAAATGCCTAAAGGTCTAGTTGGAAGTAAGTATGAAGGTAAAGCACCTTTTAAATGTTTTAACTGCAATAATATTGGTCATATGGCATCTAGATGTTCGGACAAACATGCAAGATTGAACGAAGAAGCTAAAAGAACATATAAGCCTAACCCTGAATATCAGAGATACAGATTTAAGAAGAATAGAGACAAATCATGTTACTATGTTGATGAAGGAGTTACTGATGATTCTGATGAAGAACTAGGAGACAATGGATGGGCTTTTGTTGCAATAACTGAAGATCAACCGACACCTACTATTCCATCGGTAGAACAGGCCCTGACAGCTAAAACTGAAGAAAAGGATGAATGGATTATAGAGTCTGGATGCTCACATGACATGACTAGTGATAAAAGAATTCTTAACTTTTTAGGAATAAAATGGAGGTCTTGTAATATTTGGGGATGATAAAGCTTGTTTGATCAGAGGAAAAGGCACTATATCTTTTGATGGTAAGCACAATACTGACAATGTTTGTTATGTTGAAGGTTTGAAGCACAATCTTTTGAGTGTTGGTCAATTAGTTGAAAATGGATTTCAGTTACAATTCAAGAATGGTGAATACAACATCTTGAATAGAATTGGTTTGGAAATTGCAACTGGTAATCAGACTAGAGGTAATATCTTTCATTTGAATAACAATGAGAAGACATGCTTGATTGCACATATAGATGAAAGTTGGTTATGGCATAAGAGACTTTGTCATGTAAATTTTGACTGCATTGTGAAGATTAGTACAACTAAGGTAGTAAGGGATTTACCTAAGATTGTAAAACCTCACAATCCGGTATGTAAGGAATGTCAATTTGGAAAGCAAGTTAGAAGAACTTTTAAGAGTATTCCAGAGAAATCCAATAATGTTCTTGATTTAATTCATACTGATTTATGTGGTCCGACAAGAACTAGAGTCTACAAGGAGATAGATACTTTATGCTAATCATTGATGATTACTCTAGAATGTGTTGGGTTACTTTTCTCAGGGAGAAATCATAAGATTTTGGGAAATTAAAACTATTCAAGGCAATGGTAGAGAATGAAACTGATAAGAAAATAAAATGTTTAAGATCAGACCAAGGAGGTGAATTCACATCTAAGGAATTCAATACATTCTGTGAAGTGAATGGAATTAGAAGACAACTATCAACACCTCAGACACCCCAGCAGAATGGAGTTGTGGAAAGGAAAAATAGAACTATTCTGGATGCAGCTAGAAGCATGATATCGGAAGCAAAACTACCTCATGTGTATTGGAGAGAAGCAGTAAATATGGTAGTTTACACTTTCAACAGAGTTCACATCAAAGGTGAATCCGGTAAGACACCTCATGAACTATGGTTTGGTAATACTCCTACTCTTAAATATTTCAGAATAGTTGGAAGTAAATGTTATATTAGGAGAGATGAGTATATTGGTAAATTTGATCTTAGAAGTGATGAAGGAATATTTCTTGGTTATTCATCTAAGAGCAAGACATGTAGATGTTTTAATAAAAGATTGTAGAAAATCATTGAAAGTGCAAATGTGAAGATTGATGAACACTTTAGAAGAAATTCAAGGTCTATGGACTCTGAACTGGCAATTGAGATAATCACAAATGAACCTATACAGAATGTACCTGTACAAAATGTTGATCTAGTCACACTGGCATCATCAGAGAATTCCACAATGACTAAAGAAAAACAACAAGTGAATACACCCAGGTATGTAAGATTGAATCACTCTGAAAGTCAGATAATTGGGAATAAGTATCAAGGAGTTATGACTAGAGGAAGACTTCAAAATGAAGAGGTATGCTTAATTTATCAAATTGAACCAACATCAGTTATTGAGGCATGTGAAGACAAACATTGGATTAAAGCTATGGAAGATGAATTGGAACAAATTGAAAATAATAACACATGGACATTGGTTCCCCGACCTAAAAATAAAAAAGTAATTGGAACTAAATGGGTATTCATAAATAAACTTAATGAAGATGGTAAGGTAATCAGAAACAAAGAAAGATTAGTGTGTATGGGATATTCACAGAAATAAGGAATTGATTACAATGAAACCTTTGCACCGGTAGCTAGAATTGAGGCAGTTGGACTATTTCTAGCATTTGCAGCACACAAGAACTATAAAGTATATAAAATGGATGTTAAATGTGCATTTATGAATGGTGATCTTGAAGAGGAAGTTTACATTGAACAACCTGATGGATTTTCTTTGACAAATGACAAATATATGGTTTGCAGGTTAAGGAAATCTTTATATAGATTAAAGCAAGCTCCTAGAGCTTGGTATGCTAGATTGGACAAATATCTTATGAAACTTGGTTACACTAAAGGTAATGCTGACAACAACTTATATTTCAAAGTGACTAATGAAGACATTTTGGTTATTGAAGTTTTTGTTGATGACATCATCTTTGGAGGAGAAGATGGATTGTGTAAAAACTTTTCTAATAGGATGCAGGAAGAATTTGAAATGTCTATGATTGGGGAGATAAAATTCTTTTTAGGATTGCAGATTTCACAGTCTGATAAAGATATATTCATATGTCAATCAAAATACTTGAAGGAATTACTGAAGAAATTTGGTATGGAAAACTCTAAACTGGTAAGTACTCCTATGACTACAACTGATAAATTATCATTGAAAGATGATTCAACACCTATTAATCCGACAAGATATAAATCTATGATTGGAGGTTTACTGTATTTGACACAAACAAGACCTGATATTATGAATGCAGTATGTATTTTTTCAACATTTCAGAGTAATCCTAAATAAAATCATGAATCAGCAATGAAAAGAATTTTCTGATATTTACAAGGCACAACAAATCTTGGTTTATGGTATCCTAAAGATGAAAAATTTGAGTTATGTACATACACCGATGCTAATTGGGCAAGAGATGTAGATGACAGAAAGAGAACCACCGGCGGGGCATTCTTTCTTGGTAGCAGATTGATTTCATGGTTGAGCAAGAAACAGAGTTGTACATCATTATCAACAGTAGAATCATAATATGTTGCAGCAACAACTAATTGTACTTAGGTATTATGGATTAAACAAATGTTCAAGGACATAAAGGTAAAATGCAAAGAACCTATAATCATCTATTGTAATAATTTAGCAGCAATTGATATATCTAAGAATCCAATATTTCACTCTAAAACTAAACATGTTTCTATCAAATACAATTTTTTGAAAGAGAATGTTGAAGCAAAAGACGTGAAATTAGTTTATGTGAATACTAAAGAGCAAATTGCAAATATCTTTACTAAGCCTTTTCCTAAAGAAACTTTTGAATATCTCAGATAACAGCTTGGGGTTATACCCTTAACGGTAGAGACTTAGATAGTTGGAAATTGACATCAGACCGACATAAATTAATAGAGAAACCTTTTTTTCCGGCTTTGATGGAGTAGAGCTACTTCTCAGGGGGAGTAGTTGGTATTTGCATTGAGTTATATGAACTGGTTGTATCTACTTTTTCTATTTTCTTTGGCATTTGATATCAAAGGGGGAGAGATATCTATGGAAACACACATTATCCGTTGGGGAGAGATTATTCATTAGGGGAGAGATATTCTGTATTTTATATTTCTGGTAATTGATCTCCTTGGGAGATTGTTGGTTTTTGGCATTTTGACTGTGCCACTTAGATGTTTTTCCATCTTGTGTTGCCATCAATGCCAAAGGGGAAGATTGTTGGTATTATGGATGTGTTGCATTGGTTTTGTCATTGATGTCAACACTTGTCAACACTTATCAACACTTATCTTTTTGGAGATCTTTGATTATGTTCATCGGCAAGTTCAGTGACTTATGCACAGTCACCGGTATCTGGTTCACTGGCAGGTTATATTGTCCACCGACACAGAGGATGACTTGTTATCATTTGGAGATTACTTGGTTATGTCGAAGACATGGTTTGGACACATGTTTTGGAGATTTGGTTATTGATCTAATCGAGTTGGCATATTTTTTATTACCGGCAAATTGGTCTAGGTTATGGACCGACATGCGTTATCTATTCCAGATCAGCATGACACGTTATGGAGATGATTTATTGATTGGTTAATATTGTAAATGCATTGAGCTGACATAATCCATCACATATTAATTCATTTGTAATTGATTTAATTATAATATTCTTAGTGAGCCGACCTACATATTTGGTCTTAGGTTTTGGTATATATGTAAGATCTCAATTGTGAGATTGAAAAAGGATAGGATAGGAGATGAGTTAAGGTTGTGATATTCAGTATATGGGAATATAAGCAGAACTACTCATGCAAACATCATTTGAAGATTCAAGGAAGGTATGAAGGAGATAATCTGAGCCTAACCGGTACTGAATCTAGCATATGAAGATGCTATTTTGAGAAGTACATTATCTAGGATCTAACCATCCTATGGTAGTCAATGTGACTCTCATTTTGTGATTGAGCAGTGAGCTCTAGGCAGCTGGCCTTTCTACATGTGCAGACCCCATTTGTACACACATACTATCTATAGTAGTATCATTTGATTGTGGGTAAGGTTTCCCACCATGGTTTTCCCCCTTACAGGGTTTCCACGTACAAATATTTGTGTTATGTGTTGTGGATGTTATTTCTCTTTCTGTCTCATGCATTAAGTTTCACCGGTATTGTTATTAACTATTAAACTGTCAATCAACATTAAGTTTGGTTTACCGGTATTATGCATCAAGTTTGATTAAGTTATATTTAGGTTGAAATTAATAGACAACTGATTCACCTCCCCCTCTCAATTGCCTTCGGGTCCTAACACTTGCACCTTTTTGTAATATAGTTATTGGACCTCCTTAGTAGATAGATTGTAATTGCAATAAAATAAATTGAACAAAAGATGAAGGTAATATGAAATATATTAAAAATATTTTATAATAGCTAAGAATAACAAGCCACTTTGAAGGGGAAAGCCTCTAAATATCTCTAATGAGAACTCAATTACCAATCTGATGTTCAAATTAGAATAGTTACCTCTTATATATACCCTATTTATGCCTTGTATATCACCTGTACCGACTTAGGTAACTATATATAAGCCTTAGGTCAACCTAAATAACTAAATAGAAATATAATAATGATAATATGGCTTAATTGAGACTTTAAGTACCCACAAGTTGACCACTCATAACCTTATGTAAACTATAGGATTAGGGCATAGCATGCCCCACTCTTTAGAAAAACATTTTTCTTTATGCTAATCAAGTGTGGGTTCTTCTAAATGAACTCTTCATCTTCCCATGTGGCATCTTCAACTAGTAAATTTGTCAATTGGATGAGATACTTGGTGAGTGTTCTAGTTCTCAATTTCTTTGTGTATTTTTGAAGACAAAACTCTAGTTCCAATATGATTCTTCCTTCTTCATCGAGATTTTGTACTATCATCTATGCAGGGATATTACACATTACTTTCTTCAAATAGAAAACATGAAAAACTAGACATATTTTTTTATTGACAACTCAAGATTATAGGCAACACTGCCTATCTTTTGCATGATTTGGTATGGGCCATAAGATTTTGGAGACAACTTGTTATTTTTATATTATTTTAGTGGAATTTTATCATAAGGTTGTAATCTCAAGAAAACCCAATCCCCAACTTTAAAACTCCTTTCATTGTGGTGTTGGTCCCCTTGCTACTTCATTTGATTTTGTGTAATGGCTAGACTTCCCTTGAGTCCTAAAGGTACTTGTTTTTTATGAAGCTTATGGTACTCCATATCTTGATGGAGAAACTTTTTATGAAGTATGGAAAGAAGTGTACAACCATTCTACTAGTAGTAGGCGATCTACCCATTGAGGTTGCTTATCTAAAGTGTAACACCATAGATATATTTCCAAACACTATTAACAACCTAAAATTTACCATTTGATTGAATATGGTATGAGGAACTATGAGCCAACCGAGTACCCAAATATGAGAATAAATTTGTCCAAAAGTTACTTGTAAAAATAATATCATGATCATTTATAATAATCTTAGGTGTACCATGTATCTTTTGTGTATTCTCCAAAAATGATTTTTCCACTATGCTTATTGTAAAATAATGAAATAATGCAATTACATGTGCATATTTAATGAAGTGATCCATTATTGTCATAATTAAACATTCTTACCTTTCGGCCTTTGAATCCTCATGTAATGAATTCTACAGAGACCTCTTCCCAACATTGGCTAGGAACAACCAGGGGCTACAAGAGACTCAATGTGTTGATTTTCTACCCTTTATTTCTTCAACAAACCCTACTTTCAAATACAAATTTGTGAGCATTCCCTTTTATCCCTTCCTAAAAGAAGTCTTACTTGACTTGATTATATGTCTTCAAAAATATTAAATGACCACCATTTGGAGACTCGTGAACCTTTGATAGAATATTTTGTTTGAGAGTGGAATTCTTATATAGGTAAAATCACTATTTATACCACAAGGCATCTCATTTCCAACAAATTTATATTAACTATTGGGATCACTTTATAACCGTTGAATGAGATTAATTGTAGCAACATCATTATACCACTTTGATTTGGCTTTTACTACACAATCTACTTGCAATATTGAGACCACACATAATAAAGCTTCGTCCTTCTCATCCTTCCTAGATAGTGCATCTTCCACAACATTTTGCTTTCCTTTCTTATATACAATCTCAAAGTCATATCCCAACAATCTTAGTGATCATTTTTGGTTCTCTTTAGAAGATAAAATTTGTTCCAAAAAATATTTTAGTTTATTAGGATCTATCTTAACTTTTAAATTTCTACCCATTAGATAATTCCTCCATCATTTTACTACGTGAAGAATAGACTGCATTTCCTTCTCATAGATAGGTTTGTGTTGATTATTACCCTTTAGTTAATGATTCATAAAAGAAACCGACCAACCCACTTGCATGAGAAGTACTCCTATACCATTTCTTGAAGCATCACATTCCATAATAAAATCTTTGGTGAACCCTGGAGTGAAACAAAATGAATTAGTATACATAGCCTCCTCCAATTTATCAAATGTTTCATTAGCTAGCTTGTTCCATTGTAAATAATCCTTCTTCATTTAATGTATGAGTGGTGTTGTTATAAAACCATAATTCTTCACAAATTTTCAATTGTAACCAATCCATCCCAAGAATCCCCTCAATTTCTTAATGGTATTTGAAAAACACCATTCCATGATAGCCAATCAATCCCAAGAATCCCCTCAAATTTTTACTAGTTTTTGAAACATGCCATTTCATGGTAGCCGTAACTTTGTTAGGATCCACCTTTACTCCATTTGAAATCATGTGTCCCAAGTGCTCCATCTCTTTGAGACCAAAATCACACTTGGAAGACTTAACATAGAGCTAGTTATCTTTCAGAAATTATAATGCTTGATCTACATATTGCAAATGTTTCTCCCATGTCTTGTTATAAATAAATATATCATCAAAGAATACTAATACAAAAATCCTTATTTTATTTAAATATGGAGTTTATCAAACTTTGCAATGTATATGGTTCACTAGTAACACCAAATGACATCACCAAAAACTTATAGTGACCCTCATGAGTCCTAAATACTCTCTTGGGAATATCCTCTTCCTTAATTCAAATTTGATAATAATGATCTAAGATCTAACTTGGTAAAATATATCTCCATTCAATTCATCTAGTAAATCATCAATGATATGAATAGTAAACTTCTCTTTAATGGTTTCATGCTAAGCACTTTGTAGCTTGTGCAAAATGTGCAAAGTTTGATCCTTCTTATGTACCATCACCAAGGACAAGGAGTAATAATTTTGACTATGCTTGATAATTCACACCTCCTAAACAATATTTTCAATGTCACATTTTTGTGTATGGGTACTTGTAACACTTACTTTTTAGGTGGTTGGGTCACTAAAACTAGTCGTATGGTATGATCAAGATCTCTCTTATGAGAAATTCCTTTATAAGTATCTCAAAATCATTGAGTGATGATCTATATTTCTTGTAAATTTGGATGAGTAAGAGCATTTAATTGATAGGTTTCTAATGAAAATAATTTAGGCAAAAATCCATCAGCTCCTTTCTTAAATTTTTTTTGCATTTGATGTCAAGAGCTTATCATATATGGAGACTTTGCATGCAACTCTCTTAGTTCCACTATCCTTCTTCTAGTTGCAATATCATGAATAGTTCCTAAAAGTTCATCTCAATTATTCCCAAAGTATCAAGCCATTCTACTCCCAAAACAGTATCTATTATTCCCATGGAGATAACATACATTGGGAAATCAAGATGATAATATGTCATGGATATTTTCATATTGTGATGATTTCCAAAATAACTAACAATACCACTATTTGCAATCAATACTTGAAACTTTGGAGCTAGATATATATAAAATACTTGAGATGAGCATCCAACTTTTGGTTGATGAAATTATGAGTACTACCTAAGTCAATCAACATTGTTACTCTTTGCTTCTTTAAGAAACTCACTACCTTGAGAGTTAAATGTGGGGCACTAAAATATGAGAGTGCATGGAAATAAGTGATGGGTTGTGAACCATGTGATTCCTCATTTGAATCCCTATCATTGTCTAATAGTGGTTCCTCCTCCTCTTCCTCACTCAGACCTTCCATATAGAATAATTTATTTTTGTTGCATATATGTCCTCAACTGTATTTTCCATCACAATTGAAACATAAATCTTTTTCCCTATTCTCATAAAAAAAATTTGGAGTCAACCTAGTGGGTTGAGGCAATGACTATATAGGAGAGATCTTATATTTTATTTTTACAATCCCTTGTTAGCTATTGGCAAAAAATTCTCCTTAACTTTTCTTAACATAATTATTTCTTGTGTCGTGATTGTGGTTGGAATAAATGTACCTTCTATTTTATGAGGTCCTTTAAACCTCCTAGAAATAATTCCTTCAAAATTTATTCTATAACATTATCCACCCTTAGATTAAGGACTTGAAATTGATGAGAAACCATTGATCATGCCTATTCACTTTAATGTAGTGAGTTGGAAAAATTAGCTATCCATAAAATTATCTCCATAATGAGTAGCAACTCCCTCTTGAAAAATTGACCACATAACCACACAACCCTTCTTTCTCTTCTCATCACATAACTTGTTGAACACAAATGGACACTAAGAGGGGGGGGGGGGGGGTGAATCAATGTATTTGAAAACTTTAAGTTCAGTGTGCAGAATTTAGAAATGTAATGAAAACACACACACACACACATAAGAGAGTATCACATAACACAAGATATACGAGGAAAACCCAATGTGGGAAAAACCTCGATGAGAATAGTTGTCGAAGTCTACTGCTCCAATCAAGCCTCACAGTAAATAACAATTTACAATATGTTTTAGGGCACCAACCCAAGGAGCACCAACCCCTGATATTTTGAGCACCAACTCAAGGAGCACCAACCCCTAGTTTTATGAGTACCTACTCAAAGGAGCACCTACCCCTGTTCTGAGCACCCACTTAGAGATTATAAAGAAAAAAAATGATTCTAATACAAATTAGATACCTTTCTACAAATGAAGTTTTATAGCACCTTGCTGGTTTCCTTTTATGTCTTTTCTTTCTCTTCTCTCTGCACCTTGTTTTTCTTTGCTTTCCTTTTGATGTTCTCTCTACCTTTTCTCAACTCCTTGATGCTTCTAGTTATCTCTACTTTTTGCACTCTGATCACAGGACTTTGCTGCTCTTTGTCTTTGGTCTAGCAACAACTCACCACAACACTCTCTTAGAGTTCTCTATATCACACACCTCCACACTACACGCTTCTCCCCTTTTTTCTTTTCTTAGTGATACATCCATTATTTGGTCAGCAACAAATTTAGTCAGCAATGCCTCTCAACAATACTTCTCGTCTATCTCTATCTCTTCAACAACAACTACCTTTGTTCAATTGCATTTACTACTCTTCTCTATCAGCTCTTCACCAGGGAATATTTTTCCCTCCAATTTTACAGCATAAAAATTAATTCATTTGTCTCTCTCAGATTCGGTTGGCAACAGATTAGATTTTCTTCCTTGGATCGACCAATCTGCATTGAATGACACCTCTCTATTCTCCAATTGTTCTTTGTACTTAGTTTGTTGTATTTAGCAAACTCAATCTGTCTCACAGATTTGGTTCAGCCACAATCGATCTCCTCAAGCCCTTCAATCACATGTAATAGGTCCACCATTAATCCGTTCTTTGTCCTTTGTTGACCTTTGAATTGATTGGATCGACTAACTGTCTCATTCATCATCCTAGCAAATCTGCTTGATCACTTGGGGTACACATGTCATCATATTTTTCTTCCAAGTCACTCTATCAATCCTAATTAGTATCCTCATGGTCCTCTGAGTCTACCAACTCACAATCATGACAACAAAGTCGGTTACAAACTTCAATTTTGTCGGCAAACTAACCATTCATCTTTTCAGCAGATGACCTCTGATTCGCTCCTTACATGCCACGTTGTCGGGTCAGACTTGGTCAAGGATTATGTGGATAATCGATTTGTCTAAAGGCATGCAATCATCTTCTTATCCACCGTCCCATAAACTATCCATGTGGACCATTGAATCTATCTTCTTGCATACAAGTTGTCCAGATCACATGGTCAATCCAATATTGAACTTTGTGTTAGCAAAAGATCCCACCTATGGCCAATAAGAAACTTCCACATTGATCCTACCTTACAACTCATCCCTGTGGCCCCACCTTAAACTCTAAACACATGGTGAGGACACGTGACATCATCTCACCATGCCACACTTGTTAATGTCCATGCACCTTTGATTGCAGGATCATGGGGACCGTCAGATCAAACCACACATTAACCTCCCTGCCACGGTGACTACCAACATTAGTCGCTTAACCATAGAGAACCTTTTGATCATAGTTAAAATATCTCCATTCATTTAATGCACATGTAGAAAGGATACACCTTAAATAGCTTGAGCTTTAACATACTCTCGTTGACCTATGATTAAAAACTCCTTTTGATGCTTGCCTTGGCCAACAACACTGTGACACCTGGCTGCTCTGAGACAGATGGCGACACCTCGTGATCCCATTATGAGCTGGATGGTCAACACAGGGTCATCACAAAATTGCAGGGACTGTAGCAAGGAAAACAAGAGGGCCCGCCCATAGGAAGATAAAGCACTTAGACTTAGGAAGAAATAACAAAGAGGCCGACTAAAGATTAATTCCTAGGAAAAAAATATGGCCCTTCCAACATCTAGCTGACCCTCAGACTTAAGTCAAAAAGGTAACATAGAAATATGACAAGTTTAAGGGTTTTAACAAAAGGTATTAATCAAAGAGGCTTAAACCCTAAACCCTAAGCTTGAGGGCAATGAAAGAGACCCAAATAAATGGTACATAGCAATGAATGGAGCTTCCAATTTTTGGTCATGACACATCTACCAAAGATGCAAACTTTTCAATCTGAACTCTCCACTGCATCTTCATCAGCCAACACCCTGCATACACACATAATTTACTGCATGATGACTCTACAACCTGCAACACTTGTTATTTCTCTACATCACTTGTTGACATCAATGACAATAATGCCAATAAGCTCCCCCTTTAGCGTTGATGTCAGCACACATTGACCATCCATTCTCCCCCTTTGACAACAATGGCAAAGGGACTTTCATATCACCTGCCATAAAACCTGTATACTTGTTCTCCCCCTATAGACGTTCAGCCTAGATAATGCCTGTCAATTGATATTTTTTGTAGATTGCACTAGATGAATGATTATTACAATATAAAAAAAAGCCTTGATAATGCTCATAAAATTTTTAGAATTCCCACTGAGACAGTACATGAGTTTCAAGGAAGAAAAAATTGTAAAATAGTATGCTCTGCCTGAACCATATAAAGCTTTTCTCAATTTGCATGCAAAGTTTTTCATCTTCATGTAGCTAAAATCCTTCAGGTTGCTCAATAGAGACCTCTTCTTCAATATTTCCATTCAAGAATGCATACTTGACATCCATCTGATATACTTTGTATCCTTTATGGGTTGAGTATGCTAAAAAAATTCTGATTGCTTCAAGTCTAGCAACTGGTACAAATGTTTCTTCAAAATCCAGGCCCTCTACCTGAGCATATCCCTTACACACAAGTCTTTCTTTGTTCCTTATCACTTTCCCTTCTTCATTCATCTTGTTCCTATAGACCCATTTATTCCCAATGAAATTCTTATTTGCTGGCCTAGGAACCAAATCCCATGTTTTGTTCTTTTCAACCTGCATCAACTCTTCTTCCATAGACTTCATCCACTTCTCACTTTTTTTGGCCTCATCATATTTTTGGGTTCCATCTTAGTCATAAGGAAAAAGTTTACTTGTTCATTACTCCTTTCCAGTCTTCTTCTAGTTTGTACACCCTCATTTTTGTTGCCTATTGATAGGGAGAGTCCTAATTTATCACCAACTGGAGTTCTTTGATGGTGTAATCCTATTCACTATTAGGGCCCATAGTCTTCTCCTAAGAAATCCCCTACTAGTAGTTTTCTTGTTTTACCTTCCTCAAGCTCACAAGGTAAGCTTTCTCACAAAATCCTTGCAGGGGTGCAGGACTGACAACCCTTGTTCTCTCTCTTTGCAAAACCACCCTTCATGTTTGGCTTGGCAAACTCTCTCCCTTTGCTTATAAAATTACTAAGTTCCAAGGTTTATAGCCTTCTGGATCTTCTTCCAGTTCCCAATAGATTCCTCCCCTGCAAGTTATCTCCTTCACACTACTGACACCTAGCCGGACTATCACCAAGCTTGCCTAGGGCCAGTTTGCAACAATGGCAACTGCCATTTTCTGGTTTCCCCCTACTACTTCTCTACTCTTACTATACATTTTGGCTCTTCCTGAAGAACTCCAATGGCCGCGTGGATCCCACGGTGGAGGTTCAAGACAGAGCCATACTTACACTGTGGATTCAAAACACCGAAGCGAACAACACAAAAAGGAAACTTAGATTACCAAATTATAATGAAAACTTAACAAAACAAGACAATACAACAAACAACCAAAGCAAAATAGAAAATAGACTGTATGTATTTCCTGTGGTATTCAACCATCCAACAACCAACCATTTACAAATGCCCATTGGGTCTTTTAAACACTCCATCCCTTGTGAAACACAGATGGTTACAAGCTGAAAAACAGTTTCAAAACGGTCATGGGCATAGCCTCAAAACCTGGCTTTTGAAGCCCGTTGCAAAGTTCGCACTTTTCCCTTCAGGCGTCGGGATAGCAAGAAATCCCTTTGACTGATAGCCGATGTCAACTTTTTGCGCTCCGCACTTCCTGTCGGGTCTTCAACGTAACATCAGAACAGGTTCTATCAAAAAAAGGTTACCGATGTCCGAAAACAACCTCCAACTCTTTGCACTTCCTATCGGGTCATTGGGAAGTCTTCGAAACTTTACTTTTGATGATCGATGATAATTTTCTGTCGCTCACACTTTTTCCATCGGCTCTTCTCTCTAGCTAGGCCCCATCTTGGTCACCAAATCATGTAAGATAAACATCGCACAACTTGACACAACGGTATGGTGACAATCGTTTGATCGCCCCAGACTTGCTCACTTGTTAACCGAATAGGAAGAAGGTTTCATTGGGTCATCGGGAAGACTTCATTGCACTTTTCTGATGGCCGACGTCTCCAAATTCGACCTCCTCCACTTGCACCTTGTTATCAGGTTATCAGGGTAACAAGAAAACACTCCTCCCGATACCCGATAACTCTTTCCTCGACTAGCACTTTCCTATCGGGTCCATGGGATAACAAGAAACCATTCTCCCCGATACCCGATAACTCCCATGGGGACATCGGTGTAGTGTGAAACAACTCCTGCCAATACCCGATGGCTCATCGGGTCATCGGTGTAGCAAGAAAAATCTTTTCCCGATATCCAATGACTCCGCTCCGAGCCAATGCTAACTCATCGGATCATTAGGGTAACTTGAACCGACTCCTTCCGATACCCAATGACTCAACAATAAACAATCCATTGGAATAGGTTATCCTGATGCACCTATGGGATACTATTTTAAACTGAGAAAACACACATTTGAACCTAATCACACCAAAATTGTTGAAAACTTTGAAAATGTAACCAAAACTGGGTGCTCCTGCACCACCTATGATCTTCTCTTCAGGGTGATTCTTTTGCACATATCTATTTGGAGTCTTTTTGGGTACTTCTTCTTCCTCACTTTTAGATTTCTCTTCATCCTCATTGTATGATTCTTCAATCTTATTTATTATACTATGTTTCTCTATATGTAGATCTTCATCTACTCTGACATGTACACTCTCAATCATCTTCTTTAGCCTCTTGTTGAAACATTTGTAGGCCTTGCTATGAGTTGAGTACCCTAAGAAGATACCTTCATCACTTCTTGAACCAAAGATTCCTAATCCATCTTCATCTCTTTTGATGAAGAATTTGTTGTCAAACACCTTGAAATACTTGACAAAAGGTCTCCTATCATACCACAGTTCATAAGGTTTCATGTTGTTGTTCACCCTTAATTTCACTTTCTTTAGTGTATATACAATAGTGTGAACTACCTCTTTCCAATAAACATCAGGCAGATTGGCTTCATTCAACATTGTCCTTGCCATCTCTTTGACTATTCTATTTTTCCTCTCCACAACACCATTTTGTTGTGGTGTCCTAGGGTCAGAATATTATCTTTGGATTCCATGTCTCTCACAGTAGTCTTCAAATTCATTTGATGTGAATTCACCTCCATGGTCTAATCTTAAGCACATAAGATTGTATCCACTTTCTTTCTCAACCATCTTCCTAAAGATTTGGAATCTTTCAAAGGCTTATGATTTGTCTTGCAAAAAGGTAACCCATGTCATCCTTGAGAAATCATCTATGAGCAACATGAAGTATCTTTCTCCATTTAGAGCTCTTGTTATTGTAGGTCCACATAAATCAGTATGCACTGGTTCTAAAGGCCTTGTGGTAGAATATTCTTTTGTTTTGAAGCTGACCTTGGTTTATTTTCCTCTTTGACATTCATCACAAAATGTGCTTGTTTGCTTAATGATTTGAGGTATGTGTCTTACATACCCTTTCTTGCTTACCTTGACAAGGTTATCAAAATTGATGTGGCTTAGTCTTCTATGCATAACCAGCTCTCATCGACTTGTCCCATCATACATTGAGACTCAAAACACTCCTTCAAGTTGTATATATTTCCATATTTCCTTTTACCTTTTACAACCAGCTTACCACCACTCTCTTTTCTAATTTCACAGCCTTTGGAATCAAATGTAAACTTATATCCTTTGTCACACATTTGACTCACACTTAGCAGATTGTGTTTCAGACCTTCCACATAATTATAGTGTCATAAATTTGTGACCCTAGCAATTTTTTACTGCATTAGGGTCCTCACGCATGTGAATTTGAATCCTCTAGCCTGATCGGAGACCAGAGATTTCTCAGCTTGCGAAAACAACTTCTTCCTTGGCCTCTCCATCACCCTGTCTGCATTCCACCCTGGAGAAAGGGGTAGGATAGGGGTGTGGTGCCACTATCCCCCCTTGGACAAGAGTGTGGCTCCCTTGTCCTCCTAGGATAGGGGTATGGCACCCCTGTCCCCGCCCTATTTTGGGGCAAGACCCTTCCTAGAGCATGCATTGTGGGTTGTGCCTTGGGCAAGAAACTCCCCCGATGTCGACCTGTGATGAAATTCAAATCCACCAACATGTATTTAAGGGGCATTCATCCTCTCATTTTCATAAGTGGAATTTCAATAAGGTCATGTTGCATAAGGGATCAAGCATTCAAGCATTCTTTTCCAGCATTGAGCATTCTCAAGTCTCCATTCAAGGCTAGGTGTTGCATTCAAGTCAAGGATTCAACCATTGAAGAGGAGATTGATTTCAACATTCAATTCTACACAAGAATTTCTATCAATATCGATACTACAACCTCCCTTGAGGTGATTTACAATTCAGTCTTTCATTTACATCTACTTGCAAGTACTTTCTTTCATTACTTGGTTAATTCCAAAATTGGGGTTTGACCTAAAGGCAAACCCCCAATCCCAACCCATTTTCCTCTCTTTCTTGTGTGTAGGTTGTAGGTGCGTAGTTGTACTTTCAGATTTGGGCTTCATTTGCAGAGGCGGGAAAACCCTTTTTGTTTCACAGATTTTTTGGAGGACCGTGTACATTCCTGTCACGGTCCAAGCAACTTTTCCTCAAATTCGAAGGGCGACTTCATCTCGACATATTACTGCTAGATCCAGGTGCACAACTTCATCCCATATTTCGATCTCAAGTTATAATCAATTCTTTGCCACTTTTGCACTACATAATTCAATCAATTCCTTTCCAAATTAAACAAGGAAGAGGGGATCAACTTAGCATTCCCAATTCATTCAAAATTCAATCTACCATCTTTGTATGGAGAGATTGAATCTAGTGAATTATCCTCTCCCCCTTCCTAATGTAATGGTGAAAAGTGCTTGAATGGTAATCGATAGCAAAACTCTCATCTCTCTTTGAGGGAAAGGGTAGTTTCCTTCTTGATTTATCATCCACCATTTCCCCACCATTACAATAATAAAGATCATGAGCTTTCAGTTTACCATCAATGTTTAGTGTACTTTTACCCTTGATTTTGATTGATGAGTTGTATCCAAACCTTACTGAACCACCATTCCAGTCTTCTAATTTGATAATTTTATTCTTATCATGAGTCATGTGATTGGAGCACCCACTGTATACTACCGATAAATTCTTTCTTTCTGCATGTAGGGTAGTTTGGACAATCAAACTTGACTCAGCTTTGTCCTTTTCTTTTTCAACCCAAACTTGTTTTGATTCTTTCTTCTTTTCTACTGCTTCATTCTGATTTGATTTTGTCTTTGGTTTCGAAGGTGACATTTTCTTCTTTTGTTTGGCTACTCTAATCTTACAATGTTTTGCAATGTAGCCCAAGTTTTGACAGTGATAGCATTTTATGTTTACATTGAAAGATGAATTTGAAAATATATTGTAGGGCTGAGATACAACTCTCCTACATTCATAACTCATATGGTACTCATTACAATGATAACAAACAATATTCATATCCCTAAGAGCAGGAAATTGATTTCTACTTTCAAAACTAGGAGGAGACCTATGCATACCAATCATTATTGAAGTGGTTTCTCATTTGTCTTCTTGGAGCAACATAGTTTGGTCTTCTTGAGCTCACCCTTCATGTATCCTTGACCTTTGTGAAGCCTCCATTACCAATATTGGCTTTTCTTTTAGGATCAACATGTTGGTTTCTTGACTGATTCTTTGTAGCAGAAGGATATGTCTTCTTATCATTGGGCTTGCTGACTATGAAGGTTTGTTTGACTTCAGTTTCACTTGAAGAGGTGAAGAGTATCTCCTTGTTTGATGAATCTTTACTGTTAGAACATTGTTCATTTTCAAATCCAACTCCATTAATGTCCTTGCTATGCTTCTTTTTATGTGACATTTTGTCTAATGCTTCGGTGCTACCATCATACTTATGTTGTCTTGATGATGCTTGTAATAGATGACTTCATGTGTTGTCATTGATGGCACATGTATACACACACATATGTTCACATGGTCATACTCATCTTAGTTATGACAAACCGGTGTTACTCCTAAGTCTTTGTATTGCAAAACTGGTATTATATGTATAGTGAAGTTCAATCGGTTTTGAGGGTGTCTAATCGGTATATGTAGACAACCGATATATGTAGGAATGGCATGAGACCAGCCTGGAGATTCAGCAGAGATCAACAAGGAAGCAAATGGAGGACAATTGATCTATGAGTTGGAATAGGTTAACTCTTAACTGGTATCGGTGTTCCAATCGGTTTCACTGATTGTGTGATGAGTTATCGCTGGTCATGACGAGTTATCCCTAACCAACATATTTGGCGGCAATATGTGATGTGTTATGTTATATTGTCCTAACACTACACCTAGGAAATTGAGATGAAGTTCCTAAGCTGACATGAAATCTAATGTCTATATAATGATATTATGATGAACTATTTTTATGATACGACATAGAAGTGTTAAGTTGTTACGATTTATTGAAGGTGTTGCAGAGGATGTCGATGATGTAGTTTTGAGTGAGAAGAAGAGGATATATTCAAGCAAGATGTGCTACTTCTAGATCACACCACCTTTTCTTTTATAATCACTACAATAGTCAAATCCCCTAACCATGTAAGCTCTAACAAGCTTCATTGTACAAATCCTCTAACCAGGTGATCCATTAGTTTGGGTTTGAAATCCTCTACCAAGGTTATTCTAAACAGGGTACTACCTTTAATAGTGTATAGCTCCTAATAGGGCTTTGGGATCTTTAACAAGATTCACTCCTAGCAGAGCACTTTTGTATACCTTAACCAATCAATTACCTATTACTGCAGATAGTTAACTTGTGAGTCCCATCTCACTGTGGTTTTTCCCAGTTGGGTTTTCCACATATAAACACTTGTGCTATGGTGGATGTTTTACTTGTTGTGGATGCTTTAATATCATTTTGGATTGCATGCATAGTAATAAGTAAGCTGATTAATTGTCTCTACCGGTCAGTGTTTGAAGTGGTATTGTTTTTTCTATCACTGATTCACCCCCCTTCTCAGTGCTTTATAAGTCTATCAATTGGTATCAGAGCCAAACTTCCTTAAGGCTTAATCGCTTGGAAGGAAACCCTAAAGCCACCATGAGGGGTATTAGTTATTTAGAAATGGCTAGAGTGCTTGATGCAACCAAGGAAGAGCTTGAAACCCTAAGGGCTAGATTTAAAGTTTCACAAGTCAAAAGGAGAGAGCTGACCAAGCAACTATTGGAGATATCTGACAATAGTTCTTCAGATGAAGTCAACATTGATGCTTTGGTTGAAGAAGTTGAAAAACTGAATGATAAAAATCTAAATCTGAGGAGAGAGCTAGAAGCCCTAACAATCTGTATGAGCCAAGAGCTTGAAGCAAGAAGGGCAGCTGAAGACCTAATCAAAGAAAGAGATCATGAGATTGCTAAGATCAAATAAGAGAATGCAACTTTGCATGAGCATTGGCATGAAGAGAAGGAAGAGAAAGAAGCACTGCAGCTAGACCTTGAAATGACAACATCTCTAAGAGAGACTCTGACTAAACATAATGAAGATCTTACCAGAGATCTCACTAAGGCTAATGGGAAGCTTGAAAAGTTCAATAAAAGTTCTTATATGCTGGATGAGCAGATCCAATCTCAGAAGATGAAAGGTGACACATCTAGACTAGGTATCAATACATCTGAGAAAGGAGAATCTTCTGGTAACAAGAGCAACATGCACAAAGGTAAAACTACTCCTAGGGCTAACAAGCCTACCGGTAAGAAATCTTTTAAACCCATTTTCTTTGTCTTTCATAAACCTGGACATACTGCTAATGTGTCTAGAAGTAGACCTAATGAGAATGCAAGCTATAATTCAAATGCTAGGTATGTGTCTAGAAGATTTGAAGGTCATTGTTTCACATGAAACATGTATGGACATAGATCAGTTGAATGTATATAAGGAGAAAATAGTCTGACACCTCACATGAATCCAAGACCTAATGGTGATTGGAGAAGAACCTATGACAACTGGGGAAACATGAACTGGAAAAAACCCTATGTCAACCGGTTTAGTCCTTGAAATGGAAAAGGTAACAAATGTGATTTTCACCATTTTTAATAATTATGGACATGTGGCTATGAACTGCAGAAGGAGGACTAGAAGAGGTAATGCATTACCTTAGAGATCATCTGGGATGGCTTTCTATCATTGTCACAAATCGGGACACGTGGAAAAGTTCTATAGAACAAGGAAAAACAAACCAGTTAACCACTCTGAAGATCAGAAAGTTAAGCAAAAGGTCAATGTTGAGGAAACCAAAGAGGAGATGAACAAAATTTGGAAGAATAAAAGTGAGGACAAGCCTGCAGAAGAATCTAACCCTTCACCTAGTGTGGGGAATCTTGCACCGGTGAATTAAGCCTTTCAAATAGGTCTAAGGGGAGCATAGCGGTATATCTACTTCCGGAACGCTTGAAGAATGTGTGTTAGGAACCGGGAAGGAAAACTGAGAGGGGGGGGGGTGAATTAGTTGTGAACCAGTTTTCAATAAATTACAACCCAAAACCAATTAATCCAACTTGAACCTTAGTGCTGGTAAAACAAATTATAATGTTGATAAAATAGATTAATAGTTATACCAATGTCGGTATAACTTAATGTATGAAACAGAAAGAGAAACAACATCCACAACACATGACATAGAGATTTTGACGTGGAAACCTTGTAAAGGGAAAAACCACAGTGGGAAACCTTACCCACAATCAGATGATACTACTACAGATAGTAAGTGTATAGAAATGGGGTCTGCACATGCAGAAAGGCCAACTGCCTAGAGCTCACTACTCAATCACAAGATAGGAGTCACACTGACTACAATTGGATGGTTAAATCCAATAACAATGTACTGCTTTAATATAGCATCTACAATGCTGGATTTAGTACCGGTTTAAGCTCTGAACATGAGTGCCAAACACCTTCATAACCTTCCTTCAACCTTCAGATAATGTCTGCGTGATTCACACAAGGATCTGCTTATTTTCGCTCTTCAATGATCTTCAATATTCACACACACTCATAATGATGATCTTCAATAAGTCTTACAATCATTTATACAAAACCTAAGACCAAATATTAAGGTCGACTCACTAAAGATATTACATTTAAATCAATTACAAATAAGTCTTGATGCGATACAATATGTTGGCTCAATACATTTACACATTAACCAATCAATAAACCATTTCCAAAATGTGTCGTGCTGATCAGGAATAGATATCATGTACCGGTCCATAACCTAGACCTATCTACTAGTAAAGGCAAATTTGTCAACCTGATTAGACCAATATGCAAAACACCAAATCCAAACATCCAATCCATGTCTTCGACATAACCAAATGATCTCCAGATGATAACAAGTTATCATCACTGTTGGTGAACCATATAACCTACGAATGAACATATACCGGTGACTATGCATAAGCCACTAACCATGTCGCGACCATAATGTGTCGGTTCAACAATAAACCAATATAACCAGAGGGCCAAATCAACAATGTATTCCTTCAAAAAGATAAGTGTTGATATCAATGATAAAACCAATGCAACACATGATGAAGTCATCCATAATACCAATAGTGTGGTAAGAGAGTTTTGCATTTTTGAGTTGTTTTGTGAGAATTCTTGATATCATTGTCTATAAGTTTTCAAAAAGATTGTCAACCAGTTATATACTTGTCAGTATTGGGAAGTTTTGTTAAGCAGTATATTAGGGTTTGTTACCCTATCGGTGTAGTAATTAATGCAGTGGGTAAGTTTATAAAAGAAAGTTTCACTATGTTATTTTTACCCTAATTGCATTCGAAGGAGAGTTCTTGAGCACTTGCATAGCGAAAAAAGAGAATTGCTAGCTGATTGTAGATGGATTTGTGTTGCGGATCAAAAGATTGAATCAAATTCGAATGTTAGTAAAGGCAAAATGGGTGTACATTCAAGAGATCAACCGGAAACCTTGCCAGCATGAAGGAATTAAGGTATTCTTTTGTTAATCTCTCTCAAATCAAGTTTATCCAGAATGGCATCGTCATCTAAGCCAGAAGAGAGACTTATGATTACTGCTAAAGCTATGGAGTCTATGGAATCAAATAAAATAGTATCATATAATGCATTGTCTCAAGTTCCTAATGGTGTTATGATCAAAGGTGATTTATCCAGTTATATTGACTGTAAAATTGAGGATTTACGATGACTATCAATTTATTCTCAACTCAAATCTTTATGTGTTAAAAAGTGGGAAAATCAAACCCGAGTTCATTAGGGTTTATGAAAAGGGTTTTCACAATGCGACATATTTTCTTGAAGCTTTTGAAGAAGAGCATGTTAGGATAATTCTTAGTCGTGTGTATGGAGAAAATATGTATCTTGACAGGTCGCACACAATCAAGAAGGAAGCAATTCATGCAGTGACTGGTTTTTGGCACACTAGTGAAGTTCCAAAGCTGAGGAAAATTTCAAAAGAGATTGTGATTGCACTAACTCAGACCACCTTTGACGGTTGTGTGTTTTCGGTCAACAACATTAAAGACCCAATAGTTAGACTTGCAAGTATGGTCATTGGTTATAGGATATTTAATTCCAGTAGGATGAATAGTGTGTGCCATCTACTGCTCTACATGCAACTTACAAGATGATTGTTGAGAATGGAGATTATGACTTATGCAAGGCAATAAGGAGCCAATTGATGTTGAACCTGCAATCAATTAAGAAAGAAAGTAGTCAAAGGTTCAAATATGGTCAACTATTGATTGATCTATTCTTCTATTTTCAAAATTTTCTACTAGGAATTGGTGACATTCAATGGTCAAAGGACATACCGGTGACAACTCAAATCAAGAATAACATTAGGGTTGTAAATAACACATTTTTTGTTGCTATGAACAAATATTTTAATGAGTTCCAAAAGAAGATGAGCATGAGGCTAAGGCTACTTGAATATGTGGTGAAACACTTTGCAAAAGACATTTGTTTCACAGTTACCACATACTTTTGTCTTATGGAGGTTGTAGAACCCATGGAAGATGAGATGGAAGAAATGAGTTATGAAGTCAACTATGACTTATTAATCGAATATGCCAACAACCTTTTGGCATCTCCAAAGGATAAGAAGAAGAAAAGACTGGGAACTTACGAGGAAATAAATGCACCTGTTGAACCCAGTAGTGCCAAAGAGAAGAAGAAAGTTGAGCAAGCACCTTTAGTGACCATTGGTACAAGGGTGATAAGAAGTGTTCAAGTAAAAAAGGAACCGACACCCAAAGTATATGCTAAGAAGCAAAATGCAACGAAGAAGAGAGGTATGCAACTCATTCTTCAAGTAGAATCTGAGGATACCGACACTGAAGAGGAACCAAAGAAGATGAAAGCAACTGGTAATAAATCCAAACCAATAGGAGACACTTCAAAGTAAAGTATTCCTATTAATGCTTTATCTTACAAACCTATGACCGATTTTGATAAAACTGTAAAAACATTAGGAAGGAATAGGTTTGATAATGTGAAAGAATGTTTTGATTCATTTGATGATGATCAAAAGCAACAAATTGTTCAAGAGGTAATCAACCACTTGTGTCAATACAATCGGTTAGCTCAAGATATTGAAAAGGATATTTCTGATTCTTTGTATTTTACTCTTGTAAATAAGTGGAAAATGGTTGTTGAACAAGATCAAGAAATTATTGATAGAATTTTCATTCAATATTTTCCTGAATTACCTAGAGATGAATTATTAGCATTGCTTGATAATTTCAAAGGACAACTTCATTCTAAGGCAAGAAGATTGAAGTTATTGAGTGGAAAGGGTCAATCTGTTGAAGTTGAAACTCATCAGATAGCTAGAAATATTCAAAGGATAAATGAGCAAATGAATTCTCATAAAACTGATCAAACAGAGATTGGATCTCAACCAGACTTAGATGAAGAAGAAATTATTGCACCAGATATTGTCTATCCTATCAAGTATAAGGATGACAGTATTTCTCTACCGCTTATCATTGTAGATGATACAGATGAAATCCAGGACACTATTGATACAATTGGTAATATCATTGAATTAGTTATGGAACCTTTATAGCAATTGGTCATTACTGTTACACAGGAAGCAATTGAAGCACCAGTCATTGAACCTAGTGTGGATATTCATCCACCACCAAAAAAAGAACACCAAGTGGAAAATCAACTACCATCGGTTAAAACAGATACACAGGAGAAACAAATAAAGGTAGAAATAGAGAAAGAGAAACCGAAGAAAGAGGTTGAAGTGAAAGAAACTAAAAAGAGAAAGGAGGAAGATAAAGAGAAAACAGAGGAGAAGATAACAGATGAAAATGAAAAAGCAAAGGTAAAGAAAGAAATTGATGATGAGGATGACTCAATAGGCATCAAAGGGCCTATAGATGTAGATAATATGAGTGCATCTGAACTCATGGAAATTGAAACAATGATGCAATCTAGAGCTCATAAGAAAAGATTGAAAGAGCAGAGAAAGGAAGTAAAAATAATTGAAACTACCATTGAGATTCTGTCAAGTCTTCTACTAGAGACTGACACTGGGAATTTGTCAACTCCTATCGGTAAGCTTGGCCAGTTGGTTGCTAATGTTTCTGACCAATTGAAGTCCCTTGAAGAAGCTGCTCAGACTTTAGCTCAGAAGAATTATAGAAGGAAAAGAGGAGAGCGAATAATGAACTAAATTGATATAGGGAAGATTGACTTATCTCTGAATAAAGATCTTTTGAAGACTGCTATTGAAACTAGAGGAAGGATATGACCTATACATCTAACGTTTCATTTTTCTATCCTGATTTGAAGAAAAGGTGAGAAGAAACAAAACAAGAACTGGAAAGGTTATGTACTGCCCACATACCTTTACAGGATTCAACCTTAGCATTTGGCAAATTAGTTGATGATCTGCAAAATTGGTTAGATATTTATGACTGTGAATAGGCTAAGAGACTCTAATCCTTGAAAGAGCTCAAGAACCAATTGAGACCTAAAGTGGACATCTTACAATGGGCATACAGGGATGCAGAAGAGGTCTTGGAAACTCCAGAAATGAGCACAATGGATGTCATGGAATAATTCGTTGCACAAGTTATGACAACCATTAAGATCACTGATATATTATTGGAAACATGGGATAATGATTTTACTTAGATGAAGATTACTCTCAGTGACATTTTCTTGAAAATTGCAGTGAACACTCCTTGATAAAACTCCTATATTTTTGTATATGTAGTTTTTGATGCAAATTTTGATATAATATATATTTATTTTACTTTTCATTTTGAAATTGTTGTCAAAGGGGAAGTAGAAATATGTATGTGTTGTGAAAATTTTGTATATATTTTTAAAGGGGGAGTAGAATATGTATCTGTTGTGAAAATTTTGTATGTATTGTTAAGGGGGAGTAGAAATATGTTTGTACAATTTTTGTAAGCACACTTAGTTGTAAAGTTGTAAAATTTTCAAAGTGTTGCCATCAATGCCAAAGGGGGAGATTGTTGGTTTGATGATGATTGTAATGGATGACTTCATGTGTTTTCATTGATGGCACATGTATACACACACATATGTTCACATGGTCATAGTCATCTTAGTTATGACAAACCGATGTTACTCCTAATCTTTGTATTGAAAAACCGGTATTATATATATAGTGAAGTTCAATTGGTTTTGAGGGTATCTAATTGGTATATGTAGACAACCGGTATATGCAGGAATGGCATGACACCAACCTGGAGATTCAGCAGAGATCAACAAGGAAGCAAATGGAGGATAATCGATCTATGAGTTGGAAGAGGTTAACTCTTAACCGGTATCGGTGTTCCAACTAGTTTCAGTGATTGTGTGATGAGTTATCACCAGTCATGATGAGTTATCCCTAACCAACAGATTTGACAGCAATTTGTGATGTGTTATGTTAGATTGTCCAGATACACAACACCTAGGAAATTGTGATGAAGTTCTTAAGTCGACATAAAATCCAATGTCTATATAATGACATTATGATGAACTATTTTTATGATGCAAGATAGAAGTATTAAGTTGTTGTGATTTACTAAAGGCATTGCAGAGGATGTCGGTGATGCAGTTTTGAGTGAGCAGAAGAGGATCTATTCAAGCAAGATGTGCTACTTCTAGATCACACCACCTATTATTTTCTAATCACTACAACAGTGAAATCCCCTAACTGGGTAAGCTCTAACAAGCTTCATTGTACGAATCCTCTAACCAGGTGATCCATTAGTTTGGGTTTGAAATCCTCTATCGAGGTTACTCTTAACAGGGTACTACCTTTAACGGGGTATAGCTCCTAACAGGGCTTTGGGATCTTTAACAAGATTCGCTCCTAGCAAAGCACTTTTGTAGACCTTAACCGGCCAGTTACCTATTACTACAGATAGTTAACTTGTGAGTCCTTGTTAGAAATTAGGATCTTAGGATACTAATCATTATAAACAAGATTATAAAGTAAATAAAATATGAAACATACATGCAAAATGTACACATTACACAAGATATACATGGGGAAAACCCTTTCGGGTAAAAAACCCCATAAAGCATCATTTAATTAAAACACTTACAAATATAGTATATAATAAAATAGACATGAACATGGGGACACTCCTCCAATACTTCCACATGGCCAATAATACCTCATATGCATAGTGATACAACTCACCATAAAGCTCCAAATTCACACACCTCTCAAATGAGAGAGAACCTCCTTAAATATAGGAGGAAGGGTGACTTCACTAGTCACACCTTTTCAATAACCCCCACTCATAAATAATTAATAATCTAATAGTTATTAGATTATAATTATTTCAAATGGGATATGCTTATAAAGCATATAATATATAAGGTTTTATAACCTTATATTAGAACATTATATATAAATATTATAAGGATGTGATCCCTAATAACATTATGTTCTAACAGTTCCATCTCACCGTGGTTTTTCCCAGTTGGATTTTCCACTTATAAACGCTTGTGTTATGGTGGATGTTTTACTTGTTGTGGATGCTTTAATATCATTTTGGATTGCATACATAGTATTAAGTAAGTTGATTAACTATCTCTATGTCTCTACCGGTCAGTGTTTGAAGTGGTATTGTTTTTGTTGTCATTGATTCAGCCCCGCCCCCCCCCCCCCCCCCCCCTTAGTGCTTTATAAGTCTATCAACTTAATCCTCATGTTTAGTTCATCTTTCTTCTTTTCAAGTTCTTTTCTGAGACTCACAATCTCTTCCTCCAACTGTTGATGCTCTTTCTCTTTGTTTTCTAAATCTGATTTAGTCACTTCATATATCCTTTTTGCTTCTTCCAACTAAATCTTCAAATCAGAAGTTGTTTTCTTTGATTCTTGAAGAGATTGGTTTTGTAGCTCTTGTTCTTTAGCAACAACATTCATGTACTTCTTGAAATCTTTTCTTACTTTTCTCAATTCTTCCAGAGCACTTATAAGTTCACCTTCTAGATCAACTTCAGATTCTATTTCTTCTTCATCATCAACAATATGTTCATCAGATAACTCTCCTTGTACCATAAAGAGATTAATTTCTCTTTCATCTTCATTACGAAAATCTTCAAAGACACTTTCTTCATTAGAGGTATCATCTTCAAAAGTGTAAAAACTGCTCTTATTCTTAAAACTTCTTCTCCTTGGCTTATAAGAGTTCTTCATGTTTTCCTTGCCAAAAGACTTCATGGTTTTCTTTCCATCTTCATCCTTTTCTCCATAAGGGCATTTAGATTCAAAATGTCCAATCTTGTCAGAGTTGAAACATTTGAAAGGTAGCTTACCTTTGTACTTTCTTGAGGCTCTTTTGAGTTTCCTAACAAAATTTTCTACAACAACATCAGAATCATCTTCATCCTCATTTTTGGCTTGTTTTTTTCCTTTCTATTTGGTGTTGAAGGCAACTTCTCTCTTTGAAGGTTATGCATCTATTGTTCTCATTTCATATCCATACAGAGAGCCAAATAATTCATCCATAGAGAAATTCGTTAAGTCTTTAGCTTCCTCAATAGCTGAGACTTTTGTATCATACTTTGAAGTTAATGATCTTAGAACCTTTTTGATAGTGACTTCATCTTTTACTTCCTCTCCAAGTCCTCTTATAGTACTTACTGTCTCATCCACTCTTTGTAGGTAATCAACTGTCTTCTCTTCTTCTTTCATTTTTAGGCTTTCAAATTGAATTCTTAGATTTTGCAGCTTAGCTTATTTCACTTTGGCATCTCCTTCATATATCTTATGTATCTTGTCCCAAGTTTCTTTTGTTGATGTTCAATGCATGACTTTGATAAACTTTGTATCTGATAGACCACTTAATATTACATTCTTAGCTTTGACATTGTTCTCATATTCCCTTTTAGCATCAGGATCGGTAGGAGGAACTTGAGGGACAATGTAACCATTTTTCACTGACATCCAAACATCAAAGGTTAGCGAGGATAGGTAGGTTTCCATTCTTCTACTCCAGAAGGCATAGTTGGTGCCATCAAAGATAGGTGCTTTATAAGATGAGGATTCATTCCTAGCCATTGTGTTCACTAACCATAATCTAACCGAGCTAGATAAGTCTTTTACTACAATGGGAACCTAAGCTCTAATACTAATTGTTGAACACAAATGGACACTAAGAGGGAGGGGGGGTGAATTAGTGTATTTTAAAAAATCTAGTTCAGTGTGCAGATTTTAGAAATATAATGCAAACATACACACATACACACACAAGAGAGAATCACATAACACCAGATATACGAGGAAAACCCAATGTGGGAAAAACCTCGGTGAGAATAGTTGTTGAAGTCTACTGCTCCAATCCTACCTCACAGTAAATAATAGTTTACAATATGTTTTAGGGCACCAACCCAAGGAGCACCAACTCAAGGAGCACCAATCCCTAGTTTTATGAGCACCATCCCCTGCTCTGAGCACCCACTTAGAGATTACAAAGAAAAAAAATGATTCTAATACAAATTAGATACCTTGCTACAAATGAAGGTTTTTAGCACCTTATTGGTTTCCTTTTATGTCTTTCCTTTCTCTTTTGCCTACACCTTGTTTTTCTCTTCTTTCCTTCTATTTTTCTCTCTACCTTTGCTCAACTCCTTGCTGCTTCTAGCTATCTCTGCTTTCTGCACTCTGATGATAGGACTTTGTTGCTCTTTGTCTCTGGTCCAACAACACTCTCTCGGAGTTCTCTATATCACACACTTCCACACTACACGCTTCTTCTCTTTTTTCTTTTCTCAGTGATACATCCACTATCTGATCAACAACAACATTAGTTAGCAATGCCTCTCAATGGTACTTCTAATCTATCTCTATCTCTTTATCAACAACTACCTCTGTTCAATCACATTTACTACTATGCTCTATCTGTTCTCCACCAGGGAATATTTTTCCCTCCAATTTTACAGCATAAAATTTATTTCATTTGTCTCTCTTAGATTTGGTTGGCAACAGATTAGATTTTCTTCCTTGGATCAAACAAACTGGATTGAATGAAACCTCTTTGTTCTCCAACTGTTCTCTGTACTTAGTTTGCTATATTTAGAAAACTCAATCTGTCTCACAGATTTGGTTCAGTGACAATGAATCTCCTCAATCCCTTCAATCTCCTATAATAGGTCCATCATTAATCCATTCTTTGTCCTCTATCGACCTCTACATTGATTAGATTGACCAACTACTTTATTCAACATCCTAGCAAATTTGCCTGATCACTTGGGGTACACATGTCATCATATTATTCATCCAAATCACTCTATCAATCCTAATTAGCATCGTCATGGTCCTCTGAGTCTACCGACTCACAATCATGACAACAAAGTTGGTTACAAACTTCAATTTTGTCAGTAAACTAACCATTCATCTTTTTGACAGATGACCTCTAATTCTCTCCTTACATGCCACGTCGTCAGGTTAGACTTGGTCAAGGCTTATGTGGACAATTGAGTTGTCTAAAGGCATGCAATCATCTTCTTATCCATCATCCCAATCATTGTCCATGTGGACCATTGAATATATCTACTTGCAGACATGTTGTTCAGATGACGCAATCAAGGCAGGGAGGTCCAATGAAGGACAACCCAACCTTGCAGTTAAACATATAAATCATGTAAAACATACCGGTAACCGGTAACAAGATGCTAGAAACCATAGAAAGAACAACCGGTAACATAACAGAACACATAATCGGTAAATAACTTGAATAAATATTATTATAATTTGAAGAGTTACACATGCCACATGTTGGATCACAGTCTAGGATAAAAATAATGCTTATAACACAATTAAAATATCCACGAACAGTCTATTAGTTCTAGACTAATCTGGCCCTCAGCCTTTCGACCTTAGTCCAACCAATTCAAAATCTCACCAGATCTACATCTTCTCTTGATCTCATAACTCAGCCTTATATCTTCCAACTTCTATCCTTAAATGATTCACTAGCTTCCATTTATACCGTTCGCAAATAATTACAATTTAATCAAGTCGGCCCAAAGACCAACTGGTTCATGAAACGTGCAATGGTAACATGTCAGCTCAAATCACTAACAACAAACACAAAAACATAAAATGGTGTGCGAACCTTCGAGAATATCGGCCAAGGCCCAAAATAAGATCTCCAATGATCCACAAGTCACAGAGATCAACCGCAACCTGATCCAACTTTGCTCAACACACTGCTGGACTAACCAGTAAGAACATATCAGTCAAGGCAATACCAAAATCCACATCTCACTAAAAACAAAGCCAAATGCCATGAAAGTGGAACACAAGGGAATAAACCCAAAACCACAATGCTAAACACTCAAACATGAAGAAATGCCACGATCTCAAGCAATTCCATTGCAAACTGCCTCAAGTGGTAAGAACTAGACCGATGCTCTTGGAACAGACTCTCGGGGTTAATTGAAAAGTGAGTCCCATTGCTTGATCTGGTTCAATGATCTATCAGAAGGTACTTACAATTGCCTCAGGGGGTTCGACGATCTTACTACAACTTTTTGTTGCCTCTCTAGAATGATCTACCGGTCCAAACTGCGGCATACCTCAATCGATGATCTATTCAAGTCCACCCACTAACTACCTCAAGATCAAGCTCTAGGATCAATGGTCTACCTACAAACCTTGCTCTACCTCACATTCGGCAATCTGAACAAGTTCACAAGTTGCCACAATATTCTCTCCAACCAATCGGTGCACAAACAATACTTTGTCCAACAACACGTTCACAAACCAGCTCTAATACCATTTGACGTAGTCAAGGCAGGGAGGTCCAATGAAGGATAGCCCAAATTTGTAGCTAAACACATAAATCATGCCAAACATATCGGTAACCGGTAACAAGATGCTAGAAACCGTAGAAAGAACAACCGGTAACATAACAAAAACACATAACTGGTAAATAACTTGAATAAATCTTATTACAATCTAAAGAGTTACACATGCCACATGCTGGTTCGCAGTCCAAGATAAAAATAATGCTTACAACAGAATTACAATATCTACAGACAGTATGCCCGTTCTACCCTAATTTGGACCTCAGCCTTCTGGCCTCAATCCAACTGATTCAAAATCTCGTTGGATCTACATCTTTGCTCGATCTCATAACTTTGTCTTCTATCCTTAAATGATTCACCAGCTTCCACTTATATCGTCCACAAATAATTAAAACTCAATCAAGTCGGCCCAAAGATGAACCAGTTCATGAAATGTACAACGGTAACATGTCGGCTCAAATCACTAACAAGAAACACAAAAACATAAAACGATGTGCGGACCTCTGGGAATACCAGCCAAGGCCCAAAGAAACATCTCCAACGATCCACAATTCACGGAGATCAACCGCAACCTGATCCAACTTCACTCAACTTACTACTAGACTAACTGGTAAGAACATATCAGTTGGGCCAATATCAGAATCCACATCTCATCGGAAACAAAGCCAAATTCCATGAAACTCGAACATGATAATGACCACGAACACAAGGGAATAAAACGAAAACCACAACACTAAACACTCAAACATGAAGAAATGTCACGATCTCAAGTAATTCCAATGTAAACTGCCTCAGCCAATAAGAACTAGACCAATGCTCTTGCATCTGACTCTCGGGGTTAATTGAAAAGTGAGTCCCATCACTTGATCTGGTTTGACGATCTGTCAAAGGTACTTGCAGTTGCCTCAGGGGGTTTGACAATTTGACTACAACTTCAGGTTGCCTTTCCACAGTTATCTACTGGTCCAAACTACGGTCTGCCTCAATCAATGATCTGTTCAAGTCTCCACCCACTAACTGCCTCAAGCTCAAGCTATAGGATCAATGGTCTACCTACAAACCTTGCTCTACCTCATGTTCGGCGATCTAAACAAGTCCACAAGTTGCCTCAATCTTCTCTCCAACCAATCGGTGCACAAACAACACTCTGTCCAACAATAGGTTCACAAAATAGCTCGGATACCATTTGACACAGTCAAGGCAGGGAGATCGAATGAAGGCCAACCCAACCTTGCAGCTAAACACATAAATCATGCAAAACATACCAGTAACCGATAACAAGATGCTGGAAATCGTAGAAAGAATAATCGACAACATAACAAAACAAATTAGATGTAAATAATTTGAATAAATCTTCTTACAATATGAAGAGTTACACATGCCACATGCTGGATCGCAGTACAAGATATAGATAATGATTACAACATAATTATAAGATCCATAGATAGTCTATCGGTTCTACCCTAATCTGGACCTCAGCATTTCAACCTCAGTCCAACCGGTTCAAAATCTTGACAGATCTACATCTTCACTCGATCTCATAACTCTGTCTTCTATCTTCCAACTTCTATCCTTAAATGATTCACCACGTTCCATTTATACTATCCACAAATAATTACAACTCAATCAAGTCAGCCCAAAGACCAACCAGTTCATGAAACGCACAACGGTAACATGTCGCCTCAAATCACTAAGAACAAACACAAAACATAAAACGATGTGCAGACCTCCGAGAATACTGGCCAAGGCTCCAAGCAACATCTCCAATGATCGGCACGTCATGGAGATCAACCACAACTCGATCCAACTTTGCACAACACACTGCCAGACTAACCAGTAAGAACATATCAGTCAGACCAATACCGGAATCCACATCTCATTGAAAACAAATCCAAATTCCATGAAACTCTAACATGATAAAGACCACAAACACAAGGGAATAAACCCAAAACCACAATGCTAAACACTCAAACTTGAAGAAATGCCACGATCTCAAGCAATTCCACTGCAAACTGCCTCAACCAGTAAGAACTAGATCGGTGCTCTTGCATCAGACTCTTAGGGATAATTGAAAAGTAAGTCTCATCATTTGATCCGGTTCAGTGATCTGTCAGAAGGTACTTGCAACTGCCTCAAGGGGTTTGACTATCTGACTACAACTTTCGGTTGCCTCTCCACAGTGATCTACCGGTCCAAACTGCGTCCTGCCTCAATCGACGATTTGTTTAAGTCTCCACCCACTAACTACCCCAAGCTCAAGTTCTAGGATCAACAATCTACCTACAAACCTTTCTTTGCCTCACGTTTGGCGATCTGAACAAGTCCACAAGTTTACTCAATCTTCTCTCCAACCAACCGGTACACAAAAAACACTCTATCCAACAAGAAGTTCTGAAACCAACTCTAATACCATTTGACACAGTCAAGGCAAGGAGGTCTAATGAAGGACAACCCAACCTTGCAGCTAAACACATAAATCATGCAAAACATACCAGTAATCGGTAGTAAGATGCTAGAAACTATAGCAAGAACATCCGGTAACATAACAAAACCCATAAACGGTAAATAACTTGAATAAATCTTATTACAATCTGAAGAGTTACACATGCCACATGCTGGATCGCATTCCAGGATACAAATAATGCTTACAACACAATTACAAGATCCGCAGATAGTCTGTTGATTCTACCCTAATTTGGACTTCAGCCTTTCAACCTCAGTCCAACTGGTTTAAAATATCGTCAGATCTACATCTTTTCTTGATCTCATAACTTTGTCTTCTATCTTCCAACTTCTATTCTTAAATGATTCATCAACTTCCATTTATACCGTCCGCAAATAATTACAACTCAATTAAGTCGGCCCAAAGACTAACTGGTTCATGAAACATGCAATAGTAACATGTCGGCTCAAATCACTAAGAACAAACACAAAAACATAAAATGATGTGCATACCTATGAGAATATCAGCCATGGCCCAAAGTAACATCTCCAACAATCCGCAAGTCTCGGAGATCAATCGTAACCTGATCCAACTTCGCTCAACACACTACCAGATTAATCGGTAAGAACATATCAGCTAGGCCAATACTGGAATCCACATCTCACCGAAAACAAAGTGAAATTCCATGAAACGCAAACACGATAAAGACCACGAACACAAGGGAATAAACCCAAAACCACAACGCTAAACACTCAAACATGAAGAAATGCCATGATCTCAAGCAATTCCATTGCAAACTGCCTCAATCGGTAAGAACTAGACCGGTGTTCTTGCATCTAAATCTCGGGGTTAATTGAAAAGTGAGTCCAATCACTTGATCTAGTTCGACGATTTGTCAGAAGGTACTTGCAACTGCGTCAGGGGGTTTGGTGATCTGATTACAACTTCCGGTAGCCTCTCCACAGTGATATAATGGTCCAAACTGTGACCTGCCTCAATCAATGATATGTTCAAGTCTCCACCCACTAAATGCCTCAAGCTCAAGCTCTAGGATCAACATTCTACCTGGAAACCTTGCTCTACCTCACGTTTGGCAATCTAAACAAGTCCACAAGTTGCCTCAATCTTCTCTCCAACCAACCGGTGCACAAACAACACTCTGTCCAGCAAGAGGTTCACAAACCAACTCTGATACCCTTTGACGAAGTCAAGGCAGGGAGGTCCAATTAAGGATAGCCCAACCTTATAGCTAAACTCATAAATCATGCAAAACATACCAGTAACCGGTAACAAGATGCTAGAAATCGTAGAAAGAACAACCGATAACATAACAAAACACATAACCGGTAAATAACTTGAATAAATCTAATTACAATCTGAAGAGTTACACATGACACATGTTGGATCACAATCCAGGATACAAATAATGCTTACAACACAATTACAAGATCCGCAAACAGTCTGCCAGTTCTACCCTAATCTGGACCTCAGCCTTCCGACCTTAGTCCAACCAGTTCAAAATATCAACGAATCTACATCTTTGCTCAATCTGATAACTTTGTCTTCTATCTTCCAATTGCTATCCTTAAATGATTCACCACCTTCCATTTATACTATCCACAAACATTTACAACTCAATCAAGTCGGCCCAAAGACCATCCGGTTCATGAAATGTGCAACGGTAACATGTCAACTCAAATCATTAAGAAGAAACATAAAAACTTAAAACGATGCACGGACCTCTAGGAATACCAACCAAAGTCGAAAGCAACATCTCCAATGATCTGCAAGTCACAGAGATCAATTGCAACCTGATCCAACTTTGCTCAACACACTACCAGTCTAAGTGGTAACAACATATCAGTTGGGCCAATACCGGAATGCACATCTCACTAGAAACAAAACCAAATGCCATGAAACTCGAACATGATAAAGTCCACGAACACAAAGGAATAAACCCAAAACCACTATGCTAAACACTCAAACATGAAGAAATACCACGATCTCAAGCAATTCCACTGCAAACTACCTCAACTGGTAAGAACTAGACTGATACTCTTGTATCTATTTGCCCAAGATTTGGGGGTTATGCTGGAAAATTTGCTAATTTGCCTCTTGCATGATGCAAGGATTCTCCCTGTGTGTGAAGAAATGGAGAAATAAATCAAATCCCCCTCTTATCTCTTTAAAACTATTTTGATTTTGCCCAAGATAAATATAAATTTGGGTCTTCTATGCTTTAGTGTTTACCAGATTCCTTTATTGGAGATTATCATTGCAAAATTTTAAATTCTGGCACTGTATATTTTTACCTGCGTTTGGTGCTAGGAATGTATGAATTTTTAATTAAATTTCAAAAAATATATATATAATAAAATAAACTAAGCACACGTGGCGGGGTAATCCCACCACATGGGACGATAGTGTCTGCTATCGTGGGTAGCAGACACTACTGGTCGGTAGTGACTGCTACCATGAGGTAGCAACACAACCAGTCGGTAGTGATTGCTACTGGTCGGTAGCAGCACTACCGATAGTAGTGCCTGCTACCGATCAGCAGCAACACTATCGGTTGGTAGTGTCTGCTACCTTTCAATAGTAGCACTACCCACGGGAGGCTTAGGCCACCGCTATGCTCTTATTTCCCCTTCGCGGCATGTGAAAAGAAAATAATGTTTTCTATTTATTTTAATACAATAAAATTGATATTTTAGTTATTAAATTTATTTGTAAATATTTGTATATATATATATATATATTTATTTATTTCATTTTCTTGTCAAATCAAGCTTTGGTTATAAGATCAAATTGGTAAATTTAGATATAATTTGGAAATAGATTATATGTTTTAATATAATTCATATTTATTTGTTAAATATTTAATATGGATTTTTTATTTATTTTTGGAATATTGAATTGGAAATATATAGAATTGAATGATGTGATGTACTAAATGTAGGGTGTTTTATTTAATTTTCAATCAATGAATTTGCAAGTATTTATGTTGATTAATCTCAAAGATTGTCTGAGTTCGGACTCAGTGAATTTAGCTTTTCTTGCAAAGGGTTATTTGGTTGTTATTTCTTGTCTATGTGCAGTCGTCTAGTTGTGGCGTATTTTGTATTTCTTGACCAAGTGATGTATGATGACCTCATTGTTTTAACCATGTAGTGCTTATTCCTTGTGGTTAACCAAGAGTTATTATGTCTTTGTTTTTGACCACTTGTATTTGGATAGTGGTGTTATGGCTATATGTTTCGCCATAGGGTCCTCGTAGAGTGACCATGTTCGTTTACTATCCTATGAGAGAGTGGCTTTCGAGTGGGGGTCACACTAGAAGTGGTTGGCAGAATAACCCCTAGAAAGTCAGATAATAAGTGATAACCTAATAATTGATTAGGGGGTGGGTAGTTTATAACTTTATATAAGATATTGTACCCCGTGCATGGTTGAGTGCTCGTATAGGCTCAATATGCAGTGAGAAGGCCTAGAATGGCAAATTGACCACCTTGTCTTCACGAGGTAGGGTCCACATGAGACTTAGATGGAGCCAGAGGTTCGGGAAAGGTTACTAGGATAACCCAGGATGGGGGTCGGGACCTATGGAGGCCTAGTTAGGGTAACCATCATAAGCTATGCAATGACACTCTATTTTTAGGGTCACTTGAGTATTGTGATGTTGAGTCACCCAGATTATTATGGAGTCGTATTGTTTTGTCATCCTTGTCTTGCTTATGCTTTCTTGAGGGTCCTCTGCTATCTCCTAGCACAGTGGGGTGATTCCATTTTGGGATCACATGGTTGGGTGGTAGTGCCATTTCCCATCGGATGTTCTTGTTCGTACCTTCTTGCGAGGATTGGCTTGGCAGGTGTTCCTGTGGTTCGTGACTCATGCATTATCTCATGTTGGAGATTATTGTACTTTGGAGACCTATGTGGTCAATTGTATTAATGAATTTATGTAACCTTGCAATTGGTAATGATGTAAGTTGTTTATGTATTTTTGAAAGCCATGAATTTCTATGATCAATGTAATCCTAAGTTTTGGATGTTATTTATCAGCTATCTATATGATTTGTGTAAATGCTTAATTTAAGAGAAAATTATATTGTCACTCTTTCAATATTTAAATGGTGTAATCTGTTATTGTATATGGTTTATTATGTTCAATGAGTAATTGATGGTTAATTGGATTAATCTTAATCATGGAATTTAACTTTAGGTTTATTCTTCGTTGGTAACCCTTTAGGAATTCTGGTGTTAGTCTCCCGCTTGTGTTATTATTTTAGCAATGTAGTAATTAATGCACTTAATGTAATTTATACTTTTAAAAAAATAAAATTATTTCACCACTACCTTCCAACTACTATCCTTAAATGATTCACTAGCTTCCATTTATATCATCTGTAAATATTTACAACTCAATCAAGTCGGCTCAAAGACTAATCGGTTCATGAAATGTGCAATGGTAACATGTTAGCTCAAATCATTAAGAAGAAACATAAAAACTTAAAACGATGTGCGGACCTCCAAGAATACCGACCAAAGTCGAAAGCAACATCTCCAATGATCCGCAAGTCATGGAGATCAATCACAACCCAATCCAACTTCGCTCAACACACTACCAAACTAACAGGTAACAACATATCAGCCGAGCCAATACCAGAATCCACATCTCACTAGAAACAAAGCCAAATGCCATGAAACTCGAACACGATAAAGTCCACAGACACAAGGGAATAAACCCAAAACCATATTGCTAAACACTCAAACATGAAGAAATGCCACAATCTTAAGCAATTCCATTGCAAACGACCTCAACCGGTAAGAACTAGACTGGTACTGTTGCATCAGACTCTCATAACTTGATCTAGTTCGATGATCTAGTAGAAGGTACTTGCAACTACCTCAGGGGGTTCGACGATCTGACTATAGCTTTTGATTGCCTCTCCATAGTGATCTATCATTCCAAACTATGGTCTGCCTCAATCGGCGATCTATTCAAGTCTCCACCCACTAACTACCTCAAGCTCAAGCTCTAGGATCAGCGGTCTACCTGCAAACCTTGCTCTGCCTCACATTCGGTGATCTGACCAAGTTCGCAAGTTGCCTCAATCTTCTCTCCAACCAACCAGTGCACAAACAATACTCTGTCCAACAACAGGTTCACAAACCAACTCTGTTACCATTTGACGTAGTCAAGGTAGGGAGATCCAATGAAGGACAGCCCAACCTTGCAGCTAAACACATAAATCAAGAAAAACATACTGGTAACCGGTAATAAGATGCTAGAAATCGTAGAAAGAACAACCGGTAACATAACATAACACATAACCGGTAAATAGCTTGAATAAATCTTATTAAAATATGAAGAGTTACACATGCCACACGTGGGATCACAGTCTAGGATACAAATAATGCTTACAACACAATTACAAGATCCGCAGACAGTTTGCCAGTTCTACCCTAATCTAGACCTCAGCCTTCCGGCCTCATTTCAACTGGTTCAAAATCTCATCGAATCTACATCTTCGCTCGATCTCATAACTCTGTCTTCTATCTTCCAACTTCTATCCTTAAATGATTCACTAGATTTCATTTATACTGTCCGCAAATAAATACAACTCGATGAAGTCGGCCCAAAGACCAACTAGTTCATGAAACGTGCAACGATAACATGTCGGCTCAAATCATTAAGAACAAACATAAAATGATGCACAGACCTCCGGGAATACTGGCCAAGGCCCAAAGCAACATCTCCAATGATCTGCAAGTCATGGAGATCAATCACAACCTGATCCACCCTCTCTCAACACACTGCCAGACTAACCGGTAAGAACATATGAGTCAGGCCAATACCAAAATCCACATCTCATCATAAACAAATCCAAATTCCATGAAACTGGAACATGATAAAGACCATGAACACAAGGGAATAAACCCAAAGCCACAACGCTAAACACTCAAACATGAAGAAATGCCACAATCTCAAGCAATTCCACTACAAACTATCTCAACTGGTAAGAACTAGACCGTGCTCCTGCATCACCAAATCACGTGATCAATCTGATATTGACCTTCGCATTAGAAAAAGACCCCACCTACGACTAATAAGAAAATTTCGTGTCGATCCTACCTTACAACTCATCCCTGTGGCCCCACCTTCAACTCTAAACACTTGACAAGGAAACGTGGCATCATCTCGCGATGTCGCATTGGTTAATGTCCCTTCACCTTCAATTGTGGGATCACGAGGACCATCAGATCAAGTCGCATGTTAACCTCCATGCCACGGTGACCGCTACCATTAGCCACTTATCCATCGAGCACCTTTTGATCATGGTTAAAACATCTTCGTTCATTTAATGTACGTGCAGAAAGGATTCACCTTTAGTAGCTCAAGCTTTAACATACTCCCGTTGACTTGTGATTAAAAACTCCTTTTGACGCTTGCCTCAACCAACAACACTATGACACCTGGACACTGTGAGACAGATGGCAGCACCTCGCAATCCCAGGATGAGTTGGATGGTCAACACAAGGTCATCATGACAATGCAGGGACTACAAGAAGGAAAACAAGGGGGCCGTCCCATGAGAAGATAAAGCACTTAGACTTGGGAAGAAATAACAAAGAGGCTGACCAAAGATTAATGCCTAGGAAAAAAATATGGTCCTGACCCTCGAACTTAAGTAAAAAAAGTAACACATAAATATAATAGGTTTAAGGGTTTTAACAAAAGGGCTTGATCAAAGAGGATTAAACCATAAACCCTAATATTGAGGGAAATGAAAGAGACCCAAATGAATGGTACATAGCAATTAATGGAGCTTCCAATTTTTTGTCATGACACATCTGCCAGATATGCAAACTTGTCTATCTGAACTCTCCATTGCATCTTCACCAGCCAACGCCTTGCATAAACACATTATTTATTGCATAATGACACTGCAACCTACAACAAACTTGTCAATCTAAACTCTCCACTGCATCTTCATCAGCCAACACCTTGCATACACACATGATTTTCTACATGATGACTCTGCAACCTACAACACTTGTTGTTTCTCTTTTGTTTCTCTGCATCACTTGTTGACATCAATGACAATAATGCCAACATAACCAACAATAACAAATAAATTAGTCTAGTTCCAAGTATAATGATGTCATATCTAACATTTGTTGAATTGGAATGCGATTAACATCTAATAACTATTTCATTTGGCAAAGCCAATTGGTTGGGTCCGTTCTATAAAACTTTCTCATATCCAACTTGGGTAGGAATGACCTATGCATGTGATTATGAAAGAGTTGATTGTTCTTGAGATTAGAGTTGAGGCCAAAAAATTCATGACCAATAAAAGAATTATCTTTCATCTTTATAGGTCAATCTTCTCCCGTATACTTCATCCCTTGAAGAAGTGTTCTCGACTTCTTTGATATGTCATTCATGCCATTCTTCATTGATAAAGTTACCTTGATCATATCCTCCTTCACTAATAAAATTTATTGACTCATCTCCCTCTTTATTGATTAAATTGACTTTATTTATTTCCTCATTAGAGGTAATATCCTCAAAGTATACATATGTTGGTAATTTGGAGGAATTGATTATGTGTTGCATTGATGTTTTGTCATTGATGGAAACACCAGTTGTTTTGGTTGTTTACCGATTTCTGGTTGGTTCTGGTAGAGTGGTTGGATTATGATTTGGTTTCGGTATGCTCTGGTATGCTTTGGTTTGTGGAATTGATTTGGATCTATCATTTATTCTATTCAGATGCGTATCACGATTAGTTGGTTCAAGATTTGATGACTCGGGAGCTGCCATTTGTTCTAGTAAGCCTTTTGATCACCAGTAAGGGTTTTACCGGCAAAGCTTTGTTGAAAATATTTTGATGCATGTGATAAGTGGTGTTGATGTGTCTTTTAGATGGCTTTTGGGATGTTGTTGGTTATCTTGTTCATTTTCCTATTCATCAGTGGTGTTGGATTTGGTTTATGGTGACCTATTTTCAGTCTGGTGTTATCTAGGTTATGGACCGGTTTATGTAACGTATTGGAGGATGTTCCTGATGTGTTATTGATAGGATTTAATGACTATTTTACATTATTTTTGGCCTAAGATGACTTGGTTGATCATTGGATTGTGGGTTTATGTTATGAATTTATTGTATTATCTTTTAGGTGGCCAACCTAATTGTTTAGGTCCCAGGTTGGTATAAATATGATGTAAGATCTCTTTGTAAATCATAGGTTAATGTTATGGGATTATCTGTGTGTGAACAATGTTGTAATCATATGCAGAAGGTTTGGTCGATCATAGGTGATCAAATTGGGTTTGTGGGAGAGGTTTAAGACCTCCGGTAGTGAGCTTAACTAGAATTGTACTCAGGCATAGGAGATGATATACTTGCAAGTCACTCTTCTTTCCAGATTGTAGTTTGGATTTATTTTGTAGTTAGTGAGGCTCCATTTGTGATGAGCAGTGTGCTCTAGGCTATTGGTCTTCCTGGATGTGCAGGCCCCTCATATTGTAATCAGGTACTTACTGTAGAAGTATTATTTGACTGTGGGTAGGCTTCCCACCATGGTTTTTCCCTTTACTGGGTTTTCCACATACAAATCTTGCTGTCATGTGTTTTGGATGGATGGTAATTGTTATGTTATTTATGTTTATGTTTAATTTCTATATCAGTTATTCTGGTATTTGGTTTATGCATTTCAGTATTGAGTTTATGTATTCCGGTAATAAGGATTTGAATGCTTAAAGTTCTATTATACAGTGACAACTAATTCACCCCTCCCCTCTCAGTTGTCCTCTTGTTATTTGATATGTCTAACAATTGTATCAGAGCTTGGCCCTCTCTGCAAAAGCTTAATCACTTGAGGAAGATCCTATGGCATCAAGCAGTTCAAGTTCATCAAATACATTTGCAGCTATTTTCTAGAGAGAAATTCCTAGGCTTGATGGAACAAATTATAGGGTATGGAAGATTCGGATGGAGACTCATTTGAGATGTCTTGGAAAGGAGATTTGAGAGATCACAAAGAAAGGTGTAACACCATTTAATATGGCATTTGGAAATGTTCCTCTGGAAGGCATGGATAAAGAGCTTGAGAAGACCTTTTGTGTGCACTTTCTAATCAATAAATAATGGGACTACCTGATAAATCAACTACAGAGGCTATATGGGACAAATTGGAGACTCTGAATGAAGGTGACCATACTCTTAAAATTTCTAAACTTGATGGTTACCGGGTGACATATGAGAACCTCAAGATGGAAGAAGATGAAAGGATTACTGCTTTTATGGAGAGCGTTAATGAGATTGTTATGGGAATTGAATGTTGTGGTGGATCTCTAAGCGAAGATGAAATAGTTTCTAAAGTACTGAGAGATTTGCCATCGGCTTATAAGATGAAGGCTACTACAATTAATGAACTGAGAACTATGGCAAACACCTTTGTTAATAGGGATACCTTGGTTGGGAAATTATCTGCTTTTAAGCTTGAGGAATTTGAACCTTCTGGAGTTGTGAAATCTAAACCCGCTTTTCATGCATCTACATCATCTACTGGCAAGAGTGATTGGAAAGATTTATATGCAAAGGAACTAGAGGATATAAAGAAAGAAGATGAAGAGTTTGAGCAACTTGAAGCCGTATTTGCTAGAAGAGTACCTAAAGGACCGATAGGAAGTAAGTATGAAGGAAAATCACCTTTTAAATGCTTTGCACATAATAAGATAGGTCATTTTTCATTTAGATGTTCTGAAAGGAATTCAAGATTTGGAGAAAGAGCTAGAAGATATTTTAGGCCTAACCATGATTATCAGAACAAGCATAAGTTCAGGAGGAACAAAGACAAATCATGCTACTTTGCAGATGAGGAATGTGTGACTGATTCTGATGATGAACTGACACAAGATTCATCTAGTGGATCCGACAATGAAAAGGAATGGGTATTTTTGGCTATCAAGGAAGATGATCTGGTACCTGAAAAGAAGGCCCTTGCTGCTAAAACTGAAGATAAGGATGAATGGGTAATTGACAGTAGATGTTCACATCATATGATTAGAGATAAAAGGAAGTTCTTCTCTATGCAAGAATTTGATGGTGGTCTAGTTAGATTTGGAGATGAAAAAGCATGCATGATCAAGGAAAGAGGAACAATATCATTGGATGACGTAGATTGGGTTGGAGATGTTGATTACCGAAAGAGCACATCTGATGGAGCTTTCTTTCTTGGAAAGGAACTTATTTCATGGATCATCAAGAAGCAGTCATGTACCTCTTTATCTACTGCTAAAGCCAAGTATGTTGTTGCTGCTACTAACTGTACACAAGTTCTATGGATGAAGCAAATGTTGAAGGATATAAAGGTGGATTGTAAGGAACTGGTAGTTATTCATTGTGATAACTCTATTGCTATTGATATATCAAAGAATTCATTATTTTGTTCTAAGACAAAGAAGATATCTATCAAGTATAACTTTTTATAAGAGAAGGTGGAAGAAAATGAAGTAGACTAGTTTATGTGAACACTAAAGAGCAGATTGTAGACATCTTCACTAAACCTTTTCCTATAGAATCATTTGAGTATTTCAGAGATAGATTGGGGTTTTATGCCCCTTTCGTAGAGACCTAAGTGATATTGATTAGCATTAGTTCGACATATGCATTATCAGAGCTATTACTCATTCCGGATTGATGTGGTGGTGCTACTACTCAAGGGGAGTAGTCAGCTATAAGAATCAGAGGATTTATGATTTTTCTTTGATGTTTATGTCAGATTTATGGCATTGATGTCAAAGGGGAAGAGTTATTATGGTGAAAAACATAAGGGAGAGATATATTCATGTAGTATCATAAAATTGCACCTCCTGCAATTTTAACCACACTCGAAGTCCTCACTTGGCGATGATACCCTCCTTTCTGACCAAGACCTCTTTCTGTATTTTCACCCCTTGATCCTTTCCTATTTGAGCCCTGAGATAGCCTCAAGACCCTGTTCCGGCCCCAAGATAGGGTAGAATAGCGGTGTGGCACCCCTGTCACCCCTAGGAAAGGTGTGTGGTGCCCCTATCCCCCTTGGACGAGGGCATGGCACCCCTGTCCCACCCTCTTGGGGTGGACCCAAGATAGGTCCCCCTGACCCTATTTGCACTTCGGGATCATGAATCTCCCCAATGTTAGCCATTGGTGAGATGAATTAATCTTCTGAGTCATGTATAAAAGGGAGTTGGTTTTGTCATTTGCAGGAGCGGGAAGGATGATAAGCAAGCAGAGGTGAAAGTCTATAGGATCAAGCATTCAAGCATTCAAGTCTTCTTCATTTATCCATTGGAGCAATATTACAATATTCATTGGCAAGCATGTGTGTGTTAGGGTTTTGTCATGTTACATGCCATTTCATGCAACACTTGTGATTACATTAAAGAAGCAAAGCAATCATCATCAACAAGTTGCAGATCTACAAGGTATACATTTCCATTGTTTACATTCAAGCATTTGCAATTACTTTCTTTCAAGGTTGATTCCTCAACAAGGGTTTGACTAAGGCAAACCTCTATCCAAAACCCTTCTTCCCCTCTTTTTTGTGTGTAGGTTGTAGGTGTGCAACTGTAATTGCAGGTTTGGGCTTCATTTGTAGAGACGAAAGAACCCTTTTCATTTTGCGAATTTTGTGGAGGACCATGTACATTGTCGCCACGGTCTCAACAACTTTTCTCCAAATTTGTAGGGCAAATCCATATCAGTCTAATTAGCTCAGATACAAAGTTACAATGTGATCCCAAACCGGTAGCTCCTCATTTTAGTTAATTTCTCTCTTTGTTCCACATAGTCAACAAGTCAACATATCTATTACAAAAGAGGGAACATCACACTTCAACCCTTGCAATCCACATGGAATTCACATCCTTGTTTCCCTTGTATTTGGATCTCAAGCCCCTCTTTTGAATGTAAAGTTTCTCCCAAGTGAAAATCATCCTAGTGGCTTCCTTTCTCTCTCCTAGGTGGGGAGTCACTAGGATCTAATTTTCCACTTTACATTTTGGTGAACCCAACACCTTACACATTAATTTAGATTTATCATTATTTGATCTAATTAATTGCAATTTGAATTTCAAATTTTTATTTCCAAGTTTGATCTATTTGCAAATTTTAGAGGTTAATTGCATACAAAACCCTAATTTTTCAATTTGAGAAAATTAAGCTTGTGAAGTGTAAAATTTTAATTACTTGTTTCAGATCTGAATTCTATTTCAAAATTGCAATTCAAATCTGTCTCTTTATCTGAAAATTTAGTGGTTAAATCATAAAACCTTAATTTTTAACATTCTTCTATTTTTGACCTTTGACTTCAAGTTTGACCGATCTAGACATCTCCAAATCACCTATTTTTTTGGATTCTGCATTAAAATCATAATTTATATCATCCCTGAAAATTTTGAAAAAAGTTGGTCGGACCGTGTGCACTCTCACCATGGTCCTCGGTTTTTTTCCCAAAATTTTGAGAGACAGAATTTACTGTATTTTTTCTGCTCAAAGCCAGAAAATCAGCGTACTTTATCAATTTTAACACTCTCTAAGTCAAACACAAATGCAAAATTCATCAAATTCAAATCTTAAAATTAATTTTCATAGAAAGGTCCTAATTTTATATCTACTTTTCCTACAAATTTAGATTTAAATTAAGAGACTTTCAATGGCAATTAGTAAATTGGATTTACTTGCTCTTTCGCATATGATTACATTAATTTTTGCATATATTTATTACAATCATGTGTTGGATAAGAGTATTTCATTTCCTCTTGCTTTTCTTTATTCATAGCTGTGAGATTTTGCAAAGATCAAGAGGCAATGGAAAGCACAAATAAGAGAGACAAAATAGATGATAGGAATAAACTGTATTCTATCAAGATGCAAAAAATGATCAACTGAATCATTACAAGCTATAGATTGATTGCCCGTACATTATATAGGTGAGCCTGCTTATATAGGCAAGGCTAGGGATATGTGAGCACACAAACATGACATGTGGCTCAATAAGAAACAAGGGTAGGTAGGAAATAGGTGTGGGTAGGTAGGAGAAACAATATAATATTCCACATGAGGTGGATCACCCACTGAATGTGGAGTGTAACAACAAGATCACACCATAAAAGGTGGAAATTCTCCTACACACACTATCCCAATGTGGCACAAACACCCAAGTGTCTCATACTACTATGAAATGCATTTCCTAAGTAAACTTAAGTAAAGTGTAATAATATCCAAGATGAATAATTATTTACACCAACACCCCCCCTTAAGTGCAACTTAGGGGAATGCACTAAAGTCTATAATGCAACTAAGCAATGCAAGATGGGTCCTGGCTACGAGGCCATGTTAGGTACCCATGTACAAACACAAATGCAATCTCCCATAAACAAGGAAAGAGAGAAAAAACCAATGGGAAAAAACCCTCCCCAAAAAGAGAGATGATGAAAGCACACAATTCTCTCAATGATGAATGAGAAGAACAAAACTATGTCCCCCCCATAAGAGAGAAGAAGAGACCATGAAGCCCCTCCTCAATGTTGAATATCCTCCAAGGATGGTCCAATGATGATGACCAAAATACCTCCCCATAGGGAAGAAAGAGAGCCAATGCTACACCAATAATGTTAAAGTGTGACAAAACCAAGTACCAATTCGATGATGATGAATCACTCGCTACAACAAAAAGAAGATCAGGCATGGAGATAGCATGCTATGAGCATCATCTGGATACTCAGAAATAGCATAAATACTGGTACAATCCAAGTCTCACTGGAGCCATGCACAAATGTGTGCAATCTAAGTCTCAACTAGAGCCATGCACCAAGTCTCACAAGATATTCTTATTCTATGTGTACAAGAGGATTACATCAAATAGTCAACAATAACAAGATACAAAGAGGTGTGGCACTTTATGATAGTGTGAGTAGAACATTGCTCAAGCAAAAGCATACATCATGATAAAATATCCAATTGTGGAAACATGAAAATGATGCCACCAACAAAAAAGCCCTGTAGAATACTGCAGATGAAGATTCCTCCGAATGGAATTTCACCAAGAGATATAAATGAACAACTGACCCCCCATAAAAAGATCATGTTGGCACTTGCAAATAATGGCAAAGTGGACTTCTAATTTCAATGATTACAACTTTTCAAAATGAGATATAAGAGACTTCAACAAATACTGCTAGTGATCTAAACTGAGATCCAAGCAAAATACAAGTACCAAATAGGCCAAAAATGACCAAATACTGAGTAAAATTTCTACTCAAAATCACTACAAACAAATGGCAGATTATGAAATTAGACAAAAAAATTTGCACTTTCAAAAAAAACAGCACCTAAAAAGGAGTCCATATGAGCCCAAACAAAGCCTCCAAAGTTGTAAAAATAGGGATTTCACGATTTCTGAATAACCTGTATCCGAAAATTAAAAAACTCCTACACCACTGTACAGACCACAAAATTATACCCCAAAACAAAAAAAATTGCTCGAAAAAAGGAGTCCAGATGAGTGAGATATCGCTATTTGAAAACTGCTTGCAAAATTATAATTTCTGGAAACTTTCCGCCACAACTTCAAACTTCAAGTGCCTCTAGATTTGGCCTCCGAAGTCCGATTTGGATGAAACAAAAGGCAAAATTGACTTTCTTGGAACTCCTCAATCTAATGGTGACCTCATATTTGACCCATCAAACTTAAATAATAACCTTCAATAGAAATCTCCAAAATGCAAACCTCAAATAGCATCAAATTTCTCTCAATTGGAAAACCAATGACACTCTAATGGCTCTGATACCATGTGAGACATGGACCAGCTCTTATACCATGTGAGATTTTTCCAATATCAAGAGGCAATGGAAAACACAAATAAGAGAGACAAAATAGATGATAGGAATAAACTGTTTTCTATCAAGACGCAAAATATGATCAACTGGATCATTACAAGATATAGATTGATTGCCCGTACATTATATAGGTGAGCCTGCTTATATAGGCAAGGCTAGGGATATGTGAGCACACAAACATGACATGTGGCTCAATAAGAAACAAGGGTAAGTAGGAAATAGGTGTGGGTAGGTAGGAGAAACAATATAATATTCCACATGAGGTGGATCACCCACTGAAAGTGGAGTGTAACAACAAGATCACACCATAAAAGGTGGAAATTATCCTACACACACTATCCCAATGTGGCACAAACACCCAAGTGTCTCATACCCAAACTACTATGAAATGCATTTCCTAAGTAAACTTAAGTAAAGTGTAATAATATCCAAGATGAATAATTATTTACACCAACAATAGCACTTGGTCATATTGTGTTGTTAGGATTTCTAGATTATTTTATTTTCAATTAGATCTCAAAGCTTTCATGTATCATTTATGTTGCATTATTGTGATGTTGCTAACAAAATTCATTTCCTATATTAATCACCTTAAAGCTTTTGTAGATCCTAACCTTTGTACCTCCCCTAGGGTATCTTGTCTGGATGAGATGAGAACTAATGCTTTAACTAATGATCTCTCTAAAAAAGAGCAAGCATTGGAAAGTAACATGGATCCATCTTCTTCTTCTACACATAACCTTGAGAAAGTGGGGAAAAATCAAAACATCAACATTCTCACATATTTAGATCCTTCTTATTCTCCTAAATCCTATCTTCAATATCAAAGTATATTTAGGGAGGATGATGTCATGCATTTTATGCATGACCTTTCCACTCACATAGAAATAACTAAAAATGAGGCTTTAGATGATGAACATGTTCCTCCTGAATCTTCCAAAAAGGATAAGCTTGATAAAGGAAAGGAGATTGTAATTTCACATGATACTCCTTCTTCATCTACAAATCCTTATTTTCCTCCTTACACATCAAATTTCAAATAAATTCATGATCTTGTTCCTCCATCTAGTCAATTGCAACATTCTTATAGTCATGGCTTTTATATAATTACAAAACAAGGTTTTAAAGGACAAGGAATTGTGAAATTTGAGCATGGAATTCGTGTCCCTCTAAATCCTCCTACATAAACTACTAAAAGAGGCCTAGGAAGTAGTACCCCTCTTTCCATGGACGAATTCCTTAGGCTTCAAAACTTTAAAGATTACCTTCAAAGACAACAAATCAAGAGAGCCTACAAGAATGCTTCTTCTTAAAAATGTCCTTTTTGTTCATTTCATCAAACCCATGACCATAATATTGATGATTTCCTTGACTTTCAAAAATCTATTCAAGATGGCATAGATAGTGGCAAAATTAGAATTATGGGTAATCAACCTTCCTCTCCTAAAAAGCCCTCTCCTTTATGTCAAGATGATATCTACCATCCTAATAGATTAAGTGCAAGAATCTATTGGAGATTGAAATATGACAAGAACATTTCCTTTCCTCATCAAAATAGACACAAAAATATAAAGCAAGTGAAAGGTATTGAATATTGCTTTTTTCATGATTCATATTCATGTTCTCTTGGAAAATGTTATGCATTTAAGAAATTTGTTCAACTGCAATATGATCTTGCACACACTTGTCTCACAACAGATCTAGCTATATTTCTTGGTAAAAACACAATGCCTTAGCATTTGTTTTCTCTTCATGTTGCTCCTCACCCTATCACATAAATAGTCAACTTAGTTGGGGGGTTTTTATCATCTGTGGTGGGGTTATTTCAATTCTACATACTTTGGGGTAGCAACATGAAGTCTATTTTCCTTCTTCTTTCTATACATTTATCTCTATCTTTGTGTTGTTGGCCATTTGGAGCAATTGATTATGTGTTGCACTGATGTTTTGTCATTGATGTCAACACTAGCTATTTTGGTTTCTTTATCAGTATCCTTCTGGTCCCGATAGGATATTTGGTTTCTAGTTGGATTGCATCATCATGATCTGGTATTCTCTGGTATGTTTGGGTTATGTAATTGGCTTATTCATGCTACTCTGATTCATGTTCAATCAGTTGGTTTTGATCTGGTGATCAGATGCTATCTAGTATGCTTCCAAGCTTCATTTGTTGTTTCGATGAGGGTTTCACCGGTAGAGCTTTGTTGAAGATCTTTGATGATATGTGTAATACTCTAAAAATGGTCATCTAAACCATGGGCCCCTAATCTCAACAACATCACCAAGGTCCTAACCAAAGGCAATTAAATCAATCTTGAGCACATTATTAATTTTTTAATTATCAAATGTCACATGGCAAGTGAATTACTCAATATTAATTAAATATTTATTTTATTAATTAAATCACTCCAAGAAAATAATTTTTAATCAATTATCCTATTTTAATTTATTAAATATCCTAGCATATTTAATTAATTAATAAATTTGCTATTAATCATGCAAAAAGAAATTAATTTATTACAAAAGAAGAATTAATCACAAAGCAAGAGTTGAATTGAAAATCAAATAAAAGAATTAAATTGAGAGAGAAATCAAACTTGAGATATTATTTCTTTTTCTAAATTTAGAACTTGAAATCAGAAAAGCAATTAACTGAATTATTGATTATTCTCTAAAATTAGAACTCAAAGCTTTTTAGAAAAAGAAGTTTAGTTGCATTGAAAAGACTATTTTCTTGAATAAATCAAAGAATTATCTATTTTTATCACAAATGCGTGGAATTAATTAATTATTATTTTCAATGCAACTTGAACTTATAATTTGAATGCATTTCAATTAAACTATATATGGAATCTATCTCAAGGTTAACTGAACCTGGTTTCTCAATCATTTCAATTAATCCTAAATTGAGTTTTTTCATCATCTCTCTTGTAATTCTCTATAAATTCAGCCTTTAGCTCTCATCCAATTTACCCCAAAGATTTTTGAGAACACGCTTGGAGATTATTATTATGCTGATTTTTGCTCTGGAGTCATTGAATATATTATGCTTTTTTAGATTATTTGATCCATATTTAGTTTTATCCATATTGCTTGAATCCATATTGCTTGAAATTATTCATCCATCTTGCATCCATTTTAGCTTAATATCATGCTCATAGAGATTAAATCCTCCGTCTTAGTGTAATCTAGTCACTGGTATTGCTAATAAAAATCTGAGAGCAATCTTACACTCGCATCTTTTAGAAGGAAATTGGCCGATTTGTTATGGTTTTATTAGTCATGCTTATATCTGTCTAACCATACATGTAATGACTTAATTCAAGTGTTGTGTCTTGCAGATACAGATTCTTATTCCACTTTTCACACACACATTTCTGGCACCCACCGTGGGGCAAAAGACAACATTTTTCGGCCTCCAAGATTGATTTTTTTTAATTTTGTTATTTTTTAGATTTTTGACTTTTTGGATTTTCGTCCGTACAGTCTCTGCTTCATCTCGTACGACATTCCCGACAAGCTGAAACGATAAACTGCAGGTGTCGTACGAAATGGAATTTTGTATCGTATGAGAAGGAACCTTATATCGTACGATCTGGTAAACTCTGTCGTACGGCTCTGTATTTTTCTAGTTAAAAAGACAAAAAAAAGCAAATTTCATGATTTTGGGTTTTCTGTTCAAATTGATTATTTAGATGACTGACCCTGATTGTTTATCTGTCTATCTTAGAATTTTTCACAGCCTAATCAATTTTTTCCAAAACGCTTGTCGAAGAATATGTTTGTCGCACAAAGACAATATGACTACTAATTCGTTGTCTTTGCAGGTTGCTTGAGGAGAATCGACCAAACAACGTGTATTCTTTCAATTCATTTTTAGGCACCTAAATTGCTATTTGGTTAAAGAACAAATATGTCTTTCATATTTTTAGAAGATTCTGAGAGGTAGGAGAGTATGCTCTTGTCTTTTTCTAGACAATCAGAAATCCAGACCCTTGAGGCTTTTTCTTTGTTTGAGATTTGTACATCTTTAGCAGGCCTCCCCTCCCAAGGTGCTTAAAAACTCTTAAAGCCTTTATGGTCGGTGTGAGGAGAATGAACTAAGTGGGAACGGTTAAACGCCAAGTACTCCAACCCAATATAAAATAAACGTGATTTGATGAAAATCAAGTCAATGACAGTGCTCGGGAATAGCTCTCCTCCATACCTTCAGGTATATTAAACCTTGGTTTTCAAGGTTGGGAGACCTCTTAATTGAGTTTATACCTCGATGCGAAGAACGGACCCCTTACTAGATCCAATTGAAAATTAGAAGCTACCTGGTTCACCTCCGAAAGGGGTATAATCTTTGTGCAAGAGAGATAGTAACTCTCCCAAGATACTTGTCATTTTATGCTGCCATTAGCATTTGGAGTCGGATAATACGGTGTTGAGAATCCATTGCATGAGACTCAATAGCCGTATTTTGATTATATATTGGGTGTGTACTTGAGTCTACAAGAAAAGGTTTTCTTCTCTCACCAAATTCCTTAAGGCTTGCATGTTGTGATTGGAGTTACTATTCATACTACATGTTTTCTATGTTTTCATCCCTCAAACAAAAACTAAAATACCAAAAACTGGAGAAAACAAGAAACAAATTGAGTGATCAAAAACTCTATCTGTGTCAAAACTAGTTCATCCTAAGTTGAAATTCTGTCCAAAACTAGTCTATCCTGGTCAAAAATCAATCCATCTCAGAATTGGTCATACTCAGCTATTGAAAAACTCAGAATTTTAGTCTCTGCCCTGTGAACAGTCATACGAATCTGATCATTTATCATCCTGCACCATATCCTGTGTCATACGAAACTAATAATTTGTCGTCAAACCTCAATCCTTTGTCATACGAAACCCAATAGTTTGTCGTCTGAAGCTAAATATTGTGTTGTACGAAAAATTAACTGCATTGAATCTTTTTTCATTTTGGACATATCTATTTGTCGTATGGTACTAGGCAGCAACTCGTATGAAACATAACTGTTGTCATCTGGGAACTGTTAAATTGTCATCAGACTTAGTAAATCTTGTTGTAAAAATCTCTGGTTTTGTCAATACATAGCAATCAAGCTTGCCTAAAAACAATCTACAATGAACATAATACTAGTTATCATCATCCTAAGCATAAACAAATCAAGACAGTGTACCTCTGCCATTTGTATTGCATGATTTGGTCAATCAATCTTTCAGCTAGTTCAATCAACTACCTATCAAACCTAAGTCACTTAGATAACATCTTACATAGGATAGATTGTTCTTGAAACCAGACTGAATCTTAGTCATTACTCTCGAATCAACTTAGATAAACATCTTATACAGGATAGATCTTTTCTGAAACCAGACTAAATCTTAGTTGTTGCTCTGAAACAATACGTTAACCGAACAACTAGCTCTGAAATTGATCTTGACCTCTACATCACAAACAACTTTAGGTCACACCAATCCATAATAATGCCTACTCAAACCAGGAGTTCTCGTAAGAAAGAAGCCAAAGGAAAAGGATAACCCTTCACATATCAAGATAACCCATACTACATGAAGGACCCGCTCACTGACAAACCTTCGTCATCAAGGGTACCAGTTTTTGATGAACCTGAATCTCCCACTATACATGAGACAGGATACAATGACAAAGACAACCTTAATATTCATGAAACCGATAATGATTCCTCATCAAGTGAAGCCGAAGAAGACACTGAACCTCTAGAAAAAGAAATCTATGACTATCAAAAGGACAAAGACTTTAGAAAAATGATGAAAGCTATCCTGGCTAGAGAGAAGGAAGACTATTTCTTAGAACTAGCAAAATAAGGTGCCAAACTTCCTACTAGATATGATGTTCAGACACTTGTTACTAAAAAGGAAGAATCACCAATACTCATGGTACACAAATTACTAGCCTTATGGATTGAAATCACAGAATTGAAGAATAAGGATAAGTCCCCAAAATAATGTTCTCTAGAGACAATATGCCCCTTTCCATTTGACAAGAATCTATACATGCCTCCATTTCCTTCACGAGTTGAGATCCCAAAATTTGATAAATATGATGGTACCTCAGATCCTCAAGATCATGTCAGGGAGTTTTGTACTGCCCATATGGAGTTCATGCACGATCAAATGTATCTCATGCGCCTTTTCTCGAGGAGCTTGGGAGGACAAGCCATGGAATGGTTCTCAAGTCTACCTAAAGGAATAAAAATGTTTGAAGAACTAATCCAACTATTTTTACAACAATACTCATATAACATTCGACATCCTGTGACTATGATCGAGCTTTGCAATACTAAACAGAAAGCAGGGGAGTCTTTCCTTACTTTCCTCCAACGTTGGAGAAAGACATTCTCTAGGTATTCATGACCTATCCCAGATTCTGAGAAAATGGAGATATTTGTCAACAATTTGGTCCCAGAATTGAAATATAGCATAAAAATGCAAGTACACCCATCATTTAACAAAATGGTAGATAATGCCATTTGAATGGAAGATGTGCTCATAAAGAAGGGGGATATCTCACCTTGGAAGGAAACACAACCAGGATCTAGCTCCAAAGAGAAGAACAAGTATTGGAAATTTGGCAAAGACAACAACAAGAATGTTGTTAATGACGGAGTAGTAAACACTGTTAAAACCAACTCAAAGCCCACGATATTCAACTTGGCTAGTGGTACACAAGCGCTCAAAGCTGCTGAAGCTGCAGTGGAAAATCCTCCAAAGAAAACAAAAGAGTGGTTCAAAGAGAAACCTTGGCTTTCCAAACCTAAGCATGATTTTACTCCTCTCAAAGAATCATATGAATCCGCTTTTAAGACTCTATTGGCAAACAACCTGATAACACTACCAGATAACTCAATACCATATGATCCAAAAATCAAACCAAAATGGTGGAGGGAAAATGAATATTGTGACTTCCATCGAAATAAAGGTCATAACATAAACAATTGCATGAAGCGCAAACATGAGATTCAAGATCTCATAGACGCTGGTAAAATCATTGTCATAAATCACCCGACCAATATTGATCACAAAGCATTTAAAGACCCTTTACCTATTTACGGACAAGGTGATTCATCAAAGACCAAAGGAGGTGCCAAAGTAAATTATACTTATACCAACAATGACAACGTCGTCAACATGATTGAGCCTTCCCAATCAGAATATTGCAATGTGATTATAGTCCAAGACAAAACAAATGAATCACGATATGCAAGAGCTCTGACTCGTTCTCAAAGGAAAGTCACTCTCCAAGGAGCTAATTCTTCCAACCTGGCTCAAGAAACATTGAACCCACCAGTCTAACCAAACAAACAAAAAGAATCAACCTTGGATAAATTTAGAAGGTTAACTTCAACATCATCCCCTGAATGTAGCATTGTTGAACAATTGAAAAGGACAAATGCTCAAATTTCAATATTTGAATTGCTAAAAATCTCTGCTGCTCACAAAGAGATCCTAGACAAAGTATTGCTCACCACTAACGTTCCAAAGGATTTAGACATTGATCGGTTTCATTATATGGTGGGTCATATAACCTCACCTCACTACCTGACCTTCTCTGAAGAAGATGACAACTCGCTAAATCATCCACATAACTAGCCATTGGATATTGAAGCCATGATCCATAAATGCAAAGTCAAACATGTTTTGATAGATGGAGGCATGGGGTTGAATATCTGTACTTACAGTCTGCTTACACAACTAGGATTCTCTGAAAATGTCATTGATCCCGCCAAGAAAATAACAATTAAAGCCTATGATGAAGAAGAAAGGACCTCTAAAGGTTTGGTATCATTACCAATCAGAGTGGGACCTATAGAAAGAGATGTCCTTTTTCAGGTACTTGATCTTCCTTTGTCGTACAATATCTTACTTGGTAGGTCGTGGATTCATGAGATGAAGGCAGTTCCATCAACATACCATCAATGCTTAAAATTCCCCTATAACAGAGTTGAAGTCAGTATTCCTGCTGATACAAATGTCGTCTGTAATGCATTGACAAAAGGGGTAGATACTTTTGTACCTCACAATAGGGCAGCCTATAGAAATGAAAATCCAAAAACTCTGATGAAAGACTTGGAAAAGAAATTGAAGATCACAAATACCGGCATGGATGGCTACAAGATAGAACCGGTACTCTCACTAGTTTCTCTCCCTCCATCACCAAAACAGTTGGGCAAACCATCAGAAGCTATGAGAATATAGACTTCAACTCCAAATATCATATATGATGGTCTTTTTGTACCTTCTTCTACCTCCCTGGCAGATGAAATAGAAGAGGGTGTTGTTCTTAACTGGCTTTTTAAGGAAGATAGTCAAAACGAGGAAGTACGACACTGTGAGGTTTCTCCAACCCACTATGGTCCTGGTTACAAAATGATTCAGCGTATGGGATATTCAGGTACTAGTCCTATGGGCAAACATTAGGAAGGTATTATTGAACCAATTTAGCTACAAACAAAATCCACAAATGATAAATTAGGACTAGGATACACTCTAGGAAAAACATCAGATCAAAAACATGCTTCTAAGACTAAGTGGAAAAAAAAGGCATTGCCTTTAACATTACAAGAGGTAAACACTCAACAAAAACTTCAAGGCAACTATGAAACATAACAAGAGGAACTAGCAATCAAGAGAGAAGAAACAATCAATTCTCAAGTTCTAGTGGTATTAGCTACAATACTACAAGAATTAGAGGTCCCAAAAGATATGAAAGAAGTAGAAAGGTTCAGGGAATTATTCACACCGCTGAAAATTCCAGTCACATACACTGGTAGACAACAGGTAGAATATTCAAAGACTAACTCAAATGAGTATGAATGGGGTTCAGATCACCTCTTAGACACATCCACTATAGAGACTCTAGAAGAGTCTACTACCATAACAGATGATACTCAAGAACTAATGCGCATAAAACTAGAGAAGGAAATACAAGAAATTAGACAAAAGAGACAAGAAAACTATGAACAAGACTAAAGGAAGGAAGAATACCAGAAAGCTTTTCATCTATGTACCCCTCTAATAAAATAGAACAAATCAGGTATAGCACTACACAGGAAGAATTGGAAGCAACAGAAGCAGATCCAGAAGAAGCTGAATGGAGTAGACGACAACAAATCACATAAATAGTAAGATCATGTCAACAGGTATGCCAGATACAAATGACAAATGAGCCAAAGCTTGAAGGAACTTGCAACATTAAAGATGTTGGTGTTGACACCATACATATACTCACTAAATCACTTGAAGAAGACTCAGAAACTTCATCTGATGACTTTGACAACAGTCCTATTCAAGACAATAGCTACTCAGCATCAAATTCTGAATCATTTAATGTAAACAATGAAAATTTGTCTACTGATCTTATCATTGTTGAACCACGATATGAAGTTCACTCTGGCATAGAGAATGATGCTACAAGTATGTCTATTGGATTAGATCAACTAAATATTAAGATGAACTTTAATAACCATGATCTGACTCTTCTTGGTCTCGAGACACTTACGTAAAGTATCCTTCTAGAACTCGACTTTTCAATTTGTAGTTGTGATGAAAATACCGTGAAGGCTCTTGAATCTGTCCAAAATTTATCCTTAGTACATCCACAACTGATTGGCTGCACATTAAAAAACTAGCCAATGAATATACCTACTTTTTCTAATGACTATACATTAGCCTATTGTCTCAATGCAGTATAACCTATGGACTCTTCCACCAGTGAGTAGAGTGAAAATGTGATTGAAGCAGATATCAAATATCTTAGTTGCAAAAATAAGAAAAAATAAATAAAAAAATCTGATGGCGAAAACCACATTGTGGCGGTGTCAGAATCTAAAAAAGAGAAAATAAAGGACGTACCTAAGGGTGAAAACCTCTCGAAGGCGCCTAAAGGTGAGATACTTGATATACTGCCAAGTCATTTTCAAGAAAGGTCTTCTATATTGATCGAGCCAACTCAGCCAATGAACATTGGGAGTCAAGAGACACCACACATCATTCATGTATCTCAATCACTATCAGCAGAAGAATTGAAGGATTTCACTCATTTATTCTCAGAAAAAAAAAAAAAAACCTTTGCATGGACGTACTCTGATATGTCAAGCCTGGATCCTGATCTCATCATGCACCATCTTTCTATCACGCCAGGAGTTAAACCAGTCAAGCAAAAACTCCGTAAAATGCACCCACATGTGGCACTGTTGGTCAAGGCTGAACTAGAAAAGCTGCTAAAAGCTGGATTCATTAGAGCTATGGATTATGCTGGATGGATTTGAAATGTAGTACCTATGTCAAAGGAAGACAAATCTATCAGAGTTTACACAAACTTCAGAGATCTCAAGAAAGCGTGTCCGAAGGACGACTTTCCTTTACCAAACATTGATATGATAGTTGATATGATTGTTGGGTATGAAATGTACTCACTAATAGATGGATTCTCTGGATATAATCAAATCAAAATAGCTCATGGAGATCAAGAATAGACGGCTTTCACCTGTGCATGGGGAACCTTTTGTGGGAATATCATGCCATTTGGGCTTGTTGGCAAATGCACACTCCAATGAGAATTTGTAGGTGATTGAAGGTTTTGTCATTGATGGCAACCTTGCAATCATATGATACCGGCAAGACAATTATACTGGCACCAGCACTGATAGACTCTACACAAACATACAAAACACCAACAGTGAAAGGAAGGATATCGACACCTTGGCCGACTTCAATTTTGTTTAAAAAGTTTTTTGTAATTAATTGTAAAATCATTGTAAGCCGACATGGCGAGTTGTAATATGACTCATATATGTATGAGATCATTGTAGATCATTTTGTAATAAGGTAAAAGGCAAAATTATGCAGACCTAATATGCGAATTATTGGTTAAGGGTTTATGTATGTAGCAGAGCTTAAACCGGTACTGGATCTGGCATAGCAGATGCTAATCTGAAGCAGTACAAGACTTTGGATTAATATAATCCATTTTTGTAAGTCAATGTGACTTCTTTTGTAATTGAGCAATGAGCTCTAGGCACTTGGCCTTCCTGCATATGCACACCCCTATTGTAAGAGTAATATTCCCTTATTGGCCAGTAAGCGAATATTGTGGGTCACAAATGTTACTACTTATCAAATTGCCATTAGTTTCATATCCAAAGTCATACTATATATTCTATTTGGTTAGTATTACCGAATCATGAAGTCGGTATGAATAGTCAAGTCGGTTACAGAAGAAAGCAGTCATAGAACGCAATATTCACCGAGCTATTTACCGAGTAAAGTTTCATGGCTACCGAATGGTAAAGTTAACTCACCGAGTTGATATTCATCGAGTGAAACGTTTTACCAGATACATAGAACCTGGACATGCACATGAAAATGTGTTACAAGATCAAGGCACATCTAACCATTTTTGCATTGGAAATTGCATTAGGAGATTGTGTATGATTACAAGGTCAATCTAACCAATGAGATATTTTGTTTAGTTATTCATTCGAAGAATCTTTTTGTAAGATCGAAGCAATGAATCAGATCACCGCTGTAAGAGATCTATTTATACAGCATGATTCTAGGGTTAAAAAAAGAAGGGATATGCAACAAGAGATGTGAGATATGTGTGTGTATGCATGAAGGAAGACTGTTATAGAGACACAGAGAGGTCACCGAGAAGGTTATCAGTGAACAGTCGACGAACAGAGTAAACAAAAGGGTTTATCGAGTTTCATTATGGGTTACCGAGGTATGCTACAAGCTAGGTAATCTTATTTAGAGCACATAGAATCTACTTTAGCATTTCAGATGTAAAGTTGCAGATATTTGTAATGATTTTATTGTAATATTTTGAAGTTGTAAGAGAAACCTTTAACAGGGTAAAAGACTCTAACCAAGTCTATAAATTGTAAATCCTTTAACCAGGTGCTACACTTATATAGTGTTGTAAAAATCCTTTAGTAAGGTAGATCTAACTGATCTTGATACTCCTAACAGGGTAAGCTATCAGAAATAGCTAAATGTATCTCTAACCGAGCATTCTTTATTATTGTAGTAGTGAAGTTGTGGGTGCCATCCCCATCGCAGTTTTTCTCTCTAACCAAGAGTTTCTGCGTGACCAAAATATATGTGTTATGGAGTGAATCATGTATGATTGTTATCTATTGATTTTAGTTTTATTTTATGTTACTGCACTATTATGTCTATGCATAACAGTAAGGTTATTATCAAGGAAAATTTTTAGAGTACTGATTCACCCCTCCCCTCTCAGTACATTAGCTTTCTATATTGGGCCTAACAATTGGTATCAAAGCTTGAATCTTGGAAAAGGGTTTAACTACCTAAAGAGAAAGATCTTAGCAATGGAAGGCTACAAACAATCTCAGAGGATTGTACATCTTCAAGAAGAGCTAGATAATGCAAATCAAGTGATTGCAGACATGGAGAGGCAAATGCAAAAATCTCTGAAAGTAAGGAGAAGATTATCTGATGACTTGCAGGATTCTCAAGAGCTAGTGGAACAAATCGAGACATCATCTAAGAACAATATATTTGAAGAGACTGAAGAAATGATTGGAATGTTGAAAGAAAAGAACAAAGCATTGGCTGATCAACTAAAGGCAATGAAAAGAGAACATGAACATTTTAGTACACAAATGACTAAAAATCTAGATGCATTAAGGATAGCTGAGGATAAAGCAAGAGATCTACAAAGAGAGAAACAACAACTTGAAGCTCTAGTATCTGATAAGGATGATGAAATCATAAGGTTAACTGGTATTCAACAAAATATGACAAATCAACTAGGTTATGCACATCATGAAGCAATTCTTAAGAATGATGAAAATCAATCATTGAAACTTGAAGTATCAAGGTTGACTGGTGAACTTGAAACAGAGAAGAAATCCAAAGAATCATTGGAGAAAAGTTATGAAGCATCAAAGATGTTGGATGAGCAACTGAATACAAGAAGACTCTACAAAGATGGAGGACTCAGTTACAAAGGAAAAGACTCTACCGAGAAAGGAATTCATACTACTGAGAGAGGAGAATCATCAAAACAAGTTGGAAAAAGGAATAACATCAAAAGGAAGAAGCCTATTTGCTACTACTGTGGAAATCAAGGTCATACTACCAACATATGCCAAATCAGAAAAGGTAAGCAATTGAACATCTCTAAGTCCAATGGATATTGTTATAATTGCAATAAATATGGTCACACACCTAATCAATGTAGGACAAAGTCTGTTAACAACTATCAGAAGGCAAAATTCAAAGGGTTTTGTAAAAACTACAATAGATATGGACATAGTACTGAGAAGTGCTAGTTTAAGCAAAAGAACTACATGAAGTATCCACACTGAGAAAACACTGGAGGTTACCGAACTCACATAGATCCTTACCGATAATATGCAGTAGTACCATGGGATTACAATACAAGGATATGGTGTGAATGTTGTGGAAGATATGGACATATAAGTGCCAACTATTTTATAAGGTTTGGAATGAACAACCGAAGATCATGGAGAAATCCCGGTATGGCATGTTTTCATTGTCACAAAGCTGGACATTTAGCTAGAGATTGCAGAGATCAACCGAGAAGAGACACTGAAGAGATAAAAGAAAAATTCAAGATGATTTGGAAAAAGAAAGAAATTATGTCTGATGAAGAAACCACCTTACCTACCAAGTTAGGTGCACCTATTTCAAATTAGTCAAGAAAAGGTATGAAGGGACTGCATTCTTTAAAAGTTAAATCATAACAATTCCTATGCTATTATGTACAAAATTCAAAATCTGCATAGTTAAGATGCAATTAGTCAGTTTATATACTATACAGGAAACCTGTCAAGTCGGTTAATAAAGCAAAGTTGGGTACTCGATGAAAACAGAAAAAGAGTAAACCGGTAAAAGGTGAATCGAGTGCATTTAATATCTTGACCTAACTTGCACGGAGCCCGATAAGGTATTTTTGAGTACTTAAAAGTGTTTTCGCGGTCATTTTCATTCACCCAAGTTTTCAAGAAGCAGAGCAGAGCAAATCAAAGCGATCAAACTTCATTCAAAGCGAATTTTGAGGTATTTACATCAATCTATTCACACTGTTTAGCTGGTTTTCGATCTAGTCAAATTTCTATAGTCTACCGAGTGTGAAGCATCAGTCACTTGTAAACCCTAAGGATAACTTATCGAATCTTACCTGAGATTTACCATGGCACCCAAGATCCAAGACCCTATAGTTGTCCAAAATGTGGAGAAGCCCTCGCTGAAATATTCCCTAACTCCTAAAGTTGCCTTAGACCCAAATGATAAAACTACATTTTCACTCATCCCGAATCGAGTCTTGTTGGTAGAAGATGTCAAATTCTTTACCAAATGCCATGTTGAGGAACTCGGTCATGTAGAGATTAGTGACACATATGATGAACTATGCACTGATGGCAAACTGGATAGCAAATTTGAGCATATCAAAATCAAGGGATTAACTGAAGCCCTAGTCTATCCCTGTGTGTTCAAACCCTAGTGGGTTAAGTTTGTATTGAGCAGAGTACACGATGATTTCATGTGGCTACAAGAGCAACCGTTCAAGATCACGAAGGAAGTCATTCACCTGATCACCAGATATCCCATCTACGATCAGGCTCGTGCACAGAAAATGATATCACAAAAGGAGCTAATCAGTCTAACTGGAGTAGAATCTGATTACCGAGGATTGAAATTGAATAATGTCACTGATGCTGAACTAAAATTTGCAATTAGAGTTATTGGTTACTGTTTCTTCCAATCTACAAGGGAAAACAGTGTACCATGTGCTGCAGTGGACCTAGCCTACAAAATAGTGAAGAAGGGAATGAAAGTAGACTTATGTGAAGTGATACTAAAGAACTTGTTTGAGAACCTGAACACAATAAGGAAGCCGAAGAAGAACAACTCGGCAAACACACTAAAGTTTGGTTCACTACTTGTATGTATGTTTTTCTATTTTGAGAAGTTCTTTCCCTCAATTGGTAAAGTAGTATGGGAGCTACACTGACCTATCACCCATTAGATCAATGACTACGTCAAGAAGTTAGGAGATAAATTTAATGATATCATGGATGATTACTTCAGCAAATTCCAAGAGAAAATGCACAACATGTACAGGGTCCCACCACAGCTGGTCAAAAAATATAAGGACAATATATGTTTTGAAGTCGACACTGATTATTGCTATGCAAATGTTGTTGAACCGAGGACTCAATCATTACAACCAATGGGTTATGAGATTGATTATGATATCACACAGGAACAAATTGATGCCTATCTATCATTGCCAAGGCATGCAACTGAACTAAGGTATGGAACCTATGAAGAGGTGAAGGAGAAAGTAAAAATGAGCATTGTAGTTCCTAAGGCTACAAGAAAAGCTACAAAGATGATAAAGGATTTATCTGAGAAATTCAGAGAAGAATCCTCCTCCACACCTGTCAAAGGCAATCTTGCCATTACCGAGGAAGAATCAAAAGCACAAGAGGCTACAATAACATTTAGCACAGAGTTGCCAAAGGGTAAAGTTCTGAAAAGAAAGAAACAAGACATCACAAAGGCCCTACTGACTCCACCAACAAAGAGACCCAACACCAAAGCATCAATTGCATCACCGAGCAAGAAACAAAAGACTGTTGCCATTCCTAAAGTAACTAAGACTTACAAGAAATCTACTCGAAGACTCATTTTGGCAAAAGAGTCGAGTGATACAGAGTCTGATGATGCAAACAAATTCTAGATTGTGAAAAGCAAAAAGGTAAACATTCACAGTGTTGAAAACTTTTGTGCCAATCTCAAAGAATACGATGGATTTGCAGGATTCAGATATGTTAAGTATGAGACAAGGAATAATGATGAGAAATGACAGATTGAAGAAGCTGTCATATGTACACTTCTGAAGTTTCGGTTAGCACCATTAGAACTAGCAAAGTCACTTCCGAGTGAACTCTACTCACATATTGATAACAGATGGAAATATGCAATGGATTCGAAGAGACAAATAAGAGAAAGAATTCTAGTCCATCTATTTCCTGACATGTCCATAGCTAAAATCAAGGAGCATTTGTCCACATACAATTCAAAATTTCTTGTGAAATAGAGAGCCTTAAAATTGATGAATGGGTTATATATTGATGTGGAAAATGAGACTAAAGCCAAGTGGCAGGAGATCTTCAAACAAAAGGATGTTAGTGAACAATCTCAAATTGAAATTATTGATGTCACCGAGCAAGGTCCAGACCCGGTTGACACTATACAAATTGATGAAGATGTAATGGATGAAGCTGCACCGGAGCAGGAAATGATTGAAGGCACCACTTATGCAAAACTTGTCTCTAGTGAATCTGTCTTAGAACAAGTTCAACCTTATCCACTGGTGAAGCCACTAGTCTCAACCAAAGCTCCCAGGGACACTGAGCAAGCTACCAAAGGCAACACATCTGAAGCTGCAGGTGACACAACCAAAGATCAGACGTCTCAAGCACAAACAAGCACTGCAAATATTACAACTAAGACCCCTAGCACCGAGCCACCCAAAGACACTGCAACTGCTACAGGAACAGACCAAAGTGTTGCATCTACCGAGCAACCTACCGAGGGTCAGCAAGCCTCACAAGCACTTGTCTTAGTGCCACGAACCAAAGGCAAAGAGAAGAAGGTGAGAAAGCATGGTTTTAAATTTGACTTATCAAAACTGATCGTGTTGCCCAATGTAGACATTTCCAAATTGAAAGGGCAAGCACTCATTGACTTCGGTGAACTATGCAAAGCAAAGGCCGAATAGGAGAAGCAACTGGCCATACAGAAAAAGAATAAAGTACTTCAGAAGGTTAGGACACTACTCACAGAAATGCTACCATCAACAACAGTGTCAACCGATGCAGCCATCCATATTCAGTTGGATGAAATCCTTAATCAGATTGAAACATCTGGAGTTGATGCATCCGAGTACTTAAGAAAGCTCAAGGATAAAGAGCTTACAACAAAAATGATAGAGGAAGTACAAAAATCAATTGTTGTTGGCAAGGTAAAACTTGTCAAATTCATTGCTGAGTTGTCCCCTCAACTCAAGCACATTCTTTATTTATTCCAGAAATTATGTACATTTTCTTTATTTATTAAAGATATCAAAAATAATACTGATGTCATTGAGAAAGAGATCACCGATCTCTCATCTAAGTTGACCACTGAGCCTAATTCAGTTCAGAAATTTTACAAAAAGCTACAACAGCTCATGGCTCAACAGTTAGAACTGAGGAATGAAGAGCATAAAATTAGGATGGATATAATGACCCTTTAAACATTATTCCTTCCTCATCTCTCATCAGTACAGGAACAACTCAACCGAGCTACAAGCTTATCAACTACACAATAGGGAAGCACTCTTGATGGCTTGATATCACTCTTATCTAATATTCAAGCACAAAACTCATTAATGGAAAGTCTCAAGGAGTCACTCTCAGTCGCCCTCACTGACGCCCGGACCAAGTATAAGACTATTTTTGATCAGTTACTGCCTCCGAATGGAAATTAAGTTTTTAATGTTTGTCAAAAAGGGGGAGTAATATTATGAAACTACAAAAAGGAAAACCCAGCAAAGGGGGAGTAATTCTACACTTGGAGAGTAATACAGTTTTGATAACACAATTTTGAGTATTGTATACAAGGGGAGTATACTGAGCAGAATATACAGAGCATTCAGAGCACACAGGTACAGAATAGAACTGAACATGCAAAATTCAGAGTTATGTACAAGATAATGATAAGTGGAGTATAGCTGCATATACTATTGTATTGACTATTGTATATATTGTCAAGTATAGTCATTTTGCAAGTATATAGTTTTTGAGTTATGACTTTGTAAGTAGTTTTTGTCAAACATCTCAACTAATGTCAAAAGGGGAGATTGTTACTACTTATCAAATTGCCATTAGTTTCATATCCAAAGTCATACTATATATTCTAGTCAGTTAGTATTACTGAATCATGAAGTCGGTTACAGAAGAAAGTGTAGACACCTAAAAATGGTCAACGCTTGCGGGATCATACTTTAACATTTGGGCATTGCCTCATTTTAGGTTTTTGTGTCGCATTAACATTTCTCCTATGTCACGCACTTGGTTTTTATCATTTGCGAGCATCGAGTCCTTCTTCTACATTCTTCAGTTGTCTCGCTTTCGAATTTGGTCTTGTTGATAACAATCTTCATTCATGATTTTGGTCGATCTTTGTCCTTGTTAATCTTGTCATTTTGCGATCGATTTGTCATCGATCATCGTCCTTCTCAATCATCTCAATTTGGATCAATTTGTCATTATTCCTCGGCGCATTTATCAATCAAAGCATTTATCAGAATCATGATCGATATCAATTATCTTCAATCAAGACCTAATTGTCGTTCTTGCATTGTTAATTCATCTTTTAGGGTTTCATGATTTAATCATTTAACCTTGTTTGGCATTTTCCCTCTAGGTTAAATAATTTATTTATTTATCCTAAGTCTTCTTGTCACAATTAAATGTTTATTTAATTGGCTAATTAATTTCCTCCTATTTTTGTAAATTAATTAATTAATGAGAAATTATTAATTAATTTACCTAATTTTCATCAATTTTCTAATTTCCAAGTCATCATTTCCAACTTAATTTTCTAATTTCTCCTAAATTCCTAAATGTCTATTTCTATTTCAAAATCTTGTCATAAGTCCTTGCATAGCAATTTGTCATAAATTGTCATAAATCGTCATAAATCCTTGCATAGCAATTTGTCATACACATGTCATAATTTTGCTATTCTTGATTTGAATTTCCATTCGAATCATTATCATGCTAATTTGATCATTTCTCCAATTTATCTATAAATTGGATGAATTTCTTCAATCAAAATCCCTTTATCTATAAATTGGATGAATTTCTTCAATCAAAATCCCCAATTGATTGCATTTTTGAATTCCCTAATCAGAATATTGAATTTCTAATCAATCACATTTTGAGTACTCTTGATCAATAATCTTGTCTGCTTGCTTTCAATTATGTATGTGCACTTGTAGGTGAGATCCACAACCAAACTATTTGAAGAGGAAAGAAGAACAATGGAGCCGCATGAAGGAAGCATTTGGATTTACTCTGGTTTGCATAATCTTTAGTTTTGAATGTTTTATTTTCATGTCTCTATTGAATGTGTTTAGGATAGATCATTGCAATTCGCTTTCGTGATTGAGCCATGATTAATATTACTTGCTTTGATGATTTCCTATTTCCTATGCTACAGAAAGCAATCATAGAACGCAGTATTCATAGAGCTGTTTACCAAGTAAAGTTTCATGGCTACCGAATGGTAAAGTTAACTCACTGAGTTGATATTCACCGAGTGAAACGTTTTACCAGATACATTGAACCTGGACATGCACATGAAAACGTGTTACAAGATCGAGGCACATCTAACCGTTTTTGCATTGGAAATTGCATTAGGAGATTGTGTATGATTACAAGGTCAATCTAACCAATGAGATATTTTGTTTAGTTATTCATTCGAAGAATATTTTTGTAAGATCGAAGCAATGAATCAAATCACCGCTGTAAGAGATCTATTTATACAACATGATTCTAGGGTTAAAAAAAGAAGGGATATGCAACAAGAGATGTGAGATATGTGTGTGTATGCATGAAGGAAGATTGTTATAGAGACACAAAGAGGTCACCGAGAAGGTTATCAGTGAATAGTCGATGAACAGTGTAAACAGAAGGGTTTACTGAGTTTCATTATGGGTTACCGAGGTATGCTACAAGCTAGGTAATCTTATTCAGAGCACATAGAATCTGCTTTAGCATTTCAGATGTAAAGTTGCAGATATTTGTAATGATTTTATTGTAATATTTTGAAGTTGTAAGAGAAACCTTTAATAGGGTAAAAGACTCTAACCAAGTCTATAAATTGTAAATCCTTTAACCAGGTGCTACACTTATATAGTGTTGTAAAAATCCTTTAGTAAGGTAGATCTAACTGATCTTGATACTCCTAACAGGGTAAGCTATCAGAAATAGCTAAATGTAGCTCTAACCGAGCATTCTTTATTATTGTAGGAGTGAAGTTGTGGGTGCCATCCCCACCACAGTTTTTCTCTCTAACCAAGAGTTTTTGCGTGACCAAAATATATGTGTTATGGAGTGAATCATGTATGATTGTTATCTGTTGATTTTAGTTTTATTTTATGTTACTGCACTATTATGTCTATGCATAACAGTAAGGTTATTATCAAGGAAAAGTTTTGGAGTACTGATTCACCCCTCCCCTCTCAGTACATTAGCTTTCTATATTGGGGCTAACAACAAATCCCACCGAGGTTTTTCCCACACCGGGTTTCCTCGTTAAAATAATGTGCTATGGTGTGCTTCTCATGTGGTTGTTGTTATTCTTGTTTACTACATTATTTCTAGTTTATCGGTACACATTTCTAATATGTTTTTCATGTTTTAAGTCAAATAAATTTATATACCGGTTAGATACTAATTCACCCCCCCCCCCTCAGTATCTTTGGGAATCCTAACAATTGGTATCAGAGCTTGGTCCTCTATTTTCAAAAGCCTAACAACTTGAGGAGGATCTTGTCACCGGTAGAGATGGAAAACTTGAGAAAACAATTGGAAACAGCTCTTACAGACTATGATATGGAAAAGGTGAAGAATATCAAACTTGAAGATGATCTAAAGGCTGCTCAGGATATTATTCAAGCACTTCAAGAAAATTTTACTATTGAAAGGAACAAGAGAAAAGAACTTTGTTAAAAAATGTAGAATGGGGAAAATGAAAAGGAATCTCTTAATGATCTGGTAAACAAGCTAAGACAAGAAATCAGTACAATAAGGAATGAGATACAGGATATGACTATGAGATTTTGTAAAGAAATTGAAGATAGAAAGAAGAATGAAGAAGACTTGGTTAGAAGACCAAATGATGCTAGAAATGAAAACACACGACTCAGTCATGAAAATGATATGTTGAAGATAGATCTAATGCACACACAAAATGACAGAACTGAACTCATGAGACAGAAAGGAATCTTGGAGAATGAACTAACTGCTGCAAATCATCACAAGGAGAAATTCAAGAAAAGTTTAGAAGAACTTGGTGACATGCTGAAGAATTAGAAACCTAATGGTGATACAAATGGCCTTGGCTTTGAAATTGGTGAAAACTCTAGTACTGCAAACAATCATGATCATAACAAACCGATAAGACAACCTACTGCTTACAAATTTAATGGAAAATGCTTTAACTGTAACAAATATGGTCATAGAGAAAATCAATGTAGATCTAGAAATTATCAGAACACTAATACACCCACCGGTCAATGTTCCAAATGTAACAAAGTTGGTCATAACTCAAAAAATTGCAGGATGAATGTGAGATTTTATGTTTGTGAAAGATTTGGGCACTTATCTAATCAATACAGAACACATACCAGCATAGGATATGGGAAAGTTATTCATAAGAACAATGTGACTTGTTATGCTTGTAACAAGATTGGACATATTGCTAAATTTTGTAGAAGCAAGTCCTCACTGGCAAATAACAAAGGTCCTGATTTGAAAGGTAAAGAAAAAGTTGAAGAGGTAAAGTAAGAATTCTCAAAACAATGGATCAGAAAGTCAGATCAGAATATTGATGGGAATACTCCTCCACCGATAGAACAAAGTAACACTCCACCGACAAGAGAATCTTCATCTAACTGAAGAAAATTCATTTGGGGGTTTAGCAATAAAATGAAAAACATGTTATTATTCCCTCGGTTGATGGTAATAAGTTGAAATTACTTCTATACTGGCAGATGAGTTAAGTTGTAACTTAACCGGCAAGCATTAAATATGGTAGTTGGCGAAAATAACATTATAAAGCAAGTGTTTTTTATCCTTTTTCATTCACTGAGCTTTCAAATCTTTGAGAGCGCAAAAATTCCCGAGCGAAGGCATTCTAAGCGAAGAAGTGAAGCACTCCATCAATCCTTAAGGAAGATTGAGGTATTTATAGCTATGACATCTTCATCCACTCCTGAATTTATTGCAAACCCTACTGTTGTTGAAATTGTCAAGCGACTTAGACCCGTATTTCAGCTAGTTGCTGAAATCGTAAAGAAAGATGATAGCATAGGTGCATTTACTCAAATCCCTAAAGGAGTAGTATATGTTGAAGACCCTAGGATGTATATACATTGTCATATTGAGGAGTTAGGTGGTGATGAGATTAAGAACATGTTTAAAACTATGATTTGTGATAAATCTAGAAATGTCAAACCCGAACATAAGATAGTTGAAACCCTAGGTTTCACTGAAATTCTTAGTATCCTAGATTTTCCCAAGGATATCATAAGGATTGTATTAAGCAGAGTACATGGTGAATTTTTCTGGTTAGACTCTATTCATAAAATCACAAAAGAAGCAATAAAAGTTGTATTAGGGTTACCCTCCACCGGTAACAGACCAGACAAAACAAAGAAGGTCTCAAATGATATAGTGATAAACCTAACTGGTGCAACATTTGATAAGAGATCTCTAAGCGTAAATGATGTGAAAGATATAAATGTCAGATTTATCAGTATGATCTTAGGTTATAAGGCTACACATGCAAATAGGTTAAACTCAGTTTCTAGCCTATGTATCAAGAGTGCCTATGATATGGTCAATAATAATGCAAGGATAGATATATGCGAATGGCTTAAAGATGAGTTGATAGACAATTTGGGAAAGATCAAAAGAGATAAGAAAGTAACATTCAGATTTGGAAACTTACTTGTTTGTCTAATGTTGTACATAACCAAACAAGTACCCGGTATTGGTGCAAGAGATTTTGGTTTTGATATACTGGTAGGAAAACAACTGTTAGATTTACTAAACAATATGGGAGAAAAACCTAAATGAGTATTTTCAAGCATTGAAGGCTCGAATGAAGACTAGAGTAAGATTGTCACAAGCTATTGTGGATAAGTATCAAAAGGAAATCTATTTTGTGATCAAGAAATATGAAATTTGGATGGAAGCAGTTGTCCCTCGAACTATTTGGGTAACTGAAATGGGATATGAAATAGATGACAACATCATAGAAACATATGCAAAAGCCCTCCTTGAAGCTCCAATGGAACCAGAAGAGGAAGTTTTTGGAAATGCTGAAACAATAGAAAGCGGAACTCAATCTAGAAAAAGGGTTAAGATGGTTGAAGCAACCATAAGGAAAGGAACCCGACAAGCAAAGGCAATCAAGCAAGATGTTCAGAGACAAACTGGTATAAGTGAAAGTGAGTTGGAAGCACCTCAACTGGAAACTCATCTTTCACCGGTTGGAACTTCTTCTGAAAGTGATATACCTGATGTATTTAAAAGGGTTGAAAGGAAAAGAAAACCCTCACCGGAAACCTCTCCTACACGTAAAAGGACAAGACAAAAGCAACGGGCAGTAAGGCCTCCAGTGAAGAAGATGACTCCTAAGAAGAAGGTGAAACAAACTTTTGCTCCTATAGACAAACTTCTTAGTGAAATCATAAAGGATGGCAAGCTGAAAAACATCAATAAAATATACAATACACTATCAACTGATGATAAAGAAAGTATAGAGAATAGTGTAATTTTATACTTAGATATATACAAGAAATTCTTAAGGGAAATTGTTGATGAAATTCCAAATGACTCTTATAGGAGATTAGAAGCTAGAAGATTAGCTATTGTTGAACTGGATAAAAAGATCAAGATTGAAAAATTACTGGCAGTGCATCTAGTTAACTCACCTGATGAAATAGACAAATTAATCATTGAGGCTAACCGAACAGTATTTTCTACTACTCACCGGCATGTAGCATTAATGGCAGGAAGAGTAAAGGAAGTTTCTGAGGAAACTTCTGATGCATGGGATATTTTCTTTGTGGAGAAAGAAAAATAGGAAGAATTACTTAGACCTAAGACTATCAAAGTATATCAAAAGGATAGAGATAAAGGGAAAGGTAAGATAGGTGGACCACCAAGCTTGAAAATAACTGAAAATATGCCCCCACCTCTTTCAGATACTCCACCGGTAGACACTACTGAAAATCAACCAGCCACTGAGAGTATGGAGACTCCGGTATAAGATACAAATCCTAAATTAGAAATTTTGTATATAGGAAATGTAGACACTCAGGAAGTTAACGTTGTGGTTGACAGAGAAACCACTGAGGATAAGGAGAAAGATGTGACTACTGAGTCACCGACTGCAGAGATTGAGACAAACACATAAAAACCAGCACTGGCAGAGCAACCGGCAGAGGATACCACTGAGAAACTGATAGATACAACATATAAACCATCTGAAGAACCGGCTAAGGAAAGTTCAGAGGTACAGACCAAGATTACATCTATGAAACCTTCTGAGACATAGTTAGAGAAACCAAAATTGGTACATGTCGAAGCACAGGTACAGACAGAGACAATGTCACCAGCCCAAACTAAAAAGCATAAACCTTTGTTTGTAGAAATGCAAACACAGATAGACCTACCAAAGGTTGAATCAACCAAGGTAATAACCACAACCGGTAGCATGGCTATTATAAAGACTGTTGGACAAACATCTGGTACAGCTATGGCAGAATTCAGACCTACTAATATAATAGAGGTCTTGTTAGATTCAATAAAGAAGATCACAGAATGTAATGCACAAGACTATAAGGCTATTGATGATACAATACCAATTCTTAAATTGATAGCACCAAAGTGCAGTGTTGAGAATAAAGATTCTTTAGGTCAACTAGACACATTGTCTAAGTTCATCACCAGCAACCTATTGACTATTGATTAAATAAATGAGGATACATTTAAGGAAAGAATGATAAAAGAAAAAGAGAAATTCTTTGAGGATATTGTAAAGAAGAACAAGGAAGAAATGGATGCCCTTTTACCAAAACTTGAAGAAATAATCTATGACTTCAAGAAACTGTACAGTAACGCTTGCAAAACGAATGTATTAACGGAGGATCTTGACAATGAGATCAGCAAAGCACAAGAGAAGATAAATAATATTGCTGACAATCTGATTGGAACATCAGATTCATTTTTGCAGTTAGAGAAGAAGATTGTAGAACAGGAAGAGAAAATCAAGAAACTAGAAAATGACAAACAAGGAATAAAGGATAATGCAAAGGACTTGAAATGCAGACTTAGTCCAAGACTAGAGTATCTTATTTCCTTGAGAAAAGAAATATCTGAAGCTCTGGTTCCTAGACTGAAGACATCGGAAGAGAAAATGCACATACTCACCGATATAGTGCAGAGAACACAAGAGGCCATAAAAGATAGCAAAACATTCAGCAATGGCATAAATTTAGTTTTGACAGATATCTTTCAGATTGTAACCCACTGGTTACAAGAATCCAGGCAGGACTCCACTGACAGTGAATGACAACCTTTGTCATTGATGTCAATGGGGGAGTAGTGGGATGAGAAAAATGGTCAGAAGAAAGGACATCATCTTCTCAAGGGGAGCATACATTTTTTAGCATATAGTTTTGGCAAGACAATTTTGGTAGACTATTTTTGGATATCATTTTGGACACTTTTTGATTTTTCTCATGAGTGTTGCCATCAATGCCAACGAGGGAGATTGTTGGCAAATGCACATTCCAATGAGAAATTGTAGGTGATTTAAGGTTTTGTCATTGATGGCAACCTTGTAATTATATGATAGCGGCAAGACAATTATACTGGCACTGGCACTGACAGACTCTACATCGGCATACAAAACACCGACAGTGAAAGGAAGGATACTGGCACCTTGGCCGACTTCAATTTTGTTTTAAAAGTTTTTTGTAATTAATTGTAAAATCATTGTAAGCCGACATGGCGAGTTGTAATATGACTCATATATGTATGAGATCATTATAGATCATTTTGTAATAAGGTGATAGGCAGAATTATGCAGACCTAATATGCGAATTATTGGTTAAGGGTTTATGTATGTAGCAGAGCTTAAACAGGTACTGGATCTGGCATAGCAGATGCTAATATGAAGCAGTACAAGACTTTGGATTAATATAATCCATTTTTATAAGTCAATGTGACTTCTTTTGTAATTGAGCAATGAGCTCTAGGCACTTGGCCTTCCTACATGTGTAGACCCTATTGTAAGAGTAATATTCCCTTATTGGCCAGTAAGCGAATAGTGTGGGTCACAAATTCAGTTAAGTTGGTGGCTAAAATTGATCTGCTCAAATATCTTCTCAACAAAGCAACACTTACAGGAAGATTGGCGAAATGGGTCATGATCCTTACGGAGTTTGATATTGAATATGTGGAACACAAAGCCATAAAAGGACAGGTAATTTTTGGTCAACTTGTTGAAGCTCCGCTTGAAGACACTCAACCGCTGCATATAGAGTTTCCAGATGAATCAGTAATGCATCTTACTCAACAACCCTAGAAGATGTTCTTTAATGGGTCTTTTACTCAAAATAGTTCTGGTGCTAAAATACTATTTATTACTCCTCAGAAGTATTCAATCCCAAAGTCTTATAAGATTTTGTTCTCTTGCACAAACAACATTGCAGAATATGAAGCTTTGGTAAATGGGATAAAACTAGCTATTGAATGGAAGGTTGCAGAATTACATATCTATGGAGATTCTCAGCTGATCATCAATCAAATCAATGATACATATCAGACTCAAGATGAGAAACTGATGCCTTATAAGAGAATGGTTGATGATCTTAAGAAGTATTTTTCTTTTGTATCATTCCAACAGATTCCCAAATCCGCAAACAGAGCAGCAAATGCTATGGCTACCTTGGCGTCTATACCTGAGTTACAAGAACCCAATTTTCGCTTTGAAATCCTGGTGGAAGTTACATTACCTGGCCTATGATTCTCTTGAGACCCAAATAGTATGTTCTATTATTGGACACAACTCATCCCGATACAACCACATCTACTCTTATCTATGAGACCAAATTATCCTTGAAAATATTACTCGTAATGAGAAAAGAAACCTAACCCGAAATGCTTCCTGGTATGTTATCATTGATGATATTTTTAGACGAGGTTTGGATGGTACATTGCTTAGATGTCTAGAAATTGAAGAATCTAAACGTGCATTATTGGAAGTCCATGAAGGTATTTGTGGATCTCATTTGAATGGTCTTACTTTAGCTCGAAAACTACTATGGATTGCTACTACTGGCCAAACATGGAGAAATATGCTATTAAATTTGCTAAGACTTGTGAGAAATGTCAGCTACATTGGAACCTCATACATGCTCCAGTAAGGGATCTCATACCCTTCATTACATATTGGCCTTTTCAGCAATGGGCCTTTGATCTCATTGGTTAGATATATCCTGCATCATCTAATGGACACAAATTTATCATAACTGGCACTGAGTATTTCACCAAGTGGGTAGAAGCGGTTCCACTCATCAAAGCAACTGGTAAACAAGTCTCCTTGTTCATCTTAAACTATATCATCCACAGGTATGGGATACCTTCGTCCATCATAACTAATAATGGAGGATAGTTCAAGAATAAAGACCTAGATGAGCTCTATGAGAAATTCAAAATAAAACAAGATTGGTCATCTGTATATTATCCTCAAGGTAATGGACAAGCTGAGGCATCTAACAGAAACCTATTGACTATCTTGCATAGAATAGTGAACAAATCTGGGAAGGATTGGCATCTACACCTCAATCCTGCATTATGGGCTTACAGAACAAGTATCAGAACACCTACTGGGGCTACACCTTTCTCTTTGGTGTATGGGTCTGAAGTAGTATTACTTATTGAAGTATAAATACCATCTCTAAGAGTTTCTTTGCAAGGTCTTGTTACTGATGAAGATCATAGATTATCTAGATTGCAAGAACTTGAATTGTTGGATGAGCGTCGGCAAGTGGCGATTGATCATCTCAGAGTATACCAAAAGAGAATGTCTAGAGGATATAACAAGAAGGTTAGACAAAGAAAATTTCAGGTTGGTGACCTAATTCTGAGAGAAAATCCAAAAAATCAACAATTTCGAGACAACAAAGGGAAGTTTGAACCCAATTGGCTGGGCCCCTACATCGTTATTGCAGTCTTCGGCTCTGGTTCCTATCAGCTCTCAACATCAGAAGGAGAACAGCTTCATGAACCGATTAACACCATCCACTTGAAGAAATTCTTCACTTAGCATTCTCTGCTCCAGCAACCTGTACAGCTAAAAAGTCTTGAAAAAAATAAAAAATAAAATAAAGAAAGAAAATGCCCTAGTGAAAACCTGGTAAATAGGCGCCTTGGTAAAAAAAAAAATCAATCTATGCCAAGAAGGTGAAAACCTGGTAAACAGGTGCCTCTTGAACTCAAGCTCTCCATCTATCAATGCAACGTTGGCATTCTCTCTTTCCTGCATCTTTGTTTTCGCTTGTACATATTTTATAGTCACTTTCATGACATCCTAGTTTGTTGGAACCCTCATGGGTTGAAACTAATCAATGTCCTGGTCTTAGATTAATCGACAGAGCACATTACATGTCCTAAGCAGTATCAACCAAGTCATCTTTCCGTCAGTGAAACCTGGTCATCCACTCTGAGTCAATCACCTGTCTCCTGACTACTGAAGAGTTTTATCACTGATTTAACAAGAAAAACAACATAACGAAAAACAATCACTAAACAGTTTGAGCTATGCATAAAAAATTTCTTTGTATGTTGTCTTTTATATTGGTTTTCGATTATTATCCCTCTAAGTAACTTGAGGAAGTCTATCGTGACTAAGAGGAGCAAGGATTGGGGGCATAATATTTTATTTGTTTTCTGCTTGTAGGAATGATCCCAATGATCTGGAAACATCTAAATTAGTTGGGTGTTTGTGATAAGAGCCTTCACATCAAGGTGAAATCACCTCACATACCTCGACTCCACTTATTTGAATGCTACAAGGAGGTCCACATCATTTTTGTCTGTTTTGAAGGAATTTCTTTATGATGCAATTCGGGTCCCTGCGAAATCTGTCCAAGGATATGAACGAAAAAAATGTCATTACGGATAAGATAATAAAAATTGCACATTGAAAAGAAAGGAACTCTAATTTGCTTGTTATGTTCGTTATTTTCAGTGATGAATCTTATGCATTTTAAATCTAGTGAATAGGTTTAGTTTGCATTTTGCATATCATTTTACATATCATTTTGCATTTCGTCCTGTATTTTGTGAATTTAGAGTGATTTCGGTGTGATAATAATGATCTCTTAATTTTATGAGAGCTAAAAGCATCATCATTTCTTACGCTAAGTGGTCTCTTTTTCATCATTTCTCTGATCGATTACTTGTGTTTTGAGAGGTTATCTACATACATAAACATCTTATATAGATTCATATATTTCATTATTACTCATTTGCATTCATCTTATTGCATAGAAAAAATAAAAAATTGTATTACTCATTACTCATTCACATTCATTTATTTGCATATGAAAAGAAAGAAAAATAGACATCCATAATCATTTGCATTACATATATCCATACTGAAAGAAATGTATACATATAGAATAAAGCATATAGAAAGCATCTCATAAACGAATCAACACAAGTACAATGAAATCAAATTGGATCTCATATATATATCATATATCTCAGAGTACAAAATGATGTCAACTGACATATACAAACTCTCATTAGAGCAAGAATTGTATAGGCTACAAAAAAAAAAAGGGTGTGTCTACAAAAACTCTCAAAGCTACAAAAAGAATATCTAGCTCTCGCCCTCTTCCTCATCATCAAGAGGAGGAGGAGCCTACTGACCGAGATCCTGATGAGCTGCCCGAGCTCCCTCCGACTATGCCATGTACTACGAGTAGGGGACAACATGCTACGCAACTAGAACTGCTACGTTGTAAGTTGCAACATAGTACACCGCCCTACTCATCTGGTGAAGAACCTCCTACTACAAGGAGTCTCGCTCTACCCTCATAGCTGAGACTTGACAGTCTCTCTCAGCTCTCAACTTTGTTGGCTGATGGTCTCTCTCAGCTCTCACCTCTGCTAGTTGTCGGTCTCGCTCCGCCAGCTGAGTCTGAGCCACTGTCAACTGTGACTGCAGCTCTACTAGATGTGATGTCATCGATCGTCTTGCATCAGTCCCCTACTTTCTCGTAGGCTCTCCACCCCCATCTCCACCTCCAGCTCCACCCTACTCCTCCCTTCATTGTCAAACCTGTCTTGGCGTTTCTCTCTCCTCCTCAGCTCCGCCCTCACCCCTCTGTTGTCCAACCCTAGTCGAAAGCCTACTGCTACTAGCACCAGGATCACCATATGTCTACCTCAGAGCCTCGACTCTCTATCCCTGTCCCTGTCTCTGGCCCTATCCCTATCCCTGTCCCTGTGCAGGGGCATCATCCTCAATCTCCTCAATACGAGGAGCCTGCTTAGCTAGATTTGTGAATCTGGGGAATGGATGCTACTGGAACCAATCCTTGTACTAGAGAATACCCCCACATCTGCAACATCATCCATATAATCCCATCTCAGACATTGTAAACCAGTCATCTCCTACATACTCAAGGCATAGGATAACCTCGGTGACCATCCTCGCCTCTCCTCATCAGCATATCTCACGTATGTTGTGTACTTTTGTGAGATCCCTTGAGGCCTACCATACTGCCTCATCACTCGAGAAACTACAAATCACTCCACAACAGTCTGTGATCTGCCAATGAGTGGGTGCATAACAAAAGATCCCTGTGTACTATCTGCCAGTCATCACATGGCTCTAGGCCCCTATAAGGTCTCCTTATAATAGCTATCAAATCATCTAACTGCTGTCACCAAAAATTGGTCTTGCCTAGATGGGGCTGCGTAACATAACCTGCATACCTATATACAATCGGTTGCCCAGGCTATCTACTATCATCTACAATTGGTTGTCAAACTGGGAGGTGCTCCCAAGCCCAAACCAGTAAGATCGAAACTCCAGCGGCCATGTTCTTGCCCTCCCTGTACACAACCTCATGCATCTCACAATACATGTGGGATAATATGCAAGAACTCCAACCAAGCCTCTGAGGCATCTCAATTAGCCTCTCTAGCATCCTGCCCCAACCACACTGGAATCCCTATTTTCCTCTATCTGGCATCAGAAAACAACTGATAAAACCTTCTAGAACACACGCCGGAGGAAACTCCTCACTATACTTGCTCATCATGACGTCCCAACTGATGGAACGTGTCAATATATCAGGATCCCTGGTCTGACCGCCTATAATCCAGGTAACAACATTGCATCGTAATCTACCTTATCCCCAGCAAAATGGATACAAAGGATCCTATATACATCCTCGGGAGTGATAGTCATCTCCCCAACTAGCAAATGGAAGGTATTATGCTCTGAATGGAATCGCTCAACAAATTTTGTGAGCATTTTGTGATTCAAACGGATGTCTGGTAAACCAAGAAGGTGTGTCAAGCCACACAAATCAATTTGAGCCTACTCAACCTCTGATAATTGTCGAACTAATGTCATGGTAGGAGGATAAATGCATCTAAAGAGCACATGAGGCAATCAAACCTACAAAAATCAAACAACATAGTATCAGAAAATATTCCAAATAAGCCTACAAGAGAAGTAAAACATCACGCAAATCCAAATATGTTAATTGTAAAATCAAAATTTCAAGTTTAGACCTTCAAAAATCCTCATTGTTTCCCAAATGACAAAACACAGAAGGGTAGCAACTCGTACGAGTCAGGATTGGGCCTCGTACGACAAAAGAACCCCATACGATAAACGATTAGACCTTGGATGACAAAATGGTCTTTTATGAATGTTGTCGTACGATAGAAGGGTGGGGTTAGAATGACAAAACAAACTTCAGCAGTATGTCGTACGAGACAGAATCCTATCTCGCACGACAAAACGAGAATGGTCGACTTTAAACGTGCTAAAAACTTGAAAAATGAACAAAAAAATTCAAAATTGAGAACATAAAGAGGCTTAAGATTGATCACTTACCACTGCCTCATAGTGTCAAGGTCGATTATGTCATCTTTGGCGCTCAAATCAATGCTCATGAGTAGGGACCACCATTTTCTTCGCAAAAGGCTTTTTGAATTTTCAAACTTGAAAGGTTAAAATGAATTGAAAATGACACTTTCACCCCTTATATAGCCAAAAACCTAATTTTTCAACTTGCTCCGATGGACATGAAAATTGTACCCTTAGCTGATTCGCCTGTTCTAATTCCATTTTCAGGATCGAAATCAAAATTCGAGATCAATTTCCTAGTCAATTTCAAAAATTTGGACCACTTAGTTCTTTTCATCAAATGCTCATTCTTTCTTCTAATTGCGCTCAATTTCTCATGAATCAACGTTGAATCTCAATTATTATTCTACACATCAACTATGCGCTCAACTTACACATCAATGCCAAATTTTCAAACATTCCTCAGAAATATATCATTTGTGCTCAAATCATCATCATCGCTAAAAATTGCCTATAATCATGTACTCTCATTATCTTTCGATTTCGCTCCCGAAGGGGCATACTCGTGATCTTATGACCTCACATCTTCAAAGTTGAGAAATTTTTCAAATCTTCATCAAAAGTCGAGCAAAAATCTTTTCAACTAAAGAAAATCAATCAAATCTTATTGCTAAGGGGTATCTCAGCTTCATCGATTCACATCAAGTTGAGATCTCTTGATCATCTGAATCGAATCAATTGCTAGGGGCATATTAATTTCATCACTTCATATCAAGCTGATATTTGTCTTCATCCGAATCAATCTCTTAAAGTTTATCAGTTTCATCGCTTTTCATCAAGCTGATTGTTTGCTTAAACTCAATCAAAAGTTTAAAGAGTATCTTTAATAACACACTCAATCTAAGCAGGTGTTCAGTTTCATCGCATCGAATCAAACTGGACAGTTTATCTTCGCTCATTGTGTCTTGATCAATCAAGTTCAAGATCGATTTTTTTATCTTCGCTCGATGTGTCTAGTTCAATCAAGTTCTAGATCAGTAAGATCTGCTTCTTGATCAATCAAGTTCAAGTTCGGTATCTTTTTTCTCTATCGTTCCTAAGTTCAATCAAGTTCAAGATCGATATCACTTAACTCAAACTTCATTCAGCTTCATCGCTTCAAATCAAGCTAAACACCTTGCTCTTTGCTTGGTTCGTAATCAATCAAGTTCAAAACTGACATCTCCTAGATATCACATATTCTTTGAACCAACACATTGCTCTCACATTAATTCAAAGAGGGGCAAATGTAATACCCTAAAAATGGTCATCTAAACGATGGGCCCCTAATCTCGACAACATCACCAAAGTCCTAACCAAAGGCAATTAAATCAATCTTGAGCACATTATTAATTTTTTAATTATCAAATGTCACATGGCAAGTGAATTACTCAATATTAATTAAATATTTATTTAATTAATTAAATCATTCCAAGAAAATTATTTTTAATCAATTATCCTATTTTAGTTTATTAAATATCTTAGCATATTTAATTAATTAATAAATTTGTCATTAATCATGCAAAAAAGAATTAATTTATTACAAAAGAAGAATTAATCACAAAGCAAGAGTTGAATTGGAAATCAAATAAAAGAATTGAATTGAGAGAGAAATCAGACTTGAGATATTATTTCTTTTTCTAAATTTAGAACTTGAAATTAGAAAAGCAATTAATTGAATTATTGATTATTCTCTAAAATTAGAACTCAAAGCTTTTCATAAAAAGAAGTTCAATTGCATTGAAAAGACTCTTTTCTTGAATAAATCAAAGAATTATCTATTTTTATCACAAATACGTGGAATTAATTAATTATTATTTCCAATGCAACTTGAACTTATAATTTGAATGCATTTCAATTAAACTATAATTGGAATCTATCTCAAGGTTAACTGAACCTGATTTCTCAATTATTTCAATTAATCCTAAATTGAGCCTTTTCATCATCTCTCTTGTAATTCTCTATAAATTCAGCCTTCAACTCTCATCCAATTTACCCCAGAGATTTTTGAGAACGTGCTTGGAGATTATTATTACGCTGATTTTTGCTTTGGAGTCATTGAATATATTCTGTTTTTTTAGATTATTTGATCCATATTTAGTTTTATCCATATTGCTTGAATCCATATTGCTTGAATTCGTTATTACTTGAAATTATTCATCCATGTTGCATCCATTTTAGCTTAATATCATGTTCATATAGATTAAATCCTTCGTCTTGGTGTAGTCTAGTCACTGGTATTGCTTATAAAAATCTAAGAGCAATCTTATACTCGCATCTTTTAGAAAGCAATTGGTTGATTTGTTATGGTTTTATTATTCATGCTTATATCTGTCTAACCATACATGTAATGACTTAATTGAAGTGTTGTGTCTTGCAGATACAGATTCTTATTCCACTTTTCACACACACAATATGCATGTGGTGTTGGTGTGGCTTCTAGTGGAGATTCTGGATGCTGATGGTGATCATGTTTGAGACTTAGTTGATTAGGATCATTGCTTTACTATGTGTGGACCTATATTGGGTCTCGGTATTGTCTAGGTTATGGATTGGCTTGATCTAATGTGTGGATTGGACTTCTCGATGTGTTTCCGGGATGTCTTATGGGTTGGATATTATTTCTTTGGCCTCAAGCCGACATGTTTTGTAATTATGTAATTGTTTTATTGTCTGGTAGCTGACCTTATCGCTTGTGGTCAAGCGTTTGTATATATATGATGTAAGATCTCATTGTAGATCATATGGTAAGGGATATGGAATGTAATAGGAGCGAATAATGTAATAATCATTCAGGCAGAGGATGTTGGCATTATAACAGACAAAGGGAGATTGTTGGCATTTCAATAAGGATATTGAGAAGGTTGTTGATGATTATAGATATAACTGATTAAGGATGTTTACTGTCTTAATATTATTATTTTGTCATTGATGTCAAGAAATTGATTTTCTAATTCAGTATGATGTTGCCATATCTTAAGAAGTATGATTTGGTGAGTATAAAGATGTCGGTAAAAGACACAAAAAGAATGTGATGAATAAGGGGAGGAATAATTTATTCAATGGGCAACTATTACCGAGTTAGACAATGATGAGATCATGATGTTTAGATTATTTTGATATCCTACATATATTGTTGATTGTAAGGTTAATACTATACTATGTTACTGAGCAAAGAACCTAGTCGGTAAACCCTAAGGTTATCGCTATCGGTTAATGAAGGCAGAATGTCTACTGAGTGAAGTTTAGTATTTACCGAGTTGCAACCGAGTAATAACAAAATGCATTGATTGAATAAAAGCATTATTTAATGAAGGAAGTTGATGAGCTGGTTATGATTAAATGATTGTTACAACGTGTATAAAGGCTGTTAAGGATCTATGTCAAAGGAAGATCGGCGGGTGTAGACACCTAAAATTGTCATGTATAATTAAATAAATATTTTTATTTATTTAATTATCTAAGCCTAATTCTTCTATTAATTAAATAAATCTTTATTTATTTAATTAATTCATTTATCCTCTTCTAGCCTTATTTCTCATTTAAATAAATACATTTATTTATTTAAATTATCCTTTTCCTATATTAAATAAATATCTTATTTATTTAGTTGATCTCACTTCCTCTATTAATTAAATAAATCTTTATTTATTTAATTGATTCATTAGCCTTTTCTACCTATGACACATGTCATTCATCTCTTAATGCATACACTACCTACCCTCTTATTATTTTCTTATTTCTTTTACCTACCCTCTAATCATAGCCGACCTCTTTTTACACCTCTCAATCTTATCCCTTCATTTCTTATCGTGTCTTCTATATAAGGAGATGCTTCCTTCATTATCAAACCCTGGCTAACTCAATTATGCACTTGACTACACTACGTTTTTCATATGTGATCCTACTTGCAACCACATTTCGTTCTTTGTTGAGCTCTTGTGCACATAAAATCTGAGAGAAAATATATCAAGCAAGATCAATGGAGATAGGAAGAATGGAGATCCAAACCCTATTGGACATGTGATGGTATAATTCTTGTGATTTCATTTGATTTGCATTGTCTTAGGTAATCTTCATATGTTATGGTGGATCTTTGTTGTTGTTAGGCTAGGGTTTTGTGGTTGAATTCATTTAGTCTTTCATCATTGTTGTTATCCATTCTCACCATATACATTTTGGCATTCCTGGTGGGACTCTTGTCCCTTTTGCATTTAACATCCTTGTTGCAGATTTTGTGTTTTGAAGTTGCAGATCTGACATTTTCGTCAGTATTTTGGTATTTTCGCGTCTACGTACTTTCGGATCACATTTTTGGTTTTCTGCCGCATCTGCGACATCTAGGATCGCATCCACACCCTCGACAATATTTTATTTTTTTGCAGATTCCAAAAATTGTGTTTGTGTTCCCTAGGCGCGTCTATGGGGTTTTCAGGCACGTCTGCGTCCAGAAGCCGCATCTGCGTTTCAGAGCCATGTCTATGTTTCATAGAAGTGTGTCTACGTCTAGAAGCCACATTTGTGTTTATGGTAACCGCATCTATGTGCACTGATTTCATTTTGGGGTTTTCATTGATTTAGTTTTTAGTCATTTGGTTTTTCAGATCTGGTTTATTTTGAGCTAACATTTTTAGATCTAGCTAACGAAATTGGTGCAGCTTGTCTTGAAAGAAAAATCGTTTTGTCGAAGGCCCCTATTTCACAAAGTCTTTTGGATCTAAAATTTACCTAACTTGTGTGCTTGCAGGAAGGGGTGATCATTTGAAACAATCCAAACTACTAAAAAATCTTTGTTGCAGGACCTTGGCAAGGGTTTTTTATCTTTATTGTGTGACTTGTTTTCATAGACTAGCAAACACTTCGATTGGTGCATTAAAATTGAATCATTATCTTTTGTGTCTTGAGCAATAGGCTCTTTTTGTTTAATCTTTAGAGGGCCTGTCTCCCCATGTGGTCATTAGGACTACTAGTGAGGAGAGAACGACCCAAGTGGTAGCAAAAGAAAAGCCATCTTCTTCCAAACCACTATAAATAATTGTATTCATGGTGAAAACTATGAATAATGTGTGCTAATTAGTTCATACCGACACTATGTCTCCCCATAAACCCGTTTGATCAAATTTATTTGATCATTTGTAGGGCATAACCCCTACCGGCTAGGAGCCTTCTGTATTTACAGAGCTGAAAGTGCCGCATGTATGGCCACATGAGCGGATACCCTTACTAGCACCTTTTTGTTTTAGAAGCCAAAATACTTCTAGTTGTTGGGGTAGGAGGTCGGACCTCTGGTAGTGGCCCACACACATACGGTTCTTAGTAGAGATACAAAGTTTGCCATGAGGAGTTTTCGTGGGGACTAATGCTTGGCTACCCCGAGAAGTGAGTGTCGAGGGTGGAGCCAGTGGGGTCAAGCATCTAAGCATCCGCTCTGAATAGCGTAGCCTCGGGGGAAACTCCATGTGGGATCAACAACTATTGTCTTGGCCAGCCATAAGAATTGTGCTTGACTTATTTTAAACATTCAAACATTCAAGACCAAACATTAAAACATTGTGTCTTTTGTGTCTTCAAGTGTATGCAAAATATTTTACATCAAACAACACACTTTTTTGAGTCATTTTGAGTCTAAACACTTGCAAACATTGATTCCTCATCAACATTGTGTCCTCTTGTCATGAAAAACAGTCAAACATTCAAATTTGGTCACAACAAAGCAACTTCACAGATTGGAAAAAATTGTACAAATTTTGCAGAAACGCGTCTGTGTTTGACAGAATAGCGTTTGTGTCATATAACTGTGTCTGTGAAGGGCAGAAACACATCTGTGTTCTCAGAATCAACATTGCATTTACAAAAGCTTAGACTCGCGTCTGTGTTTAACAGAACCGCGTCTGTGTTTAACAGAGCCACGTCTGTGTCAAGAAATCGCGTCTGTGCAGTATACAGGCATGTCTGTGTTCAGAATTGAAAAACTTTTACAGTCCAGCAAACAAACACAGTCAGTTTTGGAATTCTTGAGCTTCCTAGGTTATTTCTTCAGGTTTTCATCTAGCATTCAACCTGTCTTTGGGTCTCACAAAGTCCATCATTGCTTTACACCTTACATTACATTCACATTTGTCTAAACTTGAGTCAAAAGGTCACTTGCTTGTCCTCATCTTACTTTGTCAACACACTACATACAACAACATTTTTGCTAAGTGGTCCCTCATCAAGGTCTATCACCTTTGCGTCTCATTTGCTCTTACTTAGAGTAAAGGTCAACTTACCTCATCAAGAGAAACTATCATCTCTTTGGAAGCCACACCTACTCTACTACATACATACTTGGTCTTACACTTTAGACATTGCAAGTAAACCTCAGATTCATTTACATTCCATCCAACTCTTGGTCTTCCATACTCTTTCCATTTTTCATCTAGTCTTATACATCTTGGTCAATACCTAGTTCATGGTTGAAACCCGTTCCCAAAAATCTAGGAGATAAACTAAAGAGGCTCAAGAGTCCACAAACATGAGCTCCTATGAGTATGACAATGATATCTTTTTCAATTCTGATCATACTACATTACCTGACATGGATGCTTATAGAAACATTCCAAATGTTGAGCACATGGACACTACAAACAACAATGATACACACAATGACGATATGGACAACTTTTCAGTACATTCAACAGATGTGGAAGAATCCATTATGGATCCCCGTTTCAATAAATTGGTTGAGGAAATAATGAGGAGGGATAGACAATATTTTTTACAAATGATGGCACAAAGTGGAGCCAAGATACCTCATGATTTTGACATGTCTCAAATAATGGAAAATCGACCTTTGCAACAAACTCACCTCAACATGGATCAAAGGAGGCCTAATAGTGGAGGCAATAGAGGACCACATCTTGTGCCTGAATCACCATCATCTTTGTTTCAAAAACCAGAGATCCCATACACACATGGTCAAGCATATGATACTCATCTCCGCAGACCATTATGGAAGTCTTATGCAGAAAAATATGCTCAATAACTTACCAATGCTAAGGAACCACCAAAGAAATTGGATGTTCAAAGGCATGCTCAAAATTTGGACACAAGGAAACCCCACGTCAAATTTGGGGGCAACACATTAGAACATGACATGCCTGTAGAGTATGGTATACATGGATAAAGCAGATATTCCATTCCTCACCATGACTCTATACCAAGTGGTCCATATACGCAACATCATTATAGACCTCCTCCATATGAACATGTGTATGATCAATATCATCCATATATGCAACATGCTCCTCCTCCAATTGGTGCCTCAAGCATGGGGTATGGTCCAAGAAGTTGATCTCCACCTAAGAACAATTTGGAACAGCAAATCAGGGACTTACAAAAGAAAATGGAGGACATAAATACACCGAAACCAACATAAACAATGAGAGACATATGTCATTACCCATTTGACAAAAGCATTCCAGTGCCTCCATTTCCTACACACTTTGTGACACCTAAGTTTGATAAGTATAGAGGAAAAGGGGATCCTAAGGCACACATAAGACAGTTTTTCATAGCTTGCATTGAGGTAGCTTCAGAAGAGACATATTTAATGAGATTATTTCCACAAAGCCTAGGTGGTCAAGCTATCGAATGGTTCTCCCAACTTCCACCTGGAATTAAGTCATGGGGTGACTTAGCAGAGGCATTTATCCAACATTTCTCATACAACATAGAGACAGACATATCAGTCACTACTTTGTGCAACACCAAGAAAAAGGATGGAGAGTCTTTTTCATCATTTTTACAAAGATGGAGGAATCTAGCCAGCAGATGCTCTTGTGAAATTCCACAAAAACAAATGGTAGAGATGTTCACCCAAAATGTTAACAAGGACATTGGCTATGATCTAAGGAAAGCTTGTTTGTCCACTTTTAAGGACGTCATTGAAAAAGGATTAGCAACAAAGGTGGTCCTAATTGAACAAGGAGTCATTAAGATATTCAAGGAAAACAAAGATGGCTTTAAAGGAAAAGATAAGCCAAGATTTTGGAATAAAAACAAGAACACATTCAATGATGGTGTTATTGATGCCAATATAGTACAACCCAAAATCATTTTTTCTGGATCAAGTTCTACAAACAATCAGGTGAATACTCAAACAACTTCAAAGTCACGAAGGAAGTACACTCCATTAGGAGAACCCCTTGAGTCAGTTTTCAAAAAGATAATGGAAAACAAAGTAATCACCATTCCATATTTTCCTCCATATGAACCAAAGGTCAAACCAAATTGGTGGAATGATAATGAATATTGTGATTTTCATAAGAGCAAGGGTCATAAAACAGGAAATTGTCATTGACTGAAGAACATCATACAAGATCTTATTGATAGAGGTGACATTGAGATTGAAGGACACTCATCCAATCAAGAACATGAGATGTTTAAGGAACCATGCCCAAAACATGACAAGGGAAAAGCTGCAACCATAGACGACCAGACCAACTATACCAGAGCATCTTATAACTATGATTCAACTATCAATCACATTTCAATGGATAATTATGTCTCTACTATTATCATCAAGGACAAAACCCCTAAGAATTCTACCCAGAGACCCAAGATCATTCTGAAAGGAATTGGATCTTCTTCCAAACCTACCTCTGAATGTCATGTTACAACCTGTCGAGGTAAATTCACTTTGCAAGGTGCTCCAGCCAAAAACATTGCTTCCTCATCAACCAAGCCTAAGTATGATCTTGTAGAACAGTTAGGGAAGACACCCACACTCATCTCCATCCTTGAGCTTTTATGCATATCTCCTGCACATAAAGCCATTCTTGACAAAATCTTGAGAGACACTCCTGTCCCTACTGATCTGAATGTGGACTAGTTTCAAGCCATGGTGGGATACCTTTCCATTCCACACTCTCTTACATTCACAGAAGCCGATGACGCCTCTGTAAGTCAACCACATAATGCACCATTACACATTGAAGCCTTCATACACAAACATAGAATCAAATGAGTCCTGATAGATGGAGAAGCAGGTCTGAACATTTGTACATTGAGCACTATTAAACAATTGGGATATTCTGACAAAGCTGTGAATTCTACAAACAAAATTACCATCAAAGCATATGATGATGAAGAGCGTTCATCCAAAGGTACAGTCACGTTGCCTCTTAGAGTTGGGCCAATTACTAAAGATGTGGTTTGTCAAGTCATAGACCTTGATCTCACATACAACATATTGCTAGGACATCCATGGATTCATGAGATGAGCGCAATCCCATCTACATATCATCGATGTATTAAGTTTCCGCATAATGGAGTTGAAGTGACCATCAAAGCTGACCCAAATCCATTCATATATTGCAACAATATGCGACATAGATCAGAAATAACAATTCCAGCCAATCGAGAAGCTATTCCTTCATCATCATATGTGGATCCAGAATCCTTGAAAGCTTCTACATCAAAACAAGCAGAGCACAAAGAAAATTTCAAGTTTAAAGACATGGGATGTGGTGAGTATATCTTTCATGTTGATCAACTTCCACTATCTCCTAAGGTATTCAGTCGACAAGAACAATGTACAAACAATTTGCAATGCCAAGGAATTGGGTGTGAACCACCTAGTGTTGTGGCTACTAAGTCTGAAGCCAAATCTCCTCTAGTGGTGCAAGCATCTTGTGATATCAATAGTCCTAAGAGTGGTTCCAACAAAGAATCTATTGAGCATATCGCCAACCCTCTTGAGAACTCACATAGCCTTACCATATCATCCACTCATTCCATTTCCACTCCACTTCTAGACTTGGATCAACAAGAATTACAAAAGCCCTCACTCATTGGGGATCAAAAATCAAGCTTTGGAAAGAAAAATCTAAAAGTCAATAATAAAGAAAAGTCCTTTAGTCCAAATCAAAATCAAAAGCTATTGGACTCTGCAAAAATCAAAGTCAAGGATAAAAATCCTATGAAGCAAAAAGAGAAAGAGATTATCTCCCATAATATCAAAATAGCTGGGGGCAAAAGTTCTAAAATTTCAAGTCAAAAGGCATACTTGTTGATCCTAAGTCTCCATCATGCTATCCTACTTTCACTTCTTTTCACAATCATAAGCCTTCATCACTCATCCACTTGTTCCATACATCTATTCCCTTCTGGCGATACATCATGGACCTTTAATGGAGCTTCCTCAAGGGACTTTGTTATCAGGGATGCCCAAACTTCTTTAGGTCACATGCATATGGGCCTACATAGTCCACACACTAGTAATTCTATCTCAGTTCCTTTATCAAGGAAGACAGTCACTCGAGCTACACATCATTCAGTCAAGGAACAATGCAACTACAATCATAAAGTCAAGCCTCACACATTTGAGTGGGTGCCTTGGTTCTCAGAGAAAATTCTAAAAATCATTAAGACAGAGAGAAGAAGAGCAAGTTCGAACCAAATTGGCTTGGTCCTTACATCATTACAATAGCATATGGATCTGGTGCATATCAGCTCTCAACCATAGAGGGTGAACCTTTGGAGGATCCTATCAACAGCATGCACCTTCGCAGGTTTTACACATAGCTCTTTGGAGTATCCTAATTCAAAAAAATGAAAATAATTCATAAAATATAAAAAATTGTTACTTGGTGAAAACCTGGCAAACAAGCACCTTGTGACAACAAAAAAATCAAAAAAGTGAAGAGAAATAAATCCGTCCAACGGTGAAAACCACTTTGGTGGCGCCCTGGGCAAGTACCATGGTGAAAGCTGGGTCACCAACGCCATGTGTAGAGACATTGCTCCTCCCTCCTTCAGGATTCCATTTCATCCTTCACTTTGCACACACTCACAACCCATTCATTCATAATAAACTTACCCATTCCCATCGTGGCTTGTTATTGATCTAACTAAGATTGGTTAGCCATTCATAATAAACCTCCCTTTTCACCCCTTTCCATCCATAATAAATCAGCTCCTATCTGTGGCTAATGCAAATCCTACGTCTAGTAATGAGTGTGGAACTAAGAGCGTCACATGTTTCGAGGAGTACAGTTTCTTCCACTTTTTCTTCAGTCTATTCGTGCACAATCCGCAATAAAGCAACATCTGCATCACCAATCTGCAATAAAGTTTCATCTTCTCCACAATAAAGTATCAGTTTCATGGATTCAGTTAGTTTCAGATGAGACAAAACAGCAACAATGGGCTTCAACAAATCAAATCTTTCAATAGACTCAGACAACATTATGGTTCAGTGCTATCTATCCTTTTTGTGAAAGTAAACATTGTGACCACAATCAAATAAGACTTATACAAGTGACCAGAGACACTAAACTTAAGGACTACAGTGGATGTTGGTGTTGAGTCTTAGTTTTCTTTTGATTTTATCTTTCTGGTGACATGTCTTTTAGCTTTTCCGCGATGTCTCTGACTAGAGATTCTATCTCCAGGATGTCTTTGACTAGAAAGGCGAGGATGGGGTATCGTCACCCATTTTTATTTGTTGTCTATGGATTGTTTCTTAGTAATGCTATGACTTGTCCAAGGATATGAGGACACTGAGAGTCTAGTATGAACTGGGGCATTCCTTGTTTGTGACTATCTTATCTCCATGCAAATAGGTACAATGACTTTCTGAGTTGAACATATGCCTTGATTGTCATAACCTACTTGCCATAATAAGCTCAATGATGATAATGCATAAGAAGCTCTTTCACTATCATATCTTCTATCTTCCATCCCCATTTCTTGATTGACTTCCATCGTCCTTCTTGAGTCTGCGTAGCCTGCTATCACACGACTGAGTATAATGACACACTAAAAACATTTGCATTTCATGTAGTTGCACCTGCATTGCCACATATTAAGCATTTCATTCATACATACATATAGATATCACAAATCCATCACATCCTGCACACAACACATGTAAGCAATCTTACATTTTTATCATGTAAATAATTCTTTGCATTATCATATTCATTAGCATTTCATACATTCACATTTGCATTGGCATAACATATAAAAACATAAAAGATAAAAAATATTGCATTTTATCATGTACATAGTTGCATCCATATCATAATCATCACATAGAAACATACATCATAAAACATCTCATCACATAGGTACGCATGCATATAGCTACCGCAAAGATGAATCATCTCATATATATATCAAAATCATAAGTTTCATGATACAATGATGTCAAAATACATATGGCTACACAACCAACCCTTGTGTCGCCCTGTCCAAACACAGGAACCCACTGATCACTCCTCCTAGCACCGCCGTTAGTGCTAATCCTATCCGGGTCATGGTATCCCAATCCATGTGTCTAGCCCTCAGCTCCAATCCTGGAACACTCATCTCAATGCATCCCTGTCTCCCTCTCGATCATAAGGAATCAGCTCCCCATTGATCGATATCCGCAGAATCCTGTAAACATCCTCTAAGGTGATTTCCATCTCACCCATAGGCAAATGAAAAGTGCATGTCTCAGAATGCCATCTCTCGGCTAAAGCAGTCAGCAAACCCATGTTCGCCCAAAACTTAGGCACATACAGAATGTATCTCAAACCCATACCCTCAATGGCAGCTCTGTCCTCGAATGTCATCTCTGGTCGCAACCTCTGAGTCGACGAGAATCTCTCTCGCAACTCCAGCATAGGCAAATACTCTTGCAGTCAAGCAAATCAATCATGTCAGTCATAGTGGCATTCACTGTTCATCACAAAATGCTACTTTTTATCTAAATGCATATGGTACTCTATCCTAGTAACACTCACTGTTCATCACAAAATGTTGCTGATTATCCTAGTGGTACTCCCTGTTCATCACAAAGTACTACGTTTTTGCACTCCCTGTTCATCACAAAGTGTTGCTCATATTTTAGTACTCCATGTTTATCACAAAGTACTATGTCTTGGTACTCACTATTCATCACAAAGTGTCTTGATCTATCCTATCCTAGGGCCTCTACTTAAGTGAATCCTCTTGAGTAGTTTCCTAATTGGCAACATATGTTCCATCACAGAATTGTCAATCCTAGCCCTATCTGCTATTCTATTCTTCCCTAGAGGACCTGCTTGAGTGTATCCTCTCAGCAGCTTATCGAATCGACAGCATATATTCATCACAGAACTGCCGATTTGGCCTTGAATACATAAACGCCCATTTATTACATTACCTAGCATGCATTTATGACAACATTTATTGTAGAAAAGTACAAGGAGGTTTTGCGGTACTTACCAGCTCTCTTGCATCTGCTGGCCTCTGAAATCGGCGAACGCGATCGAATCTATGCACCAATACCATCAATGTTGATTGTTGCTTCTCTATCTCGCTCTACACTCTGATCTCTTGGATGTGCGGATGACAATGAGGATGTATTCCCCTCGTTGTCTATTTTATAGACTAACCTAGCCCTAGCCCTAGCTCTAGCCCTAGCCCTAGCCCTAGCCCGAGTCAATCTTCTTTATCCCATGACTCTATCACTCTATCCTATTTGGTTATTCCATTCTAGCCTTTCTTTCTTATCGAGAGATTGTCTGCAATCTTTCCAGACATTTTCATCTGATCTCTCGAGGGGGCATATCATTCCCATCTTGGGACAACTTTGTATCAGTTCATATTATCTTCTTTGAAACAACGCGACAAGTTGCATTGTCTCAAAGAGGGGCAAAATGTAGACACCTAAAATTGTAATGTCTAATTAAATAAATATTTTTATTTATCTAATTATCTAAGCCTAATTCTTCTATTAATTAAATAAATCTTTATTTATTTAATTAATTCATTTATCCTCTTCTAGCCTTATTTCTCATTTAAATAAATACATTTATTTATTTAAATTATCCTTTTCGTATATTAAATAAATATCTTATTTATTTAATTGATCTCACTTCCTCTATTAATTAAATAAATCTTTATTTATTTAATTAATTCATTAGCCTTTTCTACCTATGACACATGTCATTCATCTCTTAATTCATACACTACCTACCCTCTTATTATTTTCTTATTTCTTTTACCTACCCTCTAATCATAGCCGACCTCTTTTTACACCTCTCAATCTTATCCCTCCATTTCTTATGGTGTCTTCTATATAATGAGATGCTTCCTTCATTATCAAACTCTGGCTAACTCAATTATGCACTTGACTACACTACATTTTTCATATGCGATCCTACTTGCAACCACATTCCGTTCTTTGTTGAGCTCTTGTGCACATAAAATATGAGAGCAAATATATCAAGCAAGATCAATGGAGATAGCAAGAATGGAGATCCAAACCCTATTGGACATGTGATGGTATAATTCTTGTGATTACATTTGATTTACATTGCCTTAGGTAATCTTCATATGTTATGGTGGATCTTTGTTGTTCTTGGGCTAGGGTTTTGTGGTTGAATTCATTTAGTCTTTCATCATTGTTGTTATCCATTCTCACCATATACAACAGGAAGATCTACAGCTCAGATTAAACCGCAGTACCCTAGCACAAGTTCCAAGAAATGTATGCAAGTTCCAAGGAGGGGTAAAACATTTTTAGATTGAAGGATACATTGAACCTGATCAAGTTTGAAGATCTAATGGCTATGATTGATCATGAGAAATGTGATCAAGGAGATTAAGCAGTTGGCAAATTGTTTATAAATAAGGAACTGTTGATAAACAATTTATGCGGGCAAGTGTATGCACAGGGATGCTACATAGTGATTACCGAGCACAGAAGCTTGAAGACCTGTTTTGAATAAAAGAGTATAGAGCCCAGCAGATGGACAATATAAGTCCTATGACTAGATTGTATTGAGCAAATAAGAATCTGCTTTAGCAATTTAGATGTGAAGTTGCAGATAGATTTTATTGTTGTTATTTTGTAAAGTAACAGAAAATCTCTTAACCGAGTGGACTTAACAATCTTATTTGTAAAACCCTCTAGCAAGGTGACATTTTGATTGAGTGTTTGAAATCCTTTAACAAGGTCACTTCTAAAAAGGTGAAGATCCTAACAGATCTGAGGGAAATCTCTTAACTGGGTCACATCTAGCAATATGTTTGTAATCTTTAACAAGATTTTCTTTTAACCGAGCATACTCTAGAAGAGTATATTTCTTAGTGGGTCCAAAATCCCACAATGGTTTTTCCTTATTTGGGTTTCCACATTAAATCTGGTGTTATGAGTGTTATGATGCTTATATGCTTATGAGTTTGCATGTTTAGAAGTTTTGGTTATATTGCTGAAGTATATGTTATCGAGGTTGAATCTATTGTTTTAATAGAAGATTAAGTTTGTATGATTCACCCCCCCCTTCTCATCTTGTTAGCTTGACATCTGTACTTAACATTAAGTATCAGAACTATCAATTGGTATCAGAGCTTTGGACTCCGGAAGAAAAAGTTTAAAGGTACTTGAGGCAAAGATCCAAAGGTATATAAGAGGGATGCACTAAATCTGAACAAGTCAAGCTTCTCTACATGGTAGAAAAGGATGAAGTTACACCTATCAGGAGTTGGAGAATATGTTGTATATTATCTGGAGAATTATTTCATTACATCGAGCACCTATCCATTGACAATGGAAGAGATAAAGGAAAAGCAAGAACATATCCAAGCAATGATTGAAATAACATCTGCATTGACCGACTCAGAGTTTAATGATCTAGAAGGCTGCAATGATGCAAAGGCAATGTGGGACAAGCTCATATCTGTGTATGGTGGAGATGAACATGTTCAAAGAGAAAAAGTGGACAGTCTAAGAGGACAACTTGAATCTATGAGGATGAATGAAGGTGATAACATAACCCAGTACAGTACAAGACTAGAGGAGATTGTCAATCAAATCAAAGGAGCAAGTGGAACTATTGAAGAAAAGGATATAACAAGTAAGTTGTTAAGAACCCTTCTGCCAGCTTATGCAATCCGAGTCTCTGCAATCAATGAATTGAGGTCTGTACCCAATATGCCAGTTTCTTTAGATGCTACTATTGGTAAGCTACATGCATTTGAGTTAAGTAATTTTGATAACAGTGGGTCTTCGGTAAATAAAGTTGAGTCTGCATTTAGTTATTTTCATATTGGTGAATCTGATGATTACAATGATAGAATGAGTAAGTACACTGAAGGGGATCACAATGGAGCAAGTGAGAGATTTTGTAAGAACATGGAAAAAGTACACAAACTGTATGAGGAAATCAGAAAGAAAGAAGAGTTTGAAGCACTAGTAGCCAGAAGGTTATCGAGAGGCAAAGGTAAGTATAAAGGAAAACTACCTCTGAAATGTTTCAATTGTGATAAGATAGGACATATGGCTTCTAACTGTCCTGACAAAGATTCTACTAAAATGAGAGATTACTGAGATGACAGACAGAAAGATAATCATTATAGAGGACACTGAAACTTCATAAGAAAAGATAGAAAGTCATGCTTAATAGTCGATGAGGAATCCAATGATGATAAATCAGATGAAATTAATACAGAGGAAGTAGTTTATGTCGCTATCAAAGATGGATCAGATGAAGAAAGGTATGAAGAAAAAGCCCTAATATCTCACATAAATACTAATGATTCTTTGATCATAGATAATGGATGCTCACATCACATGACAGGTGATAAACACAAGTTTGTTATATTAGAAGATTATGATGGAGGCTATGTAAGATTTGGTAATGATGCACCATGTCCGATAAAAGGTAAAGGATCTATAATACTTCTTGACAATGCAAAATGCAATGATGTTTATTGGGTTGAAGGTTTGAAATAGAATTTGTTAAGTGTAGCATAGCTAAACAATACAGGTTACCGAATAGAATTTCAGAAAGGAATTGTCAAAGTTCATGACAAGCATGGAAAGTTAGCTGCTACCAGGACACAAACAAAAGGTAACACATTTCACCTTCACTCAACTCGGAACAAGTGTCTGTATGAAAAGATAGATGATATGTGGTTATGGCATAAAAGGTCTTGTCAAGTAAATTTTGATAATCTGATCAAAATAAGCAAGAAGCACCGAGTAAGAGGTCTACCAAGTCTTGAAAAACCTGAGAATGCTATGTGTCGAGGATGCTAGATAGGTAAGATGACAAGATCAAGCTTTACAAGTAAGTCCTACACATCTAAGGGAATTTTAGATCTTGTGCATACTGATTTTTGTGGTCCTATGAAAGTTCAAAGTTATTATGGTGATAAATATTTCATATTATTTGTGGATGATTACTCAAGGATGATGTCAGTAATGTTTTTAAAAGAAAAATCTAAAGCTTTTCAAATGTTTAAATGGTACAAGGCAAGAGTTGAAAATGAAACAGGAAGACAACTGAAATGTCTTAGATTAGACAGAGGATGAGAGTTCACATCTGATGAGTTCAACTTATTCTGCAATGATCATGGTATAAAAAGACAAGTCTTTGCACTGAGAACTCCACAACAAAATGGAATTGCTTAGAGAAGAAATAGATCTATTGTGGATTGTGCCAGAAACCCGATGATTGAAAAGAAAGTACCACAAACATTTTGGAGAGAAGCAATACGCACAGCAGTTTACACCTTGAATCGAGTACAACTGAAGAAAGGAACTTTGAAGACACCATATGAGATCTGGTATGACAAGAAACCTAATGTAAGTTATTTCAAAATCTTTGGAAGTAGATGCTATGTACACAAAGATGATAGAAATGGAAAGTTTGATCAGAAAAGTGAAGAAAGAACATTTCTAGGTTATTCTTCTAGAAGCAAAGCATTTAAATGTCTGATCAAATCATCTAACAAAATAGTAGAAAGTGCAAATGTGAAAATTGATGAACTTACAGAAAGAAATGATGAAGGAAACTCCAAGGGACCAAAAGATTATGATGAATTTGTCTATGTTCAATCGAGAAGTCCTACCGAGAAGACTGTTGAAGAAAATGAAGAGAATATCCAGTTACCAAGTGATGAAGAAGATCATACAGAGCCTACCAAGCCTATATTAGCCAAATATGTCAGAAGACATCATGCATCAAGTCAGATTATAGGAGATAAGAATGATCCAGTGATGACAAGGAACAAACTGAGATAGAACGCATGTCTGATATTTGAATTTGAACCAAAAATAGTGAAAGAGGCATTTAACAGTGAATATTGGATAAATGCTATGACAAAAGAGATTGATCAAATCAAGAAGAATGACACATGGACACTGGTCCCAAGACCAAAGGACAAAAATGTAATTGGTACAAAGTGGATTTTCATAAACAAGCTGAATGAAAAAGGTGAGGTCATTCGAAATAAAGCAAGATTAGTTTGCAAAGGTTATGCCCAAGAAGAGGGAATTGATTATGGTGAGACTTTTGCACCTGTGGCAAGACTTGAAGGAGTAAGAATATTGTTGGCATATGCTGCTTACAAGAATTTCAAGGTATATCAAATGGATGTCAAATCTGCATTTCTGAATAGTATATTAGAAGAAGAAGTTTTTATTGAACAACCTAAAGGATTTGTTGAAGACAAGAATAAAGATCAGGTAAATTGAACAAAGCTTTATATGGTCTGAAACAAGCACCTAGAGCATGGTATGAAAGATTGCACTCTTATTTAATCAAGATTGGTTTTATAAGAACAAGTGAAAACAGTAACATGTACATGAAGAATGATGAAAATGGAATACTGATCTCAGCCATATTTGTTGATGATATTATCCTTTGTGGAAATGACTCTTTATGCAAGAACTTTGGAAATGAAATGAGCAAAGAATTTGAGATGTCATTAATAGGTGAGATAAAGTACTTTATAGGTTTACAAATACTGCAAATGAAAGATGAGATTTTTATTACTCAATCCAAGTACATAAAGGAAATCTTGAAGAAATTTGGAATGGACGATTCAAAACTAGTAAGTACTCCTATGACTACCAACTATAAACTATCAAAGAATGATGAATCTGCATCTGTTGATGAGACACTTTACTGATCTATGATCGGAAAGTTGCAATATGTTGTTCACAACAGACCAAACATAGCACATGCAGTAGGTATAGTTGCAAGATTTTCTGTAGATCCCAAGGAAACACATATGACAACAATCAAGAGAATTTTCAGATACTTAAAAGGTACTGAGGATTATGGCTTAGTATATCAGAAAGGAAATGACTTTGATTTAAAAGTTTATACTGCTGCTGATTGGGTAGGCAACATTGATGACAGAAAAAGCACAAGTGGAGGAGCTTTCTTTTTAGGAGAAAGACTAGTAAGTTGGCTTAGCAAGAAACAAGGATGTGTTTCACAGTCAACAATAGAAGCTGAATATGTTCCTGCAGCATTGAATTGTACCAATATAGCATGGATCAAACAACTATTGGAAGGTATAAACGAGCAAGTTACCAAGCCAGTAACTATATTCTGTGACAATACTAGTGCCATTAACATTTCAAAGAATCCTGTTATGCACTCTATGACAAAGCACATCTCTATCAAATATCATTATCTTAGAGAAGAATTTCAAGAGAAGAAAGTGGTGTTGGAGTATGTTAGCACAAAGGAACAAATACCAGATATCTTCACCAAGCCACTGCCAAGGGACACTTTTGAGTATCTCAGAAGTAAGTTAGGGGTCCTACCCCTATCTTCTATTCACTGACCGAGTTTGGTGAAAGCATCAATTCAATGACTCTACAGCATATCTTTTAGGAGTTGATGCTGATTTACACACTTTAGGAGGTTTTCTAAAGGTGTGCAGGAAACAATAATAGCGAACAGGAATTGAAGACATAATGGTCTGACCGAGACTAAGTTGACACATAACAGCAAGGAATTCACTTCTCAGTGGAAGAAATCATGTTTAGTTCTTTACTTTTTGGCATTGTTGTCAAAGGGGGAGAAGACTATTGTATGGGGGAGAGCATTTTAGCATATCAAAATCTCAAAACAATCTGAATCAATTAGGTCATATCAATTGGTTTTGCCATCAATGCCAAAGGGGGAGATTGTTGGCATTATAACAGACAAAGGGAGATTGTTGGCATTTCAATAAGGATATTGAGAAGGTTGTTGATGATTATGGATATAACTGATTAAGGATGTTTACTGTCTTAATATTATTATTTTGTCATTGATGTCAAGAAATGGATTTTCTAATTCAGTATGATGTTGCCATATCTTAAGAAGTATGATTTGGTGAGTATAAAGATTGTTGGCAATATAGCATTATAACAGACAATGAAAGATTGTTGGCATTTCAATAAGGATATTGAGAAGGTTGTTGATGATTATGGATATAACTGATTAAAGATGTTTACTGTCTTGATATTATTATTTTGTCACTGATGTCAAAAAATTGATTTTCTAATTCAGTATGATGTTGCCGTATCTTGAGAAGTATGATTTAAAGAGTATAAAGATGTCGGTAAAAGACACAGGAAAGAATATGATGAATAAGAGGATGAATAAGGTATTCAATGGGCAACTATTACTGAGTCAGACAATGATGAGATCATGATGTTTAGATTGTTTTAACATCATACATATGTTGTAAATTGTAAAGGTTAATACTAAACTATATTATCAAGCAAGGAACCTAGTCGGTAAACCCTAAGGTTATCGCTATCGGTTAATGAAGGCGGAATGTCTACTGAGTGAAGTTTAGCATTCAGCGAGTTGTTATTGTGTTGTAACCGAGCTATAATAGAATGCATTAAATGTTTACATGCGATATTTAATGAAGGAAGCTGATGAGCTGGAACTGATTAAATGATTGGTGAGACATGCATGAAGTTTGTTAATGAATCTAAGGCAAAGGAAAGTCGGCATGGAGATCTACAGCTCAGATTGAACCGCAATACCCTGGCACAAGTCCCAAGAAATGTATGCAAGTTCCTAGGTGGGGTAAAACATTTTTAGGTCGAAAGATACATTGAACCTGGACAAGATTGAAGATCTGATGGCTATGATTGATCATCAGAAATGTGATCAAAGAGATTAAGCGGTTAGCTAATTGTTTATAAATAGGAAACTGTTGATAAACAATGCATGCGGGAAAGTGTATGCACAGGGATGCTACATAGTGATTACCGAGCACAAAAGCTTGAAGACCTGTTTGAATAACAGAGTATAGAAGCCCAGCAGATGGACAAGATTAGTTCTATGTCTAGATTGTATTGAACAAATAGGAATCTGCTTTAGCATTTTAGATGTGAAGTTGCAGATAGATTTTTATTACTGTTATTTTGTGAAAGTGACAGAAAATCTCTTAACCGAGTGGACTTAATAGTCTTATTTGTAAAACCCTCTAGCAAGGTGACATTCTGATTGAGTGTTTGAAATCCTTTAACAAGGTCACTTCTAACAAGGTGAAGATCCTAATAGATCTGAGGGAAATCCCTTAACCGGGTCACATCTAGCAATGTGTTTGTAATCTTTAACAAGATTTTCTTTTAACCGAGCATACTCTAGAAGAGTATATTTCTTAGTGGGTCTGAAATCCCACAATGGTTTTTCCCTATTTGGGTTTCCACGTTAAATCTGGTGTTATGAGGTTTATGATGTTTATATGCTTTTGAGTTTGCATGTTTAACATTTTTGGTTTTATTACTGAAGTATATGTTACCGAGGTTGAATCTGATGTTTTTATGGATGATTAAGTTTGTATGATTCACCCCCCCCCCTCTCATCTTGTTGACTATTAGATCTGTACTTACATTAAGTATCAGAACTATCAATTGGTATCAGAGCTTTGGACTCCAGAAGAAAAGTTTAAAGGCACTTGAGTTAAAGATCCAAAGATGTATACGAGGGATGCACTGAAGTTGAACAAGTCAAGTTTCTCTACATGGCAGAAAAGGATGAAGCTACATCTATTAGGAATTTTAGAATATGTTGTATACTATCTGGAGAATAATTTTGTTACACTGAGCACCTATCCATTGACTATGGAAGAGATAAAGGCAAAGCAAGAACATATTCAAGCAATGATTGAAATAACATTTGCATTGACCGATTCAGAGTTTAATGATCTAGAAGGCTGCAATGATGCAAAGGCAATGTGGGATAAGTTCATATTAGTGTATGGATGAGATGAACATGTTCAAAGAGAAAAAGTAGATAGTCTAAGAGGACAACTTGAATCTATGAGGATGAATGAAGGTGAGAACATAACTCAGTACAGTACAAGACTAAAGGAGATTGTCGATCAAATCAAAGGAGCAGGTGGAACTATTGAAGAAAGGGATATAACAAGTAAGTTGTTAAGAACCCTACTACCAGCTTATGCAATCCAAGTCTCTGCAATCAATGAATTGAGGTCTATACCTAATATGCGAGTTTCTTTAGATGCTACTATCGAAAAGATACATGCATTTGAGTTAAGTAATTTTGATAATAGTGGATCTTTGGTAATTAAAGTTGAATCTGCATTTAGTTCTTTTCATCTTGATAAATCTAATGATTAGAATGAAAGAAAGTATAAGTACTCTGAAGGAGACCACAGTGGAGCAAGTGAAAGGTTTTGTAAGAACATGGAAGAGGTACACAAACTTTATGAGGAAATCAGAAAGCAAGAAGAGTTTGAAGCACTATTAGCCAAAAGGTTACCGAGAGGCAAAGGTAAGTATAAAGGAAAACTACCTTTAAAATGTTTCAATTGTGATAAGATAGGACATATGGCCTCTAACTGTCCTGACAAAGATTTTACTGAAAGGAGAGATTACCGAGATGACAGACAGAAAGATAATCATTACAGATGACACCGAGACTTTAGAAGAAGAGATAGAAAGACATGCTTAATAGCTGATGAGGAATCCAATGATGATAAATTAGATGATACTGATACAGAGAAAGTAGTTTATGTGGCTATCAAATATAGATCAGATGAAGAAAGGTATGAAGAAAAATCCCTAATATCTCACATAAACACTAATGATTCTTGGATCATAGATAGTGGATGCTCACATCATATGACAGGAGATAAACATAAGTTTGTTATATTAGAATATTATGATGGAGGCTATGTTAGATTTGGTAATGATGCACCATGTCCAGTGAGAGTTAAAGGATCTATAACACTTCTTGATAATGCAAGATGCAATGATGTTTATTGGTTTGAAGGTTTGAAATATAATTTGTTGAGTGTAGCACAGCTAAACAACACAGGTTACCGAATAGAATTTCAGAAAGGAATTGTCAAAGTTCATGACAAGAATGGAAAGTTAGCTACTACCGGGGCACAAACAAAATGTAATACATTTCACCTTGACTCAACTCGTAATAAGTGTTTGTATGCAAAGATAGATCATACCTAGTTATGGTATAAAAGGTTTTGTCATGTAAATTTTGATAATCTGATCAAAATAAGCAAGAAGCACCGAGTAAGAGGTCTACCAAGTCTTGAAAAACCTGAGAATGCTATGTGCCGAGGATGTCAGATGGATAAGATGACAAGATCAAGCTTTACAAGTAAGTCTTACACTTCTAAGGGAATTTTAGATCAAGTGCACATTGATCTTTGTGGTCCTATGAAAGTTCAAAGTTATTATGGTGATAAATATTTCATATTATTTGTGGATGACTATTCAAGGATGATGTCAGTAATGTTTCTAAAAGAAAAATCAGAAGTTTTTCAAATGTTTAAATGGTATAAGGCAAGAGTTGAAAATGAAACAGGAAGACAACTGAAATGTCTTAGATCAGATAGAGGAGGAGAGTTCACATCTGATGAGTTCAACTTATTCTGCAATGATCATGGTATTAAAAGACAAGTCTCTGCACCGAGAACTCCATAGCAGAATGGAATAGTTGAGAGAAGAAACAGATCTATTGTGGGTTGTGCTAGAACACTGATGATTGAAAAGAAGGTGCCACAAACATTTTGGAGAGAAGCAATAAGCACAACAGTTTACACCTTGAACCGAGTTCAATTGAAGAAAGGTACTTTGAAGACACCGTATGAATTCTGGTATGATAAGAAACCTAATGTAAGTTATTTTAAAATCTTTGGAAGTAGATGCTATGTTCACAAAGATGATAGAAATGGCAAGTTTGATCAGAAAAGTGAAGAAGGAACATTTCTAGGTTATTCTTCTAGAAGCAAAGCATTTAAATGTCTAATCAAATCATCTAACAAAATAGTAGAAAGTGCAAATGTGAAAATTGATGAATTTGCAGAAAGAAATGATGAAGGAAATTCCAAGGAACCAGAAGACTGATGAATTTGTCTATGTTCAACCGAGAAGTCGTACTGAGAAGACTGTTCAAGAAAATGAAGAGAATATCCAGTTACCGAGTGATGAAAAAGATCATACAGAGCCTACCGAGCCTATATTAGCCAAGTATGTCAGAAGACATCATGCACCAAGTCAGATTATAGGAGATAAGGATGATCCAGTAATGACAAGGAACAAACTGAGATAGAACACATGTTTGATATCTGAATTTGAACCAAGAATAGTGAGAGAGGCATTTAACAGTGAAGATTGGATAAATGCTATGATAGAAGAGATTGATCAAATAAAAAAGAATGACACATAGACACTAATCCCAAGACCAAAGGACAAGAATGTAATCGGTATAAAGTGGATTTTTAGAAACAAGCTAAATGAAAAAGGAGAGGTCATTCAAAACAAAGCAAAACTAGTTTGCAAAGGTTATGCTCAAGAAGAAGGAATTGACTATGGTGAAACTTTTGCACCTGTTGCTAGACTTGAAGGAGTAAGAACATTGTTGGCATATGCTGCTTTCAAAAACTTCAAGGTATATCAAATGGATGTCAAATCTACATTTCTAAATGGAATATTAGAAGAAGAAGTTTTTATTGAACAACCTAAAGGATTTGTTGAAGACAATAATAAAGATCAGGTATGTAAATTGAACAAAGCGTTATATGGTTTGAAACAAGCACCTAGAGCATGATATGAAAGATTGCACTCTTATTTGATTAAGATTGGTTTTATAAGGAAAAGTGAGAACAGAAAAATGTATATGAAGAATGATGAAAATGGAATACTGATCTCAGCCATATTTGTTGATGATATCATATTTTGTGGCAATGACTCTCTATGCAAGAACTTTGGAAATGAAATGAGCAAAGAATTTGAGATGTCATTAATCGGTGAGATAAAGTATTTTATAGGTTTACAGATATTGCAAATGAAAAATGAGATTTTCATTACTCAATCCAAGTACATAAAGGAAATCTTGAAGAAATTTGGAATGGAGGATTCAAAACTAGTAAGTACTCCTATGACTACCAACTGTAAATTATCAAAGAATGATGAATCTGCACCTGTTGATGAGACACTTTACCAATCCATGATTGGAAAGCTACAATATGTTGTTCATAGCAGACCGGACATAGTACATGCAGTAGGTATAGTTGCAAGATTCTCTGCAGATCCTAAGGAAACACACATGACAGCAATCAAAAGAATTTTTAGATACTTGAAAGGCACTGAGGATTATGGCTTAGTATATCAGAAAGGAAATGATTTTGATTTAAAAGTTTATACTGATGCTGATTGGGCAGGCAACATTGATGATAGAAAAAGCACAAGTGGAGGAGCTTTCTTTTTAGGAGAAAGACTAGTGAGTTGGCTTAGCAAGAAACAAGGATGTGTTTCAAAGTCAACAACAAAAGCTGAATACGTTGTTGCAGCACTTAATTGTACCAACATTGCATGGATCAAACAACTATTGGAAGGTATAAATGAGAAAGTTACCGAGCCAGTAACTATATTCTATGACAATACTAGTGTCATTAATATTTCAAAAAATCCTGTTATGCACTCTAAGACAAAGCACATCTCTATCAAATACCATTATCTTAGAGAAGAAGCTGAAGAGAAGAAAGTGGTGTTGGAGTATGTTAGCACAAAGGAACAAATAGTGGATATCTTCACCAAGCCACTACCAAGGGACACTTTTGAATATCTCAGAAGTAAGTTAGGGGTCCTACCCCTATCTTCTACTCACTGACCGAGTTCGATGAAAGCATCAATCCGATGACTCTATCGAATATCTTTTAGAAGTTGATGCTGATTTATACACTTTAGGATGTTTTCTAAAGGTGTACAGGAATTATTACAGGAAATATTACAGAGAACAAGAATTAAAGATAAAATGCTCTGACCGAAACTCAGTTGATACACAACAGCAGGAAATCACTTCATACAGAAAGTAATTATGTTTTAGTTCTTTACTTTTTGGCATTGTTGTCAAAGGGGGAGAAGACTACAAGAAAATTGAGACATTGAAAAGAAGACTGAAGAAAATAGGAGAAGTCTAATGTATGGGGGAGAGCATTTCAGCATTTCAGAATTACAGCAATCCGAATCATTTAAGGTCAAATCAATTGGTTTTGCCATCAATGCCAAAGGGGGAGATTGTTGGTAATATAGCATTATAACAGACAATGAAAGATTGTTGGCATTTCAATAAGGATATTGAGAAGGTTGTTGATGAATATGGATATAACTGATTAAAGATGTTTACTGTCTTGATATTATTATTTTGTCATTGATGTCAAGAAATTGATTTTCTAATTCAGTATGATGTTGCCATATCTTGAGAAGTATGATTTCAAGAGTATAAAGATGTCGGTAAAAGACACAGGAAAGAATATGATGAATAAGAGGATGAATAAGGTATTCAATGGGAAACTATTACCGAGTCAGACAATGATGAGATCATGATGTTTAGATTGTTTTAACATCATATATATGTTGTAAATTGTAAAGGTTAATACTATACTATGTTATCAAGCAAGGAACCTAGTCAGTAAACCCTAAGGAACCTAGTCAGTAAACCCTAAGGTTATCGCTATCAGTTAATGAAGGCGGAATGTCTACCGAGTGAAGTTTAGTATTCACCGAGTTGTTACCGAGTTGTATCCGAGCTATAACATAATGCATTAAATATTTACATGCGATATTTAATGAAGGAAGCTGATGAGCTAGAACTGATTAAATGATTAGTGAGTCGTGCATGAAGTTTGTTAATGAATCTAAGGCAAAGGAAAGTCAGCATGAAGATCTACAGCTCAGATTGAATCACAATACCCTGGCACAAGTTCCAAGAAATGTATGCAAGTTCCTAAGCAGGGTAAAACATTTTCAGATCGAAAGATACATTGAACCTAGACAAGATTGAAGATATGATGGCTATGATTGATCATGGGAAATGTGATCAAGGAGATTAAGCGGTTAGCTAATTGTTTATAAATAGGAAACTATTGATAAATAATGCATGCAGGCAAGTCTATGCACAGGGATGCTACATAGTGATTACCGAGCACAAAAGCTTGAAGACCTGAATAACAAAGTATAAAAGCCCAGCAGATGGACAAGATTAGTTCTATGTCTAGATTGTATTGAACAAATAGGAATCTGCTTTAGCATTTTAGATGTGAAGTTCCAGATAGATTTTTATTACTGTTAGTGGGTCCGAAATCCCATAGTGGTTTTTCCCTATTTGGGTTTCCACATTAAATCTGGTGTTATGAGGTTTATGATGTTTATATGCTTTTGAGTTTGCATGTTTAACAGTTTTGGTTTTATTACTGAAGTATATGTTACCTAGGTTGAATCTGATGTTTTTATGGATGATTAAGTTTGTATGATTCACCCCCCTTCCCCCCCTCTCATCTTGTTGACTATTGGATCTGTACTTACATTAAGTATCAGAACTATCACAGTATGATGTAGCCATATCTTAAGAAGTATGATTTGGTGAGTATAAAGATGTCGGTAAAAGACACAGAAAGAATGTGATGAATAAGGGGAGGAATAAGTTATTCAATGGGAAACTATTACCGAGTTAGACAATGATGAGATCATTATGTTTAGATTATTTTGATATCCTACATATGTTGTTGATTGTAAGGTTAATACTATACTATGTTACCGAGCAAAGAACCTAGTCGATAAACCCTAAGGTTATCGCTATCGGTTAACGAAGGCAGAATGTCTACTGAGTGAAGTTTAGTATTTACCGAGTTACAACCGAGTAATAACAAAATGCATTGAATGAATAAAAGCATTATTTAATGAAGGAAGCTGATGAGCTAGTTATGATTAAATTATTGTTACAATGTGTATAAAGGTTGTTAAGGATCTATGGCAAAGGAAGATCGGCAGGAAGATCTATAGCTCAGATTAAACCGCAATACCCTAGCACAAGTTCCAAGAAATGTATGCAAGTTCCAAGGAGGGGTAAAATGTTTTCAGATCGAAGGATACATTGAACCTGGTCAAGTTTGAAGATCTGATGGCTATGATTGATCATGGGAAATGTGATCAGGGAGATAAAGCGGTTGGCAAATTGTTTATAAATAAGGAACTGTTGATAAACAATGTACGCGGGCAAGTGTATGCACAGGGATGCTACATAGTGATTACCGAGCACAGAAGCTTGAAGACCTGTTTTGAATAACAAAGTATAAAGCCCAGCAGATGGACAAGATAAGTCTTATGACTAGATTGTATTGAGCAAATAAGAATCTGCTTTAGCATTTTAGATGTGAAGTTGCAGATAGATTTTATTACTGTTATTTTGTAAAGTAACAGAAAATCTCTTAACCAAGTGGACTTAACAGTCTTATTTGTAAAACCCTCTAGCAAGGTGACATTTTGATTGAGTGTTTGAAATCCTTTAACAAGGTCACTTCTAACAAGGTGAAGATCCCAACAGATCTGAGGGAAATATCTTAACCGGGTCACATCTAGCAATGTGTTTGTAATCTTTAACAAGATTTGCTTTTAACCGAGCATACTCTAGAAGAGTATATTTCTTAGTGGGTCCGAAATCCCACAGTGGTTTTTTCCTATTTGGGTTTCCACGTTAAATCTGGTGTTATGAGTGTTATGATGTTTATATGCTTATGAGTTTGCATGTTTAGCAGTTTTGGTTATATTGTTGAAGTATATGTTATCGAGGTTGAATCTGTTGTTTTTATAGAAGATTAAGTTTGTATGATTCACACCCCCCCTCTCATCTTGTTAGCTTGAAATCTATACTTAACATTAAGTATCAGAACTATCAGAGGATTTGGTTGATCATTGGTGATCGAGCTGGGTTTATGTAAGAGGATTTAGTCCTCTGGTATTGAACTTAACTGGAACTGTATTCAGGCATAGGAGATGCTATCTTTGTAGTTCATTCTTTCCTCTGGATTATAGTCTGTATTTCTATGTAGTCAGTGAGACTCTTTTTGTGATGAGCAATGTGCTCTAGATTTTTGTCCTTCCTACAAGTGTAGGCCCCTCAATTGTAATCACATACTTACTACATAAGTATTATCTAACTGTGGGTACGCTTCCCATCATGGTTTTTCCTTTTACCGAGTTTTCCATGTACAATTTTTGGTGTCATGTGGATGGTATTTATTCTTTGATTGTTGTTTATGCTTAATTGGTTTATTTGCTATTTTGATAATTGGTTTATGCATTCTGGTATTGATCTTTTGGGTTCCTTATTAACCCCCCCCCCCCTCTCAGTTGTCTTCCATTTATTTGAACTCTCTAACAATTGGTATCAGAGCTCTGGTCCTCTCTGCAAAAGATTAACTGCTTGAGGAATATCCTATGGCAACTAACAATTTAAGTTTATCTAGTTCATCTGCTTCTATTTTTAGAGAGATATTCCTAGGCTTGATGGAACAAATTACAGTATGGAAGATTCAAATGGAGACTCATTTGAGATGTCTCGGTAAGGAAATTTGGAAAATCATAGAGAATGGTGTTACATCTTATAATTCGGCATCTGGAAAGCCTCTTAAAACAAATTTGGATAAGGAGCTTGAGAATGATTGTAGAGAAAGAGAAGCCCTCTTGTGTGCACTTTTTGATCAACAAATAATCGGATTAACTGACAAATCATCTACAAAGGCTATATGGGACAAGTTGGAGACTCTTAATGAAGTTGACCCTACTGTGAAGATTGCTAAAATTGATGGTTACCGGGTGAGATATGAAAACCTGAAGATGGAAGAAGATGAAAGGATTACTACATTCATGGAAAGGGTAAATGAGATTATTATAGGAATTCAATGTTGTGGTGGAACTCTAAGTGAAGATGAAATAATTTATAAAGTTCTGAGAGCTTTGCCACCGGCTTACAAAATGAAGGCTACTGCAATCAATGAATTGAGAACAATGGCTAATACTTTTGTCAATAGAGATACCTTGGTTGGGAAATTATCTTCTTTTGAGCTTGAAGAATTTGGACCTTCTGAAGTTGTGAAGTTTGAACCTTCTTTTCATGCATCTACATCATCAATCGGTAAGCAAGATTGGAAAGCTCTATATGCAAGGGAATTGGATGATATGAAGAGAGAAGATGAAGAATTTGAGCAACTCGAAGCCCCATTTGCTAGAAGAGTACCTAAAGGATTGTTGGGTGAATATTTGTCACTAGAGTACCAATGAAAAAATATATGATTCACACACAGCTATGTCGAGAAATTAATCTCTCCTCTCATCAAGGGGAGGTTCCCTTTGAAATTTATTCTCTAATTAACAAGAAACTAAAATCTATGGGTAAGTTTTGGGTATATAACTCTCTTTTTTCAGAGTTTATGTATTTTCCCTCCACTTGTTACAATTCTCTATCACTTATGATACTTAAAGAAATGAACAAACTACTCCAACAAATTACACCAAAGCTTACAATCAAGAAGCACAAAATCTTTCTTGAATGTAATTCTAATTAAGCTAATGATTACAAACGATAAGAAATTTAACTTGCAGCTCAAAGTCTTCAAGTATAGATTCTCAATTCCTTAAACTACAAGTAACAACAACAATACAAAGCCTACTACTAATCACTTAACATCAAAAAATTTCCCAAATATGTAAACAACACAAAGTCTATTTCCACAATTAGAAATCTCTTTCATAAAATTTTACAATTTCACCAAAAGATTCAAGATCATAAAGAACGATTATGAGAACTATACATAAGAATGATTCCAATCACAATCACAATCTTCGGTCAAACACAAAGTTTGGAAACCAGTGGATTGTTGTCTTTATTTCCTTGAATCCACTTTTTTACATCAAAAGCACAAAGTCTTAATTGAGATAAAAATTTGGTAGAGTTTTGCTAAGCATATTCAAAAATATATATATATACAAATGAGGGTCCTCCTTATATAGGAAAAGAGTGGAGAAAAATGTGGGCACAGTTGACTAATTCAACTACACAGTCTTAGTTGACTATAACTACAGCAGAAAGAAAATATGCAGCTGCGAGAAAACTTACAGCATCTAACAGTGCAACTACATGAAAAGAAAGCGCCAAAAGGGGACTCTTTTCATTTTTCTCCTCCTCATTGTTGAATTTATAAGAATCAAATTACCTTACCGGTGCCTTATGGTTTTGATCTTCATTAGCAGTACCAAAACTCTGTCCTTGCTCCAATCTACCTTTGACTCTTCAATAACTCATCTAGTTGTGTTGAGTTTATCTTGAATTTTTCTTTATACTCACTTGCAGTAGTTAAATCTTCTCTTAGAATTATCATTTGTCTCTCAAGATCTTGTTCATTACTCTAGGATTGTACCAAATCAGTTCTCAACATATCATTCTCATGAACCAACCTACCACATTCTTCAAATTTGTTCTTCAGGGATACAACAAGATTTTATTCCTTCTTCTTTCTATCCTCAATCTCCTTAGACATCCTCATAGTTATTTCATTTTTCATAACCATGTTCTCTTGACTCAAATTCTGACATTGTTCCTTAAGTGCATTTTTCTCTTTATCATCCCGACTTTGCAAAATTTTCTTCCTCCTAGCTTGAACAGATGATAGCCTCTCTTGTATGACAAGAATGAATTCCTTAGCAGAATTCAATTCATCTTGTAGTTTTAAGTTCTTCAACCTTTCAGCATCATAATCTTCAAGTGTCATCTCAAGTTTCTTCTCCAAAGCCATATCCATGGATTCTGGTTTCAAGATCTTCCTCGAGCTATTAAACTTCCTCTAAGGCACAAGGATCTGATACCAATTGTTGGAATACTAGTTGGTGTATGCATGTTTTAATAAGGCTAAAATTAATCATTCTGGTATAACACTGATTCACCCCCCCCCCCCCTCGGTGTTATTGGATTCCAACAATGTCAACACAAAATGAACACCGCAAATGTTTTTATGCATAGATTCCTTTTAAAAGCTCATAGAATTTCATTCCTCTAATCAGCAAGACATACATTTCAAAAAAATTTCTTTTGCACACTCACATACACTGTATCAGAAAGATGACAAAATCCGCAATTGAATCATCTTCACAAAGATTCACACTTCAATTCATAAATACATAGATTTATAAGACAAAAAATGCTACAATTTCATTCATAGATCAAATTGCCTTTCCTCCATAATACATAGTACTACAAAAATATAAATCTTATGTCCTATATTAACCAAAAATTCTCGGACCTTTTACAAGGCTTACCACCAAATATATATAGCCACCAGGCTATGATAGTTTGTTACAATTAAAACCAGAGTAAAAAGATTAACTCTCCCTGAGAGTCAAAGAAGTTTATCCCTATAACTGAAAAGCAACTACTAAACAAGAAAATCAGTATAATCCGCGAGCAATGACTATGCGATCAAGCTCCTGCAGACGATGTGGCCTCCACCTATTTCTCCTGAGGCGAAGAAGTGCTATGGATACTGTACCATTTCAAATAAGTTGGAGAGAAGTTGAGGATGAACTGATAATGTGGAAGACCAATATGAAGTATTCATTGCTTCCAGACCTCCTTCTTCTTGCTCACCTGCACAACCTTGCCCTTATGTGTCTCGAGATGATCAAATAAAACCACTAGCATGGATTCAATTCGTGCAATTTTTGAGAAATCCTCTATTGTTAAGGATTTTTCTTCAAGGATTTTTCTTCCTAGGTTTGTTGAACTCGATCCTTGAAGGCTTGAATCATATTAGCTAAATCTTCAAGTGTCTTTCTATCATCTTTCAGGAGTTGAATATCTATGCACTTCATATCTTTCTGCATAATATTAATCAGTTCTTTTAACTCCTTCAAAATTTTGATTGATTCTTCATGCCCCTGTTCAATAATTGAGTTCCTCCATTCAATATTTTCTTTACATACAAAAAGCACATTGTCTTCAAGACCATGCACTAGTTTTTTTGCCAAGAAGTTCATGACTCCATACCTTTGGGTATCTCTCATTTGTTTCAGTACAGCTACCCATTTGCTTTTCTTTTTTTCCCAAGAAATTATTTATGTTTCCAACTCCTTTCCCATAGACTCTGCACTTCCAAATACCTTAATCAAATCAGAGATGTAGCTTATACCTTACTGATCAATTGATTCCAGCCACTCACTAAAGACGTCTGCTACCATCTGACTTCTTTGAACCTAGTCAAGCAATTTTTGGTCCATTGGTGACTTTGGATCAAATGACAAAGGTACTTGGGAAAGTGGTTGTGGATTGGGATCCTATATGGCATGTATTGAGCCATCTGCATTATGATTTGTTTCATTTTTATCCTTTTCATCTTTCCAAGTCCTGGTCAGAATTCTCTTGGTGGAGATCTCCAGCTGTTTAGCATCCACAGCTTGAGAGGTCACCCCTAAATCAATCTTCTCAATAACAAAGTATTTTTCAGTGATGGTCTTGACATCTTTATCCATTGGGGGTCAAGATACCTCTATTGGCATTTCAATAGAAGAAGATTATTGATATAACTGAAGAAGGATGATTACTATCTTTATAACATTATTTTGTCATTTATGTCAAGAAATTGATTTTCTGATTTAGTATGATGTTGCCATATCTTGAGAAGATTGATTTGAAGAGAATTAAGATGTCGGTAAAAGACACAGAAAGGATGTGATAATAAGGGGAGAAATAAGTTATTCAATGGGCAACTATTACCGAGTTAGACAATGATGAGATCATGATGTTTAGATTGTTTTGATATCCTACATATGTTGTTTGATTGTAAGGTTAATACTATACTATGTCACCGAGAAAAGAACCTAGTCGGTAAACCCTAAGGTTATCGATATCGATTAATGAAGGCAGAATGTCTACCGAGTAAAGTTTAGTATTTACCAAGTTGCAACCGAGTTATGACAGATCACATTGGATGGATAAAAGCATTATTTAATGAAGGATGTTGATGAGCTGGAGATGAATAAATGATTGGTATGCCGCGCAGAAGTTTGTTAAGGATCTACGACAATGAAAAATCAAGAGGAAGATCTACAGCATAGATTGAACCACAATAGCCTAGCACAAGTTCCTAGGAAGGACTGCAAGTTCCAAGGCGAGGTAAAATATTTTCAGATCGAAGGATATATTGAACCTAGTCAAGATTGAAGATCTGATGGCTAAGATTGATCATGGGAAATGTGATCAAGGAGATTCAACGGTTAGCAAATTGTTTATAAATAAGGAATTGTTGATAAACAATGCATATGGGCAAGTGTAAGCACAGGGATGCTACATAGTGATTACCGAGCACAGAAGCTTGAAGACATGTTTGAATAACAGAGTAGGGAGCCCAGCAGAGGGACAAGATAAGTCCTATGACAAGATTGTATTGAGCAAATAGAATCTTCTTTAGCATTTTAGATGTGAAGTTGCAGATATATTTTTATTATTGTTATTTTGTAAGTGATAGAAAATCTCTTAACCGAGTGGACTTAACAGTCTTATTTGTAAACCCTCTAGCAATGAAACATTCTAAATGAGTGTTTGAAATCCTTTGACAAGGTCATTTCTAACAAAGTGAAGATCCTAACAGATCTAAGAGAAATCCCTTAACCGGGTCACATCTAGCAATATGTTTGTAATCTTTAACAGGATTTGCTTTTAACCAAGCATACTCTAGAAGAGTATATTTCTTAGTGGGTCTAAAATCCCACAATGGTTTTTCCCTATTTGGGTTTCCACGTTAAATCTGGTGTTATATGTGTTATGATGATTATGTGTTTATGAGTTAGCATGTTTAGCAGTTTTTGGTTATATTGCTAAAGTATAAGTTACCGAGGTTGAATCTGTTGATTTTATGGAAGATTAAGTTTGTATGATTCACCCCCCCCCTCTCATCTTGTTAGCTATTGGCATCAAAACTTTACAACCTCTACAATCCAATGCCCTATTTCATCATCCATGTCTATCATTGCTTCAGTTTTAAGTCTCTTGGACTTTGACGTTCTTCCCAAAACATTTACTAACCATGTCTTCCATTGGAATAGAGAATGGAATTACATTTCTTTTCTTGCTAAGCGAAGTACTTAACCATTTGGGAATAGTAGATGTTTCCTTGAGTGGATATGATTGATGGTTAGTGATAACAACAACCATGGAGTTTACAAAATCCTCAACTTCTTGACTTTCCTTTCCCTTGTCAGTAGCTCCAGCAATGAGCTTGTCCTACATCTGGGCATCCCTTATCCCTTGAATTTCTTCTTCAGAGTCCAAATCTACTACAAGTGGATTTGTAGGGATTTTGTTACTGTTCTTCTTGCTACAGGATCTTGTGACATGAGTAGGGCAGGAACTTAGAGAAGATTCTCCTAAGTTTGCAGTTTTGATTTTCTCGGTCCTCTGTTTTTCATTACCTGCAATATCAATAGAAATATTAGAAGAGGTAAAAGATACTTGTGAATTTGCACGAGTTCGACCAACTTTTCTACTCTTAGGTGCAGAAATGGGTTGTTGTCCAAAACGGAGGTCCTTTAGCCATCTTTTTGTCTATCTAATAACATTGAAGGTTCTAGCTTGAATGTTGTCATCCCCTTTTCTATCCCAATCAACTTCTTGAATAGGTTGCCCCTTTATCTTCTCATTGAACTCAGGATCAACAACTTCTTCGCCCTCATCCTCTTGTACATCGAAGACATTCATAGATAGACCCATCGTTACAATATGTTGAACTATGAACCTAGACCACAATCTCTTTCTGACTTCAAATTCATCATCACAGTTCTCCCAATAGTCTTCCAACTGAGGTTCATGACAAAAATCAATATCAACATTCAATTTTTCTATGGAAAACCTTCGGCTATCAAATTTGTGTCTAGCGACATATAACTGCAAATTAAACTTCTTGAATTCAAGTTCAAGATTTACGGCATCTGAAACTCAACTACAACTATAATATCCCAGCTCTACTAGAAAGACAACCCCAGACTTCCCTTCACTTCTCTTATCAATGTAGGCGAGTTGTCGACTGACTTCAATCAAAACATAATTATCCAGAGTATACCTGGGTAACCTGAAAGGTTCACCCTGAAAGTTGCCAACCCTAACATAAGTGAGTTGAGCAAACTAAATGAAGAAACTACCATAGATACCTAAAAATTCCATTGCTTTTGTTGATAATCTTTTTTTTAGGTTACCTTGCAATTCATGAACCAATCTACCTGCATAAATATCATTCCACCTCATGAATTTTTCAACATATTTCTACTATTGCAGGTGAGGGTAGTATTTGTAAACCCTTATCCCATCAATCCAAGGTTCATGGTATAAGCCATTCCAGTCTCGAGTGCAGGCAAGCATATAAAATAGGGATGACGACATATAAAAACCACTCATCCCTGCAAATTTGTTTAAGCCCTCATCCAGTCTCTCTGCAACAACTTGCCCCCGGTCTAGATAAGTGCTTCCATTCAACATGACTTGAATGTAGAAATACATCCAATCTTCCCAATAAAAGGAATGATTATTTCCCTTCAATTTGTTCAACAAAATAACAATATCTTGCACTTTTGTTATAAAACATTCTCTGGTGAGTGGCTTGGGCAACCTAGAACCTCCTTTTTGGATTTTCAACAACCAGTTTCTAGCAATTATGCTTTTGTAGGTGCTCTTATTCTCGGAGAAGAAAGAGTATGAAGTACCAATAGTCCAGTCTTCGTAGGGATCCTTATGGAGAATTCGCATGGCTACCATTATAGTCTCCCTATCAATTTTCAACAACACCTCTCCATTGATAGCCCTAATATACCTTTGTTCTGCATCATACCAATTCATGCGTTCTAAAACTAGCTCCGAGCATGATGTGTTACTACTTACTAAGATTGCCATTAGTCTTATGTTCAAAGTTATTCTATATATTCTAGTCGGTTACTTCTATCGAATCTTTCAGTCGGTAAGCACAGAACAGTCGGTAAGCACAGTGCAATCGGTTATAGAAGAAAGTAGTCTCAGAGTGTAGTATACACCGAACACTCTACCAAGTAACACTCTATGTCTACCGAGCAGCAAGAATGATATAGTGAGTGAACACACACCGAGTGAAACGTGTTACCAAATTCACTAAACCTGTACATATATGGGAAACGTGTTACAAATATCGAGGAACAAGTAACCGTTATCACATTGGAAATTGCACTTAAAGATTGTGTATGATTTTGAGGTCATCTAACCAATGAAATATTTTGCATGGTTATTCATTCGAAAAATCATGTTTGTAAGATCGAAGCATGGACCAGATCACCGACATAAGAGATCTATTTATACAGCATGAATTCAGGATTAGGTATGTGCAAGTATATATGTGCATGTGTGTGTGAAGCAAGACATATACAAAAACAAAAAACATGAGATATCACAAGTGTTATGACTGTTACAGTTGACAGAGAAACACAGAGGTCACCGAGAAGGATTTCAAAGGACAGTCAAGGAACAGAGTAAACAGAAGGGTTTACCGAGTTAACATATGGATTACCGAGGTATGATATAAGCAAGTAATATCATTTTGAGCACATAGAATTTGCTATAATATTTCAGATGTAAAGTTACAGATAATTTGTAAAGATTTGATTGTAATATTTTGAGTTGTAAAGAAACCTTTAACAGGGTAAAAGACTCTAACTAAGTCTATAAATTGTAAAGCCTTTAACCAGGTACAGCATTTAGAATAAGTGTTGTAAAATCCTTAAGCAAGGTATATCTAACGATCTTGATACTCCTAACAGGGTAAGCTATCAGAAATAGCTAAACATGTAGCTCTAACTGAGCAACCTTTATTATTGCAGTAGTGAAGTTGTGGGTGTCATCCCCACCGCAGTTTTTCTCTCTAACCAAGAGTTTCTACGTAACCAAAATATATGTGTTATGCAGTGAATCATGTATGATTGTTATTTATTTGTTTTAGCATTATATTATGTTACTGCACTATTCAGTTTATGCTTAATAGTAAAGTTATTGTTGAAGAAAAGTTTTGAAGTATTGATTCACCCCTCCCCTCTCAATACATTAGCTTTGCATATTGGGCCTAACAATTGGTATCAAAGCATCAATCTTGGAAAAGGGTTTAACTGCCTAAAGATAAAGATCTTATCAATGGAAGGCTATAAACAATCTTGGAGAATTGTATATCTTCTAGAAGAGTTGGATCATGCTAATCAAGTGATTGCAGACATGCAAAGACAAATGCAAAAATCATTGAAAGTGAGAAGAAGATTATCTGATGATTTGCAGGACTCTCAAGAGTTAGTGGAACAAATTGAGACATCATCTGAGAATAGTATGTCTGAAGAGACTGAAGAAATGATTGAAGTGTTGAAAGAAAAGAACAAAGAACTGACTAATCAACTAAAAGCAATGAAAAGAGAACATGAGCATTTCAGCACACAGATGACCGAAAATCTTGATGCATTGAGGACAGCCGAGGATAAAGTAAGAGATCTAGAAAGATAGAAACAACAACTTGAAGCATTAGTATTTGAAAAGAATGATGAAATCATAAGATTGACTGGGATTCAACAAAATCTGTCAGATCAACTAGGTTATGCACATCATGAAGCAAATTTGAAAGATGATGAGAATCAAGCATTGAAACTTGAAGTATCAAGGATGACCGATGAACTTGAAATAGAAAATAAATCCAAACAAACATTGAAGAAGAGTTATGAAGCATCAAAGATGTTGGATGAGCAACTCAATACAAGAAAACCCAACAAATATTCAGGACTCGGTTACAAAGGAAAAGACTCTACCGAGAAGGGAATTCATACTACCGAGAAAGGAGAATCATCAAAGCAAGTTGGAATCAAGAAGAACATCAAAAGAAAGAAGCCTATTTGCAACTACTGTGGAAATCAAGGTCATACTGCCAACATGTGCCAAATCAGAAAAGGTAAGCAACCGAATGTCACTAAGTCCAATGATTATTATTACAATTGCAATAAATATGGTCACACATTTAACCAATGTAGGACAAAGTCTGCTAGCAATTATAAGAAGGAAAAATTCAATGGGTTTTGTAAAAACTACAATAGATATGGACACAGTACTGAGAAGTGTTGGTTTAAGCAAAGAACTATATGTGGTCTGCACATCGAGCAAATACTGGAAGCTACCGAACTCACAGAGAACTTAACCGACCATGTGCTATAGTACCATGGGATTACAATACAAGGATATGGTGTGAATGTTGTGGAAGATATGGACATATAAGTGCCAACTGCTTTATAAGGTTTGGAATGAACAACCAAAGATCATGGAGAAATCCTGGTATGGCATGTTTTCATTGTCACAAAGTTGGACACTTGGCTAGAGATTGTAGAGATCAACCTAGAGCAGACACTGAAGAAATAAAAGGCAAATTACAGATGATTTGGAAAAAGAAATAAATTGTGTCAAATGAAGAAAACACCTTACCTACCGAGTCAGGTGCACCTATTCCAAATTAATCGATAAAGGTATGAAGGGACTGCATTCTCTCAAAAGATTAAATCTTAATAGTGCCTATTTTATTATGTACTTAATTCAAAATCTGCATAACTAAGATGTATTAGTAAGTTTGAAATTCTGTCAATCTTTTGAAGCACTATACAGGAAACCTGTCAAGTCGGTAACTACAGGAAGCCTGTCTAGTCAGTAAATGAAGGAAATCTGGCTACTCGGTTAAAGCAAAAAAAGGAGAGTAAATCGGTTTAGTGAAACCGAGTGCATTTAATGTTTTAACCTAACCTGCATGGAGCCCGATAAGGTATATTATGTACTTAAAGCATTTACGTGGTCATTTTTACTCACCAAGTTTTTGAGAGCAGAGCAAAGCGAATCTAAGGTGATCAAACCTCCTCCAAAGTGAAATTCAAGGTATTTACATCAATCTCAATGCATTGTTAAGCTGGTTTACTGATCATATTTGTTGAAGATTTTTGTTTCATATTTGTTAAGAGGAAAAGCATCTATCGTTTGAAAGTTTTCAAACCCTAAGGATCTTTTGAAAATTTCTATCTGAAATCTACAATGGCACTGAAGATCCAAGAACCCGTTGTTGTTAAGAATGTTGAAAAACCCTCACTAAAATACTCTCTAACTCCCAAAGTAGCATCAGAACCGGATGACAAAACTGCATTTTCACTCATCCCAGATAGAGTTTTACTAGTTGAGGATGTTAGATTCTTCACCAAATGTCGAGTTGAAGAACTAGGTCATGTTGAAATCAAAGACACCTATGATGAATTGTGCACTGATGGGAAATTGGATAGCAAGTTTGAGCACATTAAGATCAAGGGATTGACTGAAGCCCTAACCTATCCCCGTGTCTTCAAACCCTAGTGGGTCAAGTTTGTTCTGAGCAGAGTTCACGATGATTTCATGTGGTTAGAGGAGCAACCATTCAAAATCACCAAGGCAATCATTCATCTGATCACCAGTTACCCTATTTATGATCATGCCCGAGCTCAGAAGATGATATCACAAAAGGAATTGATCACCTTAACCAGAGTGGAATCAGATTGCAGAGGACTGAAATTGAACAATGTCACTGATGCAGAACTAAAGTTTTCTATTAGAGTAATAGGTTATTGTTTTTTTCCAATCAGCAAGGGAAAATAGTGTACCATGTGCAGCAGTCGACTTAGCATACAAAATTGTGAAAAAGGGAATGAAAATTGATCTTTGTGAAGTATTGCTGAAAAACCTGTTTGAGAATCTGAACACCATCAAGAAGCCGAAGAAGAACAATTCGGCTAATACACTAAAGTTTGGATCACTGTTATTATGCATGTTTTTCTATTTTGAAAAAAACTTTCCAACAATCGATAAAGTAGTTTGGGAGCTACACCGACCAGTCACCCATCAAATCAATGACTTTATCAAACATCTAGGTGACAACTTCAATGATATTATGGATGCTTATTTCAGCAAGTTTCAAGAGAAGATGCATAACAGGTATAGAATTCCACACCAGCTAGTGGAAAAATACAAAGATGACATATGTTTTGAAGTATACACCGACTACTGCTATGTGAATGTTGTGGAACCAAGAACTCAATCTTTACCACCTATGGGTTATGAGGTTGACTTTGACATCACACAACAATAGATAGATGCCTTTCTTACACTACCAAGGCATGCTACCGAGCTGAGGTATGGAACATATGAAGAAGTGAAAGAGAAAGTAAAGATGAGCATTGTAGTACCAAAAGCTACAAGAAAAGCAACAAAGATGATCAAGGCACTTTTAGAGAAATTTGGAGAAGGTTCTTCCTCCACACCTGTCAAGGGCACACTAGTAATCACTGAGGAGGAATCAGAAGCCCAAGAGGCTACTATTACACTAAGCACCGAGTTGCCTAAAGGGAAAGTTTTGAAGAGGAAGAAATAGGACACATCAAAGGCATCACTGACTCCCTCAGTAAAGCGCCCAAACACAAGATCATTTGTAGTGTCACCAAGTAAGAAACCAAAGACTGTTGTTGTTCCTAAGGTAACAAAGATCTATAAGAAATCTACTCGGAGACTCATTTTGACTAAAGAGTCGGAGTCTGAAGATACTAGTAAATTTCAGATTGTCAAGAGCAAGAAGGTAAATGTACATAGTGTTGAAAAATTTTGTGCTAATCTGAAAGAATATGGTGGATTTGGATCATTCAGATATGTAAAATATGAATCCAGATCTGATGATTAAAAGAGACAAATAGAAGAAGTTGTCATCTGCATACTTCTAAAATTCTGATTGGCTCCATTGGAATTATCTAAGTCACTTCCAAATGAATTATATTTGCATATTAATAACAGGTGGAAATATGCAATGGACTCGGAGAAACAGATTAGAGAAAGAAGTCTGGTATATCTCTTTCCAGACATGTTGGTAGTTGAAATAAAAGAACATCTGACAACCTACCACACAAAGTTCCTCATCAAACAAAGAGCCTTAAAACTGATGAATGGTCTGTATATTGAAGTAGAAAATGAGACAAAAGAAAAGTGACAGGAAATATTTAGAATCAAGGATGCTGGTGAGCAAGCTACAGTTGAAATTGTTGATGTCACCGAGCAAGATCCTGATGTCACCAAGAAAGACCCTACTGACACCATACAAATTGATGAAGACATCATGGACACCGAGGCACCTAAACAGGAAATGATAGAAGGCAATGCCTATGCAAAACTGGTATCCAGTGAGTCACTTTTGGAACAAGTTCAGCCTTATCCTCCAGTCACTCATTTTGCTGAAACCGAGGCCCCTCACGATACTGAACAAGGTGCAGAGGTTCTCAAGTCTATAGAAGGAGAAGCTACTCCTCAGGCCACCGGGGAACAAACCTCTCAGGATCCTCCTAACACTGAAAAATGTTGCAATTGAGACCCCGAGCACCAAACCACCAAAGGACTCAGCAAAGGCTAAAGAAACCGACAAAAGTGTTACCTCCACTGAGAAACCTACCAAGGATCCACAAGCCTCCCAAGCTATTATATTGGTTCAACCGGCCAAATCTAAAGAAAAGAAGATGAAAAAGCATAGTTTCAAGGTTGATATATCGAAACCAATAGTGTTGCCCAATGTAGACATATCAAAATTAAAAGGGTAGGCACTCATTGAATTTGGTGAACTATGCAAAGCAAAGGCCGAATAGGAATAACAAATGGCCATACAAAAGAAAAATAAAGTACTTCAGAAGGTAAAGACACTATTATCAGATATGCTACCCGCAGCTACAGTGTCAATAGATGCAGCCATCCATATTCAACTGGATGAACTCCTCAATCAAATAGAGACATCTAGAGTAGATGCATCTAAATATTTAAGTTAAAGGACAAAGAGCTCACTGCAAAAATGATTGAAGAGGTATAGAAAGCTATTGCTATTGGCAAAGTTAAACTTGTCAAATTTATTGTTGAGTTGTCCCCTCAACTCAAGCACATTCTTTATTTATTTCAGAAACTCTATACATTCTCTTTATTCATTAAAGATATCAAAAATAAAACAGAAGCAATTGAGAAAGAGATCACTGATCTCTCAAATAAGTTGACCACCGAGCCCAATTCTATTCAGAATTTTTATACAAAGTTATAACAGCTCATGGCTCAACAATTGGAACTCGGGAATGAAGAGCACAAAATAAGGATGGACATTATGACTCTTCAAACCTTATTCATTCCACACTTGTCCTCCGTTCAAGAACAGATCAACTAAGCCACTTACCTATCTACTACACAAGAGGGAAGCACATTAGATGGCTTAATTTCTCTATTGGCTAACATTCAAGCACAGAATTCTTTAATGGACAGTGTCAAGGATGCACTCTTTGTTGCCCTCACCGAAGCAAGGAAAAAGTATAAATCCATTTTTGACCAGTTGCCTCCACCAAATGGTAACTAAATTTTGATGTTTGTCAAAAAGGGGGAGTGAGTATAGTATCAAAGTATACAGGGGGAGTATACCGAGCAGTGAACAGAGCAGTAAGCAATGAACAAGAGTAGCACACAGAACATTGATCACCAAGCATGCAAAATCAGAGTTATGTACAGTATATTGATAAGGAGAGTATATTTGAATATACTATTTCACTGACAAATGTATATATTGTCAGTTTAGTCAAATTTTGCAAGTATATAGATTTTTGAGTTATAACTTTGAAAGTAGTTTTTGTCAAACATCTCAACTAATGTCAAAAGGGGAGATTGTTACTACTTACTAAGATTGCCATTAGTCTTATGTTCAAAGTTATTCTATATATTCTAGTCGGTTACTTCTACCGAATCTTTTAGTTGGTAAGCACAGAACAGTCGGTAAGCACAGTGCAATCGGTTATAGAAGAAAGTAGTCTCAGAGCGTAGTATACACCGAACACTCTACCAAATAACACTCTATGTCTATCGAGCAGCAAGAATGATATACCAAGTGAACACACACCGAGTGAAACATGTTACCAGATTCACTGAACCTGGACATATATGGGAAACGTGTTACAAAGATCGAGGAATAAGTAACTGTTATCACATTGGAAATTGCACTTAAAGATTGTGTATGATTTTGAGGTCATCTAACCAAAGAAACATTTTGCATGGTTATTCATTCGAGAAATCATGTTTGTAAGATCGAAGCATGGACCAGATCACCGACATAAGAGATCTATTTATACAGCATGAATTCAGGATTAGGTATGTGCAAGTATATATGTGCATGTGTGTGTGAAGCAAGACATATACAAAAAGGAAAAACATGAGATATCACAGAGTGTTATGACTATTATAGTTGACAGAGAAACACAAAGGTCACTGAGAAGGATTTCAGAGAACAGTCAAGGAACAGAGTAAACAGAAGGGTTTACCGAGTTAATATATGGATTACCGAGGTATGCTATAAGCAAGGTAATATCATTTTGAGCACATAGAATCTGCTATAACATTTCAGATGTAAAGTTGCAGATAATTTGTAAAGATTTGATTGTAATATTTTGAGTTGTAAGAGAAACCTTTAACAGGGTAAAAACCTCTAACTAAGTCTATAAATTGTAAAGCCTTTAACAGGTGCAACATTTAGAATAAGTGTTGTAAAATCCTTTAGCAAGGTAGATCTAACGATCTTGATACTCCTAATAGGGTAAGCTATCAGAAATAGCTAAACATGTAGCTCTAACCAAATAACCTTTATTATTGCAGTAGTGAGGTTGTGGGTGTCATTCCCACCGCAGTTTTTCTCTCTAACCAAGAGTTTCTGCGTAACCAAAATATATGTGTTATGGAGTGAATCATGTATGATTGTTATTTATTTGTTTTAGCATTATATTATGTTACTACACTATTCAGTTTATGCTTAATAGTAAAGTTATTGTTGAAGAAAAGTTTTGAAGTGCTGATTCACCCCTCCCCTCTCAGTACATTAGCTTTCCATATTGGGCCTAACACGATGTTGCAACAGGAAATGTAGCCGCTTCAATCAAACCACTTCTTACAATTTTCTCCATCATGGAATTTTGAGTTGGATTCTTAGCTCTTTCTAGGAAGTTAGTGACGTCTGCTTGTGCCAATGAAGTGTCACCCATCTCTGGTAGTGAGCTAACAAAACAGGAAGTACAACCCAATTTCTGCAAAGTTGGCCTCATGATGGCCCCTCTTATATTTATCAACAACTTCGGGAATAAAAATAATTCCACTATTATAGCAAAGAAAATGGAGAACAACTAGCTTCTGAGTAATAAAATACAATAGAAGAAGAAACAATTGAAACTAACCTGATCTTGACAGCAAATTCTCGAAACCTTATAAGTGCAGATATAATACCTTCGGCCTCCTTCACTTTCACGGCTACTAAGAAGGGACTAGAGAGATTGCTAGCTTTTACAACAAAAAATGAATAAAATCTCACTCAAATCCTAGCTAGTTGTACTAATTAAGTAAGCTCGTAGGAATTGACACCTGATTTGATGGATATTCTACATGCATTTAATTTCGGGTTACTCCATTACATGTCACATAAAGTATCATGATTGTTTTTCATAATTAGAAACTAACATCTCAAACTACCTAGAATATTCCCTTTCTCGTCATCATTTTCCCTCCATGATACGCGCAGCACTTCTAAATGAAGCCTCGAACTATGAAGTTTGAACATTGAACCAAGAACCTAAAGGTTCAAGTTCAACTCTGAGGAAGAACATAGAACAAAACATAAAATAGTCTTCACGGCATAAAAACAAAAGACAACAAACGAGAAAAGATATAACCGACGCACAACTAACTTTGAACCGTGAACCTTGAACCAAAAGGTTCAAATGTTCAAGTTCAACATAAACTTTCAACAAAGTGCTTGCCTTTACCATGAAACAAATCCGCAAGGACAACTAACTTTAAAGTGGGCATTGAACTTGAACTTTGAACTAAGGCAAAGTTCAATCACTTAAGTTCAAAAAGAAGGAAACACACAACCGAAAAGGAAAATAAAAAATTAAAGGACGACTTTCAAATTGAACCTCATAATAAAAGAAGGGAGGACTAACACAGTGTAATAAGTTTGGTCATAAAATTGCTGATTTTAGTTTGATGCATAAGCCCCCTACTAGTTTGGAAAATAGAATTTTTTTTGCTGCACTTCCAGAGATGAATGTTATTTGTTATCATTGTTATGAGTTTGATCATAGGAGTTATGATTGTAGGACAAGTCAGTCGACATCCTACAATAGTTTTTCAAGTTCATCTTTCAATGTCAATGTGAAATGTTATCATTGTCAAAATGTTGGCCACGTTGCAACTCAGGACTTCTAAGAAAAAGAAGTCAGTACCGAATCAGAAACTAGAAGCAAAATCGGAGCAGAAAATTGCAGCAAACAAGAAGAAGGCAGCCAACCCGGTTTGGGTTGAAAAGGATAAGAATAAGGATGAATCAAGTTTGATTGTCTAGACTTCCCTGCATGCATAAAGAAGAAATTTATGGGTAGTTGATAGTGGTTGTTCCAATCACATGATGGGAGACAAAAGAAGGTCATCAACTTTGATGATTGGAATGGAGGTTCGGTGAGGTTTGGAGACAATTCTTCCATCAAGATAAAAGGCAAAGGTACTCTAAACATAGATGGAAAATTAAAAGCACATGGTGTATACTATGTGGAAGTACTAAAGCATAATTTACTAAGTGTGAGTAAGATGTGTGATAAAGGATAAAAATTCACATTTAACTCTACCGATTGTCAAATAAGGAAGGATAGTACCGGATAGATTGTTGTAGAAGGTAAAAGGACAGATGGAAATGTGTATAATCAGAAGGAATTCTTTGAGTCTCAATGCATGATGGGACAAGTAGATGAGAGTTGGTTGTGGCATAGAAGATTAGGCCATATAAACTTTGATAATATGGTTAAGGTGAGAAAGAAAGGCTATGTGAGACATATACCACTGATCATCAAACTAGAAAGCATCTTTTGTGATGAATGTCTAAGAGGTAAGCAAACTAAGGTAACCTTCAAGACCAAATAACATAATACCTCAAGTCCCTTAAAACTTGTGCATATAGATCTGTGTGGTCCAACTAGAACAAGAGCTTTAGCCGGTGAGAGATATTTCATGTTGTTCATTGATGATTTCTCTAGAATGACATGGGTAACTTTTCTACATGACAAAACACAAGCGTATCAGAGGTTTAAGATCTTTCGAAAGATGATTGAGAGGGAAAGTGGATGCAATCTGAAGTGTCTAAGATCAGACCGGGGTGGTGAGTTAATATCAAATGAGTTTGTAGACTACTGTGAGAGACATGGAATCAGAAGACAATATTCAGCCCCAAGAACACCAAAACAAAATGGTGTTGTAGAAAGGAAAAACCAGACTATCAAGGAGATGGCAAGAATTATGTTTAATGAAGAAAACATACCGGATATGTACTGGAAGGAAGCAGTTCATACTGTTTTATATAATGTAGTATCATAAAATTGTGACCCGAGCAATTTTAACCATATTTAAGGTCCTCACCTTGGCAACAACATCTTCCTTCCCAGCTGACACTTCTCTCTACATCTTCACCTTGAACCCTTCCTGTTTAAGCCTTAAGATGACCTCAAGACCCTATTCAAATGCCAAGATAGGGCAGGACAAGGGCATGGCGCTCCAGTCCCCCCTAGAATAGGTATGTGGTACCTCTGTCCCCCTAGGACGGGGGTGTGGCACTCTTGTCCCACCCTCTTAGGGTTGTCCCAAGATAGGTCCCTTCGGTCCTATCTGCATTTTAGGATTCCGAACTTCCGTGATGTCAGCCTTTGGTGAATTGATCCTCTGAAACATGTATAAAAGGGAGTTGGTCCTCTCATTTGCAAATACATGAATGGGCAATACAAAATAGACAAAGGAAGAAATATAAACAATAGGCGATGTTCAAGCATTCAAGTATTCAAGAATCCATCAAGTATTCTTCTCCATGTGTCTTCTTCATTCATCCATTGGAGAAATACTTACAACATTCATATGCATGCATATGTGTGTGTTACGGTTTTGTCATGTTTCATGCCATTTCATGTAGTATTTGTAATTACATTCAAGAATAAAAGCAACCATCATCAATAAATTGCAGATCTACAAGGTATACATTTTCATTGTTTACATTCAAGCATTTGCAATTACTTTCTTTCAAGGTTGATTCCCCAACCAGGGTTTGACTGAGGAAAACCCCTATGTACAACCCTTCTTCCCCTCTTTTATGTGTGTAGGTTGCAGGTGCTCAACTATAATTGCAAGTTTGGGCTTCATATGCAGAGACGGAAGAACCCTTTTCGTGTCATGGATTTTTCTGAGGACTATGAACACTTTTAGCATGGTCCTGACAAATTTTCCTTAAATTTGCAGGGTAGATCTATATCAGTCTAGATATCTCAGATCCAAAGTTACAGCGCGATCTCGAATCGATAGCCCCTCATTTCACTCGTTTTATCTCTCTTTCCTACATGGTCAACAAGTCAACATATCTATTTACAAAAGAGGGTAAATCACACTTCAATACTTGCAATCCACTTGGAATTCGCATCCTTGTTTCCCTTGGATTTGGATCTTGTGGATTCAAGCCCCTCTTTTGAATGTAATGTCCTTCCAAGTGAAAATCATCCTAGTGCCTTCATTTCTCTCTCCTAGGTGGGGAGTCACTAGGATCCAATTTTCCACTTTACATATACACTAACCAGACATCTTACATATTAATTCTGAATTCTCGTTATTAGATCTGATTAAGTGCAATTTGAATTTCAAAATTTCATTTCCAAGTTTGATCTATTTGCAAATTTTAGAGGTTAATTGTATTGAAACCCTATTTTTTTATTTTGTGAACATTAAGCTTGTGAAGTGCAAAATTTTAATTCCTTGTTTCAGATTTGGTTTTTATTTCTAAATTGCAATTCAAATCTGCCTTTTTATTCTAAAAATTTAGTGGTTAAATAGCAAAACCCTAATTTTTAAAATCCTTTTATTTTTGACCTTTGACTGCCAATTTGCCTGATCTACACATCTCCAAATCAGCTATTTTTTGGGATTCTAGAATGAAATCATAATATCTATCATCCTTGAAAATTTCAAAAAAAATTGGTCAGACCGTGTGCACTTTCAACACGGTCCCTAGCTTTTTTCCCGAAATTTCAGGAGACGGAATTGATTGTATTTTTCAGCTTAAATCCAGAAAATTAGTGTACTTTATCAATTTTAACACCTCCTAAGGTCGAGCACAAATTCAAATTTCATCAAATTCAAAATTTCAATTAATTTTCATAAAAAGGTCCTAATTTTTATCTTATTTTCCAGCAAATTAAGATTTTCATTAAGAGACTTTCAATAACAATTAATAAATTGGATTTACTTGCTCTTTCGCATATGACTACATTGCTTTTTGCATATATTTACTACAATCATGTGTCGGATAAGAGTTTCTTTCATTTCTTGTTACTTCTCTTTATTCATAGCACTTGGTCATATTGTGTCGTTAGGATTTCAAAATTATTTTCTTTTCAATTAGATCTCAAAGCTTTCATGTATCATTTATGTTGCATTATGGTGATGTTGTTAACAAAATGCATTTCCTATGTTAATCACCTCAAAGATTTTGTAGATCCTAACCCTTGTACCTCTCCTAGGGTATCTTATGTGGATGAGATGAGACCTAATGCTTTAACCAATGCTCTCTTTAAAAAAGTGCAAGCATTGGAAACTGACAAGGACACATCTTCTTCTACACATTCCCTTGAGCAAGGGGGAAAAATCAAAACATTAACATTCTTACATCTTTAGATCCTCCTTATTCTCCTAAAACCTATCTTCAACATCAAAGTATATGTCAGGAGGATGATTTCATTCATTTCATTCATGATCTTTCCCCTCGCGTAGAAATAATTAAAAATGAGCTTCTAGATGATGAAGATGTTCATCCCCAATCCCCCACAAAGGATAAGCTTGATAAAGGAAAGGATATTGTCATTTCACATGATACTCCTTCTTCATCTACAAATCCTTTTCTTCCCTCTTATACATCATATTTCCAAGAAATTCATGATCCTATTCCTCCATCTAGTCAATTGCAACATTCTTATAGTTGTGGCTTTCATATAATCACAAAATAAGGTTTTAAAGGACAAGGAATTGGGAAATTTGAGCAAGGAATTCGTGTCCCTATAAACCTTCCTACACACACTACTACAAAAGGCCTAGGAAATGATGCTCCTCTTTTTATGGATGAACTCCTTAGGCTCCAAAATTTTGAAAATTATCTTAAAAGACAACAAATCAAAAGAGCCTACAAGAATGCTTCTTCTTCAAAATGTCCTTTTTGTTCATTTCATCAAACCCATGACCATAATGATGATGATGTTAGATAGTTCAGATAACCGGAAGACAATTGAGAGGCGGAGGGTGAATCATTTGTCACAGATTAAAGGAACATTCAGCAATTAAAACTTTAATACCGGAACCCAAAACAATAATACTAGAATAGCAATTAAATAATTAAGCATAGACAATAATCACAGAATAAAAGCCATCCACACAACACAAATATTTGTACGTGGAAAACCCAATAAAGGGAAAAACCACAGTGGGAAGCCTACCCACAGTCAGATAGCACTTTTGTAGTAAGTATGTGAATTACAATGAAGGGGCCTGCAATTGTACGAAGGCCAATAGCCTAGAGCACACTACTCATCACAAAAGGAGCCTCACTGACTACATATAAATCGAGAATACAATCTAGAGAAGTGTTGAACTGCAAAATATAGCATCTCCTATGTCAGAGTACAGTTCTGGTTAAGCTCAATATTGGAGGACTAAATCCTCTTACATAAACCCAATTCGATCTCCAATGATCAACCAACTCCTCTTCCTGAATGATATTACATTATTCACACATTACATTACTTGACCATGACCTCTTACATTAACCATGATGATCTATAATGAGATCTTACATCTATTTATACAAACCCTCAACCATAAACAATCAGGTCGGCCACCAAACAATAAACGGATTACATTACAAACCATGTCATCCTTAGACCAAACAAATAATATCAACACATAAGACATCCTAGAAATACATCAATAGGTCCTATCCACACATTACATTAAAGTTGGTCCATAACCTAGATCAACCGGGACCAAGTATAGGTCCACACGCTTCAGCGATGATCTCCAAACACCAAGTCTTGAACATGATCACCAACAACATCCTGAAACTCCATCAAAAGTTGCACCAACACCACTTATGCAATTCATCAAAGATATCCACTAAAAGATATGTCGATGAAACCCTCACCGGAACCAGAAACCAATCTTCTAAGAAAGCAGGATAGCATCCAATCACCGGACCAAAACCAACTAACCAATTATGAGTATAAGTATCATGAACAAGCCAATTCCATCACTAGATTATACCGGAGCCTACCAGATCATGCCAGATCCAAGTTAACTAGAAACCCCTCATCCTACTAGGACCAGAAGAGTGTCGGTAAAGCATCCAAAGAGCTAGTGTTGACATACATGACAAAACATCAATGCAACACATAATCAATTCTAGCAAATGGCCAAAAATCTCCCCCTTTGACATTGATGGCAACACTAGACGTGAAAAAAATCTAAGTACCAAGAAATGCCAAACAAGTCTCCCACTATGGAAGACAACCAACAATCACCTGCATATAGCTTTGAATATCAATATCTCTCCCCCTTTGACAAATACTTTTTCACATCAATATCACTCCCCCTATGACATCAATGCTAGAAATCTAACAGAAATATCAAAGCAAAAACATAAGCCTTTGAATCTCAAAGTTGAACACTCCCCCTAAGTAGTAGCATCCTACATCAGTGCCAGAATGAATAGTATCTCAGATAGTGCATGTCGGACTGATGCTAAACCGCATCAATCAAGTCTCTATTGGAGTAGCAGTAACTCCCAATTTGTCTCTCAGGTACTCAAATGATTCCTTGGATAAAGGTTTAGTGAAAATATTTGCAATCAATTCTTTAGTGTTCACATAAACCAGTCTAACTTCATTTGCTTCCACCTTCTCCTTCAAAAAGTTATACTATATAGATATGTGCTTTGTCTTAGAATGAAATACTAGATTCTTTGATATATCAACAACCATAGAATTATCATAATGAATAACTACCGATGCATCATAATCCAACTTTATATCCTTCAACATTTTCTTCATCCATAAAACTTGTGTGCAGTTAATAGCAGCAGCAACATACTCATCTTCAACAATAGATAAAGAAGTACATGATTATTTCTTGTTGATCCATGAAAATAACTTCTTTCCAAAAAAGAAAGCTCCACCGGAAGTTCTTTTCTGATCATCAATATCTCCAGCCCAAGCAACATCTGTATATGTACATAAACTAAATTTATCATCCTTAGGGTACCACAAGCCATATTTTGATGTACCTTGCAAGTATCTAAAAATCCTTTTCACCGTCATCTCATGATTTTCTCTAGGATCACTCTAAAATCTTGAAACAATACAAACATCATTCATAATGTCAAGCCTAGTCTAAGTCAAATAAAGCAAACTTCCAATCATAGATTTGTATCTTGTAAGATTTACGAGTGCAAAAACATCTTTTCTTGTCAATTTCTCACTTGTAACCATAGGAGTACTTACCGGTTTGGAATCTCCCATACCAAATTTCTTCAACAATTCCTTAGCATATTTAGTTTGACAGATGAAAATACCTTTGTTAGTCTGAGTAATCTGTAAACCTAAGAAAAATTCCATCTCCCCAATCATAGACATCTCAAATTCTTTCTCCATATTCATCGAAAATTCTATGCATAACTTATCTTCACCTCCAAAAATAATGTCATCAATAAATACTTCAACAATCAGTATATCATCATCAGTGATTTTATAATATAAATTACTGTCAGCATTGCCTTTAGTAAAACGAAGCTTCAAAAGATATTTATCCAACCCTGCATATCAAGCTCTAGGTTCTTGTTTCAATCCATATAAAGCTTTCCTTAACCTACAAACCATATATGTATCATTTGATAGTGAAAAACCATGAGGTTTCTCAATATAAACTTCCTCATCAAGATCCCCATTCAAAAATGCACATTTAACATCCATCTAATAAACCTTGTAGTTTTTATAAGTAGCATAAGCAAGAAATGATCTTATTGCTTCAATCCTACCTACAGGTGCAAAAGTCTCTCCATAATCAATTCCTTCCTTATGATAATATCCTTTACAAACCAATCTAGCCTTATTCCTTATAACTTGACCATCCTCATTCAATTTATTCCTAAAAACCCATTTAGTTCCAATAACATTTTATTTTTAGGTCAGGGAACCAGTGTCCATGTGTTATTTTTCTCAATCTGATTTAATTCTTCTTCCATAGTTTTAAACCAATGTTCATCTTTACATGCCTCAATTATTGATACCGGTTCAACTTGTGAAATTAAACATACCTCATTAGTTGCCAGTATTCTTCTTGTCATCACTCCATTGCTCTTATCCCCAATGATTTGATCTTCAGAATGATTCAATCTCACATACCTAGGAGTCTTTTGACTCTCTATTCCTCTTCCCTGTTCTTTAGTTACTGTAGAATTCTCTGATGTTTCCGGGGTAACTGATTCAACTCTTTGTTCTGGTAAAGTTCTAGTGATTCATATATAATCATTTCCACTGTCGATTCCTTCTCATAAACTATGATTTGACTTATGTTTAGCTCATCTACTTTGACATTAGCACTCTCCACAATTCTTTTTAATCTCTTGTTATAACATCTATATGCTTTTCTTTCATTAGAATAACCAAGAAATATGCCTTCATCACATCTAGGATCAAATTTCCCAACAGTATCATCTCTCCTGATATAACATTTACTACCAAAAATTCTGAAATACTTAACTGTAGGTGTATTGCCAAACCATAATTCATAAGGTATCTTACCGGTTTATCCTTTGATATGTACTCTGTTGAATGTATAAACCGATATACTCACTTCTTCTCTCCAGTAGATATGAGGTAGATTAGCTTCCATCATCATTGTTCTAGTAGCATCCAAGATAGTTATGTTTTTCCTTGCCATAATTCCATTTTGTTGAGGTGTCTGGGGAGCAGAAAATTGTCTTCTTATACCATGCTTGTCACAAAAGTTATTAAACTCACGGGATGTGAATTCTCCACCATGATCTGATCTCAAACATTTAATCTACAATCCTGTCTCAATTTCTACTTTAGCCTTAAAGATTTTAAACTTTTCAAATGCTTCAGATTTTTCTCTCAAAAAAGTAACCCACGTCATTCTAGAATAATCATCAATGATTAGCATGAAATATCTATCACCATGAAATTTTTTAACTCTAGCAGGGCCACACAAATTAGTATGAATAAGATCAAGAACATCATTTGATTTATCTTGTATACTCCTAAAAGAAGTTCTGACCTATTTACCCATTTGACATTCTTTACATGCCAGATAATAGGGCTTCATAATCTTAGATATATCCCTAACTGCCTTAGTTGAACTAATCTTCACAATGCAATCAAAATTCACATGACACGACCTTTTATGCCATAGCCAGATTTCTTCAATCTGTGTAATCAAACATGTCTTCTCACTAGAGTTCAAATGAAATATATTACCTTTTGTCTGTGTACCGGTTGCAATCTCCAAGTCAGATCTGTTAATGATTTTGCATTTTCCATCCTTGAACTATAATTGAAATCCTTTGTCTACCAATTGTCCTACAATCAAAAGATTATGCTTCAAATCTTTAACATAATAAACATTGTCAGTATTGTTCTTACCATCCAATGATATAGTTTCTTTTCCTTTGATCATACATGCCTTGTCATCTCCAAATCTAACTAGTCCACCATCAAATTCTTGCAAAGACATAAACTTCCCTTTATCTCCAATCATATGATGTGAACAACCACTGTCAATTACCCATTCATCCTTGTCATCAATTTTAGCAGCAAGTGCCTTCTCTTCAGGTACATTCTCTTCTAGTACCAGATCATCTTCCTTGATAGCCAGAAACACCCATTCCTTCTCATTGCCAAATCCACTAGCAGAGTCTTATGTCAGTTCATCATTTGAATCAGTAATACCTTCCTCATCCACTATGTAGCCTAATTTGTCTATATATTTCTTGTATTTATACTTGTTCTGATATCCAGGGTTAGGCTTAAATGAACTTTTAACTCTTTTCTTCAAATATTGAATTCCTTTCAGGACATCTAGATGTAAAATGACCAATCTTATTATATGCAAAACATTTAAAAGGTGTTTTTCATTCATACTTACTTCCTATCGGTCCTTTCGGTACTCTTCTAGCAAATAGTGCTTCAAGTTGCTCAAACTCATCATCTTCTCTCTTCATATCTTCTAACTCCTTTGCATATAAAGCTTTCCACTCTTGCTTACCGGTTGCAGAAGTAGATACATGAAAAGAAGGTTCAGTCTTTATAGCTCCAGAAGGTCCAAATTCTTCAAGTTCAAAAGAAAATAGTTTCCCAACCAAAGTATCTTTGTTGACAGATGTATTAGCCATTCTTATCATATCATTAATAACAGTAGCCTTCATTTTGTAAGTCAGTGGTAGGGATCTCAGGACTTTACAAACAATTTCATCTTCGCTCAGAGGTTCACCACAACATTGAATTCCCATAACAATATCATTTACCCTTTCCCTAAATCCAGTAATCCTTTCATCGTCTTCCATCTTCAGGTTTTCATATCTCACCCGGTAACCATCAAGTTTAGCAATCTTCATTGTAGGTTCACCTTCATTAAGAGTCTCCAACTTATCACATATAGCCTTTCCAGATGATTTGTCTGTTAATCCCATTATTTTTTTATCAGAAAGTGCACACAATAGGGCTTATCTTACTCTACAATCATTCTCAAACTCCTTGTCCAGGTTTGTCGGAGGAGGATTGCCAGATCTCGGATATAGGGTGTGACACCATTCTATGTGATCTCCCAAATCTTTTTGTCAAGACATCTCAGATGAGTCTCCATCTCAATCTTCCATACTATGTAATTTGTTTAATCAAGCCTCAGAATATCCCTTCGAAAGATATCTCCAGAAGAACTGGATGAACTTGAACAGTTAGTTACCATAGGTGTTGGCATTTTGGCATTAAGTTGTCATTGATGTCAACCGATAAGAAAGAAGGAGTGACCGGTATGATGGCAATTCACATTAGAGTGAGCAGACAGAATGAAGGCTTACCGGTAAGGCATAAATCGGGATGAAGATTGTGTACATATTAACATGTCAAGTAACAACCGGTAGAGAAATAAACTGGTTTGGAGGTTGGTTGCCTATTTTTTATGAAGAGGCGGAATGTTAAAGTTATCACAATCTACGAGAGGTGAATATGTGTTACCAGTATAGCATGCATTGTCAGTTAGCAAAAGAAGAAGGTCTCACCGATAAAGGGATGTACCAGTATGAGTTTGTTGAATGATCAAGTATGAACCGACTGTGTGTGAGCGAGCTAAGTGATTGACCGTTGTGATGCCATATGGAGCTGAGGTGGCAAACATGCATAGGTCGGTGAAGCCTCCATCAACATGGTTGTTGAAACAGCTAATCAACATTAATGAAACAACCACAAATCACGGGATTGAAATTGACTGATATAGCTCGAGGAAGAAAGAATGACAGAGGAAGATCAGGGAATAGTTGGCACTTGGATCAATGCAAAGGAAATCTGATTGCAAGAAGACCTTGAAAAGAAAATAGCTGAGTGTTTTATGTGTTGACAGATTTCAAGGTAGGAAATTTTGTACGTGATTGCTATCTTCAGCAAGTATGCATTGGGTAATGGAAAACATGTACAGATGCATCCCTGGAGTACAAGTGATTGACCCAAGATAGACTAGATCGGATCTCATGAAGATTGTGTTAGGAAAAGGAAACCCTAACTGCTCTGAATTTGAATTGCTTCTTGGTGGGAAACCATGGTGACAAATATATGAGCTCGAGACAAAGCAAGATGATGTTGCAGAGAAGAAAACTATAGAAGAGAGATTAAGTGCAAAGAAGAATTGTGGCCTTAGAATTTATTCTAAGAAAGTAGCAGAGTAAGTGAGAAAGAAATTCAGTGAGAGGGTTTAACCAGAAGTGATTGAGTACCAGTGTAACTGTAGTTCAAGAGTTAAGCAAAACTAGCAAGGTGTTGTAAAGAAAGGCAGCATCCAAGTGTGAAAAAGTGTATGGTGGGATTGTGAGACAGAAAGAGTGATAATAGAGGCCAAGAATTAGAGAAAGTAATCTCACAACTAGTAGTGTGAGATTCAATGGAGGAGAAAAGACTATCAACCGGCAGTAAGATATTTGATCAAGAGTTGCAGAATTCATTTGCAACAAGAAGCCTTAACTGTATCTAAATTGTATTGCAATATACATTCCCAAGTTGGAGCTTGGTACAGGGGTTGGTGCTCCTTGGGTTGGTGCCCTAAATTTTTGTAATCCGGTGTTTTACCTATGAGGCTGGATTGGAGCAGTAGTCTCTATTAGCTTTTCTCACTGAGGTTTTTCCCATATTAGGTTTTCTTCATACATCTGGTGTTGTGAGTTGCATTTGTGTGATTGATCTCTTTGGCTTTCTGATAACTCAATGATGAACAGTGAGTACCAAACCAGTACTGAGAGGGGGGGTGAATCAGTATAGGCACAAAAACTTTTCCTGAACTGGTTTGACTGCAAACAGTGAACTTGACTGGCAATCACTAACACTGGTCATAAATCAGATTACTACCAGTTAAGCACAATGAGATTGTGAAAGATATAAACTCGAAACACTTATCTTTACATACAACCTACACCCTCATTCCCACATTATCCTTGTGCATAAATAGGTAATCTATCATCAGAAATATAATAACATGCTAGATCAGCATGATTCACCGCTTGACAGAAAACAACAAAGCATCACATGAAAAAGACATCACATATGACACACATATTTTTCACGTGGAAACCCAACTGGGAAAAACCACGGTGGGGATGAATACACACAAGCTATTCTTGAACTCTTTAGAAGTCTGTTCTGTTAGGAGCTTAGTCCGGTTAAAGATTGTTACAACAGGTTCTGTTAGGAACCGATCCTGTTAGGGATCACCCGATTAAGGGATGGCTAGAATACCCAGTTAAGGGTTAAACCCTATTAGAGGTTACCTTATTAGAGGATTTCATGAACACAATGGCTTTGAGTCACCATGTTAAAGGATTTAAAACAAGTTGGTTAAAGCTACCCTGTTAAGGGATTTTCCAACTGTTGAAGTGGTTAGAGATCAACAGGTATTACAATGATCTGATAATAGCACTCAATGTCAATGTAGATCCGCTTTAGTTCCTTTCTTCTGCATACACACTTTGCATGTATCAACCCTCTTATCTGGTCTAGAAAGAATCATGTATCTTTGCACTTAGATACACACACAACATTTGCCAACAACTTCAACATGAAACACAACATCGACCTTATAGGAAACAGATAGATCGGTAACACAAACCCTAAACCCTAAACATTTAGGTTGAGCAATTCAGTCGGTTCAATCCTGACCATTGAACACTTTGCCTTTGAATACATTGGTCTTGAACAGATCTCAAGACATTCTCCATCGTTCGTTCTTCACCGCTGCATGGAGGCGATAACCCATCACGCATTCTCCACCGTTTGCAGAGGCTTCCCACATTCCTGAGGTAGATAGGATCAATCTCCTTCATGCAAAATCCTTCACGCCCACGAGGCTGACGTGGCAACACGATCTGATCTTCATTACACTGCTAGCTCATCACACAATGCCATCAGTTGAATAACACAGGCTCGAAACACTTCAACCGAAAATCCTAAGGCTAGGACTACCAACCGGTAGTCATACCATATTAAACCTTGATAGAAAACATTCCATATACTGGCTCACCTTTCAATATATCGGTTCACTTGAACAAACATACTGGTTCACTGTTTCACATAAACCGGTTCTCAAGAACATACCGGTTCACTTTTCTATTTGTTAAACTTCAATAAACCGGTTTACTCTTCAGTATATTACTGGATATACCGGTTCACTCTTTAGCATATTGACATCAATGACAACACAATATCATCATGTCAACATACTCTGCACATATGTCAGCACTTTCTTTCATGCTTTACCGGTTTGATTGTTTAGTGCTTAAGTTAATAACAGGTACTCTGAAGTTGCCTTGAAAGGTCAAAAAGATTTATGAACTACTGATTCACCCCCCTCTCAGTGGTACTCTGTGTTCAACAATAGGATCTTTCTAAAGCGGTTAATCTTTTTGTTGAGAGGACCAAAGCTCTAATACCAATTGGTAGACAGTTCAGATAACCGGAAGACAACTAAGAGGGGGAGGGGGGTGAACCAATTGTCACAGATTACAGGAACACTCAACAATTAAAACTTTAATACTGGAACCCAAAACAATAATACCAGAATAGCAGTTAAACAATTAAGCATAGACAGTAATCACAGAATAAAAGCCATCCACATAACACCAAGATTTGTATTTGGAAAACCCGGTAAAGGGAAAACAACAATAGGAATTACAATGAAGGGGTTTGCACTTGCAGGAAGGCCAACAGTCTAGAGCATATTGCTCATCACAAATGGAGACTTATTGACTACATATAAATCCATACTATAATCCAGAGAAGTGTTGAACTACAAAAGATAGCATCTCCTATTGGTGCAGGGCACCTAACACTCCAAGCATACAATTTTGTTTTTCTTCTAAGTTTTGTATGTTGTCATTTATGATGTAATAATGGACCAACCATTTGGGACTCGATAGAGCCATGGTTGAGTTGTCCAATTTTTGGATTGTGTCATTTGTGTTCAGGATGTTGTCAGCCTCGGAAGTTGAAATGCTAAGGTAGAACACAGGAGTAGTACTCCAGATGATTGTTATCATATAATAGGGGTTTATTTTATTGTGTTTAGGTCTTCTAGGGTGTTTGAGTACCTTCAGGAGCCTTGGAATGCATTAGAATGAAAAAGTTGTATCTTAGGAGTAAAAGATGTAAAAAGTTGTTGAGCAACATTTTGCAATATTTGCCAAAGTTGCATTTTTGGATGATGGCGTTGCAAAGTTGGTTGAACAAATTGAACCAATAGAATATAAGCCAAAACAACACTTCATTGTATGGGTTGGAGATTTGGGAATGTAAGAACAAGTTTTGAGTCTTCAAGAAATCTTGTTTGGTTCATTGTTTTGATAGTTTTCTTCATTTTTGTTGCTTTGGTACGGTCCAGTACGAACTTGGTTATTGAATTTCATTACAGGCCATGAGTTTCCATTGAATTTAATTTCTAGTAAGCTTTATTTTCATGACTAATTGTCTTTAGTCATTGATGGCACCTGTTGAAATCAACTGGAATGATAGGTTAGGGTCTGTACATAGGTTTTATAATAGGGTTTTTTTTTTTTCAGGTCTTAGTGGAGGAGATACAATGAAGCCCTAGGCTCACCGTTGGGAGTTGGTGAGTTAGGACAAGAAAAGATGTAAAAATTTTGAGCACATTTGGATTGGTGGAAGACAAAACATCATATGGTTAGAAATCCCTCTGAGTGCCCTTTAAGAATCCTAAATTTTTTTAAGCAAACGTTTTGACTAGTGAAGGGTTTTAGAACCATCTTTCCAAGTCACCCAGTTAGGCCTAAGCCCTTGAAAATAGGGCAGATTTGGTTCCCATAGTTGTACGGAAAATCCAGATGCAATTTCTCAGTATTGTATGTAACCTTGAAAAGGGTATCCAAAACTATAATTTATCTATGTCCTTGTTTGGGGAATTTTCAAACTAAGTCTTGAAAACCGGTATAGGAGGGCTAATTGAATTAGGCTTGTCTTTAACCGGTAGAGTCAAAGTAAGGTTGGAAAAGCTTGGCAATGGGACAAAAGGTTCTAAAACCCCTAAAATACTTCAAAGTCACTATGAGAATGCATTTGGAATCCATAGAATGAGTTGGTGTGCTATGATCCTTGCAAGAGTTGTTGGAGCCTTAGGAGTGGTGTGTAGAGATTGAGGTGGCAACCTCAATAGAAGGAGTGGATTGTCTATGATTAGTGGCTATACCTTGGAGGTAAGACAGAGTGGTACAGACCTTGGAGGTCTAAATAGAAAGACCCCTACTAGTTGCCATTGGATGGACTTGAGTAGTTGAAGGGTTGAGTAAGACAAGTCAATCAAGAAGGTGAATTGGATTGAGCTCCAAGACTCTCTGCATCACCTATGCTAGAGTACAGTTCCAGTTAAGCTCAATACCAGAGGACTAAATCCTCTTACATAAACCCAATTCAATCTTCAATGATCAACCAACTCCTCTGCCTGAATGATATAACATTATTTGCATATTACATTCCTTGACCATGACCTCTTACATTGACCATGATGATCTACAATGAGATCTTACATCTATTTATACAAACCCTCGACCATAAACAATCAGGTTGGCCACCGGATAATAAACAAATTATATAATTACAAACCATGTCAGCCTTAGACCAAAAAAATAATATCAACACATAAGACATCCTGTAAATACATCAATAGGTCCTATCCACATGTTACATTAAAGTCGGTCCATAACCTAGATCAACTGAGACCAAGTATAGGACCACACACTTCAGAAATGATCTCCAAATGCCAAGTCTCAAACATGATCACCAACATCATCCTAAAACTCCATGAGAAGCTGCACCAACACCACTTACGCAATTCATCAAAAATCTCCACTAAAATCTTTGTCAGTGAAACCCTCGCCAGAACCAGAAACCAATCTTCTAAGCAAGCAGGATAGCATCCAATCACCAGAACAAAACCAACTGACCAAATATGAGTATAAGTATCATGAACAAGACAATTCCATCACTAGATTATACTGGAGCCTGTTGGATCATGTCGGATCCAAGTTAACCAGAAACCACTCATCCTACCGGGACCAGAAGGGTTTCGGTAAAGCATCCAAACAGCTAGTGTTGACATCAATGACAAAACATCAATGCAACACATAATCAATTCCACCAAAAGGCCAACAGATGATTTCCCTAATTTTTAAAAATCTATTCAAGATGACATAGACAATGGAAAAATTAGAATTGTGGATGATAAACCTCCTTCTTCTACTAATTATTCTCCTTTATGTCCAGACGATATCTATCATTTTAAAATACTAGCTGGACGAATCTATTGGAAATTGAAATATGATAGGAACATTTCCTTTCCTCAAAATAAAAACAAAAATATTAAGCAAGTGAAATGTATTGAATATTTTCTTTTTCATGATTTACATTCACATTCTCTCAGGAAGTGTTATGCATTTAAGAAATTTGTTCAAAAGCAATATGATCTTGCACGAATTTCTCTCACGATAGATCTAGTTGTGTTTCTTGACATCAAAATAGTGCCTTGCCACTTCTTTTCTCTTCATGTTGCTCCCCACTCTTATCACATAAATAGTCACCTTAGTTGGGGGATTTTTGTCATTTGTGGTGGTGTTGTTTCAACTTTACATACTTCGGGGCAGCAACATGAAGTTTATTTTCCCTCATTCTTTCTATATATTCATCTTCATCTTGGTGCATTATTCATTATTAGATCTCTTTTCTTGCATAAAAATAATTCCTATGTGAGCATATAATTGTTCTTGGGTTTTCATCTTTGCTTAAGAGAAGTTTCTTTAATGGGTAGTGACATTCTTCTCTTTTCTTCACTCTCTTGGAAACTTACCTCTTATATGGTCTCGATTATTAGCAAGCAGGATATGCCCCTTGTCATGGAATGATCTCTTGAGAAGTATGTATCCCTTCCTTGCGAGGATTTGTTCCACTAGGAAGGCATATCATTTACCAATACTCACCATTAGAAGATGTGTAATGTTTCTCTTTGTATTCCTCAATTGGGGGGCAAGGGTTTTCCCTCATTTTTCTCATGTATCATTATTTCCTTTAGGGGCTGCATTTTTTATATGTGATTATTATTTCTTACAATGGTACATTTTTATGATTAATCCCCCTTGGGGAATATGTGATGCTTTTCTCTCTTTCTTTCAAATATTACCACTTCTTGAGACATGTATTTTACATATACTAATGTCTTTCCTTCCATGCATTCATGAAAGTACATTGTGCATTTGCTTATGTTTAATCTCTCTCTAGAAGATTGTATAAGCTCTTCTCATTGTCCCTACACTTGGGGGGCAATGATTTCTCTCTCTCTATCTCCAAGGATCCACTCTTTCCTATGTTGTGGATAGTGTGAGTTTTATTACTTGATGTCACTCCTTGTGTGGAATTGTTGTTGTTCACTCAAGGGTTCTCTCTTATACAAGAGGTGTAAGTCCTTGAATACAATCTCTTTCACACTTGGTAATATACATCTATAATAAAATCACCTATCCATATTGGGTTAAAAAGTGAGTCATCCTTCATCAAGAATCCCTTTCACCTATCAATAGGAGGAAGGATTGCATTCTTGTTCTCTTTTGCGCTTCATTCTAGAAGATGTTATATTTGTCTAAGACAAATCCTCTTGGTAGTAGATGTCTTTTGAACAAAGATCTCTTCTCCTCCACGGATCTCCTTTACACTTACAACTAGATATCTCTTTTCAACTATCTTATCCTGGCTTGAAGAAGTATTCCCTCTCTTCCTTGGATTTATGACGTTGTTGCATAGCAGATATCTTCTTTGTGATGAAGGTAGGTATCCTTGTTCTACTTTCCTTAATATATCAACATCAACCTATGTTGATATCCTAAGGGGGGGGAACCCACACCGCTCCTTTGTACTATACTTATCTCATGCATTGTACAATGGGTCATTCTTAGAACCAGAGCACAGACTCTTAGATAGAGATGTCATCACTTTTTCCTTGTACAGTGGGTCATTCTCAAAACCAGAGCACAGACTCTTAGAGCGAGATGACGTTGTTTTTTTTCCTGTACAGTGGGTCATTCTCAGAACCAGAGAATAGACTCTTAGAGTGAGATGTCATCACTTTTTCCTTGTACAGTGGGTCATTCTCAAAACCAGAGCATAGACTCTTAGAGAGAGATGACGCCACTTTTTCTTATGCAGGGTGATTATTCTCGGAACCAGAGCACAGACTCTTAGAGCAAGATGTCACCCCTTTATTGACACTTGTACTATAGATTCTATACAGGTTGTAGCGTACTCAGGCATAGACTCCTATGAGGTACTTAGAACCTCACTTTCACACACGCGCGCTTGAGGTTGGGTGGAAATAATGGTGTTCTCACTCTCCTCCCTTACATGGATCACCCAGACTGACTCTGGAGGCTAGATTTCCATGTCCTTCTCTCCATGGATCACCTAGTTTTAGGGGCGAGATGTCCATGGTTTCTCTCTTGTTTGCCTTTCTTCTCATGGATCACCAAAGTGTGTATTCATGTCCTCTCTCTCCTTCCTCTCATGAACCCATAGTTTTTCTATTGATGGTTCATGGATAATGTCATCTTTTCTCTTTTATGTGATCACTTGTGTTTATGTGATGGCATTGGTCTTTGTGTCATGATTAGTTGTGGAGACATTTGAGTATCGAGGTCTCTTCAGCTAGTTGGTTTGTGGTCTTGAGTCTTGTGTTTATCATGTGTCTTTTGCACTTTTTTTTGTCTTGTGCATCTTGTTCCTTTTTATTTTGTGTCCTCTTGCATATGTTTGAGTGAGTTAAGATCCTAAGATTGGGGGATTTTGTTCCTCAAGATTAGTAACATCTTATGCTCCTTGTGATCTTTCTCTACATCTCTTATCTTCATCTCTATTTCTTCTACTTTACCGACAGTATTGGCGTAATCCATACTCCCGCTAAAGTGGGAGCTAAATTTTGTGTCATAAAATTATGACCCTAGAAATTTTAACCATATTTAAGGTCCTCACCTTTGCGAAAGCATCTTCCTTCCCAACTGAGACTTCTCTCTGCATCTTCACCTTTAACCCTTCATGGTTAAGCCCTGACATGACCTCAGGACCCTGTCTGGACCCCAAGATAGGGCAGGACAAGGGCACGGTACCTCTATCCCCCTAGGACAGGGGCATGGCTCCCTTGTCCCCCCCTCTTAGAGTGGTCCCAAGATAGGTCCCTCCGGTCCTATCTGCATTTCGAGATTCCAAAATTCCCCAATGTCGGCCTTTGGTGAATTGGTCCTCTGAGGCATGTATAAAAGGGAGTTGGTTTTCTCATTTGTAGATACATGAATGGGCGATACAAAACAAAAAAAAGGAAGAAATATATACAATAGGATAAATTCAAGCATTCAAGTCTTCAAGCATCGATCAAGTCTTCTTCTCCAGGTGTCTTCTTCATTCATCCATTGCAGCAACATTTACAACATTCATTTGCAAGCATATGTGTGTGTTAGGGTTTTGTCATGTTTCATGTCATTTCATGTAGCATTTGTGATTACATTCAAGAAGCAAAGCAACCATCATCAACAAATTGCAAATCTACAAGGTATACATTTCCATTATTTACATTCAAGCATTTTCAATTACTTTCTTTCAAGGTTGATTCCTAAATTGGGGTTTGACTGAGGCAAACCCCTATCCACAACCCTTATTCCCCTCTCTTTTGTGTGTAGGTTGCAAGTGCATAGCTGTAACTACAGGTTTGGGCTTCATTTGCAGAGATGAAAGAACCCTTTTTGTTTCGTGGATTTTTTCAGAGGACCGTGGACACTTTCAGTACAATCCCAACAACTTTTCCTCAAATTCATAGGGCATATCCGTATCAGTCTAGATATCTTAGATCCGAAGTTACAGCATGATACCAAACTGGTAGCCCCTCATTTCACTTATTTTATCTCTCTTTCCTACATGGTCAACAAGTCAACATATCTATTTACAAAAGAGGGTAAATCACAGTTCAACCCATGCAATCCACTTGGAATTCACATCCTTGTTTCCCTTGGATTTGGATCTAGTGGATTCAAGCCCCTCTTTTGAATGTAAAGTCCTTCCAAGTGAAAATCATCCCAGTGGCTTCCTTTCTCTCTCCTAGGTAGGGAGTCACTAGGATCCAATTTTCCACTTAAGATATACACTAAATTGGGTTTAGCTGAGAACAAATATCAGAATGACACCTTATGAACTGTGGTATGACCATAAGTCATCAGTTAAATATTTCACAATTTTTGGAAGTAAATGCTTCATTGAGAGAGATGAAGATAGTTTGGGTGGTTTTGATTCTAGGAGTGATGAAGGTATTTTCTTGGGTTACTCTACTCACAACAAAGCCTACAAATGCTACAATAAAAGACTGAGAAGAGTCATTGAAAGTGTGCATGTAAGAGTGGATGAAGATTTGCATAAAGGCAAACAAGCACAACAAAACCGGTATGATGATTCATGTGATGAAGATGAAGTTCAGCCAAAAAGTGAACAGGGAGAAGCACCCAGCAAGACCCCTAATAAATATGTGTAGAAAAATCACTCGGAAGAGCAGATTATAGGAAATAAAAGTGATAGTGTGCAAACAAGAAGAAGACTTGCCTGAAATAATGAACAAGTGAAATTTTGCTTCATGACTGAAATGGAACCCAAGACATTCAATGAGGCTAGCAAAAGTGATAAATGGATGGATTCTATGGAAGAAGAGTTGAAAAAGATTGTAAAGAGTAAGACTTGGGAATTAGTTCCTAGACTAGTAGATAAAAATATCATTGGTACAAAATGGGTCAACCAGAACAAGATGAATGAAGAAGGTAAGATTGTTAGGCCTAAAGCAAGGTTAGTGTGCAAAGGGTTTTCTCAAGTAGAAGGAATTGATTTTGAATAAAAATTTGCATCGGTTGCAAGACTTGAGGCTATTAGAATGTTCTTCGCATTATCTGCCTTCAAAGGATACAAGGTATATCAAATAGACGTTGAGTCTTCTTTCTTGAATGGAAATTTGGAAGAAGTCTACATAGAACAATTGGAAGGTTTTCTACTGCATGATGATGAAACTTTTGTATGCCGATTGAAGAAAGCATTTTATGGTTTAAAGCAGGCTCCAAGAGTATGGTATTCAAGGTTGCATAAGTATCTTAAGGAGAAAGGTTTCAGAAAGGGAAGCACAGATAAAAATATGTACCTTAAAGTAGATGGAAATCACTTCATTATTGTTGTTGTATATGTGGATGATATAATATTTGGAGGCAACAAGGATATCTTGTGTAAAGAGTTTGTTGATCAGATGCAATCAAAGTTTGACATGTCAATGCCTAGAGAGTTGTCATATTTTCTTGGTTTGAAAATTTCACAGCAAGATAAAGGAATATTTATCTCTCAAACCATGCCAGAGATATGTTGAAGAAGTTTTAGATGGAAGACAACAAACCGGTAAGTACCCCCATGGTCACCGGATGCAAGTTGAGCAAGGTTGTTGAGTCACCGAAAGTGGATCATACCATGTATATATCCATGATTGGTAGTCTATTAGACCTTACTGCCTCAAGACCGTATATAGTGCAGGCAGTATGTATGGTGGCAATATTTCAAGCTACACCTAAACAGTCACAGGAGAATGCAGTTAGAAGAATCTTTAAGTACCTACAAGGAACACTTAATTATGGCTTATGGTAATCAAAGCAAGGAGATATCACTTTATAGGCCTACACTAATGTTGATTGGGCAGGTTGCATTGATGATTGGAAAAGCACAAGCGATGGCGCATTCTTTTTAGGTGATCAGTTAGTTTCATGGCACAGCAAGAAGCAATATTCGGCCTCCTTATCTATTGTCGAGGTAGAATATATTGTTGTTGCTACATGTTGTTCTTGGGTGTTATGGATGAAGCAGACCCTCAAGGACATTCAGATAGAAATATCTGACCCTATGTCAATCTGATGTGATAACTCAAGTGCAATCAATATTTCAAAGAATCTTCTTATGCACTCAAGGACAAAGAACATTGCCATCAAACACCACTTTCTCATAGAGACAGTTGCAAAGCAAGAAGTGAAGGTAGAATATGTTCCTATAAGTGAACAAGTTGTTGATATCCTCACAAAACCTCTACCGGTAAACACATTTGAATATTTAAGACACAAGTTAGGAGTTTTCTCACCAGTTTTATGCACTTAAATGTGTATGGAGATTTATGGTCTAGGGGGAATTCATAGCCATAATTTTTTTACTCTTGGACCATATGTTATACACAAGGGGAGATCAAATTTTTGTATGGCAGTACCAACTAGTTTGAAGCTTTGGGAAATTCTCTATTCATTTTGTCTATCTACAAAAGTCATAATTGGCCTATGGAGAGATAGGGTAGAGTGGTCTAGCCTACCAGTAATTGGTGTCTAAGCCCTTTGTCATTATTCTCAAAGGGGGAGATAGTATATATTGTGAGCCTAGATTGAAGAGGTTAACCAAGTAAGTAAGTGTGGTCCAGCATAATGTGAGCCCGGATTGGAGAGGTTAACCCAATAATATGTGTGTTCAAATCAATGCCAAAGGGGGAGATTGTTGGAATTGTATTGTCATTGATGTCAATCGGTAAGTATGTCAACTGGTATGCAAGATGTTGTTACCGACATTTGAGATTGTTGGCACGTTGATGTCAACCAGTATGGGATGTCAACCAGTAAGTATGTCAACCGGTAAGCAAGAAAACCTAGTAAGTGCAGCTCGATATAACATGACCTAACCGAAAAAAACAAAAAAGTGCACGATATGACTGTTAACCAGTCAGTGTATACCAGTAGCATGTTTTGTCAATGACTGAGTTTGAACCGACACAATCAAGTGAGCTGGATGTTGACAGAGACGTTGTGTGGACTCCAGGTGGCGAACATGCAGTGGTAGGTGAATGGTGCGTCAACGAGCTAGTTGTCAACTAGGTTGGTATTAAATATCGACTGCGAAAAACATAGATTAGTTGCAGAGGATTGCAGCTCAAAGTAGATCGAAGTGAAGAGATTTTATTCTTTGACATTATGATCGAAGTAGGATATTCGATCATCTTGTTGATCTAGAGAAAGAAATAGTCTGATCATTTATTCTGATCGACAAAATCAAGACTGATGAACAGAGTCCAGTTTGCTAAATATAGTAAATGTTTATAGGAAGAATAAAAAATAGGATAGAGCTTTTTTGTTGACCTATTGTAGGTTGTTGATTCAAGAAGATGAGATGCGATTTGATACGGCTTATGGTCGGTGAAGAAAATCTTAAGCGTGATAAGTTTGAGTTTTGTTTCGGTGGGAAAGCATGTATATAAATATGTAGATCAAAGACTTAAAAAATGAGAGTGTCAGATGAGTGATGAGAAAGTGTGATTCTGCCAAGTTGATCAATCTGAGTGTTGATAGCAAAATTTTGAAGTGACTGAATGTTAGTTGAGGAACCGGTAAGGAAGGTTTAACCAACAAGGTTTAAGGTAACTGGTAGACAGTTATAGAGTCTAACAGTTCATCTAACCGACAGTGTCTGAACCGGTAGGATAGCAGCAAAGAGTGAAGGAGAGAAGAGTGAATTTTAGAGAAGATCCAGCAAGGCAGAAACTGAGTTGTAGAGGATCCAGACAGTAAGAATAGAGGACCGGTAGAGAAGAAGTGGTGTGATAGAAAGGAGTTTAACCAGCAAATAGAATTGTTTGCAGGGGTTACAAAACTCATTTGTAACAAGTGTTTATCATTGTATTGTTTTATATCTCATTATATTTCAATAAGTGGGTGATCGGTACAGGGTTTGGTGCTCCTTGAGTTGGTGCTCAAAATAAATTAGGGGTTGGTGCTCCTTTGGGTAGGTGCCCATAAATTGCTAGGGGTTGGTGCTCCTTGGGTTGGTGCCCTCAACATTGTAAAAGTGTTATTTCATTGTGAGGCTGGATTGGAGTAGTAGATCTCCAACATCATTTATCACCAAGCTTTTTCCCACATTGGGTTTTCCTCGTATATCTGGTGTTATGTGATGTGCTCTTGTGTGTAGTTGCTTGTTAGTGTTTCCACTATCCTACTGTTTGTACACATTGTTTGAAATTATTTATAATCACTTATTAACCCCCCCTCTCAGTGATATCTTGTGTTCTACAGAAGGCATAATCTACAAGGCATTTTTGGATCTAGTCCTATGAGGATATTTTGGAGGCTTGTTTTACAAAGAACTTATGGTTCAAATTGGAAGCTGACATCTTATGAAGATACTTTGTCACTTTTGCATGTGGATATTTCGGTCTCACCCCTTTGCGGTTGAGCCAACTATTCAGAATATTTGGTGCGGATATATATTGCCATCGTTTTTGGATGTTGGAGGTATGGTTGTTGAAAAACAAATATTGTGTACATATTGTATATGCAAAAAATATTGTAGGTGTAAATATTGTTATGTGGTGTGCACAGCTAATGTAAAGTACAAATTGTGCACTTCAAAGGAACTATAACCCATACATATGCCAGATGCAACTCTAATGGTTTAAATTTCGTATACTATCATCTGACAATGAGCCTTTTGTATTCAGGAAGTGAGTCACCCCTTGTACTATGTAACCAATTACATATTGCATTATACTTGAGAGATCACTCTCTTCATGGTTTTTCCCATATTGGGCTTTCCATGTAAAAATATGGTGTTATGTGTTCTTGTGTTGATTTCCTTTACTATATTTAAATTATGTTATATGATTGGTTAGTCAGAAGTTTTAATAAGTTTAAGGGAATACTGATTCACCTATCCCCTCTTAGTATTCCAGATATTCAACAACTATGTTTGGTGTTAGTGGCTTCATTGAATGTTTACATTGTGAATTTTGGGTTGCCAAGAATCACTTGTAGTAAGATGATGCCTATATTATTTCCTCTAAGAACTCATAAGTTTATTTTATTTTATTTTGATAAGCTAGAGTGTTAAATAAATTATCACTTTTCAAGAGTGGAACCTAAGGAAGGACCTCATGGAGAGCAACCATGGCTAGAAGTGAGGCATGCTGTTGGTGAGCATGAAAGTGAGATAGTTTTTCATGTAGCCTTGAGGGATAGTTTCCCATGGTTTTTAAGTTGTGGCATTGTGGAGTAAGGTGTTTTGAATTGAAGCTAATGGTGAAATTAAGAATTACCATGGTATTTGTATTGAAAAATATTTAGATGATTCAAATTGTGAGTACATATAAATGAATTAGAATAGGAGGTAAAATGACCCATTGATATTTTTCCATTTAGAATCCTTTGGTACCATGTCCAACAATGATGTTTTATTTTTCTGCATTGATTTTTGTTCTACAGTCAAATAGTGGTTTGGGATGATGAACCCATGATTTGAGGTATAGAATGTAGGAAAGGAGAGGCTTTTGGTAATTATTGGGATCCAAAGTGATCCAAGGATAGAACGGGGAAAGAGTTATAAATTAAGTGAATTAAACTTCATTGGATAAATAAAATGAATCAAGATGTAAATATATGTCATATGTGGAGCACCTATAAATAATTGATATGGGTGTGAATAATATACTACTCTTTGGATGTCATAGGGTACCCTCAACTTGTGACTACAATGTATACTCAATCTTGATTAGCCTTGAATTTGAGCTATTAGGATGTATACCTCTAGGATCCTCCCCTTCTTTTGTTGGATTTTATATGTGATGTGAGACTTGATTCTCGCCATGTGTGTGTAGGATTGATTGATATCTTCATTTGATGTGTTCTTAACTATGTTGTATTCTTAATTATTGGTGTGTTATGCTATGTGTTGTGACTTATCTCTTATGCATAAATGTTGGTGATGTTTCTCCTTAGGTCATGTTTATGATGTGTATACTATGATGGGTGACCATAATTATTGGCATGTCTATGATATGATGGACATTCATAGTTATTTGGCTTGTGTGGGGCCTCACTCCCCTTATTTTGTGTGTTTGTACCCAAGTGACTATCTACTAGCACGTTGGGGTGGACCTAAGGGACTAGGGTACCACATGATTGGGTGGCATGGAACCACTATTAGGGACTTACAAAGTTTTGGAGGATCTTGAGATTGTGTGCAAGTAGGAATTCTCTACTCCCTTCCTTCATTTTTTTCATTATTGTAATATGGTTTCAAATGTATAATTTAGGATGTTGGTGTCCTCCTTTATAATTGTGTCATTTATATTGTAACCTCCTACTAGATGGATTAAGTAATCTGAAAAAGTAAGTGGTGATGGAGCTATAATTATTTTCATAGAATCTTGACATTGGTGTCAAATGCACATGCAATTTCTTATGATTTTCATCATTATTGATATGTTGATAAAATGCATTTAGAGCATCTTTCAACTAGGGATAAAATGAACAATATGTTAAAAAATGTTCCATTGTGGTATCTTTGGGTTCTTAGATAGGTCTACACCCTTATCCTTTTTTTTGTGTATGTGAATAAGTTGTATGAGGGTGTCATCTTGTTGTTTTAGTTTCTCTTTATGAAGGGAGAGTGATTGGGGTGTGTTGTGAGTGTTTGCCTTCCTCTCTTGTGTCCCTAAATTCATTTTAGAGTCCCTTGTAAACCTCCCTACATTTGGAAAGCATCTCTTCCATTTCCTCATGTTTAGGACAAAAGAGTGAAACATGTTGTCAAGATGTCAAGTGGTTGATGAACATTTATAGGTTATGTCCTAAGTAGATTTATTTGTTTGTATGTCCAAAACAGTATCTCTGAGCATGAGATAGAGAAATTTTTTGTTCAAACTTTGGTCAAGACTAACGCTAGGATTGGAACTCAAACTAGATTTTGACTCTAGTGCCTAAAGTAGACTCTAGAGGGAAGTGCCAGTGTCATTCATAGGTATTGTGGACCTCTAGGGTGCTAAAATCCCCCTTCTAGGCATTAATGAACCCTCAAATAGTCAAATTTTCCTAACCTTTATTGACTCAATTTATTGAAAAAAATTTGTTCCCTTAGTCTTCTAAGTCTTCCCTTGTCATCATTTTGTCAATAAGTATCATAATCTAGAAATAATTCCCCAACCTTCTAATTCTTCTACGTTCCAAGTTCCTTTTTAAGTGTAAGCTTGAATTCTCCCTTTTTTCTTATGGCAGGTCGTGGATGATAAACTTATAAAGCATTGAGAGGGGGGAGTGAATCAATGAAACCAAAAATAATAACACTTTAATTACAAACCGGTAAAAACACTTAATTAGTTTACCAATGACGTTGCATATAATCCAAAGTGTTATAAAAGCAATCACCATAACACAAATATTTATACGTAGAAACCCCAACTAGGAAAAACCATGGTGAGATGGAACTCACAAGTTAACTATGTTGGCAAATGCACTCTCCAATGAGACATTGTAGGTGATTGAAGGTTTTGTCATTGATGGAAACCTTACAATCCTATGACACCGGCAAGACAATTTACCGGCACCAGAAAAGACAGACTCTACACCGGCACAGAGACCACCGGCAGTAAAAGGAAGCATACCGGCACAGAAGCCAACAGGAATTTTGTTTGTAATATATTTTGTTAATTATTGTAAAATCATTGTAAGCCGACTTGGCAAGTTGTAAAATGACTCTTATATCTAAGAGATCATTGTAAAACATTTTGTAATAGATAGAAGAAAATATATAAGCGAAATAAGGCAGACCTATTATGCGAATTATAGGTTAAGGGTTTATGTATGAAGCAGAGCTATAAACCGGTACTGGATCTGGCATAGTAGATGTTATTTTGAAGCAGTACAAGACATTGGATTTATATAATCCATTTTGTAAGTCAGTGAGACTTCCCATTTTGTAATTGAGTAGTGAGCTCTAGGCACTTGGCCTTCCTGCATGTGCAGACCCCTCTTGTTGCAGTAATATTCTCTTATTGGCTAGTAAGTGAATATTGTGGGTCACAAACCCCACCAAGGTTTTTCCCACACCGGGTTTCCTCATTAAACTATTGTGTTATGGTGTGTTTTTCATGTGGTTATTGTTATCTCTGTTTATTGCATTATTTCTTGTTTACCGGTATACAGTATTAATATGTTCTACATGTTTTAAGTTAAGAAAATCATCAAACCGATTAGATACTGATTCACCCCCCCCCCCTCCTCAGTATCTGTGGGAATCCTAACAATTGGTATCAGAGCTTGGTCCTCTATTTTCAGAAGCCTAATAGCTTGAGGAAGATCTTGACACCGATAGAGATGGAAAACTTGATGAAGCAATTAGAAGCAGCTCTCTCAGACTATGATGCAGAAAAATTGAAAAATATCAAACTTGAAGATGATCTAAAAGCTGCACAGGATATTATTCAAGCACTTCAAGAAAATCTTACCATTTCAAGAAACAAGAGAAGAGAACTTTGTGAAAAGATGCAAAATGAGAATGGTGAAAAGGAAACTCTTAGTGATCTGATGAATAAGTTGAAACAAGAAAACATGACAACAAACAATGAGATGCGGGATATGACTATGAAATTTTGTAAAGAAATTGAAGATAGAAAGAAGAATGAAGAAGACTTGACTAGAAGATTGAATGATGCTACAAATGAAAACACAAGACTTAGTTATGAAAATGATATATTGAAGACAGATCTGATGCATGCACGGAATGACTCAAATGAACTCATGAGACAAAAAGGTATCTTAGAAGGAGAACTGGCTGCTGCAAATCAACATAAAGAAAAATTCAAGAAAAGCTCAGAAGAACTTGGTGACTTGTTGAAGAATCAAAAACCTAATGGTGACACTAATGGTCTTGGCTTTGAAGCTCGTGAAAGCTCTGGTACTGCAAACACACAGAATCAAGTCAAACTAGTAAGACAACCTACTACTTATAAATTTAATGGCAAATGCTTTAACTGTAACAAGTATGGTCATAGAGAAAATCAATGTAGATCTAGAAATTATCAGAACACAAATACACCCACCGGTCAATGTTCCAAATGCAACAAAGTTGGTCATAATTCTGAAAATTGCAGAATGAATGTGAGATGTTATGTTTGTGGAAGATTTGGACACTTATCTAATCAATGCAGAACACAAACTGGCATAGGATATGGAAAAGCTATTCAGAAAAATAATGTCGCTTGTTATGCTTGTAACAAGATTGGACATATTGCAAAATTTTGTAGAAGCAAGTCCTCACCGGTAAATAACAAAGGTCCTAGTCTAAAAGGTAAAGAAAAGGTTGAAGAAGTAAAGCAGGAATTCTCAAAACAATGGATCAGGAAATCAAATCTAAATGGTGATAGGAACACTCCACCGACAGATTAGAGTAACACTCCACCGGCAGAAGAGAGTAACACTCCACCGACAGGAGAGTCTTCATTTAACTGAAGAAAATTTCATTTGTGGGTTTAGCAATCAAATGTGAAACATGCTATTATTCCCTCAGTTGATGGTGAGAAGTTGTAATTACCTCTATACCGGCAGATAAGTTAAGTCATTACTTAACTGGCAAGCATTAAATGTGGTGGTTGGAAAAAATAACACTATAAATCAGTGTTTTGGCTCCAATTTCATTTCACGGGTGCATTCAAACATTCGAAGAGCGTGAAAATTCCAGAGCAAAGGCATTTCGAGCAAAGAAGCAAAGCAATTCAGGAAGCAATCTTTCCTACGGCAGATAAAGGTATTTATAATCATGGCTTCTTCATCTGTTCCCGAATTTATAGCAAACCCTACTATAGTCGAAGTGATTAAATGCCCTAGACCCGTATTCCAATTAGTTCCCAAAATTGCTAAGAAACACGATAATGTTGGTGCATTTTCTCAAATCCCCAAAGGAGTAGTTTTTGTTGAAGACCCTAGAATGTACATTCATTGTCACATAGAAGAATTAGGTGATGAGGAAATCAAGAGCATGTATAAGACTATAATTTGTGATGAAACCAGTAATGTGAAACCTGAACACAAAATCATTGAAACCCTAGGATTCACTTAAATTCTCAATATTCTGGAATTCCCTAAGGATGTTATAAGGATAGTTCTAAGCAGGGTTCATGGTGAATTCTTCTGGTTAGACTCAGTTCACAAAATTACTAAAGAGGCAGTAAAGGTTGTGACAGGGTTACCTTCCACCAGTAACAGACCTGATAAGACAAAGAAGGTCTCAAATGACCTAGTGACTAACCTAACAGGTGCAACATCTGATAAGAGATCTTTAAGAGTAAATGATGTAACCGACATCAATGTCAGATTCATTAGCATGATTTTAGGCTACAAAACCACACATGCAAATAGGTTAAACTCAGTCTCTAGCCTATGCATAAAGAGTGCATATGATATGATCAAGGATAATGCAAAAATAGATGTGTGTGAATGGTTGAAAGATGAGCTTATTGATAATCTTGGAAAAATTAAGAAAGACAAAAAGAGGACATTTAGATTTGGAAACCTACTTGTCTGTTTAATGTTGCACATAACAAAACAGGTGCCCAGTATTGGTAATAAGAATCTTGGTTTTGATATACCGGTAGGCAAACAATTGTCTAATTTACTAAATAACATGGGTGAAAACAGAGAAACGAATATAAATGAGTACTTTCAGGCATTGAAGGCTCGGATGAATACTAGAGTTAGACTTTCACAAGCAATTGTAAATAATTATAAGGATGAAATATGCTTTATTATTAATAAGGATGAGATTTGGATGGAGGGAGTTATCCCAAGAACCATTTGGGTTACTGAAATGGGTTATGAAACTGATGACCACATAATTGAAACATATGCAAAAGCCCTTCTAGAAGCACCCAAGGAACCTGAAGAAGAGGTATTTGGCAGTGCTAAGACTATTGAGAATCAAATTCAATCTAAGAAAAGGGTAAAGAAGGTAGAAGCAACAGTAAGAAGAGGATCTAGGCAAGCAAAGGCTATCAAAGAAGATGTACTTAAACAAACTGGTGTCACTGAAGATGAGTTAGAAACACTACAGCCAGAAACTCACCTTTCACCAGTAGCAGCTTCTTCAGAAAGTGATATGCCAGCTGCATTTAAAAGAGTTGTGAGGAAAAGAGAACCTTCACCGGTATCTACACCTTCTCCTAGAAGAACCAAACAGAAACAACAGGCAGTAAGGCCGCCAACAAGAAAAGTAACTCCAAAGAAGAAGAAGTTAACACCCAAGAAGAAGACTCAACAAACCATTGCTCCAATTGATAAACTTCTAAATGAAATTACAGAGGATAGAAAGCTGAAAAACATCAATAAATTATATGATTCATTATCAGTTGATGACAAGGAGAAAGTTGAAAACAGTGTAATTCTACACTTGGACATTTACAAGAAATTTTTAATGCAAGTTGTAGATGAATTACCGGTGGAACTGTTTAAAAGACTTGAAGCTAGAAGGCAAGTTGTTGTAGAGCTTGATAAGAAAATGAAAATTGAAAAACTACTTGTTGTTTATCCTGTCAACTCACCAAAAGAGATAGATGATCTAATCTCAGAGGCTAACCGGTCAGTATTTTCAACTACACACCGACATGTAGCACTTATGGTTGGTAGAGTGAATGAGGTAGTAGAGGAAACTACAAATGCATGGGACATATTCCTTGTAGAGAAGGAAAAGCAGGAAGAATATAGAAAACCCAAACCCATCAAAGTATATCAGAAGGACAAGGATAAGGGAAAAGGCAAGGTTGGTGGACCACCTAGCATAAAAATAAAAGATAACTTATCCCCACCGCCTCTGAATACTCCATCAGTAGTGACTACTGATAATCAACCGGATAGTGAGAGCATGGACATACCACAAGAGGACACAAATCATAACTCTGAGGTATTATACACAGTGGACATTGATACTCAAAAGGTCAATATTGTGGTAGATAAGGATACAACTGGGAAAACAAAAATGGCTAGTGAGCCACTGGCAACAGATGGTACAGAAGGTAAACCGGCAGATGAATACACTAAGAAACAAGCAGAGCAACAGGCTCCATCACCACAACAGGTTCACACAGATTCAGTGCCACCGGCAATAGCTGAGCAAGACAAACCTTTGCTTAAAGAAATGGAAACACAAACTGACCTACCAGAGGTCACCACAAGCAAGGATATTGCTCCCACCGGTGGAATACAGAGTGTTGGCTCTTCAAGTATAGAATTCAAATCAACTAATGTAAGAGAATTTATTTTGGATTCCATAAAGAAGATAACAGATTGTAGCTCACAGGCTTACAAGGCAATAGATGACACCATTCCAATTTTGAAAATGATAGCACCAAAATGTAATGTAGATAATAAAGATTTTTTGAGTCAACTTGACACTTTGTCTAAGTATATTACTGAAAAAACTATGACAGTTGAACAAATAAAAGAGGAAGCATTCAAGGAGAGATTAGAGAAGGAAAAACATAAATTCTTTGAGGAAGAAATAAAGAAGTGTACAAGGCAATTTGACACACTTTTACCAGAACTATGTAGAACATTGAAGGAATTTAAAACTTTGTACAGGGATACATGTAAAACTAACTTTTTGACAGTTGATATAGACAAGAAGATTAGCAAGATATAGGAAGAAATAAATCAACTAGCTGATAATTTCATTAATTCATCTGATTCATTATCAATTTTTGAGAAAAAAATAACAAGTTTTGAGGAAGAACTACTAAAGTTGGAAAGAGAGAAGGAAAGAATAAAAGCAAAGGCTAAAGATCTACAATGGAGACTTAGTCCAAAATTGGACTACCTCGCCTCCTTAAGAAAATAAATATCTGATGCTTTGATTCAAGGACAGAAAACACCGACAGAGAAAATGCAACACCTCACCAGTATAGTTCAGAGGACAGAGGCCGCAATAAAAGACAGCAAAAAGTTCATTGAGAGCTTGAATCTGGTTTTGGCAGATCTTTTTTAGATTGTAACCAACTAGTTACAAGGATGAAGCAGTAGTGGAATGAGAAAAATAACTAGCAAATGACTCATCAGCTCAGGGGGAGCACATATTCTTTTGGTACACAAATTTTTGGTAAGACAATTTCGGCAGACTCTTTTGGATAACAATTTTTGGATTTTTCTCATGAGTGTTGCCATCAATGCCAAAGGGGGAGATTGTTGGCAGATGCACACTCCAATGAGACATTATAGGTGATTGAAGGTTTTGTCATTGATGGCAACCTTACAATCCTATGACACCGGCAAGACAATTTACCGGCACCGGAAAAGACAGACTCTACACCGGCACAGAAGCCGACAAGAATTTTGTTTGTAATATATTTTGTTAATTATTGTAAAATCATTGTAAGACAACTTGGCAAGTTGTAAAATGACTCATATATAAGAGATCATTGTAGAACATTTTGTAATAGATAAAAGAAGATATATAGGCAAAATAAGGCAAACCTATTATGTGAATTATAGGTTAAGGGTTTATGTATGAAGCAGAGCTATAAACCGGTACTAGATCTGGCATAGTAGATGTTATTTTGAAGTAGTACAAGACATTGTATTTATATAATCCATTTTGTAAGTTAGTGAGACTTCCCATTTTGTAATTGAGTAGTGAACTCTAGGCACTTGGCCTTCCTGCATGTGCAGGCCCCTCTTGTTGCAGTAATATTCTCTTATTGGCCAGTAAGTGAATATTGTGGGTCACAAATCCCACCAAGGTTTTTCCCACACCAGGTTTCCTCATTAAACTACTATGTTATGGTGTGTTTTTCATGCGGTTGGTGTTATCTCTGTTTATTGCATTATTTCTTGTTTACCGGTATACAGTATTAATATGTTCTACATGTTTTAAGTTAAGAAAATCATCAAACCAGTTAGATATTGATTCACCCCCCCCCCTCTCAGTATTTGTGGGAATCCTAACAAACTATCTGCAGAAATAGATAACTGACCGGTTAAGGTCTACAAATGATTTGTTAGGAGCAAATCATGTTAAAGATCTCAAGCTCTGTTAGGAGTTATACCTGGTTAAAGGTAACCTGAGTGGAGGATTTAGATCCAAGTTAATGAATCACCCTGTTAAAGGATTTATACAATGAAGCTTGTTAGAGCTTACCTGGTTAAGGGATTTTACTATTGTAGTTGTTAGAGAACAACAGTGGGAATGATCTAAGAATAGAACCTTATGCCGGTTTAGATCCTTTTCTGCGCATACATTACTGCATCATCGACATACTCTGCAATACCTTCAACAAATCGCATTCGCTCCAACTCATATCATAACTTGTATCTTCTATATCAAATAACTTGTGACGATGTCTTTTTATAGACATTAGATTTCATGTCGGCTCTTGAACCTTGACACAATTTCCTAGGTTCAATGAATCTACACAATCTTCCTTAACACGACATAAATCACCGTAAAAGTGTTAGTTGGTGGTAACACATCACAACCAGTGATAACTCATCACACAAACTAGGAAAACTAGTTGGAACACCAATACCGGTTAAGTGTTGACCGCTTCAAAATCACAGACTGATTTACTTGAATTCATACTGGATGATTGTCTCCACATGCCTCATTGTCTCTCTCTATAGCATCTCAAAACTGGTAATTGTGGAACTAATCAAAACCAATTGTCTTATGTGCATATAGCGGTTATCAACATATACTGGTTTAGACATCTTCATACTGGTTAGACTTCTTCATACATATGATACCAATTAACAATACAATGACTCAATAGTATATCGATTTATCTTAACTATGACAATCAAAATAGATGTGCCATCAATGACAACACATGAAGTCCTCAAATAAAAAAATCATCATCAAGCCCACATTCTCCCCCTTTGGCATTGATGGCAACACTTAGGAAAACATTTTTGTTACAAAAATGATATTCCCCCTTAACAGTTTATACAAAATTTTGACTCTTAAACTAATTCTACTCCCCCTTTGACAACAATGCCAAACAAAAAAGTAAAGCACATACATTACATCAACATTTGTCGTCAAAAACTGCACATATATAGAGATAAGAGTTTTGAAGTCTTTACAATGCAATTCTCAAGAAAATATCACTAAAATAAAACTTTAACTGCTTAAGGTCATTGTCCCATGTCTCTAACAATGTCTCAATGATTTCAACATGTGTCAAAATCTGTGTAGCAAATTCTTCCATAGCATCAACGGTGCTCATCTCTGGGGTAGCCAAAATTGCTTCAGAATCCTTGTATTCTCTCTGTAAAATTTCAACTTTCAGAATTAGTTGATTCTTCAACTCCTTCAAGGATCTTATCCACTTCACCTATTCAAAATCATAAACTTCTAATATGTGTTGTAAGGCATCAACAAATTTACAAAATTCAAAGTGGAATCATGTACCGGTATGTATGCATCACTTATCTTGTCTAGTTCTTTCTCTCTGTCTTCTCTTTTTTTCTTTAAGTCAAAACAAAATAATGATACTTCAGATATAGTGGCCAAAATCTTACCACTGGTTTCTATTCCGGTTTCCAAAAGATCTTTGTTCACTGTTAAAGCAACCTTGCCTTTGTCAATTTCTAAAATCAATTTTTCTCCCCTTTTCTTCCTGTAATCTTTTTGTGCTAAAGTATGAGCCGAATCTTCAAGTGATTTTAGTTGTTCACTGGAATCAACAACTAATTGTCTAAGCTTAACAATAGGGGTGGATAGATTACCTCTATCAATCTCCGGTAGGAGACTTGACAAAATGTCAACAACAGTTTGAATGGTCTCTGCTTCTCGTTTCTGCTCTTTCAACCTCTTCTTTTTGTGCTCTGGATTGCATAGCAGTAGCAATCTCCTTAACTTAGAGGCACTCAAACTGTCCATATCTATAGGACCTTTTATGCTGATTGAGTCATCATCATCATCCTCAACTGTTGTTTTCTTCTTCTTCTTTGTTTTCTTTTCTTCATCATTTTTCTCTTATGCCTTCTTCTCTGGTTTCTCTTTCACTGTCTTTGTTTGTTCCTCCTATGTTGGTATAATGACCGGTGGTAGTTGAATTTCAACATTATGTTCTTTTACCGGTGGTGGTTGCATGCCCACACTTTGTTCAATAGTTGGTGCTTCCTCTGCTTTTTGTTCCTTAACCATCTTTGGTTCCTATTCTTTTTCCTTAATCGATTCATTATAGGTACCGGTTGTATCAACAGTATCCTGAACATCTTCAATTTCATCCACAAAGAATATGATAGGTGGAGAAGTAGTGTCACCCTTATCCTTGGTAGTGTAGTCTTCATCTAGTACAACTATTTCTTCAGTGTCCATTTTCGGTGGAGCTCTAGTATCAGTCTGATCGAGTTTGTTGTAATAGTTCTTCAACTACTCATTCATTCCCTGAATAGCTTTTGCAGCTCAATGAATATCATCTTCTACTTCCCGATTTTTTCCTTCCAATAGTCTTAGTCTCCTTGTCCTTGAATTAAAGTGTCATTTGTTTTTAGCAAGCATTGCTAATAATTCTTCATGCGACAATTCAGGAAAATGTTGAAAAAAAAATATATCAATAATCTCTTGTTCCTGATCTATAATCAGCTTCCATTTATTTTCAAAAATTGAATTTAAAGAATCAGAAATTTCCTTATGAATTTCATGTGGTAACCGGTTATATTGATATAGGTAATTGATTACCTCTTGTACCACTTCTTGTTTCTGAACTTCATCAAAAGAATCAAAATACTCCTTTACATTATCAAATTTCTTTCTTTTGAATGTGTTCAGAGTCCTCTCAAAATGACTCATTGGCTTGAAAGATGTAATATCAATAGGCATATTTGGTTTAGGGATTTCCCCTACTGATTTAGTTTTCTTACCGATTGCCTTTAGCTTCTTCTTTTCTTCCTTGGACTCAGTTTCCTTGGATTCTTCTTGTAAGATGAGATGCCTGCTTCTCTTTCTAGTGGCATTTGGCTTCTTTGTATACACCTTAGGTTTTGGTTCCTTCTTGGTTTGAACACTTATTGTTACTCTAGTACCGGCTAACACAGAAGTTGCTTGCTCATCTTTCTTCTTTTTCCCTTTCACACTACTGGGTTGTGTCAGTGCAATCCTTTCTTGATAAGTACCTAGTCTCTTCTTCTTTGTATCCTTAGGTGATGCCAAAAGGTTGTTGGCATAACCGATCAACAAGTCATAACTGACTTCATAGCCCATTTTCTCCATCTCTTCTTCTCTCGGTTCAACAGCCTCCATAAGGCAGAAATCGGTGGTTGCTATGAAATAGATATCATTTTCAAAGTGTTTCATCACTTCATCTGATAACCTTATTCTCATACTCATCTTCTTCTGGAATTCATTGAAATACCTTTTCATCACAACTAAGAATGTGTTCTTGACAGCCTTTATACTATTCTTAATTTGGGCTGAAACAGGTGTATCATTTGACCATTGTATATCACCAATACCAAGAATGAAATTTTGAAAATAGAAAAACAAACTGATCAAAAGTTGTCCAAACTTGAACTTCTAATTGTTGGCCTTATAGATTCCAAATTCAACATCAATTAACTCTGTATTGCCTCACACAGATCATAATCCGCATCTTTCTTTATCATCTGGTAGGTAGCATATATTGCATCTGATGGCACACTATTCATTCGACTAGAATGAAATATTCTATAACTGATAACCATTGTAGCATATTTGACTGCTTCATCTACAATGTTACTAACAAACATAGCACGGCCATCACAACTGGTCTTTGTTAGTTCAATGACAGTATTCTACGAGATTTTCCTCAATTTAGGAACTTCACCGGTTTGACAGAATCCAGTCACAACATGAATATCCTCCTTATTGATAGTATGAGACCTATCTAAATACATGTTCCCTCCATGGACACGGCTTAGAATGATCCTGACATGGTCTTCCTCAAAATCCTCTAGAAAATAAACTGCATTGTGAAACCCTTTCTCATAAACCCTAATGTATTCGAGTTTAATCTTCTCGTTCTTGTCACACAAAGATTTCAACTAGGAATATATTGCTAATGAACCTAAGTCTTCAATCTTGCAATCTATGTAACTGGACAAATCACCTTTAATCTAAACTCCTTGGGGCACCTGCGATAATGCATCATACGATTCTATCTTGTCCAGCCCCATTGACTCAATGGCTTTAGCAGTGATAAAAAGACTCTTTGTCGATGCAGATGATGATGCCATTCCTAATAACTTGGATTCAAGAGAGGAGATCGACCAAATACCTTGCTTCCTTTGTGTTGCTAGGGTTTTTGGTTTCTCTCTCGCTTGCACACCTGATTTGCTTTTCTTTGCTTCAAATCCAATCCAACTTTTCACTTAGTTGATCAAATCCATTCACAATATGTTGGGAATGCTCTATTTCTCTCTACAAGTGCTCACAAAATGCTCTTCAAATGCAACAGGATAAAAATGACTGCGAAATTATTTTTTATTAACTTTACCGACTGCATTTATTGCACTACCGATAGGTTGAAAAACCCTAATTACCACTTAACATATCTTTCCTTTACCAATAGGTATACTAACCGATTGATAATACTTTGGAAAACCGATTGATAGAAATATCCAACTCAAAATGCAAATTTTACTTACTATACATTCTTCAAGGGGTTCGGAAGTGGATTTACCGATATGCTCCCCCTAAGCTTGTTGAAAAGCTCAATTTGCTGGTGCAGGAATCTCCACACTAGGTGAAGTATTTGGTTCTTCTGATGGCCTGTCCTCACTTTTCTTTCTCCAGATTCTATTCATCTCAGCTCTGGTTTCTTCAATATCAACCTTCTACTTTCCTTTCCAATCTGCATTGTGACTTACTGGATGGTTCTTCTTTGTTCTGCAAAACTTGGCAATGTGTCCTAGTTTGTGACAATGATATCAAGCCATTCCATATTCTCTCCAAGGTCCTATTTTTCCTCTTCCTGTTCTTCTTTTGTAGCTCATAGCGACATGTCCAAAGTTGTTGCAAATTGAGTATGTCACATTGACTCTCTTTTCCATCTCATAAGGACTAGACTGGTTAACATAGGTTCTTTGCCAATTTGTGTTCCTTTGGTCAGTGATATTCCTTCTCCAATCACCAATAGGTCTCAGATTCATGTGAGGTGTAGGATTGTTTGCTCCATATCTGCATTCAACTGATCTATGTACATACATGTTGCATGTATAACAATAACCTTCAAATCTTCTACGCACATACCTAGTATTAGTTCTATCACTAATATTAGCATTAGATTTGCTTCTACAAACATTAGCAGTATGTCTTGGTTTATGACAGTTAAAGCAAACAGGTTTGTAAGCTTTTTTACCGGTAGGCTTCTTAGCCTTAGGAGTAGTTTTACCTTCATGCATGTCGCTCTTGGTGCCGGAAGATTCACCTTTCTCAAATGTATTGTATCCTAACCCAAAAGTATCACCTTTCATCCTTTGAGATTGGATATGTTCATCCAGCATAGTAGAACTCTTGTTGAATTTATCAAGCTTTTCATTGGCTTTTGTAAGCTCATTAGTAATATCTTCATTATGTTTCATAAGAGTCTCTCTAAGAGACATTTCTATTTCCAGATCTTCTTGTAATGCTTATTTTTCTTCTTTCTCCTCATTCCAGTGTTCATACAAAGTTGCTTTCTCCTTCTTGACCTTAAGGATTTCATGATCTTTCTCTTTGATCAGGTCTTCCACTGCCCTCCCAGCTTCAAGTTCTTGACTCATACAAATTGTAAGGGCTTCAAGTTCTCTCCTTAGGTTAAGTTTCTCACCATTTAGATTCTCCACTTCCTCAACCAATGCATCAATGTTCGCCTCATCTAAATAGTTGTTGTCAGAGATCTCCAATAATTGCTCAGTCAGTTCTTTCCTTTTTGCTTGTGAAGCCTTGAATATGCCTCTCAGGGTTTCTACCTCATCCCAAGTTTCAGCAAGTTCTCTAGCCATCTCTTTATAACTCATATCCCCCATAATGGCTTTAGGGTTTCCTTCCAAGCAGTTAAGCCTTAAGGAAGTTAGGCTCTGATACCAATTGATAAAATTTAAAGCATTGAGAGGGGAGTGAATCAGTGAAAGAAAAAACAATAACACTTTAATTACAAACCGGTAAAAACACTTAATCAGTTTACCAATGACTTTGCATATAATCCAAAGTGTTATAAAAGCATTCACCACAATCAAAACATTCACCATAACACAAATATTTATATGTGAAAAAATGATATGATGAATCAATAAGGATCCGGACAACTACTGAGAGTGGGGGTGAATCAATAGATGGAAAACTGACTTAACTTTCACCAAACTCCAAAACAATCTCACAAGTCAATCATTGAACTAACTGGTTCAACATTCAGTAATAAATTGCAATAGCACTGACAGTTTACCGGTTGACTGGCATATCAAAATAACAGTAAAACAGCTCTGAAACTCTCAAACCATTTAACCAAAACATCAAAATACTTTACTAACAATAGTAAAAGCACATTTCAGATTATTGTCGGTCATCTTAACATAACTAAGTGGATTTAACAGTTAAGCAAATTAACCAAATCAAAACATAACCACAAAAACCATTCACCACTTGACACAATGATTTTTGATGTGGAAACCAAAATGGGAAAAACCACGGTGGGGATGGATACCCACAAGTATTTTGAACTCTTTTGAAGTTCACCCTGTTAGGAACCAAGCCTATTGAAGCTTTACAAAATGTCTTGTTAGGAACAGACCCTGTTAGGGACCACTTGGTTAAGGGATTGACTATAATGCCCTGTTAGAAGCAATACCCTATTAAGAGTAACCTTGATAGAGGATTTGAAATCCAGGCTAATGGATCGCTTGGTTAGATGGTTTAGGTAGCACTAAGATTGTTAAGCTTACCCGGTTAGGGGATTTAACTGTTGTAATTGTTAGAGAACAACAGGGGTTTGTCGATCTGGTAAATAGAACTACTCTTCTTGATCAGATCCTTTTCATGCTCATATCTATCTTCACGCATACAACAGATACTCCTTCTAGTTCGGCAATCATTCACACTGACACTTAACCAAAATTGCCAACACTATAACAAAACAATTCATCGACCTTATAAGCAAAATAATAGGTCAGTAACACATCACAAACCTAAGATCTCATAAAGATTACAAATAAATCGGTTCAAGTATGACCGTTAGATTACATAGAAATCATTGCACATTGTATAAGACAACCTCAACTTCTCCTTGATCACTGCTCATCGATTCCTGTAACTCATCACGTGGTTTCCACTTCATGCAATGTATTCCCTCATTCCCGAGATAAAACCGTTATCTCTACGTGCCAAACCCCACTTGAAACTCATCACATACAACATGCATATGTGGCATAATCATTATCGATCACCATTTGATCATACATCAATACAACTGATTCACCAAGCTCCATGGGTTAGGGTTTGGCACATCAACAGGTAGGGTTACCGGTTGATCTTACTACTTCTAAAGTAATATCGGTTTCCTTCACTTGCTCGCCTACCAATTGCATAACAACATCATTACCTGTTACAATTGACATCAATGACAACACAATAGTTCATCAATGCAATCTTCAATCAAATACCAACAATCTCCCCCTTTGGCATTGATGGTAATACAAATATCAATACCCTTGATTGAGAGTAATGCACATACACAGGTATAGGAATCCTGGTTTACATTTTAACATGTACTTTCCTTCAACCAAGTCTCCATGTATTCAGTTGGTTTACAGTTCTTCTCCCTATCAATCATACAGTTCTTCTCCTCCTTTGACAAGAATACCAAAGAGAAAGTAAAGCATGCAGTGTCATACCTTACTGTTATGCATCAACGATCTATAGCTTTATGCTTCCCTTGTGGAGTAGCTCCACTCTACACCAATCCTTCTTCAAGATCCTTCAATTACCTTTGAGACTAATGTCTTCCACATCTGCTCAATTAACCTCATGTAGGGGCACAACCCCTAACTGACTTCTAAGATACTCAAAAGTAGTCTTAAGAAGAGGTTTAGGAAAGATATCTGCTAGCTACTCCTTAGTAGATACATGCTCCAGTAACACATCTTTACTCTGCACTTTCTCTCTCAATAAATGATATTTCAGCTCAATATGCTTAGTTCTAACATGCAACAGTGAGTTCTTTGAAATATTTATTGTACTGGTGTTATCACATAAAATCTTTACCGATTTTGTGATCTTCAACTTGAATCCTTCCAGATATGTTTCATCCAGATTGCCTAGGTACAATTCATATACGTTGTAACATATTCAGCTTCAACAGTGGATTGTGATATACAGCTCTGCTTCTTGTTGCTCCAAGATACAAGTCTTCCTCCAAGAAAGAATGCACCGTCGATTGTGTTCTTCCTATCATCAACATTTCCTTCCCAGTTTGCATCTATATAAACTTTCAAATCAAAATTACCTGCATATGGATACCACAATCCATAATCAATAGTACCTTTCAAATATCTAAATATCCTTTTAGTTGCAATCATGTGTGTCTCCTTTGGGTTCTTCTAAAATCTGGCAACTAATCCAACTGCATGAGAAATATCTGGTTTGTTGTGACCAACATAATGCAGTTTCCCTATCATTGACCTATACTCCTTTTCATCAACGGATGCGGCATCATCCTCCTTAGACAGTTTACAACCTGTAACCATTGGTGTCTCAACTGGTTTATAGTCTCCCATTCCAAATGTCTTCAATACCTCTTTCACATATTTGGACTGTGTGATAAAAATACCACTCTTCATCTATTGAATTTCCAAACCTATGAAGACCAGAGACATTTCAAACTCACTTTTCATCTCATTTGCAAAGTCATCACTCATGTCATCATTGACTCCAAAAATGATATCATCCACAAAGACTTCACTAATCAATATCTTATCTCCTTCAATCTTGAGATATATATTGTTGTCTTCACTAGTTCTCTAAAAACCTATCTTCATCAGGTGGGAATGCAGTCTTTCATACCATGCTCTCGATACTTGCTTCAAACCATATAATGCCTTGTGTAGGTTACACACCATATCCTTTGCATCAGTCAAAGCATAACCATCTGGTTGTTCAATATATACTTCCTCTTCCAGTATTCCACTTAGAAATGTTGACTTCACATCCATCTGATATACTTTGAATCCCCTATATGTTGCAAATGCAAGTAGAGTCCTAACACCTTCCAATCTAACAACTAGTGCAAATGTCTCACCATAGTCTTCTCCTTCTTCCTATGCATAACCTTTGCATACCAATCTTGCTTTGTTTTTGACTACTACTCCATCTTCATTTAGTTTATTCCTGAATAACCATTTAGTACCTATCACATTTTATTCACCGGTATGGGTACTAGGGTCCATGTGTTGTTCTTTTCAATATGGTCAAGCTCCTCTTCCATAGCCTTGATCTAGTGATCATCTCTAAAGGCTTCCTTCGTTGTTCTAGGCTCAATAGTGGAGATCATGCAAGAATTCTCTCTAATTCTTCTTCTGGTTAACACTCCAACATCTTTATCTCCAATAATTTGGTCAAGATTATGATTTAGTCTCACATACCTTGGAATAACATGATCATTATCTTTAGGTTCTTCTTCCTCACTATCTTCATCTTCTTCTTCAGAATCTACATGTTTCGGTTGAACTGGTACTACAACATTCACTTCACCAACTTCTAGCTTCACCGGTTTTGGTTCCAAAATCAGAATGTAAGGTTCATCTTCATTCTTATCCTCACTGGTTTCTCCTAAAACTTCAGGATACTCATCCACTCAGACATCGACACTTTCAATGATTCTCTTTGTCTAGTTGTTGTAACATTTGTAGGCTTTACTCTTGGTGGAGTAACCAAGAAATATACCTTCATCACTCTTAGCATCAAACTTACCAACATAGTCACCTCTCTTGATAAAACATTTACTGCCAAAAATCTTAAAATAACTCACATTAGGTGATCTACCATACCAGTATTCATGAGTTCTATCCTTACCTCACTTTACCAATATCCGGTTCATAGTGTAGACAGTTGTGCTGACAGCTTCTCTCCAGAAATTTTTTGCTACACCTCCTTGTATTAGCATCATTCTAGAAGCTTCAACAACTGACCGGTTGTTCCTCTCTGCAATACCATTCTGTTGTGGTGTCCTAGGTGCAGAAAGTTGCCTCTTAATTCCATTGTCTTCACAATATCTAGTGAATTTCTCTGAAGTAAATTCACCTCCTTGATCAGATCTTAGACACTTTATCTTCTTACCAATTTCCTTTTCAAATAAGGCCTTGAATGCCTTAAACTTACTAAAGGCTTATCTTTTGTCCTTCAAGAATGTGACCCACATCATTCTTGAGCAATCATCAATGAAGATCATAAATATCATTCTTGAGCAATCATCAGTGCAGATCATAAATAATCTATCACCTTGAATACTTTTAGTCCTTATTAGTCTACAGAGGTTTGTATGAACCAAATCTAGCAAATGTTCTGCTGAGAAAGATTTTCTCTTAAAAGTTGAGGATGTCATCTTCTGTAACTGACATTCCTTACACAGAGCATTCACCGGTTTGTCCAACTGAGGCAAACATCTTATTGACTTGGACTTACTGACTTTGACAATGTTATCAAAATTTATATGGCAAAATCTCTGATGCCAAAGCCAACTATCATCTACTTTAGCAATTAAACAGTTGTTGACTTTACGATTTAGGTGAAACAAGTTACCTTTTGTCTGCTTGCTGATTGCAATCAGTTCACCTTTTCTCCCATAGATTTTGCACATTCCATTTTTAAATTCCAATGGATAACCTTCGTGATTTAGTTGAGCTACACTCAACAGGTTGTGCTTTAATCCTTCAACCCAATAGACATCATCTGCACTGCTCTTTCCATTAAGAGAAATGGTTCCCTTTCCTTTTACCATGCAGGGTGAGTCATTTCCAAATCTCACAACTCCTCCATCAAATTCCTTCAAAATAAGAAATTTACTCCGGTCACCGGTCATGTGGTGTGAACAACCACTATCTATGATCCAATTGTCAGAACTATCCATGCGAGAAACTAATGCCTTCTGATCATATGTCTCCTCTTTAATGGCAACAAAGACAATGTCTTCATTAGCATCTCCCTCAAATTCCTCATCAGTGATTCCACCATCAGTTGCAATGAGGCAATCTCTTTTCCCTTTTCCTTTGTACTTCTTGTACTTATCACACTTATGCTCATTGTCACGATTAGGACAGTTAGCTGCAATATGTCCAATCTTGTTACAAGCAAAACACTTCATAGGTAATTTACCTATGTATTTACTGGTACCTCTGGGTAACCGCTTGCCCAACAATGCTTCAAGATCGATCAGACTGTCTTCATCATCAACTTCTCTGCTAGATCTAGACTCATAATTGTGACTAACATCTATGTTTTTCCTCACAGGTGGATTAGAAACTGAAGCTCTAAATGCAAATTTGGATTTCTGAGCACTACCATCATAATCATTTAACTCAAATGCAGTAAGTTTACCGATGATGGAGTCGAGAGTTACCTTAGTTTTATCAATAGACTTTATCTCATGAATGGTTGCAACTCAGATAGCATAGACCGGTAGAAGGGTTCTCAACACCTTACTAACCACTGTGGTATCCTCCACCTTACCACCAACACTCTTGATCTCACCGACCATCTCCTTGATCCTCTAACTATATTGTTGAATATTCTCACCTTCAGCCATCTGCATGTCATCAAATTTACCTCTGACTCTCTTCTTTGGCAATCTTCACGTGCTCATCAACGTTGTAGATATCCTCAAGTTTCTTCCACACATCATAAGAAGTCTTGAGACCATGGACATCGACGTACTCTGAATCAAACAAAGAACTGATAAAGGCCTCTAATGCTTGATTATTCTCTTGTTGCTCTTTCTTTTGATCATCAGATAGAATCCCACTAGGTGCAATATATTTTGTAACATGTTCCCAGTATTGACTTCCTAGTCTCTTGATATAGATTTTCATCCTATCAATCCATATTTTGTAGTTTTCCCTGTTAAACTGCGGACCTTCTTTCTTGATCATGTTCTTCTAGATCTTTACCTCAAGTTGTAAGGCTTAGAAACTAGAGGAACTGAAATGATCTGATACCAATTGATGATATGATGAATCAATAAGGAGAACTACTAAGAGGGGGGTGAATCAGTAGATGGAAAACTGACCTAAATTTCACCAAACTCCAAAACAATCTCACAAGTCAATCATTGAACTAACTGGTTCAACACTGAGTAATAAACTGCAATAGCTCTGACAGTTTATCGGTTAACTGGCATATCAAAATTACAATAAAATGGCTCTGAAACTCCCAAACCATTTAACCAAAACATCAAAATACTTTACTAACAATAGTAAAAGCACATTTCAGATTAATTTCGATCATCTTAACATAACTAAGTGGATTTAACAGTTAAGCAAATTAACCACAAAAATCATTCACCACTTGACACAATGATTTTTGACATGGAAACCCAAATGGGAAAAACCATAGTGGGGATGAATACCCACAAGTATTTTGAACTCTTCTGAAGTTCGCCTTGTTAGGAGCCAAGCCTGGTAAATCTTTACAAAATATCATGTTAGGAACAGATCCTGTTAGGGACCACCCAATTAAGGTATTGACTATAATGCCATGTTAGAAGCAATACCCTGTTAAGAGTAACCTCGATAGAGGATTTGAAATCCAAGCTAATGGATCACCTGGTTAGAGGATTTAGATAGCACTAAGCCTGTTAAAGCTTACCTGGTTAGGGGATTTAATTGTTGTAATTGTTAGAGAACAACAGGGGTCTGTTGATCTGGTAAATAGCAGTACTCTGCTCGATCAAATCCTTTTCATGCTCCTATCTTCCTTCACACATACAGCAGATACTCCTTCTGGTTCAACAATCAATCACACTAACACTTAACCAAAATTGCCAACACTATAACAAAACAACTCATCAACCTTATAAGCAAAACAATAAGTTGATAACACACCACAAACCTAAGATTGCATAGAGATTACAAAAAAATCGGTTCAAGTGTGATTGTTAGATTACATAGCAATCATTGCACATTGTACAAGACAACCTTGACCGCTCCTTGATCACCACTCATCGATTCCTGTAACTCATCACGCCACTTCCACTTCATGCAATGTATCCGCTCATTCCCAAGATAAAAATGTTATCTCTACGCGCCAAAAACCACTAAACTCATCACATACAACATGCATACGTGGCATAATCATTACTGGTCACCATTTGATTATAAATCAATACAACCGATTCACCAAGCTCCATCAGTTAGGGTTTGGCACATCAACAGGTAGAGTTACTGGTTGATCTTATTGCTTCTAAAGTAATACCAATTTCCTTCACTTGCTTTCTTACTGGTTGCAAAACAACATCATTACCGGTTACACTTGACATCAACGACAACACATTCAATCAAATACCAACATGGAAAACCCAACTAGGAAAAACCATGATGAGATGGAACTCACAAGTTACCTATCTGCAGAAATAGATAACTGACCGATTAAGGTCTACAAATGCTCTATTAGGAGTAGATCCTGTTAAAGATATCAAACCCTGTTAGGAGCTATACATAGTTAAATTTAACCTGAGTGGAGGATTTAGATCCAAGTTAATGAATCACCTTGTTAGAGGATTTATACAATGAAGCTTGTTAGAGCTTACCCGATTAAGGGATTTTATTGTTGTACTTGTTAGAGAACAACAGTGGGAATGATCTAAGAATAGCACCTTCTGTTGGTTTAGATCCTTTTATGTGCATACATTACTACATCACCGACATACTCTGTAATACCTTCAACAAATCGCATCTGCTCCAACTCATATCATAACTTGTATCTTCTATATCAAATAACTCATCACAATGTCTTTTTATAGAGATTAGATTTCATGTCGGGTCCTGAACCTTGACACAATTTCCTAGGTTCAATGAATCTAGACAATCTTCCTTAACACGACACAAATTGCCACCAAAGTGTTGGTTGGTGGTAACACATCACAACCAGTGATAACTCATCGCACAAACTAGGAAAACCGGTTGGAACACCGATATCAGTTAAGTGTTGACCGCTTCAAACTCACAGACCGATTCACTTGAATTCATACTGGATGATTGTCTCCACGCGCCTTATCGTCTCTCTTTGCAGCATCTCAAAACTGGTAATTGTGGAACTGATCAAAATCGATTGTATTATTTGCATATACCGGTTGTCAACATATACTAGTTTAGACATCTTCATACATATGATACCGATTAACAATACAATGAATAAATAGTATATCACTTTATCTTAACTATGACAATCAAAACAAATGTGCCATCGATGACAACACAGGAAGTCCTCAAATACAAAAATCATCATCAAGCCAACAATGGATGCCAAGTTCAATTAGAACCTTGGAACAAAGTTCCAATTCTGAGATTAAGTCCAAACACTACAACTTGAAAGACAATTGGTGTTTGTAACTCAAAGGGTGGAAATCAAAGTGGATCAGCAAATGAGTAGGAACTAATTTTATCAAGTTCCCATGGACACCCATTGTCCAAACTCTTGTTAGTTATCACAAAAGGAGTGGATAGGAGCCAAAACTTGGAATTTTGAATTATAATTTTCCATTAGATCTTGAGCTTGGTTTGGGGTCCAATTTTAACATTTCATTTGGCAAACAAATTATGTGATTAGGATCAAAAAGATGAAAGGAACTTGGACCCAAAGGTCACAAGTTTGAAAGTCTCCAAAAACTCCTACCCAAACCAACCACCATAAGAATCTACCTATTATTATCTAAACACTTAACAACCTGAAATCAATGCTTTCAATAACTCATAATCATTAATTATAATTATTTATATAAAAATAATAACAAAACACTAACTAGCAAATGTAGTTCCTAAAAGATGAAAGTATTACAACAAAATATCAATCTAATAAACTATAACATGAAATACCAATGCAATAAGACATGGATTTTGTCATGCCCAAACTTTTGGGCACAAACGGAATAAATTTTTTTTTTTTTTTTATAAATACTCAACTAAGTACGATTAACTTAAATAAAATAATGCAACTAGTTTGGTCTTAACTATGTTTTGAACGAATCAAACAATTAAATTACTTGGGCGATAAAATTTTCTAAATTATAAGCGAGCTAATATTTCCCCAAAAAGTTATCACCAATCTCCATTATTAAATAATTAATTTTCCCTTATCAATTAATCTCAAACGTAATACATGATCTTTAATTTAATTGATCAATAATCTCTTATAGTTCTTTAACTACCTAGGGTCTAAATTTAATTGTCCTAGTTATTAAATTTAACAACCCCATTAAATAAAATCCCCATAAATTAAAATATCTTATAATTTAAAATTTAAATGGGCCACTTGACCCTACCAATATCGCTATGCTTTTTCCAAGGGTCTATTCTACCCAAGAATTTTGAAATTTTCTTTTTGAATGCTGCAACATTCATTAAATAATTCAAAGAGCATTAATTAATTTATACCACTAACTAATTTGATTTCAACAAATATAGAAGTTAATTTACTTTTATATATATATATATGAGGATAAATATATGTTTATATGTATATTCTAAAGAGGAGGGAGGGGGAAGTTTTTTATTATTATTTTAACTATTAACCCCTTTTAAACATTCCCACACATATCCCTTTTTAAAATATAACCAAGTGAATTTGCCCTAACCCGAAAATTAGGGTTAGGGCTTGTGTGTGTTTTAACATCCATATGTTTTTCTTTTTTCTTTTGTGGGATGTGTGTGTGTGTGTGATGTTCTATTTTATTTTGTGTGTGTGTGTGCAGGTGAAGGTTGGGCGGCGGCCATGGGAGGCGGCGCGCAGGGCCGAACCGAAGCGGGTTTATTTTTTTTCTTGGCATGGCGGAGGGAGGAAGGAAGGCGGAGGAAGGGAGAGAGCCGAGCGGCGGCCACTATGGTACCCCGCAGGGAGCGGTCATCATTCACTAATAGTGACGGTTGCCGCCCACTGCGGGTTACCACAGTGGCGGTCGCCGCCGCTGTGAGTCGTCGCAGTGGCGGTCGTCGCCGCTGTGAGTCGTCGCAATGGCGGGCTTCGCCCTGCTCACTGCGGCGGCCCACAGCGAGCGGCGTCTGCTCACTGCGACACACGCAGGGATGAGGAAGGCGGCCGGCGGGGGTAGGGATTCATGGCCCTTTCCCCTGGTCCACACTATGCACAAAAATATTTTTTTATAAAAATTTCCTAACTTTCTTTTAATCGCATAACATGTATTTTTTTTTTTTTTTTTTAATATATATATATAGGTGTATATCTAATCCTTTTTTTTGTAATATGCAGGTCTCAAATAACCATTTAAATGAACAATAAGTTCAAACTTATATATATATATATATATATATATATATATATATATATATATATATATATATATATATATATATATATATATATATATATATATATATATATATTGCTTTTAATAACTTACTTCAACCAATCTATGAGTTTTCCCTTCATTCCTTTATCTTTTGCATTATTAAGTCTGTAAATACATGCAGAAACTAAAAGAATAAGAACAGTGAGTTATTAGTGAAGGTTTCTCTATTTAATTATTTTTGTAAGCTAACATTCATATACAATATATTTTTTTTTTGTTGATAAGGCATTCTATTTATTCCCATTTTATTTAAGAATGAACATTTACAGCAAGATCTAACCTATCCTATTTTCTTTTATAAGTTAATGTGTATGCTATATATATGTATATATATTTTCTTTTAAAACTAATTCATGCTGCAACTGATATCTACAATGCCTTCTAACTACAACTTGAAAATATGAACTTTTTGGTACAGAATAAATGATTCTAAAACTAAATTTATTCTCTCTTCCTTTGATAAAATAAACTACTAAAATAAGTTTCATTTTCTGCACTAATTGGGAAAATAAATGACTGATTTATTTATGTTGCAGCAGCATGAATACCAAAATAATTGTGTAGTAATAAACTATATTTATTTGCAGAATACACAAGAATGCACAACTTCATATATATATATATATATATATATATAATGAGAATTTAATCACATACTAATACATTTCATATTCTTTTTTTTTTTTTTTTTTACAAACTAACCAAAGTAGGAAATATCTATTTCTTTAACAAATTTAAATACAAGTGAATGAGATTACAAATGGGTTTGAAAACCCAACAAATATTTTCCTTTACATGGTAATATGAATAAAATAAATACACTTCTTTTCTTGAAATAAATACAACATAGCTCACATCCCTTTTTTTTTTTACAAGCTAATATTGAATACATTTTCTCCTTTAAAACTTTTCTGCAACACAAAACAGCAACAAAGCTCTTTATTCTTTATTTTCCCATCCCAAGCAACCTACAATAAAAAACACAACTTTGACCATGGAGAGCTCACCTCCCAGCCTAGGCTTACTAGAAGCCACCCCCGAGCTTGGAGAACCAAGCACTAGACGGGTTACATCCAAACAAACAACACAACAACAAAGGGCAAAACACTCAACATGCATTTTCCCATCCCAAGCTACACTTTCACCACTTCTTGTGATGATCTTTCCACGGGTGGAAGTGGACCAAGTACCATTGGGGAGATTGCAAGCCAAATTACAACTCAAGCCACCGAATGGCAATACAAAATACAACAAAATATACACCTCCACACCTTATGCCCCCCCAAAGGCTCAAAGACCATATTTTCTCCCCTTATGACCCCCAAATGCATACACAAGGTTATGCAGCAAGGGTCACAAAGGACACCCTTGAGATCACTCTCCTTAAGGAGAGCCTCTCACCCAAGGCTGTCATGCTTCTTCCACCCCAAGACCATCCTACTCTCCCAAGAGTAGGAGGTCTTGGACACTCCCAAAACAAGAACACTTAAACAAAAAACATAGAAATGTAAACTTGCATTTTTCTCCTACAAAAAATTTACATATACACATCTCATTCAACAAGCATTTCTTTCTTTCAAACAATTTAAACAACATAAACAAGAGAAAGTAAAACCAACCTTATTCTGCCAATAGGTATGTTAGATTTAGTTGGGGATGAGCTGCCCAAATCCACACAAACTTTTCACCAATCTTCCCCAAAAATTCTATTCTACAACTCTTTTTTTTCAAACAAGTGCATAATCTCCAACAATGGAGAGTGGGTGATTACTCACTAAGTCCCTAATCCTTGCCTAAGAAGGCCTCTCACACACTTCCCAACCCCTTGGGTGAGGTGAGAGTTCTCATTGGTTGCTCTTCCCAAACTCTTACACATTACTAAAACTGGAAAGGGAAAAGGTGAGAGAAGATGCGGAAGAGAGTTTGACATCAAAAGGGAAGGTTGTCTATCCCAGGAGGAACCTTCTAAGTTGAATTTTCGCTCACCTTGGAAAAACCACTTTTTGAGGTGACTAAACAGTCACATGGGAGTAGTCACATGTTTCAAAATACCCCTAACCCATAGGTATACCCTTTGGACCTTTGGAAAAGCCCTAAAACTGACCCTAGGAGTCTAGTTCACCCCTTAGAAACCCAACTGAAGTTAACCTACGGGTCAAACCTGAGTTGACCACACCCAAGACTCCCTACCCAAGGCAAATTTGGGACCACACTCATGTGTTTGAATGGCTTTGGTAGAAACAAAACTCCCTCCAAGAGACAAGTCAAAATCAATGACACTAATCATCACATGTGTCAAGTGACACAATAAAAATACAATAATAAAATCACACATGGAATTTGTCTCTTGTAGGATTACACATATACATAAAAATCAATTTTAACACTCAAGCATCATACACTTCACAAATAAAATATATTACAAACGGGGTGTTGTCTCTCCAAATAGACAACTCCCGGCTTAACAAACGTACATTGGTCTAGGTTTGGTTCTCCATATAAATTCCATGGTCACATGGATAATTTTCCTGCGCATCTCAATTAACACATTAGTAATTCCAAATAATCACAATTATACATAATTAAATACATGGATTTCATTGCACATCAGACACTCATACATTTGGCAACAATAATTCAATATCTCATTCATTCAAATTCGATTCCTCATAAGCAATTAACATAATTCTCAAATTTGAACCATTCATAAAATAAGCATCATTTTTCTATCATCCAAATGAAGTCCTACAATTCCAATAATGACATTCACCATTTCAAAGTAATTCTATTCTAGCAACATATAAAGTTTCATAATCATCATGCATAAAATAAAGCATCAATATATGTCAATGTGATCCAAATCATGAAACCATATAGGTTCTAAATCGATAAGCATAAAATAAAGCATCCATAATAGTCTCAATATGCAAATAACTGAAAATGTCAAACTGAGTAGGGGTAGGGCCTCACAGATTTCAAACCTACTTCGTAATGAATCGATAAGATAGAACACAAAAAATGGATGTGCTCCACAAACCCTAGATGACTTTATGCACAAAAAGAAAATCCCTACGAAATCCTAAGTAAGCAACTCAAATGTACCTCAAACACAACAAACAAATTGATGCTCTGCAAAAAGGATTAGAAAATCTGCTTGATGGCAACACACACAAGAGCACAAGAAACAAACGTTAGTGTTAGCAACAAAAGATTATCCTAAACAGGCATATCAAGAGAGATATTAAGCATGAAATAGAAAGCATATAAACATAGAATAAAATAGCTAATCAAGATGCTCATAGTTGCTCCTCCCTTGTTCCTCTCCTCTCCAAGTCCCAAATGAGTGTAGCTCTCAGCTTTTAGCACTAGCCATGGATGCCATATGGAGATTCAAGATGGTTGAATATGATAAGAAAATGCTATGCAAGTGTAGATAGTGATGTTATGAGAAAGCTCTATGCTAATGCCAGTATAACAACAATACTCTAAAATGCTTCCTCCTTTTTTGCTTGAGGAGAAGGGTTCTATTTATAGAAGAAATGGGGAAATGAAGGGTTAATATTGAATGGTTTAATCAAGGGCCAAGTTTGAAAGTTGGGGATCCATGTGCACAATTGGCACCAATAAAATGGTGACAAGTGTCAACATAGGATTGGGTTGAGAGAAGAGGTTGGAGGCATTAAAGGCCTGAGAAGACCTCATGGTTATCTAGAGGCTAAGGGTCAAGTCCAAATTAAGATTACCCACTGGATTAAGAGTTAATCCAAGGATAAACCTTTGTGCAAATGTTTAAGAGATAATCATGGTCAAAGCATTAATGGCCTGATGAGACCTTTAGGTTGGGTAGAGGTTGAGTCAAAACAAATGTTTAACCATGTGGGAGGGTTTGAGGTAACCATTAATGGTTATTGGACACTTTGGGGATTAAGTGGTTGAAGGTTGAAAGCCTTCAATGGTTATCAAAGACTTTGAGCCATTTAGTGGTTGAAGGTTGAAAGCCTTTAATGGTTATCAAAGACTTTGAGGGTTTGAGAAGTGACTTCCCTTTTGCTTAGGAATGTGACAAAGTTTAGAGAAGGGGTTAGGTTATTTAGAAGTGATTAGAAAATTCTAGAAGGGGTTTAGGCATGCAAGTGGATTTTGTAGGAAAATGCAAGTGGGAGAAATTTTGGTATTTTCAATTAAAATAAAATCATTTATTTCAATTAAATGGTGTAATTTGCATTTGGATAAATATTCAAATAAATATTAATTTATTTAAATGAGAAAAATGAAGATAAAGCATTAAAATGCTTGAAGACTTTGAGGGAAACCATTAAAGGCTTGAAGACTTTAAGGAAAACCATTAAAGTCTTAAGAAGACTATAGAAGGAAGCCATCAAGTTTGAAGACTTTAAAGCCATCAAGTTTGAATACTTTAAGGGAAACCATTAAAGGTTTCAAGTGGATGAGGATAAATAGGATTTTAAATAAATAATTTATTTAAAATAGTTGTGCAACTTGCTTTTGTAGGAAAATACAAGTGGGTGGAGGATAAAGGTGATTTAAATAAATTATTTATTTAAAATAATTGTGCAACTTGCTTTTGTAGGAAAATACAAGTGGGTAGAGGATAAAGGTGATTTAAATAAATGTTAATTTATTTAAATGTGAGAGGTGGGATTTTGGGGGTTTTAAATAAATATTAATTTATTTAAATGTGAGAGAAGATTTAATTAAACAAATATGATTTATTTATTTAATTAATGGTCTGAATTTGGTTAAGTGAATTAAATCAAATAAATTGAATAATTTATTTAATTAATAGGAGAAGAGGGTTAAGATGAATTAATTAAATATTAATTTAATTAATTCATTAATTGATGGTTAAATAATCAAATAAATACTAAGTGGATAGATTTATGTGACTACATTTGCCCCTCTTTGAGACGGTGCGGTTTATCGTGTCGTTTCAAAGAAAGAAAAATAGGTGTGAAGAAATGCCCCATAAAATGTAAATTTAATGGGTGGTATGCCCCCTCGAGAGATGGGCCGAATTTTTTTTTGAAAAATCGGGCGATCTCTCGAAAAAGAATGAAAAGTGGAGGGGATGTAGAATAGAAGAAATTAGAATTAATGATGAAAGAATGGGAGAAAATGGAGTGAATATGAAGAAACAACAAGCCAGCGAGTACCCTGAGGTCATGCAAGAGATACATAGCAGATGTAGTGTGGGGTTTGGATTGATGCTATACAATTGATCAAAATTGGTTGGACAATCTGGTGCAATCGGTATAATTGCCCCAGTCAAGTCAAAGCGTGACAGTTGATGTCAGTTGGTCGCTTGGACGGGATAAAGTCGGAGTAAGTGAAGCAAAGTGACTTGATGTGACTTAGACAATTGATGTAATTACCCGATGAAGTCAAGGTATATGAAGCAAAATACTCGTTGAGACTTAGACAATTGATGTAATTGTCCATTGGATTGTGTTTGATTGGTTGATCAATTGATAGTGTGTGCGTGGAATGGATGATTGTGGTGAATCATAGCAGCCCCGTTGAGACTAGGTCATTATGATAAATGTCTGATGTAGTCTAGGATTACCATGATCGATTACCTGTTGAGACCCGAAGATACTTGATCAGAGTATCTGTTGATAGTCTAGGTGTGTGGGAGTCGATGTATCTGTGCAGATAGAGTAACTTTCTTGACTTATTGGATGACTTAGGATAGGAAACACAACCCCTCCTATTTAGAGATGGATGGTGATGAACATGGCTTGATTAGGTTGATTGGGACATGATGTAGGGTATGTGATGCTGATTATCGAGATGGGGAGGGTGGGGAGGGGTTCAATGTTAGATAGAAGAAATGGAGGACCTATTACATTCCTATGGAAGAAGAGGAAAATAGAGTATCCATTGTCATTACTATGTATGAATGATATGCAGCTATTTATGAATGTATGGATGGATGGAATGCAACGGAATGCAATATATACAAATGAGATGGAATGATGATCCATGGTGCTTTATTTTTCATCATTGAGCTTTAAAATGTTGTAAGAAAATACAAGCAACTTGACATAAAGATTCAAGATGACCAGAGTATTTCTTACATGGATTTTGATATAGCAAGTTAATACAAGCAACTTGATATAATGGATCAAGTTGACCAGAGTATTGCTTGCGGAACAGACAAGGATTATCTCCTTTCATGCATGACTTGGATCGTCCTCCTTGATCTTAGGCTGATCATATCCTGAGACAAGTGCATACCATAATAAGAGATAAAACCTTTATCCAGTTTGGATGAGGTAGGAGGAACCAAAGTAAAAGCATTGTACCTGCAAACAAACAGTATATACATAAAGAATAAAGAATAAGGATCCTTGGTAATGGTTCATGCTCATATGGTCGAGGTATACGCTGTAGTCAGCAAGCCGTAGTGATCTATGACTGTATTTTTGCCTATGATTACGTAACTTAGTGAACTTCCCACGTAGACACCATTAGTACATGCCCCAGAACTTCATAGGAATAATGTGTCGAAGATACACAAACAATGTCGTAGGAACCTGATATAAATTACTAGACCATAAATCAACCAAGTATTTGATAGCATAAACAAAATTTTCTTGTCAAAGAAAATGTCATCTTGTCTTTGTTTTGGTAAGGAAGGATGCGGCCTTGTTGAAGACAGTTTTGAGTGTTGATGTTGATTGTGTGGTCGATTGATAAGTGGTCATTTTGTGGAGTATATCACAATGTTTGTTTTGCATCTGCACGGATGAGTATGTACAAGGTGTTGCCATGTTTTTGTGTGATTTTTCAATGGTTTTGTCGATGTTTTTGGATTTTGAATTGTTTTGAATGTTTTTGGTATTTTGTGAGACATTTGTGAATGTTTTTGGATTTTGTGAGACATTTTTTAATGTTTTTGCATTTTGTTGAGACATTTTCCAATGTTTTTGGTATTTTGATGATTGCTTGAATGAAGAACTTAATGAATCATAAGACAATGTAGAATCCACTTCCAGCAATAGGTTAAAGGCATTGCCCCCAGTTTTAGACATGACTATGAAAAAGCGGGATGCAAGATGTATGGAGTACTATCATAATTGCAGAGGAATAACAAGCCATGTTTTTTGGATGGATGGATGTATGTATGAAGTAGATGTGATCGCAACAAGTCTGAAAGACAATGGAGCCATAGCCTTTACGAGTGGCACCTGTTTGCCAGGTTTTCACCACCGTACTTACCCAAGGTGCCACCGGAGTGGTTGTTCACCGTTTGGATGCATGATTTTTCTTTACTTTTTTTGAATGTTTTTGTATTTCTTCATGACATTTTTCTGAATGTTTTTGGTATTTTCGGGTATGCAGGGGAGCCTGATGCTCTATACACCTTAGGTATAAAACCGTTTTAGGTGCATGCTGTTGATTGGATCTGCAAGCGGTTCTCCTTCTGATGTAGCCAATAGATATGCCCTGGACCCGAACACAGCAGTGACAACATATGGGCCCAGCCAGTTTGATTCAAACTTGCCCTGATGTTCTCTGTTTGGTTGGTTACGAGGATTCTCTCGTAGAACAAGATCACCTACCTCAAATGTACAAGGTCTAACTTGGTGATTGTAGCTTCTGCTCATGCGCTGCTGATAGGCTTTGAGGTGATTGTATGCAGCTTGTCGTTTCTCATCAAGTAACTCTAAGTCCTGAAGACGGGATACTCTGTAGGCTTCATCATCGATGAGATTGTGTAAGGAAATCCGTAATGATGGTATCTCAACCTCAATAGGTAAGATAGCTTCTGCACCATAGACCAATGAATAAGGAGTTGCACCTGTAGGGGTTCGAATGCTAGTTCGATATGCCCATAGTGCTAGATTTAGTTGAACATGCCAATCACGGTTGGCATCATTGACTGTCTTCTTGAGGATTCTTAATATGTTTTTATTTGATGCTTCGGCCTGACCATTGCCTTGTGGGTAATAGGGGGTGGAAAAGTGGTGTTGGATATGAAATTTCTCACAAAGTTCACGGACATCCTGATTTTTGAAAGGGAGACCGTTATCTGTGATGATGGACATGGGCACACCATATCGGCAGATGATGTAGTTGAGGATGAATGAGGCGATCTGCTTGTCGGTGACTTGGGTAAGTGGAACAGCTTCGATCCACTTTGTGAAATATTCGGTGGCGGTAATAATGAATTTGTGGCCATTGGATGAAGATGGATGAATCTTACCCACAAGGTCAAGGCCCCATTGGCAGAAAGGCCATGGTGTCGTGATTGGTTGCAGTTCCTGGGCTGGTGCATGTATCAGGTCGCCATGAACTTGGCATTTCTTGCATTTTCTGACAAAGTAGTAGGAATCCTTTTCCATAGATGGCCAATAATATCCAGTTCGCAGGAGTTTCTTGGCAAGTGATGGACCACTTGAATGAGTCCCGCAAATTCCTTCATGTACCTCTTCCAAAGCCTTTGTTATCTCACCTTGTTCCAGACATCGAAGGAGAGTACCATCAAGACCGCGTCGATATAGGGTTTCGGCAATAATGGTATATCGAGCAGTTTGGCGAATGAAGGTTTTTCGTTGGTTATTCGATTAGTTGGGAGGAAGGGTGTGATCGCGGAGATAGGTGTAGAACTCACCATACCATGGGGATTCAGAACCGACAAGGCGACATATCATTTCGGATTCAGGGATATCATAAGCGGGGATCCAAAGCTGTTCGACCAAGAACTCGTAGCGTGTTGAATTCTGTGGAAGATCTAGTAGAGATGCGATGGTAGCCATGGCGTCAGCAGCTCGATTCTGATCTCTTGGTATCTGCTCAAAAGTGATAGCAGTAAATGATGTCTTTAGAGTGTCCACCATTTGCTTATATGGCATGAGTTTATCATCTTTAGTCTGATATTCATCGGTTGCTTGTCGAATGACCAGTTGTGAGTCGCCATATACTTGCAGTTCTTGTAATTTCCATTGTACGGCTAGCCTGAGTCCTATGATCAAGGCCTCATATTCTGCTATGTTGTTTGTGCATGGGAATGTGAGCCTGTAAGACTTTGGGATGTTGTCACCTTGAGGTGTGATAAACAGAATGCCTGCCCCCGAGCCATGCCTAGTGTATGACCCATCAAAATATAGTTTCCATGGTTGTGTTGTTGTGATCATGAATATATCTTCATCTGGAAAATTGGAAATAAGAGGATGATCGCCTGTGAGGGGTGCATCGGCCAACTGATCTGCAATAACTTGACCTTTGATAGCCTTTCGGTCCACATACTCAATGTCAAATTCACTTAGAATCATCACCCATTTGGCCAAGCGGCCTGTCAATGCTGCTTTGTTGAGTAAATACTTGAGTGGATCAATCTTTGCAATGAGTTGTACTTTGTGTGTTAACAAATAGTGCCTCAGTTTAGTGGCTGCTAAGATTACTGCTAGGCGAGCTCGCTCAATAGGGGTGTAATTGAGTTCATAGCCAACCAGTGTGCGAGAGATGTAGTATACAACACACTCTTTGCCTTCTGCATTATGTTGTGCCAGTAATACACCTAATGTTGTACTTGTTGCCAAGATATAGAGTAACAATGGTCTACTTGGATCTGGTGGCATCAATAATGGTGGATTCATGAGATAGTTTTTAAGCGTCTGAAATGCTTGCTGGCATCGGGCATCCCACTGAAAGCGGATGTTCTTGTGTATCAGAAGGTTGCGTGTTCGATTCACGTCGGGTTCACCAAATGATGCTCTGCAAAAAGGATTAGAAAATCTGCTTGATGGCAACACACACAAGAGCACAAGAAACAAACGTTAGTGTTAGCAACAAAAGATTATCCTAAACAGGCATATCAAGAGAGATATTAAGCATGAAATAAAAAGCATATAAACATAGAATAAAATAGCTAATCAAGATGCTCATAGTTGCTCCTCCCTTGTTCCTCTCCTCTCCAAGTCCCAAATGAGTGTAGCTCTCAGCTTTTAGCACTAGCCATGGATGCCATATGGAGATTCAAGATGGTTGAATATGATAAGAAAATGCTATGCAAGTGTAGATAGTGATGCTATGAGAAAGCTCTATGCTAATGCCAGTATAACAACAATACTCTAAAATGCTTCCTCCTTTTTTGCTTGAGGAGAAGGGTTCTATTTATAGAAGAAATGGGGAAATGAAGGGTTAAGATTGAATGGTTTAATCAAGGGCCAAGTTTGAAAGTTGGGGATCCATGTGCACAATTGGCACCAATAAAATGGTGACAAGTGTCAACATAGGATTGGGTTGAGAGAAGAGGTTGGAGGAATTAAAGGCCTGAGAAGACCTCATGGTTATCTAGAGGCTAAGGGTCAAGTCCAAATTAAGATTACCCACTAGATTAAGAGTTAATCCAAGGATAAACCTTTGTGCAAATGTTTAAGAGATAATCATGGTCAAAGCATTAATGGCCTGATGAGACCTTTGGGTTGGGTAGAGGTTGAGTCAAAACAAATCTTTTAACCATTTGGGAGGGTTTGAGGTAACCATTAATGGTTATTGGAGACTTTGGGGATTAAGTGGTTGAAGGTTGAAAGCCTTCAATGGTTATCAAAGACTTTGAGCCATTTAGTGGTTGAAGGTTGAAAGCCTTTAATGGTTATCAAAGACTTTGAGGGTTTGAAAAATGACTTCCCTTTTGCTTAGGAATGTGACAAAGTTTAGAGAAGGGGTTAGGTTATTTAGAAGTGATTAGAAAATTCTAGAAGGGGTTTAGGCATGCAAGTGGATTTTGTAGGAAAATGCAAGTGGGAGAAATTTTGGTATTTTCAATTAAAATAAAATCATTTATTTCAATTAAATGGTGTAATTTGCATTTGGATAAATATTCAAATAAATATTAATTTATTTAAATGAGAAAAATGAAGATAAAGCATTAAAATGCTTGAAGACTTTGAGGGAAACCACTAAAGGCTTGAAGACTTTAAGGAAAACCATTAAAGTCTTAAGAAGACTATAGAAGGAAGCCATCAAGTTTGAAGACTTTAAAGCCATCAAGTTTGAAGACTTTAAGGGAAACCATTAAAGGTTTCAAGTGGGTGAGGATAAATAGGATTTTAAATAAAAAAATTTATTTAAAATAGTTGTGCAACTTGCTTTTGTAGGAAAATACAAGTGGGTGGAGGATAAAGGTGATTTAAATAAATTATTTATTTAAAATAATTGTGCAACTTGCTTTTGTAGGAAAATACAAGTGGGTAGAGGATAAAGGTGATTTAAATAAATGTTAATTTATTTAAATGTGAGAGGTGGGATTTTGGGGGTTTTAAATAAATATTAATTTATTTAAATGTGAGAGAAGATTTAATTAAACAAATATGATTTATTTATTTAATTAATGGTCTAAATTTGGTTAAGTGAATTAAATCAAATAAATTGAATAATTTATTTAATTAATAGGAGAAGAGGGTTCAGATGAATTAATTAAATATTAATTTAATTAATTCATTAATTGATGGTTAAATAATCAAATAAATACTAAGTATTCATTTAATTAAGTGGACAGATTTATGTGACTACACAAATGATTCTTAAGTACTAAAATGGGAAAAAAAATAAGGCTTTTAATTTTGAAAATGAGGAGAAAACGGGCAAAAATGATTATAAACCCTACCAAACCCACACACTCGGCCATTAATGACCTTGGTCACATAGGTTTTAGGTCATAGGATGCAATCAAAACTTGAAAGTAGGTTCCAAGGTTCTTGTGTCTTTCAAGAAATTAAGGTCCAATAAAGGACAACACAAAACAAATGCAAATTGTAGAATGACCTTGGAACCTTCGATTTCCTTCAAATCGAAAGAATCGATGAGAAAGATGAAAATGACAAAATGGTAAACGTAAATAAAAGGGATCCTTATATTTGCCTAAGAAAAAAGATGAGGTGTCTTGTGGTTTTATGGACCTCTTGCCCAATGACCCGGTCTAAATTGTTTATGGCTTTTAAGACCAAGAAGTGTCTTTTCAGTTAGGAGTTTAGGTTAATGGCTTAAATTCGAGTATTGGTTTTGTCAAAGCTTTTTGACTTTTTACTACTTAAGTGAGTTCACCAAGTGGCAACCTCATTTGGTGATGCTTATTATTATGTTGGTTGGAAGTTTCGCTTTCATTTTTGGTTTGTTGTAATATTATTTCATTTGGGTTGTTTATTCCATGTGGTTCTTTATTGTTAGGTATTTTATGTTGTATATGTTGCATTCCTTGTATCTTGGATCATAGTTCCTATCAAAAGTATTTACCTTTTATAAATAAAAACAAAAATGGTTTTAAAGTCAAAGTTACATCATAAATATTGATGTTAAACATTATTTTTGCATCCATGTGTATGAGCTTTTCATTAAATATCAATCATATCACCACCTCAATATGCTTTTGATTCTATAGTATAGTTATTTTAATTATTAAATTGTTTGGATTTATTTTAATCTTTTGTGGTTAAATATTACTAGTATAGATAAATACTATTTTTTTGTCGTTGCAATATTACTAAGAGATTTCTATTTCTTGAGGTATCCATAAGATGACTATACTAAATTTTTCAACTAGGATGGATATACACTTTGGGACTAAATCTCTCCCCATTTTTTAGATTAAACTTTTTTAGAAAAAACATATAAAAAAAATCACTTACAAAGCTATTTTGTTTTATTGTACAATTATTTTATTTATTTTACACTTAAAAAAACTAGGTCTAATATTTATTTTTATGCAGAAATATAATATTTACTACATATTGAAAACCTTATGGTCTCTTAATGCTAGAAATAATTAACTATTTACATGAGTTATTTTATTTTATTTTAGAACTATTTTATTTACTGCACATACATTAGAATTATTTATCTATATATTTATAGACAAAATGTGAACTTTTTTTTATATAAGTTTTTTTTATATATAAGCGAAACCTATGGGGGTAGAATCCTTTATATTAATTTGAAAAAACTAGTACATTCAGTGGAAAATAGTTTTGATCCCTTCACTTAAAACATTAATCCTCTCCATCTGAGAGGCGAAGAATAAATCTTCATATAGACCAACATAGTTGGCGAAGGGAACAATAGTATTGTTATCAAGCCCCTCCCGATACAATCCAAGAGCCTCTGCCACTTTATTTTTCTTTCCAACTGCCTTCACATCAAAATGTCAGCAATGTATCCTTCCTTGGGATTGGCCTAAACCAAATGTAAAGCTACAACAACTCCTTTGAGCTCCTCTTTCAATATGTGATGGGCCAACCTCGCTGCTTTATATTGCAAACTCATGGTTTGCACAATGATGGTGAAGAACCTATTCAAAACTTCACCATCATCCACCAAAAAGAAACTTTGTTCCAACCAAACTTTTGATCACAGGCAACAAGTATTCTTCATCCAACAAGAATAGCATCTTCAGTTGGTCATCCACGTCCTTCTTTGCACAATTGCACACAACCCCAAAGCTAACTCTATCCACCATATCCTTCATCCAAACCTACACAACAAAATAAATTCTTTTGATGCATTTCACCCCAATCCGGTTTATATAAACCAAAGGTGCTCTAGAAATTTATTCCTCGAAAATCAAGGATCTAGTTTTTGGTAGAGATTTTGAATTCAACTACACTATATGGCCACTCCAATCCACGCCAAATCCTCTACGTACTATTTTTTTAAGCAACATAAGAACTCAAGATGCCCAAATGCTTGCAAGTACTAAATCAGCTCCAACCATTCTTCACTAGCAACTTTAATCAAATCACTACAAATCTTTGTCGAAGACCATATCTTTTCCTTATGTCTAGTTCATACCCATATTAGCAAGTTTATTGGCTATACAATTAGCTTCTCCATATACATGGGATATGGATACAATATCCAATCCCTTTATATCTTCTTGAGTGATTTTCATCCATTTTTTTAACTTCCAATTTTGAATATCATTTTTAGTAACTGTATTGATACATAATAGTGAGTCCCCTTCAATATCTATATTATTGATCCCCTTGCTAATGCACAACTTCAGACCTCCTGCTAGTGCTTCGAATTCAACTTCATTACTCGAGGCTATACCCACATTCCTCGCCAAGGCCCAAATACACTTTCCTTTATCATTTCTAATAATACATCTAGCCCCCGCTAGTCCCGAGTTCCCTCTTGCAACCCCATCAAAATTCATCTTGAATCTTCCCAATGCAAGAGCCTTCCATTTGCCATTTTTTCTAACCTTACCTTTATTTGGGGCTAAATACGTTGGGGGCTTAAGTCTAGTCCATTTCTTTTGAAGTTCAGAATCCCATGACGTGAAAAATTATTTTTAGCCCTTTGATTGGAATTTGCCACCTCACATGTGCCTTCTTCAATCTTTTTAACAACCTTTACCACCGGAAGTGCCTTTTCTTAAAAAAATTGCTTGTCCCTCTCCTTCCAAAGGTGTCAGACCACCATGGAGGGCACTATAATCCAAACATTGCTCCATGTGTTTTTCATGTCTCTACAAGGCCACCCTTGTAGAAAATGGAGCAAACTATGTTGTCTCACACTGATCCATGCCAAGGAAGAAAAGAGCCAGTCCTAGCATTCATCTACACAAGGACAATTTAAGAGAATATGATCTGCAGATTCACAACTACCAAACCAAAGCAAACAAATGTTTGGTCCTTGTATACCCAAGTTTTGCAATCGATCACTAGTCAAAATGCGTCCATGAAGGGCCATCCACAAGAAGGCTCATGCCTTAGGAAGCACAAATGAGTGCCAACATAACTTCCTAGGCTATCCACAATTGATATTATTGCACAGATTCTAAATTAAATAACCTGGTTTCACTAAGTAGTTCCCTGACAAAGTAGCACACCCAAAAACTTCATCCTCTTCATTGGTTGTCAAAAAATTTATCTGCTTTAGTGCATTCTTAACCATTTCCATTTCATTATCTGGAATGCCCGACCCCTCCAAATTAATCCATTCACAAGACTCCCATCAAATTTGTCTCTCTACTGACATAGTCAACTACCACTTCTCCAACTTTCTCGACATCCCCAAGTATCCAATCCATCAAAGCAACTATGTTTATTAACGCTTTGTCTCCATTCCACAATTCTATCCAGAATTTTGCAATTTTTCCATTGTCTATCCTCCAAGAAATGTGACTAGTGGTAATTTGCTTGCTCTCTCATAGGAAACGCCAAATCGTTGAACCCCCTACTGAATTAGCCTGTCTAAGGATTCTTAACAAAGAATCTTGATCCAAGTATTTGTTTTGTAATATTCTAGCCCACAGTTTGTTCGAATGCTTATATACTTAGCCCCTAATGCCAAGTTTGGTTTAACCATTTTCCTCAGTCCTACTCCCCCATATTCTTTGGGTTGGCAAGCCAAATCCCACCCCGGTAATGGAATCTTTCTCTCCTCTCTTGATCCTTCCCAAATAATTCTCTTCATAATTCCTTCAATACTACTAACTGCCTTACAGGTCATCTTAAAACGAGACATCACAAAAATGAGTACAACTGCCAAAACTATTTTTATCATCAAAATCCTTCCAATCAACATCAACCATTTATTTTTCCAAAGGACTATTTTATTTCTGCAATTACTAATTGTTTCCCCCCAATGTAATGTTCTACATCCTCCATTAATTAATGGTGCCCCAAAATATTTGGATGGGAGAGAAGCAATAGTAAAACTTCAAAGATTAGCAATCTTTTTTTGAATGGTTTTATTTGTATTAAAGAAATACACTTCTGATTTGTCCCTATTAACACTTTGACCAAAAACAGAAGAATATTTTTCTAGTGGACCCTTGATGATCTCTGCTTCTTTCAACGAGGCTTCACCAAACAAAATTGTATCATCTGCAAACTATGAATGAGAGATAATGTAGTCTTTTGAAACCTGAATACCTTTCCATATTCTATTCTCTCAATCTCTTAATAAATCTGCCCATTACTTCTACCATTGTCACAAACAAAAAGGGGGAAATCGGGTCTCCTTGGTGAAGCCCATTAGAAGCACCAAAAAAACTTCTACCATGTGTTAAATTTCTCCTTTGCCTTTGTCGGACCATACGTATTGAATATGTGGAAGGATTCATTATCTGCTTTGAGGATCACCTTGCAAAGCAACCATGGAGAAGATTGTTGAATGAGAGAAAAATCAATCTTGACTCGATTTCGTAAAACCCCTAAACCCCCTGTCGAACCATTCACATCAACAAAAATGCCTTTCTTACAATACTTTACAAACACCTCTCCAACAAAAGCATTGGTCTTAGTTTCATGTAACAAGAATATATATGCCACCTTTATCTCCATCTGATGCCTGATTAGACGTCTTTTGTCAGGGGTGGAAATACCCTTGACATTCCAAGTAGTTATTTTCATGGTTGTCCAAGGGAGGATTTATCTCACTTGGATTTTGCTATAAATTAATTAGTGCTTGGAAAACCTTTTTTGATGGCCTCTTCCCCCCTCTTTTGCTAATTTTGTCTTCCTTCCTCTCGCCTTCCTTGACCTACCCAAATAAAAAGCTATGGTCTAGCTAATGCATCTTGAATCAATAGCATCAAGTTCATCCATATCAATCAAATCCTTTCCAAAATCGCATTCACCTTCTTCACATGATAAATCCTACTTTTCCGCAACATCCATATCATGAATGTTAACTTCTACTTGAATATCCTTGCCCTTAGATCGGTAGTATTATCTGAGTCCAAAAAATTTTCAATACTATTTCTATGGGAATCAATACTCAATAATCTATTTCTAATAGTGATATTTCTTGAATTTCTAATCCCTTCCTCCCTTAATTTATTTTTATCAATTTTAATATTGGAGTTTGTCCTATCTATTCTTCTCTGCAAATTATTGTCTAATGTTCTTTTTGGCCTTGAAATTCGTCATTTTCTTGCAAAACCAAACTACTTGTAACCATTTTTTCAATTGGTTTTTTAGAATTTTTGGTTTTCTATTTCCCTTCGGGGCCCATTTTCTCTACCTCTTGACATTCCTATTACAATTTGTTTCCAAATAATCCCTACAACGGCATCTAAGAAAAAGAAAAAACTTCAATTTCTATTTTTTTGCATCTAGTGCTTACTTTGGACATGAACTCTAATTTCATTAGGGACTTTTCTAACTGCTGCTATTTTGATTCTAGCATATAGGGAAGAGTCTCCATTGATCAATTATGTATCAATATCTATAATTGTTCCTAATGTTCTACCAATCTTTTCCAAATATTCCTCTGACCAATATTCAATTGGTAAATTGTATAATCTAATCCATATAGGGGAGTTATATGGATGTAGAATTATTGGATTAAAATTAGTATGCCATTTTTGCATATACAGAGGAGAATCCTCCATCCCCCATAATCCCCCTTGTGAAAAAATTTCTCTATCCTCTATAGAAAAAATCATGGCAAAGAAGCCTTTAGGCAAAAACTTCAGAATATGCTCCATCTTCCAAGAATTTTTAATCCATTTTCAAATCACTTCTGTGTCCCTCTTCGGACCAATGAATCTACAAATAACTACCAAATCTTCTAACAAGGTTCTATAAATCAGTGGCTCCTATGAAACATCAATGGTTAATGCTGCCATATGATCTTCATCACAAAAATTCTCATCCTCAAACTTCCCTTCAGGATTTTTATGTTCTTCATTTTCTTCCCCAGCCTCTCCACTCTGCACCTCCACCATTACAAAATGTGAACTATTTTACTTTTTAGTAATAATGCAGTAAATCATCAAAACCATGTCTAAATTTTTTAAATGTTATATATATATATAGTTTCATGACAGAATAGACACTATTTATTTCAACATTTACTCAAGCACTAAAACTAAAACAAGTAAACAAATTAAAATAACTCCTTAATAATAAATAAATAATTTCATATATAAATAAAACAAATAATGTAAATAAAATAAAATGAAATAACTTGAAGACACTAACACATGAGGAGTTTGCCCCTTAGACCTAAAACTTGGTAAGGAAAAATTGCCTCCATTCTTTACTATAGATCAACTGGTAAAAAAGCACATTTGGATGTAATATTTATGGCATGGCTTCAAAGAGTAGTTTTTGGCATGGATTGCACATCAGCAGAATCAAAAGATTTGAACATCCAAAACTCGCTACAGTTGCTTTGTTATTTTATTTGTTTCCTACCAGTTGATGTACTGATAATTATTGTGCCTCAGAGAATAAAACTTTATTCAAAACTGCTACAAACCTGCCCCACGTGTATGTCATTGTTCACTTCTGCACACTATTTGCTAAGTGATTCCTTCCAGCAAAGAACTGAATAGTATACATTTAGTGCAGTGAAGCTGATTTTCTCCTTGCTTACTCTTTCATGCGACAAACCCAAAAATTGTTGCTTAATCCACTGTTCTACACCCTCAATATACCCAAATCATTAAGAGCTAGGAAGCTCAAATATCCATTTGACAGGTAACCATGGACTACAAAAAAACCCTCAGCATTGTTCCTAAATTCTATCTAGAATGCAGTGAGATCCTAATAGGTTTTCATATTCCACGAGTCTATGCCAATAGGACTGCGCCATCACCATCCTACTGCCAGGACTGTACCAGCTACATACAGTAGAAATGTCCATCACATTTTAAACTTGTTAATCCCAAATTGGCAAAGCCCATTCATGTTTATCCCTAGGAGGATAGGGAATATTTGACCATTTTAAAACTTTTTAACTCCAGAGCAAAGCCCATTCATGCTTTCCTGAAATCTACAAGCCCACACAAAATAATAGGATCTCCTTTGTTTGCACGTGAAACTTATGAAGAACGTTAGATACAAACCAGCATGTTGTACAATCAAAATTATTGTAAACAGTTTACAAGCATTTTTAGGGATTTCCAGCTGCAGATACAGCAAAATAATTAGATTGGCTGTGTAAGAGTTCCAACTGTCGAAGGATTCTACCTGCAATTTGCCTTTGTGTTGAAGATCCTTTCTGAGCTAGACCAATTATGTGCATCTGTGCAACAACACCATATTTGTTCCTGTATTCTGCCAAGCTGAAGAATTTCTCACACAGATTAGCACATATCTCTTGAACCTCTGGTGTACCACTGCTGATCAGTCCAATTATAGCAACAATACCATCACCATTTTCCTGAGCAATTAAGCGATGCCCAAATTCCTTATCGCCAACATCATCACCAACTAGTGTAGTCAGTGCACGAAGTGCCGCATGCACACATGACATATTCTGCTCCTTTAAGGCCTGTACTAGAGGCTTGACAGCACTAGCCTCTAGCAGACAATTAGTGCCCTCTATGCTGCAAAATCCACGATGTAACTTGCATACATCAGGCCTTGATGAGAAACAACTCCAGCATGATGGAGTATCTGGTTTTTTAATTAAGCTGCGAGTGCTTTTTGAAAAATAGTATAATGCGAGAGCAGCCCTTTCCTTTGTGAGGCACCTTCCTGCACATAGAAGGCTAACCATCTTCTGAATAACCTTCATTTCTGCAAGCTTAGGCTGGTGTTCCTTTATCATACAGAACCTTAGAAGAGCCCCAACACTGGCCTCCACAACTACATCATTTACATTTTCTAAAAGCTTTACTAATTGAGGCATAATATTAGCTTGCTGCAAGAATATTAAAATCTGTTTATCTTTTGGAGGAAGGTCTGCCAAAATGGATGCAGCAACAGCATGATCTGACTCAGTGTATCCTTCTTTAAGCATGTCCAAAATGACGTTCAAGCTTCCTTGTTTTTCTTTCAGTGCAGAACAAGCATCGTCTCCGAAAGATCTTGACAGAAAACTAAATAGTTCTACTGCCCTTTCTTTAACCCTTCGATCGGTAGCTGTCATCCACAGATTTATGAGCAACTTAAATGCCTCTCTCTCTTTCATCTTTGTTTTGGCAGTTAAGCTAATTTTATTTCCATTTGCTAATCCTATCATCCCTTGTAATATGTAATAATGAACATCTGGTGCTGTGATAGGCCCCATCAGAGACAAGAACATGATGATTAGCTCTTCCAGCTCAGCCTCTCGATCAGACTTCCCTGCATAGTCCTCTACAGTGGCACTAAATATGTTGGCAAGTACATGTGCAGCACCTGTTTTAATTGTTCCGGAAGACTTTACTGAATTCAGTTGCTTCACAAGGATTTGGATGCCTCCTACATTCTCAACTATTCTGCTTATAGATGGGACAGATGAGAGACTTTCAAGGGCTTTTATTGCTGCAAGACAACCTTCGTGATTTTCACTGTCATCATTGTTCATCATCTCTATGAGAGTGGAAATTGTTTCAGTGCTTGCTACAAATTCCTTGCTCCTATCAGGCATATGCAAGCGGCCAAGAGTCTTAGCCATTAAAATCTGAGACTCATACTCACCTGCAAAATATAAGCCACTAAATGGTTAGAATGAAGTGATATCAATACAAAAGTTATCATGTGGGCTTTTCCATAAAACAGCTCAACTTTACAACTCATTTTGGCAAATAATATCATTCGAGTAAAATGCTTTAACTGGAATATACTCATTCAAGTTACATTTGCCATTAAGAACTTTTGCCTGCATAGATTGAAATGATTAGCATTTACATGTAGGTCTGTAATTGGAAAATGTTTCCTTAGTATAAGAGCTGGAAATGACTCTACTGTGAACCATTATATTTTTAAAACAAGCACTTCATGTGATATTTTGCACTTGTCACAGTGCTCCTTAGTGAAAGCACAGGATGCCATGATATTTTGCACTTGTCACAGTGCTCCTTAGTGAAAGCACAGGATGCCATATTAGAAGACTCAATATGTCAGAAATGAACTTCTTTGTACCTCTGGAAATGAACATCGTTGTGAAAACATAATCTATAAACTTTTGTGGCTTGTTGCATAGGAAGATGTCAAGCAGCAAGAACATGTAGCAGTATCCTTGTTGCAACTTTATAGCGGATGCAGAGAAACTGTGCCCAATAAAGATATACTAAGTTGTTAAGTTTAAACTGATCACAAGGGATGGTATTATTTTCCTTTTGCAAATCAACAATATGTAGCAGTCCTTGTTAAAACTTTATAACAGATGCAGAGATACCATGCCCAACAAAGATATACCATTTAAATTTTAACTGATCACAAGTGATGGTATAATTTTCCTTTTCCAAAACCTAAATTTTTAAGAAAGTAGAAAATGATTGACTCGTTGGTCTGGTAGGTTGCCACAACTGCCTAGATGCTAGAAAGTTAATTCCTGTGAATAATAAATGTGTTTAGGCATTTAGCTGGAAGGCATAGGCAGTGATCTTGGCAAGAAAGTTTGTTTAATTTGCAAGGCAACAAATGCAGCAAGCAAATAAGATATTTATAATAGTGGTCCATGTTAAAAATAGAACCAGAAAGCTACAAACTCAGATAACAGTAACTAAGAAAACTTAAGAGAACAAGATACACAACAATTACCCTCCACCTGAGGGTGGAAAACCCAGCCACACCAAAAAAATAGATTTTATTGAATGCTCAAGATGAGTACAGAACTCTCACACTTAGTAGACAATCATGTAACAATGATTTATAATGCTTAAAATAGAAGAAGACTATCAGAATACTGATTACAAATAAAGTTGAAGAAGATGATAAGAGATCAAATCTTCATACACCGATGAACACAGCTGAACATAACTAATTATATCAGAAGACTGAAGATGATGCAAGATCACAGCAAGTCCTGAGCTTTTCACCAATAATCATCAAAAATCAGAATATCGATCACCTTCTTTACGTCCCTCGGCATATGTATAAATAGCACAAGACATGACTCGATATAGCTCACGAAGAAAAAGACGGAAGGCCAAACACTAAAGAAGATGTCAGTTACACAACCGACATACACAACGAGCCAATGAACTTCAACAGAAGAAAAAGAAACGCTGCCAGCCAGGATGAAGTCGATGACGGTAGACGAGGTAACCGAAAAGCTTCTAGCTTGGAAAGAACCCGCTGAATAAAGATTGTCAAACAAATAAAAGGAGAGGCACGAAATCAACAAGAATAACACACATCCATTGCAGGAAATAATGATGTCTCCTGCTGCTACAGTACATTAACACTCCCTCTTAGCAAAGGAGATATCAAAAGATGAAGTTTCACAATGTAACAAACACAATGGCTACACCAATATGTGAAAGAAGAAACCAAAATTTTATCACGGATTCTCTCAACGTGATAGCATCATGGAGTCTCTGAACATGACATTCACTATGGCTACTCCCATAAGTGAAAAGAGCCTCAAGGGCTTTCACCTCAAATTTCTCTGTCACAGAGAAAAATGCATTACAAGGGATTGCATCTCGAACTTCTCTCTCACAGAAGTTCATTAACAACATATAAAAGATTCATTGAAGCTGAGATTCTCTCTCAGCAATAGCATAATTCTCTACAATACCAAGGTTGTCTCAAAAATAACAAAACTTCACTCTAGGAAATGACTTGGTAAGAATGTCTGTTGTTTGCTCTTCTATGCAAATGTATTTGAGCTCCACTACTTTCCTTTGAACCATATCTCTCAAGTAATGACATTTTATTTCCACATGCTTGGTTCTATCATGGAAAACAAAATTAACCGAAAGCTTCACACAGCTTTGGTTATCACAATGAATCACTGTAGGTTCCAAAGGTTGTCCAAACAATCCTGCAAGCAATTTGCGAAGCCACACTGCTTCTCTAGCTGTTGTAGCAGCTGCAACATATTCAACTTTTGTTGTACTTTGGGCCACACATGATTGCTTCCTGCTGCACCAGGAAATCATAGCTGAACCTAAGCTAAAACAACAACCGGAAGTGCTCTTCCTGTTAGGTACACACCCTGCCCAGTCAAAATCAGAAAAACCTTGCAATTTCAGACCTCCACAAGAAGTATATTTCAAACCATATCCCACTATACCACACACATATCTCAATATATGTTTAGCTGCAACAAAATGAATCTGTCTAGGCTCACTCATAAATTGACTGAGAGTGTTAACAGCATAACATATGTCAGGCCTTGTATTGACTAAATACATCAAAGATCCAATCAATTGCCTATACATAGTAGGATCAACTAAATCTGAACTAGCTGCAACCTCGTGTAACTTTTTCAGATTTGCTTCCATGGGAGTTGCCATAGACTTGCAATCTAACATACCAATTTTTTTCAAAATGTCAATGGCATATTTCAATTGACTCGATATGACTTCATTTGGTCTTTGCCACACTTCTAAACCAAGAAAATAATGCATCAAACCAAGATCTTTCATCTCGAATTCAGAAGTTAACTCTTCTTACATCTAGCAATGAGATCGTCCTCTCTAGTAAGAAATAAATCATTAACATATAGAACTAAAATTAAGGGTTTATCATCAATTACCTTGAAATAGATATTTGGATCTGCATCATTTTTGAGAAAACCCAAGCTCAACAAATATCGATAAATTCTTTCATACCAAGCACGTGGAGCTTGCTTAAGGCCATACAAGGCCTTTTTAAATCTGCATACATGTGATTCTTTCTCATGGATCACAAATCCATCTGGCTGCTCAATAAAGACTTCTTCAATTACACCATTCAAGAATACTGTCTTTACATCCATCTGATGCAATTTCCACCCTTTAATAGTTGCAATAGCAATAATAGATCTGATAGAAGTGTAATGTGCTATAGGTGCAAAAGTCTTTTCATAGTCTATGCCTTCCTTTTGAGAAAAACCTCTAGCTACAAATCTAGCTTTATATTTTTCTACACTCCCATCAGCTGCATGTTTAATTTTGAACAGCCACTTAAAGGAAACAACAGATTTACCTTTGGGCCTAGGAACAATATCCCACACATCATTTTTGATAATGGATTGATACTCCTCCATCATGGCATTCTTCCACACTAGCTGATTTGAGGCTTCTTCAAAATTAGAAGGCTCGGATGCTATAAAGAGACTCATCAAAGCTACATATCTTGCAAACTTATGAGGCCTTTTACTCTCTCTAAAGGTGCCACGAGGAGCTACATATTTTTCAGCCTCTTCCATAGTGTACTGAGCCCACAATGGTCTTTTCTTATTAGCTGGAATATTACTGGGACCTGCAGAAGTATCTATAGAATCAATTGGATCAACAGGGTCAGCAGAGTCTTCTAAATCTGCATTCTCCCTCTAAATCTCTAAAGGTGAATATGGATCAGCCATATCTATGTCTTGAGGAGGCTCAAAGTCTTCTCTATTAGATTCCATGTTAGACTCTTTGGATTTCTTGCAAGCTACATCTTCATCAAAAGACACATCCTTGCTGATTTCAATTTGCTTATGACCTGGAATGTAGATTTTGTATGCTTTTGAAGATTCACTATAACCAACAAAGATGCCTTTCTTTCCTGAAGGTTCTAACTTAGTTCTTTTCTCTTTTGGAACGTGAATATAGACAGGACATCCAAAAATCCTGACGTAACTAATGTCTGGTTTGATACCTGAAAAAGCTTCTTCTCGAGTCATGTTGTCTAGGATTTGATGAGGACTACGATTCTGAATGTAAATTGTTGTCCTACAAGCCTCTGCCCATAAAAATATTTGAAGACTCTGATCATGGATCATAGCCTTCGCAGCCTCAACAATTGTCATATTCTTTCTTTCAACTACACCATTTTGTTGAGGATTATAAGGTACACAGAACTCCCTCTTAATCCCAGCTTCAACACAAAAGTTATGAAATAAACCAGAAACATATTGTCCCCCATTATCAAATCTTAGAACCTTTATCTTCTTGTTTGATAAATTTTCAACAAGTGCTTTAAATTCTTAAAATCTGGACGGCACTTCATCAGATTCTTTAGACTTAAGAAAATAAATCCAACACTTACAAGAAAAGTCATCAATGAAGGTAACATAATACCAAAAACCACTAAGGGAAGCAACTGACATAGGGCCACACAAATCAGAGTGAATTAACTCTAGAATATCCTTTGCTCTATTTTCACTACTATGAAAAGTACTCTTAACATTCTTATCTAGAGCACATCCCTTGCAAACACCTTCGTGATTTTGATTCAGCTTTGGAAGACCAACAACCACCTTCTCCAGTGAAGACAAAGTTCTGAAATTTAGGTGACCAAATCTTTTATGCCACAGCTCACTTGAGCTTGTAGAATCATGAGCTAATGCTTGAATAGGACGGGCTGAAAGCTTGTAAAGACTGTCATGTTGAACACCAATCTTACGAGCTGACTGAATGTTGGTGTTCTTCTTCCATGCAAGAACTTTTCCCTCAACAAAAGCAACATGATAACGCTTGTCTTCTAATGCTGAAATAGAAATCAGATTCCTCTTAATACCAAGAACAAAGAGAACATTGCTCAAAAGAAGAGGGATACAAGAATCCAACTGAAAGGAAGTAGTACTAGCACCCTTCACAGAATACCATGCATCATTGCCAATGATAACTTGAAGATGAGAATCTTTTTCCTTCAAGTTGGAGAGGTGTTCACGATAACCAGTAATATGGCGAGAGGCTCCACTATCTCAATAAGCCATGTGGGTCTAGAGGGACATTCTCTAGCAAAGTGACCAAACTTGTCACATCTGAAGCATTGTACTCTAGAGAGGTCCTTTCTTCTCATAGATTCAGGCGCTGAATCAGAATTTCTCTCTCTGTTCCTTTTGAAGTTTCCTTTCCTTCCTTTTCTTTTAGACATATGGGCAGCAAGAACATGATCTTCTTCGTGATGAGATTTGCATCCAATTCCTCTTGCCTCCAATCTGCATTCCTCTTGAATGCAATCAGCTCTCAGACGATCAAACTTGGGTAACACATTTCTTCCACTAATACCTTGAATGAAAGATTGCCAAGAGTGAGGAAGGTCATTCATGGCCAACATAATCAAGTCTTTATCCTCAATAGAATCTCCAATAGCATTGAGTTGATCCTTCAAATCTGTAATCTTCATAAAGAAAGAAACAACAGATTCACCTCTAGCCATTTTGATATGAAGGAGTTGACGTCTCAATGTTAGAGCTCTACTAGTACTGTTGAATTCATACAAGCTTTGAAGGCACTCGAACATATATTTGGCTGAATTCAACTTGTATATAACAAGTACTAGATGATCCTTAACAGAATCAATTAGAATCTTTTTAGCCATGAGATTATTCTTCCTCCATTAAGCTTTCTTGGTGTCATCTGAAGGTTCATCTACAACAGACTTCACAAAGTTAAGAAGATCATTCTCTTCTAGCACAATAAGAATCCTGAATTTCCATGAAGTGTAATTGGCTACACCATCCAATCTGTCTTCAACTTTGAGTCCATTCACCATGATGGAAAAACTTGAAATAAACAGACTAGAGCTTCAAATAAAGAAAATTTCAAAACTAAGCAATCTGGTTCTACATCTTTTCTTTAAACCCACTCTACTACCATGTTAAAAATAGAACCAGAAAGCTACAAACTCAGATAACAGTAACTAAGAAAACTTAAGAGAACAAGATACACAACAATTTATCTTGGGAAAACCCTCCACCTAAGGGTGAAAAACCCAACCACACCAAAAAAAATAGATTTTATTGAATGCTCAAGATGAGTACAGAACTCTCACACTTAGCAAACAATCATCTAACAATGATTGATAATGCTTAAAATAGAAGAAAACTATCAGAATACTACTTACAAATAAAGTTGAAGAAGATGATAAGAGATCAAATCTTCATACACCGATGAACACAGCTGAACATAACTAATTATATCAGAAGACTGAAGATGATGCAAGATCACAGCAGCAACGTCTTGAGCTTTTCACCAATAATCATCAAAAATCAGAATATCGATCACCTTCTTTGTGTCCCTCGGCATATGTATAAATAGCACAAGACATGACCCGATATAGCTCACGAAGAAGAAGATAGAAGGCCAAACACTAAAGAAGATGTCAGTTACACAACCGACATACACAACGAGCCAATGAACTTCAACGGAAGAAAAAGAAACGCTGCCAGCCAGGATGAGGTCGGTGACGGTAGACGAGGTAACCGAAAAGCTTCCAGCTTGGAAAAAACCCGCTGAATAAAGATTGTCAAACAACTAAAAGGAGAGGCACGAAATCAACAAGACAAATACACATCCATCGCAGGAAATAATGATGTCTCCTGCTGCTACAGTACATTAACAGTCCGTGGCATCTAAATGGAGGCTTTTGCCTAGGAGGTGAACTTTCTTAACCTAGATTCAAAATTCCAATAAAACACTAAAAAGATAGTACAAAATCATATCAATATGAGAATTTGCATTCTAACTACCTCTAAGGATCAAATTGGACAGTCTAATCTCCAGATTTGCTTGAGCAACATTTAGAGTAATATACACTGTGCCTTTCCAAACAAAATTGTTTTTGCAGGTTTGGGAAGTGAAAAGGTATGTAATCATACTAAATCTTGTTGAGAGAGTTTTTGGGCTTTAAACACAACCCTAATCATGAGCAAAGATTGAGTTTAAGATATAAATGATTGTATGAAATGTTATATACCTAGAGCCCCTATTTTATGTTTTGGATCAGTGTTTGGCTTTGGCAATATTTTGCGTGCATCATTCCAGTCAACCAGCCTACCTTTCAATTTCCTTTTCTACATGACTCTATTGATCATTTGAGTTCTCCACACAGTTCAACTCTGACACCTGTACAAATCTTTCTATACAACTAAACCTCAGTACGTTCAAGATAATGCACATTATAAGTATGATTCATGCAAACATTTCTATTCATGATATTGTTCTTTGTTCATTTCTGTTACAACTATTCATGTCTTTTGTACAAGAATTTATCTTTCTATACAACTAAACCTCAGTAAGTCCAAGAGAATGCACATTATAAGTATGAGTCATGTAAACATTTCTATTTATTTTGATATTGTTCTTTGTTCATTTCTGTGTACAACTATTCATGTCTATTGTACAAGAATTTATCAAACATATGTGATGAATGTTCATTGTTCAAGATGTTTAATGTACAACTAAATAGTTGAGTTGCTGGCACTGTTGTTGTTCCGTCTCAATGAACTCACTTTGGAGTCAATTCAAAATCACCTTCAGTGAGAAATTCATCCATCTTTGCCCAATAAAAAGGAATGCATATAGTTTATTTTAATGTAATGAATCAAAAGAAGGTTGTCATATTCAAGCAATTATTTTGGTGTCATAATGTTAAATTGTAAAGATACTTTTTTGGTAAGATTTTTGTGTCCAGAAGGTCCTTGGTTAAGTTCCATTATGGAATTCTACATGACCTCACATGGCCCTCATGGTACTAGTAAACAATGAAGGATTCTCATTAGATTCATTGTTAAAGTCACTTCTGCTGCTTCAGCCACATAAATGGGGTTTTTTCAGAACTGCCATCTCCAAATCTGAGTTTGCCAATGCATCCAGAGCAGTCAACAAAATTCAAAAGGATTTTATTTCGTCCAAATCAGAGTATGGCCACCTTTTTACAAGAAATCAAGAGAAACGCAAGCTCATTTTCAGGCTCATAGTCTTCACAAAATGCATTTCGATTTTGGATGCATCATAACATCCAGAATGGTTGGAAACCCCTAAATCAATTTTTGTTTCACCAAAAAAGGATAAATAACAGGAAAGTAATTGCAAAAAAACAAGCCATAGATCTCTTGAATGCATTTTTGCATGGTTGAGAAGAAAATATACTCTTAGTTTTATAATATTATTTGAATTCACATGGAATTAAAAAGCTTTTGAGGGACTTCTCTTTTTCTAAGCATATGCCTTGAAGATTCTAAAGGATATTATGTAATTCTAAGATGCTAAAATCAGTGTTAGTAGTGATATACAAGTCTTCACCATTGATAGGTTTTTTAGAGAATCGTCCATATTTTAGCCATATCTTGGTCATATGGAGGTCTTGTTGGGCATTCATGGACTCCTAAAAATTTGACTCGAAGAGTTTGGCAGTGGTAGTATTATTTCTGAAAAAAATCAATTAGCACAAAAAAGCTGTCAGTTCTCAGGCAACATCTGCATCATTGCTGTTTTCAAAACTTCGGAGAGCCATGACTTCTTCATCTAGAGGAGTTTTGCAGCGATCTCTTTTATGAGATTACTTATTATTTTCTGATCTACACAAATAATTGATTGTGCAAAAATTATACCTTGTGCAATTTTTGTTGTTTCACAACTTCATATAATTTCAAATTTTAGGGTGATGTAAGATTTGTAAAACTAAATTCACTAGTTTAAAATGTTGATGGATCAGGGAATATAAGTCAAGGAAGGCCATTGCAGTAGCTGCATCTGGGGTTTGTCAGGAATTTTGTCCTTTGGGACTTTTGCCTGAATCTATAGAAACAGGGGTGTTGTGTCTATGACTCTATAGTCTGTAATAGGATGGACTAGCTGGGTTAACTGGATAATCAGGGAAGGCAGTTCTGTGGATGCAAGAGCTAGGATTCTTGAGCTAAGCTCGGATACCTAGCAGAACCTATGTAATACTTGTTTTGTGAAATCAAAAGAAATCTCTTTGCGGCGCTGCTGCGTGTTACCAACCAAAAGAAAATTAAAAGATTTGTAAGAACTAAATATATTATAAGCTGAGGTGGGACAAAAATATCTATGGGGGAGAACAAAGGCACCATATTTTCATGCCTTTAACAATTGTGTCGGTTTGCCTTTCATCTTCCCAACAACAAAACACTTGCATTGTTTCAGCACTTCTTGTGTCTTCAAAGGAGAACTATGAAGGCAGAATGGTTTTCGATTTGTTTAATTGTGTTGATTTACCTTTCATTTTCACAACAGAACACCTGTATTGTCTCAACATTTTTTGTCTCTATTATCCACTTTCTCACCTTATCAGACAACAAAGTTCCTTGCATAACTCCACAAAAGTTATATTAATAGGAGTCAATTATAGAGCAGCTTAGAAGTAAAAGTATGTTCTATGTAACAAGAAAGGAGTCAAAGCTGACCAAACAAGTTGAAAAGATTAAATTCTTCAATCGATGTGATGAAGCCGTAGGGTTTATTAGCATCTCGATGTCTCCAGGTTTCAAATTTCACATCTGTGACTTGGAGACTTCTGCAGAAACTTTGAAGAAGACTGCAAAATTGTTTGAGAAGATAGATGCCATCAAAGGACACAAGTTGGTGAATAAGTCATTTACTATACTGACAATAACTAGTTAATAATAATAACCACCTACAATGTTGCAGTAGTGGATAATGCTACTCTCTGAATACCAGTGGAGACGAAGTCTAAATTAGACACAACTGCCATAAGACCACCAGCACAACCAGCACAAAGGTAAGCAATAGGAAATTCATGGGATATCTTCTCTAGTGCTTCCAAGGATTGTTCTACTAAATCCAGACACATTAGTTAGCAAACAAGCACAAAAATAAGGTATTGCGCCATAATGAACTTGATGCACAAGAACTTCAGCCAGGTAAGTTAAATCTTTAGCAGCGAGAAGAAGTATGTCAAGATTGTTCTCATGGTTCAATAAAGCTGCAAGCACTAGAACAAATGTATCCACAAAAAAACTATTCAACAAATCCTCAGTTGCAATGGATATCATCTTGCATAGCTAAATGAATGCTTCAATCTGATGACCAACCTCACCCAGAATTCTTTCCTTTTTATATTTAGCATCCTTTTCACCAGAAAAGTCTCGCATCTTTTGTGCTTGCATTTTTATTAGTAAAACCCAAGCCAAATAAAATTTCAGCAGCTTGCTTTTCTACTGTAGCAACTGCTAAGAGATCCAAACATTCATACATTCGATCTTAAGTCTCTCCACCTCCATCATCTGTATTTGTATCAAATATGTTTTTCACAAAAACATTGCTAAACTTGGCAATACCTATTGATACCTCTCTTTCTTGGTGTCGCACAAACATACCAACAGAGACCTGTTGAAATAGTAGCTAGCTCGGATACCTATCTATTGTATTTTAATGTTGTCAATGACAAATTAAAATACACATGTATTATCTTTTATGTAAATCGAACTTAGGGCTGGGCCCAAATACATGTAACTTGTAATTATGTCTTGCTTGGGCAAGACCTATATATAATGTAACTTGTGAATAGGACATGCCCTATAAATGTAACTTGTAATTTGGTCTGACCCTAATTGGGCGATGTAACTTGTGGTCCTATATTGAATGTAACTTGTAGATAGGGTAGGCCCAATGTGTATTTTGAGCGATTATGTAATTGGGTTGGGCCCAAACTCATGTAGCGTGTGGTAAAGGCAATCAAGCAATAACGTCTTAATAGGTCAAGACCTATTTGGACAATCTACATAATATTATTATTAAATTAACAAGGCAGGCTGACTTGAGACTTCACACAACAAGTCAAGTATATAAGCAAGTCATTTGCACAGCATAATGAATCAATTCACATACAAGGTGAATCATTCTTCAGGCTGTCAACACATGTAATCTGCTCTCTCTCTCTCTCTCTCTCTCTCTCTCTCTCTCTCTCTTGTGCGAACTTGCTCCTCATCCATTGTGTGAAGGTTGGCTGTTAGGTGATGCTATCAAGATCTTGTGAAGCTAATGAAGACTTGCATTGAGCGAATTTGATGCTGATGATAAGGGTTGCAATCTCCATTATCATATAAAGAGGAATTCAGATCTGCTATCTTGCTGGTTGAACATCAATCTGAGATAAGCACACTTGCCTTGTAATTGCCTACATTTGAGATAATACACATTGTACTTTGTGGCTGGGTTTTTCACCTCCAAGAGGGAGGTTTTCCCAAGGTATTGGCATGTCTTGTTTTGTGTTTTTATTGCTGTTACTGTTCTGTTATAACCTGATTATTTAAGATTAACATCTGATTGCTTAAAATTAACAAGACCTTTCTTTCCATTAAGCAACATGCCATTCAATTTTTCAATGGCACTCTGTGCTGTCTCTTCTTGGTCATACTACAAACCATAACCTTAGGACTAGCAATTGTTATTTGTAGCCACTTTGCAAGAAAGAATGGTCCCAAAAGTAGAGAATGTATCATACAATCCTCTATCTATCGCTTTGTCCAAATTCTTGATGAATATGTTTGCAAAGGCAATTGGGCAAATCATGAAACACAATGGCAACTTAAACATGCCAAATCCACAACAAAGCCTATATAACTTAAAATATCGAAAGCTTTTCAATTTTCATACACGGTGTTGGTCCTACACCATACGCTTAGGGACTAGATTGGTGACTACAAGACATTGAAATGTTGATATCGTTGATCCTGTGACTATGTGCAACCCCATTTTTTGTCGCACAATGAAAACTAAATAGAGGCAGTGTCGAACTTGTCGTCATGAACGTCAATGTGTAGAACAGCTTCTCATTCTACTTCGCAAAGGAAAGCATTGTTGGGTTCATGGTGATGCTCACACCCACTGGTGCACTCACTACAACCTTGATTCGTGACTAGGTGGAAACACTTAGATAAAATGTTAGCAATTTGGAGAGAATTTATAGAAGCTGAAAAGATTATACAAATAATAAACTTCTATCCTCCTCTTTATTTCCATTCAATTATATGTTTATAGGGTTTGCATATCCTATAGTATAGAAAACTTTGTAAAACAGATCCCTTGGGAAAACTACAAAAAATATTCATGGCAATAAGCAAAAACTCTAAACAAACCTAAACAAACAAACCATAACCAAGACACCTAATGATGTAATACTCCTAAAATCTCCACCCACATAAATACATTATAATATTGTGTCCCTACGTGGATACAAACTATGGCAACTTTGGGTTTTCGCCACTCTCTTCAGTCAATACTGAACAATCCTACATGCCCACTACCATTTTCCCTCACAAAATTTTCTTTGCCCTTGTCTTCTTTTGAAGATGAAGACACATTTGATCATAAGTTTGAGGGGAGATACCTCAACGTTCCTCTACCATTTGAGCAATCAACTCCAATACCTTCAATTGCTTGCAAGACACAATTTCATGGAATCCTCATTGCATTCATAGCTCAAGCCACTCAAACTACATATTTTGAGGCAGTTAATGATTCATCATTTCTAACAGCAGAATAACTTTCCTCCTTGGCTTACGATTCCAAAGATGTTAAGCCATGCCAAAGGAAAGATGACTGAAAGAAATGGATTCACAAATCTACATTTCTTGTACTATGATACTGGTTGTGACCAATGTACAAGCCATTATAAAGATATTTTATCTCAGAGCTTTGTTGAGGCGGATTTTCTATCTGTAAGATCTATATTTGAGTTGAAGGAAGCAATTTTTAAAGGGGGATACATTTCTAATCCTCCTTATTTCCTCAGCTAACTTAAGTTAAATGTAAGGAGGCATATTGATATATAACAAGTATACATCTTTTATAGGTTAGATTTATTTATTCTAGCTTATTTTCCCTGGGTTAGATTATTTGATGTAATCCCAAGAAGCAATTTTAATGTGCAGAATCCATTGAATATACACCTCATTTAATTAAACTAAAGTCAGTCCTAGTGTACTTTTTAATTGACCTCTATTATTTTGATATGTAAATCTAGATGTTTTAGTTAACTGAGCTCATCATATAGAATAAATCAGGAGTTAAATCACAATCACCTTTCGATAGGATTTCAGCCATCTTTGGACAATAAAAAAGCATACATGAAATTCAGTTGAATACAATGCATCAAATAAGTTATAGGCTTTTCATGACCTTGCAAATGTTTCAATGACATACAATTAAATTGTTAAGATTCTTTTTCTGTGCGATTTCCATGTCCACTAAGTCCTTCGTTGAATTCCACAGTGAATTTGTACAAAACCTGATTAGATCTGAAAAACGACAAATAAATATGGCTGCAGAAAAGACATGCACTACGTATAGGAGGTTGGAAGGGATTACAGATCCTAGGTGCCAACTGAGCCTACTCCTCCATCTAGACATTACAATTTTACTTCAGCAGCTACACCAACCAATTTATTTGGTGTACTAAATATCATTAGTTAAATAGAAGAATGATTATTTGAGATGTCACTTAATTATGTTTCATTTTTGGAGTAGCATTGGACCTGTTGGTCATTGTATGGTTTATGTGCAGACTGATGCTCTGCAAAAAGGATTAGAAAATCTGTTTGATGGCAACACACACAAGAGCACAAGAAACAAACGTTAGTGTTAGCAACAAAAGATTATCCTAAACAGGCATATCAAGAGAGATATTAAGCATGAAATAGAAAGCATATAAACATAGAATGAAATAGCTAATCAAGATGCTCATAGTTGCTCCTCCCTTGTTCCTCTCCTCTCCAAGTCCCAAATGAGTGTAGCTCTCAGCTTTTAGCACTAGCCATGGATGCCATATGGAGATTCAAGATGGTTGAATATGATAAGCAAATGCTATGCAAGTGTAGATAGTGATGCTATGAGAAAGCTCTATGCTAATACCAGTATAACAACAATACTCTAAATGCTTCTCCTTTTGCTTGAGGAGAAGGGTTCTATTTATAGAAGAAATAGGGAAATGAAGGGTTAAGATTGAGCAATCTTAACAAGGGTTAGGATTGAAAGTTGGGGATCCATGTGCACAATTGGCACCAATAAAATGGTGACAAGTTTCAACATAGGATTGGGTTGAGAGAAGAGGTTGGAGGCATTAAAGGCCTGAGAAGACCTCATGGTTATCTAGAAGGTAAGGGTCAAGTCTAAATTAAGATTACCCATTGGATTAAGAGTTAATCCAAGGATAAACCTTTGTGCAAATGATTAAGAGATAATCATGGTCAAAGCATTAAAGGCTTGATGAGACCCTTGGGTTGGGTAGAGGTTGAGTCAAAACAAATGTTTTAACCATGTGGGAGGGTTTGAGGTAACCATTAATGGTTATTGGAGACTTTGGGGATTAAGTGGTTGAAGGTTGAAAGCCTTCAATGGTTATCAAAGACTTTGAGCCATTTAGTGGTTGAAGGTTGGAAGCTTTCAAAGGTTATCCAAGACTTTTAGGGTTAATTTGTTGAACACACAAAGCATTAATTGCTTTTCAAAGACTTTGGAGTCTTTGAGAAGTGACTCCAATTTGCTTAGGAATGTGACAATATTTAAGGGATGAATTTAGGCTAATTAGGAAGGGTTTAGAAGAATCTAGAAGGGGTTTAGGCATACAAGTGGATTTTGTAGGAAAATGCAAGTGGGAGAAATTTTGGTATTTTCAATTAAAATAAAATCATTTATTTCAATTAAATGGTGTAAGTTGAATTTGGATAAATATTTAAATAAATATTAATTTATTTAAATGAGAAAAATGAAGATAAAGCATTTAAAATGCTTGAAGACTTTGAGGGAAACCATTAAAGGCTTGAAGACTTTAAGGAAAACCATTAAAGTCTTAAGAAGATTATAGAAGGAAGCCATCAAGTTTGAAGACTTTAAAGCCATCAAGTTTGACTACTTTAAGGGAAACCATTAAAGGTTTCAAGTGGGTGAGGATAAATAGGATTTTAAATAAATAATTTATTTAAAATAGTTGTGCAACTTGCTTTTGTAGGAAAATACAAGTGGGTGGAGGATAAAGGTGATTTAAATAAATGATTTATTTATTTAAATGTGAGAGGTGGGATTTTGGGGGATTTAAATAAATATTAATTTATTTAAATGTGAGAGGTGGGATTTTGGGGGATTTAAATAAATATTAATTTATTTAAATGTGAGAGAAGATTTAATTAAACAAATATGATTTATTTATTTAATTAATGGTATGAATTTGGTTAAGTGAATTAAATCAAATAAATTGAATAATTTATTTAATTAATAGGAGAAGAGGGTTAAGATGAATTAATTAAATATTAATTTAATTAATTATTAATTGATGGTTAAATAATCAAATAAATACTAAGTATTCATTTAATTAAGTGGACAGATTTATGTGACTACACAGACCATTGTGCCCAACCAATGCCTACAATGTTTCTTCTTAATATGCACTTGTCGGGACGATACATTATGAGTTCTATGTTGAGATCCATATAGATCTTTCGATGTGAGTCTAGGCTGAGCATACGGCACACTATATATTAAAGGTAATAATAATGAACGCAATCTCATTCATTAACTATTGTGTTAAATTAGTTTTTGTGGTATGATCCAAACAGGATCAAGTGAACTAAGGAACAAGAAATTATGTTTTTTTCAATATTTGAAACTGTGCAAGTACCTGCTGTTTTTTCACAGACAAATTTGCCACCTGTAGAAAGCAGCAAAAATGTCAAGTTGAACCAGCAAATACATAAACACACCTGTGAAGTAAACGCCACAGGAAAAGAAATACTGCAGAAAGTTATGAAAATGGCATGGCACAAGGAGCAGTTGGGGACATGAACAGTCACAGCTTTTTACACATCACTTTCAGTCTTGGAGGCTCCCAATGCATTAGAGGATCACACCAAAGATTGTTAGAACTTAGAAGCCAGTTTTGAACTTCTTGTAATGCAGAATAAGTGTTTGGACACTATTGAAGCACACAAAAAGGCAGATCCAGTAAACAGAGATCCAGACACAGTAAGAAGCAACTTGAAGTTTTGAACACCCCGCTTTGTATTATTTTCAAGTAATACAGATATGTAGACACCCTATTCGCACCTACCAAGATGGTTTTCTCTCCAATAGTGGGGCTGTGTTGTGTTGAATGCTTTTCCAAGTTTTAATTTCCAATTTTCATAGCTTCCAAAGGATTGAAACAGTTCTAGAACAGAGCATAACAATATTGTAGTGATTTGTAATTAACAAAGCATAGTTTGTAGTAAATTAAGGATCCATAAAATGATAAATGTACAAAATCCTTTTTTAATAGTTTATCTCTACCTATTCAATGAACGTAATGCTTCATGTTCAAGTATTTAATGTAGAATTAAGTAGATGCATCCTAGCTCAGAGAAATAGAATCCTTCATGCTGACTACTTCTGTTTTGTATTCAGGCACTTATTTTATGAATCTATTATTGTGCAGATTTAAACATTATTGAAATTTCAACAATAAAAAGCAGCTGAATGGATTATTCTTCTTAAAAGAAGACAAAAAACATCTAATTTACCCGATTAACTTGAAATGATTTTGTCTTTCTCTTTACTGTCCAAATCATATATGGTTTCTTACCTTCAATCAATCGTGATACTAGTGGCCCCATTATATTGGCTTCTGCCATTGTAATGACATCATTATCGCTCTTTGGCAAATTCTCAAGTATACAACCGACATTTTCAGCAAACTCCTCTTCCTGAATAAGAGTCACAAGAAAGAGAACTGCATTTCGTGCATGACTGATTTTTTCAGCAGTGTCTTGATTTTCCGACAGTAACCTCATCAAGTATACAGCTTGAGGAGCTGCCTCCTTTTGCCGTGCAAGGCAATGAACAATCAAATCAATAATTCCATTTTCCACCATGATCACCTGTAAATAGCCAAAATCATATGAAATTTCATTGAAAAGCGCTTTATAGGAAATTAATGAAGGTATATGCCTTCCAAAATCATAAAAGCTGAGTTGAAAAAGGAAAAGTAACAACTTACATAAGAAAAAAATTACACGGGAACATTTTTAAAAGACCAAACAGATGTAAGATAGGTCAAAGTAGAAAGTTTAAGAAAGTAGTCAACTTTGTAAGCAACTCCTTAACTTTTCATTTTGTTGCTCCCTACAAAGTAAGTTTGTACTTATTAGAGAGCGAAAAAGAGGAAAATGTTAAAAAAGATCTTAATATTGATTTTTTCTGAATTCAACAATACAACATTAAAGATTTTGATAGAGGAATTGTGAATTGTTCAAAGTTGTTTCAAGCAAATTTTGATCACATAAAACAAGAAAAATTATGGATTCCAACTCAATGCATCTGCACTACAGAAATTAAAGACAATTTTATGGCACAAGAAAGTGGATTGTTCAAGATTAGGATCATTTTATTTAACAGACCTATGAGCAGATGTAGCCCCATGCAGGTTCTTGAAAAAGTTGAAAGGCCTTCCTCCTTGTTGATTTTATCCATGCTTGAATAGCAGGTAAGCCAATTCCCAAATTCTTCCAAAACCTTTTCATCCAGTAAGTATAGGCTTCCTTCTAGTAAGTAGAGGAGATGGTCTGGAAGCCTTGCCAAATCCCGAGGATTGGAAACAACTATAGAGGCTCAGTTGAAATCAGAAACCTGAAAGTTCATGAAGATTAGACTCCAACCCCAAAACCAAGTCCACCTTCTTGACATGTAAATCCTGTCTAAGAGGATGAAAATTTGACAAATGTAACATCGAGCACAGAACCCTACTCAGAAATATTTCTAGTAAGTAGAGATGGTCTGGAAGCCTTGCCATAGCCAGAGCAGTGGAAACAATTATAGAGGCTCTGTTGAAGTCACAAAACTGAGAGTTCGTGAAGATTAGAATCCAACCCCAGAACCAAGTCCACCTTCTCAACATGCAAAGCCTGTCTGAGAGAACGCAAAATTCACAAATGAAACATCCAGTTCAGAATCATACTCAGAAATCCTTCGGTCATTGCTTGTTAATCTGACCAATAACATATTTGTATTTGCCCAAAAACCATAGTACCTGCAAGTGGTAGGGTGCTCTTGGCAAATCATAATATTAGGACACGACATATGGAAAAAGAGGAAAAACTAGAATCTTCTTTATTATGATATTGCTATCAGAATTCAACTGTGTAGTGTTTGAGTCAAACTCATTGACCAATGTTTCATGAGTAGTGGTTCGCGAGAACCCATCTCTCATGAGAATGAATGGTACACATAGCACTCATTGCATCTAGGTGATGCTCCTAGAAGTGAAGCATTGGGCCTTCAACGTTGCTAAGATTTGTTTCAACAGCAGGGGAGCCTCACTTGAATTGGTTCACGGCACTTCCCTGCGGCCAGCACATTGATAGATCATAGGACCATGGAATCAAATTGTGCCTCCCCTCTGTTGCAGGACAAGGTAAAAAACTGTGACATAGAATATGACAAGGCTTTATCATGACTCCCAGAAGAGGCTGTAATGGAATTGTAGATATTTATCACTACATTTTTTAATCTTGTAATTTTGACTTTGTTATGGTGAAAGACACCTTGTTTTCCATGTTCCAAGCCACCAAAGGTAAAAGTTTCCTTTTGATGAAATTTGGCTGCCACAAACCACCAATTTCATTTATCTAACAGCCCTAGAGAGTATAGATTATTTTGTTCTTTTGCTTCAAGAGTTCTTGTTTGCCACTGATCTCATCCACCCAAGGGTCCACACCAAATCATAAGGAACTAAACTATTAGGAAATTAGGAGGTTGATCAAACTATTTCCTAAATAACCTTATGAAACAAAAACCTGTATACAAGCTTACAAAATAACCATAATGCAAAGGTCAAAGATATACCACAAGATACACCCTAGGAAAACTCTCATGAGAGAAAACCCAACCTTAAAAAGTATCCACACTCAATGTATTATTTAGCAATGGAAAACTACAAAACACTTACAAAGTCTCAATAAATACTTTTGAAATATTAAGTTCCTCCAGTGCATCCTCTATGTATTAAAGTGTAATGGGTAACCGTGCAACCACACATCTCATGCTATGCTTCACATATGCACTCTTCAAGAGAGCTCAATAAAATGACAACCCATCCAACCACTAAACATGTGCTTGCTTATATAAAATCAAACTCACACAAAAGCACTAATTGGTATTGGCTAAACTATGTGTCTCAAAACCATTAAAGCACAAAACCATCGACCCCAACATTTACTTTTTGATACTAAGTTTTTCCAATATTAAATATTTTTTCAATATACAACCCACACATGAAATATTTAAGGAATGTCCCATACAAATTTAAAAGTGAACCCAAATAAATATTTAATGTGGCTGAACACATCTCCAAAGATACACCACAAATAAATATTTATTTTACATAACTATAAAGTTTATTTTCTTGTGCGAGGTGCACAACACCCTTTCTCCTAACATTCTTCCACTTGTTATATACATTGCATAATGGCCAATCGATTAAATGAATCATCATAGCCAACCATGTAACCACATGTGTCTCTAGCATGCTCTCATGCTCCATCAAGATACCTACAATAACATCCAAGGTGACCACCATCTCAAGCAAGAACTCCTCTCATCCTCCAACATGCCACATATAGAAGAAGAGGAACAAGCCAAAGGGAACATGCATCAATCCAAAGAGCACAAGCATCAAATCCAAATGATAACAAAGGCTCCGAGCTGCCACCAAGGAAAAAACCCACATGACTAGAAATAGCAACCATTGCAAATGCTAATACACTCAATCATTCACCTCCAAAGGTATCCAAAACCATTAGTAAAACTCATGCCAACAACATATCCAACCTATAAATTGCAATCAAAAGCTCCCTCTATAAAACATGTTAGTGAAACACACACAAATCTAGTAACTCCCACTGCATGGTAATGTCAGATCTGAAAAATAGATCAAGGCATACCAAGCCTACCAATCAACACTCAAACCAAGGTGTGGCTAGTAATCAAAACCATGTGGTAAGAAAGAACAATCACAATCATATACACATGCAACGAAAAACCATTGCATACTCCCTCACAACCAGTCACCATAATCTCTCAAGCTTTCCACATGCAAAGCATGTGAAAATGAACCTCCAAGAAGTAGCCATAAAACAAAGAAAGAATACCTACAAATCATATCACATAATGTGTCCTACTAACACATCAAAGTGATAAGTTGTGCCGAGTAAGATCTCCTTCACAAAATCACTACTAAAAAGCCTTAACACCAAACCATTCAATCTCATAGATCAAACAAAGCATATGCTTCTCATATAACTAACAAGGATGTAAACCTTTATAAACAAGGAAGATCAAACTCAAATCCAATCCCAAAACTAGAAAATCAGCCCAATAACATCTCCTAAACTCCTCATAAATGACATCATAAAACAAACTCATATGCACAAGGAGATAAACATGTCAAACACTCCTAAAATGAACCCTCCAAAACTAACCAACATAGCTCAAGATCCATACACATAAGAAGACAAAGCATAAAACATAATGCATCTCAAACAAAGTGGACAAAGCATAAAACATAATGCATCTCAAACAAAGTGGGAAATATCTATTAGATAGATATCTCCCAAGTAGACCAAGAGTGGGGAATGAGATTGCTCCTCCAAGATACATCAAGCCACAATGACTCTCCCCACAAAGAATCTTCTCTTGCGTCCATCATGAATTTACATTCATATCCAGGTGAAGGCTCCTTGGTCTTTCTACTAAAATCTCCAAAGAGTAATTGTCTAAACAAATGTCTCTAAACTCAAGAGAACTTCATTCTCACCTTGGTCTCCAAGTATCCATGAGTGCATACAATTAATCAACCCGCACTAAAACCCAAATGCAACACTGCCCTATCACAAAGCTCCCAAGAAAAAGATCAATGTAGTCAATACCAAGATAACTAACCAAATCATTGTCAAAGCTCCCACTGCAATCCAAGAACACATCATGACATCAAGATCTATCATTTCCTCTGCAATCCAATGAACATATTCTGCTCCCAAGAGCAGTTGTATTATGCCAATACTCTTAACACATAATCAAGAGTCCACCAAGGCACAATACCAAATATCCTCTCAACCAAGGATCCCCTTTCAAAATCAGCAAGTCATTAACTAACACCTCAATCAAAGACTCCAAGAGCCCTCCATCGCTAGCAAAGATGTCAACATCTCCAATCATATGAATATGACCATCTCTTGGCAGTGGACCTTGAGATGTCAAAGTACTCTAACTATATACAAGAATCATGATCCAAGAGTTTTTCTATGACACCAACAACGAGTGCGAAAGATCGTCCATCACCAAGTGATGAAACATGTCACTGCCAAAGCTTCCATTGAACTATGATTTCAAGCTATCCATGGCATCATGATGATCAACTCCTAAATGAAACTCACCCATGGTCTAGAAACTCTAAAAAACAATACTAAAAGATCCAAAAAATAGAGTAGAACTAAGATCTCCAAGCCAAGAAGATAAACCACCACTAAAACATCACTTCTCAAAATCTCACACTAAAACATTGTGATAAACAACCATACTACTAGTCCCAATAACCAGCTATCCAAGCACTATAATCATTCATCTTCCATTCCCGTACAATATAGCAGTGTACAAATGACCATAGGCAATGTCAACTAAATAAGTCTACATCAACATTGAAAAGGATCTGTGAATATAGACAATTCACATCTGAGTCATAAATATAGACAATTCACATGTGAGTCATCATTGCAACCAATGGTTGGCCAACCCACAAAATGACATAACTCATAGATCCCAAACGAATGCAACATGCAAACTCACCATCACATCAATAACTTGTGAATTGAAATAACAAAAATGATAACCTATAGACCTCTCGTGACTCAAACACCAAATCAACTTTAGAATCAATTTGCCACATAAACAAGTAATCAAGAAAACAAACAAGCATTCAGAAGATAAGAACAACCTCCTAAAATTGGAACACGCCACAACCTATAATCATGAATCAATCAAATATCACAATCCAATCCTATCAACTAAATGCATGATTGTACATGGCCCCATAATCATCACCATTGTTGCACATGTACTCAACTCTCAATAAACTAACTCCTAGTCTCACATGCATAGCAACCATGTCCTCAAACCAAAAGACAATCTAAACACACATCTCCACCAAAGTCCATATTCTAAAAAAATTGTAAATTTGTATCAAAGAACATCAAATTTAATAACTTACTATACCATCCTATTGGTTTCATAAAAACATGCACACCCTCAAGTTTCACCCACAAATTTGTTTGGATGCTCATGCAATTACACCTCAAATCTCAAGCTCCTACAAATGTTCAAACAAGTATTAACCTCTCTTTGTTCATCCAAGTGAAAAACTAAATGATCCATTGTGTAGTGCACTACAAATGTTCTTCATCGCTTATCCGAAATTCATAATCTAATTTTGTATGCTCAAGATATCACATGTTAATCATTTTGGAGAAATGTTAGCTTCAACCACCAAAATATGATGCCCAAACCTGTACCATTGTGTAGTGTTCAAAGGTAATTACATCTATATGAAGTCAAAAGATTAGTACTGTGACTAAAAGGTATGCACCATGGAAGTAAAACACCCTTTAAGTGTTGTACAGAGCCAAATTGGGCCATGTCTATACAACTCACATCAATAGTGATGCAAGGGTGACTATCGAGCAATAGTAGCATGTAGGGGTGATGCACAAATTTGAGGTTAGTGGCAAAACCGACAAGTTTATCAAAACAATTTAAAAAAAATTCAAACTTTAATTGTGTGAAAAGCCTATGGGAGCTATGCGTTGGCCAATCTAACTAAGGGGAGAGACATGGAGCTTAAGGCCCTATAGGCCTACTAACTACTAGCAGAATCGACCATTGGTTGAAAAACCCTATCACAACTATCAACATCATGTTATCCACAAGGACCAAGGGTACAAGGGTCTATGGACCCCATACCACCCCCCATTTTAAAATATTTTTTCTATTGTGCAGAAATCTTTCATTTTTTTATATTTTTTCAAAAGATTTCTACACAATACAATCGTACGACCACATACAAGGGAGGGGCAATTTTTTTGCATCATTCCTGATGACAAAATCTTGCAAATTTTATATGAACCCTTATTGCCTCAAGCCTTCTAAATCCAATAGTGAGGTCTATTTTGGTCCAAAAGGTCATTTCTACAACTTTTCCTTAAAACCCCTTCAATGAATACCTGGTAAAAAATATTTTTCCAATAGCAAATAAACCCTCAAATCTACAACAATAACCACCACTCTACAACTCTCAAAACCTACACAACACGCTTTACACTTTGAAATATATAAAATCTCTCCAGCATTACCATGGCTTCAAAATTTTACCAAATTTGCTCAAACAAAGATTAAACAAAAATAAGGAGCTCTCACCTTCCTCAAACACAACCATAGCTCTAAAAGCACTTGTTAGGAAATTACCAAGTTGATCTTTTTAATATAACCCTATGAGAAAAAAGCATGTAAACAAGCTTATAAAATAACCATAATGCAAAGATCAAAGACATACCACAAGATTACATAATATATACCTTGGGATCACCCTCATGAAGAAAAAATTCAATCTCCCAAAACATTCACACTCAATATATTATTCAACAATGAAACATTAAAATACACTTACAAAGTCTCCATGAATACTTTTCAAATATCAAGCTCCTCCAATGCATCCTCCATGTGTCAAAGCATAATGGATAACCATGCAATCACACATCCCATGCCATACTTTTATAGAATCAAGCTCATGCAAAATCACTGAGTGATATTGACTGAACCATGTCTCAAAACCATAGGAGCACAAAACCATTGACCCAACATTACTTTATGGTATTAAGTCTTTCCAGTATTAAATATTTTTTCAATGTGTAACCCACATAAAATATCTAACCAATGTCCCATTCAACTTTACAAGTGGACCCAAATAAATATTTAATGTTGCTAAACATCTCTAAAGATGCACCATAAATGAATATTAATTTTTCATACTTAAAATAATTATTTTCTTGTGCAAGGTTTACAACACCCTTTTTCCTAACAAGAACCAGCCCCTACTATTGGCTGTTTCTCAGGGTTGGGGTCCTTCAATAATCGTATTGGTGTGCAAGGCACATACTAACAAAATATTTAGCTGTTGAGCAAGTGACCACATGGCATAACCATTGGCTCACAAAAGGCAATAGTAACATGAGGCATTGTTTTAGAAACTCTCAACCAACCGTTGTATATTCAAACTAATCGCTAGGGGAAGCCAAAGGGAAGCATGAAGAGAAAATGGTGAAAGCACTCACATCCCGTCCAATCACCCTAATCAACAATTGCAATAGTATTATCATGGTTGTTCATAGTTTCAAATCAAGGGCCCACATCCATCTACAGTAAATAAGAAAATGGATGTATTGGACACCATGGCAATTATGAAAAGAGAGTCCAAAATTAAGTCAACAGCCCACAGAATTCTAGGGTCAAAATGGTAATAATCCAATGCAGATTCAGCTGCCAGGTAATTTTGAATTAAAACATCAACAAACATGCGCCAGCATTAAAGATGTCATTAGGCATCTAATCCTCACTCCACTACAGTCTTAATGGTGGCAATTTCATGTGTTTATTGGAGAAATCAATGCAGATGGTTGACTTCCACTTACTGCCCAAACTAGAGGAATGGAATCTTAGTGATTTTAACGCACTAATTGGCCTCTATTTTTTAGGTTTCTGTTAAAGTTGTATAAATAAGAGCTTCTGGCTCACTGTTTAGGTTAGACCCAACGTTGCAAGCTTGAGGTTAATACCAAGTCTTGTCTATTAAACTTTTCTCAGCATTTTCTCTACTTGTTAAATCTGAACTCAAACCTTGATTCATGTGTCTCAGGCTTCAAGCCTTTTTCAGTATTTGCAAATTTGTATCAAGTTGAAGTTTAATATATGAAGCCGTGACAATCTTATTCTGTCCTACTACTATTATTTTATGTATGAATATTTACCTTGAACATTACCGGTAATGTGCTCAATCTGTTGTCTGCAGACTATTGATTCATGTGTTATTATACTTCAGTGATGGATAAGAGAAAAGATCTTAATCTTGGGACATCACCCTCAGTTAGCTAGGATTTTATTTCATGTTTTTATCTCCTTTCTCTTTTCTCTACAAGTGATTTAGTGAGAGCTCATTGAAAATCCTAAAACTCCAACCTTTAAACTTTGCTCCAAGAAACCCCAGCATTCATTGCATATTCCAACTATGCAAAATATGCCTCGAGCTCCAAGAAATTTCCTAGTTTAGAATACTAGAGGTCCTTTGGTATTTCCTTTAGCTCCTGTATAATATGGGACCAAATTCTAGATGCAGCATTGAAATCTCTTCCCCACTTCACTGGAGAGGATTTGCCCACATCAACTGAGCATCTCCATAATATAGTCAACTATTGTGCTATGCATAATATCGAAGAGAAAAGTTTAGCCTTAAGACTATCAGCTACATCATTCAAAGGCAAGGCACTAGCCTGGTACAGAAGCCATGCTCCTCATTCAATGCATTATTGACATGATTTGGGAGATACTTTATTCAACAAATTTAAGGGGAAGGGGATAGTGCATCCATTCTAGAGCAATTAACAACCAGCAAAAGGACACTCATGGAGAACCTTGATTGTTTCAACATAAGCTTCCAATTGAAGTTCATCCTCCTCCAGGTCTAGCATACATTTAATATTTTAAGGCATTTAACTCCAAAATTGCCACGTTGATCAAGTCTAGGGGATAAAACTCTCTAACTGCCGCTTATGGAATAGCCATTGACACTGAAAATTATCTCATTCAGATAGAAAGATTAGCCCCTAGGCCACCTATGCCTCTGTTTCCAAACATACATGCACCTGTTCAACCTTTAATTATTCAACCTAGAGTCTTTCAATCTCCTGTTGTAAATCCAATCATGACCCCAGCACATAACTCTACCCCAAAATAACATTTTACAACTCCTCACTCGTCTAAGAAGCTTGATGAGATGAAAAGATTGCTTCAACAATTTCTAATGAGGCAATAGTTCTAAGGAGGCAACAAAATGCTCAAAGGGCCCCATATCAGAGTAATCAAAAGCCTCCATTCCAACAGAACAATCACCAAAATAATCAATGACGCAGACCTCCCCAGGACAATCAAGGATACTAGACACCTACCTTCCAATCTAATAGATACCCAAACCAACCATAGAACCAGCTAATTCCTTTTAATGTGCTCTTCAACAAGTTTCCAACAATCCTATTAGGGATATCATTTCCATGCAAATAACCATGTTGAGAACCAAAATATGTGGTGTTTCCAACAATCCTATCAGGGCTATCATTTCCATGTATGATAAATATGTTTAGGATCCAAATATATTGGAGCTAGTGGGCAACCTTTCCCCTGTCCCCAGAGAATCTAAAGCTTTTATCCCTCTTATATATTATTGGTTAACCAATTGATCTTATATTATTTGAGAATTGCTTCATGAATCATATTAAGAATAACTATTAGACCAGAATATGGGTATAATTACTGGAGAAAAGACACCAAGTGAAAATAACCAGCTAACATTTGGTGCCTTAGCCAAACCACATACCTTAAGTTACTTTGCAAGGAAAGCTCCATACGAGATGGCTAAACAACGGTTATCAACACCACGATGTTTCTGAATTTCAAACAGATAAGAAATCAAGGAACGAGCAGAGAATTATAGTTATGCTCACTTAAATCCAGATATCAGTAGAGATCAGAATCTCCTGTATTATTTTATCTATATCAAAATAGTCTACTTGATGATGCAAGATTGTTTTCCATAGTATTTTCAAATGATTGAGTTAAAAAAGGTACCTTTTCTAACAAAATATAAGGTGACTACTAGAAACAAATGAAGAAGGAAAAGATGTGTGTTTAGAAATAGTGATCTAAGAGATAAAAAGGCAAATCATTCGATGAAAATTTTCAACTCTCCCCGCAAATCATATGTCTGAATACACGTTCACAATGATTTTCTAATGCAGTGAAGTTTCCAGCCAAAATCTATTCTAACTTGTCTTCAGATCTTTAGCTTTCCTATTCTATAGAAACAATTACATGATCCGGAAGCATTTTGATTAAAGTACCTGGCTTTCGCTGTTCTCTTTTGCAAGGACTGCTAGAGTAGAGAATGCTTTGACAGCCAACATGCTGGAAGATTTTGTCAATTTCACAAGCCTAGGTATGAGATTCTTATTGGCTACTTTATACTTATTCAAGGATTCCTCTTCACACAAGGCTTGCAAGTCTTGCACTGCCTTTAACTGTTCTTCTTCATTACTCTCCACATTGTTGAGAAGCTCGTTTGCATTTTCCAACCTGATATTGTAATTTCTCTCTCTCCATTCTGCAATTGATTGCTTCAGAGCAAAATTTGGTTTCATCTTACAGTTCTTCAACTCGACCCCTGTCGGACACCTGGTATGACCCTCTCCAAACCATCTCTCAATTGCAGAACGTTCATAGGTCTGACCAGAAGCAATCTGCACTGGATCCCTCATGACATCCTTGGTAATGGGGCAAATAAATGATTGTAAAGGAAGCATAGGAATGTCTCTATGGATATTATCAACCTTCTCATAAGAATCAATTCGAACAGGCTTACGCTTCGATGCAATCGCCTTCTCTAGAAGAACAATGAACTGTTCCAAATATAACGAGTGCACCTTTCCCCTCAATTCTACTGCCTCGGTCCTCTCCACCTTCAACTTAGCCAGTTCAGTGGAAAAAGCATCACTGTCCAATGCAATCCTTAAACTATCAGCAATTTGTTCTGCAAGCTTGTTGCTGAGAGAATAATCAGACACAATTGAATCAAGAGCCCCGTCATCAAACGAATTGCAGAGAATCCGATCCTTGGGATCCAGTTTTGGCATCCCCTTCTCTAACAATTCTTTAGCCTCCGAAACATGGAGTCTTAAGGCATCTGAAGAGCCTTCCAGTACCACGTTATCTAAAAAAACCCCAGATATCGCCGCACAATTTTTTACTTGATCTATTAGGGTTGAGCAACAAGTTAATAGATATAACGAAGACCTACCCAATATGTCATGGAGCAGGATTTCGGAATTCTTAACCTCGGCTTCCAGTTGAGTCATCTCCAAGGCAGTGTACTCAACGGGCATTGTTTCTAAATCTTTCTGAAGCTCCCTCATAACCTGGGCTAAACTCCTCAGAAACCCTGCAAACTGGAGAAGAATCCGATTTACAACATGCTCTTTCTTGGGGCAAACTTCTTCTGCAACTTTGGCTAATCTGCAGAGATTTTTATTCATGGTCTTTGCCATTTTTACAGTATTGGCAGAAGACGAAAAATTTGCAGTTTCCTCCATGGAATTTGGCAGAACTATTGTTCCCAAAGTTTCAGGAAAACTGTACTGTATGACTAAAAACAGAACCACCTCTTAACCACCAGCCGCCTCCTGTTCATTGGGGTCGTCACTTGAACCTGGTCTGTGCCTCATCCGCCAATGGCTCTTGACACGAACATGGGTTGATTGAATAATTTGGGTAGGTTCCTACTAACTGTTGATTTGGATGGCATTGACTGCAGGCGGTGAATAGGAGTCAAGCACCCCACAATACCCATTATTCAATGCTAAATCAAAAATATCGACTACTTTCGTCAAATCTTGTGGATGCGACTTGGCTCTATGAAGATGGATGAAGAGATGTCAAACAGTACGCGTTATTTTTTTGTTATTTTTTATTTACTGTTTGGCAGGTCATTTTTATTATTTGATTTATGTTTATTTTCGATAGAAACAAGTCAGCAAACATAGATGTCTGTATCTCGGTCTTTATATGGTAGATTATAACATTTACATCTAAACTATAAGCCTCTTTCAGTTAAGCAGTCACCTATAGGGGATCCAGAGGAAGTAAGATGATAAGGGTTGGAATCTTTACCTGGATTTTTTGGAATCCGTTAATGTATGGGGTAAGTTGGGTGGTAGGGTTCCACTTCCTCCCATGTATGGGGTAAGTTGAGTGGTCTGGCTCCACCTCCTCCCAACTCTCTTAGTCGTTGCCATTTAATGGCTTGTCTTTTTAATGTTTTATGATCCAAACCTTAGCTTTGTATGGACTTTTGGATGGTGTTATATCACCATTGTTTATGCACACCAAGGATGTACCTTTGACTATGTTTATTAACTAATTGAAAACTAGAATACAATAAAAAAATTATTTTTAATTAATTAATAAACATGGTTAAAGTTACATCGTGAGTGCTGCATAGAAATTGTATTTTATATCCACCCACCTTTTTTTTAATGTGTAATATTATTATATATATATGATAATATGAACAATTATTCACAAAAAATTGAGATATATATAATGACAGATAGTGTCATTTCATATTATAGATCCTTTTTCCTAGACTTCCATCATTTGGATACATATATATCTATACATTATATCTTACACTATCCCACACACATCTATCTTATTCAGTTTATTTTAAGATTTGCCTTCATCCTATATTAGTATGATTCACATTACTATACATCTACCTCTTATTTTACCCTATGCTTGTGCACCCCTATACATTCTTCTTATCAATGTCCATATTATATACCCATTCACATTTTTTAATTTGAAAAATCTAATTTGGACATTTCTCTCTATGAGCCAATTGAATACAATTTTGTGTAATTTATTATTTTGCCTTTGTATGTAAAGGCATTCAATTCACCTATTAGGCATTTATATTTGAAATAAATTATTTGATTACCATTTACTTTACATATTTTAATTGGTGCATTAAAGGAATCTAATTCTATAAAAATGTCATAGGAGCATATGCATAAGCAAACATTGTTGTTTTTATATTAGTCATGTGCATTTACATAGGTTGACTTAAGAGAATATGTCTCTTTGTGATATATATAGACCTTGAAAATATATTTATAAATATTGTCAATTCATAAATAGTAGGAAATGCAAAAAAAAGTGAAGGGACATCAAATAAAGTAAACTAGCAATTGCACTTTGGTGTGCAATGGGTACATTGAAAATGTGTGGAAAGGCACTAGGGAAAAAAAAATGGTCTATTTTTCAAATACATTTCTGCATCACATGAGGTCAATTAGCAGGACATTAAGTGATTGATGTTATTTATGCAACAAGAGTCTCAATGAAGAAGTTATAGCTTCAAATCAATTATACTTCCAATTAGGAGGATTTGAACGTGAGTGAAACTAAACCTACAAATCAAAATGATAAGTAGGTTTTATGACTGAAAGATTCATATTATTTTGTAATAGGGATGATAGAGAGAGGGAGAGGGAGAGAGGGGGGAAGTTAGGGATGAAAAGAGGAAGGGAAGAGTGTGAGAGAGAGAGAGGAGTAAGGGCATAGAGATAAAAAAATATATATTATTATTTATATTTAACAAAATATAATATATACAAATAAGTATAATATCTATGCAATTTAATAACATAATTAAAGATTAAGCATATATTGTAATAAAATATATTATATATAGAAATGTGGACTTGTGGGGAATGTTAAATGCAATTTTGTATTGTTATCCTTTTGCTAGACATAATCAAATCCAATATAATATTATTATTTTATATGAAAGAGTGCATAAATAGCCAATATAATTATGAAAACAAAATTAGGCCGAGGACCAACCAAAAATACATTTGTGAATTACATGAGATCAATTGGTAGGCCATTTAGAAAGTTTTGTTTGTGCAACATAGATCTTAATGGAGAAGTGATAGCTTCACATGAACTATGCATCAATTTACAAGGATCCAAACACGAGTGATTCAAAATCTTTGAATTAGGAAGACAATTAGTATCCACGAGAGTGAGAGAGGGTCAAGGAGTTGGGGGATCAAGATGGAGATTGAGATGGAGGAGAAGGAGAAAGATGTAAAGAGGAAGATAGAGCTAGAGAAGAAGATAGAGGAGATAAATGGATAGAGAGATAGAAAGAGGTAGAGAAAGAGATAAAGATAAAGATATAGAGAGACATGTAAATAGAGAGGAAGAGATATAGAGGGAGAGATATAGAGAGACATGTAAATAGAGAGAGAGAGAGAGAGAGAGAGAGAGAGAGAGAGAGAGAGAGAGAGAGAGAGAGAGAGAGAGAGAGAGAGAGAGAGAGAGAGAGAGAGAGAGAGAGAGAGAGAGAGAGAGAGGGGTAAAAAGGTAGACATAGAGAGATGGGTAAGAAATAGGGAGCAAGCGAGGGAGAGATGGGGAGAGGTAGAGAGATAGGTAGATGGGGAGAGATGGAGAGAGGAAAAAAGAGAAAGAGAGAGATAGAGATAATGAGATATAAATGGAGTAAATAAGAGAGATTGAGTCAATGACATATAGATGGAGAGGGATTGGAAGAAATGCAAAGATAAAGATCTAAAAGGACAAGAGTGAGAGATAAAGAAGTTGGCGTGGACAAGTAATAGATAGGGATCAAGAGAGGGAGGAGAGACAAAAAGATAAAAATAGAGATAGAGATGGATAAATAGGGAGTGTGAGTGTGTGTGTGTGTGTGCGAGAGAGAGAGAGAGAGAGAGAGAGAGAGAGAGAGAGAGAGAGAGAGAGAGAGAGAGAGAGAGATGGAAATGAAGATAGATAGGAGATAAAGCTATTAAATTTACAATGCATATAATTTAAATTGTATATATGTACAACTATAATTGAACATTAAAAATAATTACAACAATAACTTAATATTTATAATTGATCATTTTTATTGTAAAATACTAATAAGTATATGTTAATTTGATATGTATTATATTAAAATAAATTATTTCTCAATAATATAATTTTATATTTATATTTATTAAATTATTATAATATATTATATATTATATATTATATTTCTTATAACTTAATATAAAATATAACTATAATTTGTAAATTTAAATTGCACACATCAAACAAATTAATCTTAACAAGATAAATAGCTGAAATTAAATTAAAGTTTAAATGTAGATTTAAAATTAAAATAACATAAAATAAAAATAATAATTAAGAATAAAAAATAAATAAAAATACAACTTATTTTTTAAGTTATGAAAATTGAAATATATGTAATTAAATACTATAATTAATATATTGCCAATAACATTAACATTAATTGAATGGGAGATAAATTCAATATCAACAAATAAAAAAATTATAAAAATGAACATAAATATAACTAATTTCTTAAATAAATTAAATTTAAAAATTAATTTTAATTTTAATTTTAAATGAGTTATTAAAGATTAAAATAAAGTAAATTGAAATGAAAAAATAAAAAAGTTCATTATTAATATATTTAGTTATTTAATTCAACTATATGTTTAATATACAATTATATTTTATATATAGTTAATGACATAAAAGTTACACTCTTTTATTTCAAAATATTAGAGAATAGAAATACTCAAAATTATTTCATTTTGTCCAACCAAATAAAAAAAATCTTATTGTCAAATTCTTTTGGGCCCACCATTTCATAAAAATAAAATAAGAAAACCCCAACAACAAATGAAGCACATGCTTGAGAGAGAGGTGATGTTTGAGGCATATTGGAATCATATTGACAAAATTACTTACAACTATGATGATTTTAAACTATTTAATTTATGACGTGTTTCCAACTTTATAGCTTTATCCAATGGTTTATCCTCTTAAGGTTAACCCTCAAACTTAATAAGCATCTAATGCTTACTTAACATCCTCTCAATCCTCCTCCTAGTGACACTTGTCAACATGAGATTGGGTTGAAAACCCCACATGGATTGATAACTTTCAATTCTAACCCTTCTCAAGCCAATTCAATCTTAGCCATACATTTCCCTATTTTCTCTATAAATAGGAATCACTTTCTTCATAATCCATATCCAAGTTTTATGCATCTACACTATAGTCACATAGTATTTAGCATTTTAGCCTCTCTTTGATAAAAAGTAATTATATCATTTAGTAGCATCATAGCCTAGATTTATCATGTTTTGCATATCATGCTAGTAATATATCATGTTAGTTTCATTTCCATGCTAGCTTAATATCATATCAATATCATTTTCATGTTAGTTTAGCTTCATATCAATCTCATCATCTTGCACCATATCAATATCACAGTTTCATATTCATTATCAAAATCATCACTAGGATCTTAGTTACATTCATTTAGATCTTAGATCATACACTATCTCTCGTTCGTTGAGTAGTCATCCCAAGATCAAGTGCTCTTCCAAGCTGAGAGTCACCTTGAATCTAAGGGATCCTTGGAGATAGAAAACAATGAGACGAGCTTAAGATCTTTATTTCATTTGCTTGTTTTAATGATTTTGATCTATAACATAAATTTTGAGTGTTTTGTGTCTCTCTTGCAGGTACCACACTTCTTGGCATACATTTTTTGTATTCATCATGGGGCTCAACCCCATTTTTTAGACATGTCTAACTTTTTTTATGCAAGATGATCTACAGGAATTTTTTAACATGCATTTCCTTGGTTTAGCGCATACCTCATATTCTGTAGCGCACACATACATTGTTCTAGCGCATTCATACTCTTATGTAGCGCATACATACCCTGTTCTAGCACATGCATACTCTTATGTAGTGCATACCTCATATTTTGTAGCACATACATACACTATTCTAGCGCATTCATACTCTTATGTACCACATACGCACTCTGTTCTAGTGCATATACACTTTCTTCTAGCGCTTTTGTGTTGTCCTATAACGCATAAGTGTTGTTTTGTAGCACATTTATTCTCTGTTCTGGTGCATATTCAACAGAACAGGAAATTTGTAACATGGTTTTTGAAATTTAGGCATGTCTAGCCCACCGAGATTTTACAAGTTGCTGACTGATTTTTCCTTGCAGGTCTTAACAGTGGTTTTGTAAGATTTGAAGGAGACTAGTTAATTCTTTTTACTTACTTTCTTTAAAAGTTGGTTAAAAATAATTCACCTTTCATTTTTGCAAATTAAAAAAGAACCTCATTGTTATTCAATGCACATAAAAAGAACTTCACATTTCATTTGGGCTCTAAAAAGAATTACACTTCTTTCTTACAAGAGTAAAAAGAACTACAAATTCAAACTTTTCTTTTTGCAAGATTATGATCATTTGTCATTTGGGCTCTAAAAAGAACAACACACCTTTTCAATTTTTGCAAAGGGGTTAAAATTAGACATCACTTTCCTTTGGTGCTCATTAAAAAAAACCTTATATTTCATATGGAAGCTTAAAAAGAATCCTGATTTTACCTTGTTTGAAGCTTTCAAGTTAAAATTGTTGTTGTTCATTCGGCGATTTTACTTTTGTTGGCCAGGGTTTTTATTCTTAGCTTAGAAAATCATTGTTTTGTGGGTGAAAAGAACAACATGTTTGATTGGAGCAACATCTCCAATTAGGACTTAGAAAACAATTACTTTGAAAGGACTAAAAATAATCATTGCTTGTTTTGTCTTGAGTGATAGGTATATGCTCTCCCCTTAATTGGGTGATCAAAAAGTTTGACCCACTCCTTCATGCTTTATTTCATTTCAAGCAATTAAAACCTTTAGAGGGTCTGCCTTCTCGAGTTGCCTTGAGGGGGTCGGTGAGAACGGAATGACCTAAGTGGGGAACGACTTTTAGCCAAGTATTCTTGTTACTCCCAACCGATGCTAAGAGGGGAGGGGTGAATCAGCACTTTACCGGTTTTACTCAATTAAAACTTTTAGCTTAAGTTTACACTAACTTAACATTCATCAATATAAATAATTACTGCAGAAGAATATGCATGCATGAAAAGATACACAGTGACACCAAGATTTATCTCGTGGAAACCCAAATGGAAGAGAACCATGGTGTGAGTAGGAACTCACAAAATTTGTACTCTTCTGGAGTACGCCCAGTGAGGAGCCATCCCTGTTAGGAGATTACAAAAACATTGTTAGGTGCCACCCAGTTAAGGGATTTTTTGTAGGGCCCGTCAATGCCTTTACCTTATTAAAGGTAGTCTGGTTAAAGGACTTAAGAACATCAATTAAGATGTCACCCTGTTAATGAATTTTACAAAGGGACCTGTTAAAGTCCACCTAGTTAAGGGATTTAATTTGCAATGGTTAGAAAGAAACAGAAGGATGATCTGTTGAATTAGCTATTGATAGCTTGATCAGATCACAATGAGAATCATACTCTATCCACACCGGTTGTGTCTTCTCTGCACAACACCGATTTTCTGCTTATACCTTCAGCTCTGCACTTTGTTGGTCCTCTGACCTTCATCTCTTCACTCTTTCGATCCTTTGTCCCTCGACTCTGCACTATGCCCTACTCCGCCTGTGTTCACTTTCACATATATCTTTTCTCATGAACAACAACCTCATCAAAATGAATTATGTGAATTTATTACCCTTTGGATCTGTCGCCAACTTTCCCTCCAAAACACCATATTCAAAATTCTATTACCGCACCATAAATCACTCTCCAGAAATCATTCCAAGAATCTCTAACAAAACAGTCGTTCATGTCGATAAGTTCGTCAGTTGACTGGAGAAGATTGTCAGTTTAACTGGATGTTAATTAAACGTTACCAAGTCTGTCGGTTTCAGACTTTGCCAATGTACCGATCAAAATCTACCTAGTCGATTACCTCCTATATACCGATATGTATAGTGCTTAACCGGTTGACCTCTTCTATGTCAGTCTACTCATTGCTTTCCAGTTGACCTTCTATATGTCGATCTACTCACTGCTTGTCAGTTGACCTCCTGTGTGTCGATCTACTCCCTGCTTACCCTGTCTACACATTGCTTAGTCGGTTAACCTCAGTATACTGGTCTACTTGTTGTTGATAGAATGTGAAGACTTGGAAGATGATGTTGCCAACAATGACAACCATATCATTCACCAGTCATACAAAATGCACCAGAATGCCAACAATTCCAACCCACTATAATCAAATGTCGAGGCTGATGAAAATCCCCTCCAATGGTTTTGCTCAACAATTAGTCTTCCTCTAGTATCCTTGTGATATGTAAAGCCTTTGTTTTAAAGGTTGAGAATCCTCTCAATGGAGTTTATCACTGAAGACCAAACAGGAAGCTTGATTACGAACTTTAGAAATAGAAGTCTCGCCAAGTTAGTATCCAGACATTCATAATATCATAGTGCAAGGGTGGGGAAGAATCCGCCCCCAAGACACTCACCATATATCTCCCAAGTCACCATATATCTTCCAAGATAACGATTCAATTAAGGAGCAATCCTATTTGAGTTAATTTCCAAACAAAGGCAAAAAAGAGGGCACCCTCTAGAGGGTGACACGATTGTTTAAGCTGAAGGACTATCCAGAGGTGGGCTATGGTATTATTGATGACCCTTGATTAAAGAGTCTACTTGGTGTGTTTTTCTTGTGTATAAACCTGTGAAAGAATCAGGGATTTGAACACATCGTCAATAGAACATACACTCAATGTTTAGATTTAGGAGAAAAATGACCATTGTCTTCATGCTTGTTTGCTATGTATTTTGTCAGAGTTCCTAAAACATCTTGCAAGAAAAATCAAACATCATAATCAGTTTTCAATAAGTCATATTCAATAAATCCACATAATAGTGCATCTTCTTATTCATGTGGCACATTTGAGCATTTCTCAGGCGCATCTGATTCATCCTATAGCACATTTAATCAATCTTGAGGCACATAAATCTGATCATGTAGCGTATACAAGAAAAATAGAGGTTCATATGATCATTTAAGTGGCGCATACACTGAATCTCTTAGCGCATTTGATCAATTATGTAGCACATTTAAGTGGCGCATTTGAGATAGAGCATTATCCAAGCAAGTTTTCAAAAATCCAACAACTGATCCAAGTACCCATTTAGGAGGTCTTCCAAGTTCAACTATCTCAGACAGATTTCTTTCAACAAATCAAAGAGGTGTCAATTAGTGATCACAAGTATCAAATCAACCCATATCAAACATCAAAATACCAAGTTAGCTTTCCCAGTTAGTCAAATCCATCTAGTTTCCAATATCAGGAAGCTTTATCATATCATTTGATGTGTTTAGTCATATCAATAGGGGCATATCAAACCTTCTATTCGACTGAGTAGACTTAGAGATCAAAACAAAATATGCATCTAATTAATCTCACAACCGAAACTTTGATCACTTGCATGACCACTCTTCAACACATCAAGAAGAAGCATCCTTGTCTAAAAACTTATCTAAAAAGGAGACAAACTATTCAAAATAAGGTCTTGAAGAAAAACAAGTTCCTCTATATCAACAACAAACTCCTTCTAAAACATAGGACACTTTTACATCATTTCCACGATTATCTCCATGGTAAAAATACTGATTTCGACAAAGAATCCTTGAAAGAGCGTGCCTTCATGTAAAGGTCAGCACTATCACAAGATATCAACTTTAGTGGAAGGATCAATTTGGCTTACTTGTCTGAGAATCCAATCACATATTGAATCAACTTAAGTCATGCCAGTTTCTACACGATCACACAAAAACGTCGAGTGGGATGACGACGAGCATGAATCAAGCATGAGACGCAGAGAAGTTAACACTTTGAAAAAGTACACGAATCTAGATGAAGATGAAATAACAGATGAAGTTATTGAGGAGGCACAACAAGACCCTGGCCTACACAAACTTCTTGAAAAAATCATCGAAACTGAAAAACAAAAATACTTCCTCCTGTTATCTAGCAAAGGTATCAAAATCCCTGAGAATTTTAACACGGAACCACCAAAACAAACTGAGAACACCATAAGGACAAAATCAAGAACACACACCTCTCACATTGATCATAGCGACACTAATGATCAAGGTGACACTAATCATTGAGATACTAATATTGGAAACAATCCTCACACAACAACTGCAAGCACTTCAATAACAAATGGAAGACATGCAACAAGGCACCACCACTCGATATTCCTTAGAGGATATTTGTCCTTATCCATTTGATCAAAGTCTAAACATGGCACCATTCCCACCTAACTCTGAAATACCAAAGTATGACAAATACAATGGTAAAAACGATCCTCGCGATCACATAAGGGAATTTTGCACAATGAGCTTGGAGTTTGCCCACAATTACACTTACATGATGAGGTTATTTCCAAGAAAACTAGGAGGACAAACAATGGAAAGGCTTTCAAAAATCACACCTCCCATCAGATCATTTGAGGAGTTGGTTAACAAATTTGTTTCCCAATATTCTTATAACATTCAACACGAGGTTACCATTCTTGATCTTTGCAACACGAAACAAAAGAACAATGAAACATTCATGATGTTCTTGCAAAGATGGAGAAGATTGATATCTAGATATCCTTGAACCATATCTGAAAAAGATAAAATGGAAATCTTCATAGACAATCTTAATGACGAGATGGGCTATCAAACTTAAACTACAATGTCTACCTAGTTTTTAAAAGTTGATCGAAAAAGACATCCAGATAGAAGAAGCCTCAATCAAGAAGAGAACTTTGAAGTTATATAAATAAGGTGCTAGTTCATCAAACAACACCTATAAAAACAATTACTATAACAACTTTGATAAATCCAAATTATGGACAAGGAATAAAAATGTCGTCAATGATGGTGTAGTTGACAATGTTAAAACAAAATAACCCGTGTTAAACCTATTCGGCATTACTCCACCAAACAACACTCAAAGCAATATCAATCAAAGAGCCAACACTCAAGGGAATACCAATCAAAGAACCAATAATCCAGGATCGAACAATCAAGGAAACATCAACCAAGGTAACAACAATCAAGGAAACAACCCCAACACTAAACCAACACCATATTGATGAAAATTCTCACCTTTAGGACAAAAATCAACATTTCAAGAATTGTTGGCAAATAAACTCATTACATTACCAAACATGAGGGATATTGAACCTCAATTCAAACCATCATGGTGGAATGACGCACACTATTGTGAATATCATAGAAACAAAGGGCATCGCACAAATGATTGCCTAAGATTGAAAAACTTGGTTCAAGATTTGCTCGATAACAATGACATAACAATAGACAATCACAAAACCAACGATGATCATGAGGCCTTCAAGAATCCACTTCCAAATTATGACAAAGGAGCATCATCATCATTAAACAACAAAGGGGCTCGCATAAACCATATCTATGACAATGTCATCAATCACATTTCAGAATGTGATAATCAAGTCAACATCATAAAGATCAAAGACAAACAAGAACACGTTTCGATCAATGTGACTACACGAGCTCAATCTAAATATGTATTGAAAGGGAGTGCATCCAAAACAACAACATCTCCAAACAATCAATACAACCTGGTAGATCAATTGAAGAAGAAACCATCACACATATCCATATTAGAGCTTCTCAATATTTCACCCACACAAAAGGGTATTCTAGAAAGAGCTCTTGTTGACACTACAGTTCCAAATAACCTAGATATTGACCGATTCCAAGCCATGGTACATTTAACCATGCCTCACAATCTATCATTTTTAGAGCATGATGATGTCTTCCTAAATCATCCGCATAAAACTCCACTCCATATCAAATTCTCTATTTATAAACATCGAGTGAAACGAGTACTAATATATGGAGGAGCCGGTCTAAATATTTGCACTCTAAAAATTATCTATGCATTGGGTTTCTCAGAAACAACCATTGATCCTAAGAAAAAGATAACAATCAAATCATACGATGATGAAGAAAGATCATCAAAAGGGCTCGTGGTATTACATATTCAAGTGGGACCAGTTCAAAGAGATACTCTATGTCAAGTCTTGGACATAGACATCTTATAATATACTTTTGGGTCATCCTTGGATCCATGTAATGCAAGCGTTGCCATCCACATATCATCAGTGCCTAAAATTCCCATAACAAGAAATTACTATTACAACAGATACTAATCCTTTCTAGTATTGCAATAATTTCAAAGTAGTTCAGAATGTTCTTGTACCGCATAATAGGGAAGCTCTCGCTTCCACATCATCAAACAGTAAGGATCAACTCCAAAATCTATCTCTAGATTTTGAGAAAAATATGAAGTTGAAAGACAAAGGCATGGGGGAATACTATTTTGAACCATCCTTAAGTCTATCAAAATTGCCAATTTCACCAAGATCTCATGGACAACCCTCAACTTCAAGACAACAATCTCCACAACCTATCAAAAATTTTGATGGTATGTTCATTCAAGCAGGAACACTAGCAGATGAAAAAGAAGACAAAGATGTCTTAAATTGGTTATACAAGGATAATGAGGACACCCAAGCAGAAATGATAATCATCACTCTTTCAACAAAGCAATATGGCAACAGATTCAAAATCATCCAAAGGATGGGATACTCATCAAATGGTCCCATCGACAAATAGAAAGAAGGTGTCGTAGAACCAATTCAACCACACTCACAACTTGCCAAGGACAAATCTGGACTAGGATATGGCCAACATCAACATCAAACCAGTCAACCAAACTGACAACAAGAATTTGCATGGCAACAGAAATGACAACAAGATTCTACATGGCAACAAGATCGACAACAAGAAACCACATGGCGACAACAAGAAACCACATGGCGACAACAAAAGAAACGGGAAGTAACATAACAAAACGAAGCTGATGAGGCAGTCCGCAAACACAAGGAAGAGGAATATGAGAAACAATAAGAGGAGATTGTCATACAAAGAGAGGAGGCTTCTCACAAAAAGATTCATAGATTGCAACCTAGTACGAGCCTAATTCAAACAGTACGCCAGTCAGCTTAGAGATAGAAGCAAGGACTAAATTCTTTTCACCAAATAGTATCCCCATTAGCTACAACAATAGAGTCCTAAAGAATGATTCTAAAATAGACTCAAATGAGTGGGAATGGGATACTTACTCTGATGTCACTGAAGACATTGAGGTAGATACAATCCACACATATACGCCCATGCCTGATGAAAGACAAGGCTTGAGGGCTAGATCATTTGAATTTGGACCACAACATATCTACAAAGCCAGTGAGAACAAGCAGCATCACTACGAAACAAGCAATACCGAAGAGAGTACCATTATAGACCTTACTCGTATAACTGACAACTTTGACAATGTATCCATCATGATCCTCACTTCTATAGACCTTAAACCACCTAACAATTCCTTACCCCTCATACATCCTAAACTCATAGACTAGGAGCAACCTAAACAACTCAACATGCCTATCTTCCCAGATGATGACACTATTGTCTAATACCTTTGTTTCGTGAACCCAGAAACATGTTCCACTAGCGAATCTCATAACGAAGTTCTCAATTAGGAGAGTGCCAAGTCTCTTAGTCACAAAATAAATAAATAAAAAAATTGATCTAATGGTGAAAACCATTCAATGGCAATATTAGATCATAAAAACAGTAAAAGCAAAGGGCGTATCTAATGGTGAAAACCTCTTTGAGGTGCTTGAGGATGAGAGACTTGACACTCTTCCTGAACATTATCAAGAGAGATCACCAATTTTGATTGAACCAACTCAATCGATCAACATCGGCACTGAAGCAACAACAAGAACCATACATCTAACAGAATCACTAATAGAACAAGAAAGACCCGACTTCATCAAGTTCTTCACGGGAAAAGAAAATCAATTTTGCTTGGTCTTATGCAGATATGTCATGGGTAGATCCAGATTTGATCATGCACCACTTATCTATAGCTCTAGGAGCTAAGCCAGTCAAGCAAAAGCTAAGGAAAATGAACCCACATGTCGCTATACTGGTAAAAGCGAAACTAAAGAAGTTACTTGATGTAGGATTCATCTGACCTATAGATTATGCAAAATGGATCTCCAAAATTGTACCTGTATCTAAACCAGATAAAAGCATCATAATTTGTACAGAATTTAGGGATCTCAACAAGGCTTGTCCGAAGGATGACTTTTCTTTACCCAACATCGACACAATTATAGATCTAATAATAGGACATGCTATGTTATCACTCATGGATGGTTTCTCAAGCTACAATCAAATCAAGATAGCCAGAAGACCAAGACAAAACAACATTTACATGTCCATGGGATACTTATTACTGGAATGTTATGTCTTTTGGCTTGAAGAATGCAGGAGTGACCTATCAAAGAGAAATTACCACAATCTTTCATGAAATGATGCACACATTCATGGAGGACTATATAGATGACCTATTGGCTAAATCATTTACAAGAGGACACCTAGAAATTCTAGACAAAATCTTTCAGAGGCTAGAACAATTCAACATCTGACTAAATCCTAAGAAGTGTGTCTTCAATGTCACATCTGGCAAACTATTGGGATACATAGTCTCGGAAAAAGGAATCGAGGTGGACCCCACAAAGGTATAATTAATCATGAAAATGCCACCTCCTAAAAATACCAATCAATTAAGATCTCTACAAGGATGACTACAATCCATAAGAAGATTCATTTCTCAATTAGCTGACAAGTGTCTTCCGTTCACTCATCTACTCCACAAGAATGTCCCTTTCAGATGGGAAGATCAATGTGCAGAATCATTTCATCAACTCAAGCAATATCTAATGAATCCACCTATCTTGGTACAACCAATAGCTAGCAAATCTCTTATTCTTTACATATCATCTACAGAGGTATCACTAGGAGCATTGTTATCACAAGAGGGTTCAGCGAGAAAGGAAAGAGCAATATACTACATTAATAGGATATTGAATGGTTACAAGCTCAACAAACATTCATTGAAAATGCTTGTTTGGTAGTGGTTTTCGCTTCCCAAAACTTTCGCCACTAGATGCTAGCTCACACAATCAAGTCGGTGGCAAAGATTGACTCATTAAAATATCTACTCAACAAAGCTACTCTCACGGGGAGGTTAGCTAAATGGGCCATGATTCTAAGTGGGCTTGACATTCACTACATAGACAGAAGAGCAATCAAAGGTCAAGCTATCGCTGATCAGCTAATTGAAGCACCATTACAAGACAATCATCCCATCCATACGGAATTTCTAGATACATATATTCTCACAATATCGACAAAACCATGGGTCTTATACTTTGATGTATCATACAAACAACATGGATCAGGATCCAGTGTCCTATTCGTCACACTAGAAGGACACACTATTCCTAAATCTTTCAGATTGATGTTTCCTTGCACAAATAATATTTTTGAGTACGAAGATCTAGTCACAAGAATCAAAATGGACGTAGAGTGGAAGATCACAGAGTTGAAAGTCTTTGGAGACTCATAATTAATCATTAATCAGGTTAAGGATTATTATTAGATGAAGGACGACAAGTTGATTCCCTACAAACGCATGGCAGATAATTTCAAAAAGTACTTTGTCGACATCAAATTCAAACATATTCCAAGGCTGGACAACAAAGTTGCAAACGCTATGGCAACCATTGTCTCACTCCTATAAATACCAGACCAATAAAATCGTTATGAGTTCCTGGTGGAACAACTATTTTCTCCTGCCTATGACAATTTTGAATCTCAAGTCATATGCCACATAGTTAGTTTCGACTCACTCCTTTATGGAAAGATCTACACATAATTAAAAGACAATATCCTTCCACTAGATCTATCTCAAAACTAGAAACACAACTTTATTCGTCAAGCAGCCCATTATACCCTCACCACTGACACACTTTACCGTTGAGGTCTTGATGGTACTCTTCTTTGGTGTCTTGATCGTAAAGAATCTAAAACCACCTTGCATGAACTTCATGAAGGTATTTGTGGCACACATTCAAGTGGTCCTACTCTTGCCAATAAACTTCTAAGGATGGGTTATTATTGGCCAAATAAGGAAAAGGAATCATATCAGTTTGTCAAAAAATGTCCAAAATGCCAAATTCATGGAAATCTCATACACGCACCAACACAAGAGCTACAACCATTCACCACATCATGTCCATTTTGTCAATGGGGACTCGACCTAGTGGGCAAAATTCATCCTTCCTCATCAAATGGACATAAGTTTATCATCACGACCACTGAGTATTTTACAAAGTGGATGGAGGTCATTCCATTAACTACTATTACTGGCAAGCAAATATCCTCTTTTATCTTGAATTATCTCATTTGTCAGTATGACATTCCTAGTTCCATTATCACAGATAATGGAAGACCTTACAAGAATCAAGATGTGCAAGAACTATGTGAGAAATTCCACATCTAGCATCATTTCTCCACGCCATAGTATCCACAAGGAAATGACCAAGCAGAGGCCTCAAACAAAACCATCTTGTAAATTCTCAAGAAAACAGTGAATGAGACTAGCTGTGATTGGCATGTTCAACTCAACCCAGCATTATGGGCCTACAGAACTAGCATCCGCACACCTACAGAAGCCACACCATACTCACTTGTGTATGGATCAGAGGCAATTCTACCTATTGAGGTTGAGATTCCATCACTCGGAGTGTCACTAAAAGGACTCATTCTAGATGAGGAATATCGGGAAAACAGACTACAAGAGTTAGAGCTACTAGATGAGCATTGACAACGTGCTTTTGATCACCTCAAAGAATATTAGCAACGCATGTGCCAAAGCTACAATCACAAGGTAAAGCTAAGATCATTTCAAATTGGTGACTTGGTACTAAAGGAAAATCCTCGCAATCAACAAGATCGAAAAAAGAAGGGCAAGTTTGAACCAAATTGGCTAGGTCCTTTTGTCATCATATTTGCTTACAGATTGGGGGCATATCAATTATCTACATCAGAAGGGGACCTATTTGATGAACCTATCAACAATGTGCATCTCAAAGGTTCTATACCTAAGTTATCCAATGCATGGATAAGGGAAAAATACCAAAAAAATAAAAAAGATCAAGAAAAATTTAAAAAAAATTTAAAAAAATCAAAAAGTGCAATAAAAACAACTAGTGCAAACCTAGCAACAGGCGCTATTTTTGATAGATCGGCTCTTTCATCTATACGTACCCATATCATATCTTTTGCATCCATTTGCACTAAGCCCATGGCCATCACAAAGCTTCAAAAAATGCAGCACAATCTTGGACACACTTAGCATATTCAATGTCCTTGATTATTCGAACAATTATCCGCATCATATCTCACCATGGCTTGGTTGTCAATGTATAAACCCATATCAAAGAAGTGTACATAGCTAGGAGAAAAAATCCTAACTACAACTGGGAGCATCTCGCCTTTTAGAGTTTTTAACGAAGCGGGTAACCCTCAAAAGAGAGACAGTTTGAACAAAAATAACTTTCAGAACTATCAATCACAAGAACTGAGCAAACTAAACAAAGATCTACTTGCAAGATGTTTTATCTGACAAAATACAAAAGGTAGCATGCATTTTTATCTATGGTTGTTTTTTATTTTTGATATCATATCTCTTGAGCAACTCAAACATGTCATGAAACTAGAGAAGGAAGGAAGAAGGGTGACATGTTTTTTGTCTGTTGTTTGTGAGTGACACCTTTTACTATGCAAGTTTGTCTCATGACGTGATCAGGTACCATATCACTAATGATATTTCGGATTTGCATAGGAAAAAGGTTAACTATTGTCTATTTTATGCAAGCAACATTTAGGTCATCTTGGTTCAATTATACCTCGACGCTTGTGTCATCTTGCAATATCAAACTCCATGTAAGTTATACTCAGGTCATTATGGTTCAATTATACTAGAATGCATGTATAAACTTTCAACATATCAAAGGCTCAATGGTGACAAAAGAGAAACACAATAAAATTTGATCAAAAGGATTACTATCTCAATAATGAGGGATCATTTCACATTAGCATGTATTAATGAGTCATTTCCACTTAGTTGCATATCATTGATCAGTTCATATCATTTAAATATTGCATTAGTTTAGCATCTCATTTTCAAGATACATCTCATTATCATATCATTTAAATATTTCATTAGTTTTGCATCTCATTTTCAAGATACATCTCATTATCATATCATTTAAATATTGCATTATTTTGCATCTCCTTTTCAAGATACATCTCATTATCATATCATTTCAAAATTATACTTCAGTATATTATCATTTCATATCGTTTAAGATTTTGCATTTAGGTGAATTCTCATTATCACATCATCATTGCATTATCATTTCACATCATTTAACAATTTGCATTTAGGTGCATTGTCATCTTTCATATCAGTTAACACGTCACATTTAGTTGCATTATCATATCATTAAAGTGCACTACATATTATTAATCATTTTTAGTTGCATTCCATATCCTTAGGTACATTTTCACATCATATCATCTCATCTCATCTCATTTACAGTTACATTGAGTTGCATTTTTTAGTTTCATTATCATATCATTATCATTGCATTTAGTTTCATTATCATATCATTTTAACTTCACATTAGTCTCATTTGACATATCATTGATCATTTAGCATCATTTCATACCATATCAAACTATTTATCATATCATTTAAAATATTTACATCTGTATTTCATATCATCTATACACATATATCATCATCAAAGCATAATAAGACATTTGTTCATCACATGTACACATCTACATTTACATTTACATATCATAAAAGCAATCATAATACAGGGATATATCACCTTCAAAACATATAGATCATCTCATCCAAACAAATCACATCATCACACGCAATCACATAAAAAAACAATCATCGAGAAAAATCATGTAGATCTGCATATCAAAACATCTAGATCATCAAAGTAAATGCATCCATAATCATATATAAGCATGTCAGTATCATATCATCATACATGTGAGACCCATGACAATCCAAAGAAAAGCACTTAATCATGTCAAAATGAATCAAACTGAAAGAATAAATGTTTGAATGTCCCTGGATATATATCAAACAATAAATGTGCATCAACAAGAAGCTCGAGATCATCACTATCCAAATATCAATATACATCAATAAGTACATATCCAAGGATCAAAATGAATACATCAGTATGTACTATTGGCAATTTAGAGGAATTGATTATGTGTTGCATCAATGTTTTGTCATTGATGGCAACACCGATTGTTTTGGTTGTTTACCGGTTTCCGATTGGCTCTGGTAGAGTGGTTGGTTTATGATATTGATTTGGTATGCTCTGGTATGCTTTGGTTTGTGGAATTGATTTGGATATGTCATTCATGCTATTCAAATGCGTATCACGATTAGTTGGTTCGGGATTTGATGACTCGGATGCTATCATTTGTTCTAGTAAGCCTTTTGGTCACCGGTAAGGATTTTACCGGCAGAATATTATTGAAGATCTTTTGATGCACGTGATAAGTGGTGTTAATCGGTGGTGTTACATTTCGGACCGGACCTAATGCTATCTTATTCTGATATGTTATGGACTAACTTATGTAACGTGTTGATGGGTGATCCCGATGCATTACCAGATGGATTCACTGATTGGATTACGTTGTTTTGGTCTTATGCTGACTTGGTTGGTCATTGGATTGCGGGTTTATGTTATGAATTTATTGTACTATCTTTTAGGTGGCCGACCTAATTGTTTAGATCCCAGGTTGGTATAAATATGATGTAAGATCTCTTTGTAGATCATGGTTATGGGATGGTTATGCGATTATCTGTGTGCAAATAATGTTGTAATCATATGCAAGAGTTTTGGTCGATCATAGGTGATCGAATTGGGTTGGTAAGAGAGGTTTAAGACCTCTGGTACTGAGATTAACTAGAACTATACTCAGGCATAGGAGATGCTATCTTTGGAGTAAACTCTTCTTTCCGGATTGTAGTCTGGATTTATTTTGTAGTCAATGAGGCTTCTTTTGTGATGAGCAGTGCGCTCTAGGTTGGCTTTCTTGCATGTGCAGTCCCCTCATTTTGTAATCACATACTTACTACAGAATTATTATCTGACTGTGGGTAGGCTTCCCACTGTATTGATCTTGTGTCCCTTAATACATTTGGATATTATATATTTGGTTTGCACACATACACGTGATGACACTAGTTTGTAATATTGCATTATCTTATAGTTTCCATGTAAGCAAATGGCTATCCGGTTCCTAGAATGCACCAAAGCATCATTATCTTTATAAATTATAATAGGTGCTTGGTGCATTCTAGGGGCTACATAACCATTTCTCCAATGTAATGGGAGCACCATTAAGAGTTGTGTTCAGTATTTTTCCAAATTGGTAAAGCAATAATGCCATAATATTCACATTTTGAAGGAATAACAACCTTATAACTCTTAGATGTCAAGAAATTGCTCCACATAGCTTGAACTTAGGTGAACATATGGAATTGTAGCTTAACTTTTGTCAGTTGAGATAGAGAATTAAAAAAATTGAGAATTCCTAGGAATTTAGGTGTTAATCCCATTTCCTTGAATGTAGAATTGTCAAGATAGCATCTAATTATAAAAGACTTCGTGACAATGGCATTAATGTTTCCAATAACCACCATGTACGAATCAAAGTCAAAAGCATCGGGTCAAGGAAATTTATCTCTTGAAAGCATCAATCCAACAAACAAAACAAGTTTGTTAAGGACTGGTTTTAAGTACAACTGCGAAGACGGTAAGAGTGCCCTGGGAGTTTAATAGAACACCACCTCACAAGAGGAACTTATCTAAAATTGATACATAGGATTAATATTTATGTACCACAAGGCCAACTATTTACGTTGTCAATTGTCCGAGTTACTCATGGGAATCTAAAAAGGCTCCACTTATGATGATCATAGCTTTCACCATAGGCCTCACAGGGACTATGTTTGCTATCAATTGTCCTTGTTCCTTGTGGGAATCTAGAAAGGCTCCATTTATGATGATCATAGCTTCCACCATTCATAAATCACAAGCCTTCTAGAACAAAGGGAAATAAAGGTTTAACCTTTAATACAATATCAAGATTCAGGCCCCTTCATCACCTCCACAATGCCCCAGCTACGATGATCATAGCTTCAACCATTCGTAAATCACATGCCTTATGGGGCAAGGGAGAAAAAGGGTTTAACCTTTAATCCAATATCAAAATTAAGGCCCCTTCGTCACCTCCACAATTCACCTGCTTCCCATGTCAACAATATGCTAACATAAAAAAATAGTGCATTTGTCAAAATCAGAGTGTGGGCCAAGGAGTGCTTCGGTCCAAAATCATAGTTAACGAATAAATTTTTTTGAAATCTAGTGGTAATTTCCCCTTTGCACACTAGCTGTGTATGCAATCTCTTGCACTCTTCTCTTACCAATTCGCACTAAACGATCTTTGTGTTCACACTTTTTTCATTATACTTCTCCATCTTGTTCTTCAAATCCACTTGACATAGGCTTTGAAAGGAACACGTTACAATTGTACCATGTGCATTTTGTCTTGACTTTCACTTTTGCTACACCGTTACTTCTACTATTGCACAGTGATGATGCCTATCATTTTCCCATTCTCTTCTCATCCTTCAGTTCCAATCTTTTCTATAGCTTCCTTTTAGCAAACAATTTGTACGTTTGTAACTTTCGAGATTTATATACCCATAAAGGAATCTCAATGTAGGTGATTGCATCAACGGTTGCATGACAGTCAACGAGAAAGGTAGTTGCATGTCTCACTTCTAATCACTAACTGCACTTATTTCAGTCTTTACTTTCAATCCTATTCTGGTAAGAATCCTAGTTCAGTCAATTACTGTATTTTGATTAGAGTTGGTACACTTTTCTTTCCAAAAGTGATCCTTCTAATACAATTCTTATTAACCATTAGTAATTGCAGTACAAGTTAATTTTCAATTTTCAGTTACATAAAACAACAAATCAGAAAAACTAAATTCATTTACTCCATCTGCTATCGTTAGAATTCCAGAATAGTTGTGGTTACAGAAAAGCATTTTCAAAGCAATGCAGCGTGGAGACATTGAGAATTGAACCCAATAGTTTTTATTCACATGGCCATCTGTACAACGATACAATGTGTACATTCTTTTTGAGATGATGGCAATAGAATTACATTAGGCTAGACACTAGCACCGAGAACAACAGTATATCCCATCCTCTGAACTGAATATTATGGGATTTCCTTTACTAGCTTCACATTTTTGTAAAAACGTCTCAATTCTTTCATAGCCTTTTCTTCTATTTGGATGTTGCGAATTGATGAGGGGCTACTGACTTCTGGTTTAAACCAGCGGTTGGGACTATCTGTAACAGTGTTTTGACTTCGATCTATTGTGAAACCAGAGCCTCCTGCCACACTCAGATTCTTGGATTTTGGACTCTGATGTTTTACCTGCAAAACTTCCACTCCTTAATAACTGCAATGTGAATTTTACTTCAATACATAGCTCACTTTACTTGATCATTATTTGGAAAAGAAAAGACGTCTTATTACCTGTTGCATTTGAATCTCCCTCAATGAAGACCTTGACATTAAAGGAGAGGTGCCTGCCCAAGGTGGAGTGCTTTTTTCCGTATCCGAAGCACCTGTTCCCTTCCCTTGGTTAACAGCTATTGGAGCTGATGGTCGGATTAGTTTATTTGTTGGAATATGGATGTGATTTGTTTCAATCTCATCTACATCCATTTCATATGCTTCAGCTAAGCCTCTAGATCTCCTCATTACTTTGCAATCTGAATGTTTATCTTTTGATAAACATTTTGAAGAACTCTTATTATGTTCTGATGTTGACGGTATATTTGTTTCAACTATTTGTTGATTCTGAATTTCAAGAAGAGACATGGGATCCTTAATTATCTTTGCTCCACCCCATGCTGGACCCTCTACCTTGGGTGGAACGAGTGCCGCCTCAGGAACTTTTGGTGCTTCATCCAAAGCTCCACTAAGAAAAACAGACAAACCACCTTTCTTTGACCTCTTTTTTGAGGACTTCTGTAAAAATTGGTTACTCTTTGGTGTCACCTTTAGCTCAGAATCATGGACAAGGAATGTTTCTACTCTTTCTTTATTGTCTGAACCATGACTGCTGGAGGCTACCTGGTTTGCTTTCTGAATAGAAGATGAAATGTTTGAAACTCCAATTGTTATATGCTCCTGATCCAATACATAGTATTACTATTAATTGTACTGCCAACCTAGATAATATTTAACAGTGTACTAGCTAAAAAATAGGATGTTATGTAAAGACAAAGAAAAGTAGTTACAAATTATAAAAAAGTACATATGGTTCGAGACAATAAAGAAATTCCAAAAGTATTATTACAGTTACCTCTTCTTTATTATAAAAACCACTATGATCATTGTTAAAACCTTTCTTGGAGTGTAATTCATCTTGTTTTTCCTTGAGACCAGCTTTATTCAGCATATCACCCTTTGAAGTCTCAGGCAAATGTTCAATCTGTACCTGCTGAAATTTGTTGTTTTTTTTCTTGCCCTTGTGCCGATGGCTTCCCAATCCATTTCTCACTATGGACTTATCCTCCAATGAATTGGCTTTTATTGATGCTAACTTTGTTTCTTCATCATGTCCAATTGCTATTCCAGATTCAAGGCTGTGAAGAGCATTTTCAAGTGAAGGTTTAGTCTGCAGTTTTGCTAGTTGCTGGTGATCAAGAGAATGATCATTTCTCTGTTTCATCTCAAGCATCTCTATCTGCTGAAGTTTCTTTCTTATTGCTCTCGTCTGTTTTGCCAAGGCTATATTAGATGCACTACTCCGCTGTAAAAAGCCCTCACCAGATCTTCTCTCACCTATTGCCAGATCAGTAGTATCTGGAGAAGCAATGTTACGTAACCTAGAAAATTCAATTTTATCATCTTCCTCACTGTCAATAACAGCTGGAAATGTTGCTGTTGGAGTTGGAAGGCAACGGTAACTCCAAGGTTCAGAAGACTTGGAGTCCAAAGAATTTTCTAGTTTAGATAGCAACTCTGTACTTACATTAGCCAAGGCTGCTGGAGATATTGTGAGGATGTAATCCAAATTCCGAAGCACCAAATCCTATTACATATATGACATGCCAAACACAAAACAACATACACAGTTAGGAATAGAACCTTCTGATATTACTTGTTAACTATCACTAAGATTAAAAATAAGTATGCTGTTTGAAACAGGGGAAAAAATAACCAGACGATACCAGAATTTCAACATTTCAGACTGGATAATATTCACAGAATCTTAACAATACCCTATTAATTTAAGCACAAGAGGCCACTGTTTGCTGTAAATTACTACACAGCCAAACTACTAGTTGAAGTAACGAATTATAATTAAAATCACAGATCATGAACAATGAACATGCAAAGAATATAAAGATCAATGTTTTTATTGCATAGGTAGTGTTCAGTATAACAATTATTTACGCCTGGAAAGATCCCTGTCACAACAACCCCCTTATCAAATGGACATGCCATTCATAGGACCAACAGTTGTTGGTTAAGTCCAACCATTCATAACGTACAACTTCAGGTACACAATATTAATATACCAAATCAGCAGCAAATTTATTAATGTGAACAGAATATGATAATAGCCTACATTTATTCCCCTCCAAAACTAATTTGAGTCCCATCACACAACCCATGTTCAAACATGACAAAAAAGGAGACAAAATCAAGGGTTAAAGAAGATGACCTTCGAGGTACATTTGCTTCAGCTCTACCCAAAGAAGCAGCATCACTGGATTTCAAATTTACTGTGCTTTTTGTGTATTGCTTTGCCAGATTGATGGTTTGGATGTTGCTAGGCTTTGGAGAAAAAAAACATAGGTTTTTAAAAATCGTTTCTTAGATCACCTACAGGGTTTTTCTTGTCATACAGTAGCATGTGATGTTGCACATGACCATACAGTGAAGAGCTCATCAGTCACATAACAGTATTGAAATTTGCTAAAGGTCATATGGTGAGAGTTTATGATAACACAGAGTAGGTATGGCGCAGGGAGCAAATGATGCATCGTTATACATAGTGGCAGAATACTAGGCCTACAGCAGAAAGAAGCATATAGCGAGTGGAGGATTGCAAATGGTTGTAAGAAAGATGGGCCTATATCTGAACATATAGAAAAAACCACAAATGGACAAACAACAAAAATGGCAAATTAATGTACAACAGAAACATCAAATGGTCGTATGCCAAGATAGTAGATTTACATACTGCAGAAGGGCATACAAGGAGGTAAAATGGATGTATGGTGGCAACGAGTGTATGATCCATATAATTGCATGGAATATTGAACTCACACTAGTCTACTGCAATGATGAGAAAGACCATACAGTAGTGAGATTTGAACAAGCAGGAGAAGCCCAGAGGGCATATGAAAGACAATGGTAGAGCTCGCTGATGTTTGGTATTGACTAATTGGACATCAGGCTTAGGATGTTTTTCATTATATTTAATTTTAGATGAATAGTCTGCTGGATTTATATTATCTTCAGAGGGCAAGATTCTAAAATATGTAGCCCAAGAATGCATCCCTGCAAAATTGGGCCTGTTCCCGATGTGGGATGTTTCAGGGACACGGGAACAAGTAGGAAACATCCCACTGTCCCCAAATTTTCAAAAATACAGAAGCATTTTAGGTACAACATAATTTTAATGGGGACCAGCAGGGTGGATTACTGCCCAGAACACAAAAGAGTCAATTTTTTTAAAGACAAGAGAATGGGAGACCCACAAATACCCTCACATCCCCTTACACAAAATCTAATCCTAAAATTGGAACATTTGGCCATTTTCCAACTTGTGAAGAGGAAAACAAAAGAAGGAAAACTGTGAGGAAAACATCATTAATCTGAAAGTGATAAAATTATGAAAAATGGCATACACCTTGAAAGTTTCTGTCGACTCAAAGGCTTTAATTTGGGCTTGATGGTCAGGGCTCTGTCCCTCAACCCCACCCTGTATTGTGACAGAGCACATCAGGGATGCTGCACTCACCCTACTAGGGGAGCTCAACCCTCTTTACAACTTTGTATAATCAATCAAGTGAAATAGTCTTACCTCTTAACGATCAAAGAAGTTGTGGCCATGCATGGTGCCTTGCAACTTTGAAATTGACAAACTCCAACCGCATGTTGGGATGTTGATTGCAAAGATGCCACACAAGTTGATGAGGAGGCACAAGAGGGATTGTTTAGGATTCCATTGGATGAGGCAGCCCCTCATAGTGGTAGTGTCTCAGACTCAAACTTCAATTTTGATGCAGAGTGACCAGATGTTGATCAAGGACAGTGCATATTCTCTGTTTTTGCCATTTTGTAGTTAAAACTTGCAGCCATTGGGCCATTTAATGTAACTTTTGTATAATATATATGCACATCGAAAATGAGAGCACCTAAATTTTGTTCATTTGTTTGTTGACTCTCATGTGAAATCTCAATTCAAATTCAACTCTAATGTTATGTATTAAGATTTTAAAATGTACATGATGAATGCCTTATCAATATCATATGAATATTTGAAATTTATATATTTCTAAATTTTCTCTGAATTTTAATCGCCTCCCTGATGCCCCAGGGAAAATGGCCTCACAAAAAGTAAGTCCCAAAAATGTGTCCCCCATTGCCATCCTAGAAGCTTGGTGTGACATAGGTTCTAACTGGATATACCTCTACACAACAATCAAATGGTCCTTCAAATGATCTGTTAGAGAAACAAGTCTAATGGTGCTTCAAACAACCTATCATGGCAACAGGTCTCCATACATTTCTATTTAAAAACTTCATTTTTAGCAAGTTCAAATTTTATTTTATTTTTTCTCTATTTTTTTTTCACGTCGAAGTCTTCTTTAATAATATTCTTGCCTTTTTACCTCTACTAGGTGTCAAGGACGACTTAATGATATTCTTCTTCCTTGATATAAAAATTTCCACATTAGTCATTCGCATTTTATATCCACTGGCAATATAATTTTAACTTCAAACCAATTATTACATCTATGATAGATGTGTTGTCCTAGGATCCTAGCCAAACTAAGCCATTTCCCATAATTTCATGTATCTTGAATAACTTAAGCTGCAATATTTTAAATTTTCAACTTTCAATTCTTTTCTTCCATTTTACTTTAAAACAAGAGAGTGCCATGCTTAAAATTCACCTTGCAAAAAAAGCTTTTCATGCTAATATTTTGGTTTCCTTATCTATATGACTTTGTTACCCACTATGCCATTATGAAATGCTTGTGTTATAGAACAAGAGTCTATTTCAAGCTATCTTCTTCCCCAGTATAATCTTGACTGCAATTGATAAATTGCAAACAAGGTGCTCTGTTGGTACACTGCTATCTCTTTATTGTGAGGTAATTAGAAGGGATTTATCCCATAGTCAACTTGTAGGCCATCATCTAATATGCCCATAGCATTACCAGCGCATGTTCTTCCCAACCTACACATTCAACCTTATAAGATTTTTGAATTACAAAAACTAAGACTTTACTAGTGACCTCAAATTAGTTATTTGACTGTAAGTACTACAAACTAGAAAAAGAGTACAAATTCTGAATTTGATACCAAATCTAGTGAGATGTTCATGAATAAATTAAGTGATACCTTTTCTTTAGCCTCAACCCACTTAGTCATGCATTATGTGATGACTATAAAGTATAATGTATTTGCAACAATGCAGGTTACTTTCAACGGACCATTAAAACTGAGTTTCCATTCCTTCGATGATTTGTTGGGGCTGGGATGACCAAGAAGGCATTGAATTTCTCTTTAAAAGCTTCCTAGTCTTCTAAGAGGTATCACACCTCATCACCCATTAGTTTAAAACTTTACATCATGGTTTAGTATCTACCTCCATAACCCTATTTAAAACACATTCCTTGTTGCATCCTCATGTTCCACATGGCCTCTTGAGCACACATCCCAAACCTCTTCTTGCATCATGCATATCCTTAACAACACTTGATAGAACCCCATCTTCTACATCAACCTATTTACTAACTACAAGTTTTTGTCTTCAATGCCAGTCTTCAACTGATTCAAGAAAGAGACCAATTAAGTTAAGTTATCAAATTTAGTCCCTTGAACATTCTCCTTGAAGCTAACCCCTACACTAACTTTGGTGGTCAAGTTAATTAAGTTAGCTAACCTGATACCTTAAATGTTCTAATTGAAGCTAATCCCTAAGCTAAACAACTTTGAAGGCTCATTCTTGAAAACTAGCATTTAAACTAAGTTTTTGAAGCTAATTATTGGAAGAAAATGTTATGTACCTAGGAATATGATATAATCATGTATATAGGTTGATGCATATGCTGACATGTGGCACACATCCCTAAAGTTAGTTATATTGAGTCATGTGTACAAGGACAACTTATTTAATTGATTATGTCAAGTAATGAGTAAGCCACCCTCCATTATGTTATTAGGAGGAGATCTATATAAAGGAACTGAATATCATTGTAAAGGCGTGAGTATATTATTATGTGTTTTGGGATCTCTTGGAGATATAGCATGAGGTGGCTTCTTCCATGAGTATTGTATAATGTGGCCCTACCTTAAGGGTTTATTCTATTTCTACATATATTGAATATTATGGCATCTTGGCCTACAAAAATCTCTTGATTTTGTGTAATATGTCTTCTACATTATCTTCTTTACATTATTATGTGTGGATCTTAAAAAAAATAAAGGAAGATAAACTAAATGACCTAACTACTCAATGATCGAACTTCACAAAGAAGAAAAAAAAGGAAGTGGCAAGGGGTTCAATTAGGATCAAACACATGTCACTAGTTCAACTAAACCTGAACTTGCCTCTAACGGAATCATGTGATCACCGATCAACTTCTATCAAACACAACATAAAATATGTTTGAGACAAGGCATGTGAGGTCTATAGGTTATGTTGTTGAATATACCCTACCAATTTGCATAACCAACCCAAACAAGTCTAGTGAAAAGTTCCCAAGGGAAACATTCTAGGATAGCCCAAGTACACTATAAACATACCTAGGGTGCACCAAAACCCTTTTCCCTATTAAGCTCCATAAATTTTCCTCTCAGAAATATGCCTGCAAATTTTTGAATAACCAAAGATGCAAAGCAAATAATAAAAAAATTGAAGTTGGGGAACAATGCCACTCTTAATACCCAAAGATGCAAAGATTTTGATACATTGAGATAAATGGCCTTCGACTTGTTTGAGTGGTCAGTGGATAAAATAGGTAACACATAGTTTGTCATGTTATTCATTTATTACTTACAAATAATAAATTTATGTATTTCTTTCTATTATGACTTATTTATTTTATATTTATATTTATATTTATTTAATTAATATTTTAATATATTTATAGTAGTATTTATAAGATTATTAAATGGTTTAATTGTTAATGCATGGTAGCTTATGCAAGATAAGATCTTCCTAACCTTCCTTGTTCTGTTATTTATCTACATGCTTCATGTCTGATTTATATTGCATATGATTATCGGATTGTACAAACATTGCTTATCATTATGCTATCGGGCTGACAACCCGATAGCATATTAATGTAAATTGTTAATTGGCATTAATATGCTATCGAGGTATTAACCCGATAGCATATTAAATGCTATAAGTTATCAGGTTAAATTCGCCAATACATACTTGCTATCGGCTGCATAAACATTGGCACCGATTCACATCTGTTATCGGGCTTAATTATATCGGGCATATTTGTTATTGGGTTTAATGAATACACCGCTTCATTTGGCATTAACATTGGTTAACAAATGCACCGGTTGGATTATATACATCGTGCACTTTGAATCATCGGTGTTTATATGAACTGATTCATTATATTGATCAGTCATTATATTATGATATTACAATATGCTATCGGGGGTTTTTGAACCGATAATCAGCATTGCTATTCTTCTCAACTTCCAATTTGAGCATATCATTAACTGTTTTCACTGTATCATTCATGTCTTCTAATGCTTGATAAGTGGTGGGAGGACCTAGATTGATGGTCTCCAAGTCAAACTCTTCTGCAATAATCTCATCTTCTAGATTGTCTACTCTAGGAATGGCAACCTATATGATCCTAGATCCATCTTCATCTCTTGTCATCTTATACATCCTAGTGGCTGCCTTCTTCTCATGTTTGTTATCTCTATCCAAGTAGCTACCTAGATTGAATGGATCTTGCTCGTCTTCTACAATCACCTTCTTTGACAATCTTTCCCTTAGCCAAGCAAGTATAGCTGATCTCTCTTCTTCAACTTGCATCTCATTCAACTCTTGCTCTCATGGAGGAGATGTAACTTCATGTTCTTCATCATTTTCAATGTTCACATATGTACCACTACTTGCTTTGTCATTGACTAGCTTGGGTGAAGCTATCTCATCATGGACCACATGTTGTTTTCCCTTACTACTTATTCCATGATCAATATCTGTTCCAACTGCTTGCTTCACTTCTACTTGATGTATAGATGAAGTACTAGAGGAAGGACAAGGTTCTTGACTTGACTTTGAGTTTTTTCTTCAGATGTTCTTCCTCATTAACTTCCTTTTGCCTATATCCTTTGGAATGGGATGATTGAGTTGCACTCTCGTTATGACTCTCACTTTCCTTTTCATCATCAAAAGATTCAACTTCTCCCATCCTTTAAAATGTCATTTGAATGCCTTTTTCTTGCAACCTACATTCTTGTCCTTCCACCCATTTCTTGGTGTTGATTAGGATTGGTCTCATGAGTACTCTCAAATGTGTAACTTCAACCTCAACCCAATCAACCTTCACTTCTTTGTTCTTTTCCTTCTCATAAGCTAGCAAGAGGTGTCTTCCACTATCATTTGCCTGATCAGCAAAATCAAAGACCTTAGTTGCTCTGATAATCTCAATAGGTAGCCTCGAATACATCTTCCTTCTTATCTCAAAATCATCTGGTGCATTCATGAAATGATCCTCTAACTGCAACCAATGCACATGCTTCTTTTCTCCTGCTTCTGAGTGTTGTCATAGGGGTCAAAATTGTTTCTTAAAATGTATGGTTGAAGGTGGAAAGTCATCAATTCTTCATCTATTTTCTCCTCTGCTTGCAAGGATGGGCAAACTTCCAAAGACTTTCCCAATGAGAGGGGAAAAGGAATCTTCACTTTCATCTTGTTTTTTGTACTTTATTGTATGCTATCAACTGTCTCACCAATTCAAGTAACACCAGTTTATCTATATGATACATTGGTAGCATAAGAGGTGGGCACGAGCATCCTTGAACTCTTATATAAGTGAATTTAGGGAACTGAATGAACCGTGCACCAAACTTCTCCACTAACTCTTGTGCAACTGGGGATAACCTCTGATGAATTCCACCTTGCAATGTCCTTGTGATGTGCATAGTGAAGGCATCATTCACCCTCTTGTAGTGTGTTTGATTGAGGTACTGCAATTGGGTGTAGGAATCACATGCTCTCAATTGTCCTGATTTAGTACCAATCGGTGTCTTGTATGTTAATCCTACACACTGATAAGCCCAAGCGAGAGAGTATATAATATACGAGCTCATGTAGAATGTCTTTGTTCGCTCAAGCCTCCTGAGTTGCAAATCAATGTAGTCACTGATAATCCTTGCCCAATTGATCCTTTCTTTTCCTAGTGACACAATATCAATTAAGTAGAACATCCAAACCTCAAAGTAGAAGGCTTGCAGGATCCCAAAGACTCGGCTAATAAGTGTGATTAGATCACCAAATTCTTCCTTGAAGTCACTGTTGTGGAGCCTACCTGGGAGCTACGATACACTTTGCCTGCTCTTTGATAACCAATCCTTGTTGATAATCTCTTGACACCCGTTTGGATCATCGTCGTAGACTACCTTTGTACTATTACTGCTCTTATATATCATGTTCTTGAATTGAGGTATATGAAAGGCCTCGCTGATTGCCTCTTCGGAGAGGTAAGCTATCTCCCTTCCATCTGGTGCCACAATCACTCTCCTATTCGAATCATAATGTCTCACACATTCAACAATGAGCTCATTGCATTCCACTGTAAAAGGGAATTCAACTGCCTTCACGATGCTGCTATCCATCATCACCTTCGCATATCTTGTTGGTTTGGTGGAGTAGAGTGAGCTTTGAAATTTCTTCGTGTCAAGTTGGCCAAGGTTGGGATCGCCCACATTGCCCCAATGCGATGTGATCTTTGACTCCACAATAACGTTTTTCGAATCTTCTTTGATGAGTGCCAATCACGCTCCCGCCATCCTCCACCTATGAGAATTGGCTAAGTTAGTGCCATGTAATGGCATTTGCTTGCAAATATGTAATCGATTACCTAGGCATGAAAACCCTAATGAAAATTTTGTAACACTAGGTTACGCCTTCAACCATTGACGAAGTACGAGTGATCAACCTAAATGATAGTAATTCCAAAGATCAAAATTTTAATGGCTGACAAGGTAAATCAATACTAAAATAAGATCTGATATAACAAAACAACTTGTCTTAGACCTACGGATTGATTCAAAGCAAACTGATATATAGATTAGATTGCCTTCTTTGGATATTTTGATCAAACACAGTGATTAAAATATATACAAATTCGCTGCCATCAAACAAAAAGTGCTGTCACCTTTATATATATTCGCTGTGTTCTAATGTTTTCAGATGAAATCACGGACAGTCAAGCAATTCGCTTCGGGAGATTTGTTAACAAAATCGATTCTGCTGCCCCTATGATGACTTGTCCCTAACTTTGCCGATATGAAAATAATATCACCACTCTTGATAGAGGTATTTGCTGATGAGAAGGCAATTTGTCTTGATGAATTGATGAAGTTTGCTGCCTTTATGCTTGCTGTCAACTGTGAACAGCCATGTCTTGAATTGGAATTGCTTTGTCCACAAATTGACCACTGAATGTCGCCTTAGTCCCTTTGTCAAATTCATTGCATGTGGTGATGAATATGCTGCAAGGTATTGGCGTCAAAATCGCTAGATACTGAGGACAAATCAGAACCGTTATCAAAATGGGATTCGCAGTGATGAATGTAAACCATTGAGATCAAAATTGTTGTATCTTATGGTCTTGCCAAAATCATCGCCTCTTAAACATGAATCACTGTCAATCACTGAGACTTCAAAATTGCTTGTGCATACAAGACTCGAACAGCATTGCCACCTTCAAAGTCATATTGCTGATGTTTACAAGAATTGCCTTCATAAACTTGTCAAATTATGTTGCCATCAAGTTGATTCGATGGTGTAATTGATTAGCTGATTGAATCGCAGATATGAGAAGGTTATGGTTGCTTAACGAGATTAATACTCCATCACAAACCTTAGGCGATTTCATTAGATGAATTGCATTTAAGATTGTAACCTTCATTTACTGGCTTGCACCGATTTGCAAATATGGGTGCTTCTTTCTAAAATCGCATGGAAGATTGGAGGGGGGTTCGATCACCACCTCAATCAAATGAATTGAGGCGCATTTGTAAATGCTTTACAGCATATATTAAATGATTGCCCTTGATGCAAATTGGATGGGCTTTGAACTTTGTATTTCAATCATCAAATACGATCCTCCAATCACATTAATTCAATCATTTAATTTCCATTATCTTAAATGCATCATATTGTTCAGCGATCCTTATTAAATGCAATTTCATTCATTAACATCTCAGCTCAAACTTAGCCTTCTTGCAATCGATTGACAAGAGGTGAGCATCTCTCATTAAATGAGATCCAATAATGCTTGTATGTAGTGCTTCGAGATTGGCAACTCAGGCAACTTAGTGCAATTAACCATACCTCATTGAATGCCATCTTTTATATTCATTGAGTTGACAAATACATTGTTGCTAAACTCACCACCTTTATTAAATATCTCTTAATCGATCACCATTGAAATACATCGAACTTTGTATTCAAATCATTAATCGCCTAGGCTTATCATTCATAAACTTTGGTTTTGAAAATGTTGGTTGCCTTGGATTTAACGAGTCCCATTGAACTCTCACATCTCAAGCATCAATTTTGAATACTTGCATTTGTATAACACCCCTTATTAAATGCCCTTTTGTCGACCTCTTGAGTCGCTTTTGATTTCCAAAATTTCACGTTGAATGCATGGCAGGCGTGTAAGCAATGCATGAGATGTGAGAGAGCTAAGCACGATGGGTGTGAAGGCTACGCATGATGGGTCATCTCCATGCCTTTGTCAAATTTGGATCCTTCAACTTTTTTGAATTTTTTATTTTTTGAATTTTTTTTGAATTTTTTTAAATTTTTGAATTTTTGAATTTTTGAATGACTCTTACTCTACTCTATGCCGAACTATTGCAAAGACGTTGACGCTTTATTCTATGACTACAAAAGGAAATGAGGGGTCCCTATTTTCAATGGGGGCGATGTGTAATTTGGTCACAACAGTAGTGTAGAAGTCCGCAAATAGCCTTATCCTAGCCTTATTCCATCATCACTGATCCCCGAGATCCAAATCCGACCCTACATCTCCACCATTCATCACATTGATTCAAATTGTGTGTGAAACTGACCCTAGTCACTTCCATGTACACATATTTGAACCTAAATTATAAATTATAAATTGGGCCTATGCTCTCCCTTTCCTACTAGTCATTCTAAGACAACTAAAGCATGAATTATTTCAAATTGCAAGCTTAGGTGGTGTACTTAAAGACATGCCCTAATTCATTATTATCATCTAGGATCTAGATCTAAGAACATTTGCATAAGACCATCATTGTGCATCATAATTGCACTATCAGTTTGTGTCATCATCCTAGTCATGCTGCAAGTTTGCTTATTTTTGTTTATTGTTGTTAATTCATTTCACCCAAGGGCTTGACCAAAAGAGAAAAAACCCTTTTCTAAGTTGGTGGCCTTAAGGACATGCCTTAATTCATTATTATCATCTAGGAACTAGATCCGAGCACATTCACATAAAAGCACCATAGTGCATCATAATAGCATTATCAACTTGCATCATCATCCTAGACATACTGCATGCTTACCTATTGTCTTTGTTTTTTGTTCATCATTATTAATTTAGTCCACCTAGGGGCTTTGACCAAAGCAAAACACTCCCTTTTCTAGCAAGTTCCCAAATGGTGCCTCTCCACACCACTCCATTTCAAATTAAGGTACAAAAAGGCAAGAGAACCAAATTCCAACCATCATTGTTCAATCAAATCAGATCCATGTGTTAGGTTCACTTCCACAAGCACAAACCTGAATCAAATTAGATTCCAATCGATTTCCCAATTCTAATGCAATTGTGTCTAACAAGGCCTTATTTTCTAGCACCATGGAAAATTAATTTCTAAGATCTATCATAATCTTCATCAAATCTAGAGCTAACTAAATTTATTGACCCTACTTTAAAACCTTAGCATAGTTAATGTTAATCAGTTATTTTAGGTAAATTGTAGAGAAAGTATTTTTTTTACTAACATTCTATAGTCAACCCAAATTTTCTACACAACCAAATGTTTTGACCTTAGGGTTTATCCTTCTTTCTTTGCACTTTCAAATCTAATTTTATAATGGCATTTATATCACATCAAATCTGATTAGGGTTTAGATCCATATCTATTTGTGTATCATTGACTTGTATGTATTAGGGTTAGGGCTTCTATTGCTTGATCTTTCACACCCACCCTTGATTCTTGCTTCATTAATACATCTTACATCATGGATTCTCATAGTTCATCGTCTTTGGACTCTATCCATTTTCATGTTACAGATCTTACTAATAGATACTAGCAGCACCACTAATAGCGTTATAATACCTCATAGGATAGTATCCTATGCTGCAAAGGGTTTTTTGGTATTGCACAAGAATTTCACCATCCAAATGAAACAAACACAAAGGTTTGAAATTACTCAACACTAGAGGCTTTGCAGTACCACCTATAAGCATTGAGCACTCAACAAAAGAATACAAGAGGCTTTGCAGTGCCACACATGACATCAAAGTCAGTTTAGGACCTATTTACCAGTTATACACGACTTAAATAGCTTTAAAAATACACCATAATATGCCTAAATGGGCTATAAAATGGATAAAACTCATAAAGAGGAGGTAAATGGTAAGAAGATAACTAAATGTTCTTATGAAAGGATATAATAGGAAGCCATCATGAAAAGGCATAAAGGAGCTATATAAGGAAGGAAAAAGTGGGAGAGAAGAGTATGGTGTTGAGACATGGACCAGCTAGGACTCGAACCTAGGACCTTCCATACGCTGCTGGAGTGCTCTACCACTGAGCTACTGGCCCCTCTTGGACCAGTCCATCGTCGGTCCGGGTGTGGCTTATTTCCAACACCAACACCCCCCCTTAAGCCACACCTCTCGTGTGCTTGGGGCTCCTAGCCTGGACCTGGCTCTGATACCATGTTGAGACATGGACCAGCTAGGACTCGAACCTAGGACCTTCCATACGCTGCTGGAGTGCTCTACCACTGAGCTACTGGCCCCTCTTGGACCAGTCCATCGTCGGTCCGGGTGTGGCTTATTTCCAACACCAACATATGGGGCATATATGAGTGTGGGAGATATATGATAGATAGAATATAGAGATATAGGGAACAAGAGACAACAAGAAAAGATAGATGTAATTGTGAAAGATATGTAAGGGGTATTTGATCACTACTGTGGAAGATAAGTAAAAAGATATATATAGCCAAACACATGTATAGGATACAAAATTGGAAGAGACAGTATAAGAGAGAATTGCCCAAGCATATGTGATGTGTATATCTATGCTTCCAATATGAATATAAATGCACATGATATGAGTAATATACGTAAGGGTATATCTCATATACTATTGCATGAATGAATGAGTATTTTACTTTGTTTATATGTGTAATCTACTGCATTATTCTGATTTATTTCTTATTGTATCACACTAGAGTTAACTAAAAGCACATTTACAAATGCAAACTCTTAGTTTGTATTCTGTCAATGTTTGAGACCAATTATGCTCTGAAATTCTAAAGGATATGCAAGAAGATCCTTCAAAGTATCGATATCAATCAAAATGCATGCATAGGTTGAGTGTGTGAAATCAGTAATATTATGGTCGATTGCCAAGAAGCTGCCAAGAGGATTTCCAATAGCCTCAAAACAAGCATCAAACCAAAATTGAAGGGGAAGGTTTGGAAGACGAATCCATACATGTATAACATTGAAAGACTCAACAGGAGGATTAAAGTCTAGATGCAATAGTTTCAACATGAGAACATTTTGGCCCTAGATCCAGTGTTTTCCACATAGAACGGCATCTCAATCGCTTTCAAAATAAAAAACCAAAACCAAGAAGCCATAGGCACATGGGTAAATTTTAAGGTTACCTTTCATGAGTGGCTACCAAGCATCTAAGATCTACTTGTGAAGGGCAGGGAAAGCAGGCCACAAGCCGATGAATCTATCAATTAAAACCATGCATTGTAAAAAAAATAAAAAAATGATTCACTCTGAAACTTCATTTTTTATTTTCTGTTGAAAACCTAAAATGGAGATTAGATCGTTGTTCAAGGGTTTGCTTCCCACCCATGCATGGGATTCGAAGCATTTTGTGGCAGTGGAAAAGATGTGGACTTGATTAACATAATGATCGCAGAAAGAGAACAGATGCGGGCCAGAAAGAAAGAAGGTCACGTGCCAAAAAATAACGCACCAAGAAAACCTCGGATAAGCAGAAGATGCAATTGCAGACAAAGCAGATCGCGGTTTTTTAATAGAAAAATCTGTACGATTCTACCACGCGATTTTGCAAACCCGGAAATCGGGAAGAAAAACCGCAATTTTTCTAAATCAAAAATCACAGGATTTTGGTCAAGCACAAACCCAAAAACGTGATTTTCAGAAAAACACAGAAGCCTTTGTATTTTTCTTTTTCAGAGAAGACCTGCCATAAAAAAAATTAATTCAAAAAAACTGAAACAAATCCTTTTAACAATTTTTTTTATGAATTAAAAAATTCATGCTCTAATACCATGTAATGGTAATTGTATATTAACATTAGATACAAAAGCTCTATTTAAAGAGATTACAAAGATAATGTTTCTTAAGGAAACAATTGTTAACTGAAGATGAAAATAGAAACTAACTAAACTAAACTAAGATTACATTATCGGCCATTAATAAGCAAATATGCTAATATTATACTGATAATTAAATCTGTTGCAGATTGGGCAATGCCAGTTTGAGGGTGCAAAAAGGACTTAGGGGCTTTGCGTTTTAGTTTAGGCCACAAAAAAAATTTCTTAGGAAGATCTCATTTTGAGGAGCGCAGATATTGCCCTTGGCAAATCAAAGAGAGTCAGAGATGTTGGATGGGTTGGGAAGAGGTATGTCCATATCAAGGCGAGCAAAACGATTCTCTGTAACATTGAGTAACAGATTATTCAGTGGTGCGAAAGAGTAGGGAAGCATCAGAGATAGCTTATATGTAAATAATAATTATTTAAAATTTTAAACTATCTAAAATATTTTTAAAATAATAATTAAAAAATTATTGAAATCATAAAATATTATCTTACTTTAAAAACCTTTATAAATTATAAATCAGGATAGTGCGGGAAAAAAATCAAAATCTTAAATTAATAAAAAAAATATATCTTTCAGTGCATATGACTTTTTCTAGTGTCCTCTATCCCTGAAAGTTGCAGTTGGACAGTTCATAGACAGTAGAAGAATGAAAATTGATACAGTTTCACCGCAGTCTCCAAACATGAATCACAAAAATCTAATATGTAGACTGAAACAATGAACAAAAATATTGGCCAAGATTTTGTGAAATATAAGTCAAGATCATAAAAAACTTGGTCAAAGATTTTTCTCCACGTTTTGCAGCAAAATATTGGGTGGTACGGCAAGTTCTGAAATCTTGCAAAATATCATGAGTTCTTCCTGCTTATATACACACAAGTCTTTATCCTAAAATCTGGATGTGCAAGGATAGGTGAACTAAAAAGTAATACCTTTAGTTCATTTAAGGCTTGCTCCTATTCATCAGACCATACAAATAAAGCTCATTTCCTTGTTCACCATCACTTGTCCTGAACAATGAGATGGCAGATAAACCCTTGATGGTAAACATTGATTCCTGCATAACTGGTCAAAGAATTGCTTCGATTCCTTGACAATAGTTGCAAAAATGTTTGTCGTAAATTGCATAACTAACCAAACTACTAGTTGCAGTACATAATTTTGTGAGCAATAAACAGTATACAAAGAATACAAAGAACAATGTTTTTATTGCATAGGTAAATGGTCAGTACAATGCTTGCTTAGTACAAGGGTTGTGTCATTACCCTGACATTGGGCATGCAATTTAAAAGACCAACAATTGCCGGTTAAAGAACTGTCAGTCCAACCACTAATAACTTACAATTTTCCATACTCTACTAAACTATTAATCAACAACACACCCAATCAGCAACGAATTTTTTAATATGATCATGTTCTACAGCTACAGAAAATGGACACCAAAACTAAAAAGCTTTAAGAAAAACAGTGTTAGTTGTTCATGAGTTTTGAAATCAGAAACAATTTCTAGTAGCTAGAATAAGCTAAGGAACCATGAAGGCAAAAACAACCGTCAACAAGGCTGAAATAATGGACTACAAAAGGCTTATGAACATGTCACAAGACCAACTACACCTGCCCAATCAGACCTTCACATCGCTTATTCATCTCAATAATAAAGATAAATATAGAGAAATTGAAAAAGACATTTTCAATCAAAAACATAAAAGTGAAGGGATAAAAAATAAATCATACATATATAAAGGCAACTTTATAGATTCGATATGCAACGAAGTGGCAAATTATTGATTTACTCAGCCACTGACAGTTCTAGAAATGAGCAAATCATATAGATTGACATAAGAAAATTGTTACAAGAAACTAGAAACTAATATTTTAGGACACCTGAGGCACATGACAAATAGAAACAGGAAACAACATGGTTACCTCAGAATGCATTCTCAACTCCTCAGCTCCCAGTGTATCTGCAACATCTAACAATTGTAAAGAAGTTCTAGGCTCTAGCAGATACTCTGCTGCCACCTTCTGGCACAGATCCTTCAAACTTGGAACACATTTTTCATGCATCTCATTCTCTAATCCCGTGTCTTTAATATCATTTTGATAATCACTGGTCATATTATCATCTTCAATATCATCTGTTTCTTCATACTGTTCTTTTCGAGGCATTTGAATATCCCTGATACATTTAGGGGGATACTCGGGAATATATACAGCAGAAACGGCTAAAAAATGATTTTCACCAACAGAAGCTGAAATGGCACGCTTAATACCATGGACACGCTGGGGCATAGGAAATCCCTCTTTGTCCTCCTTTCCATCCCATGCATAAACATCACCTGTTGAAGTAACAATTGTTGTCCAGTACTTACCAGATGAAACAGACACTACATTGCTGGTAGTCATGGAGTAAAGCTACAAGCCACACCATTCCACAGTCATTAAGAGCACTAAATGCAAAGAATTAACAGTATTTGGCTTAATTAACAAGAAATTAAGCAATAAATATAACGTGCCAATGAAATACTTTCTAAACAGGTACATGAATTAGCATTAATGTACTTTTCTTGCTTTTGGAATTTGGTACTTTTTGTGTGTGTATAAGAAATAGAATGCCCAATTTAACAAGAGAAGCAACCATGCACACCTGTTGACAACGTAGATTTAGATCAGATGAAACCCAGTAAAATAAGGATCCATCATCTGAGAGAGCTGTGCTGTGAGTCATACCCGCAGCTATTGCAGTCACATGAAGCCGCTCCATACGATGAAACTTCAAAGGGATGTTTCCACTCTTTTTTATGTTCCTAGATATTGTTACACGCCGTGGAGTCACCATTTTGTAGCCCCATGTGAAAACCTGACATCAAGAATACCCAAACAAAATAAATCCCAATTAACCTGTTTCAATACCTGAATACTTAATGTAATAATGACGATTTAAAAAATAAATTGATTCAATTATTCACATAGAAAGTTCTTTTATCTTTTTGTTAAAGAAAGAACCCAACCACAATCATGAAACCTCAACTACAGAATGAAACCCTTTGAATCCTAAAAGAAACACGAGGAATTACTTCCAAAGATGGCCAAAAGGTCTGTAAAAAATAGATGGCGTTATATACAGCCGTACAGCTTTCCTATTTGCAGTGTATATTGCAATTCGGAGGTTGGAAGTTTGAGCCTCCCAAGTTATCCGTGGATTCTACTTATAAACCAAAAATTTTATAGCAAACAGAGCATATAAGCACATTTCATACTTTCCATGAATGCTAACAGTCTAAACTTCATGGCTATCAAAATTCCATAGATAACAGAAAATGCATGACAGACTCTCACTCCCAAGCCATTTTTCAAATTCCCCAAGTTGGAGATATTGAAGTTAGACAGGACAAAAAATGCCTCTTATCATTACAGATACAGATAAAACAAGAAATATATGGAGTTTACGAAATAGCGGGTTGAAGTGTAATGTGTTTAAGGACAAGTACACTGGTTCAACAACTTGTCTCTGATAGACAAAAGCTGTTCATTATAATGAGTTGACCTTGAACAACAGTGTGAAGCAAAATCTGGCTTGTTATGAGCCAACGCGATTCACTGAATTACCATGTTCCATGACATTTCCAGTATACATACTGCAGGCAATGTAAGGACACGTTTCGCATATGTCAGCAACAGGAAACCATTTTCAGGGAATGGCAGGGCATAGTGATACATTAAAAAAGTTTCATATAAGAGTAAAAAAAATTAAATAATAAATAACAGAATAAAAGTTATTATTGAGAAGTTAAAACAATTATAATTGTACATGAAAATTAAAATTCATCAAGACTGAAGTTAGAAATAATGAATCAAGACTCAATGTCCATTGATTCATCATTCAAGTATAGCAGCAACACAAAAATTCATTGAAATATACAAGAGCAAAAAGCCCAAAGCCTACAATATATGTTCCTCATTTTCCCTCTCTTCACAACTGATGCAATTCGAAAAGAGTTACCTATTGCAAGTATCATTTGAACTGTGGCATGCAAATGAGAATGTTGCTTAACTAAGAAAGTGATTAGAACTTGATAAGGGCTGTAGAGGGCATTTTAGGATCCCCACAACACCGTAATCCTTTTTTTCTCTTTTTCTATTCTTTTCTTTTAAATTTTATTTTGTTTTTTGTTTTTTAACATTTTGGCGCCATTGCCTGAACGAACCTGGAGATAACCATGGCGGCAGGCGGAAGCAATTAATGGGCAGACCATTTAACCAGCAATTAATTGTCGTGGACAGCAACACGCACGAAGAGAGTACCGCAAAAGAGGAACGAGAGGATCAGTTGACGGCAGACTTGGTAGAGTTGTCGGACGTTGTTGTGACCATTTCACACATCGCCCCATTAAAATGGGGACCCCCTCTTTTTGCTCGTTTTGCCTGTCCTTTTTCTCTGTTTTTTTTAGGTTTTTGGTTTAGTGTGTCAGTTGTTTGGACTAGGGTCAAACCTTAGGGTTTCTGTTACTGTGTTTTCAGGCCAGAGTCCAGTCCAATTTTGAGCTTTTGAGCTTCCTCTCGTGGAATGCAATTCTGAATAAAGTAAATTCGCCAAAGGCTGAGTAAGGTGGTCTAGTTTCAATTGGAATTTTGAATGCAGAGTCCAGATTTGTCTAAGTGTTGATGATGAGATTTTGATTTTTGTCCGATTGAGTAATTTTGACCAATTTTTGAGAATTTTGATAATTGATCCCGAGCATTGGAAATAACTTGTTTTTGCCTTGTGAAGTGATTAAACTCCCAAAATCTTGATATTTTGGCCTGTAGAAGCAAAATCGCTCCTGTCCCTCAGTGAAGGACCGGAGCTTGTTTTTCAAAATCTTACTGTCTCTGCAGGATCAAGACGAATTTCGAATTGGAAGTGATAAAGGGAGGCATGTCCTTTCCGTTGAATATAATTTGAAGAATTTTACAAACACGGAAATGTGCCAGGAGTAAAAATCGCTCCTGTCCCTCAGTGGAGGACCGGAGCTCAAAATCAAACATTGCCTTGTCCTTGCAGGATTTGAACAATTTGACGATTTGAGGAGATCAAAGGAGATATATTTTATCATTTGAATATAATTTGAAAGCACAAACATGAGGAAAATTTGATCTAGAAGCTAAACCGCTCCTGTCCCTCAGTCAGGGACCAGGGCGAAATTCAGTGGTAGCTCCTGTCCCTCTCCCAGGGACCAGAGCGAATTTCCTCATGAGGCATGTTTTGGGCAAAGATCAAGCAAGTTTTGAGTTTGAAGTAAGAAAGGAGGATGAAATGAACCCGTTGAAGACAAATTGAAGATTGCAAGACATCAAAGTGAACTCCATATTGGCCTAAGCGCTCCTGTCCCTCAGCCAGGGACCAGAGCGATTTTTGTCTTAGGTCAATTTTTCACCAAGTTAGAACGAATTTCATGCCAAGAATAGGTGAAAGGGTGCACATCGAGACCGTTGAAGTAATTTTGGAAGTTAGCAAAGTGTGATGGAGCCTACAAGTGAAAATTCGCTCCTGTCCCTCAGCCAGGGACCAGGGCGAAATAATGGTTATATTGCCTTCCACCCAAATTCAAGTCATTCTAAGTCAAAGCATAAGGTGGCAAGGACATTTTGAGGTGTCTCGACAAAGAAGGAAGTTACAAAGATTGACAAAGATGAAGGATTTGCACTAAAATGCTCAAGTTCGCTCCTGTCCCTCAGCCAGGGACCAGAGCGAAATCTCCATGGAGGCTTAAGTTTTGAATGATTATCACATTTCATGCGTTCAAGAAGGATCAAAGGACCTCATCTTACATTGTGAAGGTGATTGTAAGTTGATGAGAGTAAGGATGAGCCCAGAATACTCAAATTCGCTCCTGTCCCTCAGTCAGGGACCAGGGCGATATCCATTAGATTGGCTAGTTCTTTCAAAATCACGCCAAGTTAAGGGCGTACAAGGTTACACAAGTGTCAAAGTGATCTTAAGAAGATGATATGCAAAGAAACCAAACGTTAAAGGGTGATCAAATTGAGCCAAGAAGCTAAATCGCTCCTGTCCTTCAGGCAAGGACCAGGGCGATTTTCACACAATCACTCATTATCCTTCAAGATCACGTCAAAGCCAAGCTACACAAGATCAAAGATATCATTTTGAAGGTGACAAACGAGAAGTTAAGGTTAAGAACGAAGAATTTTGGCTAGAACATAGGGATCGCTCCTGTCACTCACCAAGGGACCAGGGCGATAATCCATTTAAGCATCAAAATGTCTTGTTAAAGACAAGTGAAACAAGCATGGAACGAAAGACTAACGTTGTTTCTCCCTCATGATGAAGATTGAGGATCGAAGATGCAAAGGTCAAGGAGAAAACATAAAGTTCGCTCTTGTCCCTCAGTCAGGGACAAGGGCGACATCCACCTTAGAGGGCACTCATTCACACAATCAAGACGATCAAGCTCGAGGTTCTTAACAAATATGCCAGTTTCAACGTGAGGATGGAGATTTTGAACGTAAAAAGCAAAAGAATCTAGGCTAAAATGACAATTCGCTCCTGTCCCTCTCCCAGGGACCAGAGCGATGGGGTTCGTATCTTTCCCTCCTCCAAATTTTGGCGCTAAAACAATTTTTAAATTTTATTAAATGCTAGAAAAATCGATAAATCAATTAATAGCATTTAAAAAATTGCGCTTGGATATTTAATTAATTAATTTTGCCTATTTTAAAAATCGAATTAATTAATTGCAAAGGCATTAAATGAATTAATTATTATTTTAAATAAAAAATCAAATTGGAGCGCTTGGATTTAAATATTTACAAATGTCGGCCATTGGTTTTTATTAAAAATTGCTTTTAATTATCTTTGTTTTTACCAAGTCGGCCTTGAGGTAGTTGTAAGGGTAAGCGCCTATAAAGGGAAGGTGATAATTTCATTTTCAAATCATCATTTCACCTTCATTCATATGCGATTTGGAGAAGACAAAGAGGTGTGCGATTTGTATTTACAAGGAGCGAATTTCATAAAGGAGAAGTGCGAATTTCATTAAAGGAAGGTGCGAACATCATCTTCAAAGGGGAGTGCGAGCTTAGTTTCAAGTGAGGCGAACTTGCCAAAGACTACGTCAAAGGCATTCCAAAGGTGGCGAAGTTGCTAGCTTGAGAGAGATCACGTTGAAGTCACCAAATTTCGATTGTTGCCTAGGCGAATTTCTTGTTTTGCATTTTAGAGTTAAACTCTCAAGTGAGGTATGGCGAGGATCCCTTGAATTTTGAATAATTTTGATCGTCATTGCTTCAAATTTTGAATTTTGAAATTTTGAATTCCAATAGCTCAATCGTTTTTAGGAAATGATAACTCAAGGACTTATCATGAAGTTTCCTAAAATTAATCTAATCTATGTCATGCATTGCAAAATCTAGTTCTTATCATGAAATGTTGTGTAGGTATCAAGATGGTGACTCCCAGGCTTGAAAGATCCACCAGTCGAAAGACTCTCCCCTCAAGGAAAATCAAGCCAGATCAAGGATGGTCTCATCAAGGACGATCAAGTAAGGATGAGGGCGACCTTTTCCAATCCAGCATTCCAAGGCGAGGTACATCGATCATCCTGCAAATCAAGGACAGGAGTTAGAGCAAGAGTTAATTAAAGATAGCCTCTCAACGACATCAAATTGAATATCTACCAAGCTACAAGTGTCAGACGAGGTGGCATCCTAGTCATCACCCCTCCAGTCGGATTGGTCCACCTCAACAATGTCCAGGTTCAATGTACCCAATTCATGGAAGGTGGCACAAACTCCGATGTACCTACCCTAGCTATCCATTGGTGGAAATTTCTAGAGAGGACATGTGTCCAAGCAATACAATTTTATCATTGGTCAAGCATTAAATGTTATGCAATGGTTGTAACAAACCCTAATTAGGGTTTAGGTGTCATGATCTTGACCATTGATCTGCTTCTTGATCTGGACCGTTCATTGTAATTGAGGATGCTATTTATACCCTCATTTCATTTCATTTTAGAATGAGAAGTAAAAGAGAAGTTAGAAATTATTGAGAGATTAGAGTTTAGAAGCAATTTACTTTTGTAGCAAGATTGAGCTTGGAGAAAGGAATTCAAACAATTGTTGTACATGATGGCTTTGAGATCAATAAAATATTGAAGTTATGGTGTTTGTTGCAATTCTCTTGGTTATCTTCATGGTTGTTCATTTTTTCTTGAACCATTCTCAATCAAAGTAATGTGTTAATTTGAAGGACAAAGTGTTGGACTTGATCTTTGGTAGGATTCGCTTTCCAAACCACTAGCTTCTTGCTGATTGTAGGAACGCCTTGCGTGGTCGACTGGAGATATTTGAATCGTTTAAACCTTCAATCATTGTTGTATCTTGGATATGTACCTTCGTGGTAGTGTTCCTGATCTTTGATGTATTGAAAAATCATTTGTTACCTTAGAAGATCGCATCAATTTCAATTGAGTTGTTAATTTATAGCAAAATTGAAGTTGGTAGAATCTCACCAAGTCTTGCCCACATCAAGTCATTCTTAGGGTTAGACTAGATTAGACCTCTTGCCAACCCTATCCTTTGTTATTTTTTTGAAAAAGCTTGTTTAGTTTAGCAAAATCTTCGGCAACGTAAGGCCCCTTGATGACACAGCAATCACAACGACCACTGGTGCTTATCCACACGTAGAGACCCTACTAAAAAGAACATTGGAGTCATCCTAACTGATCCTTCTTGCGAAATCTTCAGCAGTTAGCGACTTTATTCAAGAGAGGATAAGGTACCCTTGGGTATTTTATTCTGTGTTAGGCTGTGTACAAAATACACGTCAACAGACGTGTCAGTCACGCAGTACGTACGGTGAGAGGCTCAAGAGAGAGCCGTCTCAGAAGGTACGGTACGTGGTGAACTCACCGTCAACACCCCCGTCTTTGACCTACTCGGAAGTATTCCAAGATTACTCGCCAGGAATTTGATTGCACTCCAAGACCAAAGGGAGGAAACGGCAAAGGAACTTCGGCGGCAACAAGTTCTCCGACGGTACGAGAAATAGAGTCGTAGGGTGGAAGAGGAGAGGGAGGCCAGTCAGCACCGTACCTCTGGCACTTGATGCCCCTACGACCGAACAAAGACAGACATACCACTGCTACCAAAGGAGTAAACGAGGGAACCGTACGACGGTCTCTCTGCATAAAAGAACAGGCCGACAGGAGACGGTGACTAAGAGAGGTTGTCGACTCGAGGAGTCCGGAGAGACACAACAGAAGTCGGAGTGTGAGTCGGAGTTGTAGTCGGGAGAGGCAAAAACCGCGTACGTGGAAGGAGTTGGCCGAGGTTACCAAGAACCTGCCACTTCCAGACGTAGCGGAGGAAGATCTCGCCGACCAGGCCCCACACTCGACGTCAAGTGAAGAAGACTCCAGAACCGAATCACAAAGCACCCAATAGGAATTTTCCGAACAAGGAGAGGAGGTCGTACGAGACCTGCATGAGGAAATCGCCACTATTTTCGAAGCAACGTTGTCCGGCATTAAAAACTTATCCTTGTCAAAGGGCATCAAAATAGGAAGATCGGATCCGAAAACCCCAGGAAGGAGGGACTATAGAAGTGAAGGTGACCAAAGCCCGGTTGGCAGGGGCCCAACCAGACCAGTAGCGTACGGTACCCTCCGGGCACATAGTACGTTCTCGACATATAGCCATTTCCAGGCACTGCATAAAACCACGCAAAAAAAAACGATGGCACACACCCCGGAGAAACAAAAACTTCCAAAATTCATGGGCGACGGGTCAGAGGACCCCGTACAACATTGCAAGACATGTGTCACCATCTGGGAAGCAAATGGCCAGGATGACCGGGACTACTGGGTGAAGGCATTTCCGGCCACTCTGCGAGGAATAGCTATTGACTGGTACACAGACCTTGATGCTCAGCATAAAACATCCTAGAGCAATCTGAAGAAGGCCTTCAAGGAAGAATTCAAACTCCTATGGGATGACAACGAGTTTGTGGCGGAAATTTACAACACCAAACAAGGAAAAAACGAAAGTGTGCGCGCATATAACAGAAGGCTGAGGGAACTGCTTAACAAAATGGAGAACCAGTCGGCAGATGGCCTCAAGAAGCGGTGGTTCGTAGAAGGATTGGTACCATCCCTGAGAAGGACGATGAAAGTAGTCCCTCCGCCATTGTACAATGAAGCATACAACCGCGCCATGGATATTGAAAGTGAAAACAAGACATCCCGAGGGAAGCGACGGACCAGTGATGGTGACAGCACGGACGAAGACAACGACGGGGGATCCAAAACCGTGCAAGCACTCCGAAAGGATATGCTAAGCATGATGGAGTTAAAAGGTGACAAAGAAAGTGGTAGGGAAGGAAAAGAACTATGATGTACTAACTGCAAGACTGAAGGACACACTAAAGGAAGTTGTCCCCGTAAAGTTTTATGTGACATCTGCCAAGTAATGGGACATTCCACTAAGGAATGCCCGTACAACTTGAAAGCACGGAGCACACAAGTGCTCTACGCCCAACCCGACCAAGCCACACCGCCGGCGACACCGCCGAAGCCAACAGCAAACTCTGACGCCTCACCTGGAGGGTACAGAAACAATTGGCAGGGTAACAACAGATCCAATAATAACACACCGAGGAGCAGAATTCAATATGACGGGAAGGGGCGACCCATGATTCAGTGCAGGAAGTGCAACGAATGGGGTCACTTTGCCCGAGAATGCCAAAACGGAGGTGATGTAGGAAGTTTGTTGTGCAGATGGTGCGGTCCAGGAAATCACGAGGACAAAGATTGTCCAAAACAGAAAGGGGTGAACATGCTCAATGTGGAGGGATCAAGAGAAGACGTACTGGCAATCACAAGGTTGCAGAAAAATAAAGCCATGCACCCGGACCCTAGCACAGAAAAAGAAAGACTCCAGGAGGCAAGGGCGGATATCGAGCAGGCAATGGCTGGAGAGTGGAGGGCCTCGCACCTGGCTACCGATACACCAGTCCGGTCGGAACCAGAGAAGACTATCATCAAGCAGATGTTACAAACCACAATACCCATACGGGTGTCTAACCTTCTACAGACCATGCCGCAGTTAAGGATGGCTCTGACAAATGTGACCGGGGACACTACCATCGGTCAGGAACACCAAACGATGACAAAGTCTGGTACGGACCCGGTGAAGGGATCCGGTACGGATGCCATGAACCCTATGCTACTAGCGGTGGGCGTCGGACGGAAACCCGCAGTGGTAGAGATGGATATAATGGGACAAAAGCTGACAAACACCATTGTTGATGGTGGGTCTGGAGTCAACGTACTGCCGGAGGGAACTTGGCGAAGCCTCGGCAAGCCAACACTATGGCCACCAACCTTCCACCTGGTCGGGGCAGATCAGCACAGCATCAAACCCCTTGGCACCCTCATGGCACAAAAGGTGGTAATTGGGACGCAGCAATTCCTTCTGGATTTTGTAGTCATTCCACTGGAAAGGAAAGCGTACGATGCTCTTCTAGGAAGGGGGTGGTTGATCATGGCCAAATCTAATCATAACTGGAAAAGGAATACGCTCTCAATCGAGAGTGACGGTCATAAGTATGTAATTGATCTAAGGAACCAGTCCGTTAGCGAAGAGCTCGCGTCATCGGACTTCGACTCAGAAGATTCAAATAGATGGGAGTGGGGTTCTGAAGGAGACAAAGGAGGGAAAGAACCCGACGAAGAAGGAGTGTTGGAATTGGAGGGATGTCCCGAGGATGGAACCAGTTCATTGGCGGGACTTTTTCATTGGCAAATGGAGGACTATGAGGTCTTCCACTCGGAGTGTCACATGCTTCAAATATGTGAGATAGGAGAATCAAGCGGCGGGATGGAAGAACAACCCTTTCCCCCGGAGTGCGGTAGATACCAAGAGGGAATGGCACGGATGGACGACACGCCAACCCACTAGTTTGAACGGGATAAACCCATCAAGTACAAGGAAAGGGATGTGAAAAAAATCGATCTAGGCAAGGACAAGGACCCGCAAGTGATACTCGTAGGGGATGACTAGAACCCCGTACTGGATCACTCATATGGCGTACGCCAGTCGAGGGAGTGTTTGAGTTATCTGTACGGCGTACGGTCGACAAAGAAGGGAGACTGGCATAGCCCGTACTGTGTACGACCTGCAAGAGGAAGAATACCGTACGGTAGAACATTGCACCCACAGGAAACTAAGTCATGCGATCTTGTACAACTAGCAACGGATAAAGGAGAAAGACTGTACGGTCAGAAAACAGACATATTGTACGTGCAGGATCTGTACAATCCCCTCCTTCGCGGCGTTCGTACACGCAGGGAGCAGTTGTATGAAAAGTTTGAGGGTATCTGTGCAAAGATTTGTGCCATCCATGTGGAGTTGAGTGAAGAGTTGGCATAGGTTGAAGAGGCTATACGACCAGGGAGCGGAAGTGCACGAGTTAACCCATACGGTGTAGAGGCAGCAGTTGGTCCAATGGTTCGTACCAATATGGCAAACCAGACAATGGCAAAGGAGGTCGCACTAGGGAAAAACGAGGTCGCCGTACAAGTAATTGGTACTTGTACAACATCAACAGGTACTGGTACGGTGCCAACATGTACTTGTACGACAGAAACTGGTATGGTGCCAACATGTACTGGTACGACAGAAACAAGTATTGTGCAAAAAAGAACTGGTACAGTGCCAACAAGTACTGGTACGACAGAAATTGGTACATTGCCAACATGTACTGGTACGACAGAAACTGGTACTTGTACGACATGAATTGGTACTGCGCCAACAAGAACTGGTACGGTGTCAGCAGGAACTGGTACTTGTTGTGACCATTTCACACATCGCCCCATTTGAAATGGGGACCCCCTCTTTTTTGCTCGTTTTTCACTCGCTTTTCGCTTCGCTTTTAGGGTTTTGTTAGTCAGTCAATTGTCTGGATTTAGGGTCAAGCCTTAGGGTTTTAATTGCCGTCTTTTCAGGCCAGAATCCAGTCAGTTTTGAGAGCTTTTGAGCTTCTTTTGTAAGAATGCAAATTTTGAATGCAATGATTTCGCCAAAATGGTCTATTTTCAATTGGAATTTTGAGTGCAGAGCTTAAATTTGTCTAAGTGTTGATGATGAAATGTAAATTTTGCCCAATTGAGTAATTTTGACCAAATTTTGACTTTTTTTTATTTTTGATCCCGGGCATTGGGAATGATTCGTTTTTGCCTCGTGAATTGATTAAACTTGTGAAATCATGTTATTTTGGCCTGTAGGAGCAAAATCGCTCCTGTCCCTCAGTGAAGGACCGGAGCTCGTTTTCAAATATCTTACTGTCCCTGCAAAGTCAAGATGAATTTCGAATTGCAAGTGGTGAAGAAAGGCGTGATCTTTCCGTTGAATATAAATTGAAGAATTTCACGAACACGGAAGTGCCTCCAGGAGTCAAAATCGCTCCTGTCCCTCAGTGAAGGACCGGAGCTCAAAATCAAATATTATTCTGTCCTTGCAGGATTTTAACGACTTGACGTCTTGAAGAGATCCAAGGAGATGCATTTTATCAAATGAATATAACTTGAAGTGCCGACATGAAGGAGAATGACCCAGAATGCCAAAATCGCTCCTGTTCCTCTCTCAGGGACCAGGGCGAAATTCTTTGTAGCTCCCGTCCCTCTCCCAGGGACCAGAGCGAAATTCTTCATAAGGTAAATTCCGGCAGAAATCAAGCAAGTTATAAGTTTGAAGGCAAGAAAGGAGGTGAGTTGAACCCGTTGAGGATAAATTGAAGATTATGAAACGTCAACAAGGGACCTAAATACCTAAGTTCGCTCCTGTCCCTCAGGGAGGGACCAGAGCGATTTTTACTTTAGATGATTTTCTTGCTCAATTTGAATGGACCCCAAGGCATGGGTGAATGGAATGGAACATTACGAATCCGTTGAAGATAGTTTTCGAAGATGATAAAGTGAAATGAAGCCCACAAGGCCAGGATCGCTCCTGTCCCTCTCCAAGGGACCAGGGCGATATAATGATTATACTATCGTTCCTCCAAATTCAAGACTTTCTAAGACGGAGAACAAGGTGGCAAGGACGTCTTAAGGCATCTCCATCAAGCACAAAGCATCAAGGGTCGTCAACATTGAACGAATTACATCAAGACCCCCAGTTCGCTCCTGTCCCTCAGGAAGGGACCAGAGCGATATTGAATATATTGGCCAATTCATGCAAAAATCACGTTAAGACGAGACTTTACAAGGTCGTAAAAGGTTCAAGGCATCCTTTGAAGGTCATATACCAAGGTGTTGAACGTTAAAATGCTACCAATTTGTACAAAAGGCCTATATCGCTCCTGTCCTTTGGACAAGGACCAAAGCGATTTTTACTAAAACACTCATGTCCCGTCAAAACCAAGACAAGGCAAGGATAGGCAATATCAAGGACGCTATTTCGAAGGCAATGAACAAAGAACCAAGATCAAAAGTTTGCAAATTTGAGCCAAGACACATGGATCGCTCCTGTCCCTCTCCAAGGGACAAGGGCGATGATCCTTCCAACGTTTAAATGTCTTGTGGAATTCAAGCGAAATGAGCATGGAATGAAAGAATAGCATTGTTTGTCCTTCACAAAGACGATTGAGGCTCGAATTTACAAAGGTCAAGCAGAAATTATGAGGATCGCTCCTGTCCCTCTCCAAGGGACCAGGGCGATATTTGCCAAAACACCTATTATCCTTCGAAGATCATAACAAAACAAGTTGCAAAGGGTCTAAAACGCCATTTGGAAGGCAATGAACGAAGAGTTAGAATCAAAAACGATGAATTTCAAGCTAGAAGACAAGGATCACTCCTGTCCCTCTCCAAGGGACCAGGGCGATATCACATTTAAAGACATTCCTTCGCACAAACAAGTCAATCAAACTCGAAGGACCCAGCTAAAATGTCGATTTGAACGTGGAGATGAAGACTTTGGACGTCAAAAATGCAAAGATCAAGACCAAATTGATGGATCGCTCCTGTCCCTCAGTCAGGGACCAGGGCGATGAGGTATGTATATTTCATTTTCAAATTTTGGCGCCCAAAACAAATATTTTTGAATTTATTTTAAATGCTAAAATTCGATATGTTTTGAAAATTCAATTAAATGGCATTTAAATATTGCGCTTGGTATTATTTTATTATTTTGCCTTGTAAAAATCGAAGTCTATTAATTAAAAACGAAGGCATTTAATAATTAATTGTTAAATTATTAATAAAAATTAAATATTGCGCTTGGTATATAAAGGTCGGCTTTGTTATTTGTTTAAAAAATCGTTTAAATTGCCTTATTATTTACCAAGTCGGCCTATATGGAGGTGAGAGGTAAGCGCTATAAAAGGAGGGTGAAAATCTTCATTTTCACATTATCATTTTTTGCCATTTCACATGCGATTTGGAAGACAAAGGGAGAAGTGCGAAATTGAGTTCAAGTGCGAATTTCATTTCAAGTTAGGGGGTGCGAATTCATATCCAAAGGAAGGCGCAAACATCATCCAAGGTGGTGCGAATCTAAAGTTTCATATTGTGCGAACTTGAAGAAGACATTGAGATCACGTCAAAGATTTGAAGGGTGGTGAAGTTGATAAGAAGGACATTTATTTGAAGATCACGTTGAAATGTCAATTTTGCCTAGGCGAACTTTGTTCATTTTGCATTCTAGAGTTAGCTCTTTCGTGAGGTATGGCGATTTGGTTTTATTGTTTTAAGTTTTAAATCGTCATAGCTTAAATTTTGAATTTTGAAATTTTGAATTTTGAATTCCTAGCTCAATCATTTTATTTTAGGAAATGATAACTCAAAGACTTATCATGAAGTTTCCTAAAATATTCTCTAATCTATGTTATTTATTGCAAAATCTAGCTTCTCATTATGAAATGTTGTGTAGGTATGGCAACCCCGAAGGCGGGAGCATCCACCAGTCGTTCAGCTCTCATGAAAGAAGATCAGAAGACCGAAGAAGTGGAGACTAAGATCGTGTCCAAGTGGAGCAACATTGGAGATACAAACTTAGGCAACTTTAGCACGAAGAAATTTCGAGAGGTCCCTTACATTGGCAAACCATCACCTGTCGCCCGGAGAATAATCGAGAGTGGTATCATTAAGGCGGCCGGCTTTCCTCCAGCTATTCAGTGCCATGAGTTGATGATCGAGTGTGCTCGTCACTATGATCCACAGTCCAGAACGATCGTGTCCAATGAGGGAAACACTTTGGCGTACCTTTCAGAGGAAGCTATAAGTGAAGCTTTCCATCTTCCAGAGCACAGGGACATGATATATAAGAGCTTAGAAGGAGCCAGGTCAATGTACGAAGATGATCCAGATGCTTGTCTAAGCATAATCAATAAGAACTGGTTACTCAAGAGTCGTCCTCGTCTAAGCAAGATCCCGAACACACCGCACAGGATTGATTTCCAGGAGTACAGGGATTTGATTACTATGCTCAACCGAGTTACAGGAGCCCCTCATGCCTTCTATTTTGAGAAGTGGATGTTCTACTTCATCCAGGTGATCGTTCAAGGGAAAGGTACCATACATTGGGCTAGGATAATTAGCCATTGCTTGGACGTACAGTTGAGAAGACTCAAGGCTACCAAGACCTTCCACATGAGTTCATACGTCATCTATGCCTTGATCAGGAGTGTTGAATACGCAGGACTACCTCACAGAGGAGTGATTGGAAGAGGACCCGGCGAGGTCAGAGCTTGTGATTCCTATGCCTACTTGCATCATCCGCCAGGGAGCAACTACAAGCTAGTTAATGATACCTTCACGATGCACATCACAAGGACGTTGCAAGGTGGGATTCACAACAGGTTATCTCAGGATGCACAGGAATTCATAAAGAGGTACGGTGCTTGGTTCATTCAGTTTCCCAAGTTCACTTATATTAGGGTGCATGGATGTCCTTTACCTCCATACATGTTGTCGAGATATCCGACAGACAGAATTGTGTTACTTGAAGTAACAAGACAGTTGGCAGCATATGCGAGGGCATTCAGACACAGACATCAGAATGGAGTTCCAGTACCCATCATTTTGGGCAATTAAGTTGAGGTATGTCCTAATGCTTTAGCCATGGATGACGCAGAGAAGGAGTTAGCCTTGTATTCTTTTCTATCTTTTGCTTTGAGAGAAAGCTTTGATCCACATGGGCATTTAGAGGAGACAGTCGGCAGAAAATTTAGGCATGAGTACCAAATAGAAGATTTTATGATGAATCTCTTAGATGATCTTGAAGTGAAACGGAAAATGCATTCTAGATTGCCTTTGGATTTCATCAGGAAATGCAGGATTTACAGAGTGGCCGACCAAGCTCAGGACAGTGGCAGACATATCCAGTCTTCCTATGATCGAGAAAGCAAAACAATAAGGTTAGATTGGAATGAGCCCGGGGTCATGGATCTAGATACTTTGATGGCACCAGTCTTGTCTTGTACTCGCAGATGGGTTGACATACAACATCAGAAGTTGAGAGAACAAGGCATAGCTATGACTTTCACTTTGGAAGAGAAACCAGCCGAAGGTGGAGCTAGTGTGAGTGAAGGCAATCCTAATCCTAGAAATTCAGGTGAAGGTAACCTTCGATGTGCCAGTGAGGGCAATCTCCATCCAAGAGGTTCGAAGAGGAAAGAGGGACCTGGAAAGAGAGAATCTTCCAAGAAGAAACAAGAGGCTAACAGAGATCGATCATCCGGTACTTCTTCTAGACCTGAGAAGAGAACAATTCAAGTGGAAGAATCCATGGAGTCTATGGTACAGAATGACAGGCAGGAAGGAGGACAGGCACAGCATGGTTCACCAGATGGATCTCTCCAGGACTATGAGTTAGATGAAGATAAAGAAGACAATGAAATGACATCTCCTCCCAGACAAGAAGAAATAGTGCACAAAGAGATTCAAGTTCAAGAAACAAGATCGATTATCCCAGATTGGTTGAAGGAAAGATTAACCAAGGTGATCGTAGTAGAGGACGAGGACAGTGCAATTGATTTAGAGAGCCTTGTTGGACGTTCACATGAAGTAACAGAAAAGAGGAAGGCTACCAAGATGTCCAAGATGATTCGAGATGAGACTGGATCCAGAAAACTGCAGATAGCTACACCGGCAGTAGACAAATATGAAGGTGAGATCCTAGCAGAGGAATATGATATACAGACATTTGAGCTAGGACCCTCTACAGCAGAGCAGACACTAGATGATGCTACCGACTCATTTGAGGCATTGAAAGACAAGCTTAGAGAAGAAATGGAGAAGAACAGGAAGCTTGAGAGAGAGAGAGGTGCATGGAGGACATATTTCAGTCACATCAATGAACCTTTGGGACGTCAGGATCCAGCTAGATCACCAGTGCAAGCACTTCCACTTCAATCAATCAATGAAGCAGAAAGATTTAGGAATATGGTCCAACGTACAAGTACTTGGATGGATAAATCTCATACAGTGGCCATAGAATTTGTAACAAGGATGATGAAGATTATTCATCAAGCTATCCAAGTTCTTGAGATAATCCACAATTTGATGATAACAGTAGCTGCATTTGCCCATACCAAAGATGTTATCATTCCTGTCTTGAAGGTAATTAGACACACATCAAGGAAAGTTTTAGCGCAAGAGAAGATCTTGGATGGAGAATCTCACAGTTTGTTTCAGTGGTCAACCTTACTCCATATGAAGAGTGTTTTCTTCGAGGACATCAGTGTTAGATGTGGCCAAGTTGAGGAGGTGATCAATCCGATCTAGGACAGAGTATTTGAGGTACTTCGTACCATTCTTGGCAGAAGGATCGAGGTCGAGACAGATGTGGATATGCAGGAATTAGAGGATAGAATCAAGGTCATCTTTTGCAAGGACGCAAATGTTACAGATGAGCAATATGATCAAATGTTTGCCACCATGCTCCTGATTGAAAGAACAAAGGAACTTGAATCTACTTGGGACGCAGCTCTTCTAGATGCATTCGATCAGGTCATCCACTTGGAAGAGAGTATGAAGAATCTTCCCGAGATTCCAATTGCAGAAATCGAAGGAATCGTGACAAGATTCATTGCATATGCCAAAAAAGAACATTGGAAAGGGAATAAGGTTCTAGATGAAAGGTTGTTATAGATGACATGGCATCTTATTTGTCATTGGTTTATGTCTCCTAGATTTTTGTGCCAAATTTAATATTTGGCTATGTATTTAATATTGTTCAGTAAAAAGGAGGCCATTTGTAACAAACCCTAATTAGGGTTTAGGTGTCATGATCTTGACCGTTGATCTACTTTCAATCTGGACCTTTCATTGTAATTGGGGATGCTATTTATACCCCCATTTTTCATTTCATTTGGTAATAGGTAATGGTTAGATATCAGAGAGTTTATTGTATTAGAGAGATTAGAGTTAGAAGCAATTTTATTTTGTAGCAAGATTGAGTTTTGAAGAGAGGAATTCAAGCAATTGTTGTACATGATGACTTGGAAATCAATAAAATATTGAAGTTATGGTGTTTTGTTGCAACTTTCTTGGTTATCTTCATGGTTGTTTAATCTACTTGAATCATGCTCAATCAAAGTAGTGTGTTAATTTGAAGGATATAGTGTGACTTGATTTTTTGGTAGGATTCGCTTTCCATACCACTAGCTTCTTGCTGATTGTAGGAACGCCTTGCGTGGTCGACTGGAGAATACTTTGAGTCCCTTAATCTTCAATCATTATTGTATCATTGGATATGTACCTTCGTGGTAGTGTCCTTGATCTTTGATGTATTGAATATCATTTTGTTACCTTAGAAGATCGCACTAATTTCAATTGAGTTGTTATCTTATGGCAAAATTGAAGTTGGTTGAATCTTGCCAAGTCTTGTCCATACGAAGTCATTCTTAGGGTTAGATTAGACTAGACCTCTTTCAAACCCTACTCTTTTGTTATTTTGAAAAGTTTCTTTAGTTTAGCAAATCTTGAACTTTAGGAAGCGTAAGACCCCTTGGAGGAAACAGCAAATCACATCATACCACTGGAAGCTTGTCCACACGTAGAGACCCTACTAACCAAAACCTTGGAGTCTTCCTAACTGATCCTTTATGCAAATCTTCAGCAGTTGGAGGCTTTTTCTCAAGAGAGGATAAGATGCCTATTGGTATTTTATTTTGTGTATGATGGTGTATAAAATACACGTCAACAGTACTGTGCCAACAGGAACTGGTACTATGCAAGCAGGAACCGGTACCAGTACGGTACCAACAAAAACTGGTACAGTACCATCAAAAACTGGTACTGTGCCAGCAGGAACCAGTACAGTACCAACAAAAACCAGTACGGTACCAGCACAAACCGGTACGATACCAGGAGAAACTGGTACGAATGACTTGGAGGTAGAAACCGGTACGGTACCAACAGAAATTGGTACAGTGTCAACAGAAACTGGTACGGTGGCAACAAAAACTGGTATGGTGTCGACATAAACCGATACGATGTCGGCAGAAACCGGTACGATGCCAATAGGAACCGATACGATGCCAACAAAAACCGGTACGGTACCAGCTAACTTAGAGGCAGCCTTGGATACTCTGATAGATGACGATATAGACGCCTCGCTAGATGGATGGCTGGGGCAGTTCGCCCTTGCCCCACACCTTCCCCCCTCTCCTACACCACATAACATGGCCATTGGACCAAGCATGACCACAAATAGAGATACCTCTGTCCCAAACCTGGCAGGAGAGAGATCCACTGATCAAGAACGGCAGCAGGGAAGGGACAAGTAGAGGGCAGGAGCTTTCATGGGACTTCATATCACACCACCCGACCCGAATGACCCAGCAGGCTCACTCGAAGGATTCTTAGAGGAGCTACAAGGGCTATCTGATGGTTCAACTTACTAGACAGATGGAGGCCGGCAATTCAACCGACGCTACACAGTTGTGTCACTTCATGACCGAGGGGTGCAAGGATGAGTTCACACAGCACTTTGAGCAGCAGGGGTGGCTGGACCATAATATGCCCGAGATGATTCAAAATTGGACCCACAGGCACCTGATAGGAGGTACAGGCACTTTAGGCACCACCTTCCGCAGCAAGGAGGGGGTTTTCCGAGAGGTGTACTTACAAATGCGGCAGCATCAAGTGGAGAAAGAGGCTCAACAGATGTGCATAACAACCCTAGAAAAGGAGGGTAAGACGCAGGCAGAGTTGGCCACAGTAGAGAGGAGTCTAAGGAAGGAGATGGAAATGAAGATGACTACCTGTGAGGCCCGCTGCAGCATACAGGAGAAGGAGGCACAAGCATTAGCAGCTCAGGTGGCGGCGCTCACTTCACAGCAGGAACAAAAGGATAAAAAGCTACTGTAAGCTGCTCACATGGTAAAGAAAGCTCGCGAACGGCAGTTGATGGCAGAAAAGAACCTGAAACTCCAGGCCGGACAGCAGCCTCCTACAACGACCACTACAGGGACGCCTCCTGCCTCTTCTCGGTCTTAGCTATGTTTTTCAGTTATCTTGTTTGAGTCATCTAGAAGACGACTACGTTTTTGGGGGGGCTAATGTTAGGGGTAAAAACGTATGTTAGTATGAATAATAATTATAAGTGTGTTATGTGTGGTTATGTTTTGTTGTTGTCAAGAGGTTCCCGTCGGGTAGTTGGGAGTTGGTGACGGTTGGCAACTTGGCCAACTGTTGGGTCTATATATTGTTTGGTTGGAACCTCGGCAGGGGGAGATTATGTATGGACAATTATGGACATTGGAATAAAGATATAACTTTCTAGTCTAATTACTATCATTTGTCATTTATGTTATGATGTACAATTGTTCGGTTCCATGAATACTTGGTACGTGCAGGGAATATTGTGTTATCTGATTATTCACCAACTATACATTTAGGACTAAACAGACAGCAAAGGAACTCGAATCATATGACAGGAGAAAACGACAAATGGTCACAACAATCTTGGATGGCCATATAGCCATAACCAGCTATACGGCCTCTCATGTCCTAAAGTGGCATTGTCTATCCATGTTTAAACTCTTATAGCTATCAAGGCTTTAATACTTCATTTTGATTATACAATTTCTTGAAGGCCATCATAAGGCCATTCTTCACCTCATCATCATCGAGGGGAGCAACTCTACTTGATCTTTTCACATTGCCATTTTAGATTCACTACATATGTGGCCATATGTAAGAGGGTGCTCAACTTCTCCCACATCTACCGAATAATTTTTGAACATGCATGTCATATAACTTTAGGGTGGGGTCTCCCTTACGAATGCCAATTTTCATCTAGCCAAACATGTCAAGAATGCACTCATAAATCTCCTCAAGGCTAGGATTGTCAGAACTCTTAAAATTGATGCTAGTGAATACTAGAGATACAAAAGATACGATGTCTCTAACATCTTACCAAAACACATCACTGACCACAATTTCCTGCACCCTCTTCCGTTACTCTATCTTGGACTTCCCCCACCTAGTCCAATCCTGTCTCATGATCATAAGTTGTAAGAGCTCTTGCAATGCAAGCATACTATGCGGTAGTACGAAGTATAAAGTAAATCAAGTCTTAATTGGCTTGAGAAATTCCTTCCTTGAAAAGAATCAAAACAATGCCAAGGACCTATAGAGGTTACTGTTATCACAAAAACTTGCACCCTTGCTAAGCTATCAACTCAGCAACCTTGTGAAACATTTAAACAACCCCAAAGTGTGGAACCTTGTGCAAGGGGTTGAATCTTCAAAGAAGGCTAGTTTCCTTCTCAATCCAAGTGCAGGTGTTGAACCAACTCAACACTCCAAATTTTACTTCTAAACCTATTCTAACAACTTGCAGAGGAAAAGGGAAGAGAGAAATGCTTAAAATGAAAGGAGGTGATGCACCAAGATAAGAGATGTTTCTCTCCCCACCCGAAATGGCACAAAGAATCAAATGAAATACCCAGGATATGCACAAACTTCAGTTGCATGAATGATCTCAATGCATGTATGGAGATTAGAATTTGTTGAATGTCAAGAGGGGAAAAGGCTTCCCACAAGTCACACCCAAAAACAGGTTAATACAGCATATATGGGAAAGAAAGCCACAAACATACACTTACAATGAAGGTAAGAACATATACACAACATACATAAGTTGAAGTAAGGCAAGAATGATGATTTCAATTCATTATAAGGCCAATGGCCAAACTTACAGTTGCAGAAATGCAAGAAAAATGCAAGTCTTTAAGAGAAATGAAAGAGTATAGAATAGCTTAAGCCAACAAGAGAGAACCCTTTACAATGAGGCCTAACAGCCTTTATATAGAAAACTGGTTGTAGAGGAGAGACCATTGGTCAAGGAAGAGAAGCCTCGACCCTTGTGTGAGAAGGAAAATGTCAGTCAGGGAATGCAGGGAAGTGCATGCACCTGACATTGTGTACATGCAAGCAACCCGAACATACCCTGACAACGCAATCCCAAGAAGAAAGGGACTTCTAGAAGGTGGATTGCTTGACATTCCAAAGTCAGAGCATGCAGGCATGACATAAGTAACCATAAATAAGCATGACCTTGTACTCCACCTGATGGAAATCCTGCAAAAATCATTAAATGTGCCTCTGTAGCTTCACGAAAGAAGGTGTACAAGTCGCAAGAGTTGTTGGAGCATTAAACGCTTTGAGTGTTGATCACGCCATCTGAAAGTGTTGAAAGCCAAAAGGAAGTCGAAAGACTTGGGAAACTTGGGCTTCCAGAATTGGGAACACTTAGGAAACCTGGGTTGGGTTTCCGGAGTTGGGAAGACTTAAACTTTGGGATTTCGAGATTTTGACATTCCGGGATTCCGAAGAAGGGAAAGGCAAGGACTTGGCGATTTCGGGATTCCGGGATTCCGAGATTCCAAAGAAGGGAAAGGCAAGTACTTGGCGATTTGAGGATTCCAGGATTCCAAAGAAGGGAAAGGCGAGGACTTGGCAATTTCGGGATTCTGAGATTCCAAAGAAGGGAAAGGCAAGTACTTGGCGATTTCAAGATTCCAGGATTCCAAAGAAGGGAAAGGCAAGGACTTGGCGATTTCGGGATTCCAAGATTCCGAAGAAAGGGAAGGCAAGGACTTGGCGATTTCGGGATTCTGGGATTCCGAAGAAGGGAAAGGCAAGGACTTGGCGATTTCAGGATTTTGGGATTCCGAAGAAAGAAAGGCAAGGACTTCCTTCTGCCAAGGCAACATTTCACACTTCATGATTCCATTATTTTCTCTTTGATCAATTGGGGCAGCGCTGGTCCATAGAACGTATCTCTGATCGGTTCTCACTAATGGACCAAGGGTGTCATAAAATGACAACAGTTACAAACGATTATTTGCACCCCTTTGCATCTACCACATCCTTAATGACCCACACAATTTTTCCGATGTCCTTCAATGCAATGTTTGTGGCATGCACACAACAAATGGTCCAGTAGATGTGCTTATAATTAGCTCAACAAATTCACTTGTTACTTTGTACATGTATGATGTATCTATAACCACCTACTTTACATTTTACAAAAACAACCTCCTTGATAGCGTCTCTTGGGATGTATCTCTTGGAATGTAGAATTGACTATTGAAACTCTCCATCTTTGCATTTACCTAAGTAATCAATCACTTTTAAGGAAAAATAAGGCTCATTATTACATGAAATCATAATATTAATGAGTGGGAAGTGTCTATTGTCTAAACAACCATCCATGATGATATTATAGCTAATGTCATAGAGTTCATTAGATTTAATCATAGAAAGTTAAAATCCAACAAGCATTAAAAAACCCTTTAAATCTTTTGACATCACTATTAGATTCATCTATACCTGGTCATATTGTTTGCAACAAAAAAATACTAGGCTTTACAATGAATCAATTCTACAAGTATTTTCCAAGTGCAGGTAAAATTGATGGCATCATGGGAGTTTTTATCAAAACAAATATACAAAAAAAACTTTATAAAAAAAAAATTGTTGAAGTCTACATGTCAGCCATGACTGATGCAACCCTTGTTATGCCAACACAACATTGTAGGTGTCAACCAAGCCTTGGAATATAAGGTGTAAGATACAACAAGAATTGGAACACAAGCCTAGATCTAATTGAATGAAGACAAGTTATATAGGCTACAAGCAAACACATAAATATTGTAGAATACAAATATCAGCTATACCAAATAAAGGATATGAAAAGATAGATAGATTGATTACACAAGAAATGGACTACAATAGGTGGCCTCTGGAAGAACAAGTCGAAAAGGTAAGTTTCCCAAAGGAGGTGAATCAGCCACAAGTGAACTGGTGTGACTTAACATCAAAAGCAATTAAACCAAGTGAACTCAACTTGAAGACAAGTACTCAATATTATTAAATTTACTTAAGTAAACTTAATATAAGGTGCAACTATATTATTACACAAACACCCCACCCTTGTTCCCTCCATTTAAGTACAACTTGGGAGAGATGAGAAAAGGGTCCCAACAAAACAAAACATATTAGGTACCATGTACAATGATAAACTCTCAAAGAGGGAATGAAGAATACCCCCAAAGAGAGAGAATGAAGATAGAGACTAGGTAACATTCACCAAATGTGATGCCTCCTGCATTGGAGATGTAAGGATGATACAACAAGATGAAGAAGATGCATGCATGTCAAACATTTTTTCTTCCTTTAGGAAAAAGGAGACCTAGTGGTGCATGTAGAAGGTCTTCTCATTCCAAAAAGAAATGTGGGAAAAAAATACAAGATAAATGTCTCTAGTAACTATGCCTCAATCTCCAAATCAGTAATGAAATGTGCCAAGATCAGATTAGGTGTCGCAATCTTATTTGAAGATGGTGGCAACTCAAAGCACTATGAAAACTACAATAGCACAACAGCCAAAGAAGATGTGATAATAGCTGCTATGGAAATATCATCAAAGTCCTCAACGGTGTCCAAATCTTCAAGGTAGGACTCACAAAATAGCTACTCAGATTTGCTAAGTGCCCATCCTGATGATCTACCACTAGAAGACAATGATGGTCCTACTGCTGTAAGTCATTGGAAGCAATGTCAAACACAATAAAAACAGGGGATAATTCATTATAGGAAAGTATTAGTGCATATTATGAAATACACGGCTCATACACCAATATTGTGTCCTCAACAAATGCTTGTGTATGAACATATAAATCTATCATTGTGGAAGAGTTTGGAGGAGTAAAATCAAAAATGTCCATGGGTGGCAGATGATCCACACGAGGACATCTTCTAAAATTGGAGGATCATCAAAATCTCCAAATGCTCCCAAATTTTGATGCAAATAGTGCAAGAGCAATCCATATCAAGATAATCAATGTCATCTTCTATATCATCAAGATGACATGTCATGTCAATAACCCAAAGGGTTTCCCTCCTTTAATTTTCCAACATTTGTAATGTCCCCTTTGAGAATGCCCTAGTTTTGCCCTAAAATAACAATTCCACGGGAAAAGGGAATGGAATAGAGTTAGTGATACTACGTACTGACTTAAATTATTTGAATCAAATGAGCTCAGATTGAGACCCAGATCACAGTAATATTGTTACTGTTTGTAGTTGAACCTGGCTATTAATGTCTAATCTGATCTGCCTTGTTTTATTTTATTTTCCTATTTTCTGATGTCCTTGGTGATCCTCAAGACCTCTCCTTTATATCCTTCAAGTGCCCTTTCACCTAATGGTCGACTTGCTTCAAGTGCAAGTCGACCTAGTATAAAGAGTTATTAATTTATTATTAGTTTCTTTCTTCCTGGACAGGTTGGCCCCTTAGGATAATCCGCCAATAATTTTCATCTTCCTGGGCTGGGTCGGCCTTAATTGTATGTTAATCACCCTTGCACTTGTTTTGTCAAAACCCTGGGTCAGCCATCTTCATTTATTTGCCATCACCCGAGCCTTAAATGCTATTTAAGGCTGCAATTTAGTTTTGAGAAGGCTGTGATTTATATGTATTTTCATTTTGCCCTAGTTCCAGGTGGGGCATGACACTATTCCTTCCACTTAGAATCACTAAGTTCAATAATGGTTCCATAGAGATAGATTCTCAACTCTTCCACTAAAAAAATTTCCAGAGCACATCTCACAAAACCTTAAGTCATGCTTATCAAAAGGAACAAAAGAAAGAAAAAACTAACCAAAACATAATTTGCTCATGATGATCTCCTCAAAAAAGAAACCAACCAGCAAAAGCCATATAAAACCACAAGAGAAGCCCCATAAAAATACTCAACCAAGAAACCCCCTAGCAATTACAGAGTTTTGGCACTTTGTCTCAATGTAATTACAATGCATTAGCAAATAAGAGTTTCAAACTAAAATTACAATCATCCTATTCACAATAAGATAGAATAATTTAACTATAGAGAGATTTCCAATGCCTATAAGAAATCGAAAATACAACAATTTGTGCAAACGACAAGCATATATCCATGTAGAGTGCTTACAAGGGCAAATAGAACCTCAACCCTTTTTGGAAACCTAGCCAAGATCTCTACCTAAAGAGCAGCATCCACCAGATTTAGAAAAAAATAGCTACATTTAGAAATAGCCTAATAACTTTAGACGATAACCATACATGGAGAAAGAGTCAAGTTCAATGGAATTACCACCACGCTAGTGAAGACTCCAAATGCAACAAATTAGTAACAACTTGACCACCAAGTTTGAAGAAATGTCGGGTAAGGCCTATGTAGAGGAATCAGCTGCCAAGCTGAGAGGCCACGTGAGCCAAAATGTAAAGGAGGGTGTGAGGTGGCTTAAACCTACATAGGCCCTCCAAAGGGAGTTGTAGCAAAATGCAACGGCCACAACCTTTAATAAAGGGGCCATGGCTTATATCAAAGTCATTGGCTTTAAAAATCAACAACTCTGAATGGGAGCCCATGCCTATAAGCCACTGTGAACATACAATATTTTTATTTTTATTTTTATATTACATAGAGATGCGTGCTATAAAAATATTTTTTATTAACTATGAAAACTTTACACAGAAATATTTTTATACATTCCCATTTGAATAAATGACATGTGCATGCACAAGCAATGATGCAACTAATATTCTACAAAATATTATTTGCTGTAATTAAGGTATTTTACCTTGGTTATTTCTCACCTAGGTCCTAATTACACATCACTTAAGCTTACTTAGGGAACTACAAAAGAGTTGTTGGAGCATTTCCACTTTAGATGGACTTATCATGTTATCTCTTTGTCACATCCACCTTTTGTGGTTGCACTTTTCCACCTTAGGTGGGTGATCCACTTTTTGTGGTGTTATCACATTATCACCTATCAACTTTGGGTGGGATGATAACTTTTCACTTAGGTTGTCATTATCTCATTCACTCCTTTGTACTCACCTTGGCTATATAACCAAGGGGTCTCCTATGTACATTTATCCATTTGTATTGCATCATTAATGAGAATACAGTTTATTCTTGTCACATTTTTTCCCTCTTGTTATTGTTCTTTCCATTAGGCCTATAGATCTTGGGTGGCTACCTTCATAGCCAACTCTTACAAGTTCCATACAACAAAGGCAAATTTTTCCTCAAGAGTAGGATAAAGCGCTCTAGTATAGATGATTTGACAAGTTTTCTAGGGTGATTGAGCCTTACAGACAAAATGGAAAGATCAGATTTGTTAAGTTTATTCAATTTTTGTGATCAAGAGGATAGAAGAGATGAAGATATAATCTGAAATTAAATTTGAACTGCTGTAGTGTGAATGGAAGGATGCACAACACTTATTGATTGCGGTATTGTTCTCCTCCTCATTGTATGCATGTTATATATATATATATATATATATATATATATATGTGTGTGTGTGTGTGTGTGTGTGTGTGTGTGTGTGTGTGTGTGTGTGTGTGTGTGTGAATGAGAAGGTACGTAGTGAAGAGATATGTCTTCCCACGTGGGAAGACACATCTCTTCCCTACGTACCACTCATTATAACACAACACGTTAACAAGCATTAAGATCATCACTTGCTTGACTGATCATGAGGAACGCGATTTATTATGAATCGATTAATCACAGTCTGTTAACATGAAAGGGTGTGACCGGTGGCAAACACCATAATTCGATTTTGATTTTATTTATTATTTGTTGTTAACATATATACTAATAGTTTATCTATTATTATATATGTTAACATGTAATCAATTCATGCATCGGAATTATGAAATTGTACGACGGAGGTTACAAGAATTAACACTCCCTCTTAGCTAGGGAGGACACATTTCATGTTAGAGAAAACATCACAATTCATCCATTGATTGTGAAGAAGAGATATCACACCATAGTGATATTCAAAGATATGGTTCAACAATGAATATCAAGTCTCATGATACTCACCATAACTCATAGTTATCAAGTAAGGTATGTGCACTGGCATCAAGTCACATGATGCCTACCATACTGATAATGATTCATGGCATGTCCACAAATATTATGTCCATAATATTCACCATGAAGATCTCTATCATAATTATGGTTTATTTAATATTATCAACCAACTGATATCTACCATAATGTCTCAGAGATATATACTATCATGACACGTCCACAGATATCAAGTCACATGATATTCATCAAGATAGATAAATTGATAATTGTAAAATCGTCACCTTAAAATATCAATTTGAAACAAGTGTTCATTATTGAAAACTCGTCACCCTTCAATAATGTTCACAGGGGGCCCATGAAGTCATGGAGTCACACACATGACAAATAAAAGAGTTTACACATTAAACGTCTTAAATATATTAGTATATCAGAATAAATGAGACTCTATCTCAAAATTAAATAACATTTTCAACCATACCAAGTTTATCTCTGAAGTGTTCAATCTTGGTCCTCGAAAGAGACTTGGTAAGAATGTTTGCAATCTGATCACCTGTACTAATATAATTCAATCGGATCACATTCCTTTCCACCATATCTCAAACATAGTGATAAGGAATCTCAATGTGTTGAGACCTGTCATGAAATACTGGATTCATTGAAAGCTTGATGCAACTCTGATTGTCACAATAGATAACAGTAGGATTTAATAGCTGACCAAACAGTCCTACAAGCAATTTCTGGAGCCATACTCCTTCTCTTGCTCCCATGGAGGCTGCAATGTATGTATTCAACTTCTATAGAACTCTGAGCAACTGAAGACTGTTTTCTACATATCCATGAGATCATTCCTGATCCTAAACTGAAGCAACATCTTGATGTGCTTTTCTTGTCAACTACACTTCTAGCCCAATCAGAATCAATGAATCCATGTAGGTCAAGGTCTACATGTTTATATTTCAAACCAAAACCAATAGTTCCTCGAAGATATCTCAGAATATGCTTTGCAACAACAAGATGTATTTCCCTAGGTTCACACATGAACTGACTTAGTGTATTAACAACACAACATATATCAGGTCTTGTGTTTACCAAATACATCAGAGATCCAATAATCTGTCTGTAGAGGGTAGGATCTGCAACCTCTGATTCTGCAGTTGCTTCCTTTAGCTTGTGCAAATTCGTCTCCATAGGTGTGGTCATGGATCTACAATCCATCATTCCAAATATCTTGAGTATATCAATGGTGTATTTTCCTTGATTAAGGATTATACCATTTGCCTGCTGCCAAACTTCCAATCCAAGGAAGTAGTAAAGAATTCCTAAATCCTTCATATCAAACTCAGAGGCTAATTCTTTCTTACACCGATAAATACGATTATCCTCTTTTGTGATTAGTAGATCATCAACATAAAGAATAAGAATTAATAATTCACCATTGATTACCTTGTAGTAGAGATTTGGATCTGCTTCATTCTTGGAAAACCCTAATTTCAAGAGATAGTGATCAATTCTTTCATACCATGCTCTGAGGACCTGTTTCAGTCCATATAGGGCTTTCTTAAAACAAATGTAGAAGCATATGGATTTCAAAGAATTGATTAATTAACAGAATGAGCAAGACGCTCATAAATAATACAAGAATAGCAAGTTTCTAATAAGAAACTGCTGAGAAGATCGTAGACGATCTAACTAAAATAGAATATACACTATTGAGCATTAATACTAAAATTAACATTATTTTAATATTCTATTACCCTCCCTTAATGATCAATCTATTAACTACACCTATAGACCCCCTGAATTTTACAATTTATCAAGACCAAGGGGCTTGGTGAAGATGTCTGCTGGCTGCTCCGAGGTAGGAACATACAGCAACTGGATGGATCCATCTTCAACCAGCTGTCGAATATAGTGACAATGAGTTTCCACATGCTTGGTTCTTTCATGGAAGACTGGATTCTTGGCGAGTTTGAGCACTCCCTGATTATCACAGAACAAGGGAGTAGGACCTGCCTGGGAGACATGCATATCCGCAAGCATTCGTCAAAGCCAAACCGCCTCACAAGATGCCTTAACTGCTCCCCGATACTCTGCTTCTGTCAAGGAGAGAGCCACTGCCTGCTGCTTCTTACTAGTCCATGTGACAGCACCAGATCCCAAACTAAACACATACCCTGCTGTAGACTTACGGTCATCAACCGAACCTGCCCAGTCAGAATCTGTGTAGCCACTGAGTATAGGATCAGAACTCCAAGTGTACAGAAGTCCATAATCAAGAGTGCCACTCACATAACGCAGCACATGCTTCGCTGCTATCCAATGATCAGCCTTGGGAGCTGTCATGAAGCGTGAAATGTAGCTCACTGCAAAACTGATGTCAGGTCTAGTGGCAGTAAGATAGATGAGGCTGCCCACTAGTTGCCTGAACAGAGATTCATCCACAACTAGTGAAGATGACTGAGCTGAAAGTTTGAGCCCGGGTTCCATAGGAGTAGAAGCAGGTTTGCAATCCTGCATTCTGAACCTGTCCACAAGACTTCTAGCATACTTGGACTGAGAGAGAAAGATACTGTTCTCAGTATGCCAGACTTCAACTCCTAAGCAGTAATGTAGAAGTCCCAAATCTGTCATATCAAAGGTGCGGCACAAATCCTGTTTGATCCCAGTGATCAAATGTGCTGAACTGCCAGTAATGATTAAGTCATCCACATAGACAACCACAAATAGAACATCATTACTAGTATGCTTGATATACAGGTTTGCATCAGATGGACTCCGCTGAAAACCATGATCTGTCAGGTACTTATCAATTTTCATGTACCAAGCCCAAGGAGCTTGTTTCAGACCATAGAGTGCTTTGACTAGTCTACAAACCTTCTGTTCTTGACCAGCAACCTTGAATCCTGGGGGTTGCGTCATGTAGACTTCTTCCTGTAAGTCACCATTCAAAAAGGCACTCTTGACGTCCATCTGATGGACTTTCCAACTGAACTGGGCTGCCAAGGCAAGAACGAGCCGTATGGTACTCATTTTGGCTGTAGGAGCAAAAGTCTCCTCGTAGTCGATGCCTTCTTTCTGTGAGAACCCACGAGCAACAAGACGAGCCTTATACTTGTCTAGGGTTCCATCAGCTTTGTATTTTACTTTGTACACCCATTTGCAGCTAATGGGCTTCTTCCCTGAAGGAAGATCAGAAAGGGCCCAAGTGTGATTCTTCTGAAGACTCTGGAACTCAGCTTCCATAGCCTGTTCCCACTCAGGTATACCTTTAGCCTCTGAATATGTCTGAGGCTCAAAAACACTGTGTATGTTAGCCATGAGAGCAAAATTGACTGTATGTTGCTGTTTGCTCTTATTACGGGAGGTTCTACCCTCAATGAGCTCAGTATCCCTGAGATCACCAATGGTCTTGGCCCACCATTTAGGCCGGAGAGTAGAAGTGCTAACATCTAGAGTAGCTGGAAGAGGCTCAGGATCAGGAACAGGAGCAGCAACAGGAGGATTATTCTCCGGAGGGAACTCAGGTAGTGCATCATCGAAAATAGATTCTGCATCATCCCTCCCATCAAGCGAGCCTAATGGAAGAAGAACACTTTGAGGCTGATCCTCAGAACACTGCTCAGAAGAAGGGGACTGAAAGAATCCTCTGTCTTCATCAAATACAACATCACGACTGAAGATAAGACGTTCAGTGTCTATATCTATCAGTCTGTAGGCCTTATGGTGATCACTGTATCCTGTCATCATGAGTTTCTGACTTTTGGAATCCAACTTGGAGCGCTTAGCATCTGGAATCCAAACATAGGCAACAAAGCCAAAAACTTTCAGGTGGCTAATCTTAGGCTTCCGACCAGACCAAACCTCTTCTGGAGTCTTCCCCTTAACAGCCTAAGTAGGTGAACGGTTAAGGAGGTAGACAGCAGTAAACACTACTTCAGCCCAATACTTATTCGGAACACTCCTGTGTTGTAACAGAGAGCGAGCCATCTCAACAACCGTACGATTGCGACGCTCGACAACACTGTTTTGCTGAGGAGTGTAGGGTGTAGTCAATTGGCGTTTGATGCCATGGGTATCACAGAAGTTGGAGAATGCAGAAGAGCAAAATTCCCCCCCCGTTATCTGTCCTAAGAGTAATGATGCTATATCCAAACTCTTTTTCAACAAAGGACTTAAACTTCTGAAAGATACTAAATACATCTGATTTGTGTTTAAGAAAGTACACCCACATCTTTCTACTAAAATCATCTACAATAAGCAAAAAAATATTTGCAACCAGTAACAGAAGATGTATTCATAGGACCACAAATATCAGCATTAAGTAATTGAAGTACCTTAGATGCGCGCCAAGACTGTCCATGTGTGAATGAAGTCCGATGCTGTTTGCCAGCTTGACAGGCGCCACATACTCCAAGATGCTGAGTCTGAATATCAGGTAACCCTGAAACAAGTCCCTCCCGAGATAGCTGAGAGAGATACTGAATGTTGAGATGTCCACATCTCTGATGCCACAAAGTGCTGAGAGGAGAAACACGAGCTGCCAAAGCCACTTCAGGAGAATCACCAGTGTCAAGAAGCTTGTATAGGCCATGATCCTCTAGACCAACAGCAACAGTAAGACGAGTCTCGCGATCAATGATGGAACACTTGTGAGCACTGAACGCCACATCTAGCTGAGGAGAATTCCTCATAATCTAACTGACAGAGAGCAGATTAAGTTCCATACCAGGAACATAGTACACATTCAGGAAGATGAGATTCCTGCCACCAGACTGTATCTGAACAGTGCCTCTGCCAACAACTGTATACTCCTCACCTCCGCTAAATACAACGGAATCACTGAAAGATGAGAAGTCTGTAAACCAGTCACGCCGATGAGAAAAGTGACGTGATGCACCAGAGTCGATGTACCAAGCAGAAGACCTGGCATGATCTGAAGACCGCTTAGCCATAAAGGCATAAAAGGCAGACTCCTTCTGCTTGGAATGTTCAGCAACATGCACCTTCTGGTGTGACCCTCCCTGCTTCTTTTGTTCAGAAGCGAGCCTCTGACGGCAATCTTTCTTCATATGGCCGTACTTGTGACAGTAATTGCACTGCACATTTTTCTTCTTAGCACCATCTTGTGTCTGAGAAGAGCCTTTCTGCTGAGAAGACTGAGAGGACTGAAATTTGCCTTTATCCTTGTGAAAGGATTGGGCTGTGAAGGCATTTTCCGAGGAGGCTGATGTAGTACCACTACCAAACTGTTGTTTCCAACGATCCTGCTGTAGAAGTTTGGTGCACAATTCTGAAAACTTCAGATCAACATTAGTGGAAGTAATATTGAGGGTCTCAATGAAGTGTTCATACGATTTCGAAGACTTTTCAAAGTGATTACTACCATGTCTTCTTCCTCCATAGTCCGACCAATAGCTTTGAGCTGATCTCGAATATCCTTAATCCTCGTGAGGTGTTCCTGTAAGGACATACATTCGTCCATCATAATGGAGAACAGCTGATTCTTTAGAAAGAATGCTCGGCTCTTGTCGGATGTCTCATGCAATTCCTTCAGATGCTTCCAGATGTCGGAAGTTGTCTTGCCGGAAGGAATCTGCGGTAACTGATCATCAGTCACTGAGAGTTTGAGAAGCATAGCTGCCTCCCGATTGCGTTCATCAAACTTATCTTGATCTGCACCAGGTGTACCGAGACTGAGCTCTTTTCCCAAAACAAGCTGGTCAAGACGCCTATATTCAAAAATGGTCAACATACGTTGTTTCCAGATGTTGTAATTGTGGCCATTAAAGCGTTGACTGCCTTCTAACATCAGATTGGTGAGAGAAGCCCATTTGCATGTTTCCCAATGTACTGAAAGACGACAGAAACCCCATAAGGGATCTGAAAACCAAATTCAAATCTGTTGGCTCGAAAATCGAGGCACGAAAAACGATGCACCCAGAAAAATCGAGCAACTACCCAGATTAGGTTTCGAAAAACCCACCAAGAATCTACAAGAAAAATTTATTTTCGATAAAAACTTGAAGGTAAACACCTTAATCGAAAAAACAGAGGGTCGTGGAAGCCATGATTTGCTCAGAAAATTTGACACGCAGAAAAAAAAACTGCAGATCGCGACAAGATTGCAGGTCACGTCACCGAGGGTGCAGATTGCGTCGCGTTTGTAGGTCGCGTCACGTCGCGTCGCCGAGGGTGCAGGTCGCGTCGCGTCACCGAGGGTGCAGGTCGCGACGGGTTTGCAAGTCACGTCACGTCGCCAAGGGTGCAGGTCGCGATGCCGAGGGTTGCAGGTCGCGTGACGTCGCGAACACACAGAGGTCGCAGACGCATGGAGGTCGCGGACAGACGGAACACCGAAGCAGAGGTCACGCGGGAGTTACAGTGCGGGCACAAACACACAGAAAAGAAAACCTTGCGATAGCCCCCACACAAAAACGTGAATTATAGGTCCTCACACACAAACGTGTATTACAGTTCCTCACACGAAAAATGTGAATTACAGGAAAAAAATCGGCCCAAGATCACTACCGCTCTGATACCATAAAACAAATGCAGAAGCATATGGATTTCAAAGAATTGATTAATTAACAGAATGAGCAAGACGCTCAAAAATAATACAAGAATATTTACAAGAATAGCAAGTTTCTAATAAGAAACTACTAAGAAGATCGTAGACGATCTAACTAAAATAGAATATACACTATTGAGCATTAATACTAAAATTAACATTATTTTAATATTCTATTATTTCTTTAATCTGCAGACATGTGATTCAGCCTTATGAATCACAAAACCTTCAGGTTGCTCCAAATAAACTTCTTCTTCAATCTTACCATTCAGAAAAGCAGTCTTAACATCCATTTGATGGACTTTCCATCCTTTAGATGCTGCAATAGCCAAAACTGCTCGAACAGAAGTGTATCTGGCAACAGGAGCAAATGCCTCTTCATAGTCAATACGTTCTTTCTGTGAGAAACCTCTAGCAACAAACCTTGCTTTGTGCTTCTCAATGCTACCATTTGCTGCATGTTTGATTTTGAAGAGACATTTAGAAGATACCACAAATTTGCCTTTAGGCCTGGGCACAATATCCCAAACATCATTTTTCAAAATTGACTGATACTCTTCTGACATAGCATCTTTCCAAACTTGATGCTTGAGAGCATATCCAACACAGGAAGGTTCTGCATCAATGGTCTCACTCATCAAGGCAGCATAACTGGAAAATAGGTTAGGTCTCTTACTTTCTCTGAAGGTCCCCTTTGGAGTAGCATAATTTTCAGCTTCTTGAAGCATCTTTTTAGCCCAAAGTGGTCTCTTCCTAGTTTTGGGATAATGTTCTTCTAAAGGTAAGTCTTGAACTTCATGCTCAACGTTTTCAGGGGTCTCCCTCTGAATCTCAGGGGTGGGATCCTCATCCATGCTTGTAGGAGGATTTTGGTGTTCTAATTCATTAGAGCTTTTGGACCTCCTGAATACTATGTCTTCTCCAAAGATGACATCTCTGCTTAGTTCAATTTGCCTTTGTCCAGGTGTGTATACTTTGTAAGCCTTAGAGGTTTCACTGTACCCAACAAATACCCCTTTCTTTCCAGAAGGTTCTAACTTTGATCTCTTTTCTTTGGGAACATGAATATAGATTGGACACCCAAAGATCCGAAGATGACTTATGTCAGGTTTGTTACCAATAAAGACTTCTTCAGGAGTTTTATTATCAAGAAGAGAATGAGGACATCTATTTTGAATGTACACAGTTGTCCTAGATGCTTCAACCCAAAATGAGGTTTCTATATTTTGGTCAAACAACATAGCCCTAGCAGCTTCTACCATAGTCCTATTCTTTCTTTCAGCTACCCCATTTTGTTGTGGGTTATAAGGTACAATTAACACCCTCTTAATCCCAGCATTTATACAATAATCTTTAAACATATCAGAAGTGTATTCCCCCCCATTGTTTGATCTTAAGGTTATGATTTTCTTACCTGTCATGTTTTTTGCAAGAGCTTTGAATTCCTTAAATTTAGAAAGGATTTCTTCAGACTCTTTGTACCTCAGAAAATATATCCAGGTCTTCCTAGAATAATCATCTACAAATATTACATAATATAAAAATCCCCCTAAGGAGGGTACAGACATGGGTCCACATAAATCAGAATGAACTAATTCTAATATATTTTTAGATTTACTGTTGCTAGAATTGAAAGACCCTTTAGTATTCTTTCCCAAGGCACACCCCTTGCAGGCTCCTTCAGAACTGTGACTTAGCTTGGGTAAGCCAATCACCATCTTCTCTATCTTAGGTAGGGCATGGAAATGAAGGTGCCCTAATCTTCTGTGCCAAAGTTCATTCGAATCTGGAGTCTCATGAATCAAGGCTTGAGGTGGAGTGGTGCAAAATCTGTAGAGGCTCCCTTGTCTTACTCCAATGGTGTGGGCTTTCTTGATGGTAGAGTTCTTTGGCCAGGCAAGTACCTTTCCATCCATAAAGGTTAATCTGTAACCCTTATCTTCAAGTGCAGAAACTGAGACAAGGTTTCTCTTTATACAAGGTACAAACAGAACCCCAATCAGCTGTAGGGATATGCCTGACTTTAGGTTGATATTGCAGGTTCCTCTTCCCATAACTAGATAATTTGAGTCATCACCAATTGTCACTTCTTCATTTGAATTTTCCACAAGTGTATCTAGGTGCTCACGAAATCCAATGATGTGTCGAGATGCTCCGTTGTCAATCACCCATGTGTTGGAACTGGAGGTGACTTGCCTAGAGAGGGTTGAGCAAAAGACTAGTTTCTCGGAATCACTCCCTTTCTTAACTTCTACCATTGAAGCCTGTTGCTTGATCCTGTCTGGACACTTCATTGCATAGTGCCCATATTGGTCACATCTAAAACATTGTACTTCAGGAATGTCTCTCTTCTTCTTTGAAGACCCCTTTCCATTTGAGTCGTTGTCCCTCTTTCTCTTAAAAGTTCTTCTTCTTTCCTTTCTTGTGGGAATTAGAGTTTAGAACTTGAATGCGCTCATTACCATTGTTTTGTTTTATTCCTCTTGTGACAAGCCAAGATTCCTCTTGAATGCAATCGGTTTTCAATCTATCAAACTTAGGAAATTTAGAACGAGCATTGATTCCTTGAATGAACGATTCCCATGAGGTAGAAAGTCCATTTAGGGCCATCATAGCAAGTTCTTTGTTGTCTACTAGATGTCCAATAGTGGATAGTTGATCCCTAAGCTCAATGATCCTCAAGAAATAGGATGTAATTGTCTCTCCTTTATTCATCTTTATATGGTGTAGTGGATTCTTCAAGGTGAGAGCCCTGCTAGTGTTGTTGATTTCATAAATGTCAGCTAGGGCTTTGAACATCTGAAAAGTCGTCTCATATTTAGAAATAACTGGCACAATGTGGTCTCTCACTGAATCCACAATTATCTTAAGAGCCTTCTCACTATCCTTGCTCCACTGAATTTTCTCTGTATCATCAGAGGGTTCAGGAATTTCACTTTTGACATGGGAGTCAATTTTATTTTCTTTCAAAACAAGCATGATCCTGAATTTCCAAGATACAAAATTTGATGCTCCATCTAGTCGATCTTCAAACCTAACTCCGAGTGCCATTAGGATTATAGGAATGTGATCTACTAAGAGCCGGGCGAAAGTCTATATCATTGTTACAGAATTTAATTTGATCTTCCTTAACTTAGCTCTGATACCATGTTAAGTTTATTCAAATTCTGTGATCAAGAGGATAGAAGAGATGAAGATATAATCTGAAATTAAATTTGAACTGTTGTAGTGTGAATGGAAAGATGCATAACACTTATTGATTGCGGTATTGTTCTCCTCCTCATTGTATGCATGTTATATATATGTGAATGAGGATACGTAGTGAAGAGATATGTCTTCCCACGTATATGTGAATGAGGATACGTAGTGAAGAGATATGTCTTCCCACGTGGGAAGACACATCTCTTCCCTACGTACCACTCATGATAACACAGCACGTTAACAAGCATTAAGATCATCGCTTGCTTGACTGATCATGAGGAACGCGAATTATTATGAATCGCTTAATCACAATCCGTTAACATGAAAGGGTGTGACCGGTGGCAAACACCATAATTCGATTTTGATTTTCTTTATTATTTACTGTTAACGTATATACTAATAGTTTATCTATTATTATATATGTTAACATGTAATCAATTCATGCATCGGAATTATGAAAATGTACAACCGGCGTTACAAGAATAAACAAGATTTGACCCAAAATGCTCCAAAATATGAGTGATTTGTAGATGCCAACAAAAACCCTCCTTCACACTATTACAAATCTCACCTTTGTTGCCCAATCTAGACCAAATAAAGGGAAAAATCAACATATTTATAATCTTTGAACACAACACCAAATGAAACTACAAATACAAAAATGTCAATAACCCCTTGAATTTCCAAAAGACATGACCAAAACTTAAACACCAACAAATCTTTAATACCATGGAAGGTTCAACAAGAATGCATTATTAATTGAATTGATTCATTTTGTTTGGCAGTATATATAAATATGTATATACTAAGTTGCCGGTTTGGGTTCGGGTTCGAAGAACCGGTACGGCCAAATTTTGAAAAGGGGTTTGGGTTCGTTAGTACAAAAACATATATATATATATATATATATATACAGCCTATAAGCATGAATTAAGATTAGCATGTCACATAGCATCATATAAACAACAAAACCAACATAAACTTGTAATCATAGCATCATGATCATACCATAATAGCATCGTATACATCAAGTTTAATATCAAAATGATAAAATATTCAAGTATCATTGTTTCAACTTTCGACAATTTAAAGTTTGATCATCAAATGGATTCTCTAATTCATCATCCTCATTCTCCTCCTCCTCCTCCTCATCACTGACATTGACATTAGATGAATCAATGCCAATGCCAATGCCACTTACACTTGCACTTGCACTTTAAGTTTTCTCGCTATCTGAGTCATCAAATGCAACAAGTTGAGAAGTGAAAGCATCCAAATCAGTATGCCTGGCTCTATATCCCACATCTTCGTTTCCCCTTGCTTGTAGTCATGTTGCTTGTGTGAAATGAGCCAAGTTAATGTTTTAAAACTCACTTTTAGAGTTATATTTTAATTTTTGATGTGGTGGAATTCCAAAATTAAAAAAATTGCAAAAAAAAAAAAACATTTTTGGGTTGTCCGACCCCTAGGTTCAACCTGGGTCCTCTTGGGTTCAACCTGGTCCGAACCAGGCCTGTGAATCACAGACCCTGTCCGGACCCGGACCAGTACCAGGGGTCTAGGAGGCCAAACCCAATAACCTAGTATGTCTATATATATATATATATATATATTAGTTTAGTTTTAATATTAAAAAGATAGTTTTCAAGAAAAAAACCCAAATTGAAATAGGTTTTGAAACTAAAATAACTATTACAAAAGAAAAAAAAATATCCTAGCTAAAGAGTTCACATAAATTTGTATAGCCATGTCAATGACAATAATAACCTGATGAGGATGATGTTGGATATAAATACCTTTTTGCCACCAAAACATACATAGCAAATTCCAAACTGATCACCATCCTCTTGAATTCCTTCACACTTCTTACCTAAGAGTATACAATGCCATCCTTACCCCATTCACAAAGAGTGGAAATTTGAATAGCCTCAAGTCAAATGAAATTAAGAGTGCATTCCAAATTATTCACGTTCAACTTATATATACATATATATATAAATATATACATATATATGCATATATGTATATATACATATGTATATAAATATATACATATACATATGTATATATTTATAAACATATGTATATGTATATGTATATATTTATAAACATATGTATATATACATATATGCATATATATGTATATATTTATATACATATGTATATATACATATATGCATATATATGTATATATTTATATATATTTATATACATATGTATATATATATATATATATATATGTATATATATATTACCACCCATTCTAAAAAGGGCATGTATCACCTTCTTGGCATACAACCTAAGGATTTTACAAAAAGGCCAAGCGAGCAAGGCGAGACTGCCATGCAATAACCAAATTATGTTTACTAATAGATATTTTTCTTTTATCTATACATTATATAGGACGTTGCTAAACATTATCTTTGGGCTTGATTGCCTTACAGCCAAATGAGACATTAAGGCATTTGACCAAACCAACACATTGTAGCAAGAAATTGATAGCCTTATTTGCCTTTGCCACAATGAAGTGCTCTAGATTTTTAAAAAAAATTGTAGGGGGCATACAACTTCATTGTATCCATTTTGGGGGGCATCGAGCCTATCCTTCACTAAGAGGAACTCTTGTACAATTGCCACCTCCCAAAACAAAGCTTGTGGACATTCCTCCACTTCCTAGACAACACCAATGGAAGCCAAGTCATGAAAATTATACAACTTAAAGTAGTGCTCAAAGTAAAGTATAGCAAGTTGCCAACAAACTGGAATTTATCAGCTTTTTTCTGACTGACTTTGACTTAGCGATAGACAATTATTGGCCCAAAACTTCAAAGTCCTACAATCTCATTCTATAGTTGATTTCTACTGTCAAAATAAATGAAAAACTAAATTCAATGATTTCGAGTAGAAAAGATACCCACGCCATTAATAAGAACAGACATTCATAAAATACAATGCATGCATTTTTACTCTAGCCATAATTGTGTGAGTTGCAAGCCAAAAGCAATCCATTCAGTAACAGCTGATTCTAATCTCACCTCTCCATCAGATCCCAGGGCCACTGTATGATACTTTGCTGCAGAAACTGCCATAAAACATTTTCCTTTTAGAGCCTCGACAGCACGGGGAACATAATTTGATGCAGAATTGGAAGTGCCATAACCAAGTTGAGCTTCTCTGTTACACCCCCAAGTATATATTTCTCCAGGCTCGGTTACTGCTGCACTATGCTTATTTGCTGCTGCAACTGCAATGACTCTTGTCTTGAGAAAACTAACACGGCGAGGTGTTGGTTGTGTATCAACTGCAGTATACCCCAGCTGACCCTCTGAAATGAAGAAAGAAAGAATAATTAAGCCTTTTGCTCTGTGTACTAAGCAAGTAAATGCAACTTAATTCAAATTTAATAGCTTCAAAGTATGCATAGAAAGTTGGAAAGCAACAAATTTATTCAGTCTCTAGAATCAGACATAATTTCTAAAAATGATTCAAATTCTTGTAGAAAATAGCATATACGAACATTTGAATTCCTCAATCACAAGCTATGTTAGCAAAATCCTAGATTTATGATTCACCATATTTATAACATATCTAGATTGAATATGACCTGTATACTTATCTGGTTTGTATCTCTATTACAGATACATATTATAGTGGAACAAAATCCTCAACCTGAAGGATGACTCAATTTATATGGAACATGCTTGTCAATTTTGAAAGATTTCCATTGGCAATGATCACAAGGCAAGGGGACCCCACAAAGCAAAAAACACCTGTAAATGATGTTAGTGCCAAAGCGGAGAAGGCTGACCCTTGAGCTGTGGCACATACACACCAAAGCCATGCAAGTATACTAGCAAAGAATCCAGTGCATGTAGTGTCTTATGAACCTTGTTTCCCAAATATTATCAATGTTGAATAAAATAAAATGATGTTTGGAAGGTTGTGTCAAGACCAAAAGGGATGTCAGTGATTGATTCCAAGTGACTGTACAAGGTTAACATGAAGTGGACAAAAGCCTAGAAAAGCACAAGGTTGGATTCAATGCACCAAGGTTCACCTAGAGGGAGAGAGTTGACTATAATGACAGCTCTACTACAGTTCCATGATCTACTTCAATCAAGGTAATTATGCATCTTGCATCTTATTTTGATTGGTCATTATATCAGATGGATGTAAAGGCAGCTTTCTAAATGGCAAAATAGAGGAAAAAGTTAAAATTATTCAAAATGGTAAGCAAAAAAGATTTGTAGATTGCACCATGCAAAAAAAAAAGTAATATTCAAAATACACAGGGTTACTCGAAGTAATTTTAAGTTCATCTGTATTGGCTTATATAAGCCATTCCTTTGGCCAACCAAGAAACCTCTTGAACAATTTACATCCCAAGCTTGTACCCAATCATTTTTGTTAACTGATGTGTTATCATTCATGAATTCATCCCATGACTTTTAACCATATTCCATGGAGTTGCATTAATATATTCCAAACCTGTAATTTCTTTTGGCATGGTTTTCCTTTTACTTTTTGTAAAACAAAAAAACTCTTACGTCACCTATATTAGAGCAGAAAAATTGTCTATTGCTCCAAAGGACACTTCAAAGAGATAAAACAGAAAACGAGTCCTTCTCTTCCACATATGATATCCACCAATTTGCTTGGTTCGTAAAATATCACAGCTTCTTAAAAAAAATGTCAATGTTCCCAACAACATAAGAAGGCATTGATAAAATGCAGCTTTATGTTCACTATGAATTCCATACATATTAGCATCCACTTATGATTCCATTTTCAATATAATGATTCCTCCATACCTGAATGTTCACCCACTTTATATCACACTTGTCCCTTTTCCTTGTTAGTTTTAATTAGGGTGAAGAGCGGATTCCAATTGCCTAAGGCAACATTGGAATCCGCCCTTTAGGGCTGGGCCCTTCTCACACACCACTCTCCAATAGGGCCGACCCTATAACTCACACCTCATGATATGCCTCTCACCCAAATGAAACGTGTTAAGGGAAAAGTATTAATAAAAAAATATTTATTGCAAGCCGACCTAGAGGTCTACCACCAAGAGAAAGATATATATATGTGTACTTCAAGATGAAGTATGTTATTCATTTTAGAACACACATCAAAAGACAAATTCTGTCTGCAAGTAAGAGGTGCGAAATACATCAGTATTAAGGCAAATATCTTCAGCAAAGTGTGAACTCCATCAGCTTCTCTCCATTGTTATATCTGCTGTTAGGAGAGTGTGAATTCCACAAAAGTGGTGTTCATTCATGCAAACATTAAGGCGAATTTACATCCATTAGTCTGCTCCTCATAATGTGAACTGGCAGTTGAAGGAACTGCTGTTCTGAAGTTGATCACAGTCATCAGCTGAAGACATATATCATCCATCTGCTATTCAAGGACAAATCTTTGGTTGCTATGTATACCTACTGGTCGGTGCAATAAAAGGCAGATCTGAAACTTGTTAAGAGGCAGATCTGAGACCACTGGAAAGTTGAAGATGCTATCAGCCCTAAGGATGAACTGAGATAAGTATTGTAATCAGAATATTATTCATAATCCATAATCAGATCTGAGGATCTTTTCTGGCTGGGTTTTTCCTCCTAGGAGGTTTTCCCAGGGTAATAAGTGTCTTATTCAATTTTGGTTATGTCTTTGTTTGTTCCTAAATCTGAAACTTACTAAATCTAACAGCAAACTATCTAACTCAAAGGTTAATTCTGTTTTCTGAGTTTTCTATTAATCTGAAAGTGTAAAATTTAACATTCCTAACTACCTGTCATTGCAAAAAAAACCAAAAAAAACACTAGGCACATCCATCATATAAAACAAAATTGAATTCTTACCCAATTAATGACTTCATGTACTGATGTTTTAATGCTGCACACTTCAGATTTCATTGCACGAATCTACTACAAATGCTTTGAACACCCATGACATGGCTTCAAAGTTTGAAGAGATTAAAGTGATTTCACTAGGCCTGTGGAAATGGAGAATAAATACTTCTGGATAATATCTCCATTCATGAGTTCTTAACCACCCTTCATCTCCCAAAAACTCTGCTCTGATACCATATTGAAAATGGTGAGCACAAAGGTTTGCAGATTACACAATGAATTATAAAAATAACATGATATCTTCAGTATCCACAGGCTTACATAAAATGATTTTACGCTCATTTATATTGAGTCATTTAATATAAGCCATTCTTTCAATCACCCAAGTAACCTCCTAATAACTACCATTCTAACAAACATTTACTTATTAATTATGACCCACTATCACTTATTTTATAATTTACTAAACTAATACCAATATACTAATAATGTAACATTTCCAACATATATCAATCAGCCTAAGGGGTTTGAGGTGCATGATTCAGAAACTGAAGTCTTCAGGTTGGTTGAAGAAGACCCTATACTGGCTGAAGCAAGCATGATGTGCCTAGTCCCTCATTAACAAACACTTGTTGAACTTGGGCTTCAGCAAAGCTGTTGCAAATCCTAACCTTTACTATTTGTTTGATAAATTTATCCTTAGTTTTGCTTCTACATGCTGATGAATTAATCCTTACAGGTAGCAATGAGAAGCTCATAGCATGGTGCAAGGGTTAGTTGGCCTCTAAGTTTAATAAGGACATCCAACTTATGCACGATTTTCTGGGTCTTCAAGTGTGGCAAGGCACATGTGAGGTCTTCCTTAGTCAAGGAAAGTACACCATAGAGATTCCAATGAGATTTCAAATAATTGATTGTATGCCACTATCTACTCCCATGGTTCTAAATGTAAAATTGGCTGTGGATTCCAATTCAGAATCAGTGGATCCTTCGGTGTACAAGCAGTTGATAGGTTCTATATGTATTTGGTGAATACACAACCTAATATTTGCTTTGGAATGTATACAATGAAATTGGTTGAGCTGAGGTGAATCAGTAAACTATTACAAAGCATGTACTCTAATACTTGAAGGGCACACTTCATTCTGGTTTGAGATATGATGGAAGAGACTAGTTTATGGAACTACGCCAGTGATACTCGTACTAGGAAAGGCACTTCATGTTTTTGTTTCGATTTGGGGTCAGGTATGATATCATGGTTCAGCAGGAAGCAAGCAGCAATGGCCTTGAGTTCAGCAGATGCAAAGTACATGACATCAATCTGCTAGTTGCAAAGCTATCTTGCTTCACAAGTTGATAGCAAAAGTGACCAATCAGATGTTGGAGGTAACACTTTGTACTGTGACAATCAGGGTTGCATGGGGCTCTCTAAGATACCAATGTTTCATGATCGCTCCAAGAAGATAGAAATTTGGTGCCACTTCCTCCAAGATATAGTTCAGAAAGGAGCAGTGGCACTTGAGTATGTGCCCAAAGTTAAGGAGAAGTTTGAGATGTTAAAAGAGATACTTGGATTTATGGAAAAGACTTTCCTTGCAAGTGGGAGTGTTAAACTTTTTACCTTGAGTTGCTTGACTAATGTTCTCACAATGATGGCACAACAATGACAACAGCAGACCAATCTATGCACAACAAGAGATCAGCATGTAGAGGGCATAGCCATATTTCAGAATAAGGTCCAACTATGTTGGGATACTTCTCTGAGACTAGTGCCCAATTAACTATTTGAGACTTGGGTAATTTGGGGGTAAAACATAGTCTCAACTACTTTGATTGGGAGTTATTAGATGTTAGTCTAGGTTGATTGATTAGACAAACTAGTTGATTAATCAATCAAATCTGAGTGTCACTTCACTGAGTTGTAAGCTTAACTTTGAGATTGACTTGATACCTCACATAGTTTCTTATCTATTTAAAAGTTAAAATGCACATATTCTAATTCTAATAATGAATCATATAGAGAGTCTCGATGCACTTGTCTCTAAGTTGAATTGTCAATGCTCTCGCCAATTATAGATTGAAACTGATTATCACATTCTCCATCACGACCAGATCTACTGTCTTTACTCCTCCCAAGAGATGGAGACCAAAGAACACTACATTTCAAATGCCCCATTTTACTATGAGATCCAAGGAAGATTTCACTACCTCTACAAGGACTGAGGCAACAGTCTACCCAATTTCTTTAAATGTTCACACTAGCAGCACTGACTCCTTTTCATCGTGAGGCCATCACAATCTAACATACCCTACAAAGGGAGGGAGTCTAGAGCCTCTAGAGCCCCAATGCTCATCACCTCTTTTTACCAGCCAACCCAAGCAATAGGCAGTACAAAATAACCTTTAGAGACCAACAGTTCACATATTAGAACTGATTGATCAGTTAAGTGGTACTTTCTCATACCACACCATTACTACTCAAATTCCCTAGCTTGCTCCCCCTCAATGTCAAGGCTCTACTCAACTCAACCCCATTTCATCAACATGGATATACTTACAAACTCCCCCTCAAATCACATAGTCAAAATCATATTACGAACATCTTTTCTACTACAGGAGCTACATCAGCCTTGGATGTTTGGAAGGATTCTAGAGGAAGTACTTTGATTCCTCCTAGGTTAAACCAACATGGCCTTCCAACCGTGGATACTCCCCAGTGAGCATTATCTCTCACAGTGATCAATGATGGCTCAGATGACTACTCCATTTCAGACACAGCCAAGGATATTCAATGAGATTTACTTCCAAACTTCACCAGCACATGCTTTTGGGGCCCTTGTTTGCCCCTCATTGTTTGTTAGTGCCATGGTGCTTGATTTTGTCTTACGTAATTTTTTTATTTTGATTCTAGGGTTCTCTCTTCCTAGAACTTTCTATTGTTAACTGTTGTAACCTTTAGCCCCATTGGCATACTTTTGATCACATCTGGGCATTAAAATTATTTCTTTCTTTTGTAAAATTTCATTCTAGCGCAATGTATTTCTTTTCAGATTAACAAGAAGACAGTTGCAGGTTTGAGAATTCAATACTGCATTTTAATGTTGTTCACATTTTCAGCAGTATGTGTTTGTTGATTAGCATAGTCAGAGATTACTGTTTTGATTGGAGTTTCCATACTTTAAGCTACGAAGTTTTAAGATTGAATTTTTTGAGTGCTGAATCTACTTAGCATGGTCTAAAAATTAACAAAATGCACAACAGGTTAGCTAGGATGCACGTGCTGGTGCTGGGGGATTAGCATAGGAGAAATCTCATTGTATTGTGATCATTATTAGTTAATACAGTGAGTAGTACTGTTTTGCTGAGTGTTTTCCAAAAGGAATTCCCAGGGTAAATCATTGTGTCTCTTTGAGCATACCATTGTTTACTTTTTGTTACATTTAAGGTTCTATTAGCATGATTTCTCTTGTAAAAGTTCATCAGGTATTGTAATTATTTCCTTTCAAGGAAGTAGCTGTTTAATCATGACTTATCAAACAACCATTTTGAGGTGCCATCTCAAATACAATTTCACATATGGTAAATGGCATACCAAATTAAACAGCAAACCACAAGTTTCCAATCATATTAATTTGCACTAAGTCTGAGTCTGATGAACTCCTCGTGACTTTTGGAGCAGCATCGCCTATTTAATTATGATTCTCTTGTCCAGCTCAGCAATCCCACTCTTAAATCTCTTGCACACACAGAATGGAGGGAAAGAAAATAAAACAGGAGCCTGTGTCAATGGAAAGCAAGGGATATAATCTGGCTGTTGATCCTTTAAATAATTTCCTGTTAACAATTGAGATTTCTTTACTAATCAATCTGACAATGGTTCTCTTATTATTAATATGCTGGAAAACACCAATAGAGCTGTAGGTTACTAACAGCCCATGGCAATGATCATGTGCAGATTTGCTGCCAAAACTAACATCATACAGTGAACAGCATGGTTAAGGTGGACTTTGGTCAAGCTGTGCAGCAGATGAGCAACATTATGGATGCAGGCAGCAGGACGGATAACCAAGAGACAGAATGGGGCAATCAATGTTGAAAGCAAGCTCAATAAATAACATGTCAACCAACAAAGGTTGGGCACGGTGTCTGGTACTGAACATGGTCTCATCTTAAAGGTTGATGGTGTAGCTTCTTGGCATATTGACCATGCGAACTTCATTTGGCAGGTCCAATGCCTTCCTCTGCTTCCATAAGTGGTTTCATTAGTAATCATGGTGTCACTTTGGTATCCATATCCTGTGTTTTAATGAATGAGACGTCAAACTGTATTTTATGGCATAGTTTTTCTTAATTTAGGATGGCATTGCTAAGTGGATGTCTTGTAATCCAGTGTATCCCTAAAAGTTAGATCTCAAGTATTGTTTAAATCAATGAAGCAATAGTCTGCAAAAAATAGTGATTATACCCGATTAATCCTGAATCTTGGAGCTAGCCGATTTATTACCCGAAAAAATCCCGATTCATGAAAAAATTGTTGACCAAGCGTTGACCCAATTTTCAGAGATTTTTTACATTTAAATCACGTTAAAATCATGTTAAAAACCCCAAAAATGACAAAAAAGAAAAAAATCATTGTAAAAACTTGCAAAACCCTAGAAAAACAAGTGAAATTACTGAATTGATTAGAAATAAGGTTGGTCTGAGACAAAATCAGAGTCAATGTGGAATCAATGTTGAAAAAGCTTGTTATTTTGGCCATTTTGGGGGGGTTCATCATTCCCCACACTTGTTCAAACCCACGAGCTCAACGACCCAACAAAGGTAGAAAGCCCATGAGTTCAATGACCCAATAGGGGTTTGAACCTTGGTGGCTACCTCACCAATGGAGTTTTTCTCCCACAACACTAAACGTTCAAAGACATATTTAATATATGTAGATATAGATATATGATTTTTAATTTTTAATTGATATAGTTAATTTTTGCTCAAACAAAGACATACAATTCATTATGTGAGCAATATATCTAAAGTGCTCCATGAAATAAATCTGAATGATAACAAACAAGCTTACATAGTTGTAATAAAAGAGCCTCCAACACACAATCATTAAAATTTGTCTCTACCTTATATAGTAGTTGCAAGCTAGGTATTGCCAAAATAGTAGTTGCAAGCTAGGTATTGCCAAAACCAGTGGCTTGCTAATCTTTTACTTCAGCTAAACAAATGCCTTTTGTTGAATTCTACCCTATATAAAAGACTTACCAATTGCCATCAGGGAATATAAAGCATTGCAACTATGGAATGTAATTTGATAAGCTTTCTCAAATATTGAACTACCCCTAGAAAACTCCTTGCCTCAATCACAATGAAAATCTTGGATCACTTCAAAATGGCTTCCACTTTTGTTAAATTCCTAACGATTGTTGGATCTCTATCTAATAAATTTTGATCTCAGCTACTTCATAGACTTAGCTAATCTTTGATCTCAGACTTAGACAACTATTTGGTGTATTTGCTGACTACCCTTTGAAAAAGTTAATGAATATTTGCCTATGTAATCAGCAATATGAATATAAACAACAAAAATCTATTTTCTACAATTCATGGGTTAAACTCCTTGTCTCAATCACAATGAAAGTCTTGGCTCACTTCAAAATGGCTTCCACTTTTACTAAATTCCTATCAATAGTTGGATCTCAATCTGATAAATTTTGATCTTAGCTACTTCATAAACTGAGCTAATCTTTGATCTCAAACTCAGACAACTTTTTGGTGTATTTGGTGACTGCCCTTTTAAAAAGTTAAATGAATATTTGCCTATGTAATCAGCAATATGAATATAAACAACAAAATCTATTTTCTATAATTCATGGGTTAAACTCTATTTTATTTACTCTCTATATCTCTATGCTATGGAAATGCCCTTAAGTTTTTAAAAAAAAGTAGTTTGTGTCTATTTTTCTACAAATTTTTACGATTTTTAAAATCCAATTTCTTACCCATTTTTTCAAAAAATCTTATATTTTTGGTTTGCTGATTTTTTCCCCAAATGATTTTTGATTCTATGATATAAAGCAATTGCAATTGTGGAATATGATTTGATAATATTTCTAAAATATCGAAGTAACCCTAAAAAACTCCTTGCCTCAATCACAATGAACACTTCAAAATGGCTTTCACTTTTACTATTTGTCTGTTAACGTTTGATCTATGTTACTTCATAGACTTACTTAATATTTGATCTGACTTGGACAACAATTTGGTGTATTTGGTGACTGACCTCTTAAAAAGTTAACTGATTATTTGCCTATGTAATCAGTAATATGATTATAAACACCAAAAAATTATTTTCTACAATTCACGGGTTAAACTCTATTTTATTTGCTCTTTATATCTCTATGCTATGGAAATGCCCTGAAATTATTTTAAAAAATAGTTTTTTTCTCTTTTTCTACAATTTTTTATGTTTTTTTAAAATCCGATTTTTTTCCCGATTTTTTCAAAAAATCTTTTACTTTTGGTTTGCCGATTTTTTCCCTAAACAATTTTTGCTAACAAAACTGAACACAATGATTTCCAGATTTATGATGCAAAAACGAGAACCCGTAAAACCAATCTCGAAGAATCTAATGGATATACAAAAGTCTAGATGACAGATCTCTTAGTGGTGCTTTTATTTGACCAAGCTTTGGACATACTATTCTACCTGAAGCTCTGTAATTTAACATACAGCATTCAGAGGCAGGTCTGCATATTTAAAATTTGTTAACATAAATGTTTTTTTACTGTATCTATCTGTGTGTGTGTATAAATTAATATACGTGCATTGTACATATGTGTGTGCATGTACATGTATTGCAATTTTATTTGCATGTCCAAAAAGCTATAATTATTAATAAACAATTGGATATTACCTTAAAGACAGAAAATTTCATCTCCATAATGCTCAAATCATTAGCTTCACAAAGCATGTACCTTATGCCATACAATGAGAGAAAACTAGAACTTCAATTAACACAACTTAGTAGTTCCATTATACTAAAAGCAAAAGAGCAACTGCCAAGAAACAAGAGCTTCAAAGTGCATGTGATGTTGCTGATATATAGAGAATCAAACTCGAATGCAATCCTTACCTCTGTTAGATCCCCAAGTAAACACTTCCCCTCCCTGGGTGGCAACGATAGTATGATGTTTTGCTGCAGCAATTACTTTAACACGGCGTTGTCCAAGCCCAAAAATCAGTTGGCGTGGCGTAATTACTGCAGCTTGACCACTGAAATATCGTATGTCCAATCAGAATCTTAATTTTAAAGCATTGTACAAGCTACTGGTTAAAACTAACAACGAAGTAAAGAGTTGAAATTAACAAATCTACTTCAATCTAGACGCCAGCATTTCCAACTGAAATTAAATTCATCTTTCTGGTCTTTGAAATCATAGAATTGGGAAATTATGGAAGACAATGGACCATGTTATAACAGTTGACACACTATATTACCAGAAGCAAGTGTATATGAAGCATTCAAAAATATCAAATTTATGTATTTCAGAACAAACACAAAATCCTTAGGTACTGGCCTTAATAATCATAAGAGTTAAAAACTGATCAAGGATGCCATGTCCCCTTTTCAAAGATAAAGAATTAATAATAATATCTTATATTGGACCTGAAAATTTTATATTTATGGGGCAACTTAATGATATTATTATAAGTAATTTGAAAAGTGTTTTTTAAATGCTTAATTATAAAAAGTATTTTTAAATAATTAGGAGGGAAATTTTAATCCATGGGCCCAGTTTGAAAAGTTTTTAAAAGGTGGCACTTGGCTTCATTTGGCATCTAGATTTTATTTGGCATTCTTCACTTGGAGCATTCATATTTGAATTCACAACCGAGAACGAAACCCCTTGGTTGTTTGGAGGTTTGGGAGGACGAAAAACCTCATTTCCTTCTAGGGCATCCTTACATAAGGGTTGCCTTGGAGTTAATTTTGAAGGGTTTGCATCAAGTTTTCCAGTTGGGAGAACAGATTTGCAGCTGTTATAGGTGTAATTTGGGTGGATTGTTCCAAGGAAGGCACCTGATAATTATGATTGAGCACGGCTGATTTTTGCCACCAAACTGCACATTACATGCCTGTCATCTGCAGCTGCTTCACATCAACTTCCGGCAGCAGCCACTCCATTTGTGTTCTCAGTACCACAACCACGGAGAAATCAGAGGGCTGTTACCGATTGGCAAGGAGTTAAAATCGCAGGGGATTGTGAGAGTAGTGGCAGATCCAGGAATCGCTACCATCCCAAATCTGATCAGAGGTTTAGAGCTGAACACAGACCAGACAGGTCTGATTCATCAACTGCCACTCCTCATTTCAAGGGTGAGGACTAAAGATCCCAGCAAAAACCCATCAGATTGTAGATTTTACAGCTTAACTGTAGGTCTGATCACAGCCTACAACTGTTCCTTAGAAAATCAAAAATCACTGCTTATTTGTAAGTGCAGAATTACATTCATTCGGCATAAGCTAGGGTTTGTAAATCAGCCCTTATTTTAATGTAATGAAGTTCAGATCTAACCATGGAGACTTTTTGAAAAATTGTTGAGAGTTTGGTGAACTTGATTTTCAATTTCTAGTAGTTGTTTTTTTTCTTATTTCCAAATATTTGAAAAAATACGAAGTTACCAATTCAGGTACGGATACAGATAATGATATAAAAGCAGCTGAGAGCAAATATAATCTTGAATTTATTTGGTTTATGACAGACTGAAAGTAAATAAAAATAAACGTTCATAGAGTGGATTGCATAGATGCAGCAACTGATCTGATTAATGATGCTCAATTAGGTCTTAAAACCCTCAAAAAATATTGACAATACCAGATCCAGTCATCAAGTTAGTAGGACAGCAAAATATAGTGATAAATAATGCCACTATAACTATTGGGAGATCTCAGACCTGATTACTAATCAATATGATTACCAGTTGATCAATAAGAAATCACTAATAGTAGTTTCACATCCTTGTGACAGTATGAAGAAATCAACAAAAATAGAAATAAAGATCAGATTGCACCAATGATGACAGGCTGTGTATTTATGACAATTGCAATTTGAATAGTAGTTTGGGTCAGATCACACCCCTTATAAAAGGTTGCAGCATATATGAAATTGCAATTTAAATAGTACAGTTTGCAGCCAGCACTATTTTATTAATTTGCCCCAAAATTAGGCACAGCAGATGATGAATAATCACTGAAGACCCAGCCACCTGGGAAGGACGCTGGAGGAATCCAAGGGGAATCAGGCTCGGACCAGGACCTGGGTAGAATAAGAATCAGGATCCAAGGGTTTTAGTGAATAACTTAGAAAAAATACAAAACAATCACATATTTCCAGCCATTCTAGTTCAGGGACATTACAAAGGGAGATGACAACGTAGAGAAGGACAATTTACAGCTCAAGTTACCAGACGTGGAATTGTAGAAGTAGTGCAAATTAAGTAGTTTTCCAAATTTTGGGATTCAAAAAATTTGAAACACACACCCCTGCATGTCTCGATATATAAATATGATGTTGCTAATATTGTCTTATTTATTGATGAAGCTTGCTGAGGTTCCTAAGAAGTCATCTCCCAGACTCCTAAACTAGCAAAGTAACTCACAAGCCTCAGGAAATCTGTTTTTACCAATACTGCGTAGTGCCAATAAAGCTATATATATTCCAGAATTATGAAATTCTCTACACAATCAACCAAATAATCCAAGTTCAAAAGATCCACTCCTAGCCCACAAGATGGTGAAATGGTTGAACTGTTTTATATATACATTAACATGTGTGAATGTTGTATTCTGTCTACCATTAATATCAACTAGCCACAAAACATCAAGATTTTTGAGTGCATTGTCTGAAACTGGATCTCCCAAGCAATAATAAAGGACTCCGTTTTCTGATGTATTAACTAATTGTTTTACCAGATGTCTTCCACAATTTTGTTATAATTGAAAAGACAGTGAGCAATTGCACACCTCAATTAATTTGCTTTGGCACTGCACAGCTTTTATTGTGTGGCTTTTGAATGATAAACTTATTTGAAATGTACATGTCAACAAACATTATGGCGATTCCCCTTTCTTCCAATGGTACAACTAAACATTGATAACAAAGAATATATGGCAGAAACATTACAGTGAAACTCTAATAAAACATATCTGTAGCATACACAAATTCAATGTTGGACGCTAATATAGATATAAGATGATAAACTTTAGTAAACTAGAATAAACAAAAGAAAGGAACAAACATTGCTCTGACAAGAGACAGTTAGAAAAAGAGAACAAACAATTTTAAATGTGTCACACCTGTGAATATCAAAATCAGGGTGGCCTAGTCGACCACCCCTCCCATAGCCCCAGGTGTACAATTCTCCCAATGCAGTCACGGCCACACTATGGAACTTTGCAGCAGCAATCGCTTTGACAAATAGGCCTTGAAAAGCTTCCACCTTGCATGGAAACTTCTGAATGCGAGAATTTCCAGTTCCAAGCTGATAATTGGCACCATTTCCCCAGCTATAAAACTCAGTGGCCCCTGAAAATTGATAAATCAAAAGATATGGTTAGTATTGAAAATTTTCATGGGCATTTCAATTAGAATTCGACTGTTTTGGGATTTGACCTGTTGTTTGTATTTGTAATTCATCTTTAAGATTACCTTTATGAAATGAATGAAACTGTCAAAATTTGCCTTCTCAGACAACAGCTTACCTTCATTGTTCGTTTCAAAGACCTGCTGCACTGGACCAGAAAGCAGATCCACGGGAGTCCTTCCTTTTGAATCCTCCAATGTAAGAGAAGCACCTGCTTCAATCAGTACTCCAGCCACTGCAAGATGTCCAAAATGGAGAGCCCTATGCAAGCTACTCCATCCCGATTCCCCATCCTGAGGAATATAGGAAATTCATGAATGAAAGACAGATACTATTAATTTGATTGATAAATATAAAGTCATGTGCATAACAAATGGCACTTCATTATGTAATGTCCCCATCCTAGTCAGGGACATTGGATTGAGGAGTTAGCCTATTTTTGGACCCTTGTAGGCTAACAATGTATGGATAAGGGGGGTCAGTAATGCATTATCTTGAGGAGTGGTCTGTCTATTTGTTCTAGTTCAGTGTTGAGTTCAGTTCTGGTCTTCGTTTCATCAGTTTCTGACATTATAGGTGAGGATTTCCTAATTTTTAGGGAAAAACTGCTAAAAATAGACATGGTCCTATTTTCATTGGCGTGGCGAACTGTGGCCCCAGCTTCTGATAGATTCAATTTCCGAGCAATAATGAGGGAGATGAGAATTTTTAAGTGGTTCTCACAGGCATTGATATTTTAATGAAATATTAATATAAAATCACAAAATGCATCACCTAAATTTATTTAAGTGAAAAATTAATACCTCCTAAGCTAGGCGTTGTTTTTAGGGTTAAGTTGGGAACCCTAAAAGCAAGTTATGATTTTTAAAACCCTAATTGCCAGAAATCGTACTTTTTGGGTATTTAGGCAGCCAAGATGGAAATTAAACCTCATCCATTGATATTGAGCATTTGACATTTCTTCTGAGCACTTGGCTATGGCGACTAGGGTTTGGACCTGTTTTGGAGAGCGTGCATTCTTCAGAATTCAATAGCTTTGAGATTGTGAAAGATCAATCGAATTGTTGCAGCTTGGTTGGATTCATTCAGAAGTCAAATTGAATTAAATTGGGGCAGATTTGGCTTCTTACAAGGCAGATTTGTTGTAGGTTTCCTATTTACTATTTTGTTGTTAATTCCTCTATGGTTTGGAGGCTTCTTTTCCCAAACACACAGCTTGCTCATTTATTGGCGCCATCTTCCACTATTTGGGTGTCTTAATATTAAATAAGAGCAGATCTGAATTGTTTCAGAATAAAAAATCAGAACTTTGTAAGTTGCTGATTGAATTCTTTTAATTCAATAAATTGGCTAAGGACCTACGGGTATGCTTCTAAATTCTCCAATTTATTGTTTCAATTGATTAATTTCATGTATTATTTCAATATGTGTTGAAAATTAAAGAAACTCCCTTCTGCAACTTTTGTCTATTTCTGAAAGACCATCTTAATAATCAAAATTACAAAGAAGATCTACAAATTACAGCAGGTTGAAGAGTTGAACCAGCAAGGGTTCATCACACATTACTACAAGTTTTTTAATTTTTTGCAGTGTTTATGCTGGCCTACGTGTTGTCACCATATAAAAACAATTGTGGATGATCAAAGATGTGTGATCAAGGAAGAATTAATCATGGATTTGTTATTATAGTGGCATAAACATTTAATCTTTCCCTTTCTTTTTCTTTTTTTTAACACTTTATTAAATTATTTTTGTTTCATTGTTACACAACATTGCTTTGAATAAAACCCATAGTTGCACACAAACTAACAAGTTGGAAGATATTTAAGAGCTCAATATTGCCATGCATATGTTTAGGAATTAAAAAATATAACTCAAAACAGAATAGTTATACGTGTTTCCTGCAACATGCTTATTTTCTATTGTTAGTTATCTTGGACAACATTTAGTAAAACATTAGTATGTGTTTCTGATATGAAGTAGTCAACATACCCTTGCATCTGGATCAGCCCCAGCAGCAAGCAATCTCCTAACTATTGGCACATGATTCCTCCAAACTGCAATGTGAAGGGCAGTAGACCCAAATGTATTTCTTATATCAATGTTTCCACCATTTTTCTTTAGTGCCAGCAATGCAGGCTCTAGGTCAGTGATTGATCCATCTCTAATAGCAGACCACAAATCTTGGAGTTGAATGCTTGATGTCAGCCGACGGGAAGTTTGCTTCAACATGGTGACCCCAGTATGAGGACTTGAGCTCTCCATTAATATATCAAAAGATGCCCAACACAGGCAATCCCTTAATACACTTCCTCTTTAGAAATTCTGAAAAATTCTGCGCTGCTGAGTTTAAGCCAAGTTAAAAGTGAAGCATGCAAAACTTGGACAGATTGTGTATAAATTTTTACCAAGTTCCTCTTCACACGTCAGCAGAGAAAGCCACAGTACACCAGACCAAAATAACTTTTAAGTAAACGTTGAATTTTTTGATAATTTCTCTCAGAATAGGAATGATCAAGGACTAAGAAACGATAGGTCCGTCTTCATCAATGTCTTCATTATGAAAACGGGGTAACACCAAGAGCCATTTGCAAATCCTCAATCTATGACAAATTGCATCATTACATGTTGACCATCTTCTACCACCAATAAAAGTTAAATGTTGCATTAACATTACACCATACAAATCCCTCTAGTCCAGCTGTCCATTAAAAAAAAATCTTATATCACTCTCCTGCAACAGTCAAATAATCACACACATGCATATTCACAAGATTAATAGACTCGATGTGAATAAAAGTATTCAAACTCGCCGCATAATTTACAGAATAAATATACAAATATTAAGAGAATTACTAGACTTGATGAGACTTTTACGGAACCTGTGTGCTACAAACCAATAATATATAATGCACAGATGTTGCTGCCATTATGGTTAAAAAGCAGTATAGAGGAACCCAGAACGAATTTGAAATATTAAATAATAAATTACAAAAACAACACTGGTCTTTAATAGTTTATAGCATGAAAGAGTAAAAAGAGTCCAAAAAAAGACATCAGAACACTAATCTATAAAAGATCATATAGAAAGTAAACTGCAGAAAGTATGCAAATAAGCCATTTAGATATTCAACATTCTGATTTCTCTGATCTATAAATTATGGAGCATCTAATACCCAAATTCCCCATATAAATGACATTGTAAAATCAACTTAAAGAATGGCACACGAATGCATTTTATCTCCTACATGTCAGCAATCAATAGAAATTTTCATTTACCATCCAATATTGAGAAAGTCCGCAATTAAATTAACAGCCAATTGAAATGAGTAGGGAAGAAAAAATGCAAGAAGCATTCAAACTGAGATGATTGTTTTCGTCATGCAACAAATTCTCTCCAATCATCAACTAAGGGCAAGAGCTCACCACATTTCTTAGCTAAGATCTACAAGAAGTAGATTCACATAAACAAGAAAAAGGCAAACACATTTTTAGAAAAATGCACTGTTGGATTAATCCGTACACAACTCCAAGTATTTTATAGGAAAGTAGAATTTAAAATTTTCTCAAATCCAAAAAAACTAACCACATTTTATATAAACTGCAAAAATTATGATGATCAGTTAATCTGATTCTTACCTTGAAGAGCTAAACAAAAGGTTTAAAAATAGGCCATAAACTTTTCCCTAGTGTTATTGAACCCATTTCCCAAACAAAATCGCACCTGAAGGAAAATGATTGGCTGAATTTCCATTGACAATGACGGTGGCTGTAAGACTCTTTTGAGCTTACTATGTGGACAAAATCTCAGATCTCTCAAAATTTCAGTCACATTTTTAAGGGGAAAAAAATTTTGGGACACAAGTTTGTTGGCAATTTATTTACAGAGATCATGGAATTCAAACATTACAGCAAAAAAAACAACCCAGTAACAAACAAATCCGTGCAGGCACTACGACAAAACCCTAAAATGGCATTTCATTACATGCTTGACAACAACTACTTTCACAGCCCAAGTAAATATCAATGAAATTTTTCAACAAAACCTAACCACCATGAATGCAAGGAAATCTCAAAAGCTGTCCAACCCAACATCAACAGAGAGAACGGCTATTGGTGCTTACCAATTACTCAAACAAGCAGCAATTTTCTCGTACATTTCACTGCAATTGAGAGAGAAAAAAACGTAAAAACAGCGTACATGCATCAAAAATACAAATTCGCGTCGAATGGGAGCAAACAGAGACCAAAACTTTCAAAGAAATATTAAAAGGGTATCCGAATATCAATAAAGAATATGCCAATCTGAAACTGTGAATGTGATTTTCAACACCTGGCTTTTCCAGCTTGTTCCGCTCCTTCGACCATGTGTACTAGAAAAATAATATTCTCCAGGATTCTGCTTATTTTATTGTGCTTTAGTGAACATTACATTTGTTTGTATTTACGTGAACCCTCTTCCACGTATATAGCTTTTTTGTAATTCTGAAATTCTTCATGTTAGGCTTACCTTATTTTTATTCAGAAAATTTCTGAAACAAATAACTACTTCATGTAAGCCTCGATATTATTATTTTCAAACTCGGGTAGCTGGCATGTTGGGCTATCTAACCCAGGTTACTTCAATACTCTTGGAGAAACCGCCAAATTTGACAGCTTTAGAAGGGCCAAATTTGGCGGTTTTAATAGTGATCTGAACTTGGATCGAACGCCAAATGTGGCAGTTTTTATAGCGGTTGGATCTTTGGCTTTTGTTTGGCGTGCGTGCTTTTCAGTGTTTCAACTTCAAACATGCCCGACGTTCTCTGTTAACAATTTGTGGAGCCACATTTATTTTGGAAAGATTGGGTCTCCATCAGTTTTGTGCGCTGAGATTCTCAAGTCAAATCCCACTTATTCGTGGAATCTAAAATATCTCCCACATATAAATAGAGAAGGGAGAAGTCAAGGATTAATTAAGGCTGTCTCCCATAGAATGGGGATTCAGGTGTGAGGTGTGAGAATTGTGTGGACGTTTTGGATTGTATTTTATGATCAATAATCATAAGTTGGGATAAATGAAAAGAGCATTTAGAATACTAGTGGCAATTGTATCAAAAAAGAGCTGCAATTGTAGTTGTATAATATTAATTAACTTTGACATGCTCCTACATTAATTGTTTAATTTAATTTAATTGATTTAATTTAAATCGTTAAATTTTAGTTTTTTTAATTTCATAAATAATTATTAAATTGATTAAATTTTATTATGTTTAGCATATGGTTTTCAAAAAGTTTGTTCAAACTAAGAGTGTATTATGGAAATTGAGTTTAAATGATTTGCACTTAATTTAAATTATATAATTTACCAGCATATTTATATTTACAAAAATAGAGATAAAGTACGTGAAAAAATATTATATTTTATTCATTATTCTACTTAAAAAATAATTATATTATAATTAATATTAGTTTCCTTGATACTTAATCCCCCCTCAAATAAAATATGTCAGAAATCTTCAAGTCTAAGATCGTCGATCTCATTAAAAGGTAGAGCTCATTTAGATAGGATGTTTGCCTCCACATTGTTTGTTCTCCTAACATGACTTACTTGACAATCTTTAAAAAAATTAAGCTCCTCAATTATACCGATAATCAAATTTTGTAAGTGTCACGCCTCTATACTCCCCTTCATTGTAGCTTGTACGATGATCAAAGAATCCCCCTCCAGATGTAACTTCCTGACGCCCAATTTCTTACCAACTCTAACTGCTATCAATGTCGATGACGCTTCAGCTATGTTATTTGTGCCTACATCAAGTTTTTGAACACTCAGAACCACTACCTCACCCTTCCAATCCCGAACAATGAACCCCGCCCCAGATGGTCCAGGATTACCTTTAGAGGCACCATCGAAATTTATCTTCCACCATCCCTCTGAAAGTCTCACCCACTTCTCAATAGAATGACAAGCATTGCTAGATTGAACCCAGGCTTGCCCCTTAATGGGCTTGTTTTAATATATTCTTATTATTATGTTTTTTATATTTCTATTAAACTCATGGATTGAGATAATTAGAATTTAATTAACGATGTCATAGAGATAGACAAAATTGATTGATGAGTTAAACTCAAAGTGAGTGGTAGTTGAGAGGTGGAAGTGAAGATATAATTAGCATTAAATAATCAAAAAAAAAATTTAATTAAGTGTATAAGAGGAAAAAATAAATTAAATTAAATTATAAATAAAAAAAATTTGTTTTTCATGCATTTAAGTGTCACAAACAAGTCAAATTAAATGCTTCTAGTTTTTGTTGAGGATGTTTTTTGCAACCATGTGTGAAGATTCTTTTTGCAACCATATGTGAAGGTAATACGTGTTCAACATAATCATTATATTAATTAATTATAAGTATATTATCTTATTCTTATTATATTTCTATTACTATGTTTGTGTTAGTCGATTTAATTCATTTAAGTTGTGATATTCCTTTTAATGTATCAAACAATGAAATCAACAAACTTAGAGTCTTGATATTTCAACTCAAGTTTAAATCACTGATATTTTAGTTATTAAATTTAATTTAATTTAATTTGAGTTATAACATGTGTGTGTGTGTGTGTGTGTGTGTGTGTGTGTGTGTGTGTGTGTGTGTGTGTGTGCATATATATACATATATACATATTATACACACACACACACACACACACACACACACACACACACACACACACACACACACACACACACACACACACACACACACATATAACATACATATATACATACATACATATATATGCATACATACATGTATATGTACATATATATAACATACATATATACATATATATATAACATACATACATACATACATATATAAACATACATACATGTATATGTATATATATGTATGTATATGTATATATGTTATACACACACACACACACACATACACACACGTATGTGTGTGTGTATAAATAATGTTAGATTTCATATCATATTTGCAATAAGAAGAACACAAAAATACAACAACACATGAAAAATATAACACAACATATATCCTGGGAAAACCCTCCTTCTCAAAGGAGAAAAACCCGGTCAAGAATATATATCTCTTGTATATTGGATGAAAGAGCATAAATCTACTTACAATCTGGGCCAAACTCTAGGCCGATCTAAAATAATGAAACACAACACCTAATCCTAGATGCGAATGAACAATTACAATGAATTCTCCTTGATGTCAATCTGCTTTAAGGAAAAAATGATAATTTGTTGTAGATATGTGAACTCCTTGATATGTGTCAATTATCTTTAGAATGAATTGATTGAGTAATTAAATGATCATCATCTTCTATATATACAAAGTATGGTGTCTCTTCACAAGCAAGGCAACCCTTCACAAGGGTCGGCTTCATTCAAGAACCGAGGTGACAATTCATCTTGGGTCAGCCTTAAAAATATTAAATAATAATAATTAGTAGCAAGTTCGACTTGCCTTGGAATTATTTAACTATTTATTCTTTTGAATTTGAGTGAAGGATATCTCCTGAAGCTATAACATCAACACTCCCTCTTGGCTAGGGAAATATCTTTCAAGATATCCATGTCATTGAGTCTCTCGACATGACGTCCACCATGGCTACCCCCATGTGTGGAAAGAAACACATGTACAAGTGCCCATCACGAAGTCTCTCAATGTGATGTCATCATGGAGTCTCCTCAGCATGGCGTCCATAATGACTACTCCTATGTGTGGAAAAATACAAGTACAAAGAGTTCATCATGGAGTCTCTCAACATGATGTTGTCATGGAGTCTCTCAACATGACATCCACCATGGCTACTCCCTAAGGGTGGAAAGGACCACATCTTCATCTCAGAGATAGACAAGGGCTTTCACCTTTAATTTCTCCATCTCGTAGAAAAAATGCATTAACAAGGGCTTTCACCTCAAATTTTTGTCTCGGAGAAAAATGCATTAACAAGGGCTTTCACCTCAAATTTCTTCGTCTCAAAGAAAAATGCAGTAACACAAATTTTCATGATGATGTGACTCCCTCTGGAACTCCACACGGTTGCATCAACCTTCTGACCTCCTCGTCCAAGGTTGCCTCTTGATGGTTTGATAGACTCCCTGTGAATGTTATTTCCTCCTCTTTGAAGAAACTGATTGCAATCAGTATATGTTATTTCTCTTCGAGAGATGACTCAATGCAGTCCCATTGTTACAAGTTGTGTCTCCATACATTTCTTCAACCTGCGTGACTTCCTCATGAGATGCAATAATCTCTTTCTCCCTATAATTCCTTATGCAATATATCATCATCCTTTTGCTCCTCGATCCATCCATGAAACCCTCGAGAGCATCGACAACTAGCACAGCGCCAACAGCAAGCACAAGAGTGACTATTATCTCATGAAAAAAGCTAACATGACCAGAGGAATGCATGACATTGCAGAGGTAGAATTTGGCGTTACTGTCCTCCAAAACAAGTGACACGAGAACCACCTTGATAGAAATTTGGCGCTCCTACTCGTCAATACGAGTGTCGGTGTACCTCGTACACTTCTCATTGTGAACATCAAAAGTAGAAATGTGATGGCTCAACTCGACCAGCATGACTAGGAACATGGTCTTGTCGTGCTACATGTGTCCCACCAAAGCAACATTTCTCGTTGGCATGGGGTTCGACATTAAGCCAAGCAAGAAATCAGTGGAGACATAGGTTTATGAATCCTTCACACCCACCTTGAACTTAATGTTTCTTACAAGTTTGATGATGGGTTGCTCCAGCGGTTGTGCATCCTCATCCATTACCAGGGTTTCCATGTCATGGCCATACACTTCTTCCGTAGTGGGGTAGCATTTCTTGTCCTCTGCAAGAACGATTTTTCCTTCCATGTGTGTCTTCATATCTATATCAAATTCATTGCCCTCTCCCTCCCTGAGGCCACGCTCAGGACCGTCAGCACCATCATGAGTAAGCCATACCTCTTCACCATTGAAACCAATTGAAGTCCTCTCAATTTGTGCACAGCAACATTTAACATCTTCGTAGCTCGTCGAGCGAATGAATCATTAAAATCCACGGTATTGACAACCATGACCACAATAGTCCACCCAATGCCTCTAGGTTTCATCAGTCAACTGCCCATAACAGATTCAAAGTCAAATTCAGGGAACAAGTTCTCAACCTTCTAGTCCTTCACATTGTTGTAATTTATGAGAGAGCGACACTATGCATAGACCACTACCATTTCTTCTTCTTCATGTTTTTTCTTCTTGGTTTTAACTTTATTCTTCCTTTAATTTTAAAGCCCTTTCTGTGATGTTGTCATAACCTGGCCTAGTTGGTGCAAAAGCATCGAGTATCTTCTTCAACCAAATCCAGGTGTGCATCTTCACTATCCCATTCTGGGGTATACCAAGCAGTCGACGTCTTCATCTCACCCTTGGCTAAAGCCCACAATGCCCTCCACAATAGCCTCTCCAAAGGATATGTTTTCTTGGCTTTAACCTGATTGATCTTCTTGCATGACCATTACACGATGCTCGCTACTGCAAATTTGATGTTAACAGTTTAGGCTACTTTGCCCTTGCACTTATCCATATTGCAAAACTCTGCATTGCTCTTTATTTCATGCTTAAAATCATCATGTTGAATGCAAAATAAGGAAATCACAAAATCCTTAACTATTAAAGCATTCCTAAACATAAATCAATAGAAATGAATGCATAAATTGAAAGAATTAAACAAAAACAAACAAAAAAACTCCCTCAAATGCATTGTGGCTTCCATTGTCCTTCTCCAAAATTGTATGGTTGATGTCTCTTAGTTATTGCAACTGGTAACCTGCATAGATTTGACACAATAATTTCGATGATCGTGATTTCTAGATTGAATTGAGAAAATGATCTGGTATTTATAGATTTTCAGGTGAGATGGGGTGAGAAATTGAATTGAAGTGTTGATTGATAGTTCATTGATTTTGATTGATTAGTTAAGTGAATTGATTGATCTATTAATAGGATAAATTGATTTGTTAACTCATTTGATTGATCAGATGACTGAATAGATTAGCCAATTGGCTAGAGTGGATGAGGAGAAGACTAAATTGATTGATTAGTCAAAAAATGTGTTTTGGAGTGAAAAGGGGAGATTGGAGAGTTAACTGAGTTAACTGATTTGATGAACCAGTCATGATTTTCTTCCAATTACAAAATGCTAAGTAATTTATTGTTTTAGTTGACGTTAAACAAGACTACTTGTGTTCTTCCTTGCAATATGAAAGAATGATTAATTATTAAGTAAGGTAGTTAATAACTGCACAAGCAGTTGGCAATTGGTTTTAGTTAATAACTGCAAAAAGCAGTTGAACAGTTTGTAAACTATCTATCAACTATTCAACTAATAGTACATGTTTTTTAAAGAAGGGAAAGGATAAGTGGAATACAAGTTACAATGGGAGTGTATCAAAGCCAAATACAAAGTGAATTATTGTAGGTGTGAAAATGTTAGAGATTGATCACATGTAGTCCATTGACATTATAAATTGTGCAAGTAGCATTGAGTGAGTTTGTAAGTTCTAATAATGTTATTGAGTTTGTAAACTATGAGAATGTTAGTGAGTTTGTAAACTATGAGAATGTTAGCGAGTTTGTAAATTTTTAGAATATCATTGTAAAATATGAAAGTGAGTTTTGTCAGTTTGATTTCTTAATAGTCATCAAGTTGTGAGATATGTATTGTATTACATTTGCAAGTTATAGAAGTTTGAATAAGAAAATAGTTTTGCAAAAGAAGGTTGTAACATTTGGAAGGTTGGTGTCTCAATGATGCTAGGTTGGCGCTCAATCTAAGAAGTTGGTGCTCTCAAGTAAGGAATCTGGTGATTCCTTAGGGTCGGTGCCCTTAAACTGTTGTATGCATTTTATTTGTGTTTGGATTAGGACAATAGATCTTAGCAATATTTCTCACCATAGTTTTTCACTAACTTTAGGTTTTCCACATACATCAGTTGTTGAAGTTTCTATTTGTGATTGCTCTCTCTTATCATTTGTGCTTTTATACTTATCAGTTTTTCAAATTAATTGTTTAATAATCTAAAATGTATATATCTTGCTGATTCACCCTCCCTCTCAATAAAAGAATTACGTTCCACAATTAGTATCAAAGCCTGGTGCTTGAAAAGGCTTAATTAACATAAGTAGATCTTGATTAAAGAATGCATAGCTTGTTTAGAAAGATCCTCCTCAAATAAAGGCCATTTATTTGATGGTACTAATTATACTTTCTGGAGATGTACATTGCTTTAACAACTTTCTTTCCTTCTTTTTTTAAATACTTTTTGAAGGACATAATGTAATACGAGACACGTTGCACAATTGATCAAATGGTTTAGAATTGGCATACATAAAATTTGTGTATGGATCATTGCCTCTAATTGATACAACAACCATGCCATGAGCATAAGCCACCTCTTTTCGCTCTATTAAAGGTTCCAAGCCACTTTTGTTTCTTTAGCTAGAGGTCCCTGATCTGTGTAGCATAACAACCCGATTGATGTTTTCAAACACCTCTATATCTCTTTTCAGTCATTACTTCTTACACTTCTAAACCACAATTGCAACTTTGTTAAAATATTTTGTACTTGATACTAGAGTCAATATTAGATTTCCTATGAAGTCATTAGAAATTTTAAACTCATATTTTATAAAATAACATATACAAATGAAAATCAATGTAAATGAACAACATAGAATAAAAATACAAGTAAGAAAAAATTATATAACAAATCATACTATTGTAGGTTCATTACAAGTTTTTGTCACAATTGTCATAGTCAAAAATATTGTTTTCACAATATTTATATCTCTGTCATTCTTATATAGGAAATAGTCAGACACCAAACAAATAGTAGATGACTATTATGCTACTTATGGTTATAATTATAAAATGGGAAGTCTTCTTCACCATGATGAGCAATGAAAGCAGTATAATCATATCAAGTATGACTATTGCAAATCCCATTGAGATCACATGGTCATACTCATTATGAAAATCAATTGTCTTAATTGTTGTATGACTTGTTCATCTTGTTGTATTGATCTGCTTCATAACATATGTTGCAAAAGGTCACTGATTTAAGTAGACAATTAAAAAATACCTTTGTTACTGCAAACTTGGTAATTGTCAAGTACTGTAATATATAGACTTCCCAATAAATGACTTATTAACCACTAAAATCAATTGATTCAATGATGGTTAAACATTTTTACAACAACAAAAGAAGAGTTTTTAGAAGCTATAAATCAATCATTGAAATAAGGAAATGAATGGAAAAGTCAAATCAAAACTCATTCCTGGATGGGCATTGATATCTTGGACTAGTAAAATCCATTTATTTGAGAATGGTTAAAAGTTGATAGAGAACAAAAGAAGAGTTTGTAGAAACTATTGATCCAATAAGTCAAATCAGGACTCCTTGCTTGATAGAGATTGATATCTTGTACAATTAAGGATTTTTCATGAACTAGAGAATTTATTGAATCCTAAACTATCTTGACTACACATGTAGATTGCATGTGAAGAGAAGTTGAACATTCAAGGAAATTCCCATTAGTCATCTCGACAAATTGATAAGTACATAAACAAGTTCTTGTTCGATACCTAGGTAGGAGATAATATTTATTTTTTATTGGTAAGATGTAACTGAAGTTGCATAATGGAGATACTAATGCTACAAAGTTCATTTTTGGGTTTCTCATCCATTGATCAATTTTGACCAAGGGAAACAATCTTGGCTATGCTTCTTTTACATTTTTGTCTAAATGACTTCATTTTTGGACCTTTAAACTATAGATAAATTCTAAACCCTGGCTCGCCAAACATATATACAAATGTTTGCATATAAATGCCAGTTACTCTGACAATTTCCTTCATTTATTAATCCTCTTGACATCCATTTTGAAATATGATGAAATGTCAAGGGTCATAAAATTGAGGGAAGCAATAAACAAGAAACACTATATAGTATTGTACGACTTTCTCTTTTGATTTTTGTTTTTACTTCAACCATAAGCTAAATGTTGATAAAGTTATATAGTTATTATGCACTTAATTTACCTAGAAGATAGAAGGTAAAAAATCATTTTGGTGGCCTTTACTAAAGAACATTTTGATGCTTATTTGACATTGAAGTGATTGTCTAAGACAAATATTTTTATCTATAGAATTAGATTTTCTCGTGTGTCTGCTTTGAGAAATTGAATATCTTAATGAATTCTTGACTATGCAAGTAGTTTATTTATAAAGACTACGTCAATCAAAACAAAGGGACCATCCAAATGTTTAGGACATTATTGATGTCTACTCCCAATGCATAAGGAAACTATTAGAAGATAAACTAAAAAGCCAAATATCAATTTTCAATATAATATAAACGATGAAATTAAATGCTTCTATCGTAATTAAAATTCAAGGGTTTAGAAAAGAATTAGAAAAAAACCCAATGACACACACACAAAAAAAAACCAATCAAATAATTGTACGAGATATATGCCTTAAAATATAAAACTCATCTTCCACATTAACTGTTATAGTAACTCATAGTTACATGATTAATGTAGATGACTATTGCTTGGAAGAGTTGGTAGTAGCGAGTTTAGTATTACAAATAAAGTGGAAATGTTTGTGAAAAAATGAAGCACATAAAATTGATCAAATCAATCTATTATCTTGCCGAGGGGGGGGGCATTAACTTAGAATTCACTTTGTGATGGTGTTTTCTCACTTATTTGTTTCTCATTGTCACATATTGGAAAAGAGATATATTTTGGTGTTCTTTTCTATCTTCCTTCCAAAAGTGGATTTGAACATGGGAACAAAACTTAAAATGTATTCATTTAAGGAGAACCAATCAATGTATTCAAATTGTTGAATCAATAAGCTATTATAAGATATTGTATGATAACAAAATATTTTAAATCGCATTACCATGTTTGTGCATTTATAAAATAGCTGACAAAAGAAAAAGAAAATTAAATCCATTAATTAATTTATTGATATTTTGTATAGTAAGTACATGATTATATTGTTAGAATAAATATATTTATTTACCCTTACACAGGTGTGATGACCAAAGGGATTTTCACATTAAAAACCAACATTCCATGTGCCTTGTCTATGCTTCCACATTTGGCATCTATTTTGTTTGTGTGTCTTATCTACAATGTGAACGAACATTTTATTTTCTAACATGCATGTCTAAAGTTTAAAACTCCCGATATATGGATTGTTTGTAGGACCGTTGAAAGACTTGGTTTCATCATTTAATCGTTGAGATTAGCCATTTGAATAGTTTTTGTTGTGTGGATTGTTCTATAGTTTATGAGGGCATTGGGAGCTTGGGAGAATACTTCAATTGCTTCGTTAAACAAAGCAACTAATTTTTCTTTTTGTGGTGTTGGTATGATTTCTTTAAAAAAGTTCTAAAACTTATCATATGCTTGCAACCTCTAATTTTAATTTTTATTATTTTGTATTTTTGGTGACTTCATTGGCATCTCTATACTCTTTATATTCAACCACTTCTACAAAGTTGTTGATGTAAACACATTGTTGAAGTATTCTCTTTTAATCAAATTGAACTAACCATAAAAATCTACTGTATTTTTTCATTTGCCTTGTGAGAAACGTCAATCAATTGATAGTTGTTCTTTTTACAATTTACAGTTAAAGTTTATTTGTTACATTTTTATCTGGCTATCTATATTTAAGACTATTGTTTTCAATATCTTAGAATTCTAACATTTTTCTTTTTCCTTGAGCTTTTGTCAACAAAAAATTTAACAATAAAAGTGATTTTTTAAGGAATTTTTTTGACTAAAACCTTGCACTTTTGTTGTTTCACTTGTTTTTAAGTAAAAATAGAATTTAATTGAATGATATCTATTTTCTTATGCAATGTTTAAAGTAGTACTTAATTTTCTCAATGAGGTGAGTATTAAGTTTCTTAAATCACACCCCTTTCTATTGGCTTGTTTTTCCATGTCAAATTTTCAATTGAGCTGCAAAATGTAAAATCTCCTAAATGTATTGTGAAGTAAGGTGAAGTTAAGGTAAGTAAAACCTTGTGTTTCCGAATTGACCTTATGTTATAAGTTGATAAAAACATTAAACTACGATGATAAAATATGTTAAATGAATGCCTAATAAATATTCCAATTAGCAAAAAATTATTTGTACATAACATTAGTTTTTTATTTATCTTATGTCTATGCCCTTGTGCTTTACCCTTGTTTTTACATTAACCTAGTTATGGAAGCAATAGAAATTAAATACTTAAGACATTTTGAAGTAGAATTAATTTTAGGGTTTTATAAGAAATCACATGTCTGGTTCGCTATTATTTTTTATATTACGAAATTTGCAATACAAAACTTTAACTCTTGAAGATATCTTCAAGATAAGGTTGTGTAAAGCACTTGCGTTGTTTATATGAGAGTGAGACTATTAAATTGCAATGGTTTAAATCTCCAATTTTCTTTTTAAACAATGTGAAAAATCTTTTTCTTTAAATGGTATCCTATTTTTGTCCTATTTTTAAGTTGAAAACAAAATTGAACTCCAATCCTCTTCAAGTTTATTGCATTGGAAATGCCTTCCAGTTGGCAAGCAATTCTTTGAGTGAGGTGAATTAAAAGTCTCTTAAAACTCCACCCATTTGTTTACCCTTTTTTGTCACATAATGTCCAATCGGCAAGCAATTATTTGAGTGAGATGAATTAAAAGCCTCTTAAAACTCTGCCCTTTTGTTTACCCTTTTTTGTCACATATTATGTTAATAAGAGAATTGAACTAAAGAAGTTTAAGTTTAGTGAATTTGTATGTTAAAATCTTTTCTATTTTTTCCCCTTGTTTTTATGTTAGGTAGAAAAATTAGTCGATTAGTTAACATAAAAACTCAATATGAAAAGGAGTGTTAGATGATCTTTGTCAAAATATATGTTCTTCTCATGCTTTATTGCCATGTGACTGTATTGTTTGTTTTTCTTTGATATTGTGGGAAAGCTTAGAAAATATATCTAGATGGTAATTGTTCAAACTATTGAGTAGAAAATTTTAGATTTTCTTTTCATTCTCTTTTCTTAAAAAGATAGATTTAATGAGATAAATTCTAGAACGCGCATATGGTCTTTTTCTTATCCACTCATTTAAAGATCTGAGGTTCAAGTGAGCTACTTTTTTTTGTATGCCCAAACAAATTTAGATATATTAGGCCCATTAACTAAAGATCACTACAACATTTTGTAACTACATTGTAATATCCATAACCGCAACTTGTTATTTCTTTTTGTTTAGATTTGTATACATGGATATTGAATATACTAGTGTTTGATATTGCGTATTTTTTTTTTAATTTCCTCTAATTGATCATAAATGTTGAAGGTTAAATTAGATGTTAATAATAGTATTTTTCTATAAGAAATGGAGATTCTATTGGGAACAACCAGATGTGTCACCAATGTTAGAGGAATGACAAAAAGGGAGTTGTATGTAAAAGGTAGTGTTATTGCTTTATTTGTATTGATAGATATACAAATATATATTTTTGTAGTGCATTTACGGAGATAATACCTAATTAGCTCAAGTAAACATGGTATGTCCACTCAAGTCAAATAAGATAGGTAAAAATAACTTACTGAATTGTTTATGAAGGATCCACAACTATGCCTCTTTGCGATTCCTATAAAGGAGATATGGTTGTCTTGAGTTAGATGCAGCTTTGTATCTCATAGATTTCGCTCTTGCATCAATATTCTACAGTTCTTTTGTTTTCTGTGGGATCTAGCATCAAGTATCCACGTTTTCAGTCACCGTCTTTTCAATTTGATTTTCTATTTATGTGTCTTTGGATGACAAAATTGATTTAAGACACAAAATAATTGTTTGCCTAATATAATCATTTTTAGTAGGTTTACCATATATTTATATAAATCATTAAAGTTTCACAATTCATACCAGTTTATATAAAAAACCACAATTATTAGAAGATGACGATTTGACTGATAGGCCAATCAAATTAAGGTGTGATAATAGATCAATTGGAAGAGTAACATTGCAAAATTATGTAATTGGCAAGCTGACCCATTCATGGGTTTCCAAGGGTTCATCCTTTATGTAAGGATCATGGACAAAAGGAGGAAGTTTGGTCAAAGCCGATGCAGGGATGGGTTAAGATCAATTTTGACGGGGCCTCTAAGGGCAACCTGGGTATTTTTGGGGCGGGTTGTGTGACGCATGATGAAGGAGGGAAGGTTCTTTATAAAGGTGCAAAGAGGCTGCAAGATGGAACTAATAATGACATAGAGGTGCAAGTTGCTCTATTAGCAACCGAATTGGCAGTTAATATGAAGATTTCAAAAGTACATTTGGAAGGAGATTCTCAAGTTGTGGTAAACCCAATCATGAAAGGAGTAACCTCGAGTTGGAGATTAAATAAACTTATATCACCTTAATTTGCTCAAAATTAAATACCTTTCAAGATTTCTATATATCTCATGTAAGGATAAGTGGAAATGTCATTGCTGATGGGTTATCAAATGTGGCATGGGATCTAGCTAAGGAGAGGTGAGGCGGTGGGATGGTAATGTTGTCACCATTCAATGGAATAGTTAAGGCGACCTGCAAAGTATAGTACCAATGATAAACTAGAAGTGTGCGAAATGCTTTTTATCCTCAGACTATGTGCCTAGGCTGGCTTGATTAACACTGGCAATTAATGATGAATTCATCTGCAACGACAACAGGAGATAGGAGAGCTACATTAATAGTAAAAATGAGAATGTATGCTCATTCATTGCGGTTGATGACGATATTTGGTGTTGGACAAAGTGGTTCATAACAGAGATTGACGATTTTTGTGGTGGATGTTTGAAATGGAAGCCAATTTCACACTTAAAACTACTAAACTCATGCCTGCCTTTTGGGGGTCAGTTCTAGTAAAATGATTGCAAAGCATGTTTATTGCGAAGGATCCTCTATTCTTAAAGGTTGTTCAACTAGTTTTAGGTGAGGAGGTGGCAGTTATTGGGCACGGGTACAGAACAAGGGTAGATATCTACTCCTTAATTATGGCGTGGGGGCTTGAACTTGTTTCTTCCTGAGCAAAGGAGAGACGAGTGATGACGACAATAGTGCCGAATGAATACCTGATTAACATGGAGTCTCTGCTGGAGTGGGCGGTCCCGGGATGGTGTTTTAATGTTTCAGAAGACAATCTAGAGGAGCATGCAGAACTAAGAGGCAGGCACACGCGGATTCCCTTCTTGAGACGTCGAGAAGAAGTGAAAGCCAAATTTTGTGAGGATGTGAGAAGGGGGTGGGAGGGCTTGAAAATGTATGTACAAATCATGGATTTGGAGGCGATTATTAAGTAGGCACGTGTGGAAGCAGGGGAGGTGGATGCAGAATGAAGGAGGAGGCCGATAACCAAATGTTTATCTACGGAAGTGGCCAAGCAAAAATTGTCATTGGCAATGAGACCGAGGAAGGCCGTGACAGGGTGGGTGGAGAAACGAGTGCCTCGACTGTAGGTGCTGTGAAGAAAGGGAGATGAAGCTGTTATAGTGGGCTAGGGTACTTCTAGGTGCCAATTTTTTCTATTTAGTTAAATTTTCATTTGAAAAACTTAAAGATTTATGGTGTTTCGTTAGGAACTGTTTGATCATAATCTGCTAGAATTTTGAATGGCAAGATGTAATATGCGAATTTTAGTACTCGTAGTAATGGGGTGTGGGGTTAGTGCTTGCGCAGGTTACTAGTTTTTGAATTTCCTGGTTTTTTGTTGGGTGGTTTTTGGGGGAAGTGGTTTGATAGCTAAAAATCTTGTTGAAGTTGTACTGTTTAGTTTTAATTAATAAAATATAAATATTACCGATAAAAAAAAGGAATTGGCAATTTGATTAGGAGTCCAGAAGAGATACTATTAAGCCATGACATCTAAGGCAAAACTTACACAATAAACATAACTTACCAAGTTAAAAAGAAACATTCCAGTGTAATTTAATTAACACAAGTGACATAACGGGGGCTCTAAACTTTGAAAATAAAAATATTAGATAATTTCCTCCAAAACAGAAAGAAAATAAAATCTTGGTACGATTTAAATCACTCTATTATTATGTAAAGGGACATGCTTGAGTAACAAAAATATAAGTGGATTTTGTAGTCACATAAATCTGTCCACTTAATTAAAATGAATATTTAGTATTTATTTGATTATTTAACCATCAATCAATAATTAATTAAATTAATATATTTAATTAATTCATCTTAACCCTCTTCTCCTATTAATTAAATAAATTATTCAATTTATTTGATTTAATTCACTTAACCAAATTTAGACCATTAATTAAATAAATAAATCATATTTATTTAATTAAATTTTCTCTCACATTTAAATAAATTAATATTTATTTAAATTCCCCCAAAATCCCACCTCTCACATTTAAATAAATTAACATTTATTTAAATCACCTTTATCCTCTACCCACTTGTATTTTCCTACAAATGCAAGTTGCACAACTATTTTAAATAAATCATTTATTTAAATCACCTTTATCCTCCACCCACTTGCATTTTCCTACAAATGCAAGTTGCACAACTATTTTAAATAAATTATTTATTTAAAATCATATTTATCCTCACCCACTTGAAACCTTTAATGGTTTCCTTTAAAGTCTTCGAACTTAATGGCTTCCCTTAAAGTCTTCTTAAGACTTTAATGGTTTCCCTTAAAGTCTTCAAACTTAATGGCTTCCTTCTAGAGTCTTCTTAAGCCTTTAATGGTTTCCCTCAAAGTCTTCGAACATTTAATGCTTTATCTTCCTTTTTCTCATTTAAATAAATTAATATTTATTTGAATATTTACCCAAATGCAAATTACACCATTTAATTGAAATGAATGATTTTATTTCAATTGAAAATCCTAAAATTCCCCCCACTTGCATTCTCCTACAAAATCCACTTGCATGCCTAAATCCCTTCTAGATTCTTCTAACCCCTTCCTAATTAGCCTAATCCATCCCCTAAATATTGTCACATTCCTAAGCAACTTGGAGTCACTTCTCAAAGCCCTCAAAGTCTTTGAAAGGCATTTAAGGCTTTAAGTCTTCAAATGGTTAACCTCTAAAGTCTTCCAAACCACTTGTGGCTCTTACATGACCATTAATGGTTAATTACACTTGCACCCATGGTTAAGGACTTTGACCCCTAACTTAACCCTCATGTAACCCATGTGTCTCTTCAAAGCATTTATTTCTTTGGCTAGGGTGACCATCATGTCCCCTCAAGCATTTAATGCTCCTTATCTCTCCTCTCAAGCCTCCTCATGGTGACACTTGTCAACATGGGATTGGATTGAAAGTCTCACATGGATTGAATATCTTTCAATCCTGACCCTTGTTGAGATTATTCAATCTCAACCCTTCATTTCCCCATTTCCATAAATAGAACCCTTCTCCTCAAAGCAAAGGAGGAATTCAATCCTGACCCTTGTTGAGATTATTCAATCTCAACCCTTCATTTCCCCATTTCTATAAATAGAACCCTTCTCCTCAAAGCAAAGGAGGAAGCATTAGAGTATTGTTGTTATATAGGTATTAGCATAGAGTTTTTTCATAGCATCATTGTCTACACTTGCATAGCATTTGCTTATCATATTCAACCATCTTGAATCTCCATATGGCATCTATGGCTAGTGCTAAAAGCTGAGAGCTACACTCATTTGGGACTTGGAGAGGGGAGAAACAAGGGAGAAGCATCAAAAGGCATCATGGAAGCATCTTAGGGAGGCTCTTCTCCTTTCTTTTGTTTTGTTAAACTTCTTTCATGCTTTTTGAAATCTCTTTTGATATGTTTGGAATGGTTTTAAGTTCTTTGTTTTGTTTTTATGGTTGAATCTAACTTATTAACATTGAACTTTGTTGTTGCCTTGTCCCCATTTCCATGACATCATTTGGTGAACCCGACGTGAATCAAAGAGCAATTATTTTGAAGACTACTAACTTTTGAATGTTTTAATTGACACACAGGTCATTTTCTTGCGTTTTTGTTCTTAATTTAGCACCTTCGCAAATTGATACTTTAGCGCTATTGTTTATATTGTTGCTCTTTCGTGTTAAATAGCACTTATGTTTTCACACAGAGTAGAGCTATTGCAACAGAGAGTTGTAAGAAAATTCCTTGTAACCGAAAACCAAAAATTTTAGGCTTGTAGAAGCCCACCAAAACATGTGGATTTTTCTAACTAATTATCTTTTGTGCAGGTTTTAACTAACCCCTACAATAGGATTTTTTAGCAATTTTAGCTTAGGAAATAAATTTGTTCATATTTCTAACTTCGTCTTTCAAGTTAGGATAAAATAAATTCATTTTCCTTTTGGGTTAAAATCAACAACACATTCATTTGGAGTTTTAAAAAGAACCACATCTTTCATTTAGAGCTCTAAAAAGAATCACACTTGTTAAAAGTTAAAAAAAATCACAAAAACAAACACGCAAATTTTTATTTATTTTTGTTGCAAAGTTAGGAACAAATTCTTTTGGTGCTTAAAATCAACAAGGCAAATTTTATTTCTTGCGTCAAGCTAAAACTCACAATCCACACTTCCATTTTTGGTGCAAATAAAATTCACAATCAACTTGTCTCATATTTAAAGCAATTTTACTTCATGCAAACGTGTTTTTCATTAAGTTGACCAGGATTTTCAAATTCTAGTTTACTCAAACAATTGCCTTTGAAAATTAAAAAGAACACCATGATTGTTGGAGCAACATCTCCAAATAGATAGAAAATCATTGCAATGACAAGTTAAAAGGAACAAGTGAATTTTGTGTTTGGCACACTTGTGCAAAAGAGTTGGTCGAGTGGTCTACTTCTAACACACACTATCCTATCCCTTGGCTCTCGTGGTCCTAGGTGCAAGAGAAAAGTGTTAGTAACACTCAAATTTTATCTTTTTAAGAGAGGCCTGCCAAGGGATCGATACTCTTGGGAATGACCTCGAGCGGTAAATCCTTCGAGCCGCTATAGAAATCAGGTTTGAGCGAAAACTGTAGCCTTGGGTATAGCTGTTCCTACAATGTAACTGACCGAAAGGACAAATGGGCCCCACCACTAGTTACGAGGTTGTTAAGTGAGTCACTGCAGAATGAACTTATGTCCAAAAACATCAAACATGACTAAACACCTTTAAGTAGTAGCCGACCCGTTCTATTGATTGAGGATATTTGCGATATAATTTAGTGCAAGAGCATAGATGGTTTTGCTCCCAAGATACTCACCATACATATTTCCTTGAGTAGAAACATAGCTTTTTGAAAAGTCACTTGTGGCTTGATAAAAGTGGTGACTCCCCCATCATAGGGATCATCTATTTGTTATGCTTGTGCAAGACTTATTATATCACATCCTTACCTGCCAAGGCGGGATTCATAAGGTATGTAGTACCAAAGTCGAAGAAATATCAAGATGTGGGCTAAATTTATCACAATTGGCCATTTGACCTTAGGGATAAAAAGTGTTTGAAGTGTGTTCATTTTAGTCAAGACCAAGTGCAAATTGAGCCGACTTCAGGCTTTGGAAATACACCTTAAAAATACATCTAAAGGAAGGGTCATATACAAGTCCAAGGATTGGGTTGATCTAGACCCATACTCATTTGTGCCTTTTAGGCAACATTCTTGTGTTTGTGTGCTTGCTTTGTTTTCTTGTCAAAGAAACATCAAAAGAAAATCACTTCCAAAAACAAAGTATTCATCCAACCAAACATTTCACAAAACAACCAAACACATCAAAAACAAAGTGCAAACAACAAAAGTATCAAAACTTTATGACCATTCTTCACATCTTGCGAAAGAAGAAGTGTCATTAGAATATCAACTTGAAAAGAAGACCATTAAGCTCAAAGGCTTTGATCAAAAGGAGGAAATTCTTCTATATAAATAGACAAATCTTTGTCTCCCATAGAGTTTTTCTGCGTCACATGCGTCTCTACCTTCAAGGCAAAACAAACGAATTTGATTTAGAATCATTGAACTGCAGAGCTTTTATGCAATATAGAGCTCTGAGTTATCACAAAAACCAAGGAGGTAAGATTAATCCCAACTTTTTCCCAAACGTCTGTATCACATACAACACAGCTTGAGAAATACCACCAACACCCGAAAGAGAAGAGGTAGAGTTTGTCCCATTTGCGACATAAAGTTTTTATTGAAGTTGAAAACATTTCATCCATTATCTTACTCATACATCATCACTTCATCATCAATCCGTCCCAACTCTCAAAACATTACGAGGTTCTTATCCCAAGTTCTCTTTTAGATATTGCTTGAATCAAACACATCACATCGCTTTTTAGATTGTTTCTACATCTAGGATAAACTCATCCTAAGAGACACATCTACGTAGGTTAAAACTAGTTCATGAGTGAATCCTCTCATTACTAGGTAGTTCAATCTGTAACACATCTCAGATTTCTCTACACCTTATCACATCAAAACTTATCAAACAAGCAAGCAATTCAAAGAAGGAATTTCGGTTACATCTACCTTAAAAGTGCTAGAGATCCACATACAACACAATTCACCAACCATCAATCTCTCATTTCATCGAAAACTCATCATCATTTTCACACAACTTCAACAAAAGCTTGTAAACAAAATGGCCCAAACCCGATCACAGTCAAGACAACGAGAAATAGAAATGGAAGAAGAAGAGGAAAATCTCAATGAATTTCAAGAAGCACTTGGAGGAAATGCAAATGACGAAAACCCAAGTACTCCCACTCCTGCAACAATAGAAAGGGCCTAGCATAACCCTCTCTTTAACAAACTTTTTGTCGAAATACTCAGGAGCAATGTGGATGCTCACTTCTTAAAGCTCGCTCAAGAAGGAGCAAAACTCCCCTCTGACTTTGATCTTGCCCAATTAAGACAGGCATCAGAAAGACAAAGTCGCCATGAAGAGGAAAGAGGTAGAGATCCCATCAGATATAACATTCTTCAAGGTAACCCACCACCTCCTCCTCCAACTGAAATGGAGATGTTGCGGCAACAAGTCGAGAATCTCGCCCAACAACTTCATAGTGGTGTCAAGACCAACCAATTCTCACTCAATGACATCTGTCCCTATCCTTTTGATAAGAATCTTTATATGCCACCCTTTCCACGAGGATTCGAAACACCCAAATTTGAAAAATATAGAGGAAAGGGAGATCCTCGTGATCATGTCAGAGAATTTCATTCCGCTTGTCTCGAAGTGGCATATGAAGACACATACCTAATGTGCCTTTTTCCCCAAAGCTTGGGAGGAACAACCACATCATGGTTTTCCCGACTACCAGGTGGCATTAGAACATTTGAGGAACTCATCCAGAAGTTCCTAGCTCATTACTCTCATAACATTGAACGCGACATCACCATGGCTGATCTGTGCAACACTAAACAAAAACCAGGTGAACTATTCTCAGTATTCCTGCAACGATGGCGTCAAATTTCTAGCAAACGTTCTCTTTAGTTACCTGAGCAAGAACTAGTGGAAATATTCATTTCCAACTTAAACGAAGAATTGGAATTTCATTTGGATGTCAAAGACACAGACTCTTTTAATGATACGATCACCAAGGGTTTGAAATGTGAGCGGGCACTCATCAAAATCTTTAATGAACCAAAGGATGGTCCTCGCCCACGCTTCAATAGTGATAAACCAAGCTTCTAGAACAAAAACAAGAACATCGTCAACGATGGGGTTGTGGATGCCAGGACTATACAAAGTGCACAACTTGTGGTTCGGTTTGCAGGACAGAATCCTCCACCTTAGAATAACACAAATGTTCCTTCCAATCAAGGTCGCATCACATCTCACGATGAACCAAGACCTTGTCAGCAAAAACAAAAACGCACATACACTCCCTTAGGGGAACCCATTGAAATAGTATTGCGACAACTCATTTCTCAAAATTTGGTCACTCTCCCTAAAACATCAAACTATGAACCTTAGGTCAAACCTGCATGGTGGAGAGATACTGAACACTGTGATTTCCACCAAGGGAGAGGACACAAGACAAGTAATTGTCACCGATTAAAAGATCTTATTCAGGATCTTATTGATCGAGGCGAAATTGAAATCGAAGGACATGACCCAAAAACAACAAACAATGATCATCTGATGTTCAAAAATCCACTTCCATCACAAGATCAAAGGGGTCCTTCCACTTCCAGGCGAGACACTGATACCACAGATTATACACAGGCTGCATATAATTACACTGTAAATCACCTGTATGATGCCAGTGAACAAGTTGCAACTATAACCATAAAAAATCCCAACTCCAATTGCAATGTTGTTACACGTCGCAACAAGGTTACCATAAAGGCAGCTCCATAAGGCACCACCTCCATCCCAAAGCAGTACAATCTTGTGGAACAATTAGACAAAATGCCTGCACTTATATCCATTTTAGAGCTATTGCGCCTATCGCCATCTCATAAAACAATCTTGGATCAAGCACTCCAAGAGGCGTCAATCCCTGCAAACCTGAATACCGACCAATTTCAAGCCATGGTTGGAAGTCTAAAGTCATCACCTTGTCTCACTTTTTCCGAAAGTGACAACTCTTCCTTCCAACAACCTCATAACGCTTCGCTACACATTGAAGGCTTTATCAACCAGCATAGGATCAAGCGAGTCTTGATCGATAATGGAGCAGGCCTGAATATTTGTACACTACAGTTGGTCACAGCATTGGGATATGCCATAGAATCAGTGGATCCTCGCAAGAAGATCACAATCAAAGCCTATGACGATGCAGAGCGTTCATCCAAAGGAGCTATGGTACTACCAATCCGAGTGGGCCCTGTGGTAAAACACATCATCTGTCAGGTTCTGGACCTTCCTCTGCCATACAATCTATTGTTAGGAAGACCTTGGATACATGCCATGCAAGCCGTTCCATCTACCTACCATCAATGTATCAAGTTCCCACATAACGGTGTAGAGATCACAATCTTGGGCGATGCAAATCCCTTTGCGTATTGCCATAATATCAGCCATCAACCAGAGATTATCGTCCCTAATAATAGAGAAGCCATTTCCTCCACATCATATATAAGTCCCGCCTCTCTTGCCAGTTTGAACACCACTATACCCAAGCAAGAAAAGCTTAAGATGAAAATAGCAGAGGAAGGTCCTGGGGAATACAACTTAAGTCAACTCTTTTGTGTGGGACAAATGCCCACTTCTCCTAGAACACATGGTAAACCGCAACAGTTACTCCAGCAACCACTGATCACGCCAGCATGTGCTTTGATGCCTTTCATCCTTGGAAAGAGTCAAGAAGAAGAAACCCAAGATGAGGACTTAGCGGAATGGATCTATAAAGATCCCATCACCACTGATATACTGCAAGCTACGCTTCCTACGGATCAATATGGCAAAGGCCTCCTCATTATGCAAAGAATGGGGTATGATGGTCAGAGTGCTTTGGGATATTGCAAACAAGGACGACATGAACCACTACTGCCGTAATTAAAGCCCAAGGATAATGCAAGCCTAGGCTTTGAAAAGGAGATCTTTCCTAAGCTCAGATTCAAAGGAAAACACAACAAATCGCTATATCAACCCACTATAAAGAGTCCGCCTTTGATTATAAAAGCAACACCCCAGAACATCACAACTGCCTCATTGCAGCTACAGATCCTAGCAAAACCATCTACAATGTCAATCATCCCACCAATCAAACCAGTGATCCCATCAGCAACAACAATAACATCAATAGCACCATTAGCACCAACAACGATATCAGAAATCTCAGCAATATCGATAGCCCTGGCAATTCTAGTAGAAGTGGCAGACTCAACACTACCAATACTCCCTGTATCGGATTCATTGCTCCCCATAATCCTTCCTACAACCCCGATCATCTCAAAGGTACATCAACCAATCACACCTGCAGTGTTTAACTCAAAGGATATTCCAGTATGGTATAGTAATCGGATACTGGAAAGTGACTCAGAGACCGACTCACATGAGTGGGAATTTGATTCAGTACAGCTTAACACTTCAGATGAGGAAGACACATCACTACCTCCACCACGCAAAGACATCCCTGTTTACGGAGAAGCACAGATAAAGACTTCTTGGGTTCTTGAGCTGGAAACATCTTCCACAGACCCTACGTCTCATCCTACGCCTGATTCTAACAAGGAGAGTACCATCAACGACCTTCACCATAACGTCTTAACCCTCACTGATACGTCTAACGAACTCAACCTAATCGATGAAGTAATGCCCATTATCCATCTTGAACTCATCGAATGGAACAATCAAATCCTCCATGTCTTGACCTCTTCCGAAACGATGAGGCCATCATTGACTTTTTGGAATTAAGGGATAACCTACCAAGCAGGGATCACAAAGCTGGATTCACCATAAAACTAAATAGCGCAGCATACTTCGGGACGGATGCGAAACCTTTCAAGTGCAAAAATATAACAATAAAACATGGATCTTCCAGTGAAAACCACACTGTGGCACTATTTGATTCAACAAAAGTAAAAAGAAAGAGTGTATCCAACGGTGAAAACCTCTCTGAGGTGCCTGAGGATGAAGGGTTTGACATTCTCCCTGCTAGCACACAACATGAACGATCAACGATTCTCATCGAGGAAACCAAAGAATACAATGTGGGGACTCCTGAAAATCCTCATCTCATACATCTGGCATCTCTTCTCACTCTAGAGGAACAACCTAAATTTATAGAGTTCTTCCAGAAGCGTCAAATCAACTTTGCATGGTCATATGCAGACATGCCTGGGCTTGATCCTGATTTAGTCATGCATCACCTCACTGTAGCAGAAGGAGCCAAACCTGTCAAGCAGAAGCTTCACAAGATGCATCCTCAAATTGCAGTACTAGTCAAAACAGAACTCAAGAAACTCCTAGATGTTGGTTTCATTAGGCCAATTGATTATGCAGAATGGATCTCCAACATTGTGCCTGTCGGCAAACCAAAAGGGGGCATCCGCATTTGTACTGACTTCAAAGATCTGAATAAGGCCTGTCCTAAGGATGACTTCCCCTTGCCAAATATCGACATCATAGTGGATCTGACAGCAGGACATGCCATGCTTTCACTCATGGATGGCTTTTCATAATACAATTAGATAAAGATCGCACCAGAAGATCAACATAAGACAGCCTTCACCTGTCCATGGGGCACATATTGTTGGAATGTAATGCCTTTTGGTCTCAAGAATGCAGGAGCGACCTATCAAAGAGCAATGACCACCATCTTCCATGACATGATGCATACTATGATGGAAGATTATGTGGATGACTTACTAGCAAAATCACTCACCAGAGAAGGACATCTCCACGTCTTAGATAAAATCTTTGACAGACTGGAACAATACCATGTTCAACTCAATCCAAAGAAATGTGTCTTTGAAGTAACCTCCGGGAAGCTTCTAGGATACATTGTCTCAAGCAAAGGTATTGAGGTCGACCCCGCAAAGGTAAATGCAATCATGGACATGCCACCTCCAAAGAATATCAGTCAACTAAGGACATTACAAGGGCAACTTCAATCCATTCGAAGATTCATTGCACAATTGGCTAATAAATGTCACCCATTCACACACCTGCTACACAAGAACATCCGCTTTCAGTGGGATGCTCGATGCCAACAAACATTTTAGACGCTTAAAGACTATCTCATGAATCCACCATTGTTGATCCCACCAGATCCAAGTAGACCGTTGTTACTCTATATCTCAGCGACAAGTACAACATTGGGTGTACTACTGGCATAATACAGAAGGAAAAGAGTGTGCTGTTTACTACATCTCTTGCACACTGGTGGGCTATGAACTCAATTACATGCCTATTGAGCGAGCTTGCCTAGCAGTAATCTTAGCAGCCACTAAACTGAGGCACTATCTATTAACACACAAAGTACAACTCATTGCAAAGATTGATCCACTCAAGTATTTACTCAACAAAGCAGCATTGACAGGTCGCTTGGCCAAATGGGTGATGATTCTAAGTGAATTTGACATCGAGTATGTAGATCGTAAAGCTATCAAAGGTCAAGTTATTGCGGATCAGTTGGCTGATGCACCTCTCATAGGCGATCATCCTCTCATTTCCAATTTTCCAGATGAAGAGATATTCATGATTACAACAACACAACCATGGAAACTATACTTTGATGGTTCGTACACTAGGCATGGCTCGGGGGCAGGCATTCTGTTTATCACACCTCACGGTGATAGTATCCCGAAGTCTTACAGGCTCACATTTCCATGCACCAACAACATAGCAGAGTATGAGGCCTTGATCACAGGACTCAGGCTAGCCGTACAATGGAAATTACAAGAACTGCAAGTATATGGTGACTCACAACTAGTCATTCGACAAGCAACAGATGAATATCAAACCAAGGATGATAAACTCATGCCATATAAGCAAATGGTGGACATGCTAAAGACATCATTTACTACTATCACTTTTGAGCAGATACCAAGAGATCAGAATTGAGTTGCTGACGCTATGGCTACCATCGCATCTCTCCTAGATCTTCCACAAAGTTCAACACGCTACAAGTTCTTGGTAGAACAGCTTTGGATCCCCGCTTATGATATCCCCGAATCCGAGATGATATGTCGCCTTGTCAGTTCTGAATCCCCATGGTATGGTGAATTCTACACCTATCTTCGCGATCACATCCTTCCTCCCAACCAATCGAATAACCAACGTAAAACCTTCATTCGCCAAATCGCTCGATATATCATTATTGCTGAAACCCTATACCGACGCAATCTTGATGGTACTCTTCTTCGATGTCTGGAACAAGATGAGATAACAAAGGCCTTGAAAGAGGTACATGAAGGAATTTGTGGGACTCACTCAAGTGGTCCGTCACTAGCCAAGAAACTCCTGCGCAATGGATACTATTGGCCATCTATGGAAAAGACTCCTACTACTTTGTCAGAAAGTGCAAGAAATGCCAAGTTCATGGAGACCTAATACATGCACCGACACAGGAACTGCAACCAATCACAACACAATGGCCTTTTTGTCAATGGGGCCTTGACCTTGTGGGTAAAATCCATCCATCTTCATCCAATGGCCACAAATTTATTATTACCGCCACCGAATATTTCACAAAGTGGATCGAAGCTGTTCCACTTACCCAAGTTACCGACAAGCAGATCGCCTCATTCATCCTCAATTACATCATCTGCCGGTATGGTGTACCCATGTCCATCATCACAGATAACGGTCTCCCTTTCAAAAATCAAAATGTCTGTGAGCTCTGTGAGAAATTTCACATCCAACACCGCTTTTCCATTCCCTATTACCCACAAGGCAATGGTCAGGCCGAAGCATCTAATAAAAACATATTGAGAATCCTCAAAAAGACAGTCAATGATGTTGGCCGTGATTGACATGTTCAATTGAATCCAGCACTATGGGCATATCGAACTAGCCGAAGCTATCTTACCTATTGAGGTTGAGATACCATCACTACGGGTTTCCTTGCATAATCTAATAGATGATGAAGCATACAAAGTCTCACACCTGCAGGACTTAGAGCTATTTGACGAGAAGCGACAAGCTGCATACAATCACCTCAAAGCCTATCAGTAGCACATGAGCAGAAGCTACAATCACTGAGTTAGACCTCATACATTTGAGGTAGGTGATCTTGTTCTACGAGAGAATCCTCGCAACCAACCAAACAAAGAACATCAGGGCAAGTTTGAATCAAACTGGCTAGGCCCATATGTTGTCACTGCTGTATTCGGGTCTGGGGCATATCAGTTGGCTACATCAGAAGGAGAACCGCTCGCAGATCCAATCAACAACATGCACCTCAAACGATTTTATACCTAAGCTGTACAGAGCATCAGGCTCCCATATATATTGGCAAAAATACCAAAAACATCTAGATAAATGACCTGAAGAAAATACAAAAACATCAAAAGAGTAAAAAGAAAATCATGCATCCAAACGGTGAACAACCACTCCTGTGGCACCTTGGGTAAGTGCGATGGTGAAAACCTGGCAAACAGGCGCCACTCGTAAAAGGCTATGGCTCCATTGTCTTTCAAACTTGTTGCGATCACATCTACTTCATACATACATCCATCCATCTATCAACCATGGCTTGTTATAAATCTACAAATCCAAGAAAGTACTGCATGCATCCTGCATCCCGCTTTTTTATAGTCATGTCCAAAAAAAACAAAAAAAACTGGGGCAATGCCCTTAACCTATTTGATGGAAGTGGATTCTACATTGTCTTGTGATTCATTAAAGTCCTTCATTTAAAACTATCTCACAAAATCCACAAACATTCAAAACAATTCAAAATCCAAAAACATCCAAAACACTTCAAAATCCAAAAACATTCAAAACAATTCAAAATCCAAAAACATCAAAAATCACACAAAAACATGGCAACACATTGTACATACTCGTCCGCGCAGATACCAAACAAGCATTGAAAAAATCCTCGCACAATGATCACTTCTCAAATTGACCAAAACAATCAACATCAACAATCAAACTGTCTTCAACAAGGATGCATCCTTCCTTACCAAAACAAAGACAAAATGACATTTTCTTTGACAAGAAAATTGTGTTAAGCTATCAAATACTTGGTTGATTTGTGAAGTAATTCATTCGTTTATATATCAAGTTCCTACAACATTGTTTGTGTATCTTCGGCGCATTATTTCGATGAAGTTTTGGGGCATGTACTAATGGTGTCTACATGGGAAGTTCACTAAGCTACGTGATCATAGGCAAAAATATAGTCATAGATCACTACGGCTTGCTGACTATAGCGTATACTTCGACCATATGAGCATGAACCATTACCAAGGATCCATATTCTTTATTCTTTATGTATATACTGTTTGTTTGCAGGTACAATGCTCTTTCTTTGGTTCCTCCTACCTCATCCAAACCGGATAAAGGTTTTATCTCTTATTACGGTATGCACTTGTCTCTAGATATGATCAGCCTAAGATTAAGGAGGACGATCCAAGTCATGCATGAAAGGAGATAATCCTTGTCTGTTCTGCAAGCAATACTCAGGTCAACTTGATCCATTATATCAAGTTGCTTGTATTAACTTGCTATATCAAAATCCATGTAAGGAATACTCAGGTCATCTTGAATCATTATGTCAAGTTGCTTGTATTTTCTTACAACATTTTAAAGTTCAATGATGAAAAATAAAGCACCATGGATCGTCAGTCCATCTCATCTGTATATATTGCATTCCATCCATCTATACATTCATAAATAGCTGCATATCATTCATACATAGTAATGACAATGGATACTCTATTTTCCTCTTCTTCAATAGGAATGTAATAGGTCCTCCATTTCTTCTATCTAACATCCCCACCCTCCCGTCCCTCCCCATCTCGATCATCAACATCACATACCCTACATTGTGTCCCAATCAACCTAATCAAGCCACGCTCATCACCATCCATCTCTAAATAGGAGGGATTGTGTTTCCTATCCTAAGTCAAGAAAGTTACTCTATCTGCATAGGTACATCAACTCACGCACACCTAGACTATCAACAAATACTCTGATCAAGTATCTTCGGGTCTCAATAGGTAATCAATTATGGTAATCCTAGACTACATCAGACATTTATCATAATGACCTAGTCTCAATGGGGTTGCCATGATTCCCCACAACCATCCATCACACGCACACACTATCAATTGATCAACCAATCAAACACAATCACATCGGACAATTACATCAATTGTCTACGTCTCAACTTGTATTTTGCTTCATATACCTTGACTTCATCGGGCAATTACATCAATTGTCTAAGTCACATCAGGTCACTTTGATTCACTTACTCAGACTTTATCATGTCCAAGTGACCAACTGACATCAACTGTCATGCTTTGACTTGACCGGGGCAATTAAACCGATTGCACCAGATTGTCCAACCAATTTTGATCAATTGTATAGTATCAATCCAAACCCCACACTACATCTGCTATGTATCTCTTGCATGACCTCAGGGTACTCACTGGCTTGTTGTTTCTTCATATTCACTCCATTTTCTCCCATTCTTTCATCATTAGTTCTAATTTCCTCTATTCTACCTCCCCTCCACTTTTCATTCTTTTTCGAGAGATCGCCCAATTTTTTTTTTTTAAAAAAAATTTCGGCCCATCTCTCGAGGGGGCATACCACCCATTAAATTTACATTTATGGGGCATATTTCTTCACACCTATTTTTCTTTCTTTGAAACAACGCGATAAAACCGCACTGTCTCAAAGAGGGGCAAATGTAGTCACATAAATCTGTCCACTTAATTAAAATGAATATTTAGTATTTATTTGATTATTTAACCATCAATCAATAATTAATTAAATTAATATATTTAATTAATTCATCTTAACCCTCTTCTCCTATTAATTAAATAAATTATTCAATTTATTTGATTTAATTCACTTAACCAAATTCAGACCATTAATTAAATAAATAAATCATATTTATTTAATTAAATTTTCTCTCACATTTAAATAAATTAATATTTATTTAAATTCCCCCAAAATTCCACCTCTCACATTTAAATAAATTAACATTTATTTAAATCACCTTTATCCTCTACCCACTTGTATTTTCCTACAAATGCAAGTTGCACAACTATTTTAAATAAATCATTTATTTAAATCACCTTTATCCTCCACCCACTTGCATTTTCCTACAAATGCAAGTTGCACAATTATTTTAAATAAATTATTTATTTAAAATCCTATTTATCCTCACCCACTTGAAACCATTAATGGTTTCCCTTAAAGTCTTCAAACTTAATGGCTTCCCTTAAAGTCTTCTTAAGACTTTAATGGTTTCCCTTAAAGTCTTCAAACTTAGTGGCTTCCTTCTAGAGTCTTCTTAAGCCTTTAATGGTTTCCCTCAAAGTCTTCAAGCATTTAATGCTTTATCTTCTTTTTTCTCATTTAAATAAATTAATATTTATTTGAATATTTACCCAAATGCAAATTACACCATTTAATTGAAATGAATGATTTTATTTCAATTGAAAATCCTAAAATTCCTCCCACTTGCATTCTCCTACAAAATCCACTTGCATGCCTAAATCCCTTCTAGATTCTTCTAACCCCTTCCTAATTAGCCTAATCAATCCCCTAAATACTGTCACATTCCTAAGCAACTTGGAGTCACTTCTCAAAGCCCTCAAAGTCTTTGAAAGACATTTAAGGCTTTAAGTCTTCAAATGGTTAACCTCTAAAGTCTTCCAAACCACTTATGACTCTTACATGACCATTAATGGTTAATTCCACTTGCACCCATGGTTAAGGACTTTGACCCCTAACTTAACTCTCATGTAACCCATGTGTCTCTTCAAAGCATTTATTTCTTTGGCTAGGGTAACCTTCATGTCCCCTCAAGCATTTAATGCTCCTTATCTCTCCTCTCAAGCCTCCTCATGGTGACACTTGTCAACATGGGATTGGATTGAAAGTCTCACATGGATTGAATATCTTTCAATCCTGACCCTTGTCGAGATTATTCAATCTCAACCCTTCATTTCCCCATTTCTTCTATAAATAGAACCCTTCTCCTCAAAGCAAAGGAGGAAGCATTAGATTATTGTTGTTATACAGGTATTAGCATAGAGTTTTTTCATAGCATCACTGTCTACACTTGCATAGCATTTGCTTATCATATTCAACCGTCTTGAATCTCCATATGGCATCCATGGCTAGTGCTAAAACCTAAGAGCTACACTCATTTGGGACTTGGAGAGGGGAGAAACAAGGGAGAAGCATCAAAAGGCATCATGGAAGCATCTTAGGGAGGCTCTTCTCCTTTCTTTTATTTTGTTAAACTTCTTTCATGCTTTTTGAAATCTCTTTTGATATGTTTGGAATGGTTTTAAGTTCTTTGTTTTGTTTTTATGGTTGAAACTAACTTATTAACATTGAACTTTGTTGTTGCCTTGTCCCCATTTCCATGACATCAGATTCATAACAAAGTCTCATATTCAAATCATCAAGAGACATGATAAGGTATTGAAACTTGTAACAACACAAAACACTCTATAAAAAACAAAACAAAAATCCCATTCTAGCATATAAGCAAAACACAAATTTCAACACAATAAAAATAATATAGGATAAAACTAGGGTTTATTGTTGTTCAACACATTCTACCATATAACTAGAATACAAATACTAACACAATGAAAATATAAGAAGATTAAAATAGGGTTTGTTATGCTCACCTTCCTACTACATAGGAAATAAAACGTCCTGATTGATTTGCTCACACGACTCATTCTGGAAAAAGATGTCTCAATCACAATAATGTAGCAAGAGAATTTAAACTATTGTATCGATTATCACAATAATGCACCAAAGTGACTTAAATAGTAGCAACAAAAGTGATTTAAATAATTGAATGGAACATTGAGTCTTGAGAATAAAAATAAATCTTCTAATTGGACAACAAAATTACTATTTGATTGTGTGTTTGAAATGGTTGACCAATTCACATTATTTGTACAAATAGTAAAAAAGAATAGATTTGAATGAATAATGCATCTTTCTTTATGTCAAATCTATCTATTCAAATTTAATTGCATTAGACAAAAATAGTTATCTTTCAATGTGCATTAGTATAAACTTTTCATGGCACCTTTCAAAACATGACTAGAGATATTATAAGACATCTCATCTTTGGTGTTTGGCTTCTCCCTTTGTACCAATATTTCAAATAGAACACTTTACTTTATGCAATGCACATCTAAAAACAATTGGTAGCATTGCTATGAAATCACCACTCTCAATAAATGTAGTACACCAATTGTGTTGCATTAGTATAAATTTTACAAGTCACATTTCAAGAGAGTATTGTAGACATTATAATATTTTCCGTGTTTGGCTTTTTTGCGTGAATTAGTAATATTGGAGAACAACATTACAATTGTCTAAATATTAATATAATTCCAATAATATTATAGAAATGCATAAAAAATTGGAGAGAGCAATTGAAAGCTGAGGTCATTGCAATATGACTATACACCACAATTGACCAATATAAATAGAATTAAAAGAAAATTGTATAAATTTAATAAATATAAAAAATATATTAAAAAAAAAAAGATTTTAATTCTTCATGCGTGCTATTAGAATTAATTAAACTAGGTGAAAACATCAATAGGTGAATACATTACTATAGTCTGAAAAGACAATTTTTTTTTTCTAATAGGTCTATCAATCTGATCTTGTAAATTTTAAAATTGTAATATAAGATCTAAAATTGGAAAAAGGGTAGACCATCAAATTCCAGGCCTATTACTCAAGCCGCCTCCACTAAGCTAAATGCAAATTTCCTACCTATCGAGAAGTGTGTTTAAACAACAAATATGATTGAAGGGTTGTGAAATGAGGGAGACCGAAGAGCATGGGAGATGCGTGGCACTTAACCTTTCAACAGAAGTTATCAGACGAGTCTTTTGCCAGCTCGATTGCATTGACCTCATTCATTGTTCTCTTGTTTCCAGGTATTCAAGCCGTTTTCTCCAGTTAACTTTTACAAACACATGACATGCTTTATTTTTCACAAAATTTCAGAGGAAACTTTCTGTGTTGGGGTTTTGTATGGAATTTTGTCTCGTACACCGGACAATGGCCTGCCTGCTTATTACATGACAAAAGTGCAATCAAACCAGAAGTTTTGCTTTAAATTTTCTAAAGCCTTGAAAGATCTTCGAGGGAGAGGTTTCTGAAAGAGAATTTAGTTCCTAGGAGGCATTTTTTATCAGCTGGAATTTTAAAGCTTATTTTCGAAGGCTCAGAAACTGAAATCCTATAGCTTATTTAAGGAGATTACCAACTGATCGATTTTTTTCGAAGAAAAATCTTGGGCAAGCATATGGGCTGCGTTTATTGTGGGTTATTTTTAGGATAAATGAGCTTGGTTTAATTCGGAAGCTCACTACTTGCCCATTAGGGTTATTAGTCAATGAGATACTTTATTTTAGCGAGTGGGACTTGAAAATGAGATTTTACCAGGTCTGCGGAGGTGATACTACTGTACTTTTGCCATTTGTAAGGCGGGTGGTCTCTGCAGTAACAAACTGCTATCTCTGAGTCCCGGGGGCTACTTGACCAGTGCGTATCCTCTGTTGCAGATATTATCTTGCAGTTGAGTAATGAACTGAGTTATCTTATACATAGCAGCAAAAATCTTTTGGAGGAAAAGTCAGCGAACCCAAAAATCAAAATTATTTTAAAAATTTGGGATTTAATCGGGAAAATTGAATTTCCAAAAGACGTAGAAAAATGAAAAAAAAGAAGTAAAAACATGCTATTAAAAAAAATTACAGGCATTCCATTACAATATAGATGTAGAGAGGAAACAAAGGTGAGAGTTTATCTCTTGAATTGTAAATTATAGATTTTTTTCATTTATGTTCGTATCAGAGAAGTAAAAATCTCAAAATAATCCCGATAATATTCGATTTTTCGCAAATCTTTCTTATAGTCAATTTTTTTCCCAAGATCTTATCTTTTTCATATAAATCGCAATCAAATTTCATCTAAAACCTTAATCAATCTCCTGCCAACTCGTGAAACCCTCAAAACTTGTGAAAGGACGAAATATTTTATGAATAACACAGTTGTACAATATTTTTAGGGCACAACTATAAACAGGAAGTGGTCGGGACATGCATAGAAGGCACAACTAGTTGCAAATTTGTAGGGAGTTGGGAAGCAGTGCATTTGAGCCAGAGGTAGTTAACACTGATGCACATACATTCTATAACTTTACACCATATAAATTGTTAAATAAAATTCAACCAGCGCATACAAATAGATAAATAAATTGTTAAATAAAATTTTCAACATTGAAATTACAAGGATCTTTCAATTTAAATTAACAAGATAAAAAATGTTAAATCTATCTTATTTTGGTTGGGCTTCCATCTAAAGAGATAGTATTTTAATGTTATGACAAGTGAATGGTCTATATTCAAAGGCTATATCTTCGCTCATTGCTCATACTTCATAATTTGTGTCTATGTTATCATGGTTTAATTATACTTATATTCAGATGCTTGGATTTTTGTCAATACTATCAATACACTGTCACACATGGTTTAATTTTCTGCCTACTTTTTTTTTGCTTGGTAATAATATGATTTTATTAATATTCAAAAAGATATACAAAGTCTAAAGTCCAGATTTCATCAAACCAAAACAACCAAAATTAACTACGGGATTCATCCCCATTCGATCCAACTATCCGTAAACGACATGGTTTACATTGCAAACTACATAATTCATAACAAAATTAAACCCCCGACCAAACAGTATAACGGCCATAACAGGATTACTAAAAGAATTGACAAAGACACCATTGGCAAAAAGCACTGGAATTCAAAAACATCTACATACACCAAACAACACTATCACTTCTTTGAAGAACTTGCTTCGCCACCCGACCTGGAACACGCTCTCGACTTCCTCGGACGCAAAACCCTCCTCCCTGCACTCTCTGCCATGACCTTAGCTCTTTCAATTATTGCATCCAGTTCGTTGATCTGCACTAGGAGCTTCAAGGCATCCCATCCATTCCGCGCCTCTGCACTGCGATGAAATTTACATTGTTCTTGCATACATCTCACGAACGGGATTGTCACTGCCTTAATTCCTTGCCCTTCTTGTTCCACACCTTCACCAATATCGAATCCCTCCCCTGGTACCACCCATTCCAGAAATGTCTCCATTTCACCCAGATCTCATTTGGAACTAGAGCCTCCATTACCCAACACACTGTTCCAGTGTCTTCACCAACCTCTAGATCCCACGCCATTATCAAAGAACAAATGTCCATCCTTGTTTTATATCGGTGCTTTATCCTGTCAAAAGCCTTACCCACAATGAGGTAAATGCATGGTGCAAGATGTTCATCCCAAAATCTGAAAAAGCTCCGCACTCTCTTCATAGTTAAATCCCCGTAGAAGGGGCATAATTGCTTTCGAGTTCGCAAGGTGAAATTCGCCTCCATTTCACCACCTCGCGCACAAAAACCACCTTCAAACCTGTACAGAGCCACCAAACCTGCAAAACGTTTCAAACACTCTTCGCCACACTTTCCACTGCCGTTTTAGAATGAACATCGAACAATGAAAAAAGGAAATGACCTGCCATTTAATTCGGCTCCTCTTGGCTCTCCCTCCTTCATTAATGAACCTGCACGACATAATTAACCGCCGCCAAACTAGACGACACATCTTCATTGCTTGTTCTTGAAGTGTACCAAACAAAGATTACACAATCTCTGGTATTTTCTAAATTTTTTTAAAACTCCTCAATACTTATATGCCGAAGCTCTTCAAATCTCAATTCACCTATCTCATTAAAGGTTAATGCCCATTTAGAAAGAATGTCTGCCTCCACATTTCCTTACCTTCTAACATGACTAACTTTAAATTCTTCAAAGTTATTTAACTCTTTCACAATACTAAGAATTGAATTCTATAGATGCCATGCCTCAATTGTTCCACTCATTATTGCCTGAATGATGATAAGAGAATCCCCCTCCAAATGCAACCTTCTAACACCTACCTTCCTACAAAATCTGACTGCAATCAATGCAGCTAGAGCTACATTAACATTCTTAGCACCTGTGTCAAGTTTTTGAGCTCCCAAAGCCACCATAACCCCTTTCCAATCTCGGACAATGAATCTCGCATCGGATGGTCCAGTATTCCCTTTAGATGCACCATCAAAGTTAATCTTCTACCACCCCTCCGAAGGTCACTACCAAATTTCCTTAGCTTGAGAAGAAAAGCCAGATTAAACCCAGCCACGCCCATTAACGGGCATTTTCTGCCTACTTCTTATCTATGTCGAATGTTAAATAAAATTTTCAATGTGCACATCACAAGGATCTTTCAATTTAAATTAATGAGATAAAAAATGTTAAATCTATTTTATATTTGTGTGGCCTCTATACAAACAGAGTATTTTACTGCAATGACAAGTGAATGGTCTATATTTTAGCTCGTTGTTTCTACTTCATATTATATGTCTACTTTATTAGGATTTAATTTTTGAACATAGTCTAATTACTAGAAGTGAAGAGGTAATGGTATGTGTAGCTCATCTTTGTCTTCATAATATTTTATCGTTCTCTCATATTGTAGTACAAAAACCCTTGATTGTGTCATGCCCCTGCCAGACTTAGACAAACTAATCACATCTTTAACAAATAGAATTTAGGAAACAAAATAAATATATGATAGGGCCGACTCAGGAATTGGTAAGTAATAATGTTGGGCATCTAAAGTGATAGGGCCGACTCAAAATAAATAAATTTACATTTAATCCTAAATGGGTCGACCGCTTGAAGCTGGCCGACCTGCCTATGTGGAGCGCTACCTTTGGGAAGAATAAAATTAAATAAAATTAAATCTATTAAACAAGGCCAACCCTTTTAGAAAGGTCACCTCCTTTGGGTGAAGGAGTGTTTTGAAAGCTATTTAAACAAGTTGTGTGGGGGAATCAAGAAAAAGGGATCCCCTTCTATTGTAGAAGCAGAGCAGATCAGTTGAAAGCAGAAATAGCAGATGGAATAAGATCAGAAATCCATGTATATAATGCCTATGTATGTATATATACCTGCACTTAGCAAGGAAGAGAATTAAAGAAGAAGTTAGGCTGGGAAGACAGATCTGATAAACTAAGATCAGACTTTGATATAGATATATTATTACTGTTACCCAGCAAATTGTCTTATTAATAAGACCTCACAATTTCAATAACCATGAAGCCCAATCTAAGGAATTAATCTTGCACAATACTCTTCCCTTTGCTGCAAACCAAAGACTCCACAATCAACGATCTTTATTCCTTAACCAATCCTTAAGCACATCAGCCACAATGCTAATGAAGGGGCATGCGATTAGCCTTGAGGAGGCAGCGGTTAGTTTGGAGAAGACACCTCTCTTGGGAAGAGGTAAGAATTGTAGATCATCATCCTCCCTTGAGGACCATACAAGGCAGAAATCCATTTAGCAGAAGGCGTCAAACAAGAACAAGGAATTTAGATCAGTTCATCTCTGAGATAAGTAATTGTTGTGACCTTTTTCACGCATCACCCCATTGATGATGGGGACCCTCTCCTTTCCTGCTTTCTAGGGTTTTTGTTAGTGCCCCGTGGCCTTCCGCTTCAGTTCTGCTCGGTTCTATCAAGTTTTGAATGGTTTGAGTCCTAAGGATTGGAAGTCAGTTTTTGGAAGACAAGTGATAGCAGAGTCCAGACATCGTCAAAGTGCCTAGAAAGGCCAAAGGATGAAGAACGCAATTGATTTGAACGAATTTGAACAACTTTCTATTTTTAGAAAGTTTGCTTTTTTTGCTTTTTCCTATTTTTAGGAAGTTTTGTTTTTGGCATTTTTAGCTCGATCCCCAGTATGGCTATTTTTAGAAAGTTTTCCCTATTTTTAGGGATGTGTGCTTTTTGCTTTTTTGAAGTGGGGACCTAGGGTTTGCACTGGTACCATCAACTTGCATTGATCGCGATCAAAGATTTCCAAGTTTTGACCCAAAAAGCTAATTTCCTACATTTTAGGGGTCATGACGCTTCAGATAGGTTACCCGAGCTTGGATTTAAAATATCATTCTAATCTGGCGAAAATTGGTGAAATTATCAAATTTTGAAGTTTTTCTCTAAGTCTGGCTAATCAATGAATGTTATGACAGGAAAGATCAAAACTCCGCCCATGATGAAGAAGGTGCCTAAGTCTCTCAAAGTCCGCCTTGATATGTGGTGCCTGAGATGGGAAAAGTCTGCCCTACCTTGCCTTGAACCAGTTCAAACTCTGCCCTCCTTGGTGCCTAGGAAGAGAAAAGTCCGCCCAAGAAGAAGACAAGGTCATGAACTTCAAAAAGTCCGCCAAGGTGAGGGTGCACAAGACTCCAAAACTCCGCCCAAGGTCATGAACTTCAAAAGTCCGCCTTGAAGCATAAGCTAAAAAGTCCGCCCTCCAAGCAAGGTGAGTGGTGCCTAAGACTCACAAAGTTCACCCTCATGGTATATACTAAAGATATCAAGTGCCCGAGGCAAGAAAAGTCCAACAAAAGTCCGCCATGGATAGGATGCATGAAAGTCCGCCTTGATGGAGACCCTCCAAAGTCCGCCTTGATGGAGACCTGTTGTGACGTATTCACACATCGCCCCATTGCAAATGGGGACCCCTGCTTTTTGCTTTCTAGGGTTTGTTTTTCTGGGTTTCTAGAGTTTTGTCTGTTAGCCTTTGCTTTTCGAGTGTCGCCAGGGGGATCACTAGGATGGCAGGCTCTGCTTGAGCCGAGGTGAGTCTTTGGGGCCCTAGAATTAGGGTTTCTTTGAAAGTCTTCCTTAGGGCCTGGTTTTGCTCTTGTTGCTAATTGCGTCTTGCTTGGTGAGTGAGTATCATTCTTGAAGGTCCGAGCTAGGTCAAGTTGGTGAGTGACGAAGTCTGGAATGTCATCTTGATCTTCAAATGCCCTGAAATTTGGCTAAGTCTGGAATGTCCTGATCCTGAAATTTGGCTAAGTCTAGAATGTCTTGATCCTGAAGTTTGGCTAAGTCTGGAATGTCCTGATCTTGAAATTTGACTAAGTCTGGAAAACTGAAGAATCCTCCAAAAACTAGATTTTGCAATATAACTCCTGGAGGTCTGAAACCACTCTCAAACATCCTGACAGTATATATGGAATATAACTTAAAGTATTATACTTAAATGTTATATTCCATAAAATGATCCTGATAGAGAGACCAAAATGTCAAATTTCGCTCCTGACCCTTCCAAAGGGTCCAAAGCGAATTTCGCTCCTGACCCTTCCAAAGGGTCCAGAGCGAAATTCTCCATAAGACATTCTACATTGACCAAAACCTAGAATGAACGCATTCCTAGGCTTGAATGAAGGTAAAAACGGTTGTTTGAATGAGGAAATGTGAAAATGAAGTCAGGATTTGAGCCCAAGGATGATTTTCGCTCCTGACCCTTCCAAAGGGTCCAGAGTGAAATTCATTTTTCTCCACTTTGCTCTTTGACATGACCAAGTTTGTTGACCTTTGGGGTGTGATGTGAAGGATTTTGGCCAAGATTAGGAATTTCACTCCTGACCCTTCCAAAGGGTCTAGAGCGAAATTCTTGAAAACACTCATTTTTCTTTTAGCCAAAGTCAGGACCAAGGTGGAAATGAAAGGAAAGTAGTCTATGTTTGCCTCCCAAGGAAGGTTAGAGTCTGAAAAATCAAGAATCAAGGTCAAAACATGATTTTCTCTCCTGACCCTTCTGAAGGGTCCAGAGTGAAAATCCTTATATCTCTTGTTTTCTTTCTTGTTTTGGCTAGGCGTTGGCATGATGAAGGAGGAATTAGTATGTTCTTGCCCTGAGAGGGAGTGGGATGCTTTAGAAAATCAAGTTTTTGCCTAGGAGATGAATTTCGCTCCTGACCCTTCCAAAGGGTCCAGAGCGAAATTCATTATATACTTCATTTGCTCCCTTGTTTTAGCTTGAAACCTTGCTCCTTAGATGAAGAATGATCTATGTTTGCTCCCAAATGAGATTGAAAGTTTGAAAATTGAACAAACAAGCCCAAATCATGATTTTCGCTCCTGACCCTTCCAAAGGGTCCAGAGTGAAAATCTTCTTAGACCTCATTCCCTTCCTTGTTTGACCAAATTTTGATTTGCAAGGTATCTTGAAAGGAAGAATGGACATGTTTGGCCTTTAGAAATGTTTGAAAGCATTGAAAAATGAAGGATTTTAGCCAAGAGGGTGAATTTCGCTCCTGACCCTTCCAAAGGGTCCAGAGCGAAATTCTTGGAAACTCATATTTTCTTCTTGGAGATGGTCAAATTCTTGAGTTTTATGGCATGGTTAGAAGGACTTTAATGTGTTCTTGCCTTTGAATATTGGATTGAGGTAGTGGAGTAGTCAAAACAAGCTCAAAATAGGAAATTCGTTCCTGACCCTTCCAAAGGGGCCAGAGCGAAATTCCTAAAATCCGTAATAATCCTAGCAAAGTCAAGTCAAACTTGGGTTTTTGTAGCTTGGATGGGTGAGGAGAAGTGTTTTCTTGCCTTTTAAGGTGGATTCAAGTTGAAATGATGGAGGAATAAGCCTAAAACAAGATTTTCGCTCCTAACCCTTCCAAAGGGTCCAGAGCGAAAATCCTAAAACCCATCATTTTCTCCAAAATTTGTACCAAGCCATGCCTAGACCAAGGTGAGGGATGCCCTTGAGGTTGTCCTTGAATTGATTGTTGTCTCAAAAACTTATGATTTTGGGCTAGAAAGGGAAATTCGCTCCTGACCCTTCCAGAGGGTCCAGGGCGAAATTGTGCAAAACCTATCTTTTCCCTTAATTTTATGCCAAATCTAGTGTGGATCAGGATCAAAGAAGGCCTTAGGAATGACTTCAAATTGCCAATAATTATCAAGTTTGAAGGAATTGAGCCAAATGATGAAAATCGCTCCTGACCCTTCCAAAGGGTCCAGGGTGAAAATTCTCCAATCACCTATTTTCCCTTGCAAAATCAAGTCAAACTTGGGCTGGATGAGAGGAGAGAAGTGTTTTCTTGCCTTGGGAGGTGGATTCAAGTTAAAATGATGGAGGAATAAGCCTAAAACAAGATTTTCGCTCCTGACCCTTCCAAAGGGTCCAGAGTGAAAACCCTAAAAACCAACTTTTTATCCAAATTTTGAATGAAGTCAGGCCTAGGCTAGAGTGAAAGAAGCTATTTGGAATCCCTTGGAAAGATTTTTGACCACCAAAGATGCAAATTTTGAGCTAAAATTGGAATTTCGCTCCTGACCCTTCCAAAGGGTCCAGAGCGAAATTCTGGATAGGTCCTGTCCCTGGCTAGGTTTTTGAGCAAATTTGACTTTTTAGGCCTTGTGAAGATCAAACCAATGTTGCCAAGTTGGGAAGTGGATTCAATGTGAGGGAGTCCAGATGAAGTGAAGTGAAGAAAGTGAAATTGGGTGTGAATAGGCAAGCAAAAAGTGAATTTCGCTCTTGACCCTTCTAGAGGGTCTAGAGTGAAATTCATCAAAATCACTATTTCCCCTTTGTGTCAAGACAAGATTTTGATTCCTAAGGCATGAAATTACTGGAGGGAGGTTATTTAAGCCTTGCAAGATGAATTGAGATAGAGGAAGTGTAAAATCAAGCCTAAAATTGGAATTTCGCTCCTGACCCTTCCAGAGGGTCCAGGGCGAAATTCCCATTATCACCTAATTTGCCCATGTGAGAAACTAGGAGGATGGATCCCTAGACTTTGTTGGACTAAAACAAGCATATGCTCACCTTCCGGAGGATTTTGGAGTCAAAACATGGAGTAATTGAGGCCTAACCAAGAAAATTCGCTCTTGACCCTTCCAAAGGGTCTAGGGCGAAATCTTTTAAAAACTCCTATTTTTTCACCTTGTTTGGGCCAGGCGAGGAGCTGGTTGTGAGGTAATGTTGAAAAGAGGTCTAAGTTGGCCAGGAATGCAAATTTCGCTCCTGACCCTTCCAGAGGGTCCAGGGCGAAATTCTTATAGGGCATGTCCCTGGGGAGAATATTGAGCAAGCTTCATTTTAATATCTTTTGTTGATGATTTAAGGTGTAAAATACTATGTTGAAATGAATTTATTATGTGTCCTTAATCATCGTTTGGTTTGTTTTGCAGATGAAAGAAGATCAGGCCAGGACAGGGATGACCTTCTCTAGTCCAGCATCGTCAGGAACGACCTTTTCCGGTCTAGCATCATCAAGGACGACCTCTTCCAGTCCAGCATTTGAAGGAAAGGTACACCATCCATCCTGCACATCAAAGACAAAGCAGGTTAAAGCAGGGGTCTGTTGAAGAAGTAGATAGTTTCAGAAGAATTAATTAAAGTTAGCTTCTCAACATCATCAAATTGAACATCTACCAAATTACAAGTGTCAGACAAGGTGGCATCCCAGTCATCACTCCTCCAGTCGGATTGGTCCATCTCAGCGTGTCCAGATTCAATTTACCTGACTCCTCAAAAATGACACAAACTTCGATGTACCTACCTTGGTTCTCCATTGGTCGAATATTCTAGAGAAGACATGTGTCCAAATAATGCAATTATTTCATTGGCCAGAATTGAGTTGGTTGTAACAAACCCTAATTAGGGTTTTCATTGTAAAATCTCGGCCATTGATCTCAAATTGATCTGAGCCATTGAATTGTATTGTGAGCGCTATATAAGCTCTGGCTCCTCATTTGTAAAGGCGAATAGTTAGTCAATAGTTGATAGTGGGTGAATAGTTAGCTAATAGTGAATAGTCAACTGATAGAATAGCAATTAGAGTAAAGTAGGAAGAGAAGGCAAGAAATTGTTGCCTTGATTGTAAATGAACCCCTTTTTTATTGAAGATATGGTGAAAAATGTCGCTTCTTTACAATATGCATGGTCTCTTGTTGAATCTTCATTTTAGATGATAGATAATTAAATTGAATGAAAGAAGTTATTGAATGCACTCACGTGGAATCCACCTAGTCCAAACCACTAGCCTTTTGCTGACTGTAAGAGTGCCTTGCGTGGTCAAATGGCATAAAATGAGCTTAATCTTAAGTTGTTACACATCTATTGTTCATGCATTATCTTGAATGGTGATTAGTGTCTGATGGCGTATGATTTGAACGTATTGGAAGCATCCCTTAGAAGATTGCATTGAGTTGGTGTCAGATTGTTCAAGCCTGATGGTGAGACCCAGCCCAGTAGGACTCTACCTAGTCATTCATCCATCTTCTCGCATTCTAGGTAGTAGAGTAGACTTCCTGAACCCTGCATTTTTTACCATTTGTTTATCTTCCAGTTAGTAAATAGGACCTATGATTCCAGCAAATTAGATGTTCAGGTCATCGAGTGTAAGTCCCCTTGTGATTCCAGCAAATCACATCATACCACAAAAAGCTTATCCACGAGTAGAGAACCTACATAACAGAACCTTGAAGTTTCTCTAATTGATCCTTTTTGCGATATCTTCAGCATTCGGAAACTTTACTCAAGAGAGGATAAGGTACCCTAGGTATTTTATTCTGTGTTCGCATGTGCATAAAAAACACATCAACAAGACCCTCCAAAGTCCACCTTGAAGTTGAGTCCAAAAAGTCCGCCCTCCTAACATCATGGTCAGCTCAAACTCCGCCCAAGGTGAAGGTGCACAAGACTCCAAAACTCTGCCCCATGGAGAAGGCTATGAACTCCTAAACTACGCCCTCCTTGGTGCCTAGGAAGCCAAAAGTCTGCCCAAAGTAAGGTATGAAAGTCCGCCTTGATGGAGACCCTCAAAGTTCCCAAGAGGTAAAAAGTTCGCCCAAGGTGCCTAACTCCAAAAGTCCGCCTTGAAAGATATGTAAAATGGTTCCTAAGTTGGAACAAGTCCGCCCTCCAAAGACTAGGGAAGGGAAAGAAAGTCCGCCATCCATGAGCAAGTTGTGAGATCAATGAAGTCCGCCATGTAGGAGAAATGGAAAGTCCGCCCAAGCAATGGAGCATGAACAAAGAAAGTCCGCCCAATTTTGTGACACAAGGCCTTCAAAGTCTGCCCTATGGGTGATGAGCAAGTTATGAGATAAAGAAAGTCCGCCTTATCTTGTGACACAAGGCCTTAAAAGTCCGCCCTATGGGTGATGTGCAAGCAAGAGTTTCAATGAAGTCCGCCTTGGTGGTGAGCCATCAAATTCATTAAGTCCGCCCTATAAGACATATCACTTGGCACCTAAAATTAACAAAGTTCGCCTAAGGATATGTAGATGAGAAAAACAAGCAAGTCGACACATATTTGAAAAATGGAATATTCCCTGAGTGATGTTAGCTAGATTTTAAGATAGGATTCGAACTAGGAATCAAATTAGAAAGTTTTGAAAAGAGATGTTTGCAGATTAAGTTCTAATATGAACTGAAGACTGAATTAGAAACTTGCATTTGTGAAGTGAGATAAAAGATTCAAACTGGAAAATGATGACTGCAACTTGAAAATGAATTAGAAACTTTCTTCATAAACATTTGAGACTGAAATCAAAATGGAAACAGATTTTGCAGAGGATCTGCATGTTTCTAATTATGAAATTTGACTTCAATACAAATAAGACATTCTCTCCTTCATTTTTACACACAAGAGTTCGAACTTTCAAGTGTTGAGAGCAAGGTTAAGAGACATTCTTGCAGGTTGAAGGGTATTCGAAGGATATTTCTGCAGATTGAACGTATTTTTGGAGAAGTTAAGAGCATTTAGTGTCATTTCCAACCTTATTCTCCCACAACATACACAGATTTAGGAGATAAACCAGCTGATAGGAGGCAGATCTATCGAAATTTCTGAGTTTTTTGAAAGTTCCTTCTATCTTCTTGTCTTTTTCTTCTCATTCCACCGAAGGTGAAGTTGGTTTTTGTTGATGTGTTTTTCATGCACATGCGAACACGGAATAAAATACCAAGGTATATTATCCTCTCTTGAACAAAGTTTCCCCAAATGCTGAAGATTTCGCCGAAGGATCAATCGAGGCAACTCCAAGGTTCTTGTATGTAGGTTCTCTACTTGTGGATAAGCTCTTGTGGTATGATGTGATTTATTGGAATCACAAGGGGACTTACGTTTGATGACCTGAGTGTTTGATTTGCTGGAATCACAAGTCCTATCTACTAACTGGGAGATAAAGAAATATCAAAAGATGAAAGGCTTAGAAAGTCTAATCTAGAATGTAAGAAGATGGATGAATGACTAGGTGGAGTCCTACTGGGTTGGGTCTCACCATCAGATTGAACAACCCGACACCAACTCAGTGCGATCTTCTAAGGGATACTTCAAATAGATTCAAATCATACACCATCAAATACTGATCACCATTCAAGATAATGCATGAACAATAGACGTGTAATGGCTTGAAATTAAGTTCATTCTATGCCAGTTGACCACGCAAGGTGCACTTACAGTCAGCAAGAGGCTAGTGGTTTGGGCTAGGCGGATTCCACACAAGTGCATTCAACAATTTTCTCCATTCAATCTAATTATTTACCATCTAATACGAAGATTCAACAAGAGACCATGCATATTGCAAAGAAACGACACATTTCACCATGATTTCAATGAAAATGGGGTTTATTTACAATCAAGGGCAACAATTTCTTGCCTTGTCCTCCTAATCTACTCTAATTTCTATTCTATCTGCTGACTATTCACTAACTCTCTTTTAGCTAATTCCTAACTATTAACCCACTATTAACCTTTACAAATGAAGAGCTAAAGCCTTATATAGGGAGCTCTTTACAATTCAATGGCTCTGATTGATTTACAATCAATGGCTAGGATTACAAGATGGAAACCCTAATTAGGGTTTGTTATAACAAACTCCTTAGCCAATGAAAAAATTACATTCAATGTGTGGACCTATAGGAAGCAGGGGTAGGTACACCGAAGTTTGTGCCGTCACTGATGAATCAGGTACATTGAATCTAGACATGCTGAGGTGGAGCTATCCGACTGGAGGAATAGTGATTGGGATGCCACCTTGTCTGATGTTTGTGTCTTGGTCGATCCTCGTCTGTCTTTTGATGCGATGAATGATGTACTCCTTGATTCTCTATGTGCCTAATGAGGCTTCCTTACTGTCAAGTTTTTCTTTCTCCAGTAGCATACCTCGCCTTGAAGTGTTGGTAAGGTCATTCTTCTCTGTCATCCTGTGGTCTTTATGTGGTAGAATGGAGTCCTTGAGGATAGCTTAGAACTCCTTGAACACTTGAAATCTCCCAATGCTTTTCTCGAACACTTGAAGTCTTCCTCCATGCATTTGGAGTGTCCTTGATGATGATGGGACTGGAATAGGTCGTCCTTGTCTTGGCCTAATCCTCCTCCATCTGCAAAACAAACCAAAAGATGATTAAGTACACATGATATATTTATCCCGATCATAGCATCTCTTACCTTCAATCATTAATAAGAAGGCATCAAAATAGAATTCGCTTAGGATCCTCTCTAGGGACAGGCCCTATAGGAAATTTCACTCTGGATCCTTTGGAAGGGTCAGGAGCGATTTTTGCTATTTTGCTCAATTAGACCTTATTTTCAACATTTCACAATCCTAAACATAACCTTCAAACCTTCTTGCCATCATGACCTTGCAACTTGCCTTCCTAGCTCACACAAGGTGAAAAATAGGGATTTCAAAGGATTTGGCCTTGTAGACCCTTTGGAAGGGTCAGGAGTGATTTTCATGGTTAAGACATCAATCCACCACTTCCCTATTCCAAATTGCATCTCAAGGTAAAAATATATTAGTATTCTCTCCACCAATACCTTAGGAATCCATATCTTGGCCTTAAACATGAGCAAATTAGGTGATTTTGAGAATTTCGCTCTGGACCCTTTGGAAGGGTCAGGAGCGAAATTCATGATTTGCTTGTTTTCCCTCATTTAGCTTCATTCTTCATCCCTTAAGTCATTAAGAGCAAGTCTTTGGGCTTCAAAATTGATTGGGAATGCACTAGCTTGTAGATTAGAGCAAGGAATAGTGTCTGGTGAAGAAATTCGCTTTGGACCCTTTGGAAGGGTCAGGAGCGATTTTCTTCCTTTAGGTTGAATTCTACCTTCTTCTTACCTTGCTTTGCCATGATTTTCACCTTTGGATTCCTCTCTCATGAAGACCACACTCGCTTGATTCTCAGGAAGGCCTGAAAGGAGAAATTCGCTCTAGACCATGGCCAAGGACAGGACCTATTTAGGATTTCGCTCTGGACCCTTTGGAAGGGTTAGGAGCGAAATCCATGCTCTAGCTCAAAATCTTCATTTTTGGTGTTCATAAGCCACTCAAAGGCATGCCTAGGGGTATCTCCAAGCTCAATCACCTTGGTCAATGTTTGTCTTGACACAAAATTGGATGAAAAAAAAAGAGATTGGGAATTTCGCTCTGGACCCTTTGGAAGGGTCTGGAGCGAAATTCATATTTTGAGCTCATTTCTTCATTTCTTTAACTCCAATCTACCTCAAAAGGCAAGAATACATCACTCCACCCTCAACCATGCCATTAAAGCCAAGGTTTTGACTTCACACAAAGGAAAAAAGGTGTTTTTGAGGAATTTTGCTCTGGACCCTTTGGAAGGGTCAGGAGCGAAATCCATGTCTTGGACAAAATCCTTCATTTCTTTCACCTTCATTCACTTCCTAAGGCAAAAACATGTCAATCTTCTTCCAAATGTGCCCAAGGAACTAAGATCTTGGTCTAATCAAGGAAGAAATGGGTGTCTTCTAGGAATTTCGCTCTAGACCCTTTGGAAGGGTCAGGAGCGAAATTCAAGATTTAGGTTGATTTCACACTTCTTCCATTCAATTTACCTTCAAACTTGATCAAACTCACCTCGCCTCACCACAATCAAGTCCATTTGCCATCCACTTAGCTCAAAACAAGGTCTTTTCAATGTCTTAGGCAAAAAAAGGGGGTCAAATTGAGAATTTCGCTCTGGACCCTTTGGAAGGGTCAGGAGCGAAATCCTAGATTTAGATTAATTTTCACCACTCCATCGTCTCAATTCACCTTTCAAAGGCAAGAACACATCATAGTCATTCCAACCATGCCTTGAAGTCCAAAACTTAGCCATAACAAGGAGCAATATAGGGGTTATGTGAATTTCGCTCTCGACCCTTTGGAAGGGTCAGGAGTGAAATTCCTCCTTGAGCTCATTTCTCACCTTTTTTTACCCTTCCTTGGCTTGGATAAACTTCTCAGGTCCCCCCTATCATCATCTAATTCAAATTGGCATTCACTTCAAGATTTTGTGAAGAAATAGGGTCTTATATGAATTTCGCTCTGGACCCTTTGGAAGGGTCAAGAGCGAAATTCCTCCTTGTGCTCAAATTTTGACTTCATTTCCCACATTTCCTCATCCAAATGAGTGTTTTGCCTTCACTAATGCCTCGGAATGAGCTAGTTCCTAGTTTGGGTCAAGGTGGAGTGTTTTATAGAGGAATTCGCTCTGGACCCTTTGGAAGGGTCAGGAGCGAAATTGCTCTTCTAGGCTCAAATTGACTTCTCTTCCACTTGGCTTTGCCTTAGACTCAACCCTTGATCCCTTTCCTTGCCATGTATGTCCATTGTTTGATGTCCTTAGTGAAGAAATAGGTATTTTGGGGAATTTTGCTCTGGACCCTTTGGAAGGGTTAGGAGCGAAATTTGCAATTATGCTCAAATTCCTTACTTTTCATCACTTCACTTTGTTTCACACCTCAATACTCTCTCATCTACGCCATAAGGACAAGGTTTATGAGGCAAATTAAGACTAGGAAGGGAGATATTAGGAAATTCGCTCTGGACCCTTTGGAAGGGTCAGGAGCAAAATTTGTCTTTAGTCTCTCTGTCAGGATCCATATATGGAATATAACATTTAAGTATAAGGAAATGTCACTTATACTTTAAGTATATTCCATATATATTGTTAGGATGTTTGAGAGTGGTTTCGAACCTCCAGGAGTTATAATGCAAAATCTAGTTTTTGGAGGATTCTTCAATTTTCCAGACTTAGTCAAATTTCAGGTTCAGGATGACATTCCAGACTTAGCCAAATTTTAGGACATTTGAGGATCAGGATGACATTCTAGACTCCTTAAGGAGAATTTGCTCTGTTCTTGATGTAAGGGATGGGACCTAGGAGGACATTATGCATTCAACCAAGGTTTGATTTAGCAACTTGAAGTGCGACCAAATAGTACACAAAAACACCCTAGGAATGATTTAAATAACCCCTAATCACTAAATTGACCTGACCTCTTGAGGAGATCCACCTGACTCAATCCCTTTTACTTAAGCAAAGCCTGCTATCCTAATGATCTCTCTGACAACTCTCCAATGCAAAGGCTAAAAGCCAAGACCAGACAACCAAGCAAAGAAAACTAACCCTAGAAAGCAAAAAGTAGGGGTCCCCATTTGCAATGGGGTGATGTGTGAATATGTCACAACAGTTTTGAAGGCAGATTTATTGAATTTTCTGAGTTCTTTATTGGCAGATTCTAAAGGTTTTATCCAAGTTTTCAATAAGAAAGATCATGCTAATTTTACTATTCCTTTCTTCTTTCTTATTTTCTGCCTATCCAAGCAAGGTTGAAGGAAGTCTTCCAAGTTATAATCTGAGTTCAAGTTTAAAATCAGAATCTGATATTCTCTAGGTTTTCACATATTCTTCAGAATTCTCGGAATACCTACATGTGAAAATTTCATTTTTATGACTAAGTGTCGAGAGCAAAGTGAAAATACGAACCACTTAGCCACCAAACTCACAAATTACTCTTAAAAAGTATAAATTTTAACTTAAGTTGGTTTGATTATTTTGCAGATCTCGTAGCTAGGATGAAGTTTTTGGTGGATAACGATTCCCCTCTGGAATCCAAGATGAGGTCTAAGTGGAAGCTGGTTGGAGACACGAACCTGGGGCATATCAACTTGAGGGAGTTCAAGAAGCAAATGTATGGCCTTGACAACTTGATGCCTACCGCAAATGCCAGAAAGATGATGAGAAATGGAATTGTACAGGCTGCTGGTTTCCTTCCAGCAATGCAGTGTGTTGAGTTAGTAGTGGAGTGCTCTAAACACTATAATTCTATAAGTTGAGAGATCATAGCACTTGATGGGAGAGTCTTGGCGAATGTCAGGGATGTTTTTATTAGGGAAGCTTTCCGCGTCCCTGAGTATCATAACCCTGTTTACATGACTAAGGAAGAAGCAACACGGCTATACCAGGACAACATTGAAGAATATGAGGCCAACATCAACCATCAATGGTTGGAAAAACCTTGGAAAGGTGTTTCCAAGTTACCTAAAGATCTTATAAGAGCATATTTCAAGGAATATATTGGAGATTTGATAGTTCTGTTCTGCTAAACAGGGTCATGGGTAGTCCACAAGGCGCGCCATTTGAGCCTTGGATGTACTACTTCATCAATGAAATAAACACCAGAGTGAAGATGATTGATTGGGCAAAGATTATAAGTGATAATCCTGATGCCCAACTGAAGGATTTAGAGAAAAACAGGACATTCTATATGAGTTCCTATTTGGTGTACTCTCTTGCTTGAACCTACAGATATAGAGGACTCACCTGCAAAGGGGAAGTGGGAAATAAAGAAATTCAGTTTGCTGTCCATGATTGCTACCTGCAGTTGCACTTAGAGGAAAAATTTCACTTCAAAAGAGTCAATGATGCATTCTTAATGCACATTACTAGGACACTCCAAGGTGGTCTACATCACAGGCTCTCTCAGGAATCTAGAGATTTTATCAGCAGATTCGGGCATTGGTACATCCAACATCCCAAGTTTACTTATCTAAGAATTCAAGGATTCTCTGGATCTCCTTGTAAGTTACCTATGTATCCCATCAACAGGGTAGTATTGCTTGAAGTTGTTAGGCAACTGGAAAATTATGTGATCATTCAGAGAGAGAAACAAAAGAAGGCAAGGACATCTTTTCTCACCATTGGGAATGGATTGGAGACATGTCCATCGTCACAGGTTGCTGCTAGTGTTGAAAAGGAGCTTGCTTGGTATCCATTATTCCAGTATAAGGCTAGAGCACATTTTGACCCTTTTCACCAGATGAAAAGGGTTGATGGTGAAATATTCGAGCATAGACTAGATCTCGAAGACTATTGGGCTGATGCAGCTGACAGTTTTGAAATCAGTAAGAGATTGTGGTCCAGACTTCCCTTGAATTTGATTAGAGCAACAGAAGTATTTAGGGTAGCAGATCAACTTGAAGAGGATCCCGAGTTTGAGCAGCCTCACTTTGACAAACTAAGAAATGAGTCCCTTGCCTTGGTTAATTGGTTAGATTTTGAAAGGTCGGACTTGAGTGACCTTATGAGACCAATAATTGAATATTCAAAATGGTGGGCAAGTGAGAAGGCAAAAGATCTTAAATCTAAAGGTACCAATCTCACATATGATCTCATGGGGACCAATGAATCAATGTCTTCAAACCATGGTGTTTCGTCAAGTGTTGGGTCCAGGAAAAGGAAAGAAGGAAATAAATTTTATGTGATGCTAATTTGCTGTAGTTCATGAATCTCTGAGTTGACTGTGTATGGAATGTGAAGATGGTTCTTAAGTTTACAAATGTACAGACTGTTTGCAGGTTGTCTATACAAGAGAGATTGTAATTCCTATTCAAAAGTTCTTGTATTTGAGAGTTCCTATTGTGTATAAGAGGTTGAAGCTTCTGTCTGTATGAGTTGGTGCTCTTAGGGGGTTGTTGACCTGTCATGTAAACTGAGTTGGTGCTCAGCGGATTGGTGCCCATTTTTAGTAATCAAAGCTTTTGAAAAGATGTGGTTTTTTAATTGAAAGGGTTTTCCACAGCAAATTCTGTGTTTGTGTTATGACTGTGCTTTGAATGTTTGTTTTAATCTCTTGTGTTTTACAATACTGATTCAACCCCTCCCCCTTTCAGTATTGTCTGTGTGTTTTCAACTAGCTCATCAGGCGAATCTTCAAAGGGCAATAAGCCAATGCAAAGGTTCAAGTGGAACTGCTACTATTGTAAAGAGCCAGGACAATTAAAGAAAGATTGTCAAAAGCAACTATAAGTCATGTTATCCAAATGTTTCTAAGGATGAACAAGGAGCAATAGATGACTTTGCTTTTGTGGCATCACATAACCAATCTATTGAGTCTACAACTTGGTGTGTTAATTTTTTTGAGAAGTGAATCTGTTTTTTTAAGTGATGGTTGGACTCATGTTGTAAAAAGATGTGGGATTGTTTGGGTAACATTGAATAATGGTGTAAATTACACATTAAAGAATGTTTGGTATGCCCTTGATATGAATAGAAACTTACTATCTGTAAGCGAGATCACCGATAATCCTAATCTGCATAAAGTTTCAAGGAAACAAATGTTTGGTAACTGCACTTCAAGATAACAAAGTGATTGTTGTTGGAATTGGTGAAAAGGGATTGTATGAATTGGTTGATATGTGCACTTGGAGCAGCTGAGAATACCGGTAAACTTTGGCATGAAGGGTATGGTCACTTGAATTATTAGCATTTGTCTATGCTCAGTAAGACTAATCTGGTGGATGGGCTTCCATTTCATTCAGGAAAGTCCGAATGTATGGATTGGGTGTTAGATGGGCAAAGTTGACATCAATTTAATATTGATAAGGTATGGCGAGCCAAAGTGGTTTTAGATTTAGTACATGTTGATTTGCATGGTCTTGTAAAGACTCCTACAGTGTTTGGTGCAAAGCATTTCTTGTTGCTAGTCTAGAACAATGTGGGTTAATTTTTGAAGAATAAGTCAAAGTGTTTTTCTAACTCTGGGGCATGGAAATCTTTTGTTGAAAAACAAACAAGTAAACAAGTCAAGACACTCAGATTAGAGGATGGAGGTGAGTTCATCTTTGAAACAATTCAAGGAGTTTTGCAAAAAGGAAGGTATCCACTGACAATATACTACTTCGTACACTACGCAACAAAGTGGAGTTATCGAAACGAGGAATAAGACAGTTATGGAGATGACAAGGTGTGTGGTGCAGTTGAAATGTGCCATATGGGTTTTGGCAGAGGCTGCACGTACAACAATCTACATTCTTAATAGAAATTTGTGTAAAGATTTGCAAAATACCATTCTTGAGGAAGCATGGTTAGATATAAAACCTTCTATAACTGATTTTTGAGATTTTGTTATTGCTTTTGCACACATTTCGACAGAAAAGAGAAGTAATTTAGAAGCAAAAAGCAAACCATATATGTTTGTTGGATACAGTGAACAATACAAAGTATACAAACAATTAGATGTTTCTGCAGGTAAAATTGTGGTTAATAGAGTGTCATGCCTCCTTTTTTGGATTAAAATATCTAATAATCTTTTTAAAGTTGGACTCAGTCACTTGTGTTTTTGGGGCTAAAATTAAAAAAAGTGTTTTTTAAACACATAAATATAAAAAAGGAATTTTTAATTCTTGGAGAGAAAAAAAATAAAATAATTGGAGAGTCCGGAAAAGTCAACTACAAATGGAGCACATTCTCTCGTTTCAGGATCATTCAAGTTGTCTTTTGGCATACTATTTTCAGAAATGAGCAATTCCTTAATCTAAGGCATCCAAGGTTGAAAACTGTTGGTTGTTTGGCTTTGAAGACAAGAACCCTCATATCCTTTGAGGCAATTTTACATTGCTTTTGGACTTATCAATTGCATGTGTCAATTCATATTGTTTTACATCAACAAATCAACATATTTGGCTAAGTTTCAAGTTTATATGTATGCTACAGTGACGCTACAGTGGCTAATTGAAATTCCAGCATTTTGAAGGTTTCATGTTGCAGCTGCAGTGTGCTACAATGTCACTACAGTACTTATCTTTAAATCAGCTATTTCAGGAGCATATTTGATCATCCTTGGGTGGCAATTTTAGTTGAGTGGCAGATCTGAACATTTATACAGGTGTTTGGAACTGATTTATGGCTGTTGCCAGTGCTACACCAGCTGTACAGCCTTCCATAGCCCAGCTGTATATTCCTTTGTTGCTGCTGTACTCCTCCAAGGGTAGTCGTACCATTATGAGCATCACACTTGGCAATTTCTATGATCATTTCAAGTCTGATCTGGGCATCATATTAAATGCATTCCTGGTTCTTGTAGTGGGATCAGCATTAGTGGATTTGTGTGATTGTTTAAGATTCGGATCTGAATAGAATCAGCTACTAGCGCTTAGCTTAATCATGCAATCAGATTTTTAACAGTCATTATCAGTGATGTAATCTTGCTCAAGTCTGGTTTATTTTGCCTTTTGAAGATGTTTAACTGAGTTCCATGCAAGTTTACTTCCTTAGTGTTTCATTCTTGAATATTGTTGATATTGAGAGTAAATTCATCTATTTTTTCGGTCATATCCTCATCACACTTGAAAATGTGAGGACTAACCATTCAGATCTGAATATATTTATATGATAAGGGTGAAGATAAGTTGTCTGTTCCTTTCATATTGGACTATAACCAGCTGTTTTCATTTGGGTTAGTGGCATTTTGTGTGGAGTTGAAATTGTTTTGAGTTAATTGAGGCTTTTGGTAACAAGTTATAGTGATTAGTTTCAATATTGATTCACTATTTCAGTTGGTGCTTTACATAAAAAATTAGAAAATTAATAAACAAATCAGAATATGAGCATAATATTAAAAAAGGGAACATCACATAGAGATGTTATTGTAGATGAGAAAGCACCATTCTTGTCAGTTAATCTAATTCTATAGATAGTAGTGAATGAGTAATTACTTGTGATTTTGGAACAATTTTTGTTGTTGACATCAAACAAGAAACATTACAAAAATCATATTCTAGAGAGGGATCAGTTGGAGAAGAGAGTGATACTCTGTCTCCACAATACAATCAGGAGGGCCAACAAAAGAGGCCAAAGTAGTACTATATCACAATGAATGATGTTTGGAGGATTAGTTGTCAAAGATGATGGAAGGTCTATTTACACCTTTTAGGAACAACTTGGGAAAGTTGGTGAGTGGGTAAATTTTGCTGACTTTTGCAATTTCACAAATATTCGAGTCTAGTAAATCTGTAGAGCCCAAAGGGAAGTCTGAATGGGAAGCTGCCATGAAGGGGGAATATAATGCCTTGATATAAAATATGTCTTGGGTATTGTCAAAATTGCCCCTAGGAAAGAAATCCACTGGTTGCAAGTGGATTTATGAAGTAAAGTGTAAATTAGATGGTTCTTTAGATAAGTATAAATCTTGTCTTGTTGCGAAAGGATAGACAATGAAGAGACATTTGCTCCTATTGTAAAAATGGTAACCTTTTGGTTGGTTATCTCAATTGTTGTTGAATTTGGATGGAGAATTGGAGGATTAGGTCTACATGATTCAACCATAGGGTTTTCAGGTTTAGACAAAGAACTTTTGGTTTGCAAGTTGGTCAAGTCCTTGTATGGACTTAAGTAGATTCCTCAACCCTTGTATTTAAAAGTTGATCAATATCTTAGAGATTTAGGTTTCTGAAAGTGCTATTCTAAATCTACTTTGTGAAAATCAATGGTGGTGACATAGTGATCCTAATTGTTTTTGTTGATGATATTGCCATCAGTGGAAGTAGTGCTATTTTAATTGAAATAGTAAAATATGATATATGTTTGATTTTGGAAATGACAAATCTAAGCTTTCTTCAATATATTTTAGGTGTAGAATTTTGGCAAACTAATCATAAAAAAAATGTATCATAAACTAAGTATACCAAATCTCGTTTAGAAAAAAATTGAATGACTAAATGTAATCCTACATCGATACCTATGGAAGTTGGGATCAAGCTCTCAACCAACATTTCATGTCTAGTCAATGAAACAATGTATCAACAATTGTTCGGTAGTTTGATTTATCTTGCAACTAGACCTAATCTATGTTTGGTAGTCAATTGTCTTTCTCATTTTATATCTAAACTCAAGAGGAACATTGGCATGCTGCAAAACAAGTCCTTCAATATGTCAAAGGGTCCCTTGACTTTGGCATTCTATATGAGAAATCTATTGACATCATGCTAATCGGATATATTGATTCTATTTCGGTTGGATTAGTTGATACAAGAAGTCCACAATAGGTTATATTTTCACTTTTGGGTCAAGAGTGGTTTCTTGGCAAAGCAAGCTTATGAACACAATTGCCTAATCTTCCATTTAAGCAGTTAATAAAGCAACAGTTAGTACGAGTTGTGAGTGTTGGTGTGAATAGGGTATATTATCTAACTGGTTTTCCTCTTAGGTCCCATTCACACTTGTTAGTTATCTTAGCGCACTTTTAGGTTATTTACTTTTTTATCTCATGACATATGATTGTGACACATGTCATAATCTTATGTTATCTTATTCTGTTACCTTGCCTTTATAAGCAAGGCCTTTCCTGTACATTATTTATCATCAAATAAAGCAAGGCCTTTCCTGTACATTATTTATCATCGATCCATTTGATCATTGTATCATTTTTGAATCCATAATCAAGCAATTTATTTTTTGCTATTGTCTTGTAGAAGGCTATTTTTTGGTTGTGCAGGTCATCATAGGAGTTTGAGTCTTTATGTGACTCTTATAGTGTGGCAGTGTGGTTAAAAATGTTGGCCATTTGGTGGAATTGATTATGTGTTGCATTGATGTTTTGTCATTGATGTCAACACTAGCTGTTTGGATGCTTTACTGACACCCTTCTAGTCCCGGTAGGATGAGTAGTTTCTGGTTGTTTTGGATCTGGCATGATCCGGTAGGCGCCGATATGGTTTGGTTATGGAATTGGCTTATTCATGATACTCATGTTCACATTCAGTCACTTGGTTTTGGTTTGGTAATTGGATGTTGTCCTGTTTGCTTAGAAGCTTGGCTTCTGGTTCTGGCGAGGGTTTCACCGACAAAGCTTTTGATGAAGATCTTTGATGATATGCATAATTGGTGTTGGTGCAACTTCTGGTGGAGTTTCAGGATGTTGTTGGTGATCATGTTCGAGACTTGGCAGATGGAGATCATTGCTTTAGCGTAAGGACCTATACTGGGTCCCGGTTGATCTAGGTTATGGACTGGCTTAATGTAACGTGTGGATTGGACCTCTCGATGTGTTTCCAGGATGTCTTATGTGTTGGATATTATTTGTTTGGTCTAAGGCCAACATGTTTTGTAATTATGTAATTGGTTTATTGTCTGGTGGCCGACCTGATTGTTTATGGTTGAGGGTTTGTATATATAGATGTAAGATCTCATTGTAGATAAGATCAAGGTATGGAAATGGATATGTAATGTGCGAATAATGTAATATCATTCAGGCAGAGGATTTGGTTGATCATTGGAGATTGAATTGGGTTTATGTGAGAGGATTTAGTCCTCCGGTATGGAGCTTAACCGAAACTGTACTAAGGTATAGGAGATGCTATCTTTGCAGTTCAAACACTTCTCCGGATTGTAGTCTGGATTTCTATGTAGTCAGTGAGACTCTTTTTGTGATGAGCAGTGCGCTCTAGGCTGTTGGCCTTCTTGCAAGTGCAGGCCCCTCAATTGTAATTCACATACTTACTGCAAAAGTATTATCTAACTGTGGGTAGGCTTCCCACTGTGTTTTTTCCCTTTACCGGGTTTCCGCGTATAAATCTTGGTGTCATGTGGATGGTATTTATTTTGTGATTATTGCTTATGCCTAATTGGTTTAACTGCATTCCGATATTGATGTTTTGGTTTCTGTTGTGATGTATTCACACATCGCCCCATCGCAAATGGGGACCCCTGCTTTTTTGCTTTCTGGGCTTTGCTTTCTAGGTTTTTAGGGTTTTGTCTGTTAGCCTTTGCATTTTGAGTGTCGCCAGGGGGATCACTAGGATGGCAGGCTCTGCTTGAGCCAGGGTGAGTCCACGGGGCCCCAGAATTAGGGTTTCTTTGAGAGTCTTCCTTAGGGCCTGGTTTTGCTCTTGTTGCTAATTGTGTCTTGCTTGGTGAGTGAGTATCATCCTCGAAGGTCTGAGCTAGGTCAAGTTGGTGAGTGATGAAGTCTGGAATGTCATCCTGGATCTTCAAATGCCCTGAAATTTGGCTTAGTCTGGAATGTCTTCCTGATCCTGAAATTTGACTAAGTCTGGAAAACTGAAGAATCCTCCAAAAACTAGATTTTGCATTATAACTCATGGAGGTCTGAAACCACTCTCAAACATCCTGACAGTATATATGGAATATAACTTAAAGTATCACTTATACTTAAATGTTATATTCCATACATGAATCCTGACGGAGAGACCAAAATGTCAAATTTCGCTCCTGACCCTTCCAAAGGGTCCAGAGCGAAATTCTCCATAAGACATTCTACATTGCCCAAAGTCATGAACTAGCTCATTCCCAGGCATTTGTGAAGGCAAAACACTTATTTGGAGTGAAGAAATGTGAAAATGAAGTCAGGATTTGAGCCCAAGGATGATTTTCGCTCCTAACCCTTCCAAAGGGTCCATAGCGAAAATCCTTATAAACCTCATTTTCTCCCTTGTTTAGACCAACATTCTAGTTTTGAAGTGATGGAATGTGAAAATGTGAAGGATTTTGGCCTAGAACATGATTTTTGCTCCTGACCCTTCCAAAGGGTCCAGAGCGAAAATCCTTGTAAACCTCATTTTTTTCCTTGGTTTGGTTAACTTTTGGTGTTCTTGCCTTGAAAGGTGGTTGGACGCATGAAAAAATGAAGATTTTTTCCCTAAAGGATGAATTTCGCTCCTGACCCTTCCAAAGGGTCTAGAGCGAAATTCCTAGATGGCACCCATTTCTTCTTTGTTTAGACCAGGATCTTAGTTTCTAAGGCATATTGTGAAAGTTTGGACATGTTCTTGCCTAAGGAAGTGATCGGAAGCATTGAAATGTGAGGGTTTTTGTCCAAGAATGAAATTTCACTCCTGACCCTTCCAAAGGTTCTAGAGAGAAATTCTTTATTAACCTTATTTTTTACCTTGTTTGGGCTTAAAACCTTGTTCCTTGGTCTTGGAGGTGAATTGGAGTTGAAAGAATGAAGGAATATGCTAAAAACAAGAATTTCGCTCTTGACCCTTCCAAAGAGTCCAGAGCGAAATTCCTAAAATCCACCTTTTCCTTTCATTTTGTGTCAAGCTAAGCATGGATAAAGATGAATAGAGCTTAGACGGATCCCTAGGCATGCCTTGGAGTTGATTTTTTGCCATCAACAATGATGATTTTGAGCTAGGACATGAATTTCTCTCCTGACCCTTCTAGAGGGTCCAGGGCGAAATCCATTATAGGTCCTGTCCTTGGCCATGATTTCTAGTGAAATTCTCTTTTCTGGTCATTTTGAAGTCAAACAAAATGTTGCAAACATGGGAGAAGGATTCAAGGATAAGAGTCCAAGTATAGAAAGTGAAAAAGATAGACCTTGGTGAAGGAAAACAAGCAAATCGTGAATTTCGCTCCTGACCCTTCCAAAGGGTCCAGGGCGAAATTCACCAAATATCCTTTTTCTTCCAAATTTGTGCTAGACCAAGACAATGATCAAGGTAGATTGGGCTTAAAGATTGCCACAAGCATGTCTTAGAAGGGGTTGTGAGTGAAAGAAGTGAGTGTTTTGTCCATGATGAAGAAATTCGCTCCTGACCCTTTTAAAGGGTCTAGGGCGAAATCCTCAATTTCACCTAACTTGCTCATGATAAAGGTCAAAGCATGGATCCTTGGGCTTTGGGGGAAGGAAAGCTATCATATGTTTGCCTTGGGAGGAATTTTGGAGTAAACAAGTGATAGAATTATCCTGGAATGCAAAATTCGCTCCTGACCCTTCCAGAGGGTCCAAGGCGAAATCTTTTGAAACTCCTATTTTTCACCTTGTTTGGGCCAGGGGAAGAGCTAGTTGTGAGATACTGTTGAAAAGAGGTCTAAATTGGGCAAAATGCAAAATTCGCTCTTGACCCTTCCAAAGGGTCCAAGGCGAAATTCTTATAGGGCTTGTCCCTGGGAAGGATTTTGAGCGAACTTTATTTAAAGTCTTCTTGTTGATGATTTAAGGTGGAAAATGCTTTGTTGAAATGGACATGTCATATGTACTTAATCACCTTTTGGTTTATTTTGCAGATGGAAAAAACCAGGCCAGGGCAAGGATGACCTCTTCCAGTCCAGCATCATCCAGGACGACCAATTCTAGTCCAGCATCATCAAGGACGACCTCTTCCAGTCCACCATCGTCAAGGACGTTCCACAGGCAAAAGGGAAGACTCAGGGTGTTCAAGGAATTGCCAGCTACCTCCAGAACCTTCACTTTGCCACACTAAGGAACCGCAAGATGACAATGAAAGACGTTGCCAGCATTTCAAGGAAAGGTACACCACCCATCCATCACGTCAAAGACAAAGGAGAATCAAATAAGGTCAGTGCAAGGGTCCATTGAAGAAGCAGATAGTCTCAGAAGAGTTAATCAAAGTTAGCTTCTCAGCATCATCAAATTCAACATCAACCAAGTTACAAATGTCAGACAAGGTGGCATCCCAGTCATCATTCCTCTAGTTGGATTGGTCCACCTCAGCGTGTCCAGATTCAATGTACTTGACTCATCGGGGATGACACAAACTTCGAGGCACCTACCCCTTTCTTATTGGTCCTCACCCTTGGAATGTAATTTTCTAATCGGCTAAGGAAGTTTGTTGTAACAAACCCTAATTAGGGTTTCTATCTTGTAATCCTAGCCATTGATTCTAAATCAATCAAAGCCGTCTATTTGTAAAGGGTTTCTCTATATAAGCTTTGGCTCCTCATTTGTAAAGGTTAATAGAGAATAGATAGTACTGAATAGTCAGAGAGTAGGAAATAGTTAGAGTAGAATAGAAAGAGAAGGCAAAGATTGTTGCCAAGATGTTGTTGTAAAGGACTTGTAAACTTCATTGAAGAAATGGTGAATTCTATGGGTCGATTCAACAATTTGCATGGTCTCTATACTTCTCAAATTTGATTTCATGTTATTAGATGAGTGGAATAAATGTGTATGATCGATGGTGAAATTTGTATATCCATACTACTAGCAGTTTGTTGATTGCAGACTTGCCTTGTGTAGTCAACTGGAATCATTCAGCTTAAGCTTAACTTCAATTATCGCTTCTTCATTGATATGCATTAGCCTGATGGTGTCCATGCCTGTAGCGGTGATCTGAACATCATAAAGCTTTCCTCAGAAGATCGCACTAACCTTGTGGAGATGGTCCTGGGATGTCAAAGCAAGACTTAGTTAGAATTTCATCAAAGGTCATTCATTGCTCTTACATTCTTAGTATTAGAAATAGATCCCATTTCAACCCTTCTCCTTTTTCCTTTTTTTCAAAATCTAGGACCAGTAAAATCTCACGTTCCAGCAGTATCCAAAGCAAATCAAACGCTCAGGCAGTCAAATGTAAGTCCCCTTGTGATTCCAGCAAAATCACATCATACCACGAAGAGCTTATCTACACGTAGAGACCCTACATACAAGAACCTTGGAGTTGCCTCGATTGATCCTTCGGCGAGATCTTCAGCAGTCGGGAAACTTTGTTCAAGAGAGGATAAGGTACCTTTAGGTATTTTATTCTGTGTTCGCATGTGTACAAAAAACACATCAACAGGTTCCGGTATTAAAGTTTTAATTGCTTAAGGTTCCGGTAATCTGAGACAACTAATTCACCCCCCCTCTCAGTTGTCTTCCGGTTATTTGAACTGTCTAACAAAAAGGGTATTGGTTGATATTCAGTTGGATCAAACTGCACTGATCTCACATTTTTGTGACAGCTAAAGTGTTCTCAAGATGGTGAAAAACCCGGTCTAGCATGCCAAGACTAAGCATATTAAGGTTTATCATCATTACATTTGCCAGTTGGTTGATAATGAAGACATTTGTCTTTATCATTGTCCTACAAAGGACTAGATTGCAGACATAATGACTAAACCACTTGGTAAAGATAATTTGTCATGTTCATAGATAAACTTGGAATTATATCTGGTTTAGTCATTAGGGGAGTGTTGGTGGTATTTTTATGCACATTCAACATAGAATAAAATATCCAGATATATCCTTTTCTCTCTTGATCGAAATCTTTTATATGCTAAACAACTAAACTATGTGATCACAAAGATGACTCCAAGGTTCCCTAATGCGTACAGATAGTCTTGGTTCGTTGCGATTTGTTGGTAATCTCAAGGGGGACTTACATAATTATTAGAGGAGTAAATCAATCTAAGGATTCTGTTGATTGCCAACACTTGTAAGTTTCTTCTTTTTTGGAATGATTTTGCAATAAGCTCTTTCCAATCCTACTTGTACTAAGACTTGGAAAAAAGGAAAAAAGGGTGAGGGTTTAGGAAGATAATTCTAATCTTAAGCTAATCCTGTGAACTTTGGAGACAAAAACTGCAAAAGTGGAATTTAAACCAATTTTTGTTTCACCAAATTCAACAACTGCACAAGAGTGGTGCTATCTTCTAGGGAATTCAAAAGATTTTCATATCACTTATATTCACCAACATATTGGACAATGAATATAGTAGTAGAAGCTTAGTTTTCGTTTACTTGTTTAGGCTAACTTTGCAAAATAATTGAGAATCATCCAACTATAAAAAGTATGAACACATCAACTCCATGTTAAGTAATTTTACCAAATCCTTCATTCAATCTATTAACTTGGAAATAAAATCTATTCTAATGAGAGCCAAGAAACCATGCTAACTTGTAAAGTAGACAAAGATTCACCAACATTTTGAACAATGAATTATGTCTATTACTTAAGAAGTATCACTGCAACAATTTCTCCGAAATCTCTCCCTAATAAATGAAAAGAGGAGGGTTTATGTAGGCACCCCATTACAAAGCAACGACCCAGATTGGTCTAAGATCAACGGCCAAGATTAAAACATTAAACTCCAAATAAGGCAAGCTACAATAGTTATCCAAAATGGACCGATGAGAAATAAACAACTATTAAATCCAACTTTCTTCTAGAAGATGGCGTTCCTTATCCTTTCCTTTGGTAGCAAATTCAATGAACTTGGTCACTATGGGGTCAAGCTCTTACATTAGGACACTTGGCATAATGTTGATCGTGTATTCCATTAAGTCCATCTTATCAGTTTTCGAAAACCATCCTCAATGGATAGAAATGAGGATGCCTTGCTAAAATGTTGCTTCTGGATTGGATTTGTAGAAGTGAAGAAGTTGCTCTAAACTTTGGCCTTCAGGTTCTCTACATCCATGTCCTTGCCTCAAACTATTTCCTACTCAAGCACATTGGAGATTGTGACAAAGACCTTGTCTTGGATTGCTTTCATTGTTTATTCAATTTTGGCACCATCAATCTTCATCTTTATTTATGGATTAAGGAATATTTCTTTGCCTTCTTTTCTTGAAGTCATCAAGGTCCACATGGCCAAGGTTGGTATCTCCAACCTTCTTCCACTTTGTCACAATCTTGGACCAATTGTCGTCCCTTGTTATCGAACTTCTTTTGTGTCTTTCTGGAAATCCCTCCTTGAGCTGTCATCTATCACCTGAGATACATGAAAAATTCCTAAGTTAAAAAAAAGGGGTTTGATGTTTGTTCCCAACCCGGAGTGCAAAGTTTGATGGAATTTCAAAGGATAATTCTGATTTAACTTATGAAATTCTCAAAATCAGACTGAAAATCAGACTTAGTGAAATTTTGAAAATTAAAATTAAGTCTGATTATGAAATTTTCTGCCTCCAAAACTGTAAAAAGCATAAAAAAGCAACATTGATCTTAAGTGAAATTCGAAGAATTTGAGACGAAAAGGTCCCACCCAAGTCTGGAAAATTTGAAATTCAAACTGAAAGTTGTCCCGAAGGCTGAAAGAAATTGGAATTCTGAATGAAAATCTGTCTTCAATCCTTAGTAAACCTGAGAATTTTGATGAAATTCCTTAAATTGCTTTAAGGAATCACTTCAACTTTGCCTCCGTGTGCGGAAATTGATCTGATACTTTCCTAGAAATTGCCTTGTACTTGCAATTTACTTCGAAATTTGCCTTGAGGTTTTAAGAAATTATTTCCTAAGCTTCAACTTCCAGCCTTGAAACGTGACTTGTGAGAAAAAGAAATGCCGATGCTCATGTTTATAAAGAAGGCGAACTCTTGTGTTTTCTTCTAGAAGTTTCTCTTATTGGCGAACTTCATCTTGATTTGAATTTTTTCCTCCAATCCATCAACACTTTGGCCAATTTTTATTTTTCCAATCCATCACCACTTTAGCCAAATTTTTTTATCCTCACCTTGGGCGGACTTGCTATTTGGACAAGGAATTTTCCATGGAAATTAGGGTGGACTTCATGCTTTGTTGAGGAAATTCCTTGATTCGTAGGCGGACTATATGCGCAACAAGGAATTTTCCATGGCAACAAGGAATTTTTTCAAGGAAACAAGGAATTTTTCCAAGGAACATAGGAATTTTTCAAATTTCATTCTTAGCCATTTTTCTTGTGATCTTCCATTAGCATTCCTCACAATGAATTGGCCCGACATTTCTTCTGACTCAGAAACTACCTACAGTCCCAAAAAAGTAAAAAAAATCAACTTTCTATATTTAGAAAAAAGCAGGACGGAAAAGCAGGCTCCTAGATTGGCCCCAAAATGCCAAAAACAAAACTTTCTATTTTTAGAAAAAGTAGGAATTTTTTTTTTCCTAAAAATAGGAAGTTGTCAGAATTGATCTCGGAAAATTGTGTTTTTACTCCTTCAACCAGCTTGAGCACATCTGTAGCATCAAAATGCTCTTTTGATCATTTTTTCTCCTTATTGATTTGATGACTCCTCCAAATTTGAAGAACTACTCATTTGTGAAGGTGAGAGACCAGAGACAAAACCCAAGATGCCAAAACGCTACCCTAAAAAGCAAAAACAAGGGGGTCCCCATTTGCAATGGGGCGATGTCTGATTACGTCACAACAGGGAGATATTAGATTAATATAGATTAATGTTAGCATTGTAGAATATATCTTAGCATTATATATTTGTTATTATTGTGCTATCATTAGCACGTTGTTGTAATTTGTTTCACATAGGTTGTAGGTTGTTGGGAGTTTGTACCTAAATAGGAATAGTTGCTTCATTCTTTGACTTACATAATAAGCCATTCTACAATGTAATGTTCGTTGGCTTGATAATATAATGATAATACTACTAAGATGGGAACTCGGTTTTACTCTTCTTTTTTTGGATCTATAAAATTTCAACTCTTGACAGTTGCTCTCATTTGTATGTATGCAATTACTTATTCATAGGGTTTTCTAGAATGAAACATGTACATGTTTTAAAATTTATATGTTGGAAGATTAGAACATTTGATCAATGTTTTAGACTATACATTGATTCCTGATTTTTTTTTTGTAGGCAATGGCATGCTGACTCTGCAGAGCTGAGAGAGGCTTGGAAAGCTGAATACATGGATGCTTGTATTGATAGAGGATTTCGTATCTTGAGAGAAAATAATCCTCTTGCAAGAGTAGAGGCTTATATATCTGGTGTGTTGGATTAGCTCCCAAGCTAGGTAGACATCATCCCGAACATTGAAAATTGAAATATCTTTAAAGATCCTCTATATTTTGTATGTTTGGAGAAAGAGAGAGGGTGAGGGAAAGGTTTACTTGCATTAAGTATTTCATTTGTAAAATTTCAATTAATGTGTGGTCATTAAAATACTGCATGATGGGAAACCTTAATCTTGCGTATCTACTTTTCCCTGAGTATCATAGGAGAAACATATACATTTAATAGTTGTCATCAACTTCAACAGTGTATCTTTATAATCAATATTTATTACACTAGCTTGATGTACTATCTGTTGTGTTGTAAACACACATGCCCCATTACAAATGGGGACCCCTCTTTTTTGCTTGATAGCTTAGTGTTTTGCTTTGTTTAGTTTAGGTTTGACAATGATTTCATAGTCTCCGGCTTTAGAATGAGAAGGGTTTCGTTTTCTCAAATCTAGGTGTGAGTCAAGGGATGAACTTGTAGAAGAAAAGTCTTGTGTAAGCATAGGAGACAAGGATGAAAGTTATGAAATTGCGCTTTTGAAAAATGAATACTTGAAACTTGGAAGAATTGAAAGATGAGAATAAAAGAGAAATTCTAAAACTTGAGGATGAAATTACAAGAAAAAATTCTTGTCGAGGTCAGATTTCCGATCTCGACAAGAAAGGGAAATAAGGAAAAATTCTAAGAACGACTTTAAAATCCTTAGACAAAATTCAAATGTGCCCAAAATCCATCTCAAGGGTGAAATTCCATGGAAAATTTAAGTCTAGAGTGAATTTCCTTTGAAAAATCCATAACAAAATCGTGATTCCTTTCATGAAATCCACATCAAGGTCGATTTTCCCTTTGAAAATCCATGTTGAAGTTGTAATTTCCATAGAAAATCCATGTTTTAAAATTGAATTTGCTCAAAATTCCTTGAGTAAGTCGAGTTTTCTTGGAAAATCTTTGCTTGATATTTAAATTTCACTTAAAATCCTTGGATAAAATGAGTTTCCTTTCAAAAAATCCACATCAAGATTGAGTTTCCCCTTCAAAATCCAGAATTGAGATGAGGATTATTTGAAAATTCCATAGTTGAACTAGGGATTTTATTCATGAGAGAAGAGTAAAATGAAAGAAAAACAATGGAAAAATGAAGGAAAAATCCAATACAAAATGAAGAAAAATGAAGGAAAAAATTCAAGTGTCCATGTCAACTAAATGGAAAAATCAGTGTCAAAGTCTCAAATTCTTTTGGAGTTTCCTTGCAAAAATCCACATCATCTTAAAATTCCCAATTTTTTTTAGGAATCTGGATGAAGCTGAAAATCCATGATAGGTCAAAATCCACAAAATTTTTGAAGGATTTGGAATTTTCCATGGATAGACAAAATCCATGAAATTTTTGAAGGATTTGGAATTTTCTATAACTTGTTAAAATCCCCAAAATTTTTGGGTAAATTGGATGAAACTGTGCAAGAGCATGTGAAAATTCTGCTGGAAAAACTAGACCTAGGGCAGAAATTTGCATGAATAAATGAATAAGCACATGAAAATCTGCTTGGAAAGGTGAGCGTCCACCCTATATAAATAGCCCATTCAAATAAAATGCAAATGTGAAATATGGATGGCCGACCTAGTAAAGAAACAATAAAATTCCCTTCAAAAAGTCAATTTAAAATGCAAAATTCCATCACCAATAGGGCCAACTTGAGATAAGGGGCGATTTGCAAAGTGAAAAACGAAATAAAACCTTACCTAGCCGACATCCTTTTGGAAAGAAAACAATTTTCATGTGAGGTGCCTATTAATGTAGGGTGATTTGAATCATTTCACATCAATTCAAACAAATCAATGGCAGATTCAAAGCGAAATAAGGAGCGGAGCAGAAATTAGGGGCAAATTACAGAAGTGAATTCCAAAAGTAAAAACGAATTCCATGGCAGAGGCTATTTCCAGCCAATAAGGTGTGAGTTACAGCAGAGAGGAAGGCAATTTCAAGAGCAGGGGAAAAGCGAATTTTCCAGCAGATAAGTGTTATTATCTACAAGGAAATCAGGTTTCAAAGACAAGAAGTGGAATGGAAAGGAAGTGCTTGATGAAGCGAATTTGGAAGCAGAGTAAAGCAAATTTCATTGCAAAGCAGATCAGATTCGAAACAAAACCATTGAAGGAGATCATATTTTAAAGTCATGCATTGAGTGCACATATTGGAAGGATCAAACAATCAATTCACAATCCAGATCAGAACATTTAAAGGCAGAGCAGAGGAACAATTTTTAGCAGGTAGGAGCTCAGTGCAATGAAATCAGATCCAAGGCCAAGTTTCCAATAAGGAGAGTGAATTTTGCTAAGGAGCAGGTTAGAAGCAAATTAAGAAGGCGATTTTGAGAGAAATACAAGCAATTCGTATGTAGATCTGAGTTGATTTCCGCACCAATTTATGCATTTTCCAGATCTGAAACCTCATTTCTAGTAAATTATAAGTTTTGAAAGTGTCATTTCTAGGGTTTGAGAAGGGGTTTGTGAAGCATTTTTTTTGGTGTTGGAAATAAGCCACACCCGGACCGACGATGGACTGGTCCAAGAGGGGCCAGTAGCTCAGTGGTAGAGCACTCCAGCAGCGTATGGAAGATCCTAGGTTCGAGTCCTAGCTGGTCCATGTCTCAACATGGTATCAGAGCCAGGTCTAGGCTAGGAGCCCCAAGCACACGAGAGGTGTGGCTTAAGGGGGGGTGTTGGTGTTGGAAATAAGCCACACCCGGACCAACAATGGACTGGTCCAAGAGGGGCCAGTAGCTCAGTGGTAGAGCACTCCAGCAGCGTATGGAAGGTCCTAGGTTCGAGTCCTAGCTGGTCCATGTCTCAACAATTTTTTGGTGAATTCTTGATTGTACTTTAAGATAAAATCTGTTAATTTCCATTGAAGAGTGATTGTGATGACAATTTCTTTAGAGATCTTCAACATAAATTAGGAATGCGAGGTTGAGCTTTCATTTGCTTATCATTAATTTCTTGCGTTTCTTTTAAGGAATTCCCAAATTTCACCTAGGGTTTCATTCACAATTATGATCCAAAGTATTTTCTCTTTCTTTTTCAGGATTGATTGAAGGAAATGTAGGGAATTGGATGAAAGAAACAATGTGAAGGAGCTCAAAGTCATGGGTATCCAAGAAGGAAGATGGTGAAACATGAAGAAAAACACTTCAAGATGATGACAAGGAAGAACATTACAAAATGGAGGATACAACTATGACAAGAAGATCAAGGTCCAAGATATTGAAGAGGTAGATGGAGATAACCTGGAATGCAAGATGATATAAAGTCAAGAAATTTGCTAAGGTTGAGAAGACCAAAGGCATCGAGGAAGATGGCAAAGGATTCCGAAGATGAAGATGAAATGCGAAATGAATGATCAAGATAGTTTTATAAGAGTTAATCAAAGTTAGATACTCATCCGATGGAGATATGAAGGATGGAACTTCTTTATGATGATATAGAAGTGGAGTTGAAACAAAGAGAAGAAATGGGAAACTTTACAAGGCATGCAAGAGCTAAGGTGGCGTCTACTCATCTCCACCAATCAAGCCATCCAAGGTCTACATGTCTAGATTCATTGAACCTGACTCCTACAAAGAAGGAAATTGGCATGTGGAATTACATTTAATAAAATGTTACAACTCATTTTTTATTGGTCCTTTCCCTAAAAGGACATGCATTCAAAGTTGTGTAATTTCCTCATTGGATGACATTAAATGTATGAGGTGGTAGTTATAACCAACTCCACTTAGGGTTTTATTGAATTATCTTGTTTGATGATTTAGAATCAAGTTGGGCCCTTCGTTTTGTAACTCAAAGTCTATAAAAGGCCCGACCTTTTCATTTGCGAGGGTTAATAGTGAATAGAGGCAGGAATAGTGATAGTAGTAGGAGGAGGAGATTAGAAATTGTTGCCAAGACTATTTCAAAATCAATATATAATTTTCATTGAAGATATGGTGGATCTTTGTGTGATGTTTCAACATTTGCATGGTTTCTACTTCTTGAGTTTTAGTTAAAGTTCATTGATTTTAATGGAGAAATGTGAAGATATTTGATGAATTCGTTGGTTCATACCATTTGTGGTTTGTTGATTGCAAATTGCAGCGTATGGTTAGTCTGAACCTTATTAGGATCTTGATTTGATTTGAATGATGATTTGAATTGTGCCAACATTGGGTATTTGGATGGATGTTGACAATATGAAAATCTTTCATTACCTTTGTAGATCCCATCAATTTTGTGTAGTTGTTATCACAACGAAGCAAAGCTTGATTTAAGGAATCCATTTATCTAAAGCAGTATCCGTTATTATCATTGTTCATAGGTCTTAGATTAGATTCTCTTATCCTTATCCTTTTGATTTTTGTTTGAAGAGTTCAAGTTAGTTTAGGAAGAAAGCATCACCTAAATTGCTATATCGGATGTTCAAGTTCCAATTGCTTTGTAGAAGTGAAAAGCATAAGTCCCTTTGTGAGAACATCAAATCACATCATTTCAATGAGACTATCCATTGCACTATCAAGACCTGACAATAGGAACTTGGGGGTTACTGTTGTCATTTTATGACACCTTTGGTCCATCAGTGAGAACCGATCAGAGATATATTCCATGGACCAGTGTGGCCCCAGTTGATGAAGAAGAAAAGAATCATGAAGTGTGAAGTGTTGCCTTGTCCGGAGGAAGTTCCTCCCTTGGCCTTTTCTTCTTCCCCGGAACTTCGAAACCCCGAGGTTTTGAAGTTCTTTGCCTTAGCCGCTATCTTCTTTCTCTCTTTTCCCCCGGAACTCCAGAACCCCCAGGTTCCGAAGTTCCTTGCCCCTTTTCTCCTTCCCTCTTCGGAACTCCGGAACCTCAGGGTTCCTGAGGTTCCGGAGTTCCGAAGAGGGAAGGAGAAAAGGGGCAAGGAACTTCGGAACCTGGGGGTTCTGGAGTTCCGGGGGAAAAGAGAGAAAGAAGATAGCGGCTAAGGCAAAGAAGGAACTCCAGAACCCCCAGGTTCCGAAGTTCCTTGCCCCTTTTCTCCTTCCCTCTTCGGAACTCCGGAACCTCAGGAACCCTGAGGTTCCGAAGTTCCTAGCCTTTCTTTTCTCCTTTGCCCAGAACTCCGGAACCGTAGGTTCCAAAGTTTTCTTCTCTATTTAGCCCTTTCCCTTTTTGGAACTCCGGAACCCCGAGGTTCCAAATTTTCTTTGCGCAGTTCCCCGAAACTTCAGAACCTCGAGGTTCGGAAGTTCCCTTCCCTTACCTTTCCCGGAACCCCGAGGTTCCCTCGTCCCCCTTCTTCCTTCTTCTCCTCGGAACCCCGAGGTTCTGAAGTTCCTTCCCCTTTTGCCTTCTCTCTCTAGTTCCTCTAGAACTCCGGAACCCAGAGGTTCCGAAGGCTTTTTCCTTCTCTTCTTCTCTCTATCCCGGAACTCTAGAACCCCGAGGTTCCGAAGTTCTTCCCTTGTCTTCCTCACTTCGGGAGTCTGAGCTTCCGAAGTCTCCTGGTGACACTTTCGGATGGCGTGATTGACACTCAAGGCTTTTAATGCTCCGACAACTTGGTGACTTGTACACTTTCTTTTGTGGAGCCACAAGGGTGCATTAAGTGTTTTGGCAGGATTTCCATCAAGGGAGGTACAGGGGCCATGTTGGGTGACTTATGTCATGTCTGACTTTGGAAGGTCAATCAATCTATCTTCCTCAGAATTGCCTTTGGAGGTATGGCTAGGTTGCTTGCATGTACAAGCCAAGTGCATGCACTTCCCTGCACTTCCAGATTGACATGCAGGGGTCATGATCACCATTGTAACCCATTTCTCTATATAAGGTTGTTAAGCCTCATTGTAAAGGGTTTTCTCCCTGCTGCCTTGAGCTTTCTTATGCTCTTCTCTTCTCTTGGAGGCCTGTAATCTTTTGCGTTTCTGCAACTGTAAGATTGGCCTTTGGCCTTATGATTAATTGAAAATCACCATTCTTGCCTTCTTTCAATCTATGTATGCTGTGTATGTTTCTTACCTTCATTATAGGTGTATGTCTTGTGGCTTTTCTTTCCACATATGCTGTGTTAACTTGTTTTCTGAGAGTGACTTGTGGGAATCTTTCTCCCTTCTTGACATTTAGCAAATTCTAACCTCCATACATGCATTGGAGTCACTCATGCAACTGAATTTTGTGCATCTCTTGGGTGTTTTAGTTATTTCTTTGTGTCATCTCGGCGGGGAGAGGAACAATCTCTTCTTGGTGCATCACCTCCTTCTATTTCCAGCATTCTCTCTTCCCTTTACCTCTGCAAGTTGTTTAGGTAGGCTTAGAAATTAGTTTTAAAGTGTTGAGTTGGTTCAACACTTGCACCTGGAGTGAGAAGGAAGACGACCTTCTCTGGAGATTCAACCCCCTTGCGCAAGGTCCCACACTTCGGGGTTGTTTCCATGTTTCACAAGGTTGCTGAGTTGATAGCTTAGCAAGGGTGCAAGCTTTTGTGATAACAGTTACCTTAGTTGATCACATCGTTCAGCATTTGAGGTTTTTTTGTTCAAGAGAGGATAGAATACTTTAGTATTTTATTCTGTGTTTGAGAGTGTCACAAAATACCCATCAACACTACCTTTCCTATAGCTGGAAAAACACACTATGGCTATGGCAATTATAAGCATTATTACATTAGGTTGGGGAATGAAAGCATAGGGTGTGAAGTCAGATCAGTGATGATTAACATGTGGCTGGATTGTGGATGATTAAAATTTGGCATTGTTGACACCAACCCCATTTATGGCTAGGAATCTTTTGATGATCATAGCAGTCCACCTGTTGAGTGTTGAAGTTCACTAAGTGTGGAGTCTAACAAACTTGTCATGTCCAACTCTTCTTTATAAATGTATGTGATGGTCTCATTCATATAATTACTTCAAACCTAGGGAGAATATTTCAATGGATCAACTGGTAGGTTTAGCACATAGTTCAGTTTATTATCCCACCAAGAAATTTAGAACAGGTGCAGGGGAGAAGATAATACGAGTCATAGATTTACTACAAATTAAGGGGAGATCTATAACAACATAAAATTGAATTTATTATAGGTCCAATAGGCCCCAGGGTAGCATCCCACAGCCAAATTTGTAAGGCTTGGGGGAGAAGGTCATATTTCACTAGTGAATTTACTACAGGCCCAAAGACCTAAACTTAAAAGACATAAATTCATCTGGAAATTTAACAGGAGACCTGAGAGGGGAAGAAGATACAATATGATTATAAAGGACTGAAATCATAAATGCTACTATTTGTATGATGTCTGATCTATAAGATCAATTATGTAACTTCAAGTACATGCTTGAAGAAGTTTCATGTCAGAAATATCTTGTATATGTTAGCTGGCTGTCTTTAAAACAATTGATGTTCCCATAAAGCACCTATGCCAGCCTTATTAATAATATCTCTAATATAGAAGTGTCCATATTTGCCCACCAAAAGCCTTTGCTGGTTGGCTAGACGATATCCCCAAAAATCCTTAAATTAAAATATTGTTAAATTGTTTCTCATGGTATGCAAATCCCAAGGTTGCTGTTTTGTACAAAAACATAATATTTTCTGGCATAAAACATATTATGCAGTCCTTTGGGCATCACAAGAAGTCTCTCTGGGCAAAAGATGTGACTATTGAAGCAGTCATCATAGAATCATTAATATTGTGGAAAAGATCCTCATTTTATTGCGCAGGTTTGTAGCTTATTTTTGACCCCCTAAAACGGGGTGAGGATAATGCTAAATAGTTAACTTGTATATACAGTAGTCAATGCTAAACAGATATGGTAAATGTTGACCAGAAATCATAATCTAGGATAGGAACCTGTAAAGGTTGTTATCTCCTGGCATGTTTTTCCAATAGAGGACCAATATAACATTCGAGAAAACTCTGAAGCGGTTTTTTTTGATAGATATAATTCCATGAATTGGTGCTGGGTTCTATCTTAAGGACCTTAAAAGCTCACTTGGGCTACTGACAGGTTGCTAAATACTCAGTAACTTCAATGCTTGTGTCTTATTGTGTAATGGCAAGGATTTAAGGGGTTCATCTCTTCTTACAAAAGCTCAGTTTTTCCAATGTGTAAATTTTCCTGAACTTTTATTACTTGTAAGAGTCATCTTGTTATCTATATGATGAGTGATTTGTTCTTTTTGGTTTGTTCATATAAAAATATATAAAAATCATAAATATATACATATTTACAACAAAAATAAAAATTATATACATATTTACGACAAAAAAATTAAATTAAGTCAAGCAATATATGACATGTCCAAAAGGTATTTATTATTGTAAAGAAGCCAATCACATTTAAGCCAAGGAATATATTACATGCCTCTCTCCATATTCTATGGCACCCTCGCTGCTTCATAGCACTCATTGCGAAGAGGCTAACATTAAACAAACAAGCTTGTGGTCTCCTAAGATGCACATTCTCTATTCTCATCTCCGCTTCCACTTTAAGTGTAAATGTTTATTAAAAAAAATTAAAATTAAAGGTGTGTTAGTTTTTATTTCTGCTTTTGTTTGGTAATGTCTGACTCTCTTTTCCCTCCGTATGCTTCAAGACACATTTCACACCATACATGAGTGAAAGATTTAAGGAAAAGTAGACAATATGCAAAACATTTAAAATTTAGATTAAAATACTTTTTTTTTTTTGTTCATTTTTTCTTTCCTGCTTGCAACCGTTCACAGAAAGAAAAAAAGAAGACAATTGCAAATTTTTGGTCACGTTAAAAGTGGAGATTAAAGTAGAATTTTGTTCCCGCTCCTGCTTCCTTCTTCGAGATATTATTTGTGTCATGTGGACCAGAGAAGATGGGAGACTGTTGAAAATGGCTATAACAGTTCAGATCTTTGTTTATGTTGGACGAAGAAGCAGTGAACAAATATGGTGTGGGATTTTTAGATTGCAGAATGATATAAAAATAAAAAATACATTTTTATGGGTGGGTTAAACAGAAATAAACTGCAGAAATTAAAAACAGGGAACAGAGGAACTCCAATGCCATTTTATTGATCAAATGATACTAATTTATACAAACATAGAAGACAGCTCCCTACAAATCTACTAAACAAATTGACAACTAACTGCTGAAGAGTGACAATGAACTGTAGATGATGGACTAGAAACTAAAGAGTTTGAAAACAACTTGATGTCTGCTGCCAACAAACCGAAAGTGAAAGACACATACACACTTTACTTGCCGCAGGCACAACAGCTGTTATGACTTATTCTAACACTCCCCCTTAAGGATTAACATAATTTTGATGGACTCCTAACATATTTCTAAATAGTACAAACCTTATTTTGCCCAATGGCTTAGTGAATACATCAGCCATGTTATCATTTGTTTTACAATATTGCAGCTCTATCTCTTGAGACTGAATCTTCTCTCTTACAGAATGATGTTGAGTTTCAATATGCTTTGATCTTGCATGATAAACTGGATTGTTTGCCAATTTGATTGTACTTTGATTTTCACACTTGATTGGAGTTGGTTCTTTTTGCTTTTGTTCTATATCTTCGAGAATTCGCCTTAGCCAAACAGCTTTACAGGTAGCGTTGCACAATGCTTTGTACTCAGCTTCAGTGGATGATAAAGAAATAGTTGGTTGCTTCTTACTGCTACAAGAAACAGTACCTGATGCTGAATGAATAACCAGTTGTTGATTTACGATCATTTGGATCACTTGCCCAATCAGAATTTGAATAACTTGTCAACTCAACATTCAAATGGTTTGTATATTCAATGCCAAAATTTATGGTACCTTGTAGGTATCAAATGACTTTCTTTGCTGCTCTCCAATTAGTTTCAAGATGATTAGCCATGAATTGGCTAAGAATGCTGATTGAATATGCAATATTAGACTTTGAAGTGGTCAAGTAGTTCAAACTTCCCACCATCTGTCTATACAAAGTCCCTTTGACTTCTGAAGTATCATTATCATAAGAAAACTTGAAATCCAGTTCAAATGGAGTACATACTGCTTTATAATCTTGCATATTAAACCTTTGGATCAACTTCTTTGCATACTTTGAGTAATCAAAGTCTTACCATCTTGTCTGAGCCACACTTACAGCACTTCCTGTTATGATTAAGTCATCCACATATAATGTAATGCCCCTCCCCTGATTTTTTTTTTGTGTTGGTCTTTGCTAATGTAAAGTTTAGCAAGCAATGGCTTACCAATACAAAGGAATTGCAAGTAATTATCTGATTTGATTGTTTCCCAAGCATTCAAAGCCAACATACATATATAGAAAGCAACATAAACCTCATGTTTACTCCCTATGGGATATGTACTTTAACTATTGGAAGTAAACAAAAATGTAATAGGAACATGAACAATATAGAATTCACAACAACGGCAGAATGATAGATCTTGTATTCCAAAATATGTAATGAGTACAACAATTACCTCCTTGCTCTTGATACAACATGAGATATATATACCACTCGGTGGTTGGTTAAGATTGCCAACTTCTAACAACTACCAACTAACCCTTCGAGAACTATAGTTCATTAGATTGTCATTATTTAAAGAAAACAAAGTATTATTTATTTATTCACGACATATCTGTCGTCTACATCAACCCCCCCTAAAAGAAGTTGTCTTCAAGATAACGAAAACATAATGGGGCTAATCAATTAGAACTACTGAGAAGAGGGGATGTGAGAGGATGTCCTTGGAGTAGTTGAAGAGGTCAGTTTGTGTGCATCCAGAAAGGTGGAAAGTTGTTGACAGAGATGTTGCACCTGATTAGCCCAAATCCAGAGGTCCCTCCCAACAATCCTTTGGTGCTCTTGAGCTACCTTCACCAACTAGATTGCCTCCATGAGGTCCTTTTGTGTGGTCTCCAACTGCCTAGACAATGCAGCTAGACAGGTCTCAGACTCTTTTAGGTATGTATCTTGCTCTAAAATGGCCACCCGCTGTGGCTCTAATTGGGCCTCTAACGCCACTCTCCATTCCTTCTCTGCTCTAGTAAGGTGCTCCTGCTATATCAACTCTTCCATTTTGGCCAGTCTGCCTGCCTTTGCCTCCCCTACCAAGTGCGTTATCTTTTGCAATTCATAAAAAATATCACGAAATGTGCCCTCCATGCTCTGTAGGGTATGTAGTACCCCACTTGGTCCTTCACCAACATGCGGCTGATGCCATGACTCCACCATTTTAGGCGTCTCAGTATTTGGCCACTCCTGGGCTCTAAAGTGCCACACAAATTCCACTTCGTATCCACTCCTCATAAACGTCAGAAGTCTTTCTGCCTCAGCTGGTATTAGGCCTTTGTTGACTTGCTTGGCTAGTTCAACCACCTCTCGAGTGACTGCAACAATCTCATCCATCTCTGTGAGGTACCTCTGAATGGTACCAAGGGCATCCTATGGGTCGGGTTTTGAAACCCGAAGATGTCCTTCATGTGTCGCATGTCCACTAGATGCCTTAGTTGAGTGGGCTTAACCTTGGAGTAAACTCCATGGTTAAGCATGCTCGAGTTGGACTAGTACTGGGATGAGTGACCTCCCCGACAACAACGCCAAAATGTTTACTCCCTATAGGATATGTGCTTTAACTACTGAATGTAAACAAAAATGTAACAAGAACACGAACAATACATAATTCAGAGCAACGTATGGTAGAATGATCTATCTTGTATTCCAAAACATGTAATGAGTACAACAATTACCTCCTTGCTCTCCATACAACATGAGATATATATACCATTCGACGATTGGTTAAGAGCATAGATGAACTACTCGCCACTTGACAAAACTTGCCAACGCCTGAAAAAAAAACTCGGGAAAAACTTGGCGAAAAACTCGGCAACTTAAAAACACGCTTAAATGTAATTAAAAATGCATTTTTTTTTGCAAAAATTAATAAGATGCATCCGATGAGTCAATAAATGAGAACACAAAAGAAACGAGCTGATTTTAGATATATTTAAATGCAATGTCTACAAAATCGCATCCTCATGAGGAATGCTGAGGGCTGGAAGCAAAATAGTAAATAGTTTTTGTAAAACCAAAAGTAAATACATCATTACAATTACAACTTCCTCTTCCCAACTCTAGCAAAAACTAGGGGAGAGGTAGAACTAGAGGGTCTAGTCCTAGAAGTCTGCAGTGGGCATGATTGTGCCTCCTCGCTCGGTATGGCTGACTTGTTCTCCATCCTGGATGAAGCTATGTCTCCACCTGCTTTTGGGATTGGCAATGACTCCTCATCCTCATCCTCTTCCTCCTCAATGTCATCCAGTGTGAAACCAAATTCACCCCCCTCCTCCTCCATAGCTTGCCTCTCCAAATCAGTGATGTCATCCTTAGAAAACAATGGAGGCTGCTCTTGCAATGTCCAATCACTGTAAGGATTTATATCATCCAAGTCAATTGGACCACCTTCTACTTCCTCTACCTTCCTTGCACGCAATCGAAGATTATATTGCACGAAGACAAGGTCATTGAGGCGTTGCTGCGCTAACTTGCTCCTCTTCTTTGTGTGGATTGATTCAAACAAGCTCCAATTGCGCTCACAATTGGATGAACTACAAGGCTGACATAAGATTTTGAGAGCAAATTTTTCGAGATGTGGGGTGTTTCCAACCCAATTTTGCTACCAAGCATTTACAAAATAATTTTTTTTTTGAAACGTTAGAAAGCAAAGAGAAGAGAAAACATAATTTATCAATTTATCAATCACTTTAGATCCCAAAATCCAAATGGCAAATGTTATACCTGGGGATTGAGTGGTTCTTCCTCTCCTAGCTAGTTCTGAAGAGAATAGCTTACCTCTTGCTTCCTCATAATTTTGGAGTTTGCCCACAATGAGGTCTCTCTCCTCAACATCGGGTACCATCCTCTGAATGCATGTAGTGTGGCCCTCCATGACCTCTCCATTAGGATCTGAGTAAGAACCCCCGAACTTAAAACGAGGGTTGAGGAAGTACCCTGCTGCATGAATAGGTTGGTGGAGCTGATTGTTCCACCTCTTATCAATAATTTCCCAAATGGGATCAAATTTGAGTCTATCCCCCTTGTAGTAATTTTTGATAGACTCCTTGGCCCTATACATGGCCTCATAAATATACCCCATTGGGGTTTTATCCCCATCCATCAAGCAGAGAACTCTAACCAAGGGCTCTGACACCTACAATTGAAAAATACAAATTACAAAAAGATTAATTAATGAAGTTAAAAAATAGTAATGAGAGACTTGAATCAATAATAATTAAAAATTAAAGTTTTGAAGTTACCTTCACAATCTCTGCAACCCTTTGTGCAAACTGGCTGTCGGAGACTATGCATGCGACAACCTCTCCTTCTGACGTTGCAAACCTTGTGACACCAGCTCTCACCAAATCTTTCCCTTGGGTGTGCTCTCTCATCAAATTCGTGATCCTCCTTGCATCTTCCACAACTAGAGTCACCCACTCAAGTTTCCCTATGTCCTCCAGAAGAATGTCATGTGCTGCACAAGGTGTCCAAAAAAGAGTTGGGTGGCTCTCTTGGAGGATTCTACCTACAAAAGAAGTTATTCTTAAGAAAGATTCAACCAAGAAAAACAAAGCCACAATAAATGAAAATATTGCTAAAGGTGGTAATTCAAAAGGATTCTACCTGCTGCCACATATGCTGTTGCATTATCTGTGATGATTTGCACCACATTCTCTACTCCCACCTCCATGACAATGTGCTCCAACATTCCAGTCAATGTTTTTGCATTTTTCACTTCACTGGAGGCATCAACCGATTTCAAGAACACTACATTGTCCTTACAAGCAACCAAAAAATTAATGATGGTGTAGTTCTTGCCATCTGTCAACCCATCAGAAAGAATGGTGCAACCATATTTTGTCCATTCATTTTTTTGGTCCTTCACCACTTCTTTTGCCCTAGCAACTGCATTTGTGAGCAATCTACAAGAACAAAGTGAAATTAGGTCTTAGTATACAATTTTGATTTAATAAACAAGAAATCTAAAAAACAATTAAAAATGAAATCAAGTGGACTATTTAGTAATTTACTAACCTCCTATTGTGAGGTATTCACACATCGCCCCATTGCAAATGGGGACCCCCACTTTTTCGGCCCAGCTTAACCAGCACACTCAAAGCGTTGATTGCTTGGGTGTGCCGTTCCGTGGGACCCACTTAACCCAACCTCTACAGTCCCAATCCTCTCCACGCTTCCATTTCAATTTTTTTTTTTAAATTCCTCCGTTTTCACATTAACTGTTTTTGTTCCCGTAGAAATATCCCTTCCCTTTTTTGGTTTCTCTTTCCCTAGAAATTTCAATGCGGGTTCAAATGAGCTGGAATTAACCTCTTATAAAAGCCGTTTCTACAAAAAGAGATAGAGTGGAGATTTGGAGGCTTTCTTTAAAATGTGAAGCCCCTAAGCGAATTAAAATGATTGTTTGAAATTTTGATAGTGGAAACTGTGCTATGACCAGATTCCACATACCTTTGGCTTAAAATAATATATGTTCAATGAGTTTTAATGAAATATGTTGAAGTTCTATATAATAATAATATGATATTTATTTTTGAATTTCTTTTTAAAAAAAAAAATAGATTTATTAAATAAACAATTATAAGTACAATCAATATGTATTTAATTTCACAAATAATTTAAAAAAAAAACAATCAATATATCTTTGAAAAAGAAAATAATAAGACAATGCAAGTAAATAATTAAAATAATTTCAAATGAAAAACCAAATAATTCTTAAATAGTTTTAATTTTGTTCGAATAGTCTTCCATCGTGTTTTGATTGTTTTAACATATATATATATAAAATTTAAAAATAAATATTACTTAAAAATTAGTTGTTAATTTTATTAATATGTATATATGTTTATTTATTTTTAAATATCAATTGTGTCACTTGTAAATTTCTAATTATATTAAAAAATGTTAGTAAAATATTACATTGAAAATATCTAATAGTAATTAATATAGATATATTATATACATCTTTCCAAAAGATATTGAAAGATATTGTAGCCATATCAAAACTATAAACAATTATAATGTAAGACAAGATTAGGTTAAAGGAGCAACATTGTTGGTCAAGGGCTTTAGGTTCTTCCCATATAGGTCCCGGTGCAGGAGCACCCTTCTAAGGGCTCCCACCATTTGTTTTTGTTGTGATTTTGCTTCTTCATGAAGCCATGTAATGTAACAAGAGCCAAGAGCTCATTGGTTTTGTTTAGGTCCTAGTTTAGGTCCTAGGTTCACAAGTCTAGGTTGAGTTTTCTTTTGGGGTTGAGGGAATGCGGGCCTATTGATGAGTTTGGGGTCCTTTTGGCATGGTTGTGTCCAGAGGATAGCCTAATAAAGGCCTAAAAGCCAAGAAAAGCAACATTGCAAAAGTTGCTTAAAAGTTGCAAAAAGTTGCATGACAACTTTTCAAAGTTGTCATGCAACTTTTCCACCAAATTGGTCATAACCTTAGCTTGGCTTTGGGAACCCTAACTTTGGCACACAAATCGAGGCAAATACATTATAAATTGTTGCAAACCCTAAAATGATGGGTTAGATGTCAGATTGTACGACCCAAAGGAAATACACCTTGACTGTGACTGTGTTTTTGTTGCCAGTCGGCACAAATGGAGCATTAAAGGATTGATAATGGATTGTTCTGGAAACTAAGCTGTGTTGAGAGTCTTGTATAGTGTTTATACTTTCATTTTGAGCATTTAGATTAGGTTTTGTTTTGCAGGTGTTGTGTGCTTGTAAATATTTTGTAGTTACCTCTTCACTGTCCAGTTTTGGACTGCTTTGTGAAAATGGGTTGGTAACTCCTATCCCCATTGTGGAAACACCATGAAACCATGGGGTATAGGAGTACAGACCCTGTATAGTATCTCAGAGGAAGCAGGGCCCTGGAGAATGCAAGAAAACCTTTCAAAAACCCACTCCTAGGCGAGACTAGTCTGTGCCCGGCTAGGAAGGGTCAAGGTTGCAGAGGTCCGTGAGAGCAAGGAAGGACAAGGAAGGAGGCACCCTTTGGAGGAGTTGTAGAGGGGTGTGTTGAGCAACATTGGCGAGAAGGAGGAGCTTCCACCAATCCAGACAAGGTGGTGAAGACAGCAAACCAACTCTGTGACCCTGCCAGGCCCTTAAAAACCCTTAAAAACCCTTAATTTCACCTAGGGCAATGTATGGACACTTGGGGGGCCCAAAACCAGGAAAATCCTTGAGCATTTGATAAATGAATAGCAGTCTCTTTGGGAAGTTTTACAAGTTTTGGCATTGTTTGCAAGAGGAAGCCCTAAAAGTCCGGAATGGAGGCCTAATAGGGGCTCATTCCTTGTAGCCCTATTTTGTAGGAAAGAAGCAAAATTGTGAAATCAGTAACAAGAAGGAATGTCAAAACCTCTTGGGGGCACATGAGTGGTTGGAGAAACATGTCAAAGACCTGTCCTATCCTTGCTAGGACCTGAGAAGGTGTAGGAAGAGTTAAACCCTTATTAGCCTATGTAAGGGTTTTTGAAGCTTGTGAGTAGGTGAGAGCTTAGGAGAAGAATCACATGTTGTTGGTGGGTGGATTGGGCAAGGTCAGGGGATCCCACAAGCAAGGGAAGACCTAGAGACCCTAGGGTGTGGTTGGAACACCTGGTGATCCAAGGGGAGGATCAAAGAGCATAGACTAGGCTAGTCTATCCCAAGCCCATTCCCATCAGGTCCCTAGATCAATTCATGCTAATTTAGGTTAAATGGCATGTGGTTGGTTAAAATAAATTATGTAAGACAAGACTTCTTCAAAAATCAAGATTAACATAATATTTTAAGAAAATAACTCTTCAAACTTCAAAATAAATCAAACTTTGACCAACATTTTCCTTTGTGTGCAAAATTTTTCCTATAATTTATTACTCCCTCTCTAACTAATATCATATTTGAAAATTTATAAGAGTGCATGGTTTTAATTTTCGCCATACTTCAAAATCATTTGATCATCAATATTTAACAAATATTTATTGTAAGAGACAAATGAAACTCCACTCTTAAGGCTTTAGCTATAAAAAAAAAATCAACTAACAAATTTTTGAAGACTTTTTACTTATAAATATTTTTCTCATCAATAACAAAAACCTATTCTAACAAAAAAAAATCAACTTTGATTATGCTTATAAAAATTATTAATTGAAAAAAAACGACGACTTCAAAAAATTGATATTATCATAACTGCTTGAAATGATTAATTAGTATTGTTTTATTTTCCTTGAAAAAATAGTTTAGGAATTTAATTTAAATTTATGAAAAATTCATATACTTATTTCAAAAAAATGAAAAAGTGATTAAAGGGAAAATATAGTCTTTTATTGATTTCATGTTTCTTTGAAAACTTGTTCTCCTTCTTATTTATCCTAACCTAAAAATTGGGAATTGTATTGATTTCATTAGTTTTTGATTTTTGATTTATTGTGAATTGAAGCACTATGAGAGGATTGTTGGATTGTTTGCCTTTCAGTTGGATGTTGGTGTTGAATTCTTATGTTGTTTGATTTGCAATTTATCATTCCAATGATGTTGTTAAAACGAACATAAAGGATTCCTGGATTTGAGCTTAAAATGAATCTATTGTGATATAAAGCATTTAATTTGGCATCGCTTCTTGCATGATCTTGTGTGGTTCATCTATTGAGTTTAGGGATTGTGTGTTGGTGATGACTCACCACATGGTGGTGTCATTGTAGTTCTCCTATTGTTTGAAGGATTAGTAGTGTATGTTAGGTGTGTTTCTCCTTGTCCCCTGTGTCCTTGAACTCACTTTAGAGTTTCTTATAGGCCTCCCATTCCGTGCAAATCATCTCTTTTATTGTTCAATGTGTTGAAGATTGGGCGGGGTTGTCCCTCCTAGCTTCTATTTATTTTTTATCATTTGGGAGTCATTTGTGTTGTATTATTATTTTTTATTCCAATAGTTTTTCCTAGGTATGAGACTCAGAAACAATCATTTGTTTAGTCATTGTCTACGATTACAATATGTGGTTAGGACCACAATATAAAAATAATATTACTCCATAGATTCCACACCATCTTTTTGGGAAATTCATGTAGTTCCAAGATGATGACACATTGCTAGGACACATTTGTAGTGGTGTGCTAGTTTCCTTTTTGGGCACTAGTGTCTTGACATGCTAATGTCCTTTCTGGTGGTGTTGTAACTTGACACACTAATGTTTTCTATTTTATTATACAACGAGTTCTTTCAAACCATTTCTTGGGAAAAAGTTGTATACAAAAGAGTCCCCCCTGGCATGGTGAGTCTTCCTATGTTGTCATTTCATTGACAAGTTTTGTACTTGGGGGGTTATGGAACCTTTTATATTGGAAATTGTAGACACCCATTTCCATCCACTTAATTAAATAGGTATTTGGTATTTATTTGCCACCAACCTAATGCATGTCGGGGCACAATTCTTATTTGTTTTTCTTTGAAAAGATGCAATAAACCACACCATCTCAAAGACAGGCAAATATAGACACCCATTTCTATCCACTTAAATAGATATTTGGTATTTATTTGATTATTTAACCATTGTTCAACTATTAATAAAATTAATATTTAATTAATTCACCCTAGCTATTTTCTTCTACTAATTAAATAAGTTATTCAATTTAATTCTTTAAACCATGTTCTGCTTATTAATTAAATAAACAAAACATATCTGTTTAATTAATTCATCTTATCCTAAAACCACTTAAATCCCTTTATCGTCCCACACATAAATTTAGCTAAATAATTAATTTATTTTATTTAAATCCTCTCATCCACTTGCATTTTCTAGAAAATGCAAGTTGCACACTAACCCTCCCCTTAATCATTTCTAAACCCCTCATCATTAACTTAATCACCCTTTAAGTGTTTGCACATTCCTAATCCATAGGATTAAGGAAGGAATCAACTCTCAACGATTAAGGCTCTTACAAAGAATTCAATGCATTCTCTCTTCCACAAGAAAACCCACAAGGTTTTTAACCATCTTAAACCCCACTTTAACGTTTGCACATTCTCCCAACCATTGGTTAAAAGCTTTATCCAATGAGTTGCTAGAGAGCTAAAATGAAGCCACTGATGGAAAATATACATGTGGGGAGCAAAAATGATTTTATTGGTCACTAAGAGGGGTGTTATGAACTTTGTCAATCACAAGTGTAATTCTCAAATGACCACCTGTAGACTATAGATTCATGCGATGCTAGCATGACGTGCTGGTGTCCATGAGTCATACTATCAACAAGGTTCAAGAAAGGGCCAAAATAATGAGTGATGGAGCAAGCCACGCAGACAAAAGGACAAAGAGGTGAAGAAGGTCCATTCAACATAAAGTGAAGGCACTTCTGTAGCATGAAATTTCATGTGGTGCAATTTATGATACCATAATTTAAATTAGATTAAATGCTTTTAAAAAATTAACAAGAAAATGATTTATTCATAAAGAGCCTACAGTTCTATTGCCTTATTTTTAGTTTGATTGCCAAATAAAATAAAATAAAATAAAATGAATTTTAAATAAATTAAATAGTTTTGAGGAGTAACTTATTTATTTATTTATTTTTTTGTTTGATTGAGCACTTCATGGTGGTTCCTTTAGATTTGTTATCTTTCTTTAGTGTTTTGTTATCACACTTCCATGGGCCCATGTCTCTCTATAGTTTTATGGCTTAAGTGGAATTTATTCCACTTGGTTAGCTACACTTTTTGATTTACAGAGTCCATACTCTAGCTCAAATCTTTTTTGAGCGGGACAGTTTTTGTATTTGATGTAATCTTGGACGCTTGATATTGAGTATCTTGATTCCAACTTGTAATTATTGGGTAGTTATGGTAGTGATTAGGGTCGGCAACTTTGAGGATGTCTTTTTCTCCTCACATATGGTTATTTTCATTGTATTTGAATCTATGTACTCTTTTATTAATACTAAATATATATTTCAGGCTACGACCTTTTATCAAAAAAAAATAAAAAAAATCCGTTAAATAAAATTGGCTAAAAGAGCCATTCCTATTTATAAGACTAGAATCGATGGCTTCCTAGAAGACCAAAAAATACTTAAAAATACCCCCACACACAAAGTCATAGGAAAGAACCAAAACCATTGAGTCAAAAACACTAGTGATAAAAACATGACCATAAAATAGAAAAATTGACCTCCCCACCTAACTTGTGTGCCCCTTATCTTCCACTCAATTGATAGCCAAAGGTCTCTCTAGTTCTCTCATTCACCTAGTCACCTCTTTTAGGATTTCCAAACCTTTAGTCACTAGCTCCAAACATGTGGTCATTCATGCTTGATGTGCCTCTACATTGTCACCACTCTCCTAGATGATAAACAATATTCACATGTCATGAGTATTCATATATTGTGGTGGAAAGATGATTCCCTCCACCACTAGTATATGGAATTAGAGGAATCTAGTCCTACATCACAAGGTACTATTTTATGAGAGAGCCCAAAATTATCCCTCTCAAAATAATTTTTTTCTTGAAAGTGGTAGTCTTTAGAAAAGCTTCAACCCATAATTCTTCATCTCTAATTGTATTTATTGGTGGGTCTCCTCCTAGGATGTGTTGTGTTAATTCTTTAAAAATAAAGGATTCTATTTTTAATATAGGTTAAAATCACATATTCAGAAGTAACATATGATGGTTCAATGCTTCATGAGGATAGGAATGTTGATACCTAAACTTCTAAATGTGCGTCCTTATATGATGAAATTTCCAATAAAATTTTGATGGTTGTGAAAAATAAATAGAAAAACAATATAGTCACCCACAACATGCATCTTCAATCACACTCCATAAGTAGCAGAAGGCTTTGGATTTTGTTAGATATATCTAAGGTTTTTTTAGTTGATAAGGTCCTTTTAGTTGTTGTTACACACCCTTATTTATGGGTCTAATACAAAATTTTATTTTTATTATTTTTTAAGAATAGGAGTGGTCTAGACATGACTATGATTTATCTATAAAAAGAATAATTTAAATAACTCTTAAATAAATTAAATAATTCTAATGTAAATAAAATAACTTGAGACTGTGATTTTTTTTCTATGAACGATCTTAATGGAATTCCAAGAATAGAAGAGATTTTCTAATTGTAGGAATCTAAAGTAAAATGGTTTAAAGAAGAGAACTGTAATACAAAACTTTTTCGTATTTCAACTAATATGAGAAGCAAAAATAGTAAGGTTGTAATTATTAATATTCCCATGGGGAGTATTTTCGGCTATTCAAAGGAAGGGATACATTTCTTTGAGTCCAATTATTTTATTTTTCCTTGCAAGAAGATTTATTTGTTTAGGAAACAATGTTGATGAATATCCCTAAATAAGTGAAGGATTTTCAAAACGGGGAGGTAATGAAGGCATTTACTTTGGATGCTATTAATAACACTACCTTATCATTAGGGGTAAGAAGGCTCCAAAGCTAGATGGGTCTTATACAAGATTCTTTGACCAAATTTATAATCATGTGCATGTTAATCCAAAATTGAATAAATGGAGACATTTATTTAACTTATAAGAGGGAAAGATATGAAATATTAATTAAATAATAAAATATTATTAAAAAATGAAGGAATTTAGTAAGAGATTAGAGGAAGATGAAAAATAGACCGTGTCAATTTTAGGTGTTTAAAAGTTCGAATTCTATTAAATTTAAAATATCAAACAATAATGACTTTTATTAGACCATAACCATATTTGTTCCTCTTATACTCTAAACAACTAATGGATATCAATAATGAGTTATTAGCAAATGTTAAGATTTATTCCAAACAATTTGGAATGGACCTCCACCATCAAACATATATTATATTTTTAATAACAAAAGTTGGAAAGCTTGAAAAGTGGGATTTGTTGGTGAATGATGGCATTATAATTATGAATAACTTTAGGTTGTACAAGTGTCATGGATTGTAATGTTATGCTATGATAATCAAATAGATATTTCATTAATAAGATCAATAGATCTTCATAAAAGGTAATATATCACATTTTGACTTGGTGGATATTATAGGGTTTAATTAGTACTAGGCATGACTATTACTAGCAAAGTCAAAGTTATTTTTTTCCTTTGAATAAGTATTTGTTAAATATTGATGACCAAATAATTTTAAAGTATAGTTGAAAGTAAAGCCACGAACTATTCTAAATGTTTAATTATGAAATGGATAGGAGGATGAGTAATAAAATACAAAAAAACTTTGCACAAAAAGAAAAAAATTGATGAAATGTTTATTTATTTTGATTTTGAAAAGTTATTTTCTCAAATAATTATGGCAATCTTGACTTTGAAGAAGCCTTGGTCAAAATGGACATGACTATTCTTTTATAATATGACGAGGTTGGTATCTTTAGACATCTTTTGGTAGATGTACTAAAAATATATATGCTAACTACTATTATATTATTTGTTCAATAATTTTTAAGTAGTGTTTATTTTTATTTAATTATAAAATTTGTGTTTGATTTTTTTAATTTTTATACATATGTCAATTGCTTTGCAATAATTATATTGAGACATTCTATAAAATTTAAATTATTTCTTAAAAAAATATTTTATGATTTTGATTTTATTTAAGAATTATTTTAAAGTTATTTTGTTTTATATCATAAAAATTAATTAATATTTATTTTTATTTAATTAATAAATTTTGTTTAATTTTGTTAATTTTTTTAAATGTCTATATATATGTTAAAAGAATCAAAACACAATCAATAAGTATTCAAATAAAAATTAAAACTATCTAAGAATTATTCGTTTTTTACTTAGAATAATTTTATAATAATAATTATTTACTTGAATTGTTTTATAATTTCATTTTTTTCAAAGATATATTGGTTGTTTTTAAAATTATTAATTTTTAATGTCAAATATATATTGATTGTGCTTAAAATTGTTTATTTTATAAAATTATTTAAAAAAATAAATCTCAAAAATAAATGTTATATTATTATTGTATAAAACTTCAACATTTTTCATTTAAACTCATTGAACATATATTATTTTAAGCCAAAGGTATGTCAAATCCGGTCATAACACAAAATTTTAAACAATCATGTTAATTCGCTTAGGGGCTTCACATTTTAAAGAAAGCCTCCAAATCTGCACTTTTATCTTTTTTCGTACAAACGACATTTATAAGAGGTTAATTTCAGCTTGGTTAAAGCCGCACTGAATGTGGGAGTACAAATTTTAATGGAAAGAGAAACCGAAAAAGGGAACAAAAATTGCTACAGGAACAGAATCAGTTAATGGGAAAACGAAGGAATTAAAAATAATTATTGAAACAGAATCTATTTGAAACGGAAGCATGGAAAGGATTGGGACTAGAGAGGTTAGGTTAAGTGGGCCCACGGACTGACACACCGACGCAGTCAACGCTTTGAGTGTGCCGGTTAAGCCAAACCCACTTTTTCGCTTTCTAGGTTAGTCGTCTTAGTTTAGTTGTTAGTTGTGGTCGAGTCTTTGCAATTAACCTTTTGTTCGTAGTTGCTCAGGAGATGATCAAGTCCCCCTCTTAAGAATGAAGTGAGTTTCAACACTCCCTTTGCCCAGCCAAGGCTTAATCCCTTCCACTTCTCAAAGTCCTGTCAATGGGTGCCCAAACCCAATCACTCCCATTTCCATTTCTCATCATTACCATCACCATTTCACCATTCCATTTCCTTCTATTTCCACCTCCCCTACAATGCTTCACTTCCATTTACCATATCCTCTACCCACCTACCTTTCTATACTCCATCTACCCTTCCTTCCACCCATCCCTATATCCTAACCTACTTCACCTACATAACCTACCTTATATTTCCTAACTTCCATCCCACATCCTTAACCTACCCCTACCACTACCTTTACCTTTACCTCCATTACCCCTTCCATCTCATTCACCTCTCTACCTTCACCTGCCTAACCCTCTTCCCATCCTAGAATACTCACCCCTTACCCTTCTACTTCCCTTAGCCTACCCTTTCCCTTACCTACCACTTTACCCCTACCCCTATCCTATGCTATCCTATCCCACCTTCCTTCCCCTAGCCTAAACCCCATCCCATTATAACCCACACCCCTCTACGCTTTCATTACCCCCCTTATACCTCCCATTACATTTTACTCCCCCAACCTCCCCTAACTCCATCCACTACCCCTTATACCTCCTAATCCCACTTATCTCCTACTTCCATCATTTATATCCCTTATGTCCCCCTTTCCTCCAACATCCCATTCTCCCACTTTCTCCACGTAGCAGCTACCCTTAACATTTCCTACCAGTCCCCCTCTCATATTTCTCTCCACCGTATCACATTACATGCTGGGCCCCACACACTCCAAAATAGAGAATTAAATAAGTTTTTAAAGGACTCTTTGCTGGGACCCACTAACTTTTGCATTGGGAATTTAGAATGTCGTCGTCGTCTGTCTTTTTTATTTATTTATTTATTTATTATTAAGCATTGACTCCACCGAAATTTTGAAATGAAAGAAAAGGTTTTTAATGAATTTTAAATAAAAGGAGCATCCACCTCACTCTACCCCTTCATCCCTTCTACCTTATCCCCTCGGTGGCACTTCTTTACCACATCACCCCATCTTCTTTGCCACAATATCCTCTTTTCTATTACACCTTTCCACTCCCTTTTCACACCCGTGGCATATTTGGGCTCCACTAAAACTTTAGGACGGAGAATATAAAGAGCATTTCACTATAAATTTAATCCAAATCTCCAGGTTCACAAGAGAAGATTCGCTTCAAAGGTGGTGAAATCATTTTTTTGAAGACATTTCACTGAGGATCACCCAACTAGTGCATACAGCAGCAACTGTGATTTTGATCAAATTCTTGATCGTTTTGAGGCAGCAATCTTGATCTTTTACTTCAATGATAATCATCAGAGATCACCCCAAAGGCAATCTGATTCACTCACCGATATATGATCAAGGAGATTTTGTTTTGAACTCAGGCTTGAAGGACCACGATATTGAGTTTTGATACTTCAACAGTGATTGAAAGGGCAGTGAATTTGTCACTCTTCAGCAAATTTGACCTCCAAGATGGCAATATAAAGGTCAGATCTGAGACTTGAATCGTTCCAGTGGTTATCCAAGTCCAATCAAGGTGGCTTCATTGGAAATGATATTGTGCCTTTGAAAGTATGACATACCAGGCCAGCTAGTCGACAAAGCTTTGAAGGTTTTCAATTTCACTGATCATGTTTTGGTTTGCAAAGGTCCCCTAATCTGGCCTATCATGTTTGCAATGCTGCCCGAGTTAGCTGATCAAATGGGGAGATGCGAAGACATTCGAATTAGCTGATCAAAGTGTCAAGTTGCAAAGGAGGGCATTAAAGTTGCTCATATCAACAAACTACAAAGCAACATCAAATGGCCGCTCAAGTCAGAGGATGCAAAGAAACTTCAAAGACCGCCTAGCATCCCTGAAATATAAATAAAGTTTAAAAAAATTGCCTAATGTAATAAAAAACTCTGACTTCGTGTTTGAAGGGCAAATAAGAAGTTTACTTCACGTTCGGGCCAATGAGAGCGCACTTCACAAACTGAAATAGAAGAGCGTATTCCACAAATTGGAGGATATGAGCACACTTCAGTACTTCACAAATCACCACAGATGAGCGCACTTCAGCACTTCACGACTTGGAGAAATGGAGCAAATTCACGAGTTGGAGATTTTGAGCGACTTCATGAGTTTGAAAATTGAAGCAACTTCATGAGTTGATGATCAAGAGCGACTTCATGAGCTGTGAGTTTGGAGCGAATTTCCTACTTCATGAGTTGACAAGTTGGAGCAAATTTCCTACTTCATGACTTGCCATGCTGGAGCGAACTTCATGTATTCACCTCTTGGAGCGACTTCATGACTTCACCTCTTGGAGCGACTTCATGACTTCACCTTTTGGAGTGAATCTCATTAATGAGCATACATAAGCGAGTCCACATGAGCGAAGTTGAAGGAGAAATGAAGGATGTTTGATAGCAATTGTCTTGAAAGGATTCAATTCCAAATGCACTTCGTGAGTTGACAAATTGAAGCAAAATTTCTTACTTCATGAGTTCAGCAATTGGAGCGAAATTTCCTACTACATGAGTTGCAAGTTTGGAGCGAACTTCATGACTTTGCATTTTGGAGTGAATTTCATACTTCATGAGTTGTGAGTTTCGAGTGAAATTCATGATTAAAAGGAGATGAGCGAATGCACCCAAGACAAGATACAAGGCAGCTAAATAGATGCATTTTCCTTAAAGCTAATTTGATGCCTAAGAGGAGATGATTTTGAATGAGTCGGGCAAATAGAGCGAACTTCATAAATCCACATAGATGAGCGAATTTCATGAATTCACCTAGGGCAGTAGACTTCAAGATTCATGATACAACAACGAACTTACTTCACCTTCTAGCCTTCATGAGCGAAGCTCAGAATAAAGGAATGAAGCAAATACCTCATGATCAAACATTCAAGATCGAACTTCATGACTTAAGGAATTGGAGCGAACTTAAGGTTTGAGAGATTTCAAGCAAACTTCATGAGTTCAACATTTGGAGCGAACTTCATGTTTGGAAGAGACAAGCAAGCTTAGCAAGCAAGCAAGCAAGCTTAGCAAGCAAGCAAGCAAGCTTAGCAAGCAAGCAAGCAAGCTTAGCAAGCAAGCAAGCAAGCTTAGCAAGCAAGGTGATTGAAATAAGACTTCGTGTGCACACCACTTAGATGAACTGACAAATTGGAGCGAATTTCCTACTTCATGACTTCATGTTTTGGAACGAATTTCATACTTCATGAGTTGCAAGTTTGGAGCGAACTTCATGACTTGGCCTGGAGTGAATTTCATGTTTGAGAAATTTCAAGCGAGCTTCACAAGTCATGAAAACAGAGCGAAGTTCATGCAAGTCTACTTCATGAGTTGATTATTAGGGGCGAATTCCATTCAAAAGAACTTCATGAATCAATGAAATGGAGCAGACTTTATACAAAATGCACTTCATGAGTAAGGGAAATGGAGCGAAATTCATGATCACAGGTAGAAGAGCGAATTCAAGTGTATTGAGAAGCATAAATGCACTTCATGAGTTAGAGGTTGAGAGCGAATTTCATGATTTGAGAAAATGGAGCGAATTCCCTATGGTCGTGAACTTCATGAATTCATAATTTGGGCGAACTGCATGTTTGAGATATTTTAAGTGAACTCCATGAGTTCAAGGTTTGGAATGAACTTCAAGAGTCGAGGATTTGGAGCGAATTTCTACAAAGGTGAACTTCATGACTTAGAAGATTGGATCAAATTGATTGAAACAAGCTTCACGTGCACACCATCTAGAGCAATCTTCATCTTCAAACATACATAAGCGAATCTCAGTTTCATGTTCAAACTTACATGAGAAAATCTCAACTTCATGAATTAGCATACATGAATGAATTTCATATTGAACTTCACAAACTCAACATGCAAGAGTGAACTTCATGAATGGATAAAGGGAGCGAACTTCATGTTCTGAGTTGCAAAAGCGGAGTTCAAGAATGAAAGTATTTTTTTTTTAAATAAGTAAATAGCTGCAGAGGGGTAGCACCCTTGTATTAATCAAAATAGGAGAATACAAGGCTTGGTTCAGTGAGAGCGGTAGGGGGAAAGAACCAGGAAGAAAACCCCCTACCCTAGCTCTATTCCTTATACAAAAAAAAACCAGCAATGGAGGCTGGATAAGTACAAAACACCAGTCAACAAATGCTGGAAGTAGATAATAGAGGCCTTTAAACAAAAAAAAAACAGTAACCAAAACAGAGAAACCAGAGAGAGGTGACAACCAGAATCAATGGCAGTTTTCAGAGTCTTCATCCACAGGAGCATGAGCCGCATCCAGGATTATAGGGCATTCAGTGCCACAGGTCGAGTGAGCCGCCGATTCTGCCTTCTCCCTAGGGAGTCGGTAGTCATTTGGGAACCACTCCTCGCCAAGCCCAAACCCCTAGTCATTGCCATCAACCAAATCTCCATTCTCCAGAATACCAAATCCTTCTGCACCCGCTAACCCTTCATTTCGAAGATATTTTCCCTCCATTCTGACGTGAAGCCATTTTGAATGCCTACCGCCTTAAGCAGAAATTCAATATTCCTGGTAATGGCAGGCCAGGTTTCTTGAAGAGCATCAAAGTCTAGAGAGTTCATAATCACTAACTTTCTCACCTCCGCCCCATTGCCCAAGGACATATAGTAATTTTGGGGAAGCGGTATTCTCAGGTTGGCATCAATATTGTCCAACGCGACATCAATTTCCCTCAGCAGGCGATGTTTAAACACCATTTGAGTTAAAAGATTCACTCTCTGCTTGCTAGTCCCCATGTATATCACCATTGCAAGGAAAAAGGCCGAGATATCGACTTTGGCTCTGTACCTATGATAAGCCATAAGGAATTCCTTCCCCAGTATCCTTTTAAGGCTGTGAAGAATAAGAGGGTGTTGAGAGTAGAGGACCTCCTACAGATGTTTGTCAGTGATTTCGCCTAGGAAGGCCATCTGTCGACAAGTAGCTTCAAGGAGAATTGGGGTCTCCATAGCAAGTCACTGAGTGAAGAATGCAAATGTTTGATGGAAAAATGAGGGCATTCCATTGTTAAATAGAAAGTCATCAAACCAGGGGATACAAACGCTAGGCAAGTAGTTCATGCCAATTGAATACACACACGCGTGAAATGACAGTGTCCAAACATCTTCTGAGCCAAAGCTCGTCAACTTAATGTCGACCAACTTTATCCATCAAGTAATTATATGCATATCTTGAAAGAATCTAGTCGTAACTAGATACTAATTAAAAGTACACACATGTCCAATTGCCACGGGGCCCAAACCGGCACAGACCAATAATGACGGTAGCGAGCCATGTCTCGGTGACAAGAAGAAACCTTAACTGGTGAACAAATCAATCGGTTGATCAATCCACCGGGAGCCACGACCATTAGGTTAAGTAAAAATATAGCGGCAACCGAGGAGGTAATGCACCAGTTTGCGCCACAACCGATAGTTCAATCGGAGAAAAATCTCAACCGGAAGGAGAAATGGAGAACGCAACCGACAAGTAACTCAACCGGTGAGCACCACCATTAGTGAGATAGTCGGGAGTCCATATCAACCGGTAAGAATGAAAGTAAATTCAAAGGCAAGATGAGGTAAACTTAATGAACATCAAGGGTGGAATAAACTTCAAGAACTCCTCTCCAACAAGCGAAAAACAACTTCAACTGTTGCTTCATGAGGGCCAATTCTCTTTATATGCTCTTATTAAACCTATATATCAAGTGTATTTGATACTTGCTTGTTTGTTTTGCAGGAGATGAAGAAATAATTAAGGAGATCACACGAGAAGCATTCACTTACACAAAGACATGATCTACAACATCAACAGCATGAAGGGAGTCACAAGAGAAGGAATTCTGAAGGAGAGAGACAATGGTGCCATCAAAAGTTTATCAAAACTAAGATCTACACCTTGCACTGCCATGATCAAAGCATTCGAGAAGAGAGTTTCAGAAGAGTTAATCAAAGTTAGAAGATCATCATCATCATCGTGGAAGTTGGACAATGTTGAGTATCAAGAAATATTCCTTCATGATGATCTATCAAACCTACAAGTGCAAGTTAAAGGTGGCGTCCTAGTCAACATTTCAGTCACTATCTCTACCAATCAAGGAAGTTCCACATCAACATGTCTAGATGCAATGTACATGACTCGTTAGTGATGACACAAACTTCGAGGCACCTACCCTTGTTATCTATTGGTCATGCCAAAATGTTGTAATCATTTCATTGGCTAGAGCTGAGTTTGTTGTAACAAACCCTAATTAGGGTGTTCATTGTAAAATCTTGGCCATTGATTTCGAATGGATCTGAGCCATTGAATTGTATGAGAGCATTATAAAAGGCTCAAGCTCTTCATTTGTACAGGTTGATAGTGAGGAGAATAGTTAATAGCTAGCAAATAGTGAATATAATAGCAATTAGAATAGAAGTTAGAGTAGGAGAAGGGAAATATTGTTGCCAAACCTTGTTGTAAAGAACAATTGATTTCATTGAAGTCATGATGATTTTGATTTATTACTTCAACAACTCGCATGGTCTTTGCTTCTCAATTTGCTTTCATGTTGATTAAATTGAGTGGAGGAATTTGTTGAATGTATTTGTGTTGAATCCGTTTTGTCCATACCACTAGCCTCTTGCTGATTGTAAGTGTGCCTTGTGTGGTCAATTGGAATGATATGAGCTTAACTTCGAATCATTCTAAATTCATTTCTTATAAATTAACTTGAATGGTGATCGATGTTTGATGGTATTGATTCGAATATCTTTGAAATATCCTTAGAAGATTGCATTGAGCTTGTGTCAAATTGTTCAGGTTGATGGTGAGATCTTGCCCAATAGGATTCCATCTAATCATTCATTCATCTTCCTGCATTCTTAGGATTAGAATAGACTCTCTCAATCCTTCATCTTTTGCCATTTTTTCAAACTCAAGTTAGTTTAGGATAAAAAAAGCATCACCATATTGAAATATCAGATGATCAAGTTCCAACAAATCAAGCACTCTGACATTCAAATGTAAGTCCCCTTGTGATACCAACAATCACATCAACCTACAGAGCTTATCCACACGTAGTGACCCTACATTCTTGAACCTTGGAGTCTTCTCAAGTTATCCTTAAGCTAATCTTCATTTTGAGATATTTTGTTCATGAGAGGATAAGATACTCTTGGGTATTTTATACTGTGTTCACATGTGCCTAAAAAACACATCAACACATCCCACTCAAATCCTTGCGAGAAGGGGCCTTGTACCTCTTTCTTGCAACTATCATCGCGGTCACCAAATTCAACCAATAAGGATTGTTTGCCAAATTGAATGGAATGTTGTTGAAGTACCAAAAATTAGTTGCTATAATGTTGGTTTTCTCATGTGGCTCCCTATTCCATCCAGTGGCCTCTAATGATGGTTGTTCTTCAGGTGTGTTCCTGGGCACAAAATAATCACCTGTGGATCTTGATTGTGATGCAACAGTGCCTCTGCCAGCCCCAGGTACTCTACTAAAGGAAGCAAAAGCGATGGGCGAGGTGGTGGTGGGTTTGCAGATACGTGGGCCATGCCGAGAGCCCACTATGCCATCAAGTGCTTCTTGTTCTTCTTCAATATCAATAGAAGCACCTTGAGATTCATCTATGGCTGATCTCATGGCTAGCTTTGCCCTTTCCCTTTGCAATTTCTTCTCTTCCCTAACTGCAAGTAGGGCATTCATTTGTCTTTTTATTTCAGGATTGGCCCCTTGGCATTCTCTAGCATCATGCTTGTCTATGCCTGCAAGGTGGTATTTGAGGCGGTTGATGCCTCCATGAAGTATTTTTTTCAAACTTTATACAAATAACTGTCTCAGGATTCGGTCCCTAATAGGCATACCTCCAAGCCCTATCTCTAGCACCTTTAGAACGGGTGCCTATATATCCAGATGGGCATGGTTCTAGTGGCCAATCAGAACTTGCCATAATTAATGTGTAAGTAACCTACACATACAAAGTGAAAAAAGAAAGTTAACATTTTAGTTAAACAATTTAGCAAACTATCTAAATTAGTTGAAAAAAATTTAGACATCATTAAAAGTTAAAAAAAACAAAAAACAATTAGGGTTTGAATTTTTTTTGAAAATTAGAGATTCTTCAAAAAAATAGTGAAAATTTCAACAAAACTTGTCAAAAAGTGTTAAATCTTGTTCAAATAACTTAAAAATATTTTAGACTACTTAGGAATGATTTCTAGTTCATCTAGATGCAACGAAAAATAAACAAAATGTTTTAAAAAAACATAGAAAAAAAATAAAAAAACCAACCTGGTAATCTGATTTTTCTTGAAAAACCACATCAAATCCCCTTGAAATCCACTTGGAATTGGGAAGAATAACTGGAAATCACCTTGCAAGAGTGTTGGAGTCACTCTTCCCGCTTCTTAGCAAAAAAACCAAGCTAAAATGATGAAATAAAATGTGTTTTTGCCGTTTTTCTCTATTATGTTGTTGCGGCCGAGTTTTTGTCTCAGACTCGCCGAAATCTTGGCGAGTAAAAGTCTTTTTTACTCGCAGAGTTTGAAAACTTGTCCGACGAGTGAGCCATTTATGGTTAAGAGTGCCAACTGCCAACAACTACTAACTACCCCTTCGTGAACTATAGTTCATTGCATTGCCATTATTTAAAGAAAACAAAGTATTATTTATTTATTCTTTGCATATCTGCCATCTACACCTCATCAGAACTGAAATATAAGAGCTACAAGTACTGCTGATCATAAAATCAATATTCTTTTTCTTTCAACTTTGTATTACAACAAGTAAACACTTGACATGAAAGACTAAGCATAAAATACCTTCAGAAAGGTAACTCTACTCATTGTCTTAAGTTTGATACAACATTGAAATCACCTTCAAAATGCTCATACAAGTAGCTATAGGTCTTCCATGAAGCTTCCATCTTATCACCAGTCATAAATACAATAACTAAGTCTCATAATACTTAGAAACATATCTCAGAAAGTTTGCAACAACGCTTTAGGAAGAATTTGCAGACCACAATGCTCAGAAACTCCCACATTCAGCTCCCACTTGCTGAGGCAGGATTGGAGCTTTTCCCTAGGAGAGCAATTTGCAATAATAAATTATTCCTTCACCAAAAGAGGCATATACTACATTGAAAAGAGGCGCCCATCTATGAGGAATGCAATGAAATGATACCTAGAATGAATCTAAGCAAACCTACTGAGTTATGAGCATAAATCTAATTTCCAACTACTTAGAAATTTAACACTAGCACACTGAAATTGCTTCTCAACTTCATCAAACTTGAACCACACTCCAAATAAGCACTCACCATACCAATATCGTAAAACACATATCAGAAAATTGTATAAATCTTCATATTTTTCAAACCCAAAAATACCCACAAAGCCAAAATCTTTGTAAATTTTAAACCACAAACACCAACCAGCTATGGTGGGTCTCTTACCACCAAAACTAGCAAGACTAAAAGAGGGTTTTCATATTCAACCAACAAAAGATCTGCTTGATCTCATTTCAGCAACATTTCATTAAGTTGTCAAATCAAGCATGTCAAATGAGAGATCAAAACATGAATATATAGAGTGAAAAGGAAATTAGGGCAACCATCCTTCAATTTGAAATCTTTTCCTCCAAAACTGAAACTTGAAAACACTTTAAAATCTTCATAGAAGTTCAAACCTTTTTGAGTTCTCAAATAAAACATTTAAAATTTACTTCATGTTTTATTATTCCTTCTTGATGTCCCTTTGGAAGCATAATATAAGTTCAATAAATTAAATATTTATCGTCTTCCTTAGGTGTCCATTTTGGATGTCAAATGGCCACCCTTTTAAAAACAACTTCTTGTTACTAGGCCAAGAGGTGATATTTCAAAAAATCACTTTATAAAGACTTAGTGAATAAAATAAAATAAATCTCTTTAGAAAGCAATATAACTCATTAAGTCCAACTGAAATCCATTGTATTGATCTAAGGGAGGAATTGAAACTATGACCAAGTACTAAAAATAACACTCACTAAAACTAGTAATTTGCTAAAAATAGCAAGAACTACCCAAACCTTGAAACTGAAGATGTTGCACTGAAGCTATGACCAATTGCCATAAATAGTGGTTACTATAAATAATGATTGCTAGAAATAGAAAGTCAACAGAACATCTGAACTAACCAATAGGTGTCCAAATTAACACTAAAAATAGTAACTTGCTAAAAATAGTGACTTACTAAAAATAGTAAATCTAAAAATAGTAATTTACTTTAGACAGTGTCGTTCATATCCATTAATCTGTTTGAATATACTGGTGACATTGAAATACCCTTGTGATCTTGTTGACACTAACTCAAAACACCAACTCTAGATGCACAAGAGAACCAGAAAATGGGGACATGAGAGTCCATCCTTCCCAAAGATTGTTCATCTTGAAACAATGCCAAAACAACTCCACAATCATTAGACTGATCCAAACTGTAACTAAGAATGATCTTGGGTCCCAAGTAAACCTAGGAGATTTATAACACCAACCTCTTAAAGCACCATGCATGATGCCAGCACAATAAACCTTTTGATAACCACTAGTAAGAAGAGAATCAAATATTGCACCAACTTTGTCAACACCTCAAGAAACTACACTCTGAAATAACTAAACTGGATCACCATATAAGTAAACCCTAGTAAGCCAACATTGGCTTCCTCATTCTCAATTGTTGAATTGTAAACTCGAGTGATTCTAGAGCTCCAAATCAATCTCAGATGGGATCCACCATGTTGATACTGCATCACTCTGATCACAACATGAAACATCTCATGCAGAGGCATCCTAGTGAGATCCATGGTTGCAATTGCAGTAACTAACATGGTTCTAGGCAACTCAAAGAAATATTTGCTTAGCCCAAGACCATAATCCTCTTTATATCTCTTCATGAAGTTCTAAACGAGAAATGGATCTATCACTATCAAGGGTCTAGTAGGGAAGATGTTTGCTTAACTAACCCTGAAATTAGCGAACCAAGTAATCCCTCAATGATCAACAACTGTAATAATATCTTCGACACTTAACCACCAAGTGACATGGTAAGAAACTCAAGTACACAAACAAGCCCAACTTACTGCAACCAACCGATCATCATATGGAAGAATGCATGCTAACATTAAGAAGCAACTATAAAGACCAATACTGTCATAACCCTCTTTTTGGACCTTGATATGACTACTTACTACTACTACTACTACTACTACTACTACTACTACTACATTAATTTTATGAGTAATGTTAGAAAGAAAAGATATATTGAAATGAGGTTGAAGTTTTTAAATAACAAGGAATTTAAGTGGTGACACACACATGAGGTCATAATTTATTTGAAACTTCTTATTTTCTCAATATCTTAATTGAGCACATGGTGTAGGAGAAATAAGAAGATTCTAGAAAAGAAATTCAAAATATTAAAGAATAAATATTATATTTAGAAAATATATGACATGGGAGTTACAAAATTATTCTATGATAAGAATAATTCTATTCATGGCATTTTTATGACAAAGGAGTTACAAAATGCATTTTTGGAAGAGAACTCAAATTTGAATTTTGAATGCATGGTCAAATGTAACCCCCACTATGATAATTAATCATTTTGCATGAAATTATTTTTGGAAAAGAATATGGAAATCAATTAATTTCTTTTGTAGTGGGAAAATGACTCTCTTTTCTATATATTGAATTCTAAATTTTTGAAAAGGGGAGTTCATTGTTTTTTGGATGATAAAGTAGTCTTGAAATTCTTATGAATTTATTTTTCAATACCATGTTAGTTGTAGGAGAAATTTTGTAGACATATTGCATAAAATGAGATAGGATTTTAGAGGATTTGGAGAAGATTTCTTTTACTAGATTATAGGAAGAGGAATGAAGAAGGTTGGCTAGGAAACGAGAGTCAATTCAACTACAAGGTTTTCATTTATCATGTAGATCCAGGTTCCTCTCTCTTTTAATCTTTCTAAAATACTTGTACCTTCATGTTTTCTTTCTAAATGGAAAAGAATGGTCAAATTTGTTGAGTTAATTATGGTGGGTTATTACAAATACTCTCCCAGGTGGAATTGAAAAATAACTGAACTATACTTAGAGGATCTCCTACAACTAATTGCATTGAAGTCTGCAAGTGCTCAAAACCAAATTAACCAAAGATTGAGGTAACCATAAATAATGCGAAAAAATTAGGACAACAGTAAATAATCTGAAATCTCACTAGATACATAGAAGTCATGAGTATGTGAGTAGTTGAAAAGCCATTTCCCATGATCAAATATCCTCTACCATCAATCCTCAATCAAAAATTACTCTTTTGCTGGCCTAAAGAAACCATCCAACTTATTTGAAGATCAAAATTAGAACTCATCTGTAAGCTAATTGGAAAGGGGACACTAGTGCTAACACTCTTTGTTAAAAATTTAAGGGCCTCTAAAAGATGAACCATAGTATAAGGAAGTTTTATGCCCCAAACCAACTTTGAGGGTAAACTGCCAAAACTTATGACACAAACTTTCATAAGGTGAACTCCTTAAGTTTGGATGGTCTAAAATAAACAATAAATACTGCTATACATGGCTTAATCAACGAATTGTGATGTCATGGAAATGGGGACAAGGCAACAACAAAGTTCAATGTTAATAAGTTAGTTTCAACCATAAAAACAAAACAAAGAACTAAAAACCATTCCAAACATATCAAAAGAGATTTCAAAAAGCATGAAAGAACTTTAACAAAATAAAAGAAAGGAGAAGAGCCTCCCTAAGATGTTTCCATGATGCCTTTCGATGCTTCTCCCTTGTTTCTCCCCTCTCCAAGTCCCAAATAAGTGTAGCTCTCAGATTTTAGCACTAGCCATGGATGCCATATGGAGATTCAAGATGGTTGACTATGATAAGCAAATGCTATGCAAGTGTAGATAGTGATGCTATGAAAAAGCTCTATGCTAATGCCAGTATAACAACAATACTCTAATGCTTCTTTTTTGCTTGAGGAGAAGGGTTCTATTTATAGAAGAAATGGGGAAATGAAAGGTTAAGATTGAGTAATCTTAACAAGGGTTAGGATTGAAAGATATTCAATCCATGTGAGACTTTCAACCCAATCCCATGTTGACAAGTGTCACCATGAGGAGGCTTGAGAGGAGAGATAAGGAGCATTAAATGCTTGAGGGGACATGATGGTTACCCTAGTCAAAGAAATAAATGCTTTGAAGAGACACATGGGTTACATGAGGGTTAAGTTAGGGGTCAAAGTCCTTAACCATGGGTGCAAGTGGAATTAACCATTAATGGTCATGTAAGAGCCATAAGTGGTTTGGAAGACTTTAGAGGTTAATTTGTTGAATACACAAAGCATTAATTACTTTTCAAAGACTTTGGAGTCTTTGAGAAGTGACTTCAATTTGCTTAGGAATGTGACAATATTTAGGGGATGGATTAGGTTAATTAGGAAAGGTTTAGAAGAATCTAGAAGGGGTTTAGGCATGCAAGTGGATTTTGTAGGAAAATGCAAGTGGAAGGAATTTTGGTATTTTCAATTAAAATAAAATATTTTATTTCAATTAAAATAAAATATTTTATTTCAATTAAAATAAAATATTTTATTTCAATTAAATGGTGTAATTTGCATTTGGATAAATATTCAAATAAATATTAATTTATTTAAATGAGAAAAACGAAGATAAAGCATTAAAATGTTTGAAGACTTTGAGGGAAACCATTAAAAGGCTTGAAGACTTTAAGGGAAGCAATTAAAGTCTTAAGAATACTTTAAGGGAAGCCATTAAGTTTGAAGACTTTAAGGGAAACCATTAAAGGCTTAAGAAGACTATAAAAGGAAGCCATCAAGTTTGAAGACTTTAAAGCCATTAAGTTTGAAGACTTTAAAGGAAACCATTAAAGGTTTGAGAAGACTCTAGAAGGAAGCCATTAAGTTTGAAGACTTTAAGGGAAATCATTAAAGGTTTCAAGTGGGTGAGGATAAATAGGATTTTAAATAAATAATTTATTTAAAATAGTTGTGCAACTTGCATTTGTAGGAAAATGCAAGTGGGTGGAGGATAAAGGTGATTTAAATAAATGATTTATTTAAAATAGTTGTGCAACTTGCATTTGTAGGAAAATGCAAGTGGGTGGAGGATAAAGGTGATTTAAATAAATGTTAATTTATTTAAATGTGAGGGGTGGGATTTTGGGGGAATTTAAATAAATATTAATTTATTTAAATGTGAGAGAAAATTTAATTAAATAAATATGATTTATTTATTTAATTAATGGTCTGAATTTGGTTAAGTGAATTAAATCAAATAAATTGAATAATTTATTTAATTAATAGGAGAAGAGGGTTAAGATAAATTAATTAAATATATTAATTTAATTAATTATTGATTGATGGTTAAATAATCAAATAAATACTAAATATTCATTTTAATTAAGTGGACAGATTTATGTGACTACAAATTGCAATCTGATTTATGTACTCTGCATAGACAACAATAGTTGCACGAATGGAGATTCTAAGAATAAGCATGAAAGTTGAGCGTTGCAATGCTAAAAAATAACTTGGAAGTGGCTAGAAAACACCCCCAAGCAATGTTTAACTAAAAACCATTACTTCCTTGACAAAAGAAATTGTACCAACTTCGTTGAATAAGAGCAAATTGACTGATCTGCAACCAATCAACAAGGTCAAATCTGAAAATATGATCACTCTCAAGAGTATGTAATTGATCAATGCTCCAATTCTTACTTAAGATCTCTCTTGAATCCACTTGTAGATGAACCAATGGAATCACATAGTGGCTAGTAAGGAAAAAAATAACACCATTAGGTCTGAAATTTTGAACCTTTCTCCGAAGGTAACTTCTATGATTCCCAATAATCTCTATCAATTCTTGTCGAGAACCCCAAGCATGGGTACAAAACCAAGAATAATTTCTTGCATACCTAGCAAGGTGCACACCAAAACTCCAAGTGCCATCCAAATCAACACGCACATCAAAGAAATTTGTGACTTGTTAAATAACCTAAATTAAGCTATCCATGAAAGCATCAATGAATAAGGTGCAAGGAGAATTTGTTGATTTCGAAATCAACTCCAAAGAAATATTAGTATATTATAAAACATCACTCAATCCAAGGGATTGATTGTCAAACTTGTAGATATCATGTTTACTTCCTTTCACTAGAGCTACACAAACATCAAACTTGTAACCACCTTTGCTTGCTGGTGTTTTGAAAATTCCAGCACGCTCTAAAACATTGAGTGGAAAACCTTTCAAAATTTGAAATGTCAAAATCTTAAGGAATCAATACATCCCATGAGGAAAATATATCACCAACTATAATTGAAGGGCATGCAATGCTATTCATCAATTTAGATAAAGTTTGAAATATCCCACTTGTTAGCCAACTCCATAATTCAATACCAATTCTCATGCAAGTTGACGCAACTCAATGAAAGCACCAATAAAGAAATATCCCTTAGTTGGAATCAACAAATTGCATATCCAAGTTACCTTTCCAAACCTCATGTAGTTGGGAATGATGATGCCTCCTAGTGTTATATCATTCCAAATGCTATCTTCATCTATCTCTTCTTTTGCACTTTTCATATCTGGTGGTCTCCCAAGAGGGTGGCCATTTGTCTAATAATATGAACCAAATTTAACACCAAACTGTAAATCACACTCCAACTCAGGTCTTGGATCCAATACCTTACTATTTCCATCAAGTGCAATGCTACAACCAGGAGTAGTTCCATTGTCCAACTCAAAAAGTGGATTGTCTTATGTCTTCTCATCACCCATCTCAAACAATAGGGTATGAATGAATACCTCAAATTGATTCTTCCAGCCATGCTTATGCAAACCAAAAGAACTACTACTATGATGGATGCTAAAACTAGAACTATCATTCCTGTCATTAGAGTTTCCAAGACAATCAAAAATCAATTGTGCCTTTCCATTAATATTTTTAGCAATAGATTGTGGATCCTATTCATCAAATACACTAAACCTCTATTCAAATTCAACTCCATGCAAAGATAAATAAGATTTGTTCTCAAGAATAAAATCAACTCCATTCTGGTGAGATAAAGAATCATCGTTGTTAGCTGTTTTGAAAACTAAATATTTTTTTCCTTCAACAAAACCATCATTTGAATTTGATTAATGATCACATCTACACTAAGTTTTGTACTAGTGCCAACAAGTTCACAAGAAAGCTTTGGCAGTGTATTCAAGGTTGTTGTTATGCTATTTCCTTCATACACAACCTTATCCACCGTAGGTACATGTATGGCCAAAGTGACATTGTAGTGTCCCCTTCCTAAATTGCACTTTTCCTTACCTATTACATAACTAAGGATTAGGGAACACTCATACTAATTAATTGATTTGCTAACAAGTGGAGCTTTTATAAGTAGAATCTACATAATAACTTAGGTGCCAAAAATATAATCATATTTATTTAGTTGTTAGAGTTTGATAAAGTATTAAATTTAACACAAAGAATTGGAAGGAAGAAGACATGAAGGTTCACCTAGGGCCATTTCTACACCAAGCCCAAGAAAGGTTGCCTTTTACAACCTTCTTGCCCATACTTGGTGGCCCATACTTGCTGGTATACTAGGTCTACTTCCATATTTTATTAAGCCTTGTGAGGAAAAGGGTAGAGACTGTGACTGGGTTCCTTGACTCCTCTGCATAATGTCCATTTGAGCTCTTGATGCCACTTTGGTCATCCTAGGATGACTCACTTATGAGCCCCTCGACATCCCTCCATCACAATCCATACCCCTCCTTCACAAAGTGTATTCTTATATTATTTGAATGTTTTCTATAAAGATGTATTTAATATTTAATAATGATCTTGCATATACAATTTTTATAAACATGTTTAAAATAAAATAAATATCTTATGAAAGCAATATAACTCAAGAAGTTTAACTAAAACCCATTGTATTGAATTGAAAGAGAAATTGAGACCATGACCAAGTGCTAAAAATAGCAAGAACTATCCAAACCTTGAAACTAAAGATGTTGCACATTGAAGTTTAGAGGAGACTGAAGATTATGACTAGCTGCCAAAAATAGTGGTTATTATAAATAGTAAGTACTAGAGATAGCAATTGCTAAAAATGGTAAGTTAGCCAAAAATCCAAACTGACCAATTGGTGTCCAAATTGACACTTACTAAAAATAGTAAGAATCAGACAAGTTGTCTGAAAAAGTGTTGGTTATCTCCATTATTCTATTTGAACACATTGGTGACATAAAAAATACCCCTTTCTTCTTGCTAACACCATCCCAGAAAGCCAACACACAAGAGATTAAGAAAATGGGGACATGACATACAATGAAATTAAAACAACATTCCCATGTTGGTTCTTTGTGTTTCCTCACATGGCGTGGGGTTTATGGAAAGAACATAATAATCGTATCTTCAAGAATATCCATCTCCCTCCTGATATTGTCTTCAATAAAATTTATAGAGCCATCTCTGATAATCTCTTGGCTGTTAGCTCCAATGTTCTCTCTTATAGGGGAATCCTTAAGGAGTATAAGCCAATGTAGTCAAGGACTGAGATTTTGGTCATCACGTGGTTACACCTAAGGTCAACCCTAGGGACAACATTAGTTGGAACTTTCCACCCAAAGGATGGGTGAAAATCAATTTCGATGGTGCGGCTAGAGGGAACCCTGGTCAAGCTGGCCGTGGAGGGGTGATATGAGATCACTATGGCAACTTCATTTCTGCTATTGCTCTCCCTCTTGGTAAACAAACTAATAATGTTGCAGAAGCCATAGGAGCTTATCACAGTTTAAAACTTGCTAAACAAAACAACTGTATGCTTGTTTGGGTCGAGACGGACTCAAAGAACATTATCAACGACCTAAAGGGCAAATTTACTTCGACTTGGAATGTTGATATTTTTCATGAAAAATGTTAAATATATTATTTAAACCTTTGATAGATGCATTATTGTCCATGTATATAGACAAGCCAATGTGACTGTCGACTTCCTTGCCAATAGGGGAGTGACGTGTAAAGCCTAGCCTTAGTTGGACCCGTGGTGACATGCTAGACTCAAAATTTGCTATGCATTTGCTCCACGAGTGAAGTTAGGGGAGTAAATTTAATGATTACTTGTGCCATAATGACTTAGAGTGTTTCTAGAATTACTAATACCTCCCGCTCTGAGACAGGTGGCCAGAGAGGACATGAGAATCAATGCAAATTTATTTCACATGCTTTGTGGGCGATTTTATACATTTTTTGGAGTCTTGCTTTAACTCTGAAAATTCTTTGTGGAGAGTGTAACAAAGAACTTGATAAAATGGGTGGTGCGAGAAAAAGAATTGAGCCGCCTAGCTGTGTGCAGTTGAAGAATGAAAAGAAGCTATAGAAGATTTTGGAGAAAGGTGGGCTCACTCCATACATTGAGAGGCTACAAGGGCGAAATCAAGATGTCACGAGCTATTTTGCTCAAAGCTGGAAGGATGGAACAATTGTTCTCCATGGTCGGAAGGTCCTAGTTGATGAAGCCCTTATTGAAAGGTCACTGGGGGGTGAACTCACAATACTGGTTCCCACTTTTTGACCAGCTTTAACACTTATATGAATATTTTGAAAAAAACCTTCACTTTTCGACACCTATAACTTTTAAACCGTTAAGAATTTGAAGATGATATAAACTAGTGATTTTTAACATCTTATTTGTAGATTCTAAATATATTTTTTTCAAATTTGTTTTAATAAAATTTTATTGATTTTTCCATCTCCCTCAAAAAGTAATTTTTTACAGCAAACAACATTTTTTAAGAGTGATGTGTATCCCGAAACGCATAATTTGTTTTCTATAAATGATAAATACTTAATTCTTTTGAATTTTGGCTTGTAACATCAATACCCAGGGCATGCACTTGGTTTGATAGTGATATGTTGAATATTTTTCATTTTATTAAGTTTTGAAGTTCGACTAATTATAATTTAGATATAGGTGTACGTTTGAACACATAACTTGTTCTATATATATCAAAATTGAATTTTCTTTTTTTTGTTAGAAAGAAAACATCAATACCTAGAGCATAGATATTTTTCAGATTTTTTTTGAATTAGTTTACTATTTTTCCCAATGCATTGAACAAAGAAGTTCATGTTCGGTGAAAAACCTACATTCATAAGAAATAAAATAAAATTATATTAATGAAATTAAATATATTAAAAGTTATACTATTTCGAAAGCTTATAATAAGGACTAAATACTTTAAAAAAAAAAACTTTTAAATGAATTAATTTGACCCCCCAAAAGCTAATGTAAAATTGGTTTTTTATCAGCATTTGATAGATGCAAAGGAGACTCCATTGCAATTAAGCTTTAGAAGTAGAGAGGTTCTATCCAAGAAATTTTGATCTAAGAGCCTTTGATTTAACTCTCTTCAATTAATTGCTTAAAATGGGACCTCTTGAAGCTTAAATCATTATATTTTCTAAAAAACGTATGATTTTAGCAAAAATCCGGACGTACCAAAAAGTGGAAACCAGCTTTGTGAGTTCACCCTGGGTTATCTATGGAGGGCATACAGTATTACAAAGACATAGTGTATACGGAGCAAGCTGTACAAAACTTCCCCAAGAAGGAGGTAGAGCGGGCTAAAATTGTTAAAAAGATGACCAACTACTATGACATTGCAGTCATTCAGTCTTTCTGGCAAAAGCTTATCAAGGTAATTATGAATTAACTTACTTTGGATGGTCGTTATACTAGGGTGTTGTTGGAATTGTTTCGTCATTGATGTTGTAGACACCTAAAATTGTCATGTCTAATTAAATAAATATTTTATTTATTTAATTATCTAAGCCTAATTCTTCTATTAATTAAATAAATCTTTATTTATTTAATTAATTCATTTATCCTCTTCTAACCTTATTTCTCATTTAAATAAATACATTTATTTATTTAAATTATCCCTTTCCTAAATTAAATAAATATTTTATTTATTTAATTGTCCTACTTCTTCTATTAATTAAATAAATCTTTATTTATTTAATTAATTCATTATCTTTTTCTACACATGACACATGTCAGTCATCTCTTAATTCTTACACTACCTACCTCTTTCATTATTTTGGTATTTCTTATACCTACCCTCTAATCCTAGCCGACCTCTCTTTTTACACCTCTCAATCTTAACCCTCCATTTCCTATTGTGTCTTCTATTTAAGGAGATGCTTTCTTCATTGTCAAACCCTAATGACACATGCTAATGACTAATGACACATGCTAATGACTAATGACTGATTTTGGAGTACTTGGCTACACTACGATCCTACTTGCAACCACATTCCGTTCTTTGTTGAGCTCTTGTGCATACAAAAATCTGAGAGCAAGCATATCAAACAAGATCAATGGAGATAGGAAGAATGGAGATCAAAACCCTATTGGACATGTGATGGTATCATCTTTGTGATTTTAAGTTATCTTGCATTGTCTTAGGTAATCTTCATATGTTATGGTGGATCTTTGTTCATTGTTAGGCTAGGGTTTAGTGGTTGGATTCATTTAGCCTTTCAATATTGTTATTATTGCTATCCATTTTCACCATAAACATTTTGGCACGCCCGGTGGGACTCTTGTCCCTTTGCATTTAACATTTTTGTTGCAGATTTTGCATTTTTGAAGTTGCAGATCGGACGATTTCGATGACATTTTAGGTTTTTTTTCCGCGTCTGCGAGTGTTCGGATCGCGTTTTTGTGTTTCAGAAGTGTCTGTGATATCGTGAATCGTGCCTGTGTTTTGCCAGATTTTTATTTTTTTTGCAGGTTTTCCGAATCGCGTCTGGGAATTTTAACCGCGTCTGTGACTGATCTTATCGCGTCTGCGTTCGGGAGAGGCGTCTGTGTCCTTTGATCGCGTCTGTGAACTATAGAACCGCGTCTGTGTAGTTCAGACGCGTCTGTGTCTGGTATAAAGGCGTCTGTGCTTTCTGTTTTGCAAATTTTTCAAGTTTCTTTGATTCGGGTTTTCGGATTTTGTACTTAAGGTTTCAGATCTGGTTTATTTTCGGCTAACCTTTGCAGATCTAGCTAACCTGGTTTGTGCAGCTTGCTTTGGAGGCAAATACGTTTTGTTGAAGACCCCTTTTTCACAAAGTCTTTTTTTTTTTTGGGTTTTCTAAAATTTACCTAACTTGTGTGCTTGCAGGAAGGGGTTATCATTTGAAACAACCCAAACTACTAACAATTTTGTTGCAGGGCCTTAGCTAGGGTTTTGTAATTTTTTATTGTGTGCCTTGTTTCATAGCTTAGCAAACACTTCAATTGGTGCACTAAAATTGAATCATTGTCTTTTGTGTCTTGAGCAATAGGCTCTTTTTGTTTACTCTTTAGAGGGCCTGTCTTCCCGTGTGGTCATTAGGACTATTAGTGAGAAGAGAACGACCCAAGTGGTAGCGAGGAAAACCCACCTCATCCAAACCACTATAATCAAATGTATTCATGGTGAAAACTATGGATAACGTGTGCTGATTAGTTCATACCGACACTATGTCTCCCCATAAACCCGTTTGATCAAATTTATTTGATCATTTGTAGGGCGTAACCCCTACCGGCTGGGAGCCTTCTGTATTTACAGAGCTGAAAGTGCCGCATGTATGGCCACACGAGCGGATGCCCTTACTAGCACCATTTTGTTTTAGAGGCCCAAATCCTTCTAGTTGTTGGGGCAGGAGGTCGGACCTCTGGTAGCGGCCCACACACATACGGTTCTTAGTAGAGATACAAAGTTCGCCATGGGGAGTTTTCATGGGGACTGATGCTTGGCTGACCCGAGAAGTGAGTGCCGAGGGTGGAGCCAGTGAGGTCAAGCATCTAAGTATCCGCTCTGAATAGCATAGCCTCGGGGGTAAAACCCCATGTGGGATCAACAACTATTGTCTTGGCCAGCCATAAGAATTGTGCTTGACTTATGCTAAACACTCAAACACTCAAAACAAAACAGCAAAACATTGTGTCTTTTGTGTCTTCAAGTGTATGCAAAAACTTTTTACATCAAACAACACACTTTTTGGAGTCTAAACAGTCTGCAAACATTGAGTTATCAACATTGTGTCCTCTTGTCACGCAAAACAGTCGAACAATCAGATTTGGTCATAGCAAAACAAATTCACAGATAGGAAAGATTGCACTAAGGTTACAGAAACGCGTCTGTGTCTGTTCAAACCGCGTCTGTGTCGGATAAACGCGTCTGTGAAGTACAGAATAGCGTCTGTGTTTTTATCGGCGTCTGTGTCGAACAGAGACACGTCTGTGTCTGGGAATCACGTCTATGAAGTATACAGGCGCGTCTGTGTCCACAATTGCAAAAAAAAAAAAAAACTGTTACAGTCCCAGCAAACATCAACAGGAAAATCTCAGAATCACGTCTGTGTTTAACAGAGTAGCGTCTGTGTCAGGAAACCGCGTCTGTGAAGGATACAGTCGCGTCTGTGTTTAAAATTGCAAGAAAATTTCAGAGTCCATCAAACAAAAGAAATCAGTTTCGGAATATTTGAGCTTCCTAGGTTGTTTCTTCAGGTTTCATCTTGCATTCAGCCTGTTCTAGGGTTTCATATAGTCCATCATTGCTTTGCATCTCATTTTACATTCACACTTGTCTAAACTTGAGTCAAAAAGGTCACTTGCTTGTCCTCATCATACTTTGTCAACACAATACATACTACTACACTTTGCTAAGTGGTCCCTCATCAAGGTTTCTTACCTTTGGGTCTCATTTGGTGTTACTTAGAGTCAAGGTCAGCTTACCTCATCAAGAGAAACTATCCTCTCTTTGGAAGTCACACCTACTCTACTACTTACATACTTGGTCTTACACTTTGGACATTGCAAGTAAACTTCAGATTCATTTACACTCCATACAACTCTTGGTCTTCCATACTCTTTTCACTTTTCATCTAAGTCTCTCACATCTTGGTCAAACACCTAGTTCATGGTTGAAACCCGCCTTCAAAAATCTAGGAGAAAAGCTAAAGAAGCTCAAGGGTCCGCCAACATGAGTTCTTATGAGTATGACAATGATCTATTCTACAATCCTGAGCACACTACATTACCAGACATGAATGTTTATAGACACAATCCAAATGTGGAGAGTGCAAACGCTATAAACAACAATACTACACACAATGACAATGTTGACAACTCTTCAATACTATCAGCAGACATACAAGAATCCATAATGGATCCTCAATTCAATAGATTGGTTGAAGAGATAATGAGGAGAGATCGTCAATACTTTTTAAACATGATGGCACAAAGTGGAGCTAAAATACCGCATGATTTTGACTTATCTCAACTTATGGAAAGTCGACCTTCACAACAAACTCAACCTAACATGGATCAAAGGAGACCAAATAGTGGAGGAAATAGAGGACCAAATAATACGATGCCGGAGTCACCATCAGTTTTGCTTCAAAAACCAGCAATCCCACATACACAAGCTCAAGCATATGATACTTACACTCAAAGACCTTCATGGAGGCCCTATGCTCAAACACATGCTCAAGGTTTAGATCCATCAAGACAAGTGGATACTCAAGGACATCCTCAAAATTTTGACACAAGGAGACCTCATGTCAAAATTGGGGGCAACACAATGGAAAATGAAAGGCCTATTGAATATGGTTTATACACACAAAACAGATATGGGGTCCCTCAGCAAGAAGTTATGCCAAGTGCTCCATATATGTCACAACAATATAGACCTCCATATGGACATGTCTACGATCAATATCATCCATACATGCAACAAGCTCCTCCTCAAATGGGTGTTTCAAACATGGGGTATGCTGCAAGAAATCAATCCCCACCCAAAAATAATTTGGAGCAACAAATTAGAGATCTACAAAAGAAAGTGGAAGACATGGGCACATCAAAACCCACATATACTATGAGAGATATATGCCCTTATCCCTTCGATAAGAGCATTCCAATGCCTCCGTTTCCTCCGCACTTTGTAACACCGAAATTTGACAAATATAGAGGGAGAGGAGACCCCAAGGCACACATAAGACAATTCTTCACAGCTTGTATTGAGGTAGCGGCAGAAGAAACATACTTAATGAGGTTGTTCCCACAGAGCTTAGGAGATCAAGCTATGGAATGGTTTTCTCAATTACCTCCCGGTATTAAGTCATGGGGCGACTTGGCAGAAGCATTCATTCAACATTTCTCTTACAACATAGAAACAGATGTCTCAGTTACTACCTTGTGCAATACTAAACAAAAGGAAGGAGAATCTTTTGCGTCATTTTTACAAAGATGGAGAAACTTAGCTAGCAGATGCTCTTGCGAAATCCCACAGAAATAAATGGTGGAAATGTTCACACAAAATGTTAACAAGGCTATTGGCTATGATCTCAGAAAAGCTTGTTTGTCTACATTCAAGGATGTCATTGAAAAGGGCCTAGCAACAGAAAAAGTCTTAATTGAACAAGGAGTTATCAAACTATTTAAAGAAAACAAAGAGGGCTTCAAAGGAAAGGACAAACCAAAATTTTGGAACAAGAACAAGAATATAGTTAATGATGGTGTTGTTGATGCCAACACAGTGAGACCAAAGTTCGTCTTTTCTGGATCAAATTCTACCAACAATCAAGTGAACAATCAAACAGCTTCCAAACCACGAAGGAAGTACACTCCATTGGGAGAACCACTTGAATCAGTATTCAAAAAGCTAGTGGCAAACAAAGTGATCACAGTTCCAGATTTTCCTCCATATGAACCAAAGGTCAAACCAAATTGGTGGAATGATGATGAGTTTTGTGAATTTCATAAGAGCAAGGGTCATAAGACAAGTAATTGCCATCGATTGAAAAACATTGTGCAAGATCTCATTGACAGAGGAGATATTGAGATTGAGGGACATTCATCTAACCAAGAGCATGAGGTGTTTAAGGAACCATTCCCAAAACATGACAAGGGAAAAGGCAAAGTCACAGATGATCAAGCCAATTACACTAGAGCATCTTACAATTATGATTCCACTATCAATCACATCTCAATGGACAATCATATTTCTACCATTACTATCAAAAACAAAAATCCTGAGAATCCTTCTCAAAGACCCAAAATTGTCCTAAAAGGTGTGGGATCTTCGTCTGCATCTACCTCTGAATGTCATGTTACAACCCGTCGAGGTAAGATCACATTGCCAGGTGCCTCTACCAAGAATACCAATCTTTCATCTACCAAGCCTGAGTATGACCTTGTAGAGCAATTAGGGAAAACACCCGCACTCATATCTATTCTTGAGCTCTTACGTATATCTCCTGCACATAAAGCTATCCTTGATAAAACCTTGAGAGATACTGCTGTCCCTACTGATTTGAATGTGGACCAGTTTCAAGCCATGGTGGGATACTTATCTGTTCCACACTCCCTCACATTCACAGAAGCCGATGATGCCTCCATAAGTCAGCCTCATAATGCACCTCTACACATTGAAGCCTTCATACATAAACACCGAATAAAACGAGTCCTGATAGATGGAGGAGCAGGTCTTAATATTTGTACATTGAGCACCATCAGACAATTGGGATATTCTGACAAAGCTGTAAATTCTACAAACCAAATCACTATTAAGGCTTATGATGATGAAGAGCGTTCGTCCAAGGGCACGGTCATCTTACCACTAAGAATAGGGCAGTCACAAAGGACGTGGTTTGTCAAGTCCTGGATCTAGACCTCACGTACAACATATTGCTAGGACGTCCGTGGATTCATGAAATGAGGGCAGTCCCATCAACATACCACCAATGCATTAAGTTTCCTCATAATGGAGTCGAGGTAACGGTCAATGGTGATCCAAATCCATTCATATATTGCAATAACTTGAGATCACATACTGAGACTATCATTCCCAGCAATCGTGAGGCTACTCCTTCTTCAGCATATATTGATCCTGAGTCATTAAAGCCCTCGACATCCAAACAAGGTGAACTTAGAGCCAAGTTTCAAGACAAAGGCATGGGAGAATACACTCTGAATCAAACAATGTTCTTACGACAAGTCATGAACTCCCCCAAGGAATATGGGAGGCCACATCCTAATAAGCAAATCTCCATCATGCTACTCAAATGGGATCCTACCATCTTTCAAAAATGGGGCGAACTAGAGGAAGAAAATTTATATAAAATGCTATATAAGGACGCTGAAGAGGATACACATGATAAAATTATAATACCCTGTGAGAACTATGGCAAAGGTTTCAAAATTCTGCAAAGATTCGGGTATGATGGAAAAAGTCCTCTTGGACTATGCAAAGAAGGTGTCATGGAGCCTTTACAACCTGAGCTAACTACAAGAAGGGAACGCTCCAAGGGGCTTGGTTTTCTAAATCCCAAGATTCACAATAAAAGAACAAAACAGATATGGCGAGTCAAAGTGGCTGAAGTTCAACAAGAAGATGACTATTCTATAGATTCCAACGAATGGGAATGGGGTTCAGACAAATCCTCTAGCGAGTATGAGCTCAACGAGACATTTAGAGAGCCAGAGGAACCTACAGAGGAGGAGGAGTTTTACAAGAAATTCAGAGTTGGTCAGGAACCGACCCATGAGGATCCCACACAGTCGTCGTTTCAAGGCTCTAGGTCAAGATCACATAGGATGAGGACACTTGTCCCTGAGGGTGCTACTAGTAACGACAATTTGGATTCGCTCACGATCGAAACTGATGAGGAGAGTGCCATTGACGACCTCGATGACTATCTGGACATACCTGAATATAACCACATCTTCACTATTAGCCTTGCGGACTCTAAAAACACTAAAGACCTTCCCCTTGTTCACCCCCAACTCATTGACTGGGATCATGAAGGACCAGCACAATTTGATACATTTCAAAATGACGAAGCTATTATTGACTACCTTGGCATTCGAGATGATCTTCCCCCTGGAGACCACAAAACAGGATACGCCATAGAGCTCAACAACATAGCATACTTTGGTGAGGGTGTCGGGCCTTCTAGTCGCAAAAATGTGAAAATAAAAACAAAACAAGGGTCTTATGGCGAAAACCACACTGTGGCACTATCTGACTCCGAAAAAGTAAAAAGAAAGGACGTATCTGAGGGTGAAAACCTCTCTGAGGCGCCCGAAGATGGAAGGCTTGACATTCTCCTAGCATCATACGAGGAAAAATCATCCATGTTGGTAGAGGAGACTATAAAGACAAACATTGGCACAGCAAAGGTTCCACATAACATATTTTTGGCTCAATCATTGACAGAGGCCGAGAGAGCAAGATTCATAGGCTTCTTTAAGGAACGACAAATCAACTTTGCATGGTCTTATGCTGATATGCCTGGGCTAGACCCGGATTTGGTAATGCATCATTTAACAGTCAAACCTGGGGCAAAACCAGTAAAACAGAAATTGAGGAAAATGCACCCACAAGTGGCATTATTAGTCAAGGCAGAGCTGGAGAAATTACTGGATGTCGGATTCATACGCCCAATTGATTATCCCGAATGGATTTCCAACTTAGTACCTGTTAGCAAACCAGATCGCAACATCCGAATATGTACAGACTTCAGGGATATCAACAAGGCTTGTCCAAAGGACGATTTCCCATTACCAAACATTGATTTAATTGTTGATCTCACAGCAGGCCATGAGATGTTATCTTTAATGGACGGATTTTCTGGATATAATCAAATCAGGATAGCACCCGAAGATCAACATAAAACATCATTTACTTGTCCATGGGGAACCTTCTGCTGGAATGTCATGCCCTTTGGGCTGAAAAATGCAGGTGCCACGTATCAACGAGCTATGACTACTATCTTCCATGATCTCATGCACATAACCGTGGAAGATTATGTTGACGATCTTTTGGTTAAATCAATAGACAAAAATACACACTTGGACATACTTTCAGTTGCTTTTGATCGGTTGGAAAAGTACAAGGTAAGACTAAATCCTAAGAAATGTGTCTTTGGAGTAACCTCCGGGAAGCTCCTAGGATTCATTGTGTCTAAAAGAGGAATAGAGGCTGATCCAGCAAAGGTCAAGGCTATTTTGGACATGCCGCCACCCAAGAATATCAGTCAACTTCGGTCTTTACAAGGGAGACTCCAGTCCATACGAAGATTCATAGCACAACTTGCAGATAAGTGCAATCCTTTCCAGCACCTGCTACACAAAAACATCAAGTTCAAATGGGATGAGAACTGTCAACAGGCTTTTTAGGCACTTAAAGACTATCTTTTGAACCCACCAGTTTTGATGCCACCAATTCCAGATCAACCATTGCTACTTTACATATCAGCTACTCCAACAGCACTGGGGGCACTTTTAGCACAGCAAATACCTGACGGCAAGGAAAAAGCGGTCTACTATATCAGTCGCACATTGGTGGGATATGAGCTGAACTACACACCAATTGAGCGTGCATGTCTCGCTGTGGTCTTTGCTTCACAGAAATTACGATATTATATGCTCACTCACAAGACTAGGTTGATTGCCAGAATTGATCCACTAAAATATCTTCTCAACAAAGCTACACTTACTGGGCGGCTGGCCAAGTGGGTAATGATCTTGAGTGAATTCGACATTGAATACGTGGACATAAAAGCTATAAAAGGACAAGCCATTGCAGATCAATTGGCAGATGCTCCCATGATAGATGATGCTCCTCTACAGTCAGAATTTCCAGATGAGTCCATTCTAACGATATCACCTGCAAAGCCATGGCAATTATATTTTGATGGCTCATACACACAGGATGGGGCAGGAGCAGGTATACTTTTTATAACTCCCCAGGGCGATTCTATACCAAAGTCATACCTCTTATCATTTCCTTGCACCAACAATATAGCGGAATACGAGGCATTAACAATTGGGCTAAGAATTGCAGTTCAGTGGAAGATCCAAGAACTTCGTGTTTTTGGGGATTCTCAACTTGTCATCCGTCAAGTAACTGATGATTATCAAACAAAAGATGAAAAGCTAATGCCTTACAAACAACTGGTAGATGATCTGAAACAACACTTTGCAAAGATAGAGTTTGAGCAGATACCAAAAGAACAGAATCGCGCTGCTGATGCCATGGCTACAATTGCTTCGCTCATTGATCTACCGCAAAATGAGACCTACTATGAGTTCCTGGTAGACAACCTGTTGATTCCTTCACACGAGATCACTCCTACTGAAATGATATGTGTTGTTGGTCCTGAATCCCAGTTATATGGTTCCATATTCACATACCTTCGCGACAATATCTTACCTCCCGGTCTATCGAACAACCAACGCCGCACTTTCATTCGCCAATCCTCCCGATACGTTATCCTAGCTGATATCCTATACCGACGAGGTCTAGATGGCACCCTTCTTAGATGTTTAGAGAGTGACGAAGCTCAGATTGCGTTACGAGAAGTGCACGAAGGGATATGTGGTCCGCATACTAGTGGTCCTACCTTGGCCAAGAAACTCATCAGGACTGGATACTACTGGCCTACTATGGAAAAAGATGCATATCAGTTTGTCAAGAAGTGTAAGCAGTGTCAAATTCATGGAGACCTTATACATGCACCAGCACAGGAACTACAACCACTTGCATCTCCTTGGCCCTTTTGTCAGTGGGGACTCGATCTCATAGGCAAGATTCACCCTCCTTCTTCCAATGGACATAAATTCATTATCACAGCCACAGAGTATTTCACAAAGTGGATTGAAGCCGTGCCTCTCACACAAGTTACTGGGAAACAAATTGCTACCTTCATCTTGAACTACATCATTTGTCGATACGGGATTCCTACTTCTATTATTACCGATAACGGGCGTCCCTTCAAAAATCAGGATGTTCGTGAACTTTGTGAGCGCTTCCATATCTCTCACCGTTTCTCCACACCATACTACCCCCAAGGTAATGGCCAAGCTGAGGCGTCTAATAAAACAATTCTCAAAATCCTTAAAAAGACAGTCGACGACGCTGGCCGTAACTGGCATGTCCAACTCAATCCTGCACTTTGGGCCTACCGCACAAGTGTCCGCACACCTACAGGAGCTACACCCTACTCACTTGTCTACGGCGCTGAAGCCATCTTGCCTATTGAGGTCGAGCTACCTTCTTTACGGGTCTCTTTAAGAAACATAATCAACGATGAAGACTACAGGGTCTCTCGCTTACAAGAACTAGAACTGCTGGAGGAACGACGACACACTGCTTTTAATCATCTCAAGGCTTACCAACAACGAATGAGTCACAGTTACAATCACAAGGTCAAGCCTCACACATTTGAGGTAGGTGACTTAGTCCTCAGAGAGAACCCCAATAATCAGCAAGACAGAGATAAGAAGGGCAAGTTCGAACCAAACTGGCTTGGTCCTTACATCATCACAACAGTATATGGATCTGGGGCATATCAGCTCTCAACTACAGAAGGTGAACCCTTGGAGGATCCTATCAACAGCATGCACCTTCGCAGGTTCTACACATAGCTTTTCAGAGCATCTTAATGCAAAAATACAAAAAAATCAAAAAATTTTAAAAATACAAAAAAAATTATAAAACAAAAAAAAAATCGTTACATGGCGAAAACCTGGCAAACAGGCGCCTTGTGACAACAAAAAAAATTGAAAAATCCAAAAAAGTAAAGAGAAATAATTTCGTCCAACAGTGAAAACCACTTCGGTGGCGCCCTGGACAAGTACCATGGTGAAAACTGGGTCACCAGCGCCATGCGTAGAGACTTTGCTCCTCCCTCCTTCAGGATTCACTTTCATCCTTTCACTTTGCACACACTCACAACTTATTCATTCACAATAAACTTACCCATTCCCATCATGGCTTGTTATTGATCTACCCAAGATTGGTTAGCCATTCATAATAAACCTCCCTTTTCACTCCCTTTTCATCCATAATAAATCAGATCCTATCTGTGGCTAAGGCAAATCCTACGTCTAGTGATGGGTGTGGAACTGAGAACATCACATGTTTCGAGGAGTACAGTTTCTTCCAGCTTCCTTCAGTCTATTCGCGCACAATCCGCAATAAAGCAACATCTGCATCGCCAGTCCGCAATGAAGTTCCATCTTCTCCACAATAAAGTATCAGTTTCATGGATTCAGTCAGTTTCAAATGAAACACAGCAGCAACAATGGGCTTCAACAAAATCAAATCTTTCAACAGACTCAGACAACATATGGTTCAGTGCTATCTATCCTTTTTGTGAAAGTGAATATTGTGACCACAATCGAATAATACTTAAACAAGTGACAAGAGACACTAAACTTGAGGACTACAGTGGATGTTGGTGTCGAGTCTTGGTTTTCTTTTGATTTTATCTTTTTGGTGACATGTCTTTTAGCTTTTCCAGGATGTCTTTGACTAGAGATTCTATCTCCAGGATGTCTTTGACTAGAAAGGCGAGGATGGGGTATCGTCACCTATTTGCATTTGCTGTCTGTCGATTGTCTTTTAGTAATGTTATGACTTGTCCAAGGATATGAGGACACTGTGAGTCTAGTATGAACTGGGGCATTCCTTGTTTGTGACTGTCTTATCTCCATGCAAATAGGTATAATGACTTTCTGGGCCGAACAAATGCCTCAATTGTCATAACCTATTCTGCCATAATAAAGCTCAATGATGATAACGCACAAGAAGCTCTTTCACGTTCATATCTTCTGTCTTCTATCCCCCTTTCTTGATTGACTTTCATTGTCCTTCTCGAGTCTGCGTAGCCTGCTATCACATGACTGAGTATGATGACACACCAAAAACATTTGTATTTCATATAGTTACACCTGCATTATCACATATAAGCATTTCATACATACATATAGATATCACAATTGCATCACATCCTGCATACAACACATGTTAGCACATCTCACATTTTCATTATGTAAATAATCATTTGCATTATCATATTCATTTGCATTACATACATTCACATTTGCATCATGCATCACATATACAACATAAAAGAACAAAAATATATTGCATTGCATCATATTTGCATCCATATCATAAAACATGTATCACATAAGAACATCTCATCACATAAGGTACACATGCATATAGCTGCCACAAAATGGATCATCTCTCATATATAATCAAAATGTGTCATGATACAATGATGTCAAAAGAATCATATGGCTACAAAAGAATCACCCGCAGGTGTCTACAATACAACAATGGTACATATACTGATACAATGGGGAGCCCTCTATGGCTATGATGAACTCCCTCCCTCGGAGCCGCCTAGCCTCGATGGAGTCTGAGCTATAGATGGACCCGCTCTAGGATCCCCCTGTCTCTCTGGTGGTGGTGGAGGCCCCATGACCCCACCGCTGGATGCCTGTCTTCTGCGACTCCCTCCCATAGCCGTCGCTGTGCGCGACGATCTATGGAAGCTCCTAGCCCGCTGATCTGCTGGCACGGCTGCATAGTATAGATCCATCCAGTAGGCGATCTCCTCTCCGGCTCGCAAGACATATGCGTAGCCTGCCCCTGCATCCTCTGCTGCCCGCCTCCCTGCCCTCAGAGCTGTCTCAGCCTCTGTGTATCTCTGGATGGCCTGATCCCTCTCCCGCTCTGTGTCTCTGACCCTGATCCTGAGGTGATCTCTCTCCCGCACCAAATCCTCAATCTCATCTGCCTGGCCCTGGCAGATCTCTCGTAGCCTCAACACCTCATCCTCCTCAGAATCTCCGCTCTCAGCCTCTGCCTGTGGCTCATCCCCTGCAGGTGCCTATCCCTGTGCCTCTGCCTGCACCTGTCCCTGTGCCTGTCTAGGTACCTGTGGCTATACCTGTCTCTGTCCCTCTACCTGCACCTGTCTAGGTCCCTGTCCAGGACCCTGTGCTGCTGATACCTGTAGGGGCACTCCATCGCGACCCCTCACCACCGGAGCTGCTCTCTCCTGTCCTCCCTCCCTCCGAGGTGCTACTCGCCTCTCTCCCACCACTCCCCTCCGCCTCCGCCTCCGCCAGCCCCTACCTCCATCCCCTCCACCATCATCATCATCTCCTCCACCCTCTCCCTCCAGTGGCTTTGCCGGATCTGTCAACCTGGGAAACGAATGCTCTGCCCAATACGCAGAGTACTCTGCGTCCATCCCTGCATCATCTACCTCTGGCCACATGTCCCATGGCATCGGCATCATCTCTGCTAGCTGTGTCACCGCCTGATCATATGATAATAGCGGTCCAAACTGCACCTAATCTCTGACCGTACGGGCATACATGCCCGAGCCCCGTGGCATCCGCTGGATCCGCCCAAACTGCCTGCATACCCTGTCAACAAGATGCCTCTCTAGAATATAGGGCGTCCACCCAATCAGATACCTGCTCCTGAAGGCATAGGGTAGCTCCAATGCGTTGTCATCCCACTCCTCGCACCCCAGGTACGGCCTCCAGATGACCATGTCTATGTCATCTATGACACGCCTCCAATGCTCCAATCTACCAATCCGAGGCTGGGAAGTAATCATGTCATACAAGTGCACGAAGCTCCGTCCCTGTCCTCTGCCTCTGAAATGAATGGGTCGTGTGATGGGAAGGTGCTCATAAGCTCACACTTGCAAGAGAGTCACGCCGCAGCCCAAACCCACTGATCCGTGGTACACAAACTGATGCAGCTCATAATATAAATGTGCCAGGACACATGGCCCCCAGGCATACCTAGTGTGCTCTATCATCAGCGTCTCCAATGCCCCTCCCCAGCCCACTGCCAATCCTCGTGTGGTTCTGTCCGGACACAAGTACCCACTGATGGCTCCCCTAATAACTGCCGACAATGCTAAACCTGTGGCAGTCATGGTATCCCAGGCTACATGACCTGCTCGCATCTCCAACTCGGGATCCTGGAAGACCCGTCTCAATGCCTCCTGTCACCGTCACGGTCATAGGGAATCAACTCTCCATCAATAGGGATATGCAAAATCCTGTAGACATCCTCTAATGTAACTGTCATCTCACCCATCGGCAGATGAAACGTGCACGTCTCAGAGTGCCATCTCTCAGCCAACACAGTCAGCAAACCCATGTTTGCCCAAAACTTAGGCACAAATAGCACGTGTAAGACCCATCTCCTCAATGGAAATCCTATCCTGGATCGACAACTCTGGTCGCAACCTCTGAGTCGACGGGAATCTCTCCCGTGACTCTAACATCGACAAATACTCCTGCAGTCACACAATCAATTTTGTTAGTTATCGTGGCATTCACTGTTTATCACAAAATGCTACTTGCTACCTAAATGCATCTGGTTATCTATCCTAGTGACACTCACTGTTCATCACAAAGTGTTGCTATCTACCCTAGTAGTGCTCCCTGTTCATCACAAAGTACTACGTGTGTGACATTCCCTGTTCATCACAAAGTGTCACTCACATTCGCACTCCCTGTTCATCACAAAGTGCTGCCTATCTTGGTGCTCCCTATTCATCACAAAGTGCCTTGATCTATTCTACTCTTCCTAGAGGACTTGCTTGAGTGTATCCTCTCAGCAGCTTATCCAATCGACAGCATATGTTCATCACAGAACTGCCGGTTTGACATAAAAAAGACTAAAACCATGCATTTTGACACACAAACGCACTTTTAACACCTAAACGTGCTTATAGACTGCATAAACGCGCTTCTGCAACACAGACGCGTTTTCTGAACACAAACGTGCCTATACCATGCACAAACGCGACCAGGGAACACAGACGTCCCTACATGACATAAACGCCCCTACAGTACACAAACGCGTCCGCATTCAGCACAAACGCGGTTCCAGGCACAGACGCGCCTGGACCCGACACAGACGCGTCTGTCCGACACAGACGCGCCTGGCACTGACACAGACGCGGTTGCGCGTTTTTGCATATTTCAACTATCCTATTCCTAGCGCATTTATTGCTACTAAACATGCATTTATGACAAAACTCGAAATGCATGAAAGTACGAGGAGGTTTTCGGGTACTTACCGGCTCTCCTGCATCGGCTGGTCGCTAGAATCGGTGAACACGGTCGAATCTATGAATGGATGCCATCGCTGCTGACTGCTGCTGCTCTTTTCTCGCTCTGCACTATGATCTTCTAAGGGTGTGGATGACAATGAGGATGTCTTTTGCCCGTGGTCTATCTTATAGCCTACCCTAGCCCTTGTCTTCATTTCTCGAGTCAGTATTCTTCATCCTGTGACTTTGTCACTTTATCTAATCAACCCATTCTATCCCGTCTTTCTTATCGAGCGATTGTCTGCAATCTTTTCAGACATTTTCATCCAATCTCTCGAGGGGGCATATAATTCCCATACTGGGGTAACTCTGTATCAGTTCATCTTATCTTCTTTGAAACAACGCGACAAGCCGCATTGTTTCAAAGAGGGGCAAAATGTAGACACCTAAAATTGTCATGTCTAATTAAATAAATATTTTATTTATTTAATTATCTAAGCCTAATTCTTCTATTAATTAAATAAATCTTTATTTATTTAATTAATTCATTTATCCTCTTCTAACCTTATTTCTCATTTAAATAAATACATTTATTTATTTAAATTATCCCTTTCCTAAATTAAATAAATATTTTATTTATTTAATTGTCCTACTTCTTCTATTAATTAAATAAATCTTTATTTATTTAATTAATTCATTATCTTTTTCTACACATGACACATGTCAGTCATCTCTTAATTCTTACACTACCTACCTCTTTCATTATTTTGGTATTTCTTATACCTACCCTCTAATCCTAGCCGACCTCTCTTTTTACACCTCTCAATCTTAACTCTCCATTTCCTATTGTGTCTTCTATTTAAGGAGATGCTTTCTTCATTGTCAAATCCTAATGACACATGCTAATGACTAATGACACATGCTAATGACTAATGACTGATTTTGGAGTACTTGGCTACACTACGATCCTACTTGCAACCACATTCCGTTCTTTGTTGAGCTCTTGTGCATACAAAAATCTGAGAGCAAGCATATCAAACAAGATCAATGGAGATAGGAAGAATGGAGATCAAAACCCTATTGGACATGTGATGGTATCATCTTTGTGATTTTAAGTTATCTTGCATTGTCTTAGGTAATCTTCATATGTTATGGTGGATCTTTGTTCATTGTTAGGCTAGGGTTTAGTGGTTGGATTCATTTAGCCTTTCAATATTGTTATTATTGCTATCCATTTTCACCATAAACAGATGTCAACCGGTATAGGACGTTACCGGTATCACTAACATTGATGTCAACTAAGTGAACAAGAGGTTGTTGGCATTAGAGTGTGATGTCAACCGAAATAGAAGATGGACCGGTATGGGATAAGAAATGATGTGTTGTCATTGGTGACAACTAGGTGACCATCTTCATGCAAAAGGTGTAAACCGGTATGTACCGGTATGCTAGAGGTGCAGTAAAGTGACCAGTGAGAAAAAGGTTGTTGTCATTGTTGTCATAATGATGCATACAATTGGAATGAAGAAACTGTATGCTGGGTTGTTGATTGTGATGAAGAGGTGGAATGTTACTTGAATTACATCAACATCAGAGGTGAAGTATGAGCAGGCCACCAGATTGCTAGTGTTAGGTAAACTAGCTAGACTCCCATCGGAGGAAGATGCTATCACAAGCTAGGTGATAGGTTGACAGAGGGTCCTGCCTCTATGAGAAAGGGTGACATGTCAACCAGAAGTTGTATCCTCTCCTTGGTGAAGTCACACATGTATCGACAAAATGATTCATTGAGACAGGCAGGTGAGTGAATGTAGAGACCAAATGAGCAAGTGGAAGATGATGAAGTCCCAGAGCATAAGATTAGAGATACACACCAGATCAACATGTGAGGACAAGGTGTGCTACCGAGACAAAGAAGGAGAGTTGAATTGATGAGTTTGACATCTTGGCAAATCGACAAAGAAGAGACCCAGTGAGGAGATGATGAGGTCTGCAGTTGCAATCATGGAGTTACCATTATGCAGATGATGTGTTGTGTATCCACAGGATAGAGCGTTGGAGGATGATGACATGGAGTCATCTAGGTCACCAGTATGCAATAGAGTGAACTGAATTCAAAGAAGTGAAAGAACTTATCAAATGAAGTTACACATGTTAAGTTACTTTTGATGGTTGTTGAGGACCACCATGGTTGATGCCCAATTGATGTGTTACACCAGCAAGATTAAGCTGGTGTTGGTATGAAGGTCTACCGACAAGGGTTGTGCCGGTATAAGCAAACCGGTAAGCATTGGTTCCGGTAAGGGTTTGCCGGATGTGCATGCATGAACCAACTCTATGACGGTGAGATTGGATGCATGAGAATGTGATGCTACGTAGAGCTGAGGTGACGAATATGTAGAGGTCGGTGATGTCTAGTGTCAAAGAGGTAGTTTTGATTGGTCGACATTAAATGTTGATTGCGACAATCTCTGAGGAGATGCAGAGTGTGCGGCTCGATGAAAGATAAACGATAGAGGAAGATCAGAGATCTGCTGGCGCTATGATCGATGCTTGATATTCGACTGCAGATTGACCTCGAGAAGGAAACAACTGGATCATAAATGTGTTGGCTGATTTCGAGGCTGAAGAACAAGGTTAGATTTGCTATTTTTAGCAAATATGCATTGGATGATGGAAAACGAGTACAAATGCATTCCTCCAATGTAGGTGATCGATCCAAGGCAAATTGGATCATATCTCATGAAGATTTGTTCGGTAGAAGAAACCCTAACCGACTGAAATTTGAATTGGTTTTTGGCGGGAAAACTTGTTTATAGATACATAAGACAAAATCAATGGGTGGTGCTAGTTGAATGATGCTGCATGAGAAGACTATGCTAAACAGAGTGTTGGTATACTTCTGTGAGTAATGAAATTAGTCTAAGTTTGTTTGGCGAAGATCTTAAGTGTCTGAGTATTAGAAGGAGAACCGGTAAGAGGGTTTAACTGGTAAGGTCAAAGCTACCAGTGAGAAGGTGGTAGAGAGTGAATGCGAGTTGAATGAAGAACCAGAGGAACCCAGTCAAGTAAGAAGGAATGGTAGAGAATTGACAGTGACAGATAGCTGTGGACAAGATAGAGGTAAATTGGAAGAGAAGAGGTAGTGTGCTGAGTGAAGGAGGAACCGGTAAGCAACAACAGTGAGAAAAAGAGAGTAGAGAGTGATAAAGGAGATCTAGCAAGACAGTGGCTGAGTTGTTGAAGATTCAATCAGAGTAAGCTGAGAACTGGTAAGGTAGAGGAGGTATCTTACCGACAGGGAGGATTGTATTGAGAGGTTACAAGATTCACTTGTAACTAGATTACTACCTTTGTATTTGAATTTAATGTATTGTGATCACTAAGTTGTAGCTCGGTGCAGGGGCTTTAGCTCCTTTGGGTTGGTGCCCATAAAATAGAAGGGGTTGGTGCTCCTTTGGGTTGTAGCCCTTAAATCAGTTAGGGGTTGGTGCTCCTTGGGTTGGTGCCCTAAACATTGTAATCAGAAGATTTCATTGTGAGGCTGGATTGGAGCAGTAGACTCCAAAAACATTGCTCATTGAGGTTTTTCCCATCTTAGGTTTTCCTCGTATATGCTAGTGTTATGTGATGTCCCTTTGTGTGTGATTACATTTGTGATTAGTCTCCCCACTAACCGGTAAGTCTGCATTGTGTTAGATCCCATAACTAGTATACATACATAAGTTAGTTAAAGGAAAAAGTTGAGAACTACTGATTCACCCCCCTCTCAGTGGTGCATTGTGTCTAACAATTGGTATCAAATCCTAGGTACCCTGTTTATCAAGCTTTCTCTCACTTGGGTAGATTCTAGCTTAAGGACACAGTGGTCTATTTAGTGTCAATACCTACTGCCGTGTTTAATGGATCAAACTATGCCATTTGGAGTTGCAGAGTGGAAGTCTACTTGTCCTCCCTAGGATATGATGTCTGGATAGCAGTTGTTAATGGTCTCCCTAAGAATGTCAATCCTCCCACCAGTTCTGAAGAGGAAAGAAGATACAAGTGCAACAATGAAGCCATGAAGGCTATATTCTATGGACTCACCGGTGATGTTTCCTCAAAGGTGGATACATGTAGATCGACAAAAAGTCTATGGGATAGACTAAAGAAACTCTATGGAAATGAACCCTGCACCACTAAATCAGCTTGTGAGAGAGAATAATATTGCAGCAGATACATGTGCAGATGATAGAGGCAGTTCAGATTGTTGCAGTAGCATTGGTGATGAGGAGACTCATCTCTTCATGACCCATGAGACAACCATTGAGAATCACACATCAAAAGTGGATATTGCAGATAAATCTCACTAGTATGATGTGTTTGGTAGCGACATTGAAGAAGATGAAGAGGAAGGAGACAAGTTAGATAGATCTAGCCGACAAGATCTATTTGGAAGTGATGATGAAGAAGAAGAAGATGCAAAAGTTGATCTAGAAGGTGAATTGCTAAGTGCCCTTGATGAACTAAAAAATGTTAGAAATGAACTTAAGGATTACAATAAATCAGTTCATGAAGAATGCAACTAGTTGAGAACATGCCTAGAAGATTCAAACAAAAAGGTCAGTTTATTGACCACTCAACTAGATGAGGCAAAAAGAATGGCATATGAGTTGAAATCTGTCTTGGATGCCAAGGAGAGAAGAAGTGAGGAGTTGCTGTTAGATATGAATTCTAGTGACAAAAGATGTCAGGACTTGAAAAGTGAAATGGAGAATCTGAGAAGTGAATACAAGTTGTTTAAGAATGTTGCAGTTGTTGAACAAAACCGGTTGATCAGATGTCTTGAAGAATCTGAGAAATGTATCTCATAATTGAAGATTCATCAAGATGACACCATGAAATGTAGGTGCAATGATTTTTAGTCAGAACTGGATGCCCAAAAGGAAATATGTTAGAAGCTGCAACAAAGAGTGGAGACTAAAGGAAATGAGTGTCGTAATCTTAAGGATGAAGTTACAAAGCTTACTGTAGAACTTGAAAAGTGCCAAGATGAACTCCAACTGAGAAAGAAGTATGATGGTGGCACTGAATCCTTGGATAAGATGCTAAGCAGACAAAAACATTCCAAGGACAATGGAGGACTGGGATGTGGTATCGGTGAATGCTCCACTAGCAAGGAGATTTCTCAAGAAGACATTCAGTTTGTCTCCTCAAATGGAAAAGGCAAAGGACAAATCTTCACAATCTGATATGTTGTAAGAAGGAATCATACAGATCCTAAAGGAAAAGTGAAGATAGGAGAATATAGCTTCACTGACAGCAAGAGAAAGAGACGACAATCTAGAAAACCTTGCACCGGTAGAAGACAAAGAAAAGTTGCAGCCCATCAGTCAAGTCAAGTGTGGAAGAAGAAGGGAGCTGATGGAAGAACTGCACAAAGTGGTCATCCAAGGAACCATACACGGAGAAGCAGAATTGGAGATGCAAAACCGGTAAGATCTGCCCATGCATGGCAAAATATGTTTGTAAGTAACAAATCTTCATTCTTCGGTTATTGCTTTGCATGTAATGGCTATGGCCATAGAGTAGAAGAATGTAGAAAGGGATATAGAAGAAACTATCTATGATCTCATAAAAAATCTTGCATATTTGCATAATGCATCTAGAGGTAGAAGCATGCATATCCCCTCTCCCGGTTATGCTAATGTTGTATGTTGTAACTACAATAGACCTGGCCATAGAAGTTATGATTGCAGGAGGAAGAACTTGTAGTCATACGACAACCAGTGGAACAATCATGATCAACATGGAAGCAGTCATAAAAGATTGTTGGACACAATGGATCACTGAGAGGGGGGTGAATCAGTGATTTTAATCATTTTCTTTCAAAGGGAAGGTACCGGTAATTGAAAACAAGCTAAGTATTAACCGACATATTAAATAGTGCAACCAAGGTGTGTGAAAGGATTTGCTAAACTATCAATATGCCACATATACAAATATGGAACACACAACACCAAATGTATATGAGCAAAACCCAATGTGGGAAAAACCTTAGTGAGAATAGCTGCTGGAGATCTTCTGCTCCAATCCAGCCTCACAATGAAACTTTAAATACAAAATTTAGGGCACCATCTCAAGGAGCACCAACCCTTGATTTATGAGCACAAACTCAAAGGAGCACCAACCCCTGCACAATTTATAGGCTACAACCTAAAGGAGCTACAACCCTTGCACTAAGCTACAACTTAGTGAAAACAATATAAACTCAGATACACAAATGAGATCACTGTTGCAAATGAAATTTTGCAACCTTACAATATCCTGCTCTATCGGTTTCAGCCTTACCGGTCTGCTTCCTCTTCTCCTACCCTGCAACTTGACTTTGGTGATCGCCTTTCTCAATCCTCGCTCATGATGTCTTCCTCCTTTCAACCCACACTTAATCACTCTTGATCAGACACAACTTTTGCCGGTTTATAAGCTCTATGTTAAATGCACTCTTCACCGGTTGTTCCTTATACCAGGTTTCTCTGCTTCACCTGTGAATTTATACTTTGCTCATAAACACTTTAAGTGTTTTCCTCTTTGTCTTTCAGAAAACAATATCAAACTTGTCTTCTGTTGCAACAACACTTTGCTCTGTCTTGAGCTCTTCTCTTTATCCCATGGTTTCCCGCCAAAATGCAATTCAAAATTTGAAGCGCTTAGGGTTTCCTTTTCCTGACGTAATCTGCATTAGATCCTTTCCAGCCAGTCATGTGTTGATCACCTGTACTCCAGGGATGCATCTATACACTTTTTCATTACCCAACACATGCTTGCTAAAAATAGCAATCACGCACAAGATTTTTTACTCTGAAATCTGTTGACACATAAAATTGCCTGGCTATTTCCTTTTCAAGGTCATCTTGGGATTGCATTTCCTTTGCATTGATTCAGGCGCCAACTGCTTGTTGATCTTCCTTCGTCATTCTTTCTTCCTCGAGCCGCATTGGTTAGTTACAATCCCGTGATTTGTGGCTGTTTCATTTATCTCGACTAACCGGTCTCCTAAGTAGAAAGCACCTCCACTTGTATTTTTCTGGTCATCAATACTTCCTGCCCAATCTGCATCAGTATAAGCCTGCAAAGAGAAGTCTCCTTTCTTTGGATACCACATACCATAACTGATAGTCCCTTGCAGATACCTAAAAATTCTTCTAACTGCATTTAAGTGAGACTATTTGTAGTGCCCCTACCCTAGTCGGTTTTGTAAAACCGGTTTGACCTTGGTTGAATTTTTCGATGTGGCATTCTTGGATGGTTGATTTACCATTAAGTAATGTTGTAGATTAGATAATATGAATATTGTGCATACCTATTATTGTGCTTTCGCATCGATTCTTGTGTAAGTTTAATTGTTTCCCTAATTCTTGTTATAAATCTCGAGCTAATGCCTTCATTGAATATATATATATATATATATATATATATATATATATATATATATGCTTGCGTGACTCATGGTTGCAGGAGATCGTAGGTACAGTACCGCCTAGGTGCGAGGTTCATCTCCATCAGGATTCGCAGGGTTGAGTATACCTCTTTTATCCTTAGAATTTGGATTAGATGGTCGTAATACGCTCATCTTTTCTTAGCCATGATCAGGTGAGCGTCGTGTGTGGTTCGTCGGGTTCCCTTTTCGTTTGGGTTTGCGTGTCGCGTGATTGGTTGGCTCTCTTGGTTTGCATGCCTTGCGTGTGGTAAAATGTAGTATTTTATCCTAAGTATTTAATTTAATTTAATGTGTTCATTTACACATTAGTAATTGAGAAATTTAAAATAAATAGGTTTCTTTTATGTGATTAATCATTAATTAAAAAGATCGCTTTCTTTATGTTTGTAGCGAGTTTAATTTAATGGTTAATTTTAAATAACAAATTCAATTAGTTTATGCATTTTACAAAGGAAAGATTTAAAGTTATTTGAAATAGAAATAATTCAATCTCTTTTGCATTTTGGAAAAGAAAGGTTAATTTTACTTATATAAGAAAATCAATTTTTATTAGAAAAGCAAGTTTAATTTATATGTATATTTGATATAATGTGAAAGATTGATTTTGGGAATTAATTTAATTAAAATATTTTATCTTCGTCAATATTGTGAAATATAAATGTTAGCTTAGTTAATATTGAGAAAATTAAAATTAAATGAGAGAGAAGCATTTTAATTTTAATTAGAAAAGCAAGTTAGATTATTTGAATAGTTGAAAAGAATGATTATTTTCATTTTTATTTAAAAAAAAGTGCTTAAATTCGAAATTAGAAATTAGGTCAAAATTTCATTCTTTTAACCTAGGTTGGAAAAATATTTTTGGTGGTTGTTGATTGTTTTTTGGAAAAAAAAAAAAGATATTTTTTTGGATGGAGAAAATTGAGGATTTGGGAAGGAAGGATTTCTACCGCTGCAGGTTGGCGCTCTTCTTCAAAATCTTGCCAGGAATGCTAAAGGAGGTAGGATTCTTGTTTACTTTTTCTTTATTTCGTTGTTAAATAAAAAATGATGTTTTGTTGCTCTTCATGAAATGCTGGTTTAAAAAAAAAAACCATGAATGTTCTCAGATTTGAGTTTCAGCTTTGAAAATAAAAAATAAAAAAATGGGTTTGCATTGCTTTGTATTGGGGAAAGTTATTGGGTATTTGGAAAATCATGTTCTTGCAATAAAATTTCCCCTACTGTTGTTTTTAAACATTTTGGAAAAATATATTTTAGTGACTGTGAATGAAAGAAAATTTGGGGGTTTTTAGTTTATTATTGTTTTACTTTTATGGGGATTTGATTTGATATTAAATCTTGAGATAAACTCTAAATCGAAATTTATTCCCAGAGAATTCTGAGTCTGTGTTTGCAGAAGTGGGGTTTGTTTTATTTTATATTTTGAAAGCCATGAACATTCTGGAAAGTTTATTCAAATCTTTGTTTGAGACTGGGTAGAAATAAAAATAATAAATTATTCTTTTTGTCTCTGTTGCTGTGAGCTGTTTATTTTGAACAGTGAATGTTTTTTAAAAAAATAAAAATTTTAAAGTCTCTCGGAGACTGGTGTTTTTGACTGTGTTTTACATAGTAAATATTTAAAAAAAAAATAAAAAAATAAAAAAATAAAAAAATGAAAAAACCCGCGTGGTGGGGAATAAACCCCCACCACGGGGCGGTCGCTGGTAGCAGACTGCTACCAAATGGTAGCAGTGCTGCAAATGGCAGCCGCTTGCTACCTTTTGGTAGCAGCGCTACCATGGGTAGCGTGAGCTCCTAAGGGGGGGGCCCACATGGAGGTCCACGTGGGTACCCTTCCCCCCCCTTTTTTTTATGTTATTTTTTAAAAGAAAAAAAATGTTGTTTTTTTAAGAAAAAAAAATGTTGTTTTTTTAAGAAAAAAAATGTTTTTTTTTTAATTCAAAAAAAAAAATATAATAGTTTAGTATAAATTAAATGGTAAATTTTTAATAAAGTTTTAATTATGATTAATTTGGCATTAATTATAATTTAAGATTAATTTGATATTGATTAATTGTATATTGGTATATATACGCTATTTAATATCCAGATTTCATTTTATGATTACTGCATATTTCTCTAATTAAATACTTGAATTGCTAATTTCGCTATTAAATATTAATTTGTTATATTTTATTAATCTTGGATTAATAAATATATACATTAATTAATAGTTAAGTTGGGTATTTGTCTTATTGAGGAAGTATCTTTTTGGAAAAAAGATAGAATATTACTTTAATTGGAAATTTTCGAGATAAAATGTTTTTTTTTTTGTGTTGGTAAACTTTAAATAATACATTATTAAGGAATTATGTTATTTGAAGAATTGAATGATAATAGGTCATTTGCAAATGTTAGAAATGAAATATTTTATCATTGGACATTATGAATTTAAAACGATATGCCATTGGGATGATTGGAAATCTGATAAAATATCATTTGGAATTATGGTTAAGCTACTGATATTTTCATTTAGTAAAATAAATGGTTTAATTATATTGTTTTCTTCTGTTTGAGAAATAGACAAATGATACTATTGCAATTGTGGTATTGTATTCACCTTGTAATGATGATTTTCTGTTAATGTATTTTTGAAAAGCTTAGATCTTTTAGAAAACTTAATCAACCTTTAAATGTTAAAATCAATATGGAAAAGGATTGTTTTTTTTTGGCTTTTGCTTTTGCAAGGTTTAATTTATTTGTATTCACTTTGTTTAAAGAGATGGCAAGACCCTGTTATATTTGTTTAGACCTTGTTGTCTGTCTGAATTGTGGTTGGCCCTAGGTTGGTCAGGATCCTAGTTAGAGTACCGTTAGGCAATGGACCTTTGTATCAACTTTTAATATGCTCAGTTGGATCCATTTCTATGTAGGGATCATTTAGGATTTATTGACCGAAGTGGTCGTTTGTATATTGTTGTGCTCACCTAAAAGGCAGGAATGTAAATGACGTGAACCCTATGTAACTATAACTTAATTAATTACCAGAGGGGTCTTGCAGTTGAGCAGACCTGAAGATGTAGCCCTCTAGGGGTGAACTCCAAGACCATTTCTGTGTTATGTGATGTTTTTGTCTCTCATGTTTCATGGCTAGTGCTAGCAATGTATGGATGATAATTGGATAGAATATATAAGAGGGTTAGATGAGAATTATCGTAATGGATGTATATAGTCATCTTTTAAATGCAATAAATGGACCATGAAGGAATGTAATCAATTACAGTTAACGACGATACAATTAAGTATGCATGAAAGAACTCATTAGTTATGATGAAATTATAGTACTTTTTGGGAACAAGATGCATGACATGTGTTAATGTAAACTTGAATGCAACGAATGGTTTAAAAGTTATTGGATGAACTTGTCATATCACCTAAATTGAAATTCTAATGGATGAACTTCATGTTGTTATCTACATTTTAATCTTAATAAATGAACTTCATCATAATAGCTATAATTGAACTAAAATGGGTGAACTCATTTAGTTATTTATATTTTAATCTTAATAAATAATCTTCATCCTATTTAACTTATTTTAACTATAATGGGCGAACTCATTTAGCTATCTATATTTTAACCCTAATGGATGAACTTCATTATGTTATTTACATTTTATCCTTAATAAATGATCTTCATCTTATTAACTATATTTTAACTATAATGGATGAACTCATTTGGTTATTTACATTTTAACCTTAATAAATGTACTTCATCTTATTAGCTATATTTTAACTAAATTGGATGAACTCATCAAGATAACTATATTTTAACCTTAATGGATGAATTCATATGTTATCTATGCTTTAACTTTCAAGGGGTAGATATCCTCATATTAGCCTCATCTTCAACCATAATAGATGAACGCTTCCTAATTTCTATAATGTTGATTCACTGGACAAATTATACCCATGTTTCAAGTAATATCATGTAATTAAGATGTCCTGCTTAATTGGATCAAATGTCGCGAGTTGAGTTAGGTGTTAAGTTATGTAATCACATTGGGAAACTCCTTAGGTTCGTTTAGTCTTTCGCTATGTTATCTAAGTGTTAGATAACTCCAATGTATCTTAATGTTGTGTCTTATTAAAAAAAAAAAGTATTTACACTCCATTTGAGTGTTTTAGTTTTATCCCTTTGGGGTTTCCTGGCAGGGCATTACATTGTTTAGGAGCAGCTTGAAATCTTGCCACCATGCAAACAATTTGTACAATATCCGGTCTAGATGTTGTTAAATACAATAGACTGCCAATCATAGACCTATATAGTGTTTTCTCAACTTCCAGTGATTCATCTAGTTTTCTCAACTTACAACTGATAACCATGGGAGTGCTCACCGGTTTGCTGTCCTCCATTTGAAATTTCTTCAACATGTATTTTGCATACTTGGCTTGGGAGATGAAGATTCCTTTTTCCTTCTGAGAGATATTCAAGCCAAGAAAATAGGTCAACTCACCCAACATGGATATCTCAAATTCTGTCTTCATTTGATTTACAAATTCTTTGCACATGATGTCCTTGTCCCCACCGAAAATAATATCATCCACATATACAACAACTATAATCATGTGATCTCCATTTACCTTGACATACAAGTTGTTGTCTGCATTCCCCTTCAGGAATCCTTGCTCCTTCAAGTATTTATCTAACCGGGAATACCATGCTCTGGGAGTTTGCTTCAAGCCATACAAAGCTTTCTTCAATCGACATACAAAACTCTCATATTCATGTAGCAAGTACCCTTCCAGCTGTTCCATATACACCTCTTCTTCAAGATTGCCATTTAGAAAGGTAAATTTCACATCCATTTGATACACTTTATATCCCTTGTAGGCTGAGAAAGCTAAAAACATTCTTATTGCCTCTAACCTAGCCACCGGTGCAAAGGTTTCTTCAAAGTCAATACCTTCAACTTGAGCATACCCTTTGCAAACTAACCTTTCTTTATGCCGGACTATCTTACCTTCTTCATTCGTTTTGTTCTAGTAGACCCATTTGGTACCTATGACGTTCTTGTCTGCCGGTCTAGGAACAAATTCCCAAGTCTGATTTTTCTCAAATTGTCTCAACTCTTCATCCATGACATCTACCCACTTTTCACTTTTGCTAGCATCATCAAAAGTTTTCGGCTCTACTTCAATCATGAGACAAAAATTTACCTGCTCACCTTCCCGGGCTAATCTCTTCTGGTCTGTACACCTTCATTCCTATCTCCTATGATCTATTCTTCTGGATGATTCTTCTGCACATACCGGTTGGGGATTTTGTTTGGTGTATCTTCTACTGGTCCATTTTCAGATTGTTCTTCATTTTCCACACTTGACTCATCAATGTAGGGTGCAGGTGCAGATTATCCTCTGTGTGAGTCTTCATCTATTCTTACATGTACACTCTCAACCACTCTTCTCAATCTCTTGTTGTAGCATTTGTAGGCCTTACTGTTGGTTGAGTATCCCAAGAAAATTCTTTCATCACTCTGAGAATCAAAACTTCCCAAACAATCAGCATCCTTCTTGATGAAGCATTTACTTTCAAACACTCCGAAGTGTTTGACTAATGGTTTTCTTTCATTCCATAACTCATAAGGGGTCATTCTATTGTTCACCCTTAACTGAACTCGGTTTAAAGTGTAGACAACAATATGAACTGCTTCCTTCTAGTATACATCCAGGGATAACTTTAAGAAACCACCCCCCAGGAAAAAGTGTAAAATCTTGGGGAATCAGACATTATTTTTTGGGCAAAAATTTCAAATTGATGGCGAATTTTATTTCAAATTTGGAAAAAAAATTAATTTGTATGGGCGATTTTATTTTTAGGGTTTGAAAATTCCGTAAAATCCTGGCAAATAATTCATTATTGTGTGGGGAAAATATATAATGGAGGAGGCGAATGTTTTTCATTTAAAGGAAAAAATATGTGTATGGGCAAAAAATTATACTCCGAAGGAAAAATTATTTAAGTGTAGGCGATTTTCGTTATCTATTAATAACCATTTTTGTTATCTAATTAATGCAACATCATGTCGAGTCCATAATCTACATGATGTATTGATAAGCGCGACTTCATCAACACATCACACATACCTAAAATCCCTCAATGATTCAAAACCGTTCAATGATCGCATATCAATGGTTGAAGTTTTATTTCGGCCCAAATTTTTGAAGAGAACTTAGTTCTCCAAAAAGTCCCCGGAATGGAATTGGAGAGGATAGGCACGAATCAAATCTTATCCTAATCAAGTATTGACATTTATTAACGTCTTGCACTGACATTCTCTAACTGCGATCCACTCGGCACACACGACTTCCAATCTGGTAATTGGTAGTGGTTTACGGTTGTTTCCAATTTCGCACACTCATGCATTTATGAGAAAGATTTACTAAGAGATACGCTTCTGCAAAATAGTAGGCGAATTGATTCCTCCTAGCCAATAAATATTTATATGGCTATTGGCAGATTATGTTCATCTATTAAGACAACCTTGGAAAGTGTAGGCAAAAATATTGAATTTACCACGTGGGAAATGTAGATTCTATTGCGGAAATCTTGATAGAGATACAATTAAATACATAAAACAATGGGTGATTGGGCCATGCATTTTATGAATATTTATAAAGTTTGGGCGACATGGCCACCCCCGATCGATGCAATATATTCGCCATTTTCTAGGTCGCCGACGTGACATATTTGCCATTGGCGAATATTCGCCACTAAAGTAAACCCTGTATACATCCGATATGTTGGCCTCATTCAACATTGTTATGGCCATCTCCTTCATTGTCCTATTTTTCCTTTCTACCACTCCATTTTGCTAAGGTGTCCTTGCAGTCGAATTCTGTCTTCGAATTCCATGTTTCTCACAGTAGTCAACAAATTCATTTGAAGAGAATTCTCCACCCCGGTCAGATCTTAAGCATTTTAACCTGTGTCCACTTTCATTTTCCACCATCTTACTGAAAATTTTGAATCTCTCAAATGCTTGTGACTTGTCATGTAGGAAGGTTACCCAAGTCATTCTTGAGTAATCATCTATGAACAACATGAAATACCTTTCTCCGACCAATGCTCTTGGCCTTGTTGGCCCACATAAGTTTGTATGTATCAACTCCAAAGGTCTTGAGGTGTTATATTCTTTTGTTTTAAAGCTGACTTTTGCTTGCTTACCTCTGACACATTCATCACAAAATGTGCTTGCCGGTTTTATAATTTGAGGTATGTTTCTCACATACTGGTTTTTGCTTATCTTCACCAGATTGTCATAATTCACATGGCCTAGTCTCTGGTGCCACAACCAACTTTCATCTACCTGTCCCATCATGCACTGGGACTCATAACATTCCTTCAGATTGTATACATTACCCTTTGTTCTCTTTCCTTCTGCTACCACCTGACCGGTACTCTGCTTCCTTATCTGGCAAATGGTAGAATCAAATGAGAACTTGTACCCTTTGTCACACATCTGACTTACACTCAGCAGGTTATGTTTCAAACCTTTCACATAGTACACATCATGAGCCTTTAGCTTTCCATCAATATTCTGTGTAACTCGGTCTTTGATTTTGATGGAGTTGTCACCTAACCAGAATGAACCACCATTCCAATCATCAAGCTTGATGAATTTTTTCTTATCTCCGATCATGTGATTTGAGCAACCACTATCAACTACCCATAAGTTCCTCCTTTTAACACGTAGAGCAGTCTGCAGAATCAAGCTAGACTTCATCTTGTTTTTCTCCTTCTCTACCCAAATCAGTTTCTCTTCTTTCTTTTCCTCTTCTGTCACTTTGTGTTCTGGTTTTGATTCCAACTCTTCATCTGGTATAACTCTCTTTAGCTTGTCAGTTCTCAGCTGACAGTGCCTTGCTATGTGACCAAAATTTTGACACTTATAGCATTTCACATTAGCACCAAAAGATGTACTCAATACATTCTTGTAGGACATTTTCATGCTACTCCTATATTCATAACTCTTGTGACCAAACTTATTGCAATGATACACATGATATTTGTACTTTGTAATGCAGCAAATGAGTTTCTACTCTCAAAACTAGAGTTGACATTCATTTTCCTACAGTCTGCCATTCTATGACCAAACTTATTGCACCGATGACAATAACCATGAAATTTTGGTACATACCGGTTTGGTTGTCTTGAACCTACAAACGACTGCCTCACTGGGGTGCTTCCTTTCATGCTGCTAAACTTGATGAATCCTTCATGATCAATTCTTGCATTCCTTCTTGGATCTGCATGTTGGTGCATTGAGTATGTTCTTTGGTTCATTGATTTAGTATACTAGTTTGTGTATCGGTTTTTAGTAGTATCTACATATGTCTTTTTGTCGGTATCCTTGCCCACTGTAAATGTCTTCTTCTCTTCACCTTCCTTTCTAGAAGTGAATTGAATTTCCTTATCTGACGTGTCTTTTCTTTTTGAACTTTGACCTTTTAGAATGCCTAAGCCACCGGTATCTTTTGATTGCTTCTGTTTGCTCAACATCTTGTCCAAAGCTTCAGTGCTGCCTTCATACTTGCTTATCACTTTTATTTCTTCCCGACTTTTCTCCAAGTCCTTCCAGAGTTTCACTATTTCTACTTCTAGATTCTGATGTTCCTTTTCCTTTTCACTCAGACTGGCACTAGTGACTTCACACATCCTCTTGGCCTCTTCCAACTGAAGTTTTAGATTTGCAATAGTTTTTTGAGACTCTTCAAGAGATTGTTCCAACAACTCTTGTTCTTCAACTGCAACCCTTTTTACTTTCTTCAACTCTCTTCTTGTTTTCTTTAGCTCGTCTAAGGTACTAATGATTTCTTCTTCAAGATCCACTTCACCCTCTTTCTCTTCCTCTTCTTCTTCTTCAGGTACCGGTACCTCTTGGGCCATAAAAAGATTTTCTCTTACTTCATCATCACTGCAACAGTCATTTGAGGCACTTTCCTCATCTGTGGTGTCATCTTCATGTGTGAACAGACTGCTCTACTTCCGGTAGCCTTTCCTACCATGCTGATAGACATTTTTCTTCCTATCCTTACTAAATGATCTGCTACCTTTCGATTGATCATCTTCATTCTTGTCACCATAAAGACAGTTAGCAGCAAAATTTCCAATCTTGCCACAGTTGAAACATTTTAAAGGAAGCTTGCCTTTATATTTTCCTGAACCTGTCTTGAGTCTTTTGACAAAGTTTGCCATGATGTCATCAAAGTCTTCTCTAGTTGCATCATGGGTGGATTCTTCTTTTCCTTTTCTTGATGTCTTGAATGCAACTTCTTTCTTGACAACATCAATACCGACAGTTCTAATCTTATAAGTAGTTAGGGAGCCATAAAGCTCATCCATTGTGAAGACTTTCAGATCTTTTTCTTCTTCTATTGCTAAGACCTTTGTATCATACTTAGATGTAAGGGATCTAAGTACTTTCTTTACTACAACCTCATCTTTTATTTCTTCTCCAAGCCCTCTAATGGTGTTTGTTGTTTCATCAACCCTTTGGAGATATTCAACAATCTTTTCTTCATCTCTCATCTTCAAGCCCTCAAGCTGTTCTCTTAAAGTCTGCAACTTGGCTTCCTTGACTTTAGCATCGCCTTCAAAAATCTTCTACAACTTATCCGAAGCATTTGATGGTGGAAGAACAATGCATGCCTTTAACAAACTCATTATCATACAACCCACTAAGAATGGCATTCTTGGCTTTAGCATTGTTCTCATATTCCTTCTTAGCATCTGGATCAGTAGGGGGATTATTAGGAACTGTATATCCATTTACAACCGACATCCATACATCACAACCTAGAGAGGACAAATAGGTTTCTATTCTTCTACTCCAAAAGGCATAGTTGATACCATCAAACAATTGAGCTTTTGAGGAGGCTGATTCATTTCTTGCCATTGTGAACACTTGACAGGATCTACCCAAGCTAGAGAATGCTTTTGATAAAATAGGGTACCTAGGCTCTGATACCAATTGTTGGACACAATGGATCACTGAGAGGGGGGTGAATCAGTGATTTTAATATTTTTCTTTCAAAGGGAAGGTACCGGTAAATGAAAACAAACCAAGTGTTAATTGATAGCTTAAATAGTGCAACCAAGGTGTGTGAAAGGATTTCCTAAACTATCAATTTGCCACATATACAAAGATGCAACACACAACACCAGATGTATACGAGGAAAACCCAATGTGGGAAAAACCTCAGTGAGAATAGTTGTTGGAGATCTTCTTCTCCAATCCAACCTCACAATGAAACTCTGAATACAAAATTTAGGGCACCAACCCAAGGAGCACCAACCCCTAATTTATGAGCACAAACTCAAAGGAGCACCAAACCCTGCACAATTTATAGGCTACAACCTAAAGGAGCTACAACCCCTGCACTAAGCTACAACTTAGTGAAAACAATATAAACTCAGATGCACAAATGAGATCATTGTTGCAAATGAAGTTTTCCAACCTTACAATATCTTGCTCTACCTATTTCAGCCTTACCAGTCTGCTTCCTCTTCTCCTACCTTGCAACTTGACTTTGGTGATCACCTTTCTCAATCCTCGCTCACGATGTCTTCCTCCTTTCAACTCACACTTAATCATTATTGATCAGACACAACTTCTTTCAGTTTATAAGCTCTATGTTCAATGCACTCTTCACCGGTTGTTCCTTATACTGGTTTTCTCTGCTTCACCTGTGAATTTATACTTTGCTCATAAACACTTTAAGTGTTTTCCTCTTTGGCTTTCAGACAACAATATCACACTTGTCTTTCAGTTGCTGCAGCACTATGCTCTGTCTCGAGCTCTTCTCTTTATCCCATGGTTTCCCACCAAAACGTAATTCAAAATTTGAAGCGCTTAGGGTTTCCTTTTCCCGACGTAATCTGCATTAGATCCTTTCTAGTCTATCATGTGTCGATCGCATGTACTCCAGGGATGAATCTATACACTTTTTCATTACCCAACGCATTCTTGCTAAAGATAGCAATCACGTACAAGATTTTTTACTCTGAAATCCGTTGACACATAAAAGTGCCTGGCTGTTTCCTTTTCAAGGTCATCTTGGGATCAGATTTCCTTTGCATTGATTTAGGTGCCAACTGCTTGCTGATCTTCCTTCATCATTCTTTCTTCCTCGAGCCGCATCGGTCAGTTACAATCCTGTGATTTGTGGCTGTTTCATTTATGTCGACTAACAGTTTCACCAACCTTGTTGATGATAGCTTTACCGACCCCTACATATTTGCCACCTCAGCTCCACCTGGCGTCATATGATCAACCACTTAGCTTATCAACACATAGTCAGTTCATTCTTGATCGTTCAACAACCTCATACGGGTACATCCCTTTACCGGTGATACCTTCTTCTTTTGCTAACCGATAGTGTACACTACATCGGTAACACACCTTCACCTTCGGTGGTTCATGACGACTTTAACATTTTGCCTCTTTATCATAAACATGCAGCCAAACTTCAAACTGGTATAAGCTCAACCGGTTATAACTTAACATGCTCATCCACACATGTATCTCATCTCATACTGATGAAGTTACTGATAGTACTTGTCTTTCATCATACCGATACATTCGTCTTCATCATCTCGAATGGCATACCTTTATCGGTAGCTTGCATGTAATACCAGTTGACATCAACGACAACTCAATGCCAACAAAGATATAAGCAACAAAGACCTGCATGGAACAAGAAGAGTGGTGTTCCTACTCAAGCAAGGTATTCAAGAAGACCGATAGATGACTACAATGACATGATAAGAAAAGGAAGAGCAAACCGGTACAGTAGAAGGTTCCCAAATCATGAGATTAGCATGGACGCTATGTGCTACTACAACAGTACTTCCGATCATAGTGCAAAATCTAGAAGTGTAAGGATCAACAGGAGAAGAAGAAACCTGCTCTCCAGACTGAAAAGGGGAAGAAAAGTGAGACCAAGCAGACATGGAGGAAGAAGCCGGAAGATAAGAGCATGGATCGGCATTGTGCATTCAATGCACAAGTGATATCTCCTATGGCTTAAAGGAGATGCAGAACTTAGGGGGAGTTACATATTGATAAGATCATTCACCCCTTAGTTGAAAGGAACAAAGGAGATAAACAAGTTACTGTCGGTAAGAGGAAGAAAATGAAATGGGAAGTGTGTGTGTGTAGTTACCGCCTTGAATACACATGAAAAATGGTTTACTGCTACAAGTGAAATGAATGATAGCAGAGGTAATTTGGACCACAAGATAGAGGTTAAGAGGAAAGTGTCTTGGTGAAGAATATGAACTGATATTGGACACCCGTTTGTGCAACATTCTACAGGAATAGATGTTGATCAGTGTTGCAAGTTATGTAAGTCAATGAGTTGAGGGATCATTGCAGTAACTCTGGTAGCCTGGATGGGTGAGGGTATGTCTCAAGTTTTATTGGAAAGAACTTGAATGATATGTGTTGACCTTATGTGCATACATATTTTTGGGTCAATCGGTTGGATATGTGACCTGCAGTTGGCATTGTGGTCATGATGGTAGATGTTATAAGTATAGATGTGAGTATCGGTTTAGGATCTGGCAGATGAAAAAGAAGATTAGAGATTTGTGTTTCAAGGGGAGTTCAGAGCCATATCTTCAGATTGATATCATATATACTGAACACAGAAGCAGATCAAGCAGATGCTTAATAATACTGGTATGATTGTGTTTTTAGAATTTTTATTATTCAATTTGTCTATCAAAATCACAAGCCATCTGCCCAGGAGAGAATTTGAAAAAGAAAAGAAATTTCTCATCAGACTGTGGGTCATCAGTTGAAAGTAAGAGAAGTCTGGCAAAATGGTAGGACCACATGCACAAGAGAAGAAATTCATTCCTCAACTAGTTCTAAGCGAAAGAAGGAGAGAGACTGATGCGTGCTGTTAAGGGTTGTTTGGTACCTGAGCTTTCCATCTCATGTGCTCTTGATTGAGATGGTGTACAAAACAGGGGGAGAAAGAGACTACAAAGATAGTACTGCAGAGCAACCATTGGTATCAATTGGTAGTTGACCTAGGTTTCCTGTGTATTGCCCAAAAGGAGAGAGTGTCTGCAATGTCCCAGATGGGGTGACCCTTTGCCATTGTTGTCAAAGGGTGAGAAAGATACTGTAGTATACAAGATACTACATGTGTTGACATCAATGCCAAAGGGGGAGATTGTTGGCATTGTGTTGTCATTGATGTTAACCAGTATAGGACGTTACTGGTATCGTTGACATTGATGTCAACTAAGTGAACAAGAGGCTATTGGCATTACAGTGTGATGTCAACCGAAATAGAAGATGGACTGGTATGTGAGAAGAAATGATGTGTTGTCATTGGTGACAACCAGGTGACCATCTTCATGCAGAAGGTGTAAACCGGTATGCTAGAGGTGCAATAAAGTGACCAGTGAGCAAAAGGTTGTTGTTATTGTTGTCATAATGATGCATACAACCGGAATGAAGAAATTGCATGATGGGTTGTTTATTGTGATGAAGAGGTGGAATGTTACTTGAATCACTATGAGAAGGCCACCAAATTGCTAGTGTAAGGTCAACTAGCAGGACTCTCACTGGAGGAAGATGCTATCACATGCTAGCTAATAGGTTGACAAAGGGTGCTGCCTCTCTAGGAAAGGGTGACATGCCAACCAGAAGTTGTATCCTCTCCTTGGTAAAGTCACACTTGTATCGACAAAATGATTCCTTGAGACACGCAGGTGAGTGAATACAGAGATCAGATGAGCAAGTGGAAGATGATGAAGTCCTAGAGCATAAGATCAAAGATACACACCAAATCAACATGTGAGGAGAAGGTGTGCTATCTGGACAGAGAAGGAGAGTTGAATTGATGAGTTTAACATCTTGGCAAACCGACATAGAAGAGAACCAGTCAGGAGATGATGAGATCTGCAGTTGTAATCATGAAGTTACCATTATGCAGATGATGTGTTGTGTTTCCACAAGTGCAGAGCATTGGAGGATGATGACATGGAGTCATCTAGGTGATCACTGGTATGCAACAAGTGAACTGAATGCAAAGAAGTGAAAGACCTTCATCAGATGAAGTTACACATGTTGAGTTACTTCTGATGGCTACTGAGGACCAACATGGTTGATGCTTGGTTGATGTGTTACACGAACAAGATTAAGCTGGTGTTGGTATGAAGGTTTACCTGCAAGGGTTGTGCCAGTATAAGCAAACCGGTAAGGGTTTGCCAGATGCGCAAGAATGAACGGACTCTATGTCAGTGAGATTAGATGCATGAGAATGTGATGCCACGTAGAGCTGAGGTGGTGAATATGTAGAGTTTGGTGATGTTTGGTGTCAAAGAGGTAGTTGTGACTGGTTGACATTAAATGTTGATTGCGACAATCATAGAGGAGTTGCAGAGTGTGCGGCTCGATGAAAGATGAACGACAGAGGAAGATTAGAGATTTGCTGGCGCCATGATCGATGCTTGATATCTGACTATAGATTGACCTTGAGAAGGAAACTAGATCATAAATGTGTTGATTGATTTCGAGGTTGAAGAACAGGGTTAGATTTGCTATTTTTAGCAAATATGTATTGGATGATGGAAAACGTGTACAGATGCATTCCTCCAATGCAGGTGATCGATCCAAGGTAACCGACTGAAATTTGAATTGGTTTTTGGTGAGAAAACTTGTTTATAGATACGCAAGCCAAAATCAATGGGTGGTGCTGGTTGAATGATGATGCATGAGAAGACTATGTTGGATAGAGTGTTGGTATACCTCTGTGAGTAATGAAATCAGTCTAAGTCTGTTTGGCGAAGACCTTAAGTGTCTGAGTATTAGAAGGAGAACTGGTAAGAGGGTTTAACCAGTAAGGTCAAGGCTATCGATGAGAAGGTGGTAGAGAGTAAATGCAAGTTGAATGAAGAACGAAAGGAACCCAATCAAGTAAGAAGGAATGGTAGAGAATCGACAGTGACAAATAGTTGTGGACAAGATAGAGGTAAATCGGAAGAGAAGAGGCATTGTGCTGAGTGAAGGAGGAACTTGTAAGCAACAACAATGAGAAAAAGAGAGCAAAGAGTGATAGAGGAGATTCAACAAGATAGAGGATGAGTTGCTGAAGATTCAGTCAGAGTAAGCAGAGATCTCGTAAGGCAGATGAGGTATCTTACCGACAGTGATGATTGTATTGAGAGGTTACAAGATTCACTTGTAACTAGATTACTATCTTTGTATTTGAATTTAATGTATTGTGATTAGCAAGTTGTAGCTCGGTGCAGAGGTTGTATCTCCTTTGGGTTGTAGCCCATAAATCAGTTAGGGGTTAGTGCTCCTTGGGTTGGTGCCTTAAACATTGTAATCAAAATATTTCATTGTGAGGCTGGATTGGAGTAGTAGACTCCAGCAACATTGCTGATTGAGGTTTTTCTCATCTTGGGTTTTCCTCGTATATGATTGTATTATGTGATGTCCCTTTGTGTGTGATTGCATTTGTGATTAGTCTCCTCACTAACCGGTAAGTCTTCATTGTGTTAGATCCTATAATCGATATACACACATAAGTTAGTTAAAGGAAAAAGTTGAGAACCATTGATTCACCCCCCTCTTAGTGGTGCATTGTGTCTAACATGTGTATGGTCACCACTTTGTTATTCTAAATTATTTCCGTCATGGTGTGAAGATGTCTTTCCCTTTCTATCTCAGGTCAATGCTTAGGGCTAACTTTAGTGACCACCACAAGAACCCTGCCAAGTTTCCCATCGTGCATGAAGGGTACTAGTCCTTATTGATTCCCATCTCTGTGCTCTTCCTCCCCCTAATGATTACATCCACATTACTTCTAAGAATGATGAGACTAGTGCGGGCGAGTTTGATAATGAAGCCTTTGGGTCTGGGTCTGAAGGGATTTCCGCTCTCCTGAAAAATTCTAAAATGGAAATTCCTTCAAGCTCAAAACCTAAGATGAGGAAGGGTATCAAAGGTCAAAGGAACATCGTTATGTCCTCCCCCTCTACTTCTGTTGAGAATGGCTCCCCCTCTTCTAGTGAGAAGACAAAAGATGATAAGAACCCTGATTGCCCTAATGTCCCGACCTCTCCTTTGTCCTATAAGGAGACTGGTAATGTGGGTGTGGTTGGTATTGCAAACCTTCATCCCAAAAGTGATGAGCTTAACGATAAGTGGGAGGATTATGAAAATGTGCTGGGTATGGCTCGTAGGCATGCTATTGATACTTTCAGCTTGTTCAAGTGGCTGTTTCATGAACTTAAAGAGATTAGGATTAACCAAAGAGCCCTAGGAAGCAAAATGGATTCTTTCCTTGTTGGTTCTACTCATGGTAATCCGAATAATGAAGGGAACTGGACTGAGGTTGAGAAGAAGTTGATCATGGACTATATCAAGAAAATAGGGGAAGGGGTTGATCAATTGAAGAAAAGGCTGGAGGAACGCGTTACCCGTGTCGAGGAAGGCTACAAAAAGATCCAAGACACCCTCAAGACTATTATGATTAGCAGTCACAAAATTGTCAAACAATCTGTAATGGTTATGAATACCATGGTGAATAGTCTGGAACAACCGGATAAGGTTGTTGTTATTATTGGTGATGATGCTGAGGCAGCTCAAAGTGGTGAAGGACCCTGCAAAAGGACCCGGGGGAACATGAAGAAAAAGGGGCTATTCAGAATTTGGATCATAAAGCCATGAAGGCTATTGCTGATACCATGAATGCCCTAGAGGCTAAGGTCACTGAGACCCTCAAAAGTCTAATGTAATTGGGTAGTTTTCTATTGCTGGTTTTGTTTGTGTTTGGGTTTGGTTTTTCTGCTGTCTTTTTGTGCCCAACTGGGCTTTTGTTGTCTCTTTGGCTATTGTTTCTTATGCTTATCCTTGCAGCCCATTTTGTTTTGGATGTTTCTTTTTGATTCTATACCTCTTGGAATCATTTTGTAAAGGGTTTCAGGGCCTCTTCAAAACCTGTTTTTGCCTTAATCCAAAACAACATTCCCATGTTCATCATTCTTTATATACAATTTTGGATAATTTATACTCTTGACATACCCTTGTTAAAAGAATAATTTATCAATTTTATCTTACCATAATCTTGGTGCTTGTTTGAGACCATATAATGCTTTCTTTATCATGCATACTAAATGTTCTCTTCCCTTCTTTACAAAACCTTTAGGTTGAACAACATATATTTCTATTTTTAAAACAACATTCAAAAATGTTGACTCAACATGCAAATATTTGATGAAGCCCCCAATTGAACTTAGTAGCAAGAGCAATCATAAGTCTAATATTATTCATTTTAGCTACAAGTCGTAAAAATATCTTCATAATCTTTTCCTTCCTTTTGTAAGTACCCTTTTACAACTAATTAACTTTGAATTTATCAATAGTACCATTAGCTTTAACTTATCTTTGAACAACCATTTAGAGCTTATAAATTTTTTATTTGCATGTAATGAAATTAATTCTCAAGTGCTATCATTTATTTGAGTTATATTCTTCTCGCATTGCATTCATCCATTCCTTATGATTCTTAGCTTCAATATTTTGTGGTTCATCTACACATATTATTTGTAACCTTCTATGCAATTAGACTCCAAAGCTTGTAACTATTCACATATCACCATAGACAATGAAGATAGACTTAACCACCTTGTTCTCCAATTTTAATATTTTTACACTTTGCACACATGCATATGCCTCACAACCAAATTCTCTGAGATGTCTCATCAAGGGATTTTTACCAGACAATGATTCCATGGATGTCTTTTCAAAAAATGTTGAAGTAAGATATTTGTTAATCAAATAACATGCAATGACTACAACTTCAGTCCAAAACTTTTATTCAAGGCTAGCACCACTTAACATACTTCTAGCCCTCTCCATCAACATTTTGTTCATCCATTTCAAACTCCATTTTGTTGTGGGGTGTATGGAGTTGTTTTGTGTCTTTCAATCCCATGGTTCTTATAGAACTTGTCAAATTCCACAAAACAAAATTCACCACAATTATCAATTCCTCAAACACTTATTTTTTCTATTAGATTGGATTATAACCAAGGATTTGAATTCCTTACGCTGACTAAAAAATTTAGCTTTACTCTTGAGTAAATATACAAATGTCCTATTGTAGTCATCTAAAATACATAGATCTAAATAATGAAGAAACATTCGTGGGACCAAACACATCTTGCATGAATATAATCTAAAACCCTAGAAGACTTATGAGAACTAGAGTAAAATGAAACACTATGTTGCTTTCCATATATACAATATTTGAAAAAGTCAAACTCGAGATTACAATCATCAAGGCCTTCAACAAGGCTCTTATTTTTTAGGGCTCTAAGACACGTCTAATCAATATGGTTGAGTCTCTAGTGCCATAACATTGTTTTCTCCACTTGAGGTTAATCTCCAAAGCATTGGCACCCTTAGGTACCTAAGAAGTATGACCATTAGATGTAGAAGCCACTTTTCTTCTTTGATCAATCTAATAGTGAGGATGAAGAATCCAAAGGTCTCTAAGTCTTTGGTTTATCAAAAAGAACTATTGCTTTGAACAATGCATGCATCCAACTTATACATAGTGCTTCCAAACACCCTTAGGCAATACCATATCTCTTTTCATATTGAATCATTAATCAAGAAAAGAACTTGCACATTTGCATCATTCAACTTGCTCACTGAAAGAAGGTTTCATGCCAAACTAGTGATAAGTAGGACACCATCAGAGAATCGGATGTCGACTCTTCCACAATCAACAATATTCAAATGAAAGTACAACTAGATGCTCTTTCCACCATCATACTCTTCACACTTTGAGAACCAAACTTTGTGAGAGGTCATGTGGAAAAAGGCGCCTAAGTCTATCAACTACTTATCTTCTAATGTGTTGCCAAGGCTACGACAAAGGCATCTATATCATCTTGAGGGGATTTTTCAAAGTTAGAATTAGAGAAATCCATTTAACCTTTCTTTTTCTTGTCCTCCTTTCATTCCTAATGGAAATGACTAGATTTTCCACAGTTCCAATGTTATGCCTTGGACTTTTTACTAGGAGACTAAGATCTCCTCAAAGATTTAGATCTCCTCTAAGAGTTATATTTAGACTTCTTGTCCTTCTCGCCTTTCTCCATTGATCTACCATGACCGACTATAGACTCCTTGACAATCTCATAAGATTTTTTCTACATCTCTTCAAACAAGAACAAAGCAATGACATCCTCCATCTTGAAAGTGGTTTTTGTACTTCCTATGGCCACAACAAGGTGATCCCACCACGTGTTAGAGAAAGAGCATAAAATAAACATGCACTTGTCTTGTTCATCAATCTTCACACTAACAAAACCTAGTTGGGCAACAATCATGTTGAACACATTCAAGTGATCTGCAATAGATCCTTCTTTCTCCATCTTTAAATGAATACAACTTCTTTCTCAAGAATACTTTATTTACTAATGATTTCCCTTGATAAATATCTCCAAGTTTCTTCCAATGTTCGATTGTAGTCTTCTCTTCATGGACATTCAAGAGCACAAAATCAACCAAACAGAGTTATCAAACCCTTGGCTTTTCAATCCATTGTATCCCATATATCCTAGGCCATAGTTTGAGGTTTTGTTGAAGATACCGTATCCCATAGATCTATATCGATGAGAATATCTTTGATTTTTAGTTTCCATAACTCAAAATTCCCGCCATTAAACTTCCGTACCTCTATCTTGTTGGATGTGCTTTCCATCTCAAAGATGCAACAAGGCTACAAAAAAATTCTTTGCAAAACTCCCACTAAAACAAGATTAGCACAAAAACCCTTTTACCTAACAAGGATAACAAAGTTGGCCAGACTCTGATACCAACTAAAAAGAAGCTAGGTGCAGAATAATGCTTCCAATGTTTTATCTAGGAGAAGAGAATGCAAAAATTTCTTACAAACCCTTAATTAGTTATGATTAGATTCTCATAAGCAATATCAGGTTCAAATGAATAAACACATAACACTAGATTCATGTGGGAAAACCCTTATGAGAAAAAACTCACTTCAAAATAGAGAGCTCAAATGTATTACAATAACAAAGATTATAATACAATGCACAAAGCAAATGCTCTTTGGGAGTTATTACAACAATAGACAATTCTATAGCAATTTTGGTAGCATAATGACTTCTCAAAAAATAAACAAAATGTCTCTAAAAAACAACTAATGCACTAATATATTTATAGAGCTCATGTATGAAAGGTAGGTACCCATGGTTTCCAAAACCATCTGCCATACCTTAGTAGTCAAGTGGTGTCCAATGTAGAAAGTTGTCATATCCATGACATGTTGCTGAGAGCACTTTCCAAAGCACTAACACCAGTCCTTCCATAACAATAACTTTCCATATGCACTACACCCACTACATAAAAAATGACAAAGCGATAATTAGGCATACTCCATGCATAGAGAAAATTGCTAAAAAAATCAACAATAAATACCGGCTGCCAATCAATGACTCTCCATGACTCTTTAGTTCCAACATAGAAATTTCTGATCCTACCAAGAGTTAACCCAACATACAAGGACACATGTCACCAAAATGCACCTCTTAGGAATTTTACAAATTCCTTTGCGTAAGATGAGTGCCTAGGTGACAAGTGACACAATTTCATGGTGCTCACTTCATATGTAGAAAGACAACTCACAATCAGGTTCCATAAAGTGATATAGCAACATAGTAAGTAAACATGTAAGAAATAATTAATAAAATAATCAAATATTTATCCATGTGAGACTCTAAGGTTGAGACACCTTAATCTCAACATTGTATATTGGTCCTCTTAGGTTTTGTCTTAAAGATCTTTTCTTCTGTCTATGAACATGAATGAATCCTTCACCCTCCTTTTTGTTGTCTTTAGTCACCCTAGGTTGATTAAATCTTGAACTTTTGGAGCCAATACCATCCCCATCTTCTATCCTGGCCCTCTTTTAATGCTGAATGGCCTTTACTGATATGCTTTTCATTAAAAGCAATACCAGTCTTGATGCGTAGTGTTCTTTGACTGCATATAATCTCATCTAGGACCTCAATACTCTTTCAAACTTTAAAGTTTTCCAAATCCTTTCTCAAAGATACCTCTTTAACTTCAAGTCTTTCATAATCCTTTTCTTTGGTCTTTAAATTTTTTGTTATAACATCATTTCTTCTTTTTATGTTGTGACATCTTGTTACTACATGTTCTATACGATAAATTTGATACAGTGTGACCAATCTTACCACAATTGAAATATTTGAATCATAACTTATATTTGCCAAAACCTCTTTTGAATCTTATAACCATTCACAATAAATTTCCAGATATCAAACCCTAAAGTCATTAAATAGGATTCCATCCTTACTCTCCAAAACACATAATTGGATCCATTAAAAGGTGGTGCCTTGTTTGAAGAAAGATCTTCTTGAGTAACCAAGTGTGCCATCTGGATCTACCTTAAGTTAAATTTCAACTTTCTTTCAAGGAACTTGGCTTAGACACAAATATACCGAGTGGGGGGGGGGGGGGGGGTCGGGGATGTGGGGGTGAATTGATATATGCCAAATATTGATTTCAATTATAATTCATCATTAGGATCACTATCAGACCTTACTTTATCATTAAAAAAGCTAAACAAATGATAAGCATAATTACATATCAACACATGAGAACCCTAGGTATATGTGGAAACTCGAAAGGGAAAAACTATGGTGAGAATAGTTATGTGGATCTAGTATCCAAATCTAGCCTCAAAAAGAAAATGAAGAACTTACTGTAGTGTGGTAAATTGTACAACCTACACCCTTAATTAGGGTTGTATAATTTCACGCTTAGGTTAGTACCCAGCTTAGTGTGTTGCATTTTGCATTTTCAATACTCCTTTAGGCATTTAAATATTAATTTAATTAAATCCAAAGTCCTCTCTCATCATTCTACAAATTATAAAATTGGGCCCTTAATCCTACGTGTGCCCCTTTTTATTTCATCTTCTTTAATTAAACAATTAAATTAAACCCTAATAAGGTCCTATTTTGACCTTCAAGGCCCAATTTCACATATCTAAACACCTTGGATTGTCGCGTAAATCTAGGATTAACTTTGTAATCACGATACCTTGCATCCCTAAAAAATTTGGAAAAAAGTTAGTCGGACCATGGTGCAGCACCATGGTCCCAACTATTTGTCCCCGAATTTTGGGTTCATATTTTGGTAGTATTATAATGTTGAAATCTTGCTTTGTGCAAAAATATATCAATTCTAGGTCGGCCTATCATCAAAAATAAAGTTAGAGTTTCATATATATCGACTTTCCTTTCTTCATTTGAAGGATCTATTCTCTAGCAATTGATGGAGACCTCTTGTAAAGTGAAAGTATAGGTTTATGTGAAGTCTATAATCAGGAAATCAAGCATTTATCAAATCTCCATCAACCATTTTCATCATCAATTGAAGCTTAGGATATATTAAAGAATAATAAGATCACCGACTGTTGATTGACTTGTACCTCTCCCTTAGGGTTTGGTATGGTTTCATGTTATTTTCATATCTCCATGTGAGTTTCACATCACTTATTTTAAGATTTACATTATTGCTTTAGATCCATATTGTATTTGTGGTTTGAAGCATTTACATTTACATTATGTTCATTTACGGTTTAACTCCAAGCATAGGGTAGAACTATAGTTTTGCATTCTAGCTTATTAGGATCTTGCAAACACATGAGATTCTAGGGCACACACACATTACAATAGTACATCGGTTATTTGTGGAGGTGGAAATCACCAAAACAAGGAGTTTGACTAAGGAAAAACCCTATATAACCACCCAAACACCATTTTTTAAGTTGCATGTGCAGGTACATAAATCCGATGAGTTGCGATCTTCCGGGAAACTAGAGTTCACAGTCAAAGGCCTAGGTCCAGAAGAAGGCCTTAGACCCTTGGGACCAGGGCGTCTAGTGTCTTGGTCCTTTGCACTTTCTGATAGATTTTGGAAGTTTGGCTTCTCAGGTTTTTAGTCTGTAATTTCCAAACTTACAGCTCATGATAATAGACCTTGTCTGACTCAATCATGATTGGTTTTTGGTGATAGGTGAACATCATAATTTCATTACCTGTTTTGTAATCTGTCTCAGTTTCAGTTTTGTATCTCTTTTTTATTGTAGTTTATATAGTCATTTTTATTCATTTACCTAGCCTAGTTCATTGTTTGTTTACATTTTGCTCATTTCCCCTCATATCAACAAAGGAATAGAAACGCTAAAACTTTTCCTCGACTCTCTTTCATAAGAGCAAGTCAAAGTGAATCATCTCCTTAGGCTCTTTTGTATTCCAATGTGAGAATGAGAGTGGTATTAGGTCTTATTTTACCCAATTCCATTTTCACCCTACACACTTACAATAATTTGAAAACACCAACTCATAGGAATTGCATCCTAGAATGTGTTAAGTTTTGCAAGAAGTGAGAATCGGGTTGAGATCTGATGTTGGTTATAGATCACATGCAACTCCACTTGACAGATGATTGAAGAGCTAAACAACATAATGAGGAGAAATTTGAAATGAGAGAAAAGTAGAGACAATGCAAGAGAAATTTGCAGAATATTCTTAGTACTCTCACCCAACTATCATTGAACTAGATAAACTTGTGAAGGTTAGAGAAGAGTGTCTTATATATAGCAAAATAAGGACATATACATCCAAGAGGTGCATTAACTCCTACTTTCTATAAAAGGTTGGATGTTTTACTTACAATATTTGATAGAAAAAGATAACTTTTTTAACAAGATCTTTATAGATGGAAAATGCCCTTTTCCTACTTTTTGTCAAGTATTCATTTTCTAAAATTCGATACCAGAGGCAAAATTTATGCACTTACTAAAACAAGATGTTGAAGCTGCCTATCATAAATAACTTGCACCTAATTCTAACTTATTGTTTGCAAAATGTATTGATTGTATGCCAAAATTTATAGACATCCCGATGGTTTTTCGACCCTGGGAATACAACCCATAAATGATTTTTCTTACCAATGAGTGGAAGTTGGGTTTTTTGAAGCAAAAATGGAAACCACTCTACTAAAAAGATTTCAATTTTTTCACTCTAATTTTTACTATGTCCTCCAATCTTTGATTTTGGTGAAATAAAAGTCAATTGTAACTATCTGAAACCTTCTAGACACTTTGAAAAATGCCTCCAATATTACCAGATCTCACGGGAACACATATATCCAAACCAAATTAAATAAATACTTATTTTTCCTTTAAATTGTTCTGATTCTCTAGGTGATACGGGAGTGTAGGAGATGAGTATACCTAGTTTTTCAAGAAAATTTTAGCTATCTATTAGTCTCAAATCTCTCAAAAAATCAAATAACAAAATGAACTATACTAGACAACACGACTTTGATACCATGTTAGATTTTGCGAGGAGCGAGAATTGAGCTAGTATATTATATCAATCATAGTTCACATGCAACTCCTCTTGGTAAATGATCGAAGATCAAAATAGAATAATGCAGAGAAATGTGAAATGAGAGAAAAGTAGAGACAATGCAAGCAAAATTGCTGAATACTCTCAATACTCTTACCAAGCTATGTGAAATTTCTTTATTAGTTTGTCACTAACCTGATCTTCTTGTAACTTGCAACATCTACCAAGCTGAACAAAAAATGCAATCTAACAATAATAACAATTTAAATGTCAACATAAAACAACATAGAACTCTAACATATGTTTTTTTAAAAACGAGTACATGAAAATATTTGACGTTTCAACAAGGAACTAGTAACAACTATTATTCAAGGACTAGTAAAGATCATATATCTAAATTAAGAACTATTCTAACTTTGAGTACATTACATATAAAGTAAAAAAGGATTTTAGGGTTTACACCATATGGTAATCCATTCGGTTTCGTTTATCTTGAAAATTGAATAATTAGAGGGAAAGTATCATTAGGGTGATTGACCACCCAACAATAGGCCTGGCCATCTCCCAGACATCTTTCCACTGAATAAGGCCTTGTCCTTCACAAGGGTATAAGTAGGTTAATTTGTCTAATGCCATCTGAGATGGGTGTTTTGACCCTACACAACTATAGTCAACCACACACCATAGGAACCTCCTAAGTAGCATGATCTTTGACTAGGTGGTGTATTTGGACCATGTGAACTGATAAATTCTCGCTTAGCACAACATCACCTTGGCCAGAGGTTTTCATAATTGCAAACATGATTAAACATGTAGTCTATGTTCACCACCATCTTGGTTAGAACTAATATATGGGGTTTAGTCTTACTATCGATTAAGTTTGTCTCTTATGCTAACTACATATTGACATTAAATAAGACTCATTGGGCTCTAAATTTGAATACCAGTATATTATATGTGGTTGTACTTAAGCATATGTATATACATAGTTGTGCCACCTTAATAAGTCACATACGTATATACATATATATACATGTGTATATATGTACTCCTTATATTATACATTCATAATCATTCATGTATCAAATATATTATTATTAAATCAAAGTTTAAATATGAAATGATTATCAATTCCATTTTTAGTTGGGTTTAATTATACTTTGGCTTAAGTCAACACCATTGAGTTCAAGATAAGAGGGAACCCTAACAACTCGACTAAGAAGAGTTAACCAAATCAGGTACCTATATCACAACTCCTCAAGGCTCTGTCGACAAAACATGACATGCCCAATACTTATAGGTTTTAGAGACTCATTTGACAACTTGACCCTTCACCTGCTTACCTCCCACACTCGATGATACTTTCCCTCCCTTCATGAAGGATGATGAATTTATTGCAACCACTAGGTCAAAACAATGTAGTTAGCCCAAATTCTTATCATTAGTTCCAACATGGATAAACATAAGTAAATTACTCAATAAAGAGTTTATGATTTTTCAAATGAAATCATTCACATATTCATTTTGAACCACTGTTCAAAAATATTAAATAACATCATATATCAATGCATTGAAGCATAGCAAAGTATCAGTGAACAAGAGGGATGTAACACTTAACTATAAAAACTAGCTTACCTTTAGAGAAGTTCAAAGAATTGGTTGAAAAAATAAGCAGCATAGTCCGTACACAATTAATTTTAATTTTGCCATGTAGATTATACTTCCAACCCTTTTAAAGATGACTATTACCATGCGACACCATGTTTAGCCATTGCCTATTAATCATGTTGGATTGTGTCGAGTCCAAATGGAAAGAGGTACAAAACATGAAAAACCATATCATCTATAGTAAGGTATATGGTAACTAAACTTGACAAATCATTAATAGATAATGGGTCTAATTCTTGAAATGGAGATCCTTATTTGCTAGGACATCAACAACCATATTACCCTTGTAGATGTAGTCAACATTGACACATTTTGAAAAAAAGGGGATCTAACCAGCCATATATAATCCCCAATATTCCATGCTAGGAGTTCAATATTATTGATGAGATCAATTATAATTTTAAAGTTCTCTTCTAGGTGAAGATATTGAAATCCTTTAGAAATGGTTCTTGTAACCCCCCACTAGGTATCTATGGTGTTAACGTCATCATTCATTTTGATTTTGATGTACTTGTCTTAAATTTTTTAAATTTTGCCTTTATCATCCCTAGTTATTCCTCCTACCCCAAACAATCTAGGGTTTCCCTTTGAGAAATCATAAAAATACAATTTGACCTATTCTACTTGAGAATACTTCCATTAGGTATTTTTACTAATAAGGGCCTTTTACAATTATAATGTATTTGATTATTCCTCGATTCTTATGATTCACATTTCTTGCATAGACGAGAGCATTGTTAGCTTCTTAGTATTATAAACATTCACATTCTTTATAATTAAGGAGAAAACATGGAAGACATTAATTGCATTACTTCTGATCTCTCTAAATATTTTTGTTTTCTTTTCATAAACACTAAGTAATATGATGGGAATTTCGTTTCCAAATTTCCTTAATTTCAAGATATTTGAAAGAAGAATTATCATACCAATAATCTACAAAAGTTCTTAAGATATTTGGGTATAACCAAAAAATCCTTAAATTTAGAAAATATAGCTTTCCAAACATCCCTAGAAAAGATACAATGAAAAACAAATGGTTAACTATTTCTCGTTGAGATAAACAAAAGTGATTTTAAAAAAAAAAGTTCTTGGGTGAGAATCCTATTGTGGTTAGCAACCCACCAAAATAAATCAATTTATGGTGTTAACCTATGAAGCTAAATGGAACTCCATTAAAAGTGGATATATGGGAGGCTAAGCAACAAAGAATAGACAAAAGAAATAGTATAGTTTCCTATAGATAGATGGGCCCAAATGATTTCATCCTTAAGAAGGTGATTGAAAATATAGAAATAATAGATATGATGTGAAAGTTATCAATAGCATTCTCAAGGTCACTATTATCCTAAATGAAGTTAAAAAACTATTTTATTTCTTTCTATGGCTCTCCTTAAGCACCCCTTTGAAAAAATCTTAAAGATATTTGAAAGAGGTTTGAATTAGTTTAGAAGTTTTTTGGTGAGAAGTTAAAGGTCATGAATCAATCCAAAGGTTCTCCAAAAACTTGGATTTTGTACTGGATCCAAATTTTTCATATAATTTATTTATTGATAAACCCTCTAGTCTTCATTAAATCATTTCATATGATGGACTCCTTTGGAAGTTTGTCTTCTCTTAAGAAGTGAATTGCATCAAGGCATTAGAGATATTTAGCTCTCATAATTAGAACCTAATATTTATCTTCCCTCTTTGTGTTCTAACCAGTTTTTTCTTAAAGATCTTTTTTAAAGTTTTAAATACTTCTAAGACCCAGGCCTTAATTTCTTTTTTTTCTAGAAATGATTTCCCACCTCACCAAGACAATTCTTTATTTTTCTTCGATACCTTTCCGAAGAAAATTATTTTGAATTTGTTCAATTTTATGACCATACATTTACAAACTTTGAGGATTGATAAATAATAAACTATAAGATTTTTAAGGGATGCCTCGAGGTATTGGAACATACCTTCTTAGGTAAGAAATTTATTTTCCATCTAGTAATCTTTCTCTAAATTCTTTCCAAAATGTTGTTTCAATTGTTAGTGGGAATCTTGTTTATAGTAAGGGATAGCCCGAAACAAATAGCAAACAAATAAACTCTAGCACATTCCATAACATTAACAATCTTGTTTTGAAGTTATCCACAAGATAAGAGGCCCCATACCAAATTTTATTATCTATAAATTGCTAGTGAGATGAAGACTTTATTGAAGAGGAAAATTTAGTGTTAGTCAAATCTTGAGAGGCAACCAAATTATCAACGTTCATCTCGAGTTTTTTTTTCACCATGACAAATAATTAATAGGGAAATAGAGGATCTTGTTGTTTCAACTGTTTTCCACTACTAAAAAAACCCTTTAGGGTACTATTAAAAATCACATAGAATTTTGGGTTAGTGACACATTCTTGATACAATTCAAGTATTTTTCCTTTAAATCTATACTTCCTCAAAAGGGGAAACAAAAATTTCCATGAAACTTTGTTATAAGCCTTAAAAATATCTAGGACCATACTTTATTTCCTCATTTTGTTCATTGAGTGGAGGATCTCATGAATCATGAGAATACCACAAGGGTTTTCTTTCTTGGAATAAAACCTTTTTGATCTTGAGAATTAAATTGATGAAGTAGAGGCTTAATTCCGAAGACAATGATCTTAGGAAAAACCTTATAAACGATGTTACAAAGATTGATAGATCTAAAATTAGCCATATATATCACATCACCTTTCTTAGTGATGGGGATATTGAAAGTATTATTAAGTTGTTTTTGCATTTTTTTAATTTAAAGAATTTATTTGCGGAAATAGTGACATCACTGCTCACAATATCTAAAAAATCTTAAGAAAAAGAGGGAACGAAACACATTAGGTTGTAGAACCTTAAAATCCCAAAATATTTTGACCTCTTGTTTACTTATCTCCTTAACCATATTACATTGTTATCTTCAATAAAAATGGAAGAGTAACCTCCACAATTTCAATTTTATTTAAGTTCAAAGTAGATTCATTAGGACTCTCTCTATCTCTAGACACACACACACACACACACCCCCCACACCCCCCCCCCCCCCCCCCCCCCCCACCTTATTTTACCTATCTCATTTTTTGAGGTAAATATTGATCTATCCTTGTACTTCACATTGGTAATAGTATTTCTTCTCCTATATTTATAACTAGATTGGTAAAAATAATTAGTGGTCATTTTACCTTTAGTTAACCATTGAATTCAAGACTTGTTTTTCCAATAAGATATCCCCCCTTAGGATTCTTTTGTAGATCGGTGTCAAAATTCGTTTGACTATTACACATTCTATCTAGGATTTCCTTAATTTCCATAAAGATATTTTCTTTTATTTTGAAGAAATTACTAAAGGCAAGCTTGTTCCAATCTTTTAATTTC